>NC_060211.1:123745000-126145000 GCF_021130785.1 Homalodisca vitripennis | reverse complement strand
TATGAATTTGTGGCACAGGTTGCAGTGTAAAATGGTGTGTTTTATTGAACTTATCAAGGTTCTTAATTAGACAATATTTCAATTACATTTCATTACTTCATGTTTTGATTTGAGGTGATAAATTTGTAATTGTATGATTATTTTTCCGTTGAAGTAAATATAAATTGCGTAGGTGCCATTATTTCATTCCAATATATATTTACTGGATGCCTTTTCTGTTAAACATCGACGTTTTGTAAAAAATCATACTTATTCGCATCCTCCATACCTTTACTTTCCATAACATCTGTAAACGAAAGCTTATAAGTTTTATTACATTTTTGTTACCAAATAGTTATTGGAGAATATACAGTGTATAGAAATCAGCATTTTGGTTTTACGAGAGATAAGAACAGCTATTCCATAATATAATAATACAAATCAAATAAAAGCGTTTTAGTTCAAACATTTATAACCCCACTAATAGTAAGTAATAATGCAGAATTTTGTTACATTCAATGTATTGTTTATTAGTATTTGTTTTAGTATAACACGTGTATAATTTATTATACTTAATTTTGTTGATGTGTAACACAATAACTTGAGAACATATGGCATAGTCTATATATAAAGCTAATTGAGTGCGAAATATTGAGAACAACTTGAGGTTCAGGTGTTCATGAATTCAAAAAAATCAGGTATTCAAACCTCTGACGTTTGGTTTTTAGCAAGCATAATATCGTCACAATTCTAAGTTTCGATTACTATTATGTGATTCAAACATTTCATTTCCAATTGGGAATTTGAATGAGTTAAAAATCGAAAATCTTAGTAATACAAACACAGAGATTGTGTATAATCCTAGAATTTGTTATACATGACAATTAAATAATGAATTAATTTAGTTGTCAAACAAACTCTTAGTGGAGCAATTTCACCTGACCTGGGTTTTAGATGGAAGCCATCATTACTTAATTGAAAAAAATATTACGTTTCTTAAAGTAAATAAAGATTATTTTATTAAAGGGTGTAATTCAGAACAATGCTTCAAAGTATGAAACAGTTTTTCTTTTTACAAATTTCTTTTTATATTGATATACCTGACATCATGAGGCATGGGCAGGGTGGCACCCCTGTCCAGGAGGATCTTGATGATCTCATAGTTATCTCGGTGGGCTGCTAAGATAAGGGGTGTGATGTCGGGGGTGAAGGTGGCGGTGTCAGGCGGCAGCGCTTCCCAGCTCTGTAAACATGAGATATAACATAACCTATTTATAATTAACCTCATTATATTTAATAAATAGTAATAAAACGCGCGCCATTGCATACCGCAGGTACCCGCGGCTTTGCAAACAATTTCCTTTTGAATAATAGGTACGTCAATATAACGGCATAATAAACGTTCCTGAAAATGATTGATTGTCATTGGTAGATATTCCAATCTTCTAACAAATTTCAGAATAACTAAACTGTAGGCTTAAAGAGCAATTTTTAAGACCCTGAAGTAGAGAATGAAACAATTTTTATCAGTAACAATAAACACGCAAATTTATCTGTGCCATTCCATATTAGTTGAATGAATAGCTTGAAACATTTCAGTAACAATTACAATATATAAGACCATAATGGAGGAATGCTAAGTCCGTAGTAACATTTGTGGAAGCATATATGGAGTAGTGTGATGGAGGAGAGATGATGGACTATAGCCACATATGTCTGAAAAGTCTTCTTCGGTCAAAAGGCGTCTAACTCCGGTCATTGTAATCACTTCAGGTGTTGTAGCAGAGTTTGCATTGTTGCTCGTATTAAGAAAATGTATAATAATGGTTCTCATAAAAGTTTATATTGTAAAAGAGAGACTACATCCGGTTATTGTAATTTACCTCTTGTGTAAGATATTTTTGGGGGTTGTAGCGTCAGTTTCCCGATCAAAAACGCATATACATACATAGGTTTACACAGTTTTCGTTTGTCAAAAAGCGTATACTAACAGCTAAATTAATATTATTTTGGTTTAAGTACTTCGCTATAGTAGCCTAGCGTTTTTCGGTCAAGGAATTTGGTGAGAAAAGTCTATTTCCGGTATCGTAATGGCATGTGCATTATTGCCTTGATTAAGAAAATATATATTAAGTTGGTCTAAAAATATACTTATATACAGGTATACACTTATATTTAAATATACTTATATTTGGTGAGGTCAAATTGGAGGGTATGGAAAATGATTAAAACTATGATATTTTTCTCAAATAAGCGTCTGCTAACTAAATACCAACCCACAATTGACCACATTTAGTCTCTTTATATATTTGTCTGACGATAATTATTAACTATTAATTGACGATAATTAACTATTACTTTTGTGTCTAACGGTTGGTTTTAAGTGGCCCAAGATAGGAAAAATATAAACTATGAAAAAATACAATTTCTTATAAAATTTTCCCAAAAATTATAAACTCAGTTTCATAAATCTTTTCAAAACCTTCTAATTTCAACTTCCACAAAAATTTCATTAAAAAGAAGGTTGTGTGTTTATACAGTGCAAATTAACTCTCGGTTTCTAGATTACTTTTTCTGAGCTTTTTCACTGTAGTGTTAGATTTCCAATCCAAATCATTTACATTCCAAAAATTGTTTTTGGTTGTGTTCAGAAAACCACCTCTGACCAATACGCACAAGAGCTCATTATTATTGTTGTAAGTCACAGTCCGAACTGACGATTCTCCGAGTATTATATAAAAACAGAATTTCAAACAAACTCAAAATCATAGAGAAACTACATTTGGTACTTTATAAATGTATATGAATAACGATAAGCCTCGTTTGACAAGCAGGTAATAACGATCAATTACATATAGGAGGCGTGTTTGTTCAGGATAGAACCACGACCAAGGCCCGCTCACGCGTTTCCCTAGCTAAGCCGCAGTTACCGCAGTATACACTTGTTATCGGTCCGGTAACAAGAACATACTGGCTCAGCCATCGTTATTTGTGACAGACGGTAAACATTGTTATCCAGTCTCAGATACTCGTATATGATTGCTACCCTTCACCTACTGCGCTGCCGTCTCCTCACCGAATATCGCTTTCTTCACTACATAGTAGTCCAGCAAACTGAGCTCTATAGTATTTCATCACGGATGTTCTTATGATTCGTTATGACTATTTTTACTATTTATAATGAACTATAAATAAATATACATATGATTTGTAACGCTTGTATTTCTAAGAGATTACAGTTTAACAAATAAAAATTAATGGATGGATTTAATAGATATAATAATGCAAGGCCACAACAGTGATAATGAAATACATATTATAAAAAAAACAAAATAAATAGTTTTATTTTATATATTCATAAAGTCCATTAGTTGATATAATGGAAAGGATTAGTCAATATATAAATTCCATATGTATATATTATATCTGTGTAAATGACATATTGACAGTTCCTGTTTCCATGGTAGATACATGTATTCCAACATCCTTTGGCGAAACGTCCTATTCATTCCTGGAATATGCTGTAATATTTCTTGGTTAATTGTACCAACAACATAGTAGCAGAGCGCGCTCTCGTTTAGTGTGGGATTGGTATCGGTAACTCTGTAAAACGATGATGAGTTGCTCACCGAAGATTTTTCAAAGTCACAAACTTTAGTGTTTTCTCTTTAGAAACTTTCTGTGTAGCGTCATATATATATATATATATATATATATATATATATATATATATATATATATATATATATATATATATAGAGAGAGAGAGAGAGAGAGAGAGAGAATGCTCTTTAAATTCCGTAATTATTTTAGAAATAGTTGTTACTTTTTGAAGAACAAATGTGGTTTAGAGAAAATGCCTAGTTGTGAGTCATCGTGGAGCTGGATGCATCGTGAAACCAGATATGGTAGGTGGAACGAGATAGCGAGCCCTCTTCGTTGCCAGGCTGTATAAGCCCCAAGTAAAAAGTTAGGGCGTTCTGAATGTATGGAGGGAGGCAATGAGAACTACTTGACGATTGACTCAAAAAACGGCACAAAAGACAAAATCACTTCTTTCTCAGCGCGCCATACCACGAATGATTGAGCGAACGTCTTTACCTCATAGATAAGTAAAACCTATGTCGGCGAGAAGGAAGGTTCTTGATGCATTCGTGTTTCTTCCTAATCGTGGGATTTCGCAAAACTATTTACCCACAGCAGTTGAAATAAAGTCACTATTAAAAGCAACTATCAGTGATTCCTCCTCCGGGGTGCAACTGCATTACATACCATATATAGTTAGTTATATGATTAGTAGACTTATCAAACTAAACATATTTTCTGAAAAGAAAATATTACAAAGTTCATTGAACTAAAAAATCTCATAAAGCTTTTATAGAATTAATAACACCATTTGATGTACTGTGATTTTAATTATTGCTGTCTATGGAATTCTAATTGTACAAACTATCAGTACAGATAATATTTGTTTACAATTCTTCAAGCATTATGATTTTAAACGAGAACCTGGCTCTTAACTTTGTTTAGTATATCTCTTGAGAGAAGCTGTTTATCCAAAGCTTAGGAGCTCCATAGTTATTATTTAAAGAACCCGGAAAAGCCAGCAAGATGGATATATGTCAACCGATACCTCTTCTGACAGAGTGTGTTTTAAGTTGTTGAGGATTCTATTTTACAATATTATTTTCCCCATTTCCAATTTCTACTAAACTACGTGTATTCCGATTTCGTTCCTATCACTAATTAAATATTTTTAGCCGTATTCATTGCTTACTTCTCTTATTTGTTTTATCTTTCCAAAAAGTAATCGTTTGGTCAAGGTCATCTTTTACGAAAGGAAAATAAATTTATGTTGTAGTCTCAGTAGGCTACACCTTTGAAAATCCTGCAATAAGTATAGGAATTAACTTTGTGTATTTCAATAGCTCTCTTAATTGCATAGTCGTTGACTCAATATAGTCTATAATTAAGTCAGACTTTATTGACCCTACTGTGGCCACAGAAACTACTTATAATCCGGATGCTCGAAAACAACTCTTCTATTTGATCACTCATACCAAAAGCCAAAAATTTACAAAAATATCCTATACACATACAAATTTATTATGTATTTTTGGCAACTGTATACAATTTTTGTTAAGAGAATAAAGTTTCGTGATATCATGCTGTGTAATTCATCCTATAGTTTTTGATATAGATGTATAGTTAATCTATGTCATCCCTGGGGTTCAATAAAGCTCCATGCAACATCTAATCCACTCACGTGGGGCTCGCCCGGTTTGTGAAGTGTCTCCTCATGGTCCAGCAGAACCTCCACAGCTTCTACGAACTCCTCGGAGATGGCGTGGAGCAGCGCGTCTTTGGTGTCGACCTTGTACTCTATCAGCAACTCCACCATCTCCAGGTTCTCGTTGTCGATGGCCATCAGCAGCGCTGACCTGCCCAGCGGGTCCACACAGTTGATATTGATGTAGTCTGTCTCCTGCGCGCGCTGCATCATCCTGTTGTGACAAACAGAAACTGACGTCTACAATAAAACACGGTCATCGTACTATTTTTAGCCTGAGTCGAGAATAGCTTTATTCTAATGATGTCATACCAACTGGTAGAATTCTATATTGATTACGATTCTTGCACGATGCTATTATAACGCTCAACTAATGAGAATATTTACCAAAGGTTTAAATACTTATATAAAAGTTAATATTTGGAAAAATGTTTTGGAATTTTCATTGTAAAATCCTGAATACTGATTGCACATAACCTTCCTGAAAATAATTTTTCTTAGTTTATTTTTTAGCAATAATTCAGAAATTATCTATGAAGTATTCAGTTTAACCAACATATAAGTTCAAAATATTATAGTACCACCCACACACTATGTTACACTAGATGGTCTATTGAAAATGTGTCCTTAATTTTGCTTCTTAAACCTTTTAAACTCTGCTCTGTAAATTAATAAGGTGACAAAGTTAGACTTTAATTGCCTTTTGGTTTGATACCATAGTGAAATTTGACATTATTGTCCGAAAAATAAACTGTGTCCATAAGACAATTGTTCTTGTATTATTTTAAGTTAGGAAATGGTTAATCCAAACGGATTTAGTTTAGAGGTTCCAGACTATTATTAATAAAACTTATGTTAGCATAAGCACGTAAAAACGTGGGTATAATTGAAAAGTTTTAGAAATGTGTAGTAATTGCTCCAGTTTTAAAGTTAAAGTAAAGTATGTATTTATGAAAGACTTATAAATATCTCAATATTCGGCACTGCTTGTAAATTGTAACAAAACATCCATCCCTCCATTAAAATGTGTGTTAATAAAATCTATTTTTCCGATTAGTACCTAATTCTTTCAATAATAATTGGATCAGAAATTTAAGATATTTTTGTATTCATAAGAAAATTAAATGACAGTTCCACCCGAAATTGGAAGAAAACATAATTTTTGGGTTTCAATAACAGTTTTTGAACATATTATGAAATGTATCTAATAAAAACGAAAACCCAACAGCTGACAGATGCTGAATAATTCACTAGTTTATTGGCTACTGGTATAAATCAAACACTCATGAGTTATTCACGTAAACCTCTCTGGGGCTGTTCGGGTAGTAATTACAAAACCCAATGAACCTCGCCAAAGTTCCGACGTTATTATGTATAAAATAATCATTATTTTGGTACCCTTTTAAGATTGAAAATACATTAGTTTTGTTTGTCTACATTCCAATTTTATTACTCATTTTATGGAGCTGACACATTTTATTCTCCTTTGTCGTAATTAATAAAACGTCAGTGTTATGTTATAACAATAATATAGGATTGCAAGACTCTCAAACTTCAATAAAATAAAATACCTCTATTAATTTAATTTTGAAAAAAATAATATATATTATTATTATATGCTTTTAAGCGTACTAAACTATCATGCCGGTTTACAAAATGTTCATGAGAGATAATATGTAAGACACACAAATGAAATTAATGCTTGAACAACCAACCAAAGAACTCTAATTCATTAGTAAGCACAATGGAATCACTGTTAAATATTTAAACTACACAAAGTTTTCATCAACAACAGGAAAGCACCAGTTTGTATTTAATCATCAGTATTAATGCAATAATATTTTATAAGTTCTCTCACTATTACATAGTTAAAGCAATATTTATTATTTAATATCATAGCGGACCTCAAATTAGAACATTTACATTCTTTTTGTGGACACGTAAAGTTAAGATAGACAATAAAGTCTCATGTGTGAAATTTGGCACTAACGGAGATAACCACAATAAAGAGTAGCTCGGTATACACAGTAAATTGGTATATATTGTTTCACTTAAGTATTTATGGTTGCTGAACTTCCTCTTCCCGTCTTTTTGTGATCTTCTACAGTTAAATCTCTAAAGACTTACAATGATAATAAGTGAATGTATTGTGTTAGTTTTTCAGATTATCGTTAGTTATAATGGCTCTAGCATTTTAATTGAGAATAAATTCATGTATTATTCATTAAACACAATAATTTTTATGCAAGTGTGAAGAATGGTTTGTTGGTTGTGTAGTAATTGCTCCAGCTTTAAAGTTACTCACACCCACACACCTCAGTTGCCTGATGAGACGATGAGAACACCTTATAATGCAAATTACTCTGGGTGGCAACTGAGTAAACCAGACAGATCTCTTTGTAGTGTAGGTGTAAAAGATTAACAAAAAGCCAAACTGAAGCATCACTTCTTTGTTTGCAACTTATAATAATTGACGATGGATTGTTTTAAGTAATAACATACTTTCGGACATTTGCCAACGATACATGTTACAAAAATAGAATATTACGTTTCGAGGATTAGAGTCTATCCTCTTTTCCATGTGTCAAAAATCTTACATAAGATTAGGGAACCACAAATATGGCGACAAACTCGTCAAAGTAAAAGTTTGGCAACCTAGCAAGTTTTACTTACTCGCAGTGTTAACGGTTCAAAGTTGATTAGTAGGTTTAAAAAAAGTGATAACACTTCAAGGTCGACCTGCAATCAGACCAGAATGTTTTCATCTAAACCTTAACGATAACATGTTATGATGTATAACAGTGAGAAGAAGCATAAATCACAAGATTGCAGGCGCACTACACTAAGCATGCTGAACACACCAGATATGGTGAGAGACTAAGGAAAAATTCAATATCAGCTCATTCCATATCATGCGTGTAGCACTTGTGAAACAATAAATCGAATGACGATGGTTGGGATGAAGAAAGAGGGTAAACGTCTTCAGCGTTACTTTTTTATCTTCATCTCAAGGTCACACTGTATATTTCAATTTTGTTGTTTCTTAATTAGGAATTGTTACAAATTATTTATGATTCATAATTAGTTCTTCTTTCTATTAGGGTTACTTAAAAATAAACAAAACCAAATTCTGCATCGTTCAATAGTACACTTTGTTTTGAGAACTGATATATGTACTATTCTTCATGTGTTAGAAAGGGCATCAAAAGGTAAAGAAGATGAGACATCCCTTTGTGAAACCTAGTGTTCTTTTTTTGTAAAGTATAATGATTGGAACGTCCGAAATCTTGTAATCCTTTCTAATCGATAGTCATGAGAAATTGGTTTTAAACAAGGAACTCAATTATCGATGGTTTGGACTCCAGATAAAACTGATTATTCGTTCTTATGTTCACCTCAGTGATATGGATGGCATTAAAGTTGCTTACTGAGAGGTTTTATATGACATAGTGTCCTATGAGGTTCAGGCAAAACAAGTTGAAATATAATTGGTGGACACAGTAAAAGAAATTACAGAATCCGATTCCTGCCATTAATAAATCTACGTTCAATATGTTTAACTATACTTAAATTATATTTTTTACTTTAAAATATGCGATTGAGGAACTTGGTGAATCATAACTGTTATAACCACAATATTCCATAATGTCCAAGTGGAGAATGTAACAGTTTGAAAGTAGTGATTCAAACCTTGGTGATTATAACTATATCGTAATGTTCAGTGTTTACACTTCAAACTTGAGCAATTGAAGTCTAGCGTAGTGTAAACACTAAAACCTGTATGGTCATAGTTCTAGTGTAGTGCAGAAAACTTGGGTGCAACAATCTTGGGTGTATGTAACTAACAGTCAGTGTTTACACTTCAAACCTGGATGGTTATATTTCAATATTACATATCTGCTTAATTATTGCATCAGTATAGTTTCATTACGTACAATCAGACCAGAATGTTTTCATCTAAACCGTAACGGTAAACATTTTGAACCTTAAATAAACTAAATTTATTAACCTTAAGTAATTATACATAGCTTAGTATGCACTTTTGAAGAAGCTTTGACAATAGATGAAAGATTTGTCGAGACTGACCTCCGTGTTGAAGCCACATCGCCTCTCTCGACTGCCAACAGGAACTTCTTCTCGTCCAGAGTTAACTGCTTCATCTCCTGATGCGGCCTTACCACGTTCTCCTCCTCCATCATACCGTGGATGCTGTGCCTCTGCAACAAGACACTGGGTTATCTTATGTTCACAGAACAACATGAAGAGGAATTACATCATTACACTTACTGCTTTTGGAGTGACAGAATGTTTAGGATAAGTAAGAGTTTGGTGTAGTGGTTGTTCCTGTCAAGATCCCTTTAGGAGGGATAACGGGTACTTTCTCTGTCTCGTAACCTTTGAAAAAGAAGAGGCTGGGTCTGTTCCAGCCTCTTCCAGCCACATCAGGATTATTCCCTAATGCTTAGGCTTCCAATCCTTTAAAGGAGGCACCGCACCAATTCCAAAAGTCATCTTCCGCAGTACTCCAGACCATTCGATCAGCCCTTTTTACCCAATATCTCGAAATTTTCGGTTAAGGACATCCATTAAGTTTTGCTCTACCCGTAGAGATTCTACTGACAGGTATTACCCAGTGATCGTGGTGTTAGTGACAACAATCCACAATTCATAGTTACTGCCTCCATGAAACAAATGCATCCAACATCTTGAAGGAATTGCGGGTGCTTTATCTCAAAACATATTAAACTATCTCCACTTTAATTTAAATTTGTTCAACACAAATGCAGTTTGCTGTGGAACACCAATCTGCAGCAGATAATCAGTTTCTCTGTCAGCACTAATCATTGTCACTGGCAAATTAAGCGACCCTAATTGCTACACCCCAATCCTACCATATTGACCTGGTATACGTCCTTTCCCTCTATACGCGGCTGTATTTTACATCATTCAACACATTTGTTTATGACGGAAACTGCTTTTAAAGTACAACGATCATTTAATTAATATTGGCCAGGGATAGGGAAATAAAAACTTCCCTTTGCCACTATTTATTTCTAACTTATTGGTGTTGTTGATAATTTGAAAGGGTTATAGGAATTCGGACTATACCATACTTAAATCTTAAAAGAACAGAACACTACGTTTCGAGAATTGGAGTCTATCACCTTCTTCAGGAATTAAAAACTTAGTACAAAGCGAAAGAGGAATAAATATGGTTATATGGTGATAAACCTACAAAATTAAGATTTTGCAACACGAAAATCAATAAAGCGTGCACCTGATGAGACGATGAGAACACCTTATCATGCAAATTACACTGGGTGGCAACTGAGTAAACCAGACAGATCTCTTTGTAGTGTAGGTGTCTCTGGTGTCGAAACGGTGCAAAGACTTTCTTTTTAACGTCTTCAACGCCGACCTTTTTTGATTAATTTAGACGGTTCGTGGATTCCAGATTTCAGATGGTACACTAAGCGGAAGGTGAAATAGAGATAAACACAATTTTGCAGTGTATTGATTTGACTTTGCTTCTCTTTGTCTTAAGTTCTTTGATAAATGAAGATGAGGATAGATCCCAAACCTCACAACGTAGTCTTATATTCTTGTGACGTTTAATAAATATATTACTTAATGAGAAGTAATATGACGAATGTAGTATACATTGCGAGATTTGTAAAACGATTCCTTATTTTATACATATAAACTTTGGAGGTATTAAATAAATCTCATGGACTGTTTCGTAAAGATAAGGAACGAAAGCAGCTCTTACGGGAGTGTCGTGTAATAAACAAACTCTGCTCGGAGCAAGTGTAGTTTATACTCGTGTACTTGATGGTGCATGAAATCGGTGGAATATGTTAGCTCCATAAATTTTAACGTGAAAGTTTATCTCATTTTTACATTTTTAGTTTGTAAATATTTACAAGTGCTGATTAGGTATATAGCAGATTGGAAAGATAATTAATAAACGCCACTACATTTCGGGATCACGATAATAAACGCGTTATGCTGGCTCACGGTCGGTCATCTTTCATCCATATATACGAGTATTAGCAGAATCATCAAATATTCAGAGTCATGAACGTTGGGTTTAAGCATGAGTTATATTAGGTTTATGTCCATTAAATTAATTAAATCTTACTGCTTCAACACGTAATGTAAATTTATGCAACCTTTGTTTCCATTTTTAAATAGTTGTGTGAAAACGTTGTTTCAAGATTTTAGCATTATAAATCATAAATTTACAAACAATAGAAAAATATAAAAATACCATATAACAATAGGTGTACTTAAAACACTGTTAGTAATGATATAAAATAGTTAACAGTATTGTTATGCTGGTACTAATTAAACAAAAATGTTACCAAAACAATGTATGTTGTTCTGAAAATTACTGAGAAATTATACGTGCTACTCTGATATATAGAAACCAATTTAGTTTTGTCTAGGTTTATTATGTAATATACTAAACTCAACATCGGCTCCGTAACATCGGAATTAGTACTTATCTCAGAAATCTGAAAAAAATTAAGTTTTTTTTTATTTGGTGTTATAAATCTAAGTTTCATTCCCGTTAACATGATGTATACATGTTTTATACAGAAACTCACTGCAATGGTGATTTTGTCAATCTTTGAACCTCCACTGGTGTATATATAGTAATATACTTCATAATTAAAGTCATTATGGATGGTGATGTATTAAATTTTCAAGTACTTAAGCTATTCCACCTCCCCAAAGATTGAATGCATTGGAAAAATTAAATAAATTTTCCGAGATCCTTGCATAAAACGATCTGGTGAGTTTGAGTCATCAAATGTTTGTATTGCAAGACCCAAAATCAAAACGAGTCAGTGAAAAATGTAATATGGACTTGAGGCTATAACTACCATCAACGAATTAGGGCAACATTGTAAGATGCAACATACTGTAAGAAGATAATTGGGATCTGCCAGGAATATTTTGTGCAAAAGCGATGGAGCCATTGGACATGTACTCTATTAAAAAAGTTACTGCAAAGCTCAAGAATTAGTTACTAAACCGGAAGTATAAAACTGCCGAGAGGACCTTCCTGACTCAACAAAAAGTCAATTGTCTTTTGATATTTTTAGTCTGAATTTTGTAACTTGTTGTTTCCGAAAGTTTAATTTTTAATATATAATGAACATTTCCTAAATAAGTTTTCAAGCAAGGGCTTTACAATTTTTACCACACTGAGTTTTTCATGATAGTTGGCTAAGGTTTTGATAAAAAGACATAGCTTACGATGTTTTAGAATTAATTTGTTATATAACAGTTTATTTTTGGACGAAGAAAAAGCTCGGTGGATAAAGGAGGCTTAATTGTAAGATTAAAGTCTAATAAAAACCTTTCCATGAGCAGAAGCTCCTAATATAACATAGGTGAGATGGGGAGGTAAGGAACAGCCTTGACACTTTGAGATTGCTTGCGTTTGCTTTAGATCTAATACAATTCGTATAAAGCTGAAAAATAAGTTTATTGCATATGCTGCTGTATTTGTTCTTCGTGGAAAATCTGAAATAAATTAAGAAATTTTCAAATAAAACAGGTGTCTGATTTTGGTATTAGAATCCTGCTGGCGTTTATCTTAATTTGTAATATATTATTAGTAGTATACTTTTGTAGTGTTTAAAAAAATATAAGCATAAAAAACTATCCGAAATGTGATAAAAACAAAATAGATTCTTTTATCTATTTTAACCAAAGCTCTAGTACCAGACACATTCGAGCATCGTATCACATTGAGCAAAGCTGAACCGTCACCACAGTTCGACCTGACGCCGAGATATCTGATCCCAAGGGGATTATCGACCAGTGAAGGAGGCGAAGTTACCTTAAGCTATTTGTCTATCCAGGCGATAGGTGGATAATATTACACTTTAACTCATATAATTTTATTTTTCTGAGAAGAGCTTGAAATATTCACGTGCAATGGAATAATTACCAGATACAAAGGTTTTAGCCTTAACTCTTGTTTATCAGTAATCCATTTCTCATCGAGCAACTATCCGCTAGAAATTTTAAAGTTAATATCTCTTTGCTAAACATCTGATAACTGGAATTCATGGCCGGTGGTGTAATTCAGCTTAGATTTGTGAGGTAATAAGAATGCATGAAAGTCTAAATGGTCGCAGTCTGGTGTCTGGATAGTCAAAGGAAATGTAATTAAAGTTAAAGATAAGCCTTATCAGTAAAATTAGATCAATAATCAAACTTTATGTCTCCCAGAGTACCTAGCCATCGGGCTAATGAATATTACCATTTCCTAACACATTGTTATCGTTGATAGAACAAGAAACCCACATATAGTCTACATGTGGTGAGATGATAAGAAAGCTAAACAGGGAAGAGCAAACCAAGTTAGATTAAACCATTTTGACGTTACAATACCAAGGCTAAGCTAATAAGTCTTATACTGAAGGCATATATATATATATATATATATTATATATATATATATATATATATATATATATATATATATATAAATTAATTTTTGTCTGTATGTCCTTTATAGACTAAGAAACTATTTGACCGATCATTTTGAAAATTTGTTTCTATATGTATTTTTCCATGTAGAAGGTGGATGAATGCTATGTAACTCCCCCCATTCATGTAACTCACCACTAGACAGCGCTGCAATATATAAAATTTATCAAAGCGCCTGCACATTGTTTGCTGCAATTACTAGACTGTTACGTATTTTAAATAACCAAACACTGCTTGAAGGCGCTAAGTTTTGATGTATGTTTATCTTTAAAATAAATTTCTGGTTGAAATTAAAGCTTGAGTGTTAGACTTTATAATAAAGTAAATGTACGTGTACAATGGCTATAAACATACACTTTTGACAGATTTTCTTGATCATGGCAACAAGGTGACCTCTACATTGGCGTTGGAAATATAATTCACTTGAACCAGAAGTGCTTATACTCGGGCAAAACTTACGAAAAGTGTGCGCAGCCGCGGGTAACAACTAGTTGCAATATAATCAATACTGCCATATAAGTACTATTCCAAAAAACAACTACAAAATGGATAACATTGTTGTTATTGAAATCGAATGGCTGTTCGGACAGGGATCGGTGGAATAGGAATTATTACAACCACTGGAAGCTTTCCAAAAATGTTTGGAACATTAGATACTAAAAGGGATATTAATTGTTATAGACTTTTAATGGTCAAGAATTCGTTTTGATGATATTGTTTTTATGGGTAGCTTTAAAAGGTATACAATATTAATATGATATGACGTATGTATAGATCAATTGGAGCTTAATACACAGGGTGATAACGTAAACAAAAACACTCTTACGTAAGTGAATAATTTAATATTGACATACATTCAGCGAATTGTTATCCAAACCTAATATAACAGAATATGTATAGACAATGTTTCACTGTTTTAAAATGACTAACTGTAGATTCTCAGATAAGGATACTGGCATAGTACCATTTAAGGTAGTGCAATCCATTTTTAGTTTTGATAACTTCAATGCCATAGCCCATTACGATAAATTCTATAAAGACATTAAAATAGAACAACTTTTGCGATCACCAGTAGAAAATATAAGCACTTGAAGTTGGTAATTCATACAATTTGTAATTAGGCCCAAATAAGAACAGACGGGACCGAAAATAGTATTTTATGCAGTATGTACATTTTTAGTTTAAAATACAATTGAAAATGCAATATTTTTAAATAAGATTTTTTAGGAAATTAGCTTTTATACATACAAATCTGACAATCCTTCAGACATCTTTTATTATACGCACCGTAAAAAGTTCATATCCATTTCTATAACAGTTCTTCTTCGGGCGTGATTTAAGGCCCTAAATTCTGCTTCATGCATATACTCGTGGACTGATATAAATTTTTTTAAGTTTTCTAATAAAGTTTTCTAGTCTGCATATAAAAATATTTTAAGAGTCGGGTGTAATGTCGACTATCTTGCATGTATTCCCATACGAACAATACCTCGTGCATCTTTACGACCCTATATTATTCGTAGTACACTTACGAGAGATTTTTAATTTTAAATATATAACTAATACGCATCCAAAAGCTTTTTAGATGTTCGATACTCTTATAGGTTATTCAGACTATATTTTATACTTTTTTGCACTTTACTCTAAATATTAAAGAAGTATATTATTCACAAAAAAACGACGAGTTTGGATGGGAATAATTTGTATCTTTATGAGTCACCTTCCATAGCACTACATTAAAAAGTAAGGTCGTAAAAACGCTTAAGGTTTAACATTGTTCGTGTAAGGAAATTTCGGCCATTTATTTTGATCAGCACTCTTAAAGTGATATAACCAAATTTTTAAAAATGAAATAAGATTATTTTAACCGTAAATCATTGCATCAGTTTAAAATATTTAATAAGCTTTAGTATTTTGTTGTTTCTAATATTTTTCAATAAGCCAAGCTGATATTTTCTAAACAAAACATATTTAAAATTTAAGTTCCGTAACACTATTGGCTATTGAATAACCAAAATTAGCATTAAGAGAGTAATGAATAAGTGTTAAGATTTTAGAAGCAAGATCTCAAATTAAAAAAAAGTTAATATAGAGGTAATCCGACACAGTAAAGAGCGCGTGACCACGACGACGACTCAATAATCTATGTAGGACAGCAATGTCCAGTCATGTGTCACTCTTGTGTTGACAGCCCCGTGATGGCGATGCACTGGCTCCCGAAAAGCCACACCTAACATGACTCTACCTGCTATTCTTTTGTCATGTTGATTAAAGTAAACGTATTTATTTAAGACAACTTTTACGCTACTTTAAAGATGGATTATTTGCTGGCCTATGCTTAGACAAATATGCCTTCTGCTAACCCAAATTATATTTTTCAAACGTATTGTAAGACAAAATTTATATTAGTATTTTATTGTACTCACGTATTTTCGGAATAAAATAGTCCTGATTCAAACACTTTTAACACATGGCCGTTTTCATTTCCTCTCATATACTGTGTTTCAAAAAGGTTAATGTAGTCCTGCGCCTTTCATTATTAATTTCGCACTACTCTTTCAGACGACAAAAAATCATAGTAGAAGCTGAGTACCAATTTACTCTGTATACAAGACCTAGTTCTTCGAAAATCAATAGAAAGATTTCCTGTAAGAAATAAATCCTATTATCCGAAGCCGCGGATAACTTTTAGTAATTATATATGACGCAGCATTCAGGACACTCGTAGTTAGTTACAATACTCCAAGACCAGAGCACCAGAGCCAATATGCGTTTCACAATGTGTTTTTTTTTTTTTTTGGTAAAATCGATTGTAAAGCGATTTCCAAAAAAACAAGATATCGATCGCCAGCCGTGATAGTTTTGGTGGGGGTAAAAATTGGAGGTTACAAAAGGGTTAACAATAACAAACTATATTTTTCCTAGGTAAAATTTTTTTCTCTTATTAGGCCTTCACTTAAATAAAATTTAAATCAATGACTCCTATTATAACTGACTTTGGATTGAAAGTGGCGACTTTCACTCGCTTTATCTCGAAGTCCAACACTGATACAACTATTACTCGTATTTGTATGGGTTTGTATTCTATTTTAAATGTATCAAGTTAACAAATATATTAATAACATAAGACCTATTGTTAAATATTTGTAACCTTTCTGTATCCTTTCATTTCGATTCCCACATTAAAACTAACGCAGTTCAAACACACACACACACATACACACACACACACACACACACACACACACACACACACACACACACACACACACACACACACACACACACACACAAGAACACTGTGTCTAAAAGCCTACTTCTGTCAAATGACAATCAAGAGAGGTTCCATAACAGTCTTTAATGTATAGTTAAAGATAGAATGCTTTGTCTTTTATATCTGCACTGCTAGCAACTACCAGCTGCTTTGAACGCAATTTAATAGGCGTTGCACCTCTGTGGCCATTGCTGGTTCAAATTTATTCTATTTCCGACGCCAAAGTTGAGTTTGCCGTGTTATTACGATCAAGTAAATGCATCGAAAAGTGTATATTTATGGCCATAGTAATTTACTTCGTTCTTAGTATTTTTTTTCGATGTTGATTTTGTCTTGTATCCCGATCAAATATATACAAATATATATATATATATATATATATATATATATACAAATATATATATATACAAATATATATATATATACAAATATATATATATATATATATATATATACATATATATATACAAATATATATATATATATATATATATATATATATATATATATATATCTCACAGATCAGAGTAGCCTACTCCATCAAAAGATAAGTAAGATGGGTTTTATAACTGTCTATAAATTTATAGTAAAAGCTAGCTAAAAAAAAGGCACTTTGGCATTTGTATTATTATTAGGATGACCTTAAGGAAAATTATAAACTAGAAGTTCTATATCCTTAGAGAAATTATAGCAAACTTCATGGAAATGGTAGTAATTATCCCTGTCGAGTGGGTTTGAGTAAAGGTGCCGGTAAGAGTCCTGGCTAAGAGGTTTAGGTCGTTAAATGTTTTAGCCTGACCGATTTACGATCGCTGGAATTTACATAAAATCTTCACAGCTTTGGCTGCCTTGTCAATTAATACAGCTATAATTGTTTGATAGAAACATTGATTGATACATACACTAACATCAACGACTGTTAAATAGAATATGCTTTTTTATTTCGCAATAATGTGTAATAGAATGTGTTATACGTCAGTGGTATGGATCTAGTATTATTATATAATAAACTGATGTTTTACATCGCAGGTGATGACTGAATTTCTTAAAATAAAACACTGAAATTGATTATACAAACGATATATTGCAATTACAGTTTATCGTACAATTTTATTAAAATAAACTTTAATTATAGTACATAACCTCTGGTTAATATGCATCTAAAAAACGATACAATGTAATATTTTAGTTAATGTAGGAGTTTATATAACAATATAGATAGATTGAGTAATTTAAATTTCAAAATCAAATATAATATGTGATTTTAAGTTATTGATTCAGTTTCAAGATTTAAAACTGAATGCGAATGGACTAACCAGACTGAATTTAGTTATTCACATGAACAAACATGATTTAAATACTGCTGATTAAGTACTCTTAGGAGAAGTTCAAAAATGGCGTTATAATGCTAATGGTAACATACCACGTATGCATAGTATTTATTCATTTCTCCATAGTATGTGTAGCGTTTTTTAAAGCTACATTGATTTATTTTTTTAATTAAAACTTAAATTAAATGAAAATTTTGGGATCGAAATATTGGGATTTAATTTTAGATTAGATTGTGAAAAGCCAGGGTAAAAAACGAACGTGTAATCCTTTGGCAAGTTAGTACTGGTATTTTTAAATTGTTAGGAAGGCAGGTTGACTGCCTTAAATTGATTAGAACTTATCTTGTTGCGACTATTGTTCTCCTTGTTTGATACAGCTGGACCAATGAGAGAACACCGCGGATGTCCTGCAAAGTTGATGGGAAAGGAAAGTATATAAGCGCCATCTCATAATTTTCGCCCTTCTTTTGGTCATTTTCGTGAGTTAAGTTGATTACAGTGCGCCGTGTTTCTTAATTTTTTTCCGCGAGGGATTTTGAGGTAAGCACCAAATTTATTGTATGTTTTATTGAAATAGTCTTCCAGATCTGATATTAAATTAATTTTGTTGTCTTTTTTATAGGAAAAAATTAAATTCATAGAAACTACAGAGCAATCTGTATAACTGATTCTAGATGAACAATAGAGCACAATAGAATCATACAAGTTGCATTTGGTTCATACTTGCAAGAAAAGTGAATTAAAATTGAACTTTGTTAATAACTTTAATTGAAATTTGGAAAAGTAGTAATTTATTAATATTTAATTGGATCTGTTTTATTGTGAATTATTAATTGGAAATTAATTGAACATTAATAATTGTTTGAGAGAGTTGTAATCTGAATTGCAGAGACTTGAAAGTTAAGGTTCAACTAGTGGACAGAGAAGTTTAAATTTCTATTTTGAATTTTGAGTGAACTTAGAAGTGAACATTTTTATTTTAGTTATTTCCAAGTGTTATTTGATTTTTGACGTGACAACGTCTTAAAATTAGGTTGCGGCTCGGAGTGACTCATGAAAAAAGTGTAGACGCCCGGTAACGTTACGATGCCCGTACAGTGGGTCCGCCGCACGGGATAAAGCAGATAACTATGTTTATTCGTGAAAATGTGTAACGCCCGGTAACGTTTACGATGCCCGTACAGTGGGTTCGCCGCACGGGATAAAGCAGATAACTGTGGGTCCGCCGCACGGGATAAAGCAGATAACTGTGGGTCCGCCGCAACGGGATAAAGCAGATAACTATGTTTATTCGTGAAAATGTGGAGTGCTTAGATTCGTCATTTACAACAACTACAACAATAAAGGTAAATAATTGTACACTGATATTTCATTATCGTAAACTATGATTGATTGATTAATTGTTAGATTGACACAAAAGTTGAGAAACTGAGTTTTTAGGTTATGTCATACTATTGACAAATGTTGATAGTGTTAAGTAAATTATTAGTTTAAAATCACTCTGCAATCAATCGTAATTCAGTCGATTGAGAAGAAACAGCGCGTATTGCTAGTCAAACATTAAAAAATAACAAATTATAACCTCTAACCTGTCATAACAGTGCGACCAAACAAACGAACTAAACCGACCAATCACCACGCGCGGAGTTTAGAATTTAAACTGTGTTTAGCAAGAATTTCAAATTCCAGTTTTAGTAAATGTTTTATTCAACTTTACCATTTACAATAACAAATTTTAATTAATTTCAAATTTATTTAGCAAAAATTTGAACCTTAGATCTGAATAACTGTTTTGATTTTCAAATTGATTCTTTAAAATTACAAATATTAAGAAAAAGTGGCATATATAAGAAAAACTTGATTTAAACTGTGTTGAGCAAGAATTTTAACATCTAATTTAAGTAAATGTTTTAATTTTCAACTTCATCATTTACAATTAGAAATTTAAATTAATTTCAAATTTATTTAGCAAAAATTTGAACCTTCGATCTGAATAAGTGTTTTGATTTTCAAATTGATTCTTTTAACATTAAAAATTCATCCATTCAATTTCAAATGTTTCAACAGGAATCACCACTCTCAAAAACAATGGAAACGGACGAGCAAATGCCTTCAACGTCCAGTACATCAATAGAGACGGAGGATATCGTGCCGTCAACGTCTGCAGTACCATTCGTTGTTCCACACACCACCTCTACCGCCAGAACGAATGCTCAGCGACAACGTGAGTACAGACAACGTCAAGCATTGACCAGAACTCCTGAACAAGCAAGAGCCTTTGCAAAAGCGGCCGCGGAGAGGCAACGCAGGTTCAAGCTACGTCAATCTGCTAACATAGCCCTCACCAGCGGTACGTCAGAGTCACCTGCTTCAACGTCCTGTTCTGTGGTGGAGAGAACAAGCGTTCCTGTCGTGGCGGAGAGAACGAGCGTTCCCCTAACTAACGCTCAACGGCAACGTGCATTCCGACAACGTAGAGCTGCATCTTCTCGGACTGATGTACAACCGAATACTTCTTCTTCAAGCCAAACACCGATACAACTGGAACAATCCACCTGGTATACCAAATGTTCCTCGTCAATAAGGAGATATCAATCTACTTTCCTGGACAACAACGATTTTGGCCATGCTTGCTCGGTTTGTGACAGATTGTGGTTCAAGAATGACCTTAAATCCATCCTCTCGGATTGGTACGTTAAGGAAAATCGGCAGCTACGCAAGGAGGATTATACAAAGTCTTGCAACACACCTGTAGACAATCGCTGAATAAGCGTAAGCTTCCTGCTCTCGCAAAGGTCAACGGCTTCTCATATCCTGACATCCTCCAGGTCTACCGCCTCTGGATCCTATCAGTGAACGTTTGGTCTCACCGCGCCTTCCATTTATGCAAGTGCGTCGACTGCGTCATGATTTCTCTTATGGAATTATTGGACAAGTGATAAACGTCCCAGTCAACGTACAAGACATGGTAAAATGCTTGTTGCCTCGCCATCTAGAAGAGGACGATGTTATTAACGTTAACATCAAAAGGAATCTTGCACACAAAACAAATTACATCAGCGGGTACATGTCTAAGCGTACGGTCAAAGAATGGTTAGATGTACTTCAAAATTCAAGTCTATATCGTTTGTACGAAATCAAAATAGATTTGTCAAGGCTGCAGCCTGCATTGCCATCAGATGAAGGCCTTCAGGATGATCCTGCTAATCGGATCGAAGCAATCTCTGCCGAATATACGCCCGAGTCTGAAGTTCTTGCTGCGAGACAGCACACACTACTGGAATGAAGAGGATTGTCTTGACATCGCACCAGGACATCGGGCAACGCCTCTTAACATCATTTATGACCGTCATGCAGAAGAACTATCATTTCCTGCGATATACTTCGGAGAGCCCCGCCGTTTCAACATGAACATTTCAGTGACACCGTACATGATGGCGACCAGTGAAATACGACGGAGTGACAGGCGCGGAGCCACGCCTCAAAAAGTCTTATACGACGCAATGAAGATTCTACGTCTACGAATGGTCGATGGGATTTACAGCACATTCCGAAGTGTTTCGATCACAGAGAGCGTAACTCGACGCATGTTAGAGGACCCGGAGTTTCTCAAAGAATTCGTTGTGCAGAATCTCGCCTTTATGAAGTCGGTGCCAAACTCTGTCCAGTACTGGGCCTCTCGTAAACGAGATCTCTTCGCTATGCTCCGTCAACTTGGTAAGCCGACCATCTTTCTCACTCTAAGTGCAAACGAGGTACGCTGGTTAGTATTGCTGAATTTACTCCTCAAGTTGAGCAACAAATATCCTGGCAAAGTCGCCGAAGAGACCTCAACACATCAGAGCGGTGCAACTTGGTGAGTGACGATCCAATTACATGCTGCATATATTTCCACAAACTCGTTGGTACATTAATGAAAATGCTGAAATCAAAACAGTCATACAATCCGTTTGGCCAGTACTACGTGGAGGATTATTTCCTTCGCATTGAGTTTCAACATAGAGGAAGTCCGCATGCTCACATTTTACTGTGGTTACACGATGATCCACATGAGACTGTGTCAGAAAATATGCCGAAGACCATCGAGCTTGTGGAGAAGCTGAGTTCCGTCGCCAAAGAAGATGTGCCCAACGATACCATACAAGCACACTTTCACCTGCACGAAGCGAGGCGAAACTACTTGTAGATTTGGGATCCCCGTACTGGCCAATGCTCACTACCCGTGTATTGATCCTAATGCCTCAAACTGATGGACGCCGCATAGCATTCCAAAAAAAGGCCAAGGAGCTACGCAACTGTCTCAGCGAACGTACGTACGCTAGCATGGACGACTTTCTTAGGGAGCATAGTTTTGACATTCGATGCATACCTTGACGTAGTGCGTTCAACTTTGCGCAGGCCATCTATGTTGTTCAACACGCAACTTCGACCAACTTATGACGAACACATTCACAACCCTTACCTCGCTGGTGAAATCAAATCCAACATCGATATCCAGTTTATCTTGGATGAATACAGCAGCGCACAGTATGTCGTGGAATATGTGAACAAATCAGCTCGTGGAATGGGTAACTTGAATCGTGAGCTGACTAAGATGATGGAAGAGCATCTTGACCGGACTACACGGGCCAATTGAAAGCATTTGAGTGTCAAACTTCTTAATGCAGTTGAAATGTCAGCTCAAGAAGCAGCATGGTATTTACTACGGCAACCGATGAGCGAAACGAGCCGTCAAATTATGTACATACCAACAGTTTGGCCATCGGAAAGACAACGCTGTCGCAAACGTCGGAAACAAATGGATCGCGAAAACATCGAAGCAGACAGTACAGATGTATGGACCAAGAACATCATTCAGCGATATGAAGAGCGACCTCTCTCTCTGGAATCTTCATATTTGGCCGAGTTTGCTTCGTATTACGCTGATTATCATGATTTCATCGACAATGAAGATGACGTAGATGTGCAAGAAGACGAAATTGAAGAACCGGTGACCGAGGGGAAAGGACAACTGTGGGAAGGACGAAAATCAAATGAACACCGCAGACGAAAAATTGGACGAATAATACGATACAGACGCTACGAAATAAATGAAACTGTTAATTATCAACGTGAAATGGTATTGCTGTTCTTGCCTTTCCGCAATGAAATAGCTGACATTGTTGATAGCAATAAATTTCTACAACTGTTCAATGATAACAAGGATACCATCATGGAACGCCGCCAGCTGTTCGAAAACAATCTCAACATCGACAGTGTGATGCAAGAGCTTGAAGCTATGATGATTCTACAAAATTCAGACAGCAGAGAACCACCAGAAATTGAGGAAAGAAGAGTGTTTGTCGAGCAGGTGTTAGGAGGAGGAAGGTTCCGAGAACAACGATGATGTCAATCAAATCGTCCCGCGAGAAGGCTTATCGGTCGTAAAAAAACGTAGCAACTTGATGCCAAAACAGCAATTTTGTGAGCTGATACGAACGACGAACCCTGAACAACGTGAGCTGATTCATGAGGACATACATCGTTTACATGGCTGCGGAGAGGAGGTCGTCGTCACACTACAAGTTTTCTTCACAGGACCGGCCGGCTGTGGGAAAACTTATTCAGTTAAGTGCCTGATGGAGACGTACAATCGTTACACACAGGAACACAACTCACTGAACAACGCATACGTTGCTTGTGCAAGCACAGGCAAATCAGCTGTCCCTATTGGTGGAACGACAGTTCACTCAGCGTTTCGTCTCACAACTTCTCGAGTGACAAAACTTCTTTCTGCTGAGAACTTGCAAGCCTACAGAAACGTGTTTGTCGGCGTGAAAGTTGTTTTCATTGATGAAATCAGCATGTTGAGTGCAGCTATACTTGGAAAAATCAATTATCGACTACAGCAGATTACCGGTATTTACGATCAACCATTCGGAGGCATTCACATGATCTTATGCGGCGATTTCAGACAGCTGCCACCTGTGCGCGCTACTCCGTGTTACACAGTACCACACAACCAACTCGGAGGACCTGTACTCTGGCAAAGCATCAACTACTTTCCCATTAGTCCGTGTTGTCCGACAAACTGACGAGCTGTTTTCGACGATTCTCACCGAAATTGGAGATGGACTCAAAACTAAGTGTCAATAAGAATCGCACTTAATTGAGTCCAGGCACAAAATCTGAAGCCTGGTGCAAAGAGAACGTACCCGACGCTGTCAGATTGTATTACAGCAACCAAGAAGTAGATTCATACAATCGAAACGCAATTCAAAACGCACACAACTGTATCGCCACTGATAATATGCTCGGGTATTCCAGCAATCCTGAAAAGAGCCGGGAGCAAAGGAAACTTCACAAGATGTTGGTTGCAGAAACGACGGATTGCCATACATGTTGCCATTAGCAAGTAGGATATCCGTACATGATTACATCTAAAATAGACGTCGCCGATGGATTGGTAAATGGGGCTATTGGAGTTTTGCGATACATCGAACGTCAGCCAGCCAATGCAGATGACCGTTCTGCCCCAGGAGGACCATCGACCAGCACAAGTTTGCCGCCAGCTGAAGATGAAATCGCCACTCTATGGTTCCAGTTTGAAGACAAAAAAATACGGGTACAAAGCAAAAATCAAATGTCGAACACATGTGCACAGCAAACCAAACACCTTATCCGTCGATTGGGTGCCAGTGCACAAGAAAGTGGTAAACATTTCGTTGAAAAAAAAAAACAGTGAAGTGCAAGCAAAAACAATTTCCTTGCGTGCCTGCTTGTGCAATTACGATCCACAAGGCCCAGGGTGGGACGTTTACTACAATTGTTTACAAGTACTCCTCAAAAGCAACCACAGCAATTGGTATATGTAGCCATGAGCCGCGTCACAAGTATCGACGGATTGTACATCATAACAGAAAAGGACTCTCCATTGGTTTTCAAACATGGCCGAGATGGAAACGACTCACAGACTACTCGAGATATTCGCAATGAATACATACGACTTCGTGGACACACTCTAGACACAACTACCAAACAAGCCGTAAAATTCTGTGACGACGCAACCGACGCTGGACAACTTATTGTAACGAACATCAACTGTCAAAGTTTAAGTGCCCATGCCGCGGACATTGAAACAGATACAGTGATACCACGATCCGACTATTTAGTATTGACTGAAACGTGGATGCCGCGACACTTGTGAACCAACTCCAATCAAGGATTATGAGTGCGTATCCAGGGAAAATAATCAAACTAACTCAGATACCAACGCGGCTGGTGGAGTGGCGATCTATCGTAAATTATCATCGACATCTACGGCGGAAGTGGTCCAAATTGCGATTACAGACGCAACTCGTGTCATTAAAAACCAAGGGTGACATGTGCATGACTGAAGTTACTTGCTTCACCGCTAATACTAGCTTCAAGTTTATACTCGGTGCTGTATATATTCATCCAGGAGCTAGTATGCAGGACATTGGAATGTTACTATGGCAAGGACTCAGTCCGTACGTTCACAAACAGCCAGTACGTGCCACCGTTCGTGCAAGTTGATTCTAGTATAATACCGATTCTTCTGTGTGGTAATTGTAACAAAAACGTAAAGTCTGACAACTCGTTTCTTAATTTCATGAAATATACGTATAATCTTGATTGCGTATCAAACGTTTCTAAGTCAACTACGTTAAAAGGAACAACCATCGACTTGACTTTCGCAAGACACATTAACAGCAGAAACACTTCCTTTCATTTCATATTTCTCCTATCATCGTCCTATCCTCAACAAAATCACTCAAATAGGAATTAGTTTAAGTTTAAGTTTACATGTACAATGTTTTAGTAAACAAAAATATATTTCTATAGTTAAAATTTGTGCAATTCTTATTTTCATTCAATTCCTTGTTCCTATTGTGCAATTTAATAATATTCATATCAATAAATATTCTACCGAAGAAAAAAGACGTTGTCACGTAAAATCTTCGCCCGTAAAACCGACTTTACAGGCAACCATAATTTTTTTATTTTAAAACTTTATTATTTTATTTTAGAAGGGAGCTCTGATTGTAGTTTGATGTATTTGATTAATATTTTTTATTTCTTGCCAAAGGAACTTTTAAATTTACTAAAAGGTTTGTGAATTCTATGTGGAACATAGAGTGATAACAATTCTGAAACGTTAAACTTATTAATTTGCCAAATAAATCCATTGTTTTTATTTAGAACTGT
This sequence comes from Homalodisca vitripennis, assembly GCF_021130785.1. NCBI lineage: Eukaryota > Metazoa > Arthropoda > Insecta > Hemiptera > Cicadellidae > Homalodisca > Homalodisca vitripennis. The sequence continues at coordinate 126,118,407 of NC_060211.1, read as the reverse complement.
GATTTTTATTTTAGACAAACCAGATAATATTTAATAGTCAACAAATTTAGTAATAAATTGTACTGAATATTCACTAGGAGTGTACTAATCAAAAACTATTTTATATCGTCTTGGATGTCTCATTGATAATTTAAATATTAATACTCTGGAATATTAATATCCACAATCCAAGTCGTTATAGTATGCATTACTTAATATTGTGCATTTCGAAACTATGTTCAAATTGGCTGAGCGTCAGCGAATCGTATCACTGTCACATCGTAAAATTGATAAATGACATGCCCAATCTTTTTACAAAAATCAAGTTTCATACTGGTTGGTTTCGTTAAACAGGATATCAACTCAGGCTATTCAAAACAGAAAGTTCAGTTTTATTAGAGATATACTTAGACTCAAACTATATCTTCCTTTTTCAGATTCCCAGCCATTTTAAAACTGACGTAAAAATAAAGGAAACCATCCAAACAAGTATTTATAACACACAAAACTTAATTTATCTTCTATTGACAAAAAAGTTATTGTGCGGGGGACTTTCTGTGAATACTTAAATAATAGTTTTGTGTTTAGCTGTGTTCCACTCAGGTAACGCAAATAGCCTTGCAGAATTACACACACACACAGTCTTACATAGGTACAAGCTGTAACTTAAACTTTGGTTTTGTTTGAGTACTAAGCATAAAATCACAGAGATTTGTGAATGACAAAGTAATATAGGCTATGTGATAAGTGTACCATTTTACATTTTTTTAAAGTCTAGGATGAAATTATAAACCTTACCCACAGTGCACATTTCTTTCTCAACGAATTTCTGGATTTCAACAATTTTAATAATATAAATATAGGATAGTATATTTTCATAAAATGAAAGTATTTTTACATTTATTCGGTATTTAATAATCTCTGCAACCGCTGATTTGTGGTAAATTTTGACGAGATTGTGGTCTAATTTTCAACTAATATTTGGAAAAACCTTAACTTAAAATTACGCCATCCTTCTCTTGACAGGTTTTCCGATCACAAGAAAGATTATAGGCTTTATCAACCCGTTATCAAACTTTTCAAATTACCTTTGATAGCCAGTAGCCAGAGATGAAAGCGCTTTGGTAACTGTATTTAGATTGCCCCAACTGAAATGTATAGCCTTCCTCTACTGTAGGCTAATAGCAGTACAAATCAAAGAACAGCATACTATTCTTATATTACGCAACTCTCGCTACAATTGAAGCATTCTTAATAAAAAAAACAAAAAAAGCAATGTTTTACACTATAATTTTTTTCTTTAGTCTAAAGTTAGCAAATTCTTAACTTAAGCCATAGGCATTAGAACTTAAAATATAAAATAATCTTAGCTAAATAAAATATTATACTTATTCCTGAGGACTAAGTAAAAATAATCTAATTTAAGATTACACCTAAATTTCGCAACGAATAGACTTAATCAGGGTAATTATAACACATCCAGCTATTATTACCTACGGAAATACTGGGTTACTTGCTGTTTAACAGAGACGTTCCAGGTGTCATATTTAAACTTGCATTCTATACATTGCTAAAATTGGTGTCTAACTTCAATTGCCAGTATAAAATCTAAATATGGAGATAAAAAGCGGGCAATGAGTGTGCTCTGAAAGAAACCGGAACTAAATGAGACAAATACCGGCTGCAAAAATTTTGAGCATAAATAACATTTTTGAAAATAAAAGTTTTGTGCTGGTTGGTTTCGTCAACCTGCGTTCTCCGCAAGAATATCACTGTTTGGTGAATCCAATCCGATCCTGGGCAAACATTTGCATGAAAACCCCGGCCTGCTACACTCAGAGTCTACGGTATTCGCCCGTGGAAGTTGACGTTCCCCCTTGTGATCCTTCCGTCTCTTTGGCATTCATGTAAAATAATTTATGATAAAATCATAGATTTTTATAAAAACATTTAAAACATATCCATCAAATCATTGTGTATAAATATTTACCTCGCAGTTTCTACTGCCGTGCTTTCATCGGGTATTAATTCATGTATGGTGAGATCTCCATATGTCATAGTTATTTCTTACTTGTTCAAAATTTATAATACTACACTGTGAAAGAATATTTAACGAACCCAAGAGCCAAGCATCGTCTAATATTGATTAGAAGTGAAAATTTAAATTCCAGTTTCTAAGAAAACTAAAGTCGGAGAACACAACACATATATTAGACTATCTTCAGTATTTATTTCAACTTGTAGTGGAACTTCATCTCGAGTTATAAGTAATTTTTAACGTCAAAGATAAAGTGTGGAGGAATCCTGAAGTTGGTAACCAATAGTTCTTAGTTATATTTATGGTGTTTATGTTATCAAATTATGAATATTCTGTTATGAAAAAATTCCTGAAAGTGTATGGTTTTTCATGGTAAAAATTAAAAATTAATAAATATTTTTTCTACGGAAATGATTATGACTTATAAAGAGTTATAAGATATAATAATAAGAGTATATAAAAGTTTTCCTCATTAAGGTTTTTGAAAATTTATAACCATTGGCGGCCTAAATGTAGTTACAGAAAGTACAGTTTACAACCTCAGGCCCCCAGTGGTAGATAAGATGTGGTGTTAATAGGTGTAGGAGGTTTTCACACTTCTGAGATTGGGTTGTAAAGTTTTTAAACCAGGTCATCAGCAACTACACGGGAAGGGGAAAGAGCCTGTATATCGTCTAAATCTATTTAATGATTTCAGAAATCTGTAGTTAATGGGTGTGAATAGCATTATCTTTTTCAGCTAACAACTTAGTTACTCAGTCTAGAGAGATTCTGGGATTTTTTGTCAGCTCGTGATGTTTTATCCCTGGCCAGCCCGGACTACACAATATGCGCACAGGAAATCCTAATGATAATATGAAGCCAACCGCACGTCATCGCTCTTGTGTATGATGAATATGTATGGCCTTGTGTCAGTGACATATCAGCTACATATCTCATGTGACCCCCCACCACCTCCACCCCCACAGCATCACCAACCCTTCCCACACCAACACTGTCCGCCGCGGTGCTCTTCACTCGTGAGAGTTAGTTTTAATGGTTCCGCAACACTTAAACGCCAGGGTAAAATAATATTATTGCAATTTACAACTGCTGGACTGGAGTAAAACCTTTGGGTTTGATTGTTATTTCAAATTAAATAGCAATGAGAAATAACAATTTTGTGGTAGTGTTATTTAACAAACTATTCATAGGAGATCCGATGAGAACATTTAATACGTTTTATTATAGCTTATAAGACAGAGGTTGCTGTATACAATGTAAAATATCAGGGAAAATTAGTAAACAACGGTTTCAACTCAATTTTTAAATTTAAACATTTTTTAATGTTCTATTTAAGAATTCGAATCACATTCATGCAAAACTTTATCAATATTCATTCCTCCAAAAATATTGGGCTACCTTAGTAGGTACGAGTATAGCATAAACAATGGCAATCGCATGTTGACTTGCAAAGGACTAACATTACATGTATAATAATAACGTTTAAGATATTAAACATCTTCACAACATTTTGTGTATTTGAGAATTAAACTGACACATCATAGTTCCACTATTTTTTTGAATAGGAGGTATTTTAGCTTTAAAGTAATTATATAAAGATAGAATTTCAGTATTCCATTATTTACAGCTATATGTTTCTTTCATTATGTCATACTTCAAATTTCGATATCTATTAGCGAAATTCATGATAATCGTGGAGGTTTCTGAATGTGGATGTTTTAGTGTTTATAGATTTATTCACATTATTGAATATATTTATATTCTTAAATTTAAATGCTATAAGTCATAATTTAAAAAAAATCTGTTTTTTAATGTGCCATGGAAGTAAATGTAGAAATCTCAAACAACCGAACAGTGACGCCCAGCAAAAATGTTGTATTCTACAGAAAATAATAACTGAAAAAGTGAAAGAATTAAGTGCGTTGACAAATAAGTATAGTAACAAATACAACAGTTACAATAAGTATTAATAGAAGTATTAGAAGGCATGCCCGGTAAAATTAGAAAAAACATAACTGAACTTCAACAAAAAAAACGTTCCATTTTGAGTCAATTTCTTCTATACTATACTAGTAACAAGTTGCAAAAACTTCCACGACCTAGTGTCGGTTTTTGCAGGAAGTGGTGGAAAGGGGGAATGTTTCATTGTAACAGTTTCGTGCAAATAAATCGAGACCCATGATGTTTAGCGCAAACATTGTGAATGCAAAATTGATGTACATAATATTTAAGTAAAATATATCTAATGCATTTTTATGCTACAATAAAGGTTTGCGACGATATGGAAGGTATACAGTGGTATTATTTTTAAATTAGGTAAAAACGTTATGAAGAAGCACCAAAAAGTTTTACAGCTCGCTTTAAGTTCATTCTATAAATTTGTTATTATATAAACCACAGCTGACAGTGGTCAACATTGGCCACGTGTATTATACCTAGACACTTATTTTATATTAGTTTAAAGCCTTTGTTTAAGTATGTTTTAATAATGTTTGTAACAGGTTTATATTATACTTATAATATTGAACTGATCATAATGGGAAAGATAAATGCCTTAATTTATATAGAACATATATTTACCTACTAGAAACTAATTTAAATCCAATTTCGTAGGGTGCGGAATCTAAGAAAAAAATAAGTTTATTGAGTATAAGTCGAGTATAATAAGTCGATTCAGTGTGGATCATGAGATAGATGAATAGTTATTTAATATGTCTCATCTTTGAGTTTTATTTAATATACTTCTTTGATACGTTGCATTTTAAATGGTTAATATGCTTCCATCAAAATAAAGAATCATGTAAAAATCTTGAGAAGCCTGAGTGAACCAGTACAGTCGACTGAGTGTACTGCTGGTTAAAGTTTTATTACCAAAGGTTAATGGAGGAGTTCGGCTGTTCATTGATTACCAAGTTTGTAAAGGAACTAATGACAGACTGTTAATGGTTAACTATTACAAAGTCTCCTTCCACTAACTAACATACACGAAGAAATAGACTTATAGGATGAGCGGAAACAAAGACTTTCCCGTAGGTTGATACGTCTGTGTCTGTTTTTATGTTTGTTGGTCTCCGTTTTCAATAGGAACTAATGAATAGATAGAGCTACAATGATGAAGTTTTGCATTAATTACTTTCTTTTCACAGAAACCACTATTCGATAATTGGTAGAGTACGCCACACAGTAGGGTACTTTTACATCCCCACCAGGAAAAAGGGAAATTGTACCAGCCTACCGAATGATTGGCTTCAATAACGCTCAGAAAATCCCTTGAAGTAACATGCACAATCATCTAACTCGATGTTCCTTGTATATATGTGAAACTTCATGCAAACATTCAAGTATACTGGTCTTTTTTCTAGATATTGTGCACAGGCAGACAGACAGAAATGAAACATTTCCAGTCCCTCGAGTGATAGGCTTCGCTAACGCTCAGCCAATAACTCCAAGGTAAGGGGACTTATTAGGATAAAAAAATATCCATTTAAATTTAATGGAAACCTTAAAATGCCAAAGGCCGCAAGCTTAATAGTCTGGGAACTCTTGGATTACGAAAGCTCTAGGGTCCAGGTGTTCCGAATGAATACAATGGTCCAAGAAATTGGTGGTCTGAGAATGCAGAGAATCTCTGAAACATAATAATAGTAAAGAAGCTATTCCTATATATTATATACGTAGGTGGTTCTGGAGCTGGTATAATCTACAGAGATTCATGATTCGGAAGTGACGGTGAAGTAAGACGAAAATTTATCTTTATGTTGTAGCTAGTAAGAAACATATTCTTGTCGAATAAATCAATAAAGAAGTCAATATAACTCTCTAGATATTTATTATAGAAATGAGCGTTTTGGATATTTTTATTGTTGCACAGTATGCAAAATACTTAATGATTTTAAGCATAGGAACGTCCTAGAGAAGCGCATTAACTACATAAAGAGGGATAAAAGCTCTCGATTACCTTGGTTTTGAAAGAGTAGCCCTTCATAGCATAGAGTGGATTTCATAGCATGGCACAAACTAAAACGCGTCTAAGCGAGAACAGCCAGTATGTTGACGTTGCTCACCATTTGAAACCAAAATATCTCAACTCGCTGCCTGTGTGCGAGCGAGAGGGGAGACCGACTCTTCAATTCGTCTAATTCCAACCGCAAACACTTTTATATGATCTTTATAATTTTAATGAGACCCATCATCTCTTCGTAATTCCAGTACAAATCTAATGGAGACAACCATTCCCTATACGTTACTTTACCATACTATGGCCCACCAATGGCTTAAACGCCACAACATGATTCATGATTGTATACATGATCAGTAAACAAAAGACATATGCTGGCTAGAATGCAATATCACTGACAAGAAACTGTTAGAAATTAAGGTTATTAGCTATCTCGCTGGCTATGCTCTTTGACCACTTTGGATGTAGGATGTCTTAGACAAAATAAAGTTATAGTAATAATTAGGACTTAGGTAAAAGGTATTTTCTTACCATCCACATCCTGTCCTAAGGTGTGTGTGTTTCAGCGAAAATCTGCTGATTCTACGCACGAACTCCTTAGCTGAAGAGACGAATCGAAGTCGAAACAGAATATCCGCAAATATGTCAAGAGCGTTAGCTTAAAGAATAAGTTTGCATTGACACAAAATCCAAAAGCGTTTTGGCCGTCACGGAGTAACGGATCCCAAAAGGTTGACCGGGCTCTGCGAGCTTTCGGATCCCAAAAGGGTAACCGATCTCTTTGTGACAAAGCCTTGTCGCCTGGACAAAGTGTCTTACAAAATTAGAACAGTTTTTATGACCCAGTTTACGTGTTATCCTGTTTTCGTTCTATTTTCGGAACTCATCAGCATGGCGAAGTAGCCATGGAACTTGGAAAGCCTTGAACACCTGGTACTGCAAAGTGTTTTACAAAGTCAAAGACAAAAGTCGAAAGGCAAAAGTCAAAGACGGTAAGGCATGTGGTATTAGTTTAGGTAAAAGGTATTTTCTTACCATCCACATCCTGTCCTAAGGTGTGTGTGTTTCAGCGAAAATCTGCTGATTCTACGCACGAACTCCTTAGCTGAAGAGACGAATCGAAGTCGAAACAGAATATCCGCAAATATGTCAAGAGCGTTAGCTCAAAGAATACTGATGGTAAGATGGTAGATGGTAAGAAAATACCTTTTACCTAAACTAATACCACATGCCTTACCGTCTTTGACTTTTGTCTTTCGACTTTTGTCTTTGACTTAGTAAAACACTTTGCAGTACCAGCTGTTCAAGGCTTTCCAAGTTCCGTGGCTACTTCGTCATGCTGATGAGTTCCGAAAATAGAACGAAAACAGGATAACACGTAAACTGGGTCATAAAAACTTTTCCCATTTTGCAAGACACTTTGTCCAGGCTACAAGGCTTTGTCACAAAGAGATCGGTTACCCTTTTGGGATCCGAAAGCTCGCAGAGCCCGGTCACCCTTTTGGGATCCGTTACTCCGTGACGGCCAAAACGCTTTTGGATTTTGTGTCAATGCAAACTTATTCTTTGAGCTAACGCTCTTGACATATTTGCGGATATTCTGTTTCGACTTCGATTCGTCTCTTCAGCTAAGGAGTTCGTGCGTAGAATCAGCAGATTTTCGATGAAACACACACACCTTAGGACAGGATGTGGATGGTAAGAAAATACCTTTTACCTAAACTAATACCACATGCCTTACCGTCTTTGACTTTTGTCTTTCGACTTTCGTCTTTGACTTTGTAAAATTAGGACTTGCTTAAACGTATTTTAGATACTTAAGTACCTATATTGTTATTACCTGAAAAATTAGATAAATCTGTGCTGTTCTGTTCTAATCGGGATAGTACTAAAACAGGGAACGTTAAAAAATACCAGTTGTGGTTCCATTTATTAACTTGTGGTGGAATTGAATATAACAATGAAATTTAACATTTTTTAATAGTAACAAACTGAGAAACGTATAATCCAACAATTTCGCTATAAATAATAATTGTAACTACCAGTTAAAGACAATTGTGGTGATCTTGAAGTATTGATTAAACATTCTCTCACGTCTATGGTGATTGGGAACACCAGATTGCATTCATCTGCAGATTCTTAAGTCCACCCGAATGCAATAAACTTCAATATTTCGATATCACGATATTTCAACCTTATCTCCATTTTAATATTTAAATAACCTTAGTTAATCATGGTAATGCATCTCAGTCATTACCTGCAAATCAATTTGCAATTAAAATTAAATTATGCATAGAATGTCACTGAATCTGTACCGTTGTTTGTATTTTAAAGCTCTAATTGCTTAATTAGTGAAATAAATCCAATGAACGAAAAACCTCTCTGGAATTTTATTGTATCAGTTCTGTCAACATTACGAATTTAAAAGTTTTGAGAGAATCAATTCTTGAGAAAATTAGTTATATAATGACTTTGGAGGTGCAGCTCGAAAATCCCTTATATATAGTAAAATGATAGCGTACTGATAATTATAATGAGATTAGGATTTACCTAATCTACAGATATATTAGGACTCATGAGTTCGAGAATTCTGTTGGTGTTCGTCATTGAATTATAACTAGGAAATAGTACGTATTTGCAAATTTACAATAATATTTATTATGATCAGAGATCAGAGCGAATCCATCAAATTGAGATTGTTCAACCTTAATGATATGGGCAAACGAACACATACTATAAGTTCTGAGATAATGTTTTCCGTGTCTGGTAGATCTCGAAAGGCGATCCAGATTCTTCGGATAATTCTAGCAGTGCATGTTTAGTACGAAATTGCAGAATAATATTCTTTTCTCTACATACCTTTTGGAGGAATAGCCGAATTTTTTGAATTGTTTGCTTCTCTTATAAGAACGATACCAGTCCACCGAGAGCAAAGCACATTGACTCCCTCAAAAGTGGTACCCTATATTACCAAGGCGCCTGATGTAGGAATTAAAGAAGTTACTGAAAAGCAGGTTTGGCTAGTATTATCTAACTTCCCGAAAATACCCGAGTTGCGACTGCTGTGAAGCCCTAACCATGACTGTTTAAACCTGAAGCTTCTTTTCCGCCAGGTGGGTGTTGATGACGGGGAGAAAGGAAATAATTTGCTGATGGGAAGCTGGTCGTAGAACTATAGAAAGAAAAAGTTCATTCCCAGACGAACCACCATGTGCAAGTGACTTTGAAGTCAGGTATAAGTAAATAGGATCTAGGGACACTGAGGCGACAAAGATGAAAGAAAAAAGCAAAAGAGAAAAGTTGTAAACCTTATATTTAAAAAAATTGATAATCCTTGTGTATTTGAAGGTCTGAAGCGATAGGACAAACTCGAGTATTGAAAACTCCGACTTGGATGTCCAAGCAGTCCAACAAATAAGGGAGAGTAGACTTGTACTCTTCCTTGGGAATGAAGCTAAGAAGAACCAAGACCCGAAAGAGTCTTGGTCCAAGACACTAAAGCAATTCTTATTGGAGAGCAGCACTGATTGAGTTGCAGCCGATGATGGCATTAAATATCCCAAAACTGGCAGTCTAACCAGTAACGATAAGGCAAAAGCCACCATTGCCAGACTTAAGGGTTTCTGTTTCACAGAGATTAACGACCTGGTAGTCAAAGAATCCACATAGCACACAGTTAGTTCCATGATCCATATAAAGATGACGTGTATCAACTGTTCGATCCTTTAGATGCTAGACGTTTGAGGTTAGGTGTTTTGGGCTCAACATCTCTTGAAAGGTTCCAGGATGTCAGGAAGAGAGTGTTAAGACTTCTGTTTGAAGTAAACTGAAGTGGAGTGCCGCCATCAAAAAAACTATATGTGTTGTTTGTTCTTATCTTAAATTTTTCAGAAACGAAAGAACACATTCCAGTATAGTGCTACACAAGCTAGGTGCCGAAAATAAACACGATCATTCATTAAAAGTCACAATATCATGACAAACAGCATAGGAGTAAACATAAGTTAATAAATATCTCTCAACCCATATTTATTGCTAAACGAATGCTTGGTCAGTTTCCTGGTCAAGATATATAACCTGAAAATTGTTCTCTGCCAACTTGTGAAGATTGATAGTCACTGCTGATTTCCCACAATAGGTCGTCACATTCTTTAGATTGTTATGAGTTTTAGGATTCGGCCTTTGAACCTTTAGGAGACGAAAGTGTTTCTAGGAAATTCCAGACGTTATCATTAGTTCAAAACTTTGATCACAAATTGTGGAAAGGAATTTCGTTCGGCCTCAAAGATGGAATTTATCTCAGTTAATTTCCACAGAGTTTATTATCAGGGGAAAGCACGCTGTTCTAAGAACGTCACAAAGGATAAAACCGATAATGTAGTCAAGTAGACTATGTTATTACCTGCTACACTATGATATACCTAATACACGTTAGAGATGAAGGGAAATCAACCTAAGGTGTGGGATGCTACAAGAGCAAAAACTCAACAATAAACAGTAGTAGTAATGTTGATTTACATAATCAAAGAATGAAATAAAGCAATGAACATTAACGTGAACGTACAGTTAAGACCATATAATTTACATTTATTTTATTCCTGTTACTATTTTCTCTGCTTGGATTTAGTTATAGTTTGTCACAGAGATATAAAATCCTAATCAGTAAACTGCAGAGTAGCGACTTCACAACTGCACCAAACATGTAAACAAATGTCCCCTTACAGGAAGAAGAAAAAGAAAAGATAATTTTGTACAGAGATGTAATCAAGTGCAAGTACGCGTCTGCATGTCATGCATGAGCTGTCGAGAATGCAAACAGCCTTTTTATACTTTCTGTATCTTGCATGTACTCGCTCAAGCATACTTTGCAGAATTTTTGTGCTCTCTGAGATTAAAAATAAATTGAGATGTAGTAAACCAATTTATTCTTGTGTAAGTTATTTCTGATGTTTGATTTGTATATTGAACCGATTTAATGTAAATTATTTGAAAAGCTGTGAACGGCAAAAGGGTATTATCCTTTTTCCTACATTGATCGAATACGCTGAATTATAAGATTGCCATTAACAGGTATTGTCACCGTAATGTTGACAAAACCCGTCACAGTACGTCTGTGTCAGTCAGCACATTCGTTAACTCTCATTCACACAACAGTGGACTTAATTTGAGACTCGTTTACTTTAGATTTTTTACTAGTGAAGTATTTGCATACTTCGCATATATTCGTGCATATGTTCGTACGCTGAACAAAATTAGGTTGGTGCAACATAATTTTTTGTATGTTGCACTGTTGCGTATGCTTGAATGTAACATAATTTTCTCAATTACTGTTAGTTTACTTATAATATAAAATTGAATTAGGCTGTTTTTATTTTACTTCCAGTTTAATAAAAGCGATTTCAGATTAAAAAGTAAGGCAGTTAGTCTTGATGTTAACAATCAATATTAGAACTCAATTTATAGAAGCAATCTTGTAGTAACAAATTCTATACTATAATTAGACTGTAATAGTAATAAAGCATCCTTCCCCATATTACAGGTCATTTGTTACCGTGTACACGGCCTACGTAGTCATGTACATTGATGAATATGTATGACCTCATGACGGCATTGAGATATTGACTTCCTATCTCATCTAGCCTACGCGTCTCCCCCCTCCCCCCACCAAAACCACCCAGTGACACTCAAAGCTTGTAGTAAGCACGTGACGTCATTTTATACTTTGTTAAACAACCAGATATATCGGTTGTTCTTAAAATACAATTAAGATAACAATTAAATTATAGGGTTGTAAGCACGAAACAAGTACGTTATTTCAAATTAAGTCATCATTTTCCTTTGTAACTTTGGTCGTAAGCAAATAATTCCCTCAATTACTTTGAAATATTCCATATTCAATGCATCACCACACTGTTTTTGATACTCAGAAAATGTAATAATACACCCCTACAACTTTTGGGCTTTCTACTATACAACCAATATAAAAAACACAAGATAAACTTATCATACACATTTCCGTGTACTATTGGATTTCAGCTCGTAAAAACAAAAAGTTATTTCGTGTTAATGTAATTCGTACTATGAAAGATACTGCTTTAATAATTGGATTAAGATAATTCCCATAACCTCCATAGGATCGTGCAATAAAAGGAAACGTAGGTGAGATAAAATCAAAAGTAAACTAGACTTATATTTGAATTTTTGTATCTAGTATTTTTGAGACCACTAGGATGTTTAATAAATCAACCTGTTTTAATAGTAAACTAGATTAGTGTTATTAAAAGTTTTCTGTGTGAAAATGTTAAATTGTAAAATAAAATAGTCAAACTGAGGCACCTAAAAGTTTGGGAAGAAATGATAATATTATCATTTACGTTGTGTATCTAGAGTGACTGTAATGAATGTTGAGTTTAGCTCCAAATTCACATTCCTCTTAGTGCAGCAACTTGAATCTGACGCTGTCACAGAGGTGACTCCATGAGTCGCGTTCGTTTAAAGAGATCCAAACAAAGTCGGCGATGAAGAAGCCCAAAATGAACTCTTTACATAGTTTCGACATCAGAGACACCCAGAATACAAAATATAGTGTAATCGACGTGAAGATGCATTCTCATTGTCTCATCAAGTGTACTGTTTGAAATGGAACTAAACTCAACATTCTCGTTGAATCAACCCTTCCAACCAGCTACGTAACGAATTTGAAGGAAAATGTAAATATTGTTAAATATGACAATAAGGTGTAAAATAATGGTGTAAATCTTTATCATCTGATTAACACATTCACAAAGACTACAGGATTTATTATTTTATTTAAATATTATAATCCATAGTAGATTTTTACAAACTACTTAAAGTATTTATTTTATATTTTTTACTATTCGCATTATTAAAACTTCGATATTGAAGTCCTCCATGACATGTTTTGATTTCTAAATCTTGTTCTGTTGTGATTATATAGTGATTATACTTCAAACCTCACGTGCCAAACTATTTGGCGTAATGTGTACCACACAGGCAGGAACGATGTAGATGTACACGAGCTGTAATGAAGTAATGCAGGTGCGCCAAGAATGTTTGCTATCAACATCGGTTTGTTTGTTGATGCTGACCAACTAATCCTGTCCGACTCCACTTTAAATTTACTCTTCAAACTTTGTCTGCTCTGTTTGGAATACTTTAATATTGACGTTAGCGCTGTCAGCACGTGTTATAAACTACTTTACTTACAGTTACACATACATTAGTTTTGTACTTTGACTAATCAGTGGAAAATAAATTGAGCTGTTAATTGAGAATACATTTTAGAAAGCAAGAATCTTTCCTTGAAGATAATTGAAATAAAAACAAATTCCTAATACAACATTGTAAAGATAATTCTATGTTGAAATACATATTTAATACAAATATGAAATAAAAATAAAGTTTAAGTACACTTCCAAGCCAACATAGCAGTAAATTTGGAGAAAGTTACATATATTTCACCAATTCACCATATATGTCGAGAATAAAAACAGCCTTTTTATACTTTCTGTATCTTGCATGTACTCGCTCAAGCATAATTTTCAGAATTTTCATGCTTTCTGAGATTAAGAGTAGATTGAGATGTAGTAAATCAATGTATTATTGAATAAGTTTTTTCTGATGTTTGATTTGTATATTGAACCGACTTAATGTAAATTATTTGAAAAGCTGTGAACGGCAAAAGGGCATTACCCTTTTTCCTATATTGATAGGATTCGCTGAATCAGAAGATTGCCATTAAGAAGTATTGTTACCGTAATGTTGACAAAAACCCGTCACAGTATGTTTGCCAGTTAGCACATTCGTTAACTCTAATTCACACAACAGTGAACTTCATTTCAGACTCGTTTACTTTTGCTTTTTTACTAGTGAAGTATTTGCATACTTCGGTATGTTCGTACGCTGAACAAAATTAGGTTGGTGCAACAGAATTAAAACTAAAGTTTAAGTACACTTCCAAGCCAACATAGCAGTAAATTTGGAGGAAGTTATATATATTTCACCAATTATAACTTTAAAAATATGTTTCTAGTAATTAAAAGTCCTGGTTAATTTACAAACGGTGAGCATGTTAAGCTGTTTTCTTCTTCTCCGGTTATGAGCTCTAGTTGGGTATTAGATCGCAATGATCCCTATTTGAGGTACTTAGTTTTTTATTATACTGCAGTATAAATGTCAAAATATCATTTATCAAAGTAAATTCGCGTGGTTACTCATTATTTACGATCTTTTCTGTTCATGTTGTTGGGTTACAACTAATAACATGATTTATTCACATTGTCATATTTATTCACGTTTTATTGAAAACTGGTAGAGACTCTGTTAAAAAACATTAAATCTCCAAGTCTCGATTTCACGTGGAATTGATATGGCATCATTTTTATATGGCGTGTAGTTCAGATTGTAACCTGACTAATCATTCTAAATAATAAGTGCCATGTTTAAAATATACTTCAATTCAATCAATCCCAATTGAGTAAGTATACAATTGGATCTGCTTACCACTTCTTTTTCTCCAATACTAACATTTCCAATTCCTTGTAATACTGAGTGTACTGTTTTTACTTAGCGTTGGAAACTTTACTACCGTCTCCACAATCTTATCAGACTCGGCGTGTGGATATTTCACAAACGAATACTACATTCTCTATCGTGAACTTAGTCGCTCTCTATTTTACTACGTGAGTAAACTTTATTTAGCTGTAGATTTTAAATTTTAAGTTAATTAATTATACTCGAATCGAAAAGTATATTTTTTTAAGTAAATAGTTCGAAGGCTTGCTGTTTTTAATAGTTAGAACATATAGTCTGTTTAAACATAGTTCGCATTAATTAAACGGATTGGAAGATGATTAAACCAACTGAATTAATTATTTAGTCACTTGAAGACTTTGAATTTTTATAATATAATTGATTGATATTTATTGACTAACAGCTATTATGGCTTCTTTCGGCTTCTTTGGGTACTCATCCATTATTTTAAGAAAAGTTCGTTACAGAACTTTGATAGTTTACTTTTATCCTTACGAACAGAAAAAAATAGAATAATTTGAGTTCTTTCAATTAAATTGATAACATTTTTTAAAATGTTAACAAGCCTTTATGTGAAGATAATGGTCCATCAATGAGCTCAGTTTAATAACCAATTTAAGCTCAGTTTCTTACTACAGAACTACGTCTCAAGCTGCATGAGACATTAGTTCTAAAATACAAACAAAGGCTACAAAAGAGCTGTAATAAACATGCACTAGTATTTATAGTCCATGTGCGCCCAATTACTCCTACAGAATCACAAAAAAGTGTCCCAATGGAGGAGATGAATGTTTCCACAATAGCACAAAAACACCCGCTTCGTTTTCCAAAGATAGAATAACTTCAACGAATTACCTCATAGTAATATCACAGTTGGTTTGAACAGATAGTTAGGACTAATGGAAATGAGATTGACTATTCATATCCAATTCCATTACCGATTGAATAATTAAAAACTAAATTGGTAATATTTAAGTGCTTTTAATTTTGTGCCTTCGTTTTGTAATGCGTTCCAAATTAAAAAAAGGTTCAAAAGACTTTTAATAAAAATACGCTAGTATTTATAGTCCATGTGCGCCCAGTTACTCCTACAGAATCACAAAAAAGTGTCCCAATGGAGGAGGTGAATGTTTCCACAATACCAAAAAAACACCCGCTTCGTTTTCCAAAGATAGAATAACTTCAACGAATTACCTCATAGTAATATCACAGTTGGTTTGAACAGATAGTTAGGACTAATGGAAATGAGATTGACTATTCATATCCAATTCCATTACCGATTGAATAATTAAAAACTAAATTGGTAATATTTAAGTGCTTTTAATTTTGTGCCTTCGTTTTGTAAGGCGTTCCAAATTAAAAAAAGGTTCAAAAGACTTTTAATAAAAATACGCTAGTATTTATAGTCCATGTGCGCCCAGTTACTCCTACAGAATCACAAAAAAGTGTCCCAATGGAGGAGATGAATGTTTCCACAATACCAAAAAAACACCCGCTCCGTTTTCCAAAGTCCAAAATAACTTCAATGAATTAAATTATAGTAATATCATTGTTGGGTTTAAACGATAATTAGAACTAATAGCAATGAAATTACCTATGCGTATCCAATTCCATTACCAATGGAATAATTAACAAATAAATTAGTAATATTTAAGTGCTTTTAGTTAAGTGCCTTCGTTTTGTAAGGTTTTAAAATATGGTCAGCTCATTAACTCATAATATCATTTTTCGGTTTGAACGGACAACTAGGACTAGTATAAATGAAATTATCTATGCATAGCCAATTATCTTACCAACTAAATAATCAGTAACTAAATTAGTAATATTTATCGTGCTTTTAGTTTAGTCCTATAATGACCAGGGCCGTAGGCAGCTTTAGCGGGCCCCAAACAAAACACTTGATCGAGCCCCTCA
Source organism: Homalodisca vitripennis (assembly GCF_021130785.1). Classification (NCBI taxonomy): domain Eukaryota; kingdom Metazoa; phylum Arthropoda; class Insecta; order Hemiptera; family Cicadellidae; genus Homalodisca; species Homalodisca vitripennis. The sequence goes on along the minus strand of NC_060211.1, from coordinate 126,101,962 downwards.
CTTAACTTTTAACGTATGTTTAATGTTCCACACAGTATGTTTATAATTTTTCTAATCATTACATTCATACATTTGTTCATTATTCGTTATTCATTACATTTGTATCATTACATCAGAATACTAAGTCCAAAACGGTTTGAAGCTTTGAATGAACATTTTGCGAACAAAACTGTTGGATTGATATTAACGTAGACAAAAAAGTTATCAAATTATATTCAGCCTATTTAATAATATATTTGACTTATTAATAAAAATTGCTTTGCCTTAATAATGACTGCCATTTTAAATATATTTGTTGGATGTTTTAGTAATTATTAATATTTTAAGAATTATACTAGATACATATCACAATTAATCAAACAGTGAAATAAATTTACGTATTTCATATGTTACTATATTGAGTGATTCTTAAAATGTAACGTCAATGTGGGCGTAATGGATGGTGGCCTGAGAAAAGCGGCCTAGCTACGCCCCTGGTAATGACCCTATTAATACATTCATGTTCTAATATTTTGGCAGCAACGAACTCTAGAAAGATGTCAGCGACTTTGTAAATCTTGGCCTTGGAGTTATATGTGTTAAAGAAATAATACAAAGTCTTTGCTTATTTCAAATATAGGGAATACATCTAAGAGTAACTATGGTTTAGGAAAGCTATCTCTAATATGGAAGAGCATATTCTGCAAAGCATACTTATAAATATATTTTCCTGTTAGTTTCTACAGCTCTATTTATTGTGGCAAAGTCAATATAGTGGACAAAGGCAAAGAGAGCATTGCTACTAGAAATTACTGTGTATAGACTGACATTTTTACACCGGCAGTATTGAAAGCAATTTTGTGCACAATATTGTCCAGTTATGTCAGAACGTCTGACTGTCTGCTCCTCCCTCGTTAGCCTGCATTCACAAAACGTTGACACCATCCGTACATCGCCAACACCATTATTTTCTTGCCATCAATATATTTTCAGAAATATCAAAACTTTTCTAAACATCACAAAAACATGGGTACACGCCATCGTTATATATTATAATATAACACTGAGATTCACGAATTGGAATTTATCCTATTATTAAGATGCAATAAACTGTTTAAAATATGGAAAAAGTATACAACGATTGTCTTCTCCACAAATTTTGACAACAAAACAAGATGTACTTATGTTGAAAGATTCAAATTTAAATTTGTTCTCATCTGAAGATAGGGATAGCTTAGAAGCGTAGTGATGTATTGGAACATGTATCGAAGGCGAATGATCGAAATCATATTAGTCCTCCAAATCATCGTCAATAATACATTTCTATATTATTATAGATATATTTGGCTTAATATCTCAGGTGTAAAGAACTAAAACATAAATTTGGGGTGCCAAAAAATAAACAGTTAAATATTCGGGAAATTATGTTCTAGTAATTTGCACCTGAACAAGAGATAAGATACCAGTGCTCGAAATGCCGAAGTTTCTTTAATTAAAATATCACGATAAGATAGTATCCAGTCAAAAAACGTATTTAGTAGTAAACTTAATTATTGAATTACACATTGAATCTAATAACAATACCTATCTACAAATACCTTGCCACATACATTTCGAATTGGAAAAACATGTTGTAGGTAAAAAGATTTCCCAAAAAAAATATCAACATCTGTGGATGTAATGAAGCAACAGCGATTTCATTTGTATTTGTTTATTTTCAATAAATCACCGGATATCAAGTCATGGTTGAATTTCTTTTATAAGGAGTAGTGGTCTGCATGATTGATTTTATCAATAATTATTAATTAACAACCGTGACCAGTGAGATTATGTCATTTACTAATGTTAAATGTGAGTCCCGAACCATCTAGGTATGGTTATGATTTTATCGTTTATGAAAGCCCACTCTTAGTCCTCACATTACTCAGCAGTGATAATGAGTGGAGTAATGATAAGGAGTGCTAAAGATCTCCCCGATTCAAGTTGGTTATAACAGACACTCTCGTTTACTCATGCTGAGTGGGAACAAGCTGACATATATCTATACAATATGAAATATTGTACTAAAATGGTACTCCCTTAAAACACTCAAATACCTACCCTACAAGTAAATGAATGTCACAACTGCTAGGTATATTTCAGTTTTGAACGTATAGCTGAAGTCTTATTGTCCTCAATTGAATTGCTTAGCTTCAAGACAGCGTCCCTGAGGTACACCCACAACATAAGAGGATCTACTTGACCCAACTTTTAACCTTCCCTTTAGCTGAATACTATGTTACTATCAGATTATATTAGTAGTTGTATAACATCTAATAAATAAGACATTTTCGTACTTCCTAATCACTAGTTGTGAGAATATAGGACACTTAAAAATCAATTAAAATAATTAAGATAAAACTGTGATATTTAAGTTTGAAACTAGAGGTTGCACAGAGAATGTATAATAATTTCTATAGAGTAATTTAATGTTGCATTCCGGTACAAAGGTATGTTAATAAACCAGTACAAGGTGTATTGATGATTCCAACTGAACGTAACCTTTGATATTTTGATCTCAAAATCAATAGAGTGGATGGATTAAGAAGAACTTATAAATCGAGAACTTATAAAGAAGGACGGACTAATATAATGACCTGATTAAAAAAACCTTTGTATTTTAATAATAATAATAATATTCACTTTGAAATATATTGTTATAAAAAGTATTATGTTCATACTAGAACTACCCGCAGCTTCGCCCTTAATTTATTAAATTTTCGTGTATTTGATTGAATAGCTCCCATGATTTCAGTAACACGAACTATTTTAGACCAATTTAGAGAAACTCCAAAGGAGAAGTTTATAGGTTTCTTAGTTAAAGCACTTGATATGGCCCTATGATAGTTAAAAAATTGGAATCAGACATATATTATGCATTTTTTTAAATGGTTGTACTTTCATAATACAATTTTTACACAGAATGATTACATTTACCAGGCTCTTTCATACTACACAACTTTAGAGACCAAGATGGGATATGTTCCTGCTTTAGAGACCAGTGGGGCATAGCCCAGAGGGATTTTAGAAATTCGAATAGCCCTATATTAAACCCAGGACCGTAAGAATGTCCGTGTAAAATTTCAGTACAATCGGTTGAATAGTTTACGTGTGAAAAAAACGAACTAAGGCACTTTCGTTTTTATAATATTATTAGGATTTCAGTTGCATTTCTTCTACAATGCATTAATGATTGAGTACTCACCTTTCATTATTTATTTGTCTTGTGAAGTTAAAACTTTCAAAACTAATAAGTAATGTTAAAAGAATATAATGAATAAATTTATTATTGAACTTTTTTGACCGACAAAAAAGGCATACAAATGCAAGAAGAAATAATTACAAGTGTTAATTAAAATACGCAATCAAAGTAAGAGCGCTGATAATCAGCCATATTTGGTGGCTGTGTGTGGCTCGACATGTTGCATTGTGTATTGAATATCAAATGCATATTCAACGAACGCAATGTGGTACGTGGTAATAATTAATGGCCAATCACTAGGCGCGGGCAGTGAGTAGCAACCTTTCACCTCTTCTCACCACGCGCCGCCGCGCCGTGCCGTAACATATCAATATCAACAACAACGCCAGATCTAATCAGCACTAACTATAGTGAGTACGTTTCACAGGATATCTTCTTGTGTACAATGCTAATGTCAATAATGACCAATAACTTGTTTTTGTCTAAATACGCGATACACAATAAGTGAATGAACAAATATACCTTTGGAGAATAGCTTTTTAATGAGTAGGCAGAGCTATTAATATTCATTTCCAATATTTTTCTCCAGCTTTTCTGTGATAAGTTAGAATAATACATCCCGTTCTCTCCTGGAATTTTCTTTGCCAGGTTGGTCAGTTAGGTGAAGTCTAGACCCACTGTTAGCTTGTGTTCAACAGCGGTTGTGAACCATCATGCTTTATTTGAGGAAACATGTAAGCCCATACCTTTTAGCAAGAGAGCCCTTTCGGGAACATTGTTAAACATGAATATTTTCTATATACATGACCTTATTATTATTATATTTTACTTTAATAATTACTTATTTACGCTCAGTAATCAGTTATACTCTTATTTCTCTGTGAAGTAGAAATCTATAATTTGTTTCATTCTGCGAAATGTCATACCACTGCTGTCGCGTGATTTGATTGGCGGTTAAATCAAGTGGTTTTACTAGACTTCTAATTTTGCCCTCTTCATTCCTTCTTCAACAAACCTGGAGACATCATGCATGACCCTATCTTTTTCTACCATCTTCTAACCCTTCCTCGCCTTCTCCCCTCCCCCAAACTGGAAGCCGTAATTAACGCCCTAGTGAAGTACACTGGCACTGTAACTGAGATTAACAGGTCTTTCATATCCATGCTCTATTAAGAATATTAAGTTGAGTTCCATTTAACCTTCCCCTTTTCTCCACGTAATATAGCTGTAGGGTGATTAGACTGAGCACCTTTGTAGTCTAGGTGTCTCCGACGTCGAAACGAAGCACCGTATTTTTATGTATCTCTTTAGCCAGACGTGGACTCCAGATTAGAGGAGTCAACCAGTACTAGTTTCACATTTCTGCACGAAGCGGAGGGTGAAATGGAGCTTAACTCAATATTCACATTCAATAAACCCTTCTCACCATAGTTACGTAATCTACTCTTTTGGTGCATGTCCAATTTCACGTGACTGCTAAGCACGTATCCCAATAATCTTGTATCGAACCACAGTATCCACATCAAAGACAATTTACTGTACGTGGACACTACCTCACACCCGGTGTGAGGTACCTATATGAAACTGTTCAATATCCGATATACGATACTCCTACCCTAATAACCTGATCCAATATTCAATCTCTCTCTCTACGGCACTCCATTACTTTTATTTGTTTTTTCAACAACAACCACTCAAAACCCTTTCAGGAGAGCGTGATGTGGATAACTCCTGGTTTGTTGGTGAGGAAGCACACAAGTAATACCAGCACCGCCCTTAATATTTTATTGGCTTACTGATATTCGCCAAACCACATTTTCTATCCAAGTACTCGTATGTGCCTCAGGCGACGTCACCGTCCATTGTTTACCAGCCGGATATTGTATTTCCTGAACGGTGGCTGTACAAAGCTTGGAGTTACCCCATTTCACTCTACACCAAAGGCAGAGAGGTTCTAATGGCCTTAACTGTGCTTCTCAAAATAAAACATTTAGTCCTTGTTACATATTTAATATATAAACTCTATTCAAGCATAAGTGGTGGCTTTTAATTTATATTAAAAATACCAGAAATTTTAATTGAGGAGAATAGTTTACGTTTATTTATCTAATAATAATTCTGAGAACGATTTATATGTATGAAAGTCAAGGTATATACCGGGTGTCCCAAAAGTCCCACAAGTCCCAAAATGGGGAGTTGAGGGGGTCAAGTCAAACTTTTTAAATGCAAACCCCCATCAAATGACACTTCATTTTTAAAGTCTTTATAAAAGAAGAACAGTTCCACAGACTACAGGTCTCTATCTCAATCCAGTACGAAACAACGGCTTGTCAAAGTTTTATTGAAAAGTTACTCTAAAAAACACTATTTTTCATAACTCATCTGCTCAGACTTATTCTTAATACTAAGTAGTGCTAAATTAAACTTAAAATAATTAAACTTATCGTTGAAATCTTACCTCAACCTTATTTAAGCTCAAAGTAAATGATCAAAATGGCCCCCATTTACTTCTTGGCAAAAATAAAGTCTTGATTCAAATGAATGCCTTAAGTTTTCCAACATTTCTGGTGTGATAAGTTGGCAAGCGTTTTCAATCCGCACCCTTAAACTCATCATGGTTCTGAGGGTTGGTCTCGTACACTTCTATTTTCAAAAACCCCCAAAAGAAAAAATGTAGGGGAGTAAGATCGGGTGAGCGAGCTGGCCACTCTACAGCACCCCGTTGACCTATCCATCTCTCAGGAAACACCTGGTCCAAGAATGCTGTAACGTTTATATCATAGTGAGGCGGGGCGCCGTACTGTTGGGAAAAAAGATCGTAAATGCCTTGCGTTATGTTGTATATGGCAGGAAAAATGTTGCAATATTTCTAAGTATTGTGGGCCGCTCAAATTCCCATCACTAAAAACGGTCCTACAACAGATTTCTCTAAAATACCTGCCCATACACTTAACTGACTTGACCCCCCAACCCCCCATTTTGGGTTGAGGGGCTAAGTTCTCATGTAGCGCAAAAACCATCATTTGTCATTATATAACTACCCCGCAAAGGATATTGGTTTGTATAATTCCGTTCAAAAGTTAGAAAGGGGGGTGGGGCTTTTGGGACACCCGGTATAGGTACACGGTATCCCCGAAATCTCTACCAACCTTTTCAGATATTATTCTTGAACTAATGACCAATATGTCTCATCCATCTTTTAAAACATTGATAGTTACTAAGTTACTAAAAATCTTGATTGTTTTTATTCAAAAATGTTAATTTGAGAACGTCTTATTGTAATAAGTTGAAATTTAGTTCATATCTTTACGACTCAAAGACCTAATAATATAAAAAACGCAAGTATTTTTTTAATATAAAGGTTTAATGCTAAATTTCTTGTTTATTCAAACTATTCAGTTTTGAGAAAGAATCTTTATTGGAAAAAGACGCCAATCATTAAACAATGTAACTGTATGTTTCATGAATGTAGTATTTATTACTATTTCTGGTATTATGGATATCACATCAGTAAAATATGGTATACAAAACATTTGATCACGATCTTGAGAGTAATTCAATAGTTAATTATTCGAGAATATATTTTCTAAAACATAAATACAAGTATTGCCTTGTTACAGAAGATGAAAATTACAGATTAAAATAGTTTAACAAATTAAAAGTTGCTGTATGGTTATACAAATAGACATTAAAATAAATTATTATTCAAACTCTATGGCGAACATCAGACGTATGTGGTATTGGCGCAATGTGAAATCTAACTTATATTGATTGTTACTTTTATTTTAAATACCCAATAATGATTATAAGTGGAAAAAATCGATAATTTAAACCAGAATGGTACAAAGATTGGTCGTAGTTACTCTGGCATGCTAAATGTGAAACAGTTAAGTAGTATGTTTGCCTAAAATATAAAAAAGCTTAACCTAAAGGTTTTGTCCAAATGCAAAATAGACCGGATAAAAGCTTCTGAGAAATGTTCTTATTAGTAGTGAATTACAGTATTCCGAATTCCATGAAGAGCTTTGTTAGAGCTTTAATGGTTTTAACCAATTACGGCTCAGTTATCAAGCCAAGCAAATTCTCAAATCCTGAATGCGTAATCCGCTTATCGGTATTGTGTCTTCTTATTAAGTATTTAGCCACTTTTAAGCATGTATTAAGAGCTGGCATCAAAAGACATTTGTTTGACCTTTTACAGTTGAGAGCAAAAGATATCTCTGGAGTAAAGGATTAGCTACTAAAAAGGGTCGTGGTTTTCTTACGAGAATCAAAATAAAATACTTGATATCCTAGCTTTTGAAGTGATGTGGAAACTAAGGAGTCATTTCACATGATAAACATGGTGGATATTTTGCCTTAATAGTGACGAGTAAACCGACGTTTCGTCAAAATAGCAGATGTCCTCGAGCTTGTTTAAAATGTCAATGACGATTTTAAGGTATTGTAAGATTTTAAAGGCTTATTTAAAAGATCTTCAACAACTGAGATACTCTAGCCAAAATAATACAAAATGATCTTGTTAAGATATACATTGGGCATTGAGAACGGTCATGGCTAGTAATATGATGCGGCTGATAATGTGAGAGGAACTCAGTCTCGAATAAATTAATTTGCTAAGTACTTCACTTTTGTGTGTAGTATTCGCCCTTGTTTTAAACTAATAAAACATGGAGTTTTGACAAGAAAACGGTGTTTCTGAACACCAGATTTTAATTTTTTTTGGGGAGGGCTCCGGTACTCTCCGGGTACTTTTTCTTACCCTTCCTACCTTTTTTCTTTGTTCCCGACGCTTCTGTAATGACGTATAGGTTTACAGTGGGGTTAAAGAAATTCCAAATTTAGGTTTATTTTTAAAGTTATATTAGTTTTGATGAATGGCCGAGATAAACAGTTCATAGAGTATTGTGTGTTTGTGTTTTATAATTTGCATATTTTATACCTAAAACTGCAGTGCAACTGGATCGATAAGGTTATCAGTGAGAACAGTTTATACTTAATGGTACCATGAAGGTAGAACGATAAGTTGTTAGTAAGGCAAGTTTATTACTAATAATGCTATAAAGCTGGAACGTTATGGTTGTTGGGCAAGCCATATTATTCTTAACAGTGAAGTGAAACTGATCGATATAAAGAAACGGGTACTACAAAAAATTAAAAAATAACATTGCTCGTACAATGTGAAATATTAAAAAAAAAATCATAACTCCTTTTAGCTTAATTAACATTTTAAGTATAATTTAATTCGTAATAAAATATTTAGTTATAGCCTGTAAAATTGTTGAAAGTAATTATTTCATTGAACCTTCAACTCATAATGCAAATTCAGTCTTGATTAAATTTTAAACTAATGTTTCCTTGGGAATTTGGAAAGTATTTTATTTAGTTTCAACATGCTAAAATAGTTAAAATATTAAAGTAAATGACTAAAAACGCTTCTGGAAAAGAGTCTTTCTTTAACCATAACACGTTTAACTTTTTCATAAAAATAAGATGTCATTAAAGTAAAAAACTAAAAGATGTATTGGAAATTGGGAATTAAAATAATATACCAGTAGTTTAAAGACATTGTTCGTGGCAAATTTGTTCGGTATTTTAAATTAAAAATCTACAACGCATATACTTTTAGAGAACGATATAATTTTTTTATGAAGACGCGTTTTTGAACCGCAATCTAAAGATTAATAATGCAATACAAGTTATAAGTTTTTTGAAATCGAGCTCTTTAGGGAATATAATTTTTTAACCAGAACTTAATTTAACGTAAATAATCCATGATATAAAATTAAAAAAGGAAATACGCAAATACAATATATTTATCAGTAATTATATTTTAAGAACTCATAAAGAAACACATATATCCTTCCAAAAGTGTAAAGTATTCGTTGTAATTACTATCAGTCCTTCTACTAGATAATATAATAAAAAACTAGTTTTTGTTCAAACTCGTAGTTTAGATAATTTTAGATTTGTAGTGAATTAAAGTATTTGTAACAGTAGTATTTGTAACTAGCTATTTAAGTGAATAAATATATACTAATAACATATGTATCATATTAAACATGTAATGAAATCGGCTATTTTTGAAATAGGTAGTGGAAAAATTATATTTTTATTATATTTTATAAAAGGACTATACAATCCTTTACAATTCTAAATTTTCTAAAATTCTACAATCGTATATAATTTAAATAGAATATAAATTATACTAAAAATGTCATATAAACCGGCAATTTAGAAGAAATTAAGCTTTTTTAAAGCATGGCTGTAAATAAAATATCAACGATATAAAATCGTAAAAACATAATGAATAATCATACTGACTCGACTAAACTTACAGGAAACGAATTTCTCGATTTAAAAGTATTCAAAAATGGATATTTCCATTTCCAGTACAAACAGTACATTTCCAGTATTGATTATTCATTACAATAACCAATGTTCAATGTCCTGAAACTTTTATCCTAAACACAACACATAGAAAGTCTTAGTCCAAAGTACGATTGTAGCATTCCTTGAACATAGATTCATTTTAAATAAAACAAAAGGATCATTAGAACCCGTCCAGTGGTTGATTCTATTTAAACAAATAAACCATTGTACTTTACTGTTAACCTGTTAACCATAATAAATATTGCACATTTGATAAATAGCACATACTCACACGTTTTGTCACAGACAAGGACAATGGACCAGTCACCGAGATGGGAAGCCTCAAGTCCGCTGTGAGGAGGGGGAGAATGTACAGTAGTTGGAACCGCGGAGATAGCGCGGTTATGATTGGGACCCGGCTTACAAGGCGAACAAGTTTCCCGATATATTGTTCCAGAGCTCGTATTACGATAATCGTATTATCTGACGGCTTCCAGTTCACATAACCCCTTGATTGACCTCCGTGTGGTCTATCACACCAGTGCCACACAACCAATAAGTATTTATTGGCAACACACCTTCTTTAAACCCAATCGTCTTTCTGTATACATAACCGTAATACATTAACAATAAAGTTTTACTGTCCATTTATTGTTTCAAATTCATATAGCAAAATGTTGTAAGTAATCATTGATAAATTGTAAGAATTACTTATTTATGTAAAAGGGTTTATTAGTACAAATAAGAGCAACGATCCTAATGTGGTTTTAAAAATAATATTTTAAAACAATACCCAATCTTCATGATAAAGTTGTGTATACATATTCCCCCTGATTGACAGTTAATAACATTTTTTTATGTATATGACTTATTTTTGTCTATAATCTCCAAGAAATTGTGAATGGTACTCAAAATGTCTTTGTTATCGGAGGGGTGAGGAGAGAAGAAGCAATAGTACAGCATTGATTCATCTCACTTGATTAAATCTAACTTTAGATATATGTCACGGAAACTGACTCGGATTTTGAAGAAATTTGTATTACAAAGACTGAAAGTTATCTTAGTTTTATGAACTAAGAATCCAATTATTGGACGGCCTTTGTAAGACAGGCAAACAAGACTTTATATTTCGTCTCTAGGTGTGCAGCATCCAGCATTATATAAGCCGTCACTTTTGATAGAGATTTCAAATATTTTATTCCTATCCTTCTTTTTTATTTTGATTATAGACCAATTAATTCATATATTTTACGTTCCACGTTTTCATTAGTGTTGTATTTTGACCCCTCATGGTAAGCTTCGCTGACATAGGAGCGTGATTAATTACTAAACATTTTAAGCGTTAATATTTAATATATGTATGAATACAACCTTGAGCCAAAAACACTACCATAATATAAGAAAGAATGAAATAAGTTCCAATATTATTTATTTCTCAACCAAAAACAGCGCAATTTAAAAAATCGGCATAACAGCGTAGAACAGCATAATACTTCATATGAGATTGTATTAATTAATTGTATTAATATTAAGTTTTTGACGATGTACTTAGAACTAGTAGAAATAAGGATTGGGGGCTGAAATACATAAGAAAGCTTAAGAAATCCAACCTTGACATTCTTAGCGAGGGGTTTTGGTTTCTCGGTGGCCAGGCAGGTGCTGGGGCGGTGCATGTTCAGGGGCCGTTCTCCTGGCACCAGGCACCCGCCCTCCACATCTACGTCTAGCTCCATGGCCTCTAGCGCCACCGCCACCTCCTCAGCTTCTGCTTCATCTTCACCCGCACTCTCTGTAACACGATACATTACCGTTACCACTGTTATATGTACTTTATCCACCTTCCCTCCACCTCAAAAATCAGCACAGTAAGCAGTATGTAATACAACCATCGAGACTAAAACTTACTTTATTGCCCACACTATCCTTTTGTATTAAAGAGTTGTAATAAGACTTTAAAGGAGATCACAGCTATTTTGATCTTATAATGAAGGAATCTAGCATCGGAAAATCATCTCTTTATCTCCACCCTCATTATCCCATGAATCTTAGAATGGTAAAAACATACACTAAGTTCACACCCTATTGTCAAAAAACTGAAAATAGGAGTAAAATGTTTCCTGTTAACACCACACCATATATAAAAATGTTGAAATACTATCCTTTATATCAAAGAGTAATACAGTCGGATTTATGGCTGGTTGTCTAACTATAAAACATTGCGTTGTCTCCCAAACCTTTCCGCTATATCGGTTATCTCGCGATAGAGATGGAAATTGTTCTTTATCTTGGCACGATCAGGCCATAAATACATACTCCTTACATAGATATGGCAAATGTATGTAGATTCACAATGTCAGTCAAATCCAGCAAATCTAGTATACCTACAAAAGAAGGAGAATAATTTGAATGCTACGAACCGATGTTGTTTCCATAGTATGAACGTGCCTAGACACATTTATAACGTACGAGATAACTTACGTGAGCTTCACCGAGATATAACGCGTTATAAAGATCACTCACGTCCTACTCCCACGTCATCCAATCATAATATCTACCACACTTGACAAATGTTTCCGACGAATCGTAAGTGCAGTTGTTTTCTTCGTAAAATAACGTGTATTTGATTCACAAGCGGTACAAGATTGAAAGCATTGTATTATATTAATATATTTATAAATAATAATGTATTATTTATACCGATATGATATTTAAAAGTATTCCCGATTCTTGCATATGAATATATTGTTGAATGCATATCTTATAATATAAAATAACTGTGTTAAACTAAACTGGATTTTGGTTTAATATGATCAAAATCAAGTAATCAAATAAAGCAGAAATCATTAAATTGCCGAGTGTTTCATAAACCATAAAACTAAACATCTAACGATATATTTATAGTAAACTGATCGATCAATCTTACAAGCTAAATACTAATTTATACCTCACATCAGATTGTGAGAAATGCAATACCAGAAATCCACATTTTATGTTTATTACATTACAACAATCTGAAGAACAATATCAGTATCTATTTCAATATCATTAAGATTCACCTTTATTTTAGAAGAATGCTCATCATTGAAACATATTTGAACTCGTGGTGTAAGCTATGTATGGAGGCGAAGGATCGGAAAACAGCTAGTATCTTATACTTGCACTGGTGAAGAGCCTACAACATGACTGCTGCCTTCAGATAACAGAATAATGCAGGTTGTAACATAGTATGGGTAGTGTAGAGGTACACTCCAGTGAACCTAACTGTCGCTTAAAGTAGCCTACAAGAGCATTGTAGCTGAACTCTGCTGAGACGGGAGTGGTTAAGGGTAGTGGGGGTGAGCGACAGAGTGAAAGGACGTTGACGTTAACGATAACAATATTACTGTCATCTTTTCTTCCACTTAAAGTCACAAACGAAACCTTTTATCGAACTCGTAGTTAATGTAAACTTTGCTCAAGGAAAGTAGGAGTATTTAAATAATATCACAAATGTCGTTCAAGGAAATAACGATTTAGTTTAACATATTTGTTATAAAAAGTTTAGCAATAAATAAACAGGAAATGAGTATAAAGTAATGATTGTGTGCCATCAGCAGCGATATCATAGGTTTTACACTAACTCTATGTTATTCTGGAAATATTGTCCATCTATATTAGTAGGTCAGCTACCTCTTTTTGTGATATAGTAAACATGAAAAATCTGTTTTGGAGGGCTGTCCTCTAAAAAAATGACCCTTTACACGATACTGAGTAAGTAAGACGATTTATTTTGGGATTTAGTTGAAGCAGAACATCCGTTAGTGAAACGTCTTTTCATCAAGGAATGTTACCCTCATTCCTTAAAACCGCGAAAGTTTATCATTTAAAAAAAGGATGATCCCACTTCCACAAACAATTACCGGCCTGTGTCAGTTTTGCCAGTTTTGTGCAAAACTTTTGAAAACCCATTTTTGAGAAGAATGCTGCAGTATTTGGATAAACACAAACAACTTTCAGATTAACATTTTGGGTTCAGGAAAGGCAATTCGACCATAGACGCTGCTGTGTCTGGTCGACTTGGTTGTTGAGGGATTAGAAAATCGAAATACCACCCTAGATGCGTTTCTCGACTTATAAAAGGTATTCGACTATGTTGACCACAAATTACTGCTCTATAAACATGAACCACATGGTATCCGAGGCTTGCCATACTTGTGACTTTATAATTTCTAAGCGACAGAAGTTTTCCAAATTTCAAATCAGCTTTCGGAGCTACGGAGTCCCCCAGGGGTCAATTCATAACCCGATTCTGTTTCTCATATATGTCAATGACATCGGGTCATCACTAATGCAGGAAAAAGGTTGTGCAGTATGCTGATGACACGACACTTACTGGAAAATCCAAGTCTCTTTTGGAAGAACGAACTTTTGTTAAAATCAACAATTGCGTTCAACATTTCAAACAGCCTCAATCTCAAAACAAAAACTTCAAAATCTAATGTCATTAACTTTACTCTGCGACATATACAGGGTGTTCTGAAAAAAGGTGCCCATAAGTCAGGGCGTGATGATCCTCATATCAAAATAAGGAAAAAAAGGTCTAATTAACATAGGTCCGAAAATGCTTAGTTACCAAGTTATACAGGGTGAAAGATTTCGTCTGAATTTCAGTTCCCCTGCTGCAACGAAGCCCTACGGGTATTTGTTGGCTGTTAATTAAGATGTACAATTTAGCGTACTTTATGTAAAATGAACTGAAAAATTGAATAAAACCGTTTCCAGACCTGTAGCTACAGTAATTTTTAAGATATGTGACGAAATACGCAAAACTTGGTCCCGAAAAACAAGTTAACATTTTTAGGTTTGAAGCAGATTTACTATGTTAAATGTACAATAAACACAAAATATTTTTTCACGGTACTTGTAGAAAATTTAATTTCGAAGAGAAAGATGTAAAATAAGTCTATAATAGACAAACGCAAACTTTAAAAAATAATCCTTAATTACATACAAAACGCATGAAAATAGACAAAATTTGTTAAGCTCTCTACAAATGTAATATTGAAATTAAAACAGCTGTTTTATTAAAATATTTGATTTGAGAAACAAAATTATTTCTATTTAAAACATATGTTTTAACAATGTAACATTGTTTTATAATAATTTAAATAAACATTACAAGCAGCTATTTTTCCATTGCTCATTAAGTGCGTGTGTGTTGATCTGTACTTTTAATACAAGTTAGTGCGAGTGCCCGTTTATGAAGTTAATTTTTGATAGCTAATAATATCTTATTCATCATGGCAGGTAATATGAATATTATGTACACTAATGGTGAAATGGCAGACATGCATTTAATGTACGGTCTTGCACATTGCAACAGTCGTCCGGCTAGACGACTCTATCAGGAACATTTTCCTCATAGATAGTTACCGACTCATAAAATGTTTTCTTCCATTCATAGAAGGCTAAGCGAGACGGGAACCTTTAAATCTGGAAAAAGTTGGTAGATCAGGACGGCCACGTACAACTTGTACAGCTGAATTGGAGGAGGGCGTGTTGGACGAAATAGAGAATCATCCTGGAAGAAGTACTAGAGAACTAGCCTTGGATTTCGGTGTTAGTAATTCAATTGTCTGGAAGATTTTACACGAGCAGCAGTTGCATTCTTATCACTATCAAAGGGTCCAGGCTCTTTTGCCTCGAGATTACTTTCCTCGTGTTTCAGCTATGCCAATGGCTTATCCAAAGGTGCAGAAATCCACATTTTTTAAATTACATTATCTTTACTGATGAAGCAAAATTTTCAAGAATGGCTATTCTTAACACCCACAATACTCACATGTGGGCAATTGAAAATCCACGTGCTATTTCAGAGAACCGTCACCAATATCAAGTTTTTCTATAAACGTATGGGCTGCTATTCTGGGTGATAAAATTGTTATTAGTTTTTTTACCTGATACGCTCAATGGTGAAAATTATTTACATTTCTTGACGACTAATCTGAATGAGTTACTCGAAGATGTGCCACTATACACACGCAACAACATGTGGTTTCATGCAGGATGGAGCTCCAGCTCATTACACATTACAAGTAAGAGAATTTTTAAATGAAGCATATCCAAACAGATGGATTGGTCGAGGAAGCCCCAGTAGCATGGCCTGCAAGGTCACCTGACCTCAATCCTCTAGACTTTTTTCTTATGGGGTCATTTAAAAGACGCTTGTCTACGACCTCGCCTGTGGATACCATAGAAGAGTTGCGAATAAGGATTGTTAATGGGATTCAAAGGATTACGTGAGACACCTGGGATCTTCGAAAGAGTTCGGCAGTCTATGAGAAGACGGCTGGATGCTTGTGTTTTGAATGAGGGGAAACAATTTTGAACATCTACTGTGACGTGGTTAGTTTTTATAGGACAAGTGTAACTTTTTTGTTGAATGATAATTCAAGATAACTTTTTTATGTATGATAATGTAATGATTGTTAAAAAATATTTACTTGATAAAAAAATAAATAGTAAACTCATTAATTTGTTTTAATAAAACAGCTGTTTTAATTTCAATATTACATTTGTAGAGAGCTTAACAAATTTTGTCTATTTTTTCATGCGTTTTGTATGTAATTAAGGATTATTTTTTAAAGTTTGCGTTTGTCTATTATAGACTTATTTACATCTTTCTCTTCGAAATTAAATTTTTTACAAGTACCGTGAAAAAATTTTTGTGTTTATTGTAACATTTAACATAGTAAATCTGCTTCAAAC
This sequence comes from Homalodisca vitripennis, assembly GCF_021130785.1. Classification (NCBI taxonomy): domain Eukaryota; kingdom Metazoa; phylum Arthropoda; class Insecta; order Hemiptera; family Cicadellidae; genus Homalodisca; species Homalodisca vitripennis. The sequence continues at coordinate 126,085,623 of NC_060211.1, read as the reverse complement.
CTAAATGTAACTTGTTTTTTCGGGACCAAGTTTTTGCGTATTTCGTCACATATCTTAAAAATTACTGTACTGTAGCTACAGGTCTGGAAACGGTTTTATATTCAATTTTTCAGTTTCATTTTACATAAAGTACGCTAAATTGTACATCTTAATTAACAGCCAACAAATACCCGTAGGGGCTTCGTTGCAGCAGGGGAACTAAAATTCAGACGAAAATCTTTCACCCCTGTATAACTTGGTAACTAAGCATTTTCGGACCTATGTTAATTAGACCTTTTTTTTTCTTATTTTGATGTGAGGAATCACGCCCTGACTTATGGGCAACCTTTTTTCAGAACACCCCTGTATATCCAAAATGTGGCTCTGCCATCATGTTGGTAGATTCAATTACGAAAGAAATTTGAATGCACCTAGATCGAGGGTTAACATGGAATGATCGTATGGACAATGTTTTTACCAAATCGTCGTCAGATATTTATGTTTTCAGGTCATTACCCAAGTATTACCCGACTCAGGTTCTGATGACTGCGTATTATGGCTTGATTTACCCCCATCCTACCTACTGAGTGGTATTGTGGGGTGCCAGCGCAAAACACCCGGTCGTCGAAAGTGTTCAAGTTGCAAAAGTGAGCGATACGAATAATCGCTAATTTGAATTTCAAAGAGTCTTGTAGAGAAACCTTCAAAACATTGCAGCTGTTGACCCTGCCAAGTCTCTACATTTTCGAAACAACTCTGTTCTGAATGTCTAAATGTGCAATGGCTAGTAGCCAAGATTCGTATGAAACCAGAGGCAGGGGAAACTACCGAACTGATAGACACTGAACGGTAGTTAACGAACATCTGCCCTCACAAGCAGGTGTTCACTTCATCAACAAGCTGCCCAATTGGATAAAGAATGCCGTAACACCCGAGGTGGTCAAAACTCGTTTGAAACGCTTTTTAGCGTCCCAAGCTTTTTATAATGTTACCGAGTTTTTGGCATTTGACTGGGAGATTGCCCAATCATGAGATTGACTTCAGCGATATAGGTGGAAAATTGGAAAATGAATGAAAGTTGAATGAATGTTGATTTTTACGTTTGAGTGTGATCCTGATGTGGTGAGAATGTACAAAATTTAATACTCTGATACTTTGATATTGACGGTTGCTATACATGTGAATTGTGTTTTGCAATAAAAATTGATTGATTGATTGTTTGAATTCTGAAAAGACAATTGTACTCAGCGTTTAGGGTATTGAATTTGATAACAAGTCCTATAATTAGAACAAAAAAATCTTATTTACTAATCGATATGTTTTTTAAATGGTTTCCAAAGATATTAGAAGTAATAAAAAGATCAATAGCAAATTGAGAATTTAATCCTTTGAAATCCAAAGCAAAATCTATAAGACCCCTCCTCTCATTGGATGTCTTCCACAAATGAAGGGGTAATGGGGGGGGGGGTGTCCCAACACTACATAGTAACACTTAGGGATACGACATCGGATACATCTTCCATAATGAACACAGCATTAACATGGGGACCTTCCATGATTGTGTTGTCAGTCTTACTAGCTGAGCGAATATTTGGGTTATCATTTGCAGACTGAACAGGGTCAAGCTATTCGAAAGCCATACGAATTAAAAGAAAATCCTGTTTACTAAGATCATCAAAGTATATGTATGTGTTTGTATGGGTAGTAAACAACCTTTAGCACAACACAGTGGCGTCATTGACTACCCAGTCATTAATATTGAAGGTTTGAAAAACCCTTGCTAAACTGGTTACCTTAAATCCATAAGTTGGCCGTTTCATATTCAAAGTAGTTTTCAACATTTTTAGAATATAGTTTTCTGCAGCAGACCAGTTCTACTTTTACCTCCCTCCTCAGAATAGAATGAGTAATTCACCTATAACTCCAGAACGCTTAACGTTTCTATGAAGAGAACGTTTCTATTTCAGCAAATTCAATAATTTGGCTGAATACTACTTTGTGTATTTGAACATTTAGTTTTTATCGCTAATATAGGTTGTAAATCTCAACAGGAGTACCGATAAAAGAGAAAAAAGCATATTGTTATAGATTTTAAAATGAAAGATGGTTGTATAAACCTAAAAAATCCCCGGATGGAAAGTGGTATAAACCAAATTCAGGAGAATTCTCTAGTCAACTGAAATGCACAGATCCAATGAAAGCACATATCAACAGATCCAGGGTAGATTAATATAGTTAAAATGCTGATACGAGTATCTAGGGTATCTGACCTCAATATCCTGGAAAAAATAATAAATCATGATATTCGATCCACGAATATTAAAATGGATCTAGTTTGTCTTATAAAAATTAGATTTCGAGGAAAAGAATCACTTATGTAGTATAACAATGAAGATTAAAATCATCCATAATGAAGATGTTGTATTTCATACAGGGTGTTTGAAAAGTATGGGTACGGCTTAATATTTTAAAAACCATAGGTGATAACATCTATAAAATTTGCACAGTGTCATATGGCTATGTAAACTATTTTTCCTTGCTATTACCATGACATGCCAACCATGGGGGGACGGCCCACAGAGGAAAACATGGAAATCTTAAATTGAAGCATGGGTCGAGTGATACCTCATTTGAAAGAGCTCACTTAGTAGAGTTGAATGCCGCAAACCGCATCTCAAAAGGTGTATCCAATCAGAAATGGCGGCTTGTTTTAGGTACATATTGTGAAGTACATTATGCGCTGCCATTTCTGACTGGATCGTCGTATTCTGATGCGGTAGGCGGCGTTTCACTCTACTAACCAATGTGTTTTCACTGACTTTTTTTAAATTAGCAAATTATGTCATAAATTTATAACACAATAAATAAAACTAAAAAACATTGGTATTTATTGTGTTTTATTTATTGTGTTTATAAATTTATGACATAATTTGCTAATTAAAAAAAGTCAGTGAAAACACATTGGTTAGTAGAGTGAAACGCCGCAATAAATACCAATAAATCACTCGACCCATGCTTCAATTTAAGATTTCCATGTTTTCCTCTGTGGGCCGTCCCCCCATGGTTGGCATGTCATGGTAATAGCAAGGAAAAATAGTTTACATAGCCATATGACACTGTGCAAAGTTTATAGATGTTATCTCCTATTGTTTTTAAAATATTAAGCCGTACCCATACTTTTCAAACACCCTGTATACTCGATTTTCCCTCGTAGTGTTCTTTTAAACAGATACTGACATTAAGATGCACTGAAGGATATAAGTAACTAAAAGAGTAATTATTGCTTCTATATGCAATCAGCATAAGCACTTTCAGGGGAAATTTCAAAATAAATTCTTTTGAAGGGGGTTAAATCTTTGGTGACACAAAGTACTCATATTACTCATTGTATTTTCGGTCAGCTGTGTAAAAAACTGAGCAATTGTAATTTAGAATACTGATAAATGATCAGATAATTTGAACTGACCATTAACGTTGGGCCAAGTCCAGAATAAAAATAATTAATTGGATTTTGGCCGATGTCCACGGATATTATGGTAACACTGAATAGTGGAGTTTGGAGTTATTTACTTAAGTTTGTGGTCTCCTCCAATGATTTTAATGATGGTGATGGTTTCAGAAATATATTCCATTTAGATTATTATGGAAGGATTAAAAGATTGCAAGTCAAAATCTGGATTAACTTATTCAAAATCATTTAATTACGTAATGTAAAAAGTATTATTGCTAAATAGCTTTGGTCTTCATCGTGATTATAACATTTAGTGACACGCTGAATCCTTTCAAAATATTGTCAGTGACATTGGACTTAAATCTAATTAAAATGCCTGACTTTCGGCTTACCATCATTGGGAAGCCATTACATACATACTGTTTTTGCTATTTATTACTCAGAGGTTACGACGGTCTTCCGTGATCACAGTGAACCTCAAGCTGATTTATGGTTTTCAACATACCCTATGTACTTACTGGCACTTGGTTATCATCAAATTCTTCAATGGCCACCAGCAGTTCCTTAAGAGTCTTGAAGTGCAATGAGTCGCTTTTCAGAAGAGTATTGCTTTGCAGGCTTCAAATAAAACTAAAGGCTGATAAGTACAAGAGGGAAGCTAACAAATTTCTTAGACTCAGTAACCTAGGTCTTCATGTCGTAGAAGATCTTGCTAGTTTGGATGATACCAATCCAAACTAGCAATCCTTCTTAAGGACTCCACAAACCTAAATATGGTTTCCATCAATTCTTCATCGATGGTCTCCTCAACAATCTAATGAAACTCAGACACTGCCATTGCGGAAGTACTTTATTAATATCAGTAAGTACTGCGCCAGTCAGTAAAGGAAAACCTCTAACTTTTTCATACATACTAGAAACATTTTATGCAACTCAAAGCATATATCCGATGTACAATCTGAAAATACCATCTAAAAGCTTATATTAAATTACTCATTTAATTTTCATAAATAAACAGCAATATTAATTGGTAAAACCATTTAACATTATATTACTTATTTAGTTCTTGGGATCACCCGCGTCAGAATTGTTCCTAGTATGTACTAAAATTAAACGAATATAAATTATACGTTTAATACCTGTGTATTAAAGGTTTTCAGTGTACATCCCTTGTGGTCTATTTCGTCGATAAGGATTTGCCAATCTTTTGAGTAAAAAACCGTTATTATAATTAAAATTACAGTGAAAATTGCAAATTCACTGTCATTTTATTCTGAGACTTATACTTCACATAATATTGTATAGACATAACAATTTACTCCCACCACATGACTTTTTGTAGATTCTTATTTAAGATGAGTTTCACTACGCCTTTTTGATAGCTTTGCTTTCCAGACAAAGTCATGTATAATTTATATATATATATATATATATATATATATATATATATATATATATATATATTTATTTATCATACATATATCCAGAATAATACTTTTTATTTTACTGATCGTTTAAATATGGAAAATTTCTATAAGCGAAATCTTTTATTAATACCTTGTAAATTAGAAACATTTACCAAAACGATTGACAAACGCAGTTGGAATTTTTATTAATTTCGATGTTTAAAATATTTCGAAAAACAATGTTTGGAAGGAAAAGGAAATCAATTTATATAACGCTAAATTGTAAATGTCAGACTTCAACGTTTAATTGGGATATCCTTTTCAAGCATCTGAAGCAAGTAATAGTGTTCTTACTTCCCCTTTAATTTTAAGAGATCAGACCTAATAAACTCGATGTTGCAGAGAGTGGTTCTAAAGATGGTTCTAATCCCTGAGCTAATATCGCGGTTGGCTGCGTACGAGGCTGTAACACTTCCCGCACCAGCTGCATCTTGGCCTCCCGCCTTATATCACATGTAAAGTGGAGTCAGCCTTATAAACTAGTAGTGGAATTAAGTGAGTTTCATCCATAAATAGATTTTTGTCAAAATATCTTTACTTTATCCTCCCTCTCTTTATTTTGTAGATATACATACAAGTTTTAATCACCCTTTTTCAAAATTATATGAAAGATTACTTCAATATAAAATCAATTGTAAGTGAATTTTCAGCAAGTGGTCACTAAAGTTTTGATGAAATAAATGATTTGTGTGTTCATAATATTACAATTAGTGATTAAACTCTAGATATACATTTTTCACTTTGCATTAAAGAACAGTTGCAGTAAAAGTAAATATACTATTAAACAATAATTAACAATAACATCGCATTTTATGTTTTATAAATGTAGAAGTCTGACATTGGTGTAAAATCAAAAGTTGATAGTTTGTAACATGTTTAAGCATCCATTTTTTTATAATAATTCTTTACGCATATTCATAAGAAAAAAGTTATATATTTAGTTAAAAATAGGACTAGTTTTACTTTAAATAAATTTCACATACTTTGGAAACGGAATTTATTTTCAAAGTCACTACATTTAAATGTATTTAAATATTTCGAGAGCATTTCCTGTAATACTTTTTATAGTCGTAACAGTCTTTGAGCACTATGTACAAGTGTGCACAATGCAAAACAATGCTAATACGTTGTAGCAAATTAAAAAACTCTTTAACAGCCAACCGAATTTAATCAAGTACAACTGTTGCAGTAAAAATAAAAACACCAATAAAGGTTAACTGCTTGTTGTAGCAAGCTTTTTTGTTTAATGAGTTAAAACTTCTATGATATAATAGCATTTTATGTGAAAAATAAAACAAATATCACTGAAAGTTTCAACATGGTTTAAATTTTCGTGTTTTTTTGTAATTACCTTAAATTAATATGCGTGTAACAGATTTCCTATTAGCTTCAACATTAATTTTTTTTCTTAATCAACAATACAAGTCTATGTGCATGCGATACTCAAGTAGGTAGTCGTATATAAAACAGCATATACCTATATCTATCATATATATATATATACCTAATTTGGAATGGAACTATAATATTCAGTGCATTTAAGTTAAAACAAAAAAAAAAAATGTTACAGCTGGTGCTAAAGCAGCTAAAGTAGAATTATGGGAGATGTCTTATATTAAAATTATGATATGTCCGATATTAAAATTAAACATACCCACGTATTTAGTTTTTTCGAGATTTCTATTGACCATATGGAAAAATTTGATTTTTTTAAATGTAGTCATTCAACATACAAAAATATACACTTAATAATGTTAAAACGTGGGGATGCGTACTAATGATAACTTTAGAATGAGACTTCTAATAGTTTTATCAATTAAAATCCTAAATGTGTCTGAAGTGTCACGTTGTTCTTAAAGGACAGAACTCAAGGTCATCTCATTAAGCCCGACTCTTAAGTAAAGGAGATATATAAGGTCTTATCTAAATTATTGGTGCTCGTTCTTACTTGTATAGGTTATAGATGGTTGAATGCAGTTAAAAATTCTATTATTAAATATATTAAGCCACTATGTGCGGCACAATAATACTACAGTCTAAGAGATAATTAATAACCAAGTGTCTAGGAGAGTGAAGCCTAGGCACTGCTGAGTGAGCTCACAGCAGCCTTTAACCTCCCCCCCCCCCTTCCTCATCCAACAACTGTACAAGCTGAGATTACACCTTCTGGCATCGACTATACAACTCGTCCCATCGCATCGCTATGTGCCGCACAATAATACTACAGACTAAGAGATAATTAATAACCAAGTGTGTAAGATAGTGAAGCCTAGGCACTGCTGAGTGAGCTCACAACAGCCCTTAACCTCCCCCCCTTCCTCATCCAACAACTGTACAAGCTGAGATTACACCTTCTGGCATCGACTATACAACTCGTCCCATCGCATTGCTATGTGCCGCACAATAATACTACAGACTAAGAGATAATTAATAACCAAGTGTGTAAGAGAGTGAAGCCTAGGCACTGCTGAGTGAGCTCACAACAGCCCTTAACCTCCCCCCCCTTCCTCATCCAACAACTGTACAAGCTGAGATTAAACCTTCTGGCATCGACTATACAACTCGTCCCGTCGCATTGCTATGTGCCGCACAATAATACTACAGACTAAGAGATAATTAATAACCAAGTGTATAAGAGAGTGAAGCCTAGGCACTGCTGAGTGAGCTCACAACAGCCCTTAACCTCCCCCCCCCCTTCATCATCCAACAACTGTACAAGCTGAGATTAAACCTTCTGGCATCGACTATACAACTCGTCCCATCGCATTGCTATGTGCCGCACAATAATACTACAGACTAAGAGATAATTAATAACCAAGTGTATAAGAGAGTGAAGCCTAGGCACTGCTGAGTGAGCTCACAACAGCCTTAACCTCCCCCCCCTTCCTCATCCAACAACTGTACAAGCTGAGATTAAACCTTCTGGCATCGACTATACAACTCGTCCCATCGCATTGCTATGTGCCGCACAATAATACTACAGACTAAGAGATAATTAATAACCAAGTGTATAAGAGAGTGAAGCCTAGGCACTGCTGAGTGAGCTCACAACAGCCCTTAACCTCCCCCCCCTTCCTCATCCAACAACTGTACAAGCTGAGATTACACCTTCTGGCATCGACTATACAACTCGTCCCATCGCATCGCTATGTGTGGCACAATAATACTACAGACTAAGAGATAATTAATAACCAAGTGTGTAAGATAGTGAAGCCTAGGCACTGCTGAGTGAGCTCACAACAGCCATTAACCCCCCCCCTTCCTCATACAACAACTGTACAAGCTGAGATTACACCTTCTGGCATCGACTATACAACTCGTCCCATCGCATTGCTATGTGCCGCACAATAATACTACAGACTAAGAGATAATTAATAACCAAGTGTATAAGAGAGTGAAGCCTAGGCACTGCTGAGTGAGCTCACAACAGCCCTTAACCTCCCCCCCCTTCCTCATCCAACAACTGTACAAGCTGAGATTAAACCTTCTGGCATCGACTATACAACTCGTCCCATCGCATTGCTATGTGCCGCACAATAATACTACAGACTAAGAGATAATTAATAACCAAGTGTATAAGAGAGTGAAGCCTAGGCACTGCTGAGTGAGCTCACAACAGCCCTTAACCTCCCCCCCCTTCCTCATCCAACAACTGTACAAGCTGAGATTAAACCTTCTGGCATCGACTATACAACTCGTCCCATCGCATTGCTATGTGCCGCACAATAATACTACAGACTAAGAGATAATTAATAACCAAGTGTATAAGAGAGTGAAGCCTAGGCACTGCTGAGTGAGCTCACAACAGCCCTTAACCTCCCCCCCCTTCCTCATCCAACAACTGTACAAGCTGAGATTAAACCTTCTGGCATCGACTATACAACTCGTCCCATCGCATTGCTATGTGCCGCACAATAATACTACAGACTAAGAGATAATTAATAACCAAGTGTATAAGAGAGTGAAGCCTAGGCACTGCTGAGTGAGCTCACAACAGCCCTTAACCTCCCCCCCCCCTTCCTCATCCAACAACTGTACAAGCTGAGATTAAACCTTCTGGCATCGACTATACAACTCGTCCCATCGCATTGCTATGTGCCGCACAATAATACTACAGACTAAGAGATAATTAATAACCAAGTGTATAAGAGAGTGAAGCCTAGGCACTGCTGAGTGAGCTCACAACAGCCCTTAACCTCCCCCCCCTTCCTCATCCAACAACTGTACAAGCTGAGATTACACCTTCTGGCATCGACTATACAACTCGTCCCATCGCATTGCTATGTGCCGCACAATAATACTACAGACTAAGAGATAATTAATAACCAAGTGTATAAGAGAGTGAAGCCTAGGCACTGCTGAGTGAGCTCACAACAGCCCTTAACCTCCCCCCCCTTCCTCATCCAACAACTGTACAAGCTGAGATTAAACCTTCTGGCATCGACTATACAACTCGTCCCATCGCATCGCTATGTGCCGCACAATAATACTACAGACTAAGAGATAATTAATAACCAAGTGTGTAAGATAGTGAAGCCTAGGCACTGCTGAGTGAGCTCACAACAGCCCTTAACCTCCCCCCCCCTTTCCTCATCCAACAACTGTACAAGCTGAGATTACACCTTCTGGCATCGACTATACAACTCGTCCCATCGCATCGCTATGTGCCGCACAATAATACTACAGACTAAGAGATAATTAATAACCAAGTGTGTAAGATAGTGAAGCCTAGGCACTGCTGAGTGAGCTCACAACAGCCATTAACCCCCCCCCCTTCCTCATACAACAACTGTACAAGCTGAGATTACACCTTCTGGCATCGACTATACAACTCGTCCCATCGCATTGCTATGTGCCGCACAATAATACTACAGACTAAGAGATAATTAATAACCAAGTGTGTAAGATAGTGAAGCCTAGGCACTGCTGAGTGAGCTCACAACAGCCATTAACCCCCCCCCCCTTCCTCATACAACAACTGTACAAGCTGAGATTAAACCTTCTGGCATCGACTGTACAACTCGTCCCATCGCATCGCTATGTGCCGCACAATAATACTACAGACTAAGAGATAATTAATAACCAAGTGTATAAGAGAGTGAAGCCTAGGCACTGCTGAGTGAGCTCACAACAGCCATTAACCCCCCCCCCTTCCTCATACAACAACTGTACAAGCTGAGATTACACCTTCTGGCATCGACTATACAACTCGTCCCATCGCATCGCTATGTGCCGCACAATAATACTACAGACTAAGAGATAATTAATAACCAAGTGTGTAAGATAGTGAAGCCTAGGCACTGCTGAGTGAGCTCACAACAGCCCTTAACCTCCCCCCCCCTTCCTCATCCAACAACTGTACAAGCTGAGATTAAACCTTCTGGCATCGACTATACAACTCGTCCCATCGCATTGCTATGTGCCGCACAATAATACTACAGACTAAGAGATAATTAATAACCAAGTGTGTAAGATAGTGAAGCCTAGGCACTGCTGAGTGAGCTCACAACAGCCCTTAACCTCCCCCCCCTTCCTCACACAACAACTGTACAAGCTGAGATTACACCTTCTGGCATCGACTATACAACTCGTCCCATCGCATCACTATGTGTGGCACAATAATACTACAGACTAAGAGATAATTAATAACCAAGTGTGTAAGATAGTGAAGCCTAGGCACTGCTGAGTGAGCTCACAACAGCCTTTAACCCCCCCCCCCTTCCTCATACAACAACTGTACAAGCTGAGATTACACCTTCTGGCATCGACTATACAACTCGTCCCATCGCATTGCTATGTGCCGCACAATAATACTACAGACTAAGAGATAATTAATAACCAAGTGTGTAAGATAGTGAAGCCTAGGCACTGCTGAGTGAGCTCACAACAGCCCTTAACCTCCCCCCCTTCCTCATCCAACAACTGTACAAGCTGAGATTAAACCTTCTGGCATCGACTATACAACTCGTCCCATCGCATTGCTATGTGCCGCACAATAATACCACAGACTAAGAGATAATTAATAACCAAGTGTATAAGAGAGTGAAGCCTAGGCACTGCTGAGTGAGCTCACAACAGCCCTTAACCTCCCCCCCCTTCCTCATCCAACAACTGTACAAGCTGAGATTAAACCTTCTGGCATCGACTATACAACTCGTCCCATCGCATCGCTATGTGCCGCACAATAATACTACAGACTAAGAGATAATTAATAACCAAGTGTATAAGAGAGTGAAGCCTAGGCACTGCTGAGTGAGCTCACAACAGCCCTTAACCTCCCCCCCCTTCCTCATCCAACAACTGTACAAGCTGAGATTAAACCTTCTGGCATCGACTATACAACTCGTCCCATCGCATCGCTATGTGCCGCACAATAATACTACAGACTAAGAGATAATTAATAACCAAGTGTGTAAGATAGTGAAGCCTAGGCACTGCTGAGTGAGCTCACAACAGCCCTTTAACCCCCCCCCCCTTCCTCATACAACAACTGTACAAGCTGAGATTACACCTTCTGGCATCGACTATACAACTCGTCCCATCGCATCGCTATGTGCCGCACAATAATACTACAGACTAAGAGATAATTAATAACCAAGTGTGTAAGATAGTGAAGCCTAGGCACTGCTGAGTGAGCTCACAACAGCCCTTAAGCTCCCCCCCCCCTTCCTCATCCAACAACTGTACAAGCTGAGATTAAACCTTCTGGCATCGACTATACAACTCGTCCCATCGCATTGCTATGTGCCGCACAATAATACTACAGACTAAGAGATAATTAATAACCAAGTGTATAAGAGAGTGAAGCCTAGGCACTGCTGAGTGAGCTCACAACAGCCCTTAACCTCCCCCCCCTTCCTCATCCAACAACTGTACAAGCTGAGATTAAACCTTCTGGCATCGACTATACAACTCGTCCCATCGCATTGCTATGTGCCGCACAATAATACCACAGACTAAGAGATAATTAATAACCAAGTGTATAAGAGAGTGAAGCCTAGGCACTGCTGAGTGAGCTCACAACAGCCCTTAACCTCCCCCCCATTCCTCATCCAACAACTGTACAAGCTGAGATTAAACCTTCTGGCATCGACTATACAACTCGTCCCATCGCATTGCTATGTGCCGCACAATAATACCACAGACTAAGAGATAATTAATAACCAAGTGTATAAGAGAGTGAAGCCTAGGCACTGCTGAGTGAGCTCACAACAGCCCTTAACCTCCCCCCCTTCCTCATCCAACAACTGTACAAGCTGAGATTAAACCTTCTGGCATCGACTATACAACTCGTCCCGTCGCATTGCTATGTGCCGCACAATAATACTACAGACTAAGAGATAATTAATAACCAAGTGTATAAGAGAGTGAAGCCTAGGCACTGCTGAGTGAGCTCACAACAGCCCTTAACCTCCCCCCCCTTCCTCATCCAACAACTGTACAAGCTGAGATTAAACCTTCTGGCATCGACTATACAACTCGTCCCATCGCATTGCTATGTGCCGCACAATAATACTACAGACTAAGAGATAATTAATAACCAAGTGTATAAGAGAGTGAAGCCTAGGCACTGCTGAGTGAGCTCACAACAGCCCTTAACCTCCCCCCCTTCCTCATACAACAACTGTACAAGCTGAGATTACACCTTCTGGCATCGACTATACAACTCGTCCCATCGCATCGCTATGTGCCGCACAATAATACTACAGACTAAGAGATAATTAATAACCAAGTGTGTAAGATAGTGAAGCCTAGGCACTGCTGAGTGAGCTCACAACAGCCTTTAACCCCCCCCCTTCCTCATACAACAACTGTACAAGCTGAGATTAAACCTTCTGGCATCGACTATACAACTCGTCCTATCTCATCACTATGTGTGGCACAATATTTCTACAGACTAAGAGATAATTAATAACCAAGTGTGTAAGATAGTGAAGCCTAGGCACTGCTGAGTGAGCTCACAACAGCCTTTAACCCCCCCCCCCTTCCTCATACAACAACTGTACAAGCTGAGATTAAACCTTCTGGCATCGACTGTACAACTCGTCCCGTCGCATTGCTATGTGTGGCGCAATAATACTACAGACTATGAGATAATTAATAACCAAGTGTCTAAGAGAGTGAAGCCTAGGCACTGCTGAGTGAGCTCACAGCAGCCTTTAACCTCCCCCCCCCTTCCTCATACAACAACTGTACAAGCTGAGATTAAACCTTCTGGCATCGACTGTACAACTCGTCCCGTCGCATTGCTATGTGTGGCGCAATAATACTACAGACTAAGAGATAATTAATAACCAAGTGTGTAAGATAGTGAAGCCTAGGCACTGCTGAGTGAGCTCACAGCAGCCTTTAACCCCCCCCCCTTCCTCATACAACAACTGTACAAGCTGAGATTAAACCTTCTGGCATCGACTATACAACTCGTCCCATCGCATCGCTATGTGTCCGCACAATAATACTACAGACTAAGAGATAATTAATAACCAAGTGTGTAAGATAGTGAAGCCTAGGCACTGCTGAGTGAGCTCACAACAGCCTTTAACCCCCCCCCTTCCTCATACAACAACTGTACAAGCTGAGATTAAACCTTCTGGCATCGACTGTACAACTCGTCCCGTCGCATTGCTATGTGTGGCGCAATAATACTACAGACTATGAGATAATTAATAACCAAGTGTCTAAGAGAGTGAAGCCTAGGCACTGCTGAGTGAGATCACAACAGCCCTTAACCCCCCCTTCCTCATCCTACAATGCATTGCAAGTTTCGGTCCCAATGTGGCTATTATCATATGATTCTTAAGGCTATTCGTGCGGATTTGCTTTTCATGTTTGGCTTTGTAATGATGCTGACGGTCCATATTGAGGTTTATATGGAACCTATCCTGTAGGAGCAAATCAGAGAGCAAAGAACTACCCATATCTTACCTAAGAAATTTTATGGATAACGAATTTTTCACTGTTGGTTATACCGGAGTTTCAGCAGAAACCCTGTAAAATACCGTGCAGCAACATCCGAATAAAGTTAAGGGCTTGATGGAATGAATGATCCACCTAAAATGTCCATATTCCCTGACATAATGACGTATATATGAATCGAATTTATTAAACGTCAGGTTCTAGTCCCTAAACATCGTCATTATGTTACATAATAATTAGAAGGTAGGAGTGCACCACACCACGTGTCGCGTGACAGGCTTTCGTGTGGTAGCAGGACACACTTCAAAGTTATATCCAAGATACCCATTGAAGAAGCCATTGTCAAGATACCCAGCGGACAGAAAATCTTACAAAAATAAATTTTCCAACTCCTCCTCCCTCCCGGCAGATAAAAGAGAACTCATGTCACCCTACTGAGTGATAGGCTTCGATTATGGTCAGCTGAATTCCAAGATTGGACAATATGCACCATCACTGAACTTATTCTTGTTTATGTAAAAATAAAGTTTTCTGTAACATCTACAGATTAAACGTTTTTCGAGATATCTTATCACATGATACATCCTCATTTTTGTTCATCAAGTTAAGTTTTATAACAAAGTATTTTCATAAATAAGTTCTGATGAGTACTACAATACATGAATGCCCTGAAACAAAATGTTGAAATTGACTTTTAAAATTGTATTTCTACTCTATTACTTTCCCCCTCTTATTACATGAATAAGCTGCGGGTGGTAATTTGTGACATGTTAAAATATAATACGAAAGTACTCAGCTAGTTTAGAAATTTATTTAATCTGCTGTTGACATCTTGGTTACCCTAAAAAATATTTGGTTGGTATCACTCAGCCAATTCCCATGAAAAGAACTATCATCAAACTCATTGTTGCCTATATACAAATGAACCTAAATGCAATATTTTCAGTCTTTAGGTCAGTTGTTTTGTTAGATATATTGTGAATAGACAGATAAAAATGAAAATCTTCCAACCCCACGAGTGATATGCTTTGCTAACACTCAGCATAACATTACATTAATTTTAGAAACTAAAAATTACAACTATTAGATATGTTACTAAAGCATAGGAATTAAAGATAGATATAATGCCTTGAAAAACTTAATTTATTTAAATTAAATTAACTCTTTGAAGTCGATTTCAAATTTGAACTTAACTAAATAGTAATGAATTTAAAACAAAATTTGATAAAGTATTAAATCTCAAGTGCCTATATTCTAAGTGAGTGTCCAGTTCAAATTGCGCTATAACTACTTAGAAAGTTATAATCTAAAATAAAACATGTTAAACTAAAACAGAAAACTAGGAGCATGTGTTTCTAATAGGGAAACTCAATTTGTATTCAATCATACTCATTGACGGCTATTTAAGATGCCACAGAAACTTATGTCCTCCGTTATTTGTCATACAGTGCTGGCGGGTTTATGGCATACGACTGGGTGACCGCACAATTAGCAGACATACATCCAGCGTTGGGTGGGAAAATTGTCATGAATGATAGATAAAATTGCATGTTTGACTATTGTATGTCCAATATAGTGTGACTGTTTGAAACTGTAGGTTAGTATTGACGATTTCTATACGTTATATTTGTTGATGCCAATAAAAAATATTTGATTTGATATTTGATAGAGCCAACTGATAAGGTTACTAGGGCAGAGGTACAAGTCTGAACTTAGACTGTTTTGTCAAGCTTCTCTTTCTAAACTAAGACAAGTAAATACCCAGGCCACTTAGTCCTGGTCCAGGAAAACGACAAGACACTTGTCTGCCGGACAACGCAATATTTCCTGTTGCAAACAGCTTCTGTACTTGAAAAAAATGTTTAACTGTCTAGCTGCTGTATATTTACTGTTCATCGCTTAGTAAGATTGAGAATCTTAACTTTAAGAATACAGCTAAAAAATATTATTAACTAACGTCTTCTGCATAGAAATCAAATAAGAAAAGCTTGATTATAATATAAAAGAGTAAAACTGTTCTTGCTCATATTAATAAAAGGAAATCATTAAAAAGCTTGTTTTGTTTTGGAACTTGAATCCTGATTAATAAATAGTAGTATGAACTTATATACTGAAGTAGATTGTTGGTATGGTTAGCATGGTGGTCATTTACCTTAACTTGGAGTCATAATATTGTGTTATAAGTACACAACAATAGTATAGGTGATGTAGTAAGAATAGTAATAAAGATACAGTTCACTTCTACATCAATACACTAACCGAGATACATTTCTAAGTACAGTAATAACAAATTATATTTTAAGAATAAAAATGAAATAAACCGATACAACTGAGTAACAAATGATCCGGCAGAACTTAACAAAAGAGTAATCACACAGACGGACAGACAGACAGACGTCTGCCTTCGACCTTTTTGAAACCACAATCAATAGAGTTCTTTCTTGGATCAAAAGAACCTAGAATCAAGTTTTAAGTCATTAAAAGATTTTAAGAAGGCCCTATCGGGTCTTATACATATGTTATAAATATTCATTGATAACATTTTTATAATCATTATACAGTTTATAACATTTTACTATTTTATTTTATATAATGTTTTATGTAATAACTATATATATATATATATATAATATATATATATATATATATAATATTTTTAATAATTTATAGTTATTTAAGGATTTAGTTATTGTAAAACATATCAAGTAGCTGTTATAACTATTGTGAGAAAACCTCCCCCCGCCCTTCCCACAAAAAGGAATATTGCTATAAAATTGGATTAACCTGAAAGTATTAGTGGTATATTAAGAGTCTTAAATGTTCATCAGCACGTGCATTTTATAATTGCTTGATATTAGAAGAATGATTTAACTAGAATGATAATATTATATATGTGCAAGAATATAAGGAAGGTATTCAAACATTTTAAAAGATCTTAAATTAGGCGGGGATTCGCACTCATAAAATGTTACGTTTAATATTAAATATATAAACAAAATATGGCAATATTAGACGTCGTTTGCTACGCAAGACAATTATCACAAGTTTAAACTCAAAGTAATAGTTAACATGGTTATATAAGGAAGAATAATTGGTTGGACTACTTCCAATATTTGGACTTCCATTGCAACACCAGCAGTTAGCTGTAAAATAGCTGTTCACAGCAAGAATCAGCTGATCAGGTCTCTGCGCACGTTCATGACCAATCACGGCTGAGCCTGCGATCCCCGCCAAATACTCTTAGGTGGTCGCTAATTCTACAAGTGCTGATTTATAATAGTAACTCAACTAAACTAATAACTTTTCTATCTGGAAATGAACAAGTGGTTTAATAGTTTACATGGTTATATAAGGAGTAATAATTGGATAGTTGATTTATTTAAATGATGCACCTTTGTCTCGTTCTTTTTTATAGGCTACTTATGATATTTACAATATAAACTCACTTTAATAAAATAACGAAATATTTACATACCAAAAGTTTGAGAATATTTGATAAATACGATGGTGTAATGTTGTTTAAATTGTTATTTTAATAAGTTAACAGTTAACATCTCTATTGTGATTCCTTAATTATGTGTGTCACAACAATTTGGTATGATTAGTTTATTTTAACCTAGATTGTAGTTATGATTTAGTTATCCACCTGAGGAACAGATAGAATTTAAAATGTTTAAACGTTTTGTTACTGTTATCTTGTATGAATGAACAATGGCCACTGCCCTAGTAATCTGTCAACTTATTAAAAAAAGTTAAACAACAGCAAAAACAACAAATACATTTTTTAAATTTATTGCTTACATTTTTTGTTTTTATAGTTTTTTCTCTGTTGGTATTTATATATATTTTACTCTTGTTATTCATTTACAGACTTTTTCCATTGTTATTTATTTTTATATAGTTTATTTGCACTGTTATTATTTATAATTGTATTTATTCGTATGTCACGTTTTATACAGTAATGTACATGCCTTTAGGTTAAATATTTTCTCAGATTTTATTTACTACTATCACTAATTAGTATTTTTTTTCTCTTGTTATTAATTTATAATTTAGTTTTCTTTGTTATTTATTTTATATAGTTTACTTGCATTGCTATTATTTATCTTTTTTATTTATTCATATAATGTCACATCTTATACAGTAGTGTATTTAAGTTAAATACTTTTCCCATTTATTATGTACTACTATCACTAATATTTATTATAATTTATACATTTCTTATGTATTGTTAGTTATGCCTAAGATTTAATTTAGAGTCCAGTTGCATGTTTGGTTTGGCCCTTTTGTTTTAAGTATTATTTAGTCATATTATCATAAGTTTATAATGCAAATTGGTTTTTGACCGTTGAAAGGAAATAAATAAACAAAACATCGTAATTAGCAAGTATTATAAAAGTTGCGGTATGTAAATATTTTATTATTTTATTAAAGTGAGTTGTATTGTAGATATCATAAGTATAAAAAGAATGAGGCAAAGCTTTTATCACTGAATGATGGAAAATGTCGAAAAACTCCTATTATTACCTATATATAATGCAACCCTCAAAAACGAAAATTGAGATTTTACTCTTCTTCTCGGCAGTAGTAGTCGTAATAAAAACAAGTGAACACTCCAATATCATTGGCTCTGTAATTCTATCTATAATTCAATTCCTCCAGTAAATATTTGGTCCATGACGATGTCAGTTTTATATAAGCACGAAGGATGGAAGATTGCGACTGGATTTCCAATCAGACAAGTCAATATCGTGGACATGATATTGTCTGGCGGCGACGTGACCAGCTCTTTCGTAAAGATGTCTTTCCATACGCTTCTCTCGATATGGTATCTAAAAGGGTATCCCTTGTTTGTCAGGTGCATAACATTGTCTTATCAGCTCTTATTATTTCACACTTTATTATAGTTCACACTACATAGTTTATTTGTGAACGTTATTGGTCAATCTAATTATGAGATATATGAGTAATTAATCTCTTCACAAACATACAAAAAGTTCATGTATGTATGTATGAACAATATTGTTTATTTTGAAGCTCAGTAACAGAATATATTTGGAACAACATATAATTACTAGGTTTCTATTTCACAATGCAACAAAAGTGAAATATAAATTACAGTACTTGAAACAAAAATTAAGGCAAAAAACAAGAATAAATGTGAAACTAAAACAATAATTTGAAAATATACTATAGCCACTTAGATCAAAAATAGCAGCAACTGCAGTTATGATAAATAGAAACACTTGGGAAACTAAATATGATGCAAAGCGTTAGTTACTAAAAATATTAGGAATAGTTAAACTTTCGCAAAACAATTGTTAAGTTTTTTGATGATAACTTTCAATATAGGCTCAGATAAGAATTTAAAAATTATGTATACATTCATTATTATTAATTATATTTTCTTCATTAAAATTCTTTTTGTATCTTAAATGTAGAAGAATTTAAATAAAGTATTAAAACTATTTCTAGAATGTAATTGTAATACACACACACACACACACACACACACACACACACACACACACACACACACACACACACACACACACACACACACACACACACACACACACACACACACACACACACACACACACACACACACACACACACACACACACACACACATATATATATATTTGTTTTGTGAACATAAAGAGTTGAAACCCCTCATACATTTGAAACATAGTAAAAATATCAATTTCGTATTTACTTAATTTATTTAAGTTTGTTATCTTGATGAATGTTGACCAATTTAGTTTGTAATCAAAAAGTGTCAAAAAGAATCATTATGAAATATAAAACATCAATGGAAATACAAACGGGGACAATTTTGCTATATTAATGTTTATATGTTAATTAACATCTACTGATTTCCTCCACGACATTGTATCCTGACAAAGAGTTACTACCAAAAAATAGTTCTATCTTGTACGAAGTCCATTTGTAGAGATTGATTCCAGAAGTTGAGGCTTATAGCAGGCCCAAAGCCGATATGAAATGTCAATAATGAACATATCCTCATTTTAAAGTTGAAACGCTACGGAGTTGCTGAGCCCCTATTATACTGGATATCAGACTATCTAAGTGATCGCTCGCTTACAGTAAAAATCGGTTCCTACACGTCTCCTGGTTTCTTTCCGTCTTCTGGTGTTCCACAGGGCTCCTTATTAGGTCCCTGCATTTTCAATGTCTTCGTGAATGATCTTCTAGAGAATGCTCTGCAGTTTGCCAATAGTCTGAAAATCTTATCTGTAATTTCTGCGCCTGTGAATTCGCAGGTAATCAAGCACAGTCTGTCTGTGATAGAGGAATGGTGTACTAATAACACCAGTCCATTCGTCTGTGAACCCCAGCAAGGGTTATGTTGCTACATTTCACAAGACCAAGTCTACAGCTTTTTACACGTATACACTCTGTGGTACCCAAATCCCTAGATCTCAGAGCGTAAGGGGGTTTGGCATTCGCTTTCTTGTTACTTTGGATTTACTGGGCAACACGAACGACATCTGAGATAGGGCTAACAAGATTGATTTCTTGTCAAGATTCTCCAGGAGTCTCTCTGCCCTTCTTTCTCTTTATTGGGCAATATTAAAGTAGCTTGTGGAGTATGCCAAACAGGTGTGGTCCCTCTACACAGTTGACGTCATATGAAGCCCTTCACGGTCGCTTTGTTTCCCTACTCGGTGTCTGGCTGGGCCACAGCTACTAGGAGGTTCCTGTGGGGTGCTTATGCAGAGAACTAAATATTCCACCCCTTGCCTTGCGGCGTGACGTTGCTGACGTATGTTCAGATCATCAATGGCCAGTACTATCCTCCGATTTCCAAGCTGAAGTTGACTTTAGAATCCCGTCGAACACCTGAAACCGTGGTCTTCACCGCGCAAGAAACGTCGACAACAGTAGTCCTCTGGCACGATCTTTTAGACTTGGTAGTTGCATAATCGCGTTGCATATGAGTGCGACTTTTTCTGTGACAACCTTGCGCTGGTTCGGAGACAGGCTTTCAATGGCCTATCCTCTCAAACCCAACAGTGGTAAGAGTTTATATTTGCATTCACTTATATTTGGTTATTTATTGTCTTACGTATTTACTTTGTGTTTTGTTTAGCTGTATTCCTTATTTATTTTACTATTTATAAATTGCAACGTTGTTATCCGTGTTACTTACTTATGTGAGATTGGTTCAATTTGCTATGATATTATTATTTGTTATTAGCCTTAGTCTCTATATTTGTCATGCATTTGTACTATGCAATCTTGTATGTACATCTTTGTTTGTAAATTAGCTGCTTGCCGTTGAAATAAATAAATAGTTAGGTTGGTGGTTATGAGATGACGTCACAACTACAGCTACATTTTTAATTGTTTCTCTGGAGTTTAATACTGATAATAGCTTTGAGGTACTGGTACCTACCTAGTTCGTGTAATTTCGTGAAGAATTTTAAATTAAAACAACAGTTTCGATGTGTTTATATCTTATAGCTCATTATAAATTTGTTTGAAATTTCTAATAATGTATTACTAATTAAATTCATTGTTTTAATTTTAAAAAGATCCGGCAGTATTGGCGGCCATCTTGTTTTCGTCCAAAGAGACAAAGTTATACCTCACTGTTACTCCTTTATTTTTGGTCGGTGAATTATGGGTGATGACTCATTTTAAGTATATGACTTATACATATCAAAATGCTTCTTCTATTTTCTATATTTTTTCGCATACTCGCATAAAAAATCTTAAATTCATCTGAACCTCATTGAACGAATACTCAGAAAATATACATTTTAGAAAGAAAACCCGTAACTAACACGAATTAGCAATATGGTAAAAATATTCACATGTTTTACCCTAAATAATGAGGGCGTAACAATCTTAGAGGTTTAAAATTGTTTTTATAGGATAAAGATCAAGGTTGTTTCACTATGGTACCAACTCTTAACCCATACATAAATGTAACTCTTGAGTTTGCACTTCTTAAATACGTACAAATATCATCTTTCTGTTTATTTTAGAGGATACTGTTACTGCATCCGTATTATTCAAAGGTTTTGCAAGAATATCATAGGTACATAACAAGTATTACGATATTAGAAGCAGAAAACAGTTTATTAATTAATTTTTGTGTTTATAAAAGTACCGTAATTAAGACTTAGAAAAGATGATTTTGTTCAATTTTCAATTTACATTTGCATTAGAGTCAGGAAGAGAGACCTGTATGCAGTGGAAACTACTTACTCATAGCGGTAGGTGGTGAGAATGTGGGAGGTGGGTTTGTAATTTTGATAATGGCCGGAGAACGAGATGTCGGCCCTTCCGAATCAAAGCGCCCTCGTCTAGCCGCATTAGTATAGACGGAACCCTCAGTCGTTGGTTATCACGAAAATCACAAAGGAAATGTATTCTTTTAACGAATAAACTCAGTCAGTATTCGGTGAATATATCATTAATACATTTTTAATCTCCTTCTATTGTTTACTCAAAGTTTAAATAAGATGTTTATTTATTATACGCTACTTACAATGAATTCTTTACAAATTTTCTTTGAATTCAAAGAGAAAAAATATTTCCATGATAAAATTTTGCATAATTATATACTTAAAAATTATTTATTAAGTCTAGTATTCATTTACTAAGTTAAATTTCATAACTTGAGCCAAGACAAGAATATTAAACCACAATAGAAAACATGACACACATTGTAAATGTTTTAAAGTGTGATCATTTTCATGTAAGATTTGCGTTATTGTAATAGAGAACTTAAATTTGATGTACTACTCCACCTGTGCTCTAATTTAAGATTTCATTCTGAATCCTTGCGGACCATCCCCCAACAAGATATATGTTTATATAATATTTTTATAAATTAACATCCGGCATGATAACAGTGCAATCTAATTTGTTAGTATATGATTGTGTAATATACTGTACGTCTTTTCACATAAATTGGAACAATATTGTTTTTATCGTTTAAAAATTACATTTTAAGAAGAAAATAATCATTGATTCGGTCCAATTTGTTGTAACTCTAATGAGGGAAAAATTGTATTCGTCTCAGGCTTCAATTCGTGTTATATGAACAATTAAAGTTATTTAATTTTTAGTTTGTTACTCAGAGTAAACTCTCACTGAAAAGCTATAACTGAAATTCAATCCCAGAAATAGCGAAAGAATTGTTTTTGACCTCACTTATTAATACTGTATTTTTAAGAATCCTAAAAATAAGGCGAAGTACTGTATAAACTTCTGTTTATTGGGACATGACAGCTCACCTTTTCATTGGGAACGACGATTTGAAACTAATACAGCATTTCTGATATTCTTGGCGCACAGTTAGTTCAATAGAAGGTGAGTTCTTAGAACCTAACTTGGGAAGAGCCAAATAAGACTTATAAACTAAGCGTTTGTTTGTTATCTATATGTGTTGTTTTACCATCTTAGGCAACACATTGAACTATTTCGGTCTTATATTTGAAATTGATGGTCATACAAGAAATTAAAACTTCCTCGTGAAAGATTATATAATAAATTGGTTTTAAATATAGATTCTAGTTACAGCTGTTACAATCTTTGGACTAAATAATCAAATATAAAATTTTCTCTATTAATACCTACAAAAAATCCGACGGACCACATTCCTAGTGAGGGAAAGAAAATGTTCTATGTATAAATAAACGGTAGTTTAAAAAAAATATTACCGTATTTGCCTTATATTCTAGGAATGTATTACGATATCTGTGTCTGAATTTAGGTGCTACCCAGAGGGATATTTTTATTTTTGCGCTAGAAGTGTGGATTCTTTGAATCCTCCACTTGGGGGAGGGGGATTTCTGGTCGAAAATTTCCCGAGTTCAGATAGTTCCTAATTAAACAACACTTCTGCAGCACAAGAAAAGAAACATCACGTAATTACAATATTATAGCAGCCAAACAAGTCTGTCAGGACATGTTTGCAGCACTATACTATAATCGATTGCTCGATCTCCAAAGGAAGAGTTTGTGACTTATCACAGTTCCTGATATTTACTGATTAAATTGATCCATAATTGTATTGCTCTACACTACTTTAGTAAGAAGACTAACGAAAGTCTCACAAGGCCTTCAATAAAAGGGTGTGGTCGGTATAACACCAAAATACCTTATGTTTTAAATATTAATATATTTTGAGGTTTCCAGTTCCTGAAAGTATGATGAAAGATGCCTAGATAGATATGACAGACATGACGCTGAAAGTCGTCATGAAGTGTCGTACCGCTAACAAGGAAAGCAATTTACTCTTTATTCGTCGCTCATTACATGCAACGAACTTGTGCTTTATTTATTGACATCCATCCAACCATCAATTCAGTTCATTATTACCACAGTACTATGCATAATATACGAACGGTAATAACATTTTCACGCTTGCACTTATTAAAGTTTTTAACTTAACGGTATAAAGTGTTATAAAGTTAACTTATCTCCGTTATTTAATCTTTTATATTCCGTTCACCAAAAATCTTCCAAATCAACGTGAATAGTCGTTTGATGATATTTTCGTCATTGCTGGACTTGTAGTACTGTGCGTTGTAAACATTTCAGAGCAAACTAGGCAATAAAAGTAAATTTCACAGCAACCCTACTAGCAATAAAACGAACTTGATACTGTTTTGTTCACTGTAGTAAAACGGGTTTCTGTTAACCTATCAAAGTCAAATTGCACACTAACTTTCAATGTAGTATTTCGTTATTAACAGTGATAATACACGCTATACTTCAGATAGGAGATTACAATAATATCTACTATATTAACAATCACATACGAATGTACCACAAAAATTCTTTTTTACAGTCACAACAGGTCCTGTTATTAGCATTTAAGTTTCAACTCGAAGCCCTATGTTGTGGATGGATTGTGAACGTCTATTATAGTGTCTGATCAGTTACAGGAAATGGAGATTAATAAGATGATTAATCCATATTATGTATTACTATTTTAAAGTTTATATTAAATACTCGTGAATTGCTTATTATAGAACCACCTCAATAAAAATCATTTGGGTATTAGGCATTTTTATACTGATAAGTAAATTATCACACCCATATTAAATTTTGAAAATCTTCCAGCACTATTTTTGATTATATAATGACGGTTTCAAAAGTCAATTTATATAAAAACTATAACTATTCAAAACTGTTCTAAAACCATTTTACGAAAGGTATATTAGCAAAACAAACCGCATACAGCCTAAAAAGGCCTGTAGCTCGAAAAATGTTTTTGAAATTTAACGTTTCATGTTCATGGATTAGCCGTGCTGTGAGAGTTACAAGCATTAGCCTTAGCAGAATAATTAGTGTTGGCATTATATACTTGGTAGGGCAAGGATTGATCTATTAGGCAATGTCTTCTCGGCTAATCGGCTTTCATCAGTTGTTGTAGACTGGTTGGCTGTCATCAGACGGTGCTAGTTGGTTGGCCATCAGTTGTTGTAGACTGATTGGATGTCGTTAGGTATTGCTGAATAGTAGACTGATGAAATACTGGAACTTTTTAAAATTGATTACTGGAAAAGACCCGAAGTCGGATGATTTTGATTAATCTTCTTAAACATCAAATTAATGAGCTAGAATCTATTATAGCTGGCAAATCCTTTTTTAATTGAACGTTTCATGTTTGGTTAGGTGTTAGTGAAGCAGTGACATTTACATGTACTAGCCTTAGCTGAACAATTAGTGGTACTTGATCGGGCAACGATTGATCTATTAGGCAATGTCTTGTGGGCTGATTGGCTTTCATCAGGTATTTTTGGCAGATTGGCTGTCATGCTGTGTACGATATTTGGCTGTCATCTGGTATTTTTGGCTGTTTGACTGTCACCAGGTTGTCTTAGTTGGTTGGCTTTCATCAGGTGGTGTTGGCTGGTTAGCTGTCATCAGATGGTCTAGATTGGTTAGGTGTCATCAGGTGTTGGTGGTCTGTTGGCCGTCATCAGGTTTTGTTGATTTTGTAGCCGTCATAATGCTATCTATGCTGTTTGGTTGACCGTCATCTGGTGTTGTATACTGGATGGCTTTCGTAGAATTGGTAATCTGACATCAGGTTGTGTCGTATGGTTGGCTGCCATCTAACTTCTTTATTGAAATTAGATGCTGGAGTCGTATTGTAAAATACTCAATCTGTTCTTAGGCATGGATGTGATAAGATAGGATGGTAAATAACTTGTCTAAAGCTAGCTTGCATCTTCTGGCCAGGTGAACTGCAGGGAATTTGATCGGCTTTATGACCTGTCTTTGATGAATAAACGGTTGCTCGGTATTTTGGGCGATGGACTGCGACTCCCACTTTACTGACGTTTGTCTCCTACTCGTACATGTATAATAGGTTTGGATAATAATACCTAACTTGATATATATCTTTTTCTCCTGTGTTCAATGTTACTCTGGAATTCTATATCGTTGTATGTTGATCACTGAGGTTTTAGCGATTATAAATAAATATTGTGATGTGATTTATTTTCTTAACAGCTGGGGGGAAACTGGAAAATTATAATTGAATATATACATCGCATCAGCGAGTACAGTGGTGCAAATAATATAAAAGTAGAAAATGTTTTAAAATGCCTTTCCCTAAAGATCTCTTCTAGTGTAACATGAAGCGCTGTATAATATCCTCGGACACACAACAAACAGCTGGCAGTAATTAATTGTATACGCAGTAATCAGCAGCGGAGTGCACGGGTACTGCAGCATTGTTTAGTTTTGTATTATCACCGGACCATGCACCGCACCGCACTGAATGTTCTCACTGTTCATTTGTGTTGATTATGGCAATGAGCGCCTCTACGTTACGTTTACATTTATATATGTATACTAGATGTTACCTGTAGCTTCGCAGGCAATTTTCAAAATCAAATCTTTAGCCTAATTGGTGCCTTTATGATGTAATACAATAGAGTTATGTGATATTTATTAAACGTGTACATGGTTAAGAGGATCAGTCTTTTAAAGAAATGTTGGCTGACTCTTATCAGGATCTGTGCGTATTATATTATTTCAGGTTGAAACTAATTATATTTCCACTGACAAAGTTGAATTTGCCATCCTGCCCCGATCAAGAAAATATATGCGTAGTTTAAAAATAGATATTTTACATAATACTTTATTAATTAATAGTAAGAATACACCTTACTACGTGTTGCTTAACAATCCTCGGTGAGGGTGAATGACAAATTTCAAGTCTATAGCCCATTTCATTGTTTTTACATTCGCCGGCAGGTAAAGCAGAAATTATGCGGACCTACAGAATGATATGCTTCGACGACACCCAGCTAAATTTTGTATGTTAGAATATTCACCATTACAGATCTCATTCTGTTCAATCTAGAAATAAAGTTTCATGTAAAAATTAAAGCCTACAAATCAAGTCTTACTCCAGATATTGTGCCTGATGATACATTAAGATTTTTGTTAACACGTTACGTTTTACAACATAATGTTTACATAATAAAAGTTCTGGTGAGTTTGGGAGGTTACTGCAATGCAAGAAAGCGCTAAAATTGAGTATTGTCACTGACTTTTAGTATCGAATTTCTATGCTATAACTTTTATTTTTTATAAATAAGCTACATATAGTAGGTTACAAATCATATGACAGTACTCAGCTTGTTCAGAAATTTATTTATTTTACTATTTTCTCGATATCGTCATGGTTACCCGTAAGACCAATGTAAAAGTATTTGGTAACATTCAGCAAAGTCCCGTGGAGTGGCTCAAATATCCAATCATACTCATTGGTTGCTAGTTATGACATCATAGAGGCAAAATCCTCCCTTAACCGTTGATGGGCAGACGTACAAGTCCGGACTTGTGACTGTTTTATCAAGCCTCTCTTTCTAAAGAACCAGATCTCGAGACTTGTTTTTTCGTCACCAGTATTCCACATCCTACGCCTACCATAGTTGTCTGCCTAGACTCCAAAGAAGAGGAAATGCACTGTCTTCGGGGCTGGGATATGATTTCTTCTTTGATTCTGAATCAGCATTAAGAAGACTTTTTAAGTTTTAAACTACTTACTAATATTTATTCTTACTTGTTATTGTGTACCAATTAGTCTTGATCATATGTTTACCATATCATGCACTTATTAACATTATTTATTGCGTCCAGTTCACATCTAAGTTTGTGATTTGTAGATTAATTGGTCATTGTTGTTGCTTATATATGTAGTTATTATTAAATATTGTCATATGTTATGTTATTGTTTAAATTATTTATATTGTTGTTAACTTATTTATTTTTATCACTGTTAAATTTATCACACACATCAAATTATTGAATTTTTATCTATTTATTATTGTTAAAATATCATTATATTGTTATTATTATTATTATTGTTATTGTTTCTAACTTATTTATTTATACATTGTTAAATTTGATGCTTTTTTCTGTTAGTGTAACAACATAAGTAGATTGGTTGAGCAGTGTATATTGTTAGTTGCTTTTTGTTATTATTTAATTTACTCGTTATTGTTATGGAGTTTAGTTGTTTTTGATATTCTTATCAATGTATCTGTCACTTATTTAGACTATCTTGGTAAATTCTCATTGATATAATATAATTATTAAGTAAGTAGTCAAGTATTCTTGAGTCTATAATTTGTTATTGAATGGAAATGGTGTAACCGTTGATACAATAAATAAATAAAGCGAGACAAGTATATGCCCCGAGCCCCTTAGTCCTGGACAGCAACAGCGACAAGACACTTGTCTGCTGGACAACGCAATATTTCCTGTTACAAACAACTTCTGTCCTTCACAGCAAATTGTTCACTGTCTAGCCGCTGTACAGTGACAATTCCTCGCTTAGTAAGTTTATAGTAACATATTTTGATTCTTAAGGAACATAAATTTCCTTTGGAAAATCCATTTTTGTTCCTTATTGTCTAAAGTATATTTTATTGTTAATTAACTTATAGTAAATTGAATATTTCCAAATCAGTAAGCATATACAACTGAGTATCGAAGGAAATGCCAGAAGTTAATAAAAATAGTCATCGTACATATTACGGACAGATATAGGGCATGACTGTTTTTTCATCTTTTAACCCTCAAAAGGGATAGGGTCCAGTGGACCCAACGTGTGAAGGTCCCTACGACCTTTCTATTAACTTTTATTGCACCTAAGGGCAAACAACGGCAATTTTAAGAAGAACGCTTTTTAATATAATTAATTAAGATTTTATATAAAAATTCACTAAGCTTGATTATGAGAGAAAGGTGTAAAACAATTATTGTTCTCGCTCATATTAATAAACGCAGAAGACTTTAGTAAGAATTAAAAATATTTTTTGCTGGATTGTGCAATGCCATTACTATATTGATTAAGTATTAATACTATGAGTCTATATATTAATGTAGATTGTAGTTAGGCGATATAGTAAGAATATTTAAATAAAAAAAGAAAACAGTTCAGATATGCTGGATAGAGAGGATCGAATATTTGGACTTCAATTGCTACACCAGCAATTAGCTGTAAAATAGCTGTTTACGGCAAGAATCAGCTGATCAGGTCTCTGCACACGTTCATGGCCAATCATAACTGAGTTGGCTCGATAGAGAGGTTTCAATATTTGAATTTCCAGTGTTACACCAACAATTAGCTGTAAAATAGCTGTTCACAGCAAGAATCAGCTGATCAGGTCTCTGCACACGTAGAGCAAAAGAGTCTGCAATAGCCGCCAAATACTTTTAGATGGCCGGTAATTCTACAAGTGCTGCTTTATAGTAACTCAACTAATATAATAATCTTTTCTATCTGGAAACGAAATGTTGGTGTAATATAAATATTTAATTGATTTATTTAAATACTGCAGCTTTGTCTTATTCTTTTTATACTAATGGTATTTATAACACAACACACTGTAATAAAACAACGAAATATTTATATACCAAAACTTTGAGAAACTTATCTAAATACGATAAGCTTTGTCGTTGTTTAACTTGTGATTACAAAACATTCACATATTTCTCTAGTAGGGGCCATTTTTCATTGATTTAAAAAATCAGTAACACAATGTTTCAATACCTGCAATTTTATCCCTTTTTCAGGTTATCAGTGGTTGGTTATTACAAACTATTTTTACATATTCTTTATTTTAAATAAACAGTTAGTGTTTGTTATATTGAAAGCACGTATTAGAGTGAGCGTGCATGGGAGTTAACACACACCATCTCTGATGTGATTCCTTATTTATGTGTGTCACAATGATTTTGTATGATTAGTTTAACGTGGATTGAAGTTATGCGTTATCTACCACCTGCGGAAGATATGAAATTTTACACTTTAAAATTTAGTTTAGCTGATTTAGGTTATCACTGTATGATGAAAAATATCCTAAATAGCCTGTTACTTTCATCATCAATAACGAACATTAAACAAAGAATTGTGATTTTACTTTCCTTCTCAGAATTTTTGGTCGTAATACAAATAACTGAAAGCTCCAATATCATTGGCTCTGTAATTCTATAATTCAATTCCTCTAGTAAATATTTGGTCCATGAAGATGTCAGTTTTATATAAGCACGAAGGATGGAAGATTGCGACTGGATTTCCAATCAGACAAGTCAATATCGTGGACATGATATTGTCTGGCGGGGACGTGACCAGCTCTTTCGTAAAGATGTCTTTCCATACGCTTCTCTCGATATGGTATCTAAAAGGGCGACCCTTGTTTGTGAGGCGCAAAACATGCCATTGTCTTATCAGCTCTGATTATATATATATATATGTACATTATATTCTTTTATTACATCACTTTTAAGAGAGCCACAAAGGCAGTGACACTACTCAAAGTGATATTAATTAACACCACTTTTAACTTAAAATGTAAAGTGTTAGAAAAAAATCAAACTAATTCGATGAAAATGTTGGATTGGTAAAGGAATTTTACAGTATTTTTAGAAATAACTGAACATCATATTACGAAACTTATAATTGTAATAAAATAATATAATAATAATAATAAAAATACATTGTATTATTTTTTAAATAGTACTTTATTGAAGATAACTATCAACCTAGGTCCGTATAAGTATTTAAAGTTTTGTACGTATTTGTCACCAATACTAATATTTTATTTAGTAGTATTCTTTTTTGTATCTTAAATGTAGACGATTTTACTATAAATAGAATACTAAAAGTATTTATGGATATTTCAGTATAATCATATTTTACTAGACTGCGTTTACATTGCAAATAAAATATAAATAACAATTTCGTATTTAATTTGTTTGATTTTTTAGTGATCTACATGTACGTTGAACAATTTACAATGTTGTCGAATAGATCAATTAAATGTCAAGATGAATTGTAATGACATGTAAAACTGCAATCGATAAATATACAAACGGAGAAAGCATTAAATTTTTTTTTTTTAATTTTCATGGATTAAATTAGTTTACAAACTTTGTTCAAGGAATTGTGTTGCAATTAAGAAAATAACAGTCATTGTATCTTGTAAGAGTATTTTCAGCCATTTATTCCAGAAATTGACAAGAGTGAGGTTAATAGTAGGCGCAAAGCCGATATAAACTGTCAATAATCAGGTTGGACCTTTTCATAGGTGTATATGAAATGACGTCATTCGCAAATGAAGCTGACTTTTTTAATTGGGTCTTTGGAGTGAAATGCTGATAATAGCTCTGAAATAATGTTACCTAGTTTATTTAATTTAGTTAAGAATATTAAATAAAAACATTGTGTTCGTTTTGTCCGCATATTTTATCTTGCTTTAAATTTGCATGGAAAAGTTCAGTAATGTATTATTAATAAAGTTCATTTTTTAATAACCAAAGTGTAATTAATTATTTAAAACCCGGCAGTATGGCAACCATCTTGGTTTGCGCGCAAAAAAGTTATAACTCTTACTCCTCTAATTTTGGTCGGATAATTATGAGCGATGAACCATTTTAAGTATATGACTTATACATATCCAAATGCTTCTAAGTTTTTCGATATTTCTTTCACATATTCAGAAAAAAAGAATCTTAAGTTTATCTGAGCCTCATAGTAAACTCAAAAAGTATACATTTTAGAAAAAAACACGAAACTGCGTTAGGACACGTACTAGCAATATCTATTCACATGCTATAGTTTTACGCTAAACAATGGGGACTTAACAGTGTTCGAGGTTTAACATTGTTCTTATGTACCATTTCTAAACCCAAACACCAGCGTGCAAATATTATCTGTCTGTTGATTTTTAGAGGGGAATGTTACTGTACCGGTGTACCCATTCTATGCAGAGGTCTGTTGAAATACAAGACTTCATTAATAAATGTCCGTGTTAATAAAAATAAAAATACCCGCTATTCATACAGTTTCAAGATAAAACATAGAAGTGCTGATTCTTTTTTCATTTTTAAATTCTTATTTACGTTGGACTCAGGAAGAGATACCTGTATGCAGTGGAAACTACTTACTCATAGCGGTAGGTGGTGAGAATGTGGGAGGTGGGTTTTTAATTTTGATAATGGTCGGAGAACGAGATGTCGGCCCTTCCGAATCAAAGCGCCCTCGTCTAGCCGCATTAGTATAGAAGGAACCCGTCACTCGTTTGTTGTCATGAGAAACACAAAGGACAATGTGTTTTTGTACATGTCGAGTCAGTCGGTCATCGATGAATACATTATCAATAATCGATTATTTTCTCAAAGTTTAAATAAAATGGTTATATATTATATGTCTCTTGCAATGATTCTTTTTAAAACATTCTTTTAATTGAAATGGGAAAAATAATGCTATGAAGAAATTTTGCATGATCAGAAATAAAAAAAAAGATATTATATAGTCATAATTCCGTTTCTTACTTTACGAGAAGATTATTGTAAGTTTAGTGTATGATAAGAATCTATCATTCTTTTAGTGTAATTAATATATTTAAAAGTCTTTTCACGCGAAGTATCAAAACATTATTTTTATTATTTAAATTATTGCATTTTCAGGAAGAAAATAAACCTTTATATGATCTAACTAGTTGTAGCTTTATAAGGAAGGAAATATATTCGTCACAGACATTAATTTGGGGTGTAGTTTTCTATTTGATGTATCTACACTAGCTTTTATATACTTTACATTTAACCATACCAGCGGCGTAATTCTTTTGTTTATAATTCTTGTGATTTGTTTTCATTACGAGAAAACCCAAAGAAAAGCGTACGATAACAGGTTCTTGTACATTTACCATTGTTCATGTTACAAAATGAGAACACTATTTACACAATTATAACTATATAGCATTAACGATGCGACATTTCCTAAAACCTGTTATCCTATATGTTGAAATTATTCCAACAGTCATATATTCCAAATATTTGTACAAATGCTGTGATACAAACTTAGATCTCAAGTTTTTTAATCAGTACAAACTCTCGCTGAATTATAACTGAATTCTGTAACATAAGTAATAAAAGAATTATTTTTTTATTTTATAACTACACTTATTAATACTATATTTTCAAGAAGTTATAGACTAGTAATATATCAAATATAATATATAGTATAATATCAAATATTCTAGCGTGAAACCAGGTAGTTCACTTTTCATTGCGATGGAACATTTAAAACTCATTCAGTATTTATGAATTATTAGCACAAAGTTTTTTCAGAACAGCGAGGAGTATCTCTAATTGGGTAAGAGCTGAATAACATTTTTGAAAAAGTTTGTGTTTATTTGCTATATGTGCAGCCTTTTGAAGTAAAAAGTTGTACGATTTAGGTCTTTATTTCAAATTGATGGCAATAATAAAAAAATAAACAATTTCGAGTGTCAGATTAAATAATTTGGTTTCTATAGCTGTGTTTTTTACCTTTGAATTTATTAAGCAACCAAATATGAAAGGTTTTATATGAACAGTAAAACATCATACAGCGGTATTGTTTGGTAATTTGGTTCTATACCAACCACATAACTATTGGCAGAAAAGTGTTCTAGATAATAAGCAATGGATAATTCTTCACATTTACTGTATTAACTTCAATGTCTGACAATTTATTTCAATCTGAGCCTGAAGGTAGGTACTGTCTCGAAGATGTTTTTATTTTTGAGCCAGAAGGCTGAGCCAACGAAGCCTGCACTGAGGTTAAATAAGCACCAGGGCCATTTCTGCTCCGCTCTTTCCCGAGTTCAGTCCAATAATAATTATTAACAAACGGTTCTACAGCACTGGAAAAGGAACGATACGTAATTACAATACTATAGCAACGTAATTACAATATTATAGCAGGGACACACCGTCCGGACACTATTGGAGAACTGTACAGTAATTAACCGTTCGACCACCACCAATCATTGGTGGTAGGGAGGGGTTATGATAAGGCAGTTACTAATATTTTAGGAACTACTGTAGTAAACAGTCAACCAAAAGCTCACAAGGCGTTTATTGTATATTTACTGTTTACTGTTATGGTATGATCGGTATAATACAAAACTAGATTATTTTTAACGTATTAAAATATAGTAATATATGTTTGATTTTGAGGCTGCCAGTTCCTGAAAGTATAAGGTAGGGTGCGTAGCTAGATATGACAGAAAGCCGTCTTGTAGAGTCGTACTGCTAACAAGGAAAAGCAATGTGCTCTTTATACGTCGCTCATTAAATTTGACGACCTTTTTGCCCTTCATTATTGACATTTATCCAACCACTAATTCTATTTTATCACTACAACAGTACACATACAAATATAACACTTTATTGTAATTATGTATAATATATGCACGGTAATAATATTGTTATTCTTGCACTTATGTAAACTAAATGTTATTGACGGTTAACGCTTCATATTTGGTTAAGTGAAGCAGTGACATTAGCCTTAGCAGAACAATTAGTGTTGGCATTATACACTTGATCGAGCAACGATTGATCAATTAGGCCATGTCTTGTCGGCTGCTTGGCTGTCATCAGGTATTTTAGACTGGTTGGCTATCGTTAGGAGCTGTTCAATTGGTAGGCTGACATCAGGTTTGTCAAATAATCGATTGCCAACTAACTTTGATTTTTATATTAGATTCTGGAATACTGATTATGTTGATGAGCCTTAAGGTGAAAAGTTTGGAGGCTAAATGAGTTCATGATTGCCGTAGCTTTCCTTTGAAATTAAGTAATATTGTGGCATGTTTCAAATTTTATTTTAGTTTTTAATAATTTATGTGAAGAATAGAAGGGAATGATTGGCAGGTATTTGGGATGCACGAGAGTTGTACAGAATTACTCGGGCAGCTGCACAAAGTAAAAGGCACACTAGACAGGTTTGCAGATTGATAATTACTATATCAATCCTATTAGTGATGGTATTTCGTGAGAGACTTGAATTTGTCTTAGCATGATATGTTTATTCCCCATCGGCTGAAGACATTAGCTAGCGTTACTGTAAACATATTAAATGCAAGTGCTTGGTCTGGAGTTTGGTTATAATGTTATTACTGTACAGTTGGTTTTATCGAAAACTAGAGCGGTTGATGTATCCAAGCCTGTGTGTGTACTTTTCAAGTAAGAGGCAGAAGAAAAGGAGAACCTGTACAGGAGAGGCTGGTGTTGGGGGCGAAAGAACCGGTTACACTTGCAGTGCCTTGGTACTTACGGCTAAGCTATGTTGACGATTGAAGAAGACTCGAAAGTACCAAACCATGCAAGTACTTATTGATCCTGTTTATTTTTACAGGAAGCTAGCTTGCATTTTCTGGCCAGGTGAACTGCGATGAATTGAGCGCATTCTTGACCTGCCTTGGATAATGAATAGTTGTTCGGCATCTAAGCGCTGAGATGCGACATACTCTTTACTCATATTTACTTCTTTTTCTATTGATATATGATGGGTTTGTGTAATAACACCTAAACATTTATCATTTTCACCTATAACCAATATTACAGTGGAATTATATGTTTTTGTACGTTTTTCACTGAGGATTTGGCGACTATAAATAAAGGTTTTGGTTAGCGAATACAGTGATGCAAATAATACAAAAATGTTTTTTAAATGCCTTTCTCTAAAGATCTCTTCTAGTGTAACATGAAGCGCTGTATAATATCCTCGGACACACAACAAACAGTTGGCAGTAATTAATTGTATACGCAGTAATCAGCAGCGGAGTGCACGGGTACTGCAGCATTGTTTAGTTTTGTATTATCACCGGACCATGCACCGCACCGCACCGAATGTTCTCACTGTCCATTTGTGTTGTTTATGGCAATGAGCGCCTCTACGTTACGTTTATATATATACCTTAGATGTTACCTGCTGCTTCGTACGCTAATTGGTATAAAACACTCATGATACAATATAATAGAGCTATATTACACTTTTCCATTATATACGTGAAGAGTATCAGATTTTAAAGGAAATTAGGACTTGCACGTATCAGGTTGGCGTGTAAAATATATTTCACTTGAACCAAAAGTGCTTATACATGTGCAAATAATACGAAATGCGTTTGTAGCCGTGGGTAACTGCTAGTAATTTCTAAAATTCTAATATACAAAATTGTTTTAGCTTATTTGACAAACTTCAGCTAAAAGTGTCAACAGCTGTGATATGTCGGTTAAATTTGGAAATATTTTCAGAATTATAAAGTATTTCTGGAAACATTTCGAATCTTTATTTTAATAAAAACCTACATCAGACATCAACAAATAATTAAAATAAAATTGGGCGAAATAATTCAGCCGTTCTTAAGGTTAGTACCTAGAAACACATTTAGCGATTCATTATTATGTATAAGACAATGTAAGTAATACAACTAAATGTAAGTAATTGTTGTATAAAACAGTAGTGATGTACATTAGGAATAGTTACAATACAACCGATTTATAGGACAAATAATATTATTGTTAATGCAAACCCTTATTTGCCAATGTATTTATCGACAAAAGAAGCATTTCTTTTAAAATGAAATATTTGTGTGGATACGATCAGTAAAAATGTCCTTACAATTTTATTTTATTCTGAATAATACGTTTTAATCTTTTTTAGAGCTAACTTAATAATTAAAGTCATACATGCGTATTTCTAATAATTAGGACTACTGTAAGAACCCCAATGCGCAGAAATTGCTTCTGTTCTTTCATAATTAGTTGTTATAGATTAATTACCCCTGACTTCTATCGCTCGCTAGCAATATTGCATACACAATTTCTGCGATTCAGAAATATAAAGTATGGAATCAGATAAGAATGATTTTACTTTTTAAAATTCACAAAAGAATTTAATTTTAGAAAACTCGCGACGTAGTTTGCTTATCAACGAGACTGATTGTAAAGGTGGCTTCTTTGTTGCGCAACCGGGTCTATTTAACGCACAAATTTAGGGACGGTGTTATTATATTGCCCGTTAATATTTTTTCCTAGATGCATACGACTTTTCTATATACTGTAACAGCTTATATATGTCTCCATTTAACATTTTTAAATACCAAATGTAATTTTCGATGGAATTTACATTTGGGACTGAATTATTTATAACTAAGCGTTAATAAATAAGTTTTAACGATGGCACAATAAAGAAACTCTTCCTAGAAAATGTTTATGTGAAAAATTACATTCAAGATTGCATTACTTTTCTGGGTTGTTGTAAAGTACCAAAGCGTAATAAAATAGAAAAAATTATATTGATTATTAATTTACTATGTGTTTGGAATGTTGATTTATGTAGGAACGGATTTTGAAGAGAAAAATGAGATGAGGTTGGTTATATAGGGTAGCCTTGTTACAAGCTAAGAGTCTCTTAGCGGAACAATGTTATGCAGGATCCAAACCACACGGATTTTGGTGTTTGATACTAATGTGGTGATAAGAGGCTAAATAAATTTAATAAATTAAGGTACCTTGCCTTCAACACGAATGGTAACTAGACTCTAGAGAGTTTGGTGCTGTCATAAATATGCACAAAAACTTAATACAATCAAATCATACCTATTTTGGGCAAAGGTTAAGTCTAAAATCACTAGACGTGGTATGTTGTGGCATCTAAACGGTTACATATAATAACTAATATAAATTTAAAGTACAACACTTGAATAAAAATTGAAATCTGATCGTAGAAGTCTGCCTCCCTAGAAAATTTGGAAGATTTAGTCATGTACAACAGTCTTAGACTCATAATCAAACTAATATTGATTGAGTGTGGTCGTGCCTTAATGTGCAGTACGTTCAACGTTAGCTAATATTAATAATCTTAACGTTTACCTATTATGTGTACAATGCCCCTTCCCCGACCACCGCAGCTGGCGAGTTAAGTCCCTCATTACCATGTAATCTACCAGACAAAGCACTTGAACTCGTGTAAGCAAGCTCCAGACACTACCCTCTCCGTGTCTACACGGTCCGGTAGGAGTAACCCTCCATAACCCGTCACGTACACTAAAGGGCTGAGCGTTTACCTCCTTGTAAATTGAATATCAGGATAACCTGCTCTCCTCTAAAATGAATCTGTTATGAAAATGTAAACTTAACTTTTACTTCACGCAATAAAATTTATTTATGTAACATGCAATAAGAAATTTTGTTTATTACAAAGTACTCTTAGAACGTTTTAATCACAAAGTTTCAATTTAGGTTTTACGTAATAATTCTCAATCTGTTAAGAATGCTCTTAGATGAGTACATTTAATAATTTTATTGTGTTAATATATATCGAGCTGATGTGGTTTTAGAATTAAAGTACATGAGAGTTTGATTCATATTTCAGATTTACACGTAGTACATTTCATATTTATTTAATAAAACTTAAAAACCATCTTTACATAATTCTAATTTTTACCAAACAATTGAGATTGAAATTAAATATCAGTAAATGGTTTTGGAAGGATGATTTCATAGCCTACTATTATTTCCAACAATTACAAAATGTTTGAGATCTTTCAATTTAAGCCTTTAAATTTATAGTAAAAGTTCTTTTATATTTTAGGACGACTAGAGCTGGAGTTGGTAAATTAGCTCAAAAGCATAGCCTAGCGAAGTTTAATCAGGCAAAGTTCTTGCCGACTGCTTCAAAGGTAGTCTTTGGAGTCAAAGTCTAGCTATCTTATTTTTTAGGACATTTCCTATGGTATATGAGTACTTGCATAGTCGCTGAACTCTAAGACGGCGTGACAAATAATGGTTAATCCTTAGAGCATTTACTCACTACAAATGAAAACAAATTGAAAATAATAATAATTCGGGCGTAGTCTCGAAGTAAAAATAGGCCTTTATTCATCCAAGGCCTATTGTAAAAATGACCGTGTAAAATTTCATTACAATCGGGTAAATAGTTTACGCTTGAAAGCTAAACAAAGAAATAAAGATACCTTTAAATTCATAGTATTATTAGGATCTGATGGCTTGGTTTTAACCTAGGATTGATACGAAGCAAGTTTGGAACCAAATGACAGTATCCCAGGTTGGACTGGATTTTCAGGTTTACTGACCTGAAAGCTTTGTTAGTGAAGAGACCTCTACAAAACCTGACATATTTCATGTTCGTATTCCACGTTCCAGACTGACAGCCTTGTCACTAGTGAGCTGCGAGTGAGTTACTCAGTGTAATTACTCTGTGTAATAACATGTTAGTACTTGCTGAAGTCACCATGGAACTCTGAGGGAGCAAATCTATTGTGGAGGTATCTGGGTATACGATTGAGTTCTCATGTTCAGCGTTTGTTAACCGTGACTTAGGGAGTTCAGCACCACTTATGTAAAATTTGTTTGTAAGCTTAATCTTTAAACGTAACGGTTTTACAACTAATAAGAAAATACGTGGAGATCCTCGACACCAATTGTTATTCTATCAAATATTTAGTTGTCAATAATATACTTCAAACGTGATTAACGTGATAAACATTTATACTTACCATATAAAAATGGTTTAAAAATAAAACAAATGTGGAAATAAATAAAACCTTTTCATCAAAGGTAAAAACACGACAAAGTAGACCCGTAGTTTCTTTTATTAATGATTCTTTCAGACGAATATTTTTGTACAAACTACGAGGGCATATATTTGCAATTCAAAGTTGAAAATGATGTTTATTCCGGTTTTATAGACATACAAGAGACTAAAAACAACATTAAGTAAGGTCATTATGTCACGCATGTTGAGCCCCTAGGGGGTCATCCCGTTATCTTGCATTCTACAATGGGTTATAACTAAATATATGGGTTCCTAGTAAACTAGCACAAATTTTACTTAATTTTTATTTTAAAAGTTTACTAGCACAATGAAATGTCTGGAGGAAGTATTGGTAAATACATATTGATATTGTATTTCTGTATACTATCCGACTACTGATTGGGTTCTATTTTTAAACAGTTGGAACCAAAATGGAAAGCCTTTGTTCTTTGTTCACTGAGAGTATAAATATTTATCAACTGATCAGATTTTAGAAGATCTAGTGTCATATACCTCAGCCTTCTGTGGAGTTCATAAATGTCCTGCACTTTGTTATAACGGTACCTGTTGGGAATCAGTGGAAGGTGCCAGATGTTAGTTCTCATCTATTCCGTCTTAGTTTACAGACCCTAATTTTGTTTTACTACTACTCATTTTTGAGTATCGCAGAATATCCAAACCTTCCATATTGTACTGCCTACACGCAAAAAGCGTTCAAAAGTTATCTACGGGCCTTCCTTTTATTTGGACTTTGAAAAATTGTTTGCTTGGTATTGATAATAAAAGTTGAGACGCGATCCTCCTAAATAAAAAAAGCTGGAGAGGCTGTTTTGTTTAAATCCGCTCCTTCTCTAGTAGATGGTTGTGTTCTTAGAAAGCTGATATACTATGTCAGATATAAATAAAAATAATGTCTTTTATTGCGAACATTTCTTGGATTTCTGGTTTACAGAACTACGAAATGTGAAACGTTATACTTATGACTAATATTATAACTAATTAAAATAAAAATCCTTATTAGCTTTGAAGGCACAATGCTTTTAGATAGGTCTTAAACTTTAAAGTGGAAAGATTACTTTAACTTTCTGGGAGACCATTATACATGGTTGGAACATGTGAAGAAAGGAAAAACTTCTCCTTCCTACTGTACCGTAGAGTACAATTTTAAGCGACAATTAGCCCATGACCGGGCCACTTTATTGGATTCAGGCAAGGACTTATATCTTGTGTCTGTCAGCAGGCCGTTACAGGTCGGAAGCACGGGCGATCCTGGCGGACGAACCTGCTCATTTCTTTGTTAATTCGTGTTCGTCAGTGGGGCTTAACCATCTCACCTAACCACCGCCACCTCCTTGCTGCTGGCCCAAACTAATGAACTGGCTCAGTGTACGGTGATTCAGGGAAGTTTCCGCATATCTAGTAAAAAGTGTGCAAATCGTTTGGGATGCATCTCCAACAGTAATCAATTAGGACTTTCGGAGTATTTAAATTTTTGGATATTTGGAAATGTTGAGTAACATTTATAATTTTCATATACTGTATTTTAATCTTTTTGCAATTATTCTCACAGATATTCAATTTAATTTAAAAAAATCAATCTTTTTAAATAATAATTAAAATTTTTTATCAATATTTGTAAAGAATATAAACAAGATTTTTTCAGAGTTTTAAATTTTATTACATCGAGATATTTTAATGTTGGTAAATAGCCAGACACTCTTTATTTAATTTTGTGTTTTAATAAATTTTATATTCAAAACCAAAAGAATTTAAAAACAATTTGTATCTTCAGTTTTTTAATACGTCTGAATAATCTACGTGTTTTCAAGTGATAATTTTCATTTAAATTTCAACGATTATGTTTGCTACAAAAATTCAAATTAATATGTATCGGAATTAATTAATAATAAGGTAATCACCTCCGCTGCGGCTGATACAGCAACAAGTAAAGCTGTTTATAATGGTGGGTGCGAGCTGGGAGACAAGTACTGGGGTGCAAGTACTGCGGATCTCCAGACTCTAGACATTTATCCATAATGCAGTTGGCCAATATCCTACACAGTGTCTCCATTTCAAGCATATCAGCATTTGTCCGATGGGAGGGCACGTGTTTCAAATGTTTCAAATTGAACACATGGAGTAATGGTGGGTTTTGTATTCTTTGGATTTTATTGGTGTCCTTCCTCGTTTTTATGTTGCCATAAGTGGCATTTGATACATTCTGGCAGCATGTTTTAAATCAATACATACCTTTCAGCCAGCCAACAGCTCGCTGAATTGCGAGAGTAGCGTGATAAGAAAATGTAAGTTCGTTGTCAAGGATGACACCGAAAGGTTTTACTTTAGTAATGAGAGACAAGCACATACCGCCAAGTTGAACCCTCACGGCACTTTCACTGAGATTATATATAACATTTTGTGCCAGGTGGAGCATATGAAACCTCTATATTTAGCTTAAGTCCATTATTGACAGGCCGTATGGATATGTTAAAGATCAGAAATTCACCTGAAAAATGGTTTTTTCAATGAGTTCCGGATCATATGACAGCTGAAGCTGACAGTCATCTGCATATTTATTTATTACA
The DNA here is from genome assembly GCF_021130785.1 of Homalodisca vitripennis. NCBI lineage: Eukaryota > Metazoa > Arthropoda > Insecta > Hemiptera > Cicadellidae > Homalodisca > Homalodisca vitripennis. Next base: position 126,043,323 of record NC_060211.1, on the reverse strand, counting down.
CGGTAAACACCATTTTACATCACTTCATGCAAAAGCTATCCATATTGCTGGATAGTGGAGATCAGGACAGAACGGGGAGGTCAGAGGTTTACATATTAAACAACATAGCAACTAGGCAGCTTCCATGAGGTACTCCACGATGTTTTGCTAATGCAGCTGAAGTTTCACCTCCTAACTTTGCATGCAAACTTATGATCTTCCATCAAAAGAGGACGTTTTACAATAGATTTTTTGTAAAACCCATGGAAATGAAGTTTAGCAGGAAGCACATTATGATGAATAAAGTCGAAAGTCTGCATATATAATAGTGGACCTATGTCAAAGTCGAGTCATGGGCTGGATTTTAAGGGGAGTCGGATGGGCCTATCCCCGCAATGTTAATTTGATGAATTTTAGGTACCATTATCTTAACTATAAATGGTAGCCAGTTATTTTTTTTTATATTCTGCTCCTTGTACTTTTCTTAAAATTTTGAATACAGGGTTATAAAAAATATTTTCAGATAAACGTGTTACATATTTTTTCTTTTTATGCAAAAAATATCATAAAAAATTACAATTTACTCTGATGTATAAAATTAAGTACTGAACATAAGGCAATAATATGTATTCAAAATGTAGATTATTACTTAGGGAACAAATTAAAAAAATAATCAACAGGCTACCTATAATAGTTCTTGAGAAAAGTGTACCTATCGAACAAAAAACATAGTTTTACAGAAAACGCATTTGAAGTTCATTGTAACCAACTCTATAAAAATACAAAAATAAACTACAGTTAATAGTGTCCAGGGGCATATGCTGGGTTATCAGGATCCTCTTCTTCCTCAAGCAACTCTTCCAGTCTTAATTTGGTTAATTTTGCCCTCTGCCGGCACTTCTTTTCTAATTCCTCGATGGCATTTTCTGCTTGTCTGATTCGGATCTCATCTTTCTGTTTCATTTGTCTGACCAAATTGTTGCCAGGCTTGTAGCCTAATTGTTAAAGCTAAACATCTCACAACATTACCTTGATTGAAGCAAGCAAAAGCCTCATATACACCTAGTTCAATGGTTGACCTTAGCATAAATGTATTTTTAGGAAGTCGAGACCAAATTATGTTGTTGACGGATTCATTGGGGTTTTGTGTACCTCCGTGTAAACATTTCCTTAGAAGGTCTGGTGAAGCCAAGTACCTAAATATTGGTTTTATTTTGTCCATTACCACTTTAGGCAGGTGGAAATGATCTTTATGATCATAGGCCTCCTTATTGGCCATCGCTCTCTGGTACTTGCACGTCAAAATCTCTTTGCAATTCTTTAGAAAAACTGCTATAAAAAAAGAACTAACCATCAGAAAATCTTAAGTGAAGTATTTTCTGAAAAAGAATGAAACAGGGAATACAAAATCACAAAAAAAACAATTTTCGGTAAAAAAAAATTTTTTTTGCCCATCCGAGTCCCCTTAAAAATAATAAGTGGTTTTTACGACGCATTCAAATGATTACCTAATATTTTATTTCATAATTTATTTCCATTTTCAGAACCATAGGTTGAATTAATTAGCTGAATTTAATCCATTGCGATTAATGCTTATTACGTATTTCGTAATATTTTTACCAAATTAAATAAATCTGGATTTAAGAGATAACGTTAACAAAAGATGAGTTAAGATTAGTTTGATGTTTACCGAATAGATATAATTGAACAAAAATCAATCTTAAGTTCAAATCAGCAGCGTCATTAAAAGCTCATTCAGTAATTGATGCTTCATGGTAGTTGCTATCGACTAAGCCGTTTTTGAGGATATTGTAATCCATTTATCAACATGAACCGTGTAAATTCCTATGATATGATGAGCTTTTGTTTGATTAAACGATAGCAATGAAAATGAAAACAAAGGTAGATCCGTAATTAATAGTTATAATAGAGGTTAATTAAAAATTATTAATTATTTTGTGGATAGATTATTCACTAACAAGAAGACACTAAAAATGATATCAAAGCTTGCAAGTAATCCCAACGTAAGTTATCTTGATGATTAAAATATGAATACTTTTAGAAAAATTTGTTTCTGAATGTAGGAAAACCAAGGCAAGACAATTTTATGCACGTAAAAATGTATTTAATGAGGTAATTCATACTGACGTTCATGAAAGCGTCCAAGAATATCGTCATCTTGAAATATCCCAGTTGACGTACATGCGCAGTGACATTCACTGGTTGAAGCAGGAGGGAATGGTCGAGAAAATGACACGTAAACTTCAAATCCGTAAACATGGAGTGGAATAGCACGTCGCAAATTCCGGTGTAAAGGCGTTGAGGCAGTGAAGACACCACCTCTCTGCTATGCTCTTAGCTCCCTTACAAGGCTAGGTCGTGAAAATTAGTATAAACATTTCGGCTAGTGTAGATGTTTCGACGTTGGTTCGTTTCTTCCGACACAGACGGGCTTCCGCCTGGCTCTATATTTCAGCTGACAATGAATCTCAGCCAGCAGACTAAACCCAACTACTAAACATTTCTGGTGAAGACGGTGTGATAGACTGCAATTAGGATATCTCCTCATTTATAGGTAATCGCCTTGATACTTTATAGGATTTTATGATGACTATGTCAGTCAGTGGTACAATCCTAGCCAGTGGATAAATAAAAAAGAATAGTTTCACCTCATCCTAGAATCTCATTGCCTACTTTTACGAATTAATTATTGATTGTGTTCTTTGAATATACGAGTGAATAACTTTTTAATGTCTAACATGTACGATTGCTTATTATTTTATAAAGTTACAAATAATAGAACTAACTCTAGTAAAAATATTTAGATAGTGCCTAAAACAGCAATAAAGTAGTTTTAGAAATCTATTGTTATACGTATTCTTAGATTGTATTTAATACAGTTGCAATTTATTAAGGAAAATCAAGGTAAGACGCAAAGGAGTAAGACAATTTAGCGTGGAAGCTCTCTATTTTCCTCTTAGTGACATAATTTTTATGGTTTAACAAAACTGGATAGTTACAGAACTTATTACTATATGCTCTAACGATTCTCATACCAACCGAGGCGACAGTAATTACTATTATAAACTCAAGCATCTCTGATTGATGTTGATGATTACACAAAGGTACACTCAGCTTTATGAATCCCTTTGTGTAATCACTGGAACAACCGGTTAAATGTACTTAGTTTAGATATCAGAGCTATGTAACATAATTATATACTTAAGTGAAAATACTGGTGACGACATCATATTGTTGAAATTTACGTACAAAGCTTACTTACTTGCATTAACTTCTATTCCATGAATTTGATTATAAACCAGTTTTATCAGTGTTAATTCGAGAGTCATACTTCTGTTTTCATTTACTTCTTAATAGCTTGGATTTTTGTTTTATTTGTTGAGTTCTTTTACCAGTTTCCATTCCACAGTAAGAATATAAGCATATATGATTACTTTAGAGACATTTCGCGTAACTGACTTCTTGAAAATTTAATGCAAAATTTCAAGTCCATAGGTAATTTTAGTTTCTGACGATAAATTAGAAATCAGAAATAAAAGAATCTTTTTAGTCATCAGGCAGACAGAAGTGAGGTTTGATAGCCCTCTGAGTGGTAAGCTTCAACGACGCTCATCCACATCCCTAAGTTGGCTGAAAACGGAGTGTTACTACTTTTTCACTTATCGATAGCAAATTTGAAAAATATTGATACCTTCTCAATGTAGTTCGTTATAAATATTAGACGAAAAGTTATGACTAACAAGTGATTAATCACAAACTTGTTACCTTATAAATTTTGAATAAAAATTTTTCCTTTGTACATGTAAGGAAAAATAATAATATTTCAGTTTTTTAAGATTAAAATTTACTTAAAATCCTTGTAAGTTTACATCATCAACATTCATCAGCTGTCTTTTACTTATTTATGGGAACTGTCCCTGTAGATTGTTTATGTTCTCAAACCTCCTGAATGGACAGACAATTACACATAGGTAAGGTATATATAGACATTTACATATACTGACATACATGCACAGACGGTCGTGTTTACCTCTGAGAGTTTACCATCCTAGGAACTGCGTAGGTTTGACTGTATTCCATTTCAAGTGATGTCGATTAGTAAGTACGGTATACTTTGACAACGACACGCCAACAACTGCATACACGGACACTCGTGTTTACTTCTGAGTATTTATCATTCTTAGTACTGCGTAGGTCTGTTTGTATTCCCTGTCAACTGATCTACATTCTTTTTAAATATAATGATTTAAAGGTTAATATCAGAATATCATTAACAGAATATGTTTTTATTCTTGTACACTTTTATACATAATGCTTACTGTAAATGTGTATTTATTATCAGACTTATGTTGGTAATCATGCCCACATTATACCTGGAGTTATAGCAAAAGGGAAAACAAGTCATTAGAGATTTGATGGGGGGTTGAGAGGTTTTCAAAACCCATTTAACTCACTTAAAAATGTGATTTGGTAACGAGTTTTAAAATAATTTTGTTATGAAAAATCTTTTAAAAAGTTGTATATGGTGCTACGATACGTTTCATAAAAAGGGGCTTACTAGAGCTCACAACTGGGTATCAATGTAAGAAAAACAATGAAGATTTAATATCACTTAAATCAAGAAAGCCATGGATGAATTCGAAAAAGGTTTCTGCACAAGTTAAAAGGGATTTATAAAACATAAATGAGCAAGAGGAAGATACTGATTACTCTAATTAAGGTCCTGTTTTACGCTAAATTTAAGTTAAGTTTATGTTTATAGTGTAACCTCTGTCACATTTAAAACTATTTGTAGGTTTAGGTACATTTTCGTCTGGAAATATTCAATATTTTCCGTACAACAAATTTTAGTTAATATTAACACAAATAATACTTTTAGCAAAGAAAATCTCTGTAGCCTATAATAAATGTTAAAAATAAGTTTTTACAAAAATATTTTAAATATTTAAAACTATTTTATCAATAGTTTCTGTGCTGTATTTGTAGATAAATGGTAATTCATTGAATTAAAAATGATTTATGTTTACAATATGTATATTGCTTATTGAGAAAAGTTAAATTAAAATTTAGTAATCCAACATGTACGGTATACAATCAGCCGAGGTCTCGTTTCAAATTGTTATAAACATTGGAAATTTGTTTCTGAATACACAGATCATTCATGCTGGTTCGTATTCCTCAAGAAATGTAAATATCTGCACTGTAACACTCAAGGTGACGACACGTAGGCACTCCAACTGTACGAGAGTGAGACTGATTGCAACTCGAGTTCAGGCACTGTATCGTGGCGCTGTAGCAATATTGAATAGAGTGGAGGGTCGTAGCAGAGTCAATAGCTTTGTGGCACAGTTTGTACAGTTGTTTATTGTACGGGAATAAATAGTAACAAACCCCGCCTACACTTACTTTGATGACAAAGATAAAACTTCCACAGTTATATTATCTCGAAACACTATATCTTAGAATATTACAGTACAGTGAAATTAAAAAGTATTCCTGAAAGAACGCGGCGTGTAATAAATGTTTAAGTTATCAGGAAACGTAATATTTACAAGTAGGGAAAACTTGCAAATCCATAGAAGAATGAAAGTGTGATAAATGGTATGGGTGGAGAAATTTCTCTGCTCACAATATAAACGTTGTTAGTGATGCAGACGTAGATTCCCGATGACATACCTCGTAGACAAAGATCTAGGAAGATTGGTATTTATAAGTTTAGCCGTGTAATATTAATAGTAGCTAGTAAATAAAGACCTCGCAAGGTTCCTACCCGCATTAAGTACAAACTATCCACATCGCAGCTATATGTTTTTGAGATAAATATGTGAGAAATTAAATTATTAATAATATAGATGTATTGTTAAAGTAATTGGCCTTTAAACTCAAATAGGCGTAACTGTATATAATGGGGTAATACTAATCAAGGACTCATATTGAACATGTCAATAATTTGACAGGCCTATCAGGCTGATATGTAATTAATAATAAATAGGAAAAAAGTCACAAATTGACCAGCATATTTTATTTATAACCAGTCATTTAAGTAAACCAATGCAACTAAATTATATAACTAACGTAAATAGAAATACATATATTTTATAAAAGAAAAATTGTCATACAATCATTTGCAGAAAATATTTGACCAAGTCACGCTAAATCAACGAGTAGAATAAAGTAAAGTCTATGCTGGTATATTTAGACTTTTGGGAATGGTTTACTATACAAGTGTACACAATCTCCGCTACCAGATATTGGCAAGGAGTTTTATTGGCATTGTAGAAATATCGCCGGCCTGTATTGTTGTGTCAGCTGCCTGGTTCTCTTTTAAACTGCCCACATCTGGCCTAGTGGCCACGGCGAGACTGTATTTAGCCCACTCACTGTCTTATCAAATCTTATTTTAACTAAAAGCCTGTGATATATGTAAGCCACGAGAAAAGATCTGGGATTTTAAAATTTTTTAATACAAAATTAGTTATTGGTTTTTTTTTTTTACATATTGTCAAATGATGATAATTTTTGTTTATCTTTCGCAATACTGGTTGCAAGTCCATTGGAATATTTCTCTTTGAACTACGTTACGAAGTTCATTCGTCCATTGCCGAGATAAGCATTTGTAGAGGATGAAATTGTCATAAACCTTTATACAGAGTTTTAATTGTTCAGTGATACAAAACAATCAGTAACACTACGTTTCGAGATCTTCAATCTGATCTCTTATTCGGGTAAATAACTAACCTAACGCATAATTACAAACTAGGTTAAAATAAACCAGTCATACCAGAGCGTTGTGACACGCGTAATTCAGAAATCACAAACATCATGTTATGTGTCAACTTCAATAACACTAAAACGTGCACTTAATAAAAAAACCATTGCTTTTTATTAACGTGTCACAACGCTCTGGTATGATTTGTTTATTTTAACCTAGTATGTAATTATTATGTGTTAGGTTAGTTATGTACCTGAAGAAGAGATCAGATTGCAGATCGCGAAAATTAGTGTAATTTTTTTGTATCACTGAACGATGGCAAATCTCCGGAATAATCCTGTTTCCTTCACAATCATTCCATCTAGAAAACAAATTTAAACAAAGAAGAGTTTTAATAATACATAATTCCTATAATATAGTTAAAACAATCATCGCCGAGGGCATAGAAACACATTGTTGGAATCCATAAACATCCTTTTGGGTACAGGGAATCAAGTTAAGTTAGTAAGACTTAATAGATTTTGAAATCCTTTAACACAATAATTTCAAAATCATAGGACGATGATTTGATCTGCTGGTGGGATGTAACTAAGTGCCAAAAAAATTAGTGCGGGTCTAGAGATAACACATTATCTCTTCACCCATCTAGTCTAACTGCACAAGGACATTTAATTCAATTTACGTTAGTTTTAGGTCCTACTCAGATTGGGATAGATTACCGCCAGAGTCCTCAATTTGGAAACTACTCGTATTTAATACCGTATATATAGACACAGGTATAAAAAAAAGAAACATTAACAGGACAAGAGACTTGCTGTTTCAATATAATAGCTATTTAATGATATGAATAAATCTAGCTATGAGTTAATGTTTCAAATATTCATATTCATATTTATATACATGTTTGGTTTTCTCTTAGAGTCGTAAAAGCGAAACTAGAAATGGAAATTCAATTCGGGAAAGGCCTTTTCATAAATCAAATTGTACTTGATTGCTCATACAGTAAAAACGGACATCAATAATAAAGTTTTGTAAAATGGTGTTTGTGTGTGTGTATCGTAAGCAAGGTCTATTAATTGGTAGGATGTCAAAGTTTTGTAGAGGAGAAGTTGAGTAGTAAGCTTAAATTGTCCATGAAACTTCATTTTATCGTCAGCAAAGCTGCTATGCGATAAGAGGTCTGGAGTACTTAAATCTTGTGTTTAATATACACGAGTAAACTGCAAGGTTAATCTAAGTATTCTTAACTTTATTCATTTTTAGGTCAGTAGTCAGTATCTCAACCTCCTCATGATTGTCAAATATTTTCCGTATGACGATTGTTTAAAAAACTAAAACAATACAGTCACTCGTAATTCCGAACTAGTTTCACTAAAGATAATTAAATATAAGTATATGTTTTATATTGTGCAATTGTTTTATATTGTGAAGTATGCAATTCATATCGTACTTAATCAATTAAATTCAAGTAATACATTACATACAAAATGTGCTTAAATTAGTTGTAATCTACTGTTGAATAGCAGACAAACCAGAGTTCAAGATAAAATTATCCCGCAGTTTATTTATCGAGTCGCTTGGAGAAATTGTTTTCTCAAGTTGCAGTGTACAGTAGAGTGTTTACTTGTGGGAAGAGATGCCCCACCAGTGATGCCAATCTCCCTTGTGTATGGAAGAGATGCCACACCAGTAATACCAACCTCCCTCGTGTATGGAAGAAATGCCACACAGTGATGTCTGACATGCCAACCTCCCTTGTGGTTTTGTGTCTTAAATCTCTGTATTAGGGTGCGCAAATAATGATCAAAATTAAGGCTTTGTTGAAGTACGATGAAGTACATGTTCATATAATAGTGTGTTAAAATGCTTAATAATTTTGTTTTATTTGCAAAGAACATATAACAGGCACCATAAGATAGTAGCAATTGCCAGCTAAATTTGTTTCACATAACAGGTTTTGTTTTTATATTTCTTTTTAATACGTGTTTATTATATAGTGAAATCAATGTAACTTACTGATTTAAGAACACTCAACTAACTAAATTGGAATACCAACTAAAACGGAATATCAACTAACCAAATTACTACTGAGTTAGTTAATTAGATGTGAAGCAACTGGGTTTCAAAATCAAACAAAGCACAGACGAGTATTTAAAGCAGGAATAATTACTTTAAATATATGGTTGAAATTTTCTGACAGTGTAACTTAGTACTGCAATACATATTTCTGCCATTGGGTTCATTCATTTATTAAATTTAATAGTCTATACCCTATTGTACTCTAGAGGCGATGTAGATGCAGTAACAGAAACTCACATAACGTTTACACTGGAGTTGAAAGGAATCAACATTTACAATCTGTATATGTCATTCAAAGCTATAAGTCTAACTCAGTTTGTTTTCTATTTAACCTACGGATCGATAGACAGAGTGGCAAATGATAAGTTTTACCAGCCCCTTGAGTACACCAGTGTACCCCTTCGCTACCGACCAGCAAACTAAAACGTGCATCAAAAGGGGTTTCATGATACGCTAAAAACAATCGATCCGCTAAAACCAGAATGATCTATTTTTTATTCCACATTATGAGTAAACGGAACCGTCCAAACTAATGAATGCTTCAGAACACGTCCTTTTCCAATCATTGATCTATTGTTTTGGAACCACATCTCTTCTTGACCGTTCATGCTACATCACCAGTGTCGGAACAATTCATCCGTGAAATATCTCTAACTAACTGTTGAAGACATTCAACGCCTTACTTCACTTTATTTACGTTTGAATCAAAAGACGTGTTGACAATATTAAAGCCTCTTACCGTTATATTAACCAAGGAATGCTAGATTCGCGTAGATTTTTATTAGCAAATTTTCTCCGCATAGTGAGGTTAGGTAAAGAAAAATCTCAACCCTCATTAATAACGAAACAAATTATTTTTTAGATTTTATGTACATAATGTACATTGTACACGCTTGTAATGCTTTTGTGGAATGACGATATTTAAATTTACAAAACGCTGAACAAAATAAAACATGAAACAAAAATCACATTTTAACTTCAAAATTCTAAACTTTGTTTAAGTCCATTAGCCGCTATTTATGAGACTGGAGAAAAATTGTGAAAATATAATTTCAAAGTGGTTTAATAAAAAAACCATGGTAACATTTCAGTTGTCAGAAACATTAACATACTTTTTCTGACTGAGCTGGAAGGATTACTTTAAAAGGTAAAACTGTTTGAAAATAATAATTTTACTTAAAAAAGGTTAATGGTAATAAATTATAAAAATCAATTACTCAAATGATACATGAATTAATCCTAAAAGAAAAATAGACATTTTTCAGAGGAACACTTTTAACAGTAACAGCCAATTTAATTGTAATAAAATACGAATCAAATTATTACCTTACACCGGAAACTAATTCCCAACACTACACTTTCTTGTATTTATATGTGATGGATGAACTAGTTAACATTTTGCTAATACAGTTAGCAACATTCATGATATGGTAGGTAGCATTCATGTTCACAGAATTGCTTTCTTTAGGTTTAATCAAATGTATAACTGTCAATGACAGATTGTTAACGTTCAAATTGAATGTAATAGGAACGAGGAAGTTATACTCAACCCACAAATGACTAATGTTAAATGGATTGTAGGGCGCACGTCGCACTGTACCGGAGATTGAGGTGACGGCGCAGCTAAACTACGTCATCTCCAGTGAACGCCAGAAATTTAATTACCTGTTGTAATTAATTTTACACTTAAAATCCACCAATTAATGTTAAGTAAATTATGAATAATCTCCCCAAATTTTATAAAATTCTAATCGTAAAACATAGTTTTATTGGGCCCGTTTTAAGCTATAAATTGTATGCGTTTCACTTGGAACTCCTTGAAATGAATATTGACACGGTAAAAAAAAAAAACAATTGTTAATTTAGTAAATTTTAGAAAATTAATCAATTTTGATAATACATTTTAGAAAATTAATGAATTTTTATAATAAATTTTAGAAAAATTAATATTTAAAAATGAAATATTCTACTGAGCTGAACTTAAAAAATTGCTTATATTGCAAAAATAGAGAAGGACTAAGATCGGAAACGGCAGCACCTGGAATGAGCCGATAGGCATTAGCAGTGAATATGTTAAAATACTGGAAATACAATAATGAAGAAAATTACTTTAAAAGACTGAATATTTATTACAACTTCTGTGTTGCGGCATATAACTGTATTACTTATGGAAGGTCCGTTATCATTATTTTCTTCTAACTGAGGTGTAAATGTTTTCACAAAAACAAGAACAGACAGTAATGCGCGGCGCCTGAAACCCCCAGAGATTACCTGACGCTTACGGAATATCGTCTTCTGACAATCCGATATAAATAAATTGTGTGGTGAATAGAGTTTCAGTTTGTGGAAATATTTGAATACCGTTGGAAGATTGATAATACAGTTTATTTTTGTATATAAATAAATTGTGTGGTGAATAAAGTTTCAGTTTGTGGAAATATTTGAATACTGTTGGAAGACTGATAATACAGTTTATTTTTGTATATAAATAAATTGTGTGGTGAATAAAGTTTCAGTTTGTTGAAATATTTGAATACTGTTGGAAGATTGATAATAAAGTTTATTTTTGTATATAAATAAATTGTGTAGTGAGTAAAGTTTCAGTTTGTAGAAATATTTGAATACCGTTGGAAGATTAATAATACAGTGTATTTTTGTGTATAAATAAATTGTGTAGTGAATACAGTTTCAGTTTGTAGAAATATTTGTAAATATAACTGGATTGATAATACAGTTTATTTTTGTATATAAATAAATTGTGTGGTGAATAAATATTCAGTTTGTGGAAATATTTGAATACCGTTGGAAGATTAATAATACAGTGTATTTTTGTATATAAATAAATTGTGTGGTGAATACAGTTTCAGTTTTTGGAAATATTTGAATACTGTTGGAAGATTGATAATACAGTTTATTTTTGTTTCCTTGAAGTGTTATAAACTAAATAATGTATTATTATTGTGTTACCATTAAATAACACTTCGACTAACAGTAAAAAATAAGTATTTTTAACTTTTGGTTGAGAAACATAAAATGTAGTATTTCAAGCTCAGCGGAAGCTTAAGAGATTTTAGTTCAGAATTTGGTTGCAATTATTTAATAATGAGAAAAAATTGTCAAAATACTTAAATCAGTTAAACATCGTTCTAGTTGAGAACATGGGTGGCCACCCATAAGTGCTAATGGACGTGCAGTACACGGATACTCCGTACCGAACGTGACTCACGGCTCGGCTGAACAGGCCAGTTCTGTTTACCGCACATGATGGTGTGTCTATTCCGGGCCTCACTTCTGGGCCTGCAGTCTACCATAGCCTTGGCCATGTTATCCACCAATTAATACGGATTTAGGGCCCAAGTGTTGGTATGCTTCCTGTGTTTTGAAACCGCCGTGGACTGAAAACATCCGCCTGGTTATGGCACCTACGTGCTCTCTGTATAAATATGGCCACCAAGATTCTTGTTGTGGTCTTAAATGAATTTTACTCCAGGATTATTACGTTGTTTTCCTAGTTACGGTGAATAGCGCCCCTTCAGTTACAACAGATGAGTCATCCTTCAGACCTTAATTTGAAAGTAACACTAAGCATAGCATGATGCACAATATCCAACCATTACCATTATTACACAGTACAATTTAATATATAATCTAAAAAAAAAAAAAAAATTATAAACAGCCAATTCTAAACAATTTAATCTAAAAAGTTAAGAAAAGACAATACATATAACGAAATAAAGAGACTAAAAAAACGAAATTAATGGAATTAGTTTAATAAAAGAGCACGTATTTGTAATCTTCATATTTGTCTAACAAAATGCTCAGAGAATCAGTACGTGGTAAAAAAACCTAATTTAGAAACAAAACTATAATAGTATTATTTATTTAAAAATTGAATTTTTAAATTAATTTAAACAGCATAATACCTTTAAAATTATGTAATTGAACTTAAAACCAAAAGATATAAACATTTTTGAGAATTCTTAAATTACTATAAATGAAAAACGTCAAAGTTAATCGTTCTATAAGCATGTCACTTCACACACCCAGAAGAGAAACAAGGAAAAACAAGGAGAGGTGTAATCTTGATAATGGCAAGAGAGCAATAAGTCGTTACCTCTAAATCCGAGATTGTTACTGAGAAAACAAATGTATGAGTTGAGTTCCATAAAATCAGGGCGTATTGTACAGCTATCAAAGCGTTTCATGATTTAAAATAATATAAACTATGTAAATTACAATTCTCTTCATGATTTGTACAGAAATCAAAGCGTTTCATGATTTAAAATAATTTAAATTATGTAGATTACAATTTTTATAGTACGTAAATGTGATTCATTAAATTCATCATTATCGTTTTAGGGTTTCGTGTGTAAAATTTTGAAAGACATACACGAATTAAGTGTTAAAAATGTGTGCGTAATTTAGGTTACAAATATAAATATGAAAATTCCAATAATGAAGTGCTAGTGCATTGGCTTCTTTACATTGTAAATACGTTTCCAAATACAAAGAGCTTTACATTGCTTGCCTAATTTGTAAAGCACCAACAATTGTTAAAAGTTATGATGAAAAAAATACAACTCAACTATAATTCATTAATGTGTATAAAGACTTTTTTATGGTGAAGCTAAATTTAATCATACATGGATTGTTGTATGTAAATAACGCTAATACAAAATACTTAACAAAGTTAAATATACTTTTTACACTTTTTAGTATAACTGACTCCAAAACCCTAGAGTAAATAACGCTAATACAAAATACTTAACAAAGTTAAATATACTTTTTACACTTTTTAGTATAATTGACTCCAAAACCCTAGAATTAAATTTGATGATAATATAAGTATGATACATGATACAAGTACGATACTCATATTATAAAATTAAAATAATAAGTACAAATCTTAAATACATAGCCTATTCTACTTTTCTATTCTGCTTTTACTATGAAAAAAACATAGAATACATATATTTATTTTTATACTGCAAGGCAATTACATTGTCTAGTTAAATAAGTTTAATAGCAATGCGGATCAGTTGTAGTTCAATTAATAACTAATTAAATATATATCTTTTGATAAATGAAATAAACTGTTGAAAATAGTGTACTTAGTTATGCGTGTGGTTAATAAACACTAGAAAATATTACAGACTGCCATTATCAGGGTCGAAGCATAGTTAAAGTACTCGATTGTTACAACCACTTGTTTATGCAACACATCTACGCTAAATTATTATAATCGTATTGTTAATTCAGCAGCTGCAATAGGAGAGTCAAATGCAGTATCACCACACCTCAATGGAAGTAAATGCACGGATATACCTTTAAATTGACATTGTGCATAAGCAAAACAATACAGGCACTTCAGTATCACATTAAATATGCCGTAGTCCTCCACTTATGTACTGAGCTAGTGCTGCAGCCGCTGCGCTTATAATATAAATCACAACCCAATGACATAATGCAAGTACATGCACGAAACGACCTTGTGGATCAGTATCACGCTGGTACGACAAGCCACACAATCAGTATCACATACAATAGTGTCCCTTATGTTCAGTATCACATTAACTATGCAGTAGTTCTCCACTTATGTACTGAGCTAGTGCTGCAGCCGCTGCGCTTATAATATAAATCACAATTCAATGACATAATGCAAGTACATGCACGAAAAGACCTGAGATTGTGTGTGTACGAAGAGATTGTGTTGGACAATTGCCACACAATCCAGCCACTTCAGTATCACATTAACTATGCAGTAGTTCTCCACTTATGTACTGAGCTAGTGCTGCAGCCGCTGCGCTTATAATATAAATCACAATTCCCAATGACATAATGCAAGTACATGCACGAAACGACCTGAGATTGTGTGTGTAAAGAGATTGTGTTGGACAATTGCCACACAATCCAGCCACTTCAGTATCACATTAACTATGCAGTAGTTCTCCACTTATGTACTGAGCTAGTGCTGCAGCCGCTGCGCTTATAATATAAATCACAACCCAATGACATAATGCAAGTACATGCACGAAAAGACCTGAGATTGTGTGTGTACGAAGAGATTGTGTTGGACAATTGCCACACAATCCAGCCACTTCAGTATCACATTAACTATGCAGTAGTTCTCCACTTATGTACTGAGCTAGTGCTGCAGCCGCTGCGCTTATAATATAAATCACAATTCAATGACATAATGCAAGTACATGCACGAAAAGACCTGAGATTGTGTGTGTACGAAGAGATTGTGTTGGACAATTGCCACACAATCCAGCCACTTCAGTATCACATTAACTATGCAGTAGTTCTCCACTTATGTACTGAGCTAGTGCTGCAGCCGCTGCGCTTATAATATAAATCACAACCCAATGACATAATGCAAGTACATGCACGAAAAGACCTGAGATTGTGTGTGTACGAAGAGATTGTGTTGGACAATTGCCACACAATCCAGCCACTTCAGTATCACATTAACTATGCAGTAGTTCTCCACTTATGTACTGAGCTAGTGCTGCAGCCGCTGCGCTTATAATATAAATCACAATTCAATGACATAATGCAAGTACATGCACGAAAAGACCTGAGATTGTGTGTGTACGAAGAGATTGTGTTGGACAATTGCCACACAATCCAGCCACTTCAGTATCACATTAACTATGCAGTAGTTCTCCACTTATGTACTGAGCTAGTGCTGCAGCCGCTGCGCTTATAATATAAATCACAATTCAATGACATAATGCAAGTACATGCACGAAAAGACCTGAGATTGTGTGTGTACGAAGAGATTGTGTTGGACAATTGCCACACAATCCAGCCACTTCAGTATCACATTAACTATGCAGTAGTTCTCCACTTATGTACTGAGCTAGTGCTGCAGCCGCTGCGCTTATAATATAAATCACAATTCAATGACATAATGCAAGTACATGCACGAAAAGACCTGAGATTGTGTGTGTACGAAGAGATTGTGTTGGACAATTGCCACACAATCCAGCCACTTCAGTATCACATTAACTATGCAGTAGTTCTCCACTTATGTACTGAGCTAGTGCTGCAGCCGCTGCGCTTATAATATAAATCACAATTCAATGACATAATGCAAGTACATGCACGAAAAGACCTGAGATTGTGTGTGTACGAAGAGATTGTGTTGGACAATTGCCACACAATCCAGCCACTTCAGTATCACATTAACTATGCAGTAGTTCTCCACTTATGTACTGAGCTAGTGCTGCAGCCGCTGCGCTTATAATATAAATCACAATTCAATGACATAATGCAAGTACATGCACGAAAAGACCTGAGATTGTGTGTGTACGAAGAGATTGTGTTGGACAATTGCCACACAATGCAGCCACTTCAGTATCACATTAACTATGCAGTAGTTCTCCACTTATGTACTGAGCTAGTGCTGCAGCCGCTGCGCTTATAATATAAATCACAATTCAATGACATAATGCAAGTACATGCACGAAAAGACCTGAGATTGTGTGTGTACGAAGAGATTGTGTTGGACAATTGCCACACAATGCAGCCACTTCAGTATCACATTAACTATGCAGTAGTTCTCCACTTATGTACTGAGCTAGTGCTGCAGCCGCTGCGCTTATAATATAAATCACAATTCAATGACATAATGCAAGTACATGCACGAAAAGACCTGAGATTGTGTGTGTACGAAGAGATTGTGTTGGACAATTGCCACACAATCCAGCCACTTCAGTATCACATTAACTATGCAGTAGTTCTCCACTTATGTACTGAGCTAGTGCTGCAGCCGCTGCGCTTATAATATAAATCACAATTCAATGACATAATGCAAGTACATGCACGAAAAGACCTGAGATTGTGTGTGTACGAAGAGATTGTGTTGGACAATTGCCACACAATGCAGCCACTTCAGTATCACATTAACTATGCAGTATTTCTTCCCTTATGTAATGAGATATGGCTGTATCTACTGCGCTTAGAGTATAAATAAACCAAACTATCTTGTTCACAAGACAAGTATATGCTCGAAGAGTTATTTGGAAATACACGTTGGACAATTACTATAACACCAGCCTCTTCTTTATTGCATTAACTATGCAGTATTCCTCAACTTATGTACTTGGGCTGCATCAGCTGCATCATGAGTATGCCGGTATATCGCAATACTACCACGATTCAATTGATGTAAGTGCGCTGATAAATATTGGACACGTGCCACAGAATCCATCTAGTAATAGTTTTCACTGCAGTATTTATTTGATCTTATCCTAAATCAGATCTATAGTTCTTTTTTGCATTTACACAATGCTGCTATATCATAATTTCAACGTAAACCGATACATAGACATATCATATGAAGGTATCATATGTCATATGCTACAAAAATGGACTATATTATCACTTTGAAGTATAACCCTGATAATGACCAGCTGTATCCAGCTGCTGTGCTACATTGCAGTGAATTTATTATCTAAACTAAAGTAAATATGTAGTGTACTAAAACCAGTCTGCAGCTGTTACATTACGAGATTACATTTAAATATAATAAAATCTCAAAAGAAAGAAATGCACGGAGATATCTTTGAAATGAACATTGGGCATGCGGCACACAATACAGCCATTTCAGTACAATAAAGACTATGCGGTGTTGCTTTGATTATGCACTGAAGACGTACAGCAGCTATTGAATAATGAGTGAACATTGAAGTACAAAAAAACTAAAAAGAAGGAAATGCAAGGCAATCTCTTTAAAATGAACAGTGGGCATGCGGCACATAACACAGCCATTTTTATATTATGAAAACCATGCATTATTGCCCTGATTTTGTACTGAAGTTGACCGAATACATTATCCTTTCCATGTAAACAGATATGTACATAGAGATATCATATGAAATTGATATTGAACACGTGCACATAATTGTGATAGTTTATTATCAGTGACGACTGCGCAGTGCTGTCCATAAGCCGCTGCACTACATTTATACATTGCAGTAACATTATCACCTCAGCGTAAGTAAATATGTAGAGTTATTATATGAAATAGACAATGGACACGTGCGCACAATCCGGATACTCTATTATCAGTAACGACTGTGTGGTATTACCCTGATGCTGTCCCAAAGCCAGTTTCCAGTTGAGCGGTCACGCTCCTCTCTCATGTTGTCAAATATTGACCCGTTTATTTTAAAAGTTTCATTGAAAATGTCATACTTATTAAATGTGTAATAGATTTTTGATCACTTAGACTTAAAAATGTAGTTTTATAACAAAATTAAAAGTGTTTTGGTACTGTCATAATTTAGAGTGCATTCTACAAACAGTTAAAATTTAATACGGACAACTTATGTATTTCATAATGTTTCAAGGATCAAAAATCGAATTTAAACCATTCTTGAAAACAAATGCATTGCTTAACGTAACAATTATTTGAGAAAATATCTAAAACAATGAATATTATTAATAAAACACATAGGATCCCAATATTATAGAGTAATAAAAATACAATGACTATACAAAGTATATATCAATCTAATTGTTTTATAAATCTATGAGAATTACATTACGGCTAATTTAATTAATAAAAAAACCAAGGTAGGCAATTTTTAAATGGAAATCTTAATTTGTTCATACTAAGTATAAGGAAATTATAAGAACGTGAAAGTTGTTGAACGAATAATAAGAGCTACACACATATGATTGTACAACTTTTACATGCAACTCAATCAACATTAACAAGAATTTTTATACATTTTGGGATTATCAATTTACACCTTAGAATATTTTCACAATTATTTGAATAAACCATGAATGATTTGTCAATATTATAAAAAAGTGTTTCGTAAGTGGTGAAAGCGAGTGTCATGCTAATGAAAGGTAATGAAATGAAAATATCTTTATTCCTTCTACAACATTACACTTCATCCATCATATTATAAAATAGTAGGAATATATTCGACCATCCTAAACAGTTTTGATGAGTAGGGGTATAATACTTAATACAAATAGTTAATTTTAAAATGACCATTAGTTTAAGCAAATATTGTCATTATAAATTTTTATTTAATTTATACTGAGAAAATAAATTAAATGTTTAAGCTATGGTTCTTATTGAGAAGACTTGGAGTGAAGAAGCCAATAGAATAATGTGAAGGAACACCGATGGCGTGTACGATTGTGTATCTTCAAGATATATCTTTACTTGCCTAATTTATTTTTAAATGTTTATTCTAAAAACTACGTTCGGTTGAAAATTAAAACTTTTTGGTTTAAAAAAAGCTTCGGCTGATGTAATTTCATTTTGATCTTTTATGTAAGTTATTATTATTTATGTAGAATATTAGTAGAAAGATTACTTTCACTAACTCTGATAGAAATTTCCTTTTAAAATATATTACATATAAAGTTAGGTTTTTAGTAACGTGTACAAGTAACGTAACATATTATATGCATATATAATTTTATTTCTCAGAATTTGTAAATTGCTAGATTATTCGTTTTATTAAAGAGCCAGAATGAGCTTAAGTAAATTTTACTGGCTAGAGTTAAGAACAATAACTAACTTGAATTTACTTTTCATGATCATAAGTTGTAATAAAATAGTGGATAAATATTTTGTGTTCGTAAACAGAGTTCATAACTCAAACATTTACCTCAAACGTTTTTCGTCTAGTCTTTATTTGTCACATAACTTGTTCGAATTGGCCCAAATAAACTCTTACCAACATTTTAAAACGCTTATATATAAATTATACAATGTCTCGTTTCTAAGTTATTGGCAAGCAAACTGACGTTAATGCCTGTAGCCCTCTTTA
The DNA here is from genome assembly GCF_021130785.1 of Homalodisca vitripennis. NCBI lineage: Eukaryota > Metazoa > Arthropoda > Insecta > Hemiptera > Cicadellidae > Homalodisca > Homalodisca vitripennis. Next base: position 126,023,727 of record NC_060211.1, on the reverse strand, counting down.
ATCAACAGACACCCCAGCAGTCAAGGGATTAGCAGGATTAAAAGAGCAAGTTCTTTGGTACTGTTGGCAAAAAATAAATATGACTATGGCCTAAACGTTTTTAGTGCAGTTATAAATGTCATAAATGTAAGTTATTTCTATTTAATTTCATTATGGAACACTTTGAATAAAACATTTTACATTTTCACCCTTATACCATTATTTATTTTATAGTTGTAGAATGTTTTGTCCTTACAAATTCATTTGTCTAAGGGAAAGTTTTACTTTTGTACTGCATTAGTACTTGTGAGGTACTTAAATATTTTGATGGGTGCGTAGCTTAAGACTGCAAAGGTCCATTTCTTTTAATTAAAAGGTTTTCATAGTAATCAATTTCCAATCTGGTTCTAATAATTGGCTGTGAGCTAGTGAAACCTTTCACTCGTGGGCTGGAAAAACTTCATTTCAGTCTGTCCGCACGATATATTGAAAATGAACTGATATGAATTTTTCATAAAGCTTCGTTTCTATTTAAACAGTACTGGGTACGATGGAAGTGCATGTCACTCAATATGATTTGGCTGAGCTTTAGAACATATATTTACATTGGTCTTAATAGTAACAATGACGGCAACTAGAAAATTGCAGAATAAATAAATTTGTAAACAAGCAGAGCACAAATGAATGAGATTTGATGCATTTTACTAAAAAAAAAGAATTGGTTTTGAGTTTTTAATGGTAACGATTGGTGACGAAATATAATTTCAGCGCACTCTTGTGTTATAGTACCCACCAACACACTTATTATTTTATTTAAACTGAACTAGTGTAACTCAAAGGTTGCAAATTTGAACATCTAATGTGGCAAGATAAAAAAACATTAGCAGACTACAACTTTGGCATAAAACCCAATTTATACATAGAAAAAAATCAATTCTGTTATGCTTCGTATCTGAGCTTAGGTGATTGTCACTGAAGCCAATCACTATCCGTGTATCTGATCGCAGGAGATTTTGAGAATGAAATTAGGTATATGCTTGAAATTTTGCATACAACCTTAGTGAAGCCTGTTACGCGACAAGTGGTGTGGCGAACTCCTATCTCAATTTGAGCAAAATATGAGAGGTATACCTATACATTTCCATGATACTTATGATGGTATTATATTATCTGGTTGGTGTAAAATACACAATGATACAATTGTGTATCACAAAATTGTGAATTAGATCAAAATAGCCTTCCTAAGTAAAAAATATTGCAATAAGTTTGTTAAGAAAGTTATTTTCCATGGAGCCTGTTTAGCTAGCGAGAAGTCAGGCAGGGCAAGACGCATATTTATCTGCCGTCTCTAATCCCGCTTTAAGCTCCCGACATTCCTCTTTGTAATCCAGCAGAAGTTTTAGAGAACAGTTTAGAGACAACTATAGTTACAGACACACAGCTCCTTTGTATCAATGTCTGTTAGTAGTTAGGTTGGTACTACTGCTACAAGATATTTATTTTGTAGAGCTACTGAAATCTATATTTAATAGTATGAAAGTTTTCTTTCTCTTTACAACTTTAGTTCTTTTTAAAGGTATTTTTTGCTTCTTTCTCTGCTAAGGGGGGTAAATACTACCAAAAGTACCTGAACGATGCATAAAATAGATTAAAAACATTTCGAAAAATTTGTGGGTTAGCCCAATAAAGCCTATTTTTTAATAAAGAGTTTATTTTTTTTTTAGTTTTTTTAATAATATTAAGCAATGATTATTTCAGCTCCCAGGTCAGCGTTAGAGATCTAAAATCAAAACAAGTTTACCTGTGTTTGAAAACCAACGAACACAGAAAAAACTTTCTATGATGACCAAATTTTAATTTTTATTACCAATATTTTAATGACCAATTTTAATTTTTTTAATTTTAAGGTTTAAGATCTCCTCTACCCAAAAACCATAAAACCACATGAGGCATGCATAAGTTGTGATAATGTTTATTCAGTAATGTTTTGAATACAACTTAATAAGAAATTAAAATAAAACTTTCCAAACTCGTTGAACATTTAGTTTTATTTCATAAAATATTTCGCAGCTTTTTGTTACGATAGTACAATAAAATAAACAAATTACCTAAAAAGTATATAAATTAATTGTATTTATAATCCGTTTGCTCACTAAAGCTAGTAGGTCATCACCTACAAATCACCACATGTTACACGTTGTATATTTAACTATAGGAGATTCTTCAATAAATCAGCATCAGATTCAACTGTTAAAACTGAGAGGAAAATGCCAACGAGACTGATAATATGTTAATGCAATGTTATCTTTCCAATATACAAATTAAAATGAAGGTAATTTTCAAAATTTACTGACAGCCTATTCTTATTCTGTAGCACCTTAAAAAAGTTCGGACGTAATGTAGACCTTCTTAGGGCGATAGACGAACTTCCGATAGGAAAATAAACACAAATTTCAAATCAGTTTTATCATTTTGCTTTATCAAAAAATAGTTGATTAATCCTGAAAAATTAATATTCCCATTATAACTCTTCTGTAACTGGTATATACATAAATCTCCTTTTTCGGTGGCGAATGGTTATAATGACAAGTATTATGAGACAATATTACTCGTACCGCAGGCAGTCAAACACTGAAGTGTCGCCCGTTGGATCATTGTTTGTATGAATTTCCTAATCTCAATATTTGGATAACGAAGAACCTAAAAAACTAAATTTAAAACGACAGAATACGAGTACATAACGTCTAGTGACAAGAAACTGTTCTCATCGCTGCACATTGGATAAACAGAGCTGTCAGAGTTACTCATGCAGAGGCAACATTGTAAAGTCCCTTTCTTTTCCTCGCCAAACGTTAATACTGACCAAGGGATCTAACGAGCTTAATATGGAAAAAAGTTAACACTGTTTTAGGTGGAGAGTTGTAGGATTATTTGTTGCTTTTAATTAAAACAGTAATCGTCAAGCTTTGAAGTGCCGTATAACATTACACGTTAATAAACAATCATGCATTTAAATTTATGATTTCACGCATAATGTCATTGTAATTAACTAATAAAACGGAAGTCTCCAAACAGTCGAACAACGGTATGGAACTGTCTGGTTCTTAGTAAGGCTGAGTAATGGATGCCAGACACCCTGATATACTTATGAGGACTATAAAGAACATTCCACAACATATATGTGTAAAAATAATCATAAAATATAAATATATTTTATCATTAATTAATGCTTATTTATAATTATATCCTATGCGGTATGAGGGTTTACATACATAATCAATAAAGATGTAATCACTACAAAACGACTAGGTAATACTTATATTTGCAAAAGATACGTAATCATTCCGTCATATATACGGGCATTAAAGCATGCTTTCCACATTTCGAATATAATTGCGTAGTGTGAGTAATTCTGCTTGTAAATAATCACTTGTAAATAATTTTATTAGTAACACAATAAAAATAGTTTATCACACTGATCACTTCGACAAATAGAATTTAAAAGATTTAAAATAACGGTAGACTGTTACTATTGATCTAAGAAAGAATATGGCTAAAGATAACCAGGAATCGATCATAGAGAACTGATACATACATACTATTTAGCTGATGAGAATCGATTACCTTTCACTTGAAACTTGCACACCCCACATGGGCCGTCACAACGGTTCACATGCCGCACTAAAACAGTTAATGGAATTACAAGGGACGCGTGTGTCCGGAGGTACCCACACCCAGAGGTATCGCACACTGCCACACACTAAGGCCCACACTGGTTCGTGTTTACTCGACTGTCGACTATTCCGGGAAGTCTGCGCGCAGCCTTCAAACAAGGTGTCTCTAAGCAACAAAGGCGATCTCGCAAACAGGAATGCATTTAAGTGTTCTAGCTAGATTAAAATAATAAATACAGGCGTTTGGTACTAAAACACTTTGAAACGGACGTGTGATTGATTACTTAGTGTATTTTACTTTGCAGTATAGTAGAGTAAATTTATAGATATTCACGTAACTATAAAAAACGACTCATTTCTTTCTATCATGTAAAAAGATCCCTGACCAGCCATAGATGTTCAGAAGAAAAGACTGCGTTGAAAACTAAAAATAAAGCATAACTGTTCTCGTATTTACACTTCGTTCAGATTGCTAGCCGCTATTTTGTATTTTTTATCAACAAATTATTATTTATAAAACTAGTTAAGCTAAAGAAACCAAATTTGCCACATAGTTTTGAATAGGTAAGAGAAATAAAAAATAATGTTGTTATTTTCTTTAATATTAACAAAACGGCGTGTGTTGAATTTTTTTTGAAAGTAAAATCACACAAAAACCAGTATAGTAATAAAAAATGTACAAGTCACAAACTATTTGGAGAAAATTGTATTGCAATTCCAACGGTACTAGTTTCAACGAAATCCGTTAAGGCGTAAGCGAGCACGACCTCTTTAAAGTTACGTCTGCACAAGCTGTGAGCAGCAAACATTTTCCCTTATGATAGGTATCAGCTGTTTTACATTGGTTACAAAACATTAACAAGGTACCAATATTATTTGGACAATACCGATTTCAACGGTATTTATGTCAACGAAATCTATCAATCCATTTGCGAGCTCGACCACTTTAAAGATACTCTTGTAAAAGCCAGGAACAAAAAAAAAACTTATAACTCTCAGCTATGACATGTTTGGCGCTCCCGGCTTATGAGTGCGTGTGTATTTCTCAATGAAACACAATTTTAGAAACAAGGTTGTCATTCATTAGAGTTACATAATATAATGTAACTAAATGAAAATGGTAAATTTTATAGCTTAACTAAGTTCAACTATAATGTGAATCAGCCACTAAATCGTATAAAAAATTGGCAAAAAGTGTCATTTAATAATAAATTATGTCAATTACAATAAAAACCTATATATATATATATATATATATATATATATATATATATAGGCCTATATATATATATATATATATATATATATATATAGGTTTTATTATAGGTTTTTATTTTATTATTCAACTACGTTAACTCCTGCTTACTATATAGTCGCATATTTTGGAATGTTTTTGTTATATTTAAGTATTTTATTTTAGTCCTTGTTTTGTTTCCATCCGTACGATGAATGATTGGTATTTTTATATTGATTATTTATGTAAAGTTTTAATTTGTATCATTGTGGGATATGAGTAAACGTATAGCATTTAGAAAAATTCCTATGTTAATTCCTATGTATGCATTATATCATCCACAGCTTAAAAAGTTATTACATGAGATAATAATGTATAACCTTGAAACATGATTATTTGTATCACTTTTTCCTTATTGACTGAGCTTTAGCGAAACCTATTATTCTTTGGAATGGACAAATTTATTTTTCTCTATGTGACAGTCCGCACGATATCTTAAAACAAATTGACATATAGACCTGAAATATTGCATGAATTCATTTCTCTATGGAAAACAAAGAGTTTGATGATGATGCATGTTACTCAATGTTGTTAGCCTGAGTGTTAGCAAATATTTTTATATTGGTCTTATACGTAACCACGATGGTAACAAGAGATGTCAAAGTAAAAATAGACGGTAACCCATCAGAGTACAACCATATGAGATTTCAACATGTGATATATTAACATATGCAGCTTACTCATACAGTAAAAATAAAAAATAATAGATTAGGAAGTCAATGTTAAAAGATTGTGTACTGGTATAAGCATATTCTTCTCCTATAAGCGTAGTATCTTCCCTTACTCACAGAAACATTTACTATTTAAACACTGCTATGACACCTTGGACTCAGTGAAAAAATGACATTGTGTTATATGGGAAGATTTCTTGAGGAAGATCATCAGCAGAATCTTCACTTTGCATTAAGCTTTATTTATACATAGATAAGAATGAGTTGTATGACAGTACATGCCCAACCACGGAATGTATATGCCCGTATAGAATCAATTTTAGTTCTACGATATCTTGACAACAAAATGAGAATATACTTTAAATGTTCCACTAACCTTAGTGAAAGCTGTTACGCGACACGTTGTGTGGCATACTCCACACTCCTACCTTGTTTTAAATGAACGCGGCTAACTAAATATACTTGCTAAACTGTGCTATTTAAGGAAATTTTATTGCACAACTTACTGATCCATTGTACAAGACTGACGAGGATGAGCAGGCGAGAGAAACCACATCTAAACTTCAGAAGCTAACAGTTAGCAACCACCAGAGGAATTGTTCAGTAAACAACCAACCACTGCAACCACTCTTGACAACTAAACCACAACCACAAGTGGAACTCTTGGCCAACAAAGCTCGGCCGCTGAAACCCAACACAAATTGCAATTCAAGGAGTTAATGTGTTAATATTTATTCACCTTCATTAATGAGTTACAACTTTTTATATTTCTTTCAATTTAACTTAAAGTTAAATTATCATATGAGTGTACTTGAAATAAGCCATTTTTTTAAAAGTCAGAAGAACAATGTACAAGAAGTTTATTAAGAAAAATTAAACTTCCATTTTATTTTATTATAAAGTTATTATAATAAAATAAAATAAAATATAATAAATAAAAATAAAATATAAATATAATATAAAATATAATAAATAAAAATTAAATATAAGTTTATGATAAAAAAATAAAATAAATTTTATTTCATTAAAAAGATTAAATTGTAATTTAATGTGTGCTTACTACTAAAAGACTATACTAAAAGAAATAAATTTAATTTATATATTTTATAAATAGAAGCGTTTTTCTAAACCTAAACACTTTTTGAGAGGTCAGTAATTTAAATTATTTTTAACACAATATTGTGCCTATAAAATGTATAAAACTGCCATGTCTTGATTTGTGCAATGTTTAGTATGAATTCCCATAAATAAGAAATACACACAATTAGTATTTAGAAACTTAATTTTATGAGTGTAAACCCTCATAAAGGAATAAGCTGATGTTGGTTAAGGGATTGAGAATAACTGTTTGGGTATAAAATGCTTTTCTAGCAATTAGTTGTTATAAAAAAACAATAATAGGCTACTCTCATAAGATTAACATTGTAACTTTAGAAGCCCCGTGTAGCAGAGCTCTAGACTCAGATGTATTTAGAACTCAATAAAAACACATCATTTGGAGTATAGGAGTTTTTTCACTTGATACAAAACACGTGTATATATATATATATATATATATATATATATATATATATATATATATATATATCCATAAAAATCAAGACATTTTCGAGCATACAAAAATTATTTACTAATTGTTATTAACAATCAATTTATATCTATTGTTAGCTAAAACATAAAGCATGTTTTTAATAATTAAAGTGAATTACGAGGTGGACTGGCTTTGATCATATGAAAATTTTAAAATAAACATGCAGTGCAGGTATTTAAACATTTCCATCCATACTATTTATAAAAAACACACGCTGAAGATTTCAATTAATACAGTAAGGGTAACAAGTATTGGACATTCGTCATCGTCATAGGTTGGATATACGTTTCGAGAAGCGAAATCTAAGTCCTTCATCAGGTGTCAAAACCTGATAGGAAAGATTGAAAACAAAAACGGAAAGTCGAAGGCCTTGTTTTAATCCTGTAACCTTCAAATCATTGCTATCCTTTTTGTTATTTTCTATGCACTTCGTGTAACGTAATGTGCCGATATTAATTATTTCCTCATTAATATGAGTTTTCTCATTTTTTGTGATGTGAATAGCATGTTTTGTGAAGTGAGCTATACTAGGGTATTATTTTAGTTTGTTTCCTCTTACGACTATGAATCTAAATATGCGCTTAATTTAAACAATAAAACTTGTGCTGTCAATTTTGCTGACTTTAGCCAACGCATCGCCATATTTCGATCTATATTAAATCATATGTATTAGTGTTTGAGATCTGTAAAAGAGGATGGATTCCAATTCTCTAAAAGTATCATATTTATCATATGCTTTCAAATAATCCATACTTGAAAATACACTTTAAAGAATACAATAATCAGTGCACATCTACGTAAAGAGTTATGGAAATTCTTAAACATAATCCACTAGTTGTATATTATATTACTTAGTTTCAGCCTAGTATAAGGTATGTATGTAGGTGGGGAGGATTACAGTTGAAGTAAATAAGTAACCTTGTATGTACTATGTTAATTAATCAACAGAGATTTACCAGTAACACACCTTAAAATATAGTTTTTAAGGTTTGGACATCATTGATGTTAATTAAATTAAAGTCCTGTGACAGTAATTATAATAATCAAATTCCTATTAACCCACCATTACACATCTACTCAAGCACAGTCTATTGAAGAAACCCATACGTCTCAGTCAAATAAATGCTGTAAATGTCAAGTCTAAATGTTGATAATCTGTTGATGATTAACAAAGGAGAATATTTGCAGCTGCTGTTGTTAATTACAGTGTTGCTGACAGAGGCTAGGGAGGGTGGTGACTTCACAGGTTGATTAATTAAAAGGTTGTGTTGGACCTCTTAATGAGACGAGGCCAGTAGAGACTGGGCTTGTTATTTATTGTCTCCTCCAGTTCCTTACATTAACTGACCTCTTGTTTTAATCAGTACTTTCACTGTCAACTAGGTGATTAGTTACAACTTTTAAAGACTAACAAATTAAAGTTTCCTATTCTTAGAGGTCTATTTATCTCGAGGAGTTACAGATTCAAAAAAATTCATCAATTTTAAACTATTACCCAGTTTGAATAAAGTACAGTTGTTAATACCAATTTAAATACTGTATGATCTATTTCATTGAATGTAATACTTTTACCTTAGTCTAGGAGCTGAGATTCAATTCACATCATATAAGCACAAGATTTATTTTACTTTAAATCTATAGAGCCACTTCTGCTGAGAATCAAATCGATCGTCGGCTGCGCTATTTTTAGTGAAGGTCAAATTGGGAGGGGTATCAAAAGGGTTAAAATCATCAATCATAATTTTCTTAGTTTGACACAATCAAAACCAACCGTCAGAAAATAACATTTTACATCACCATCATACAACTCACCATGTGATTTACAAATCACCATGTGGTTGGTCCGTATTTGGTTCCCTGGCATTGGTTTAAAATGTATTAGAGTCTCATGGTTGGTTTAAGTATGTCAAGCTACATAATTATTATATTTAAAAACTATATTTTGATAATTAAAACCTTTTAATACAATCCCATTTTGAATTACCGATTTATTTCTTGACGGAAATGCCTCTATCGATTTCAAGGAAAACAAGGTTGGGTATTTATAAAAAAATTGTTTGATTTTGGACTACTACGGGTATTGTGGCAGGGTCATTAGTAGCTATGCAAAACAATGTTCGTATTCTATTACTCAAGGAACTTTTTAAATCCATAATAGTAGTACAATACTACAAAACTAATATTTTAATGGCTACCCTGTCAAGTAGTTTGATCGTGGGACAGACTCTATGCGCTGAGGAAAAGTCGAAAAACAAAATAGATTCATAGGACTTTTTAAGCAAACTTAAAACTATTGAAAGATAACTCTAAACCAATCTATAAGTTTGTTCTAATCTATAGCAAATAAGGGTGAACAGTTTTTAAGGCCTAATTTAAAACTAGCACCTTTCTGAGTTCAAGGATCCTAGATTAAATCTAAATTTCTACAACAGAACGGTATTTTATGAACGCCTACACTCGCAACAGGGCGTGAAGTTCCTCAACAGACTGCCCAATTCAATTAAGATGCCCCAACGCCTAAGGCGTTAAAGACTCGCCTCAAACGCTTCTTTGTGTCTCAAGCATTCTTTAATGCAGGTGAGGTTGGGGCTGTGAGATCGCCAAGTTGCATTGCCATGAATGAAAGAAACGTGATTGTATGAGTTTGTATAGTTTTTATGAGTGTCTAGAATTTCAGAAAGCCCGTATTGAAGTTTGCCATACAATGTTGTCGTTGCAATAAAAAGAGTTGAAATTTAAAGTAACTTGTAACATTAGTCTCTTATCACAATTATTGCTAATATCATATTCCTGTGCCAATATCGTAAAATGTTCTGTATAAAAATTAAAACTATTCTTTATATTTCGTACCCGTAACAAAAAAGTTACACATTTTGAGTAGCACTAGTAACAAAGCCAAAAATAAGTTTATTTGAACGGTTATAAATAATATCGAAACGCAATATGAATGTAATATTTAAAGTAATTTTTAACATTGCTAAAAACATTTTCGGAGAATATTTATTCTATGCGTGAATAAATAACTAATAATTGAATGACTGGCAAATTAGTTATTGAACATATAATAATTTTTGACAAAATTACATGAAATGTCTTGCTTTACGAAGGAAAGTGTAATTTCCTGATTACTTAAAAACAAAAACAAAACATTCTAACGCATGAAATATTGCAGTGTTATACACGAATAACTGTTTATTATTTACTGATTTCAAAAATAAGAAGGTATTCAATTTGACATGTTTTAATATAACCTTTGTATGTATGACCACAGATTTTTCAAAATTACTGAAATTATTTTGATGATTTTGCTTTTATCGAATGATAACTGACTCAGAGAGATCTCAACCGCCTTTTCAAAAACTACTGAACTGATATTGATCAATCTGCTTTTCAAGGAAAGAGAACTGATTCTGAGAGATCTCAAATGATTATTTATAAATTATTAAAAACCAAGTCAGTAATTGTGAGAAACGTGTAATACCTCAAATAACCGATGACGTATCCTTATAACTAGTAGTGGGTGTAGAGGCAGGAAAGGTACTTGTTACAAGTAACTTAAACCAATAATTAAATTACTTTTTCATCCTTACGGTAATCAACGTAACAAGTTTGAGTGTTATTTAGTCTGTTAAAATTCCGGTTTTAGGAAAGAAAAACGTTCAGACTATCCGATCATCAATTTGCGTCGTTCCTTGAAAACATCCAATTAATCAGGTGAAAGCTTTTAAGCTTCAAACTGAAGCTAAACGTAGAGCATTATTGAGAACATTATTTTGAAACAGTCAATGAATGTTCTATTAAGCCTGAGAAATAACGGTAATGCCAGATGCCTCAGGGTTCATCCACGTCACATTTACCTAAATCTCTGAACAATGACGTCATTAAATCAAACATTAGATAATCACATTAGTTAGAATTATGTAAATATATAATTTCAATTATAAAGTTGTAATTTATGTATGATTCACTTTGAGAAGATGATCTATTACCGCCGATGTTACAGGCAACAACTAGGCTGACAGGGTAAAGTATCGATCAGGTTTGATGCGAATTTAATAGTTTTCTTCATTTTACAGTACGATTGTAAACTCTGACATTCTTCCCCCGAATTGGGGATCATGCTAATTATATTGAATTCTACCATAGAGTAACATTCACTCCATGGCCGAAGTGTTAAGAGTAAATGATTAAATATTGTTAAGGTTTAAGACTGTCTGTTTGAATAGCTCTCGACGAATTTGAAACTATTTTTTCAATTCGCAAGAACTACATAGAACCAAGCGAAATACATGGATTATAGGTGGAAATGCAATAGTATTTGATTTAACACAATTTTGCCGTATTGAATAACTGTCACATATACAGAAACAAGTACTGAATCCTTCCTCTAGCAGTAACACCTAGAGCAAGAGAAGTGTTTAAGTCAGCGAGTTACCGGTTGCCTAGCAACTGCAGCACTGTCACCCCCGTAGAGGTGAGGTGAGGGAGCTAATGGCCAAGAGTGTTGTTGAAGACACAATTTGTCAGCTGACTTTAGTTTCCGATCAATCGACTTCGAAAACTTGTCCACAAAAAGTGTATTATCAAAGCTAAGAAATTTTATTATACCAGGTTCTTTAAAAACGTCCATTAAGAATTTGATTTTTTTAATATTATGACACTGGTAACTGTTAGGTAATAATTTTAAAATGTATTATTGTAGGTTAAATATGTATTAAAATGTTGTATACTACTTTTAATCTATACACTGTATGTAAAATTAGGCAAATAAGACTCCACCAAAGTAATTTTCCTCGGCACAAGCTTCAAATGGACATTGAAGAAAAGACGGAGAAAGCCAAGCCGAGAAGCCCACATAGTGACAGGAATATTGTTGTCGAGATGGTAGTGAGGCTTTCCTATTGTTCTCCTCGGCCCATTACCGGTATTGCTTTCTCCGAAGCAATATATTTTATTCCGGAGTTGTTCTTGTCGTAGTGATGGATGACAGTGTCTCATCCTCCGGGGAGCATTTCCTTACAATACGTGACAATGTTGATGAAATTTTCACTCAACGGTTTCGTATCGTTTTATTACATTTTAAAGCTGGCATTAGGATTAACGTTATTTAACACGAATATTGAGTTAAATTTACAACCATAAAAAATAGATGGAATGAAATAAAACTTGCCATTACTGAAGGTTAGGTTAGGACTATGAAGTCATCACTTCCACTTAAAATTTGAAACTTTACTTAGGATTTTGGAGTTTGTGAAATGATGATTAGAGAAACGACCAACACTTTGAGTAGAGTAGTTTTCCTCTCTAACATTTGGAGTGCACATCAGTGGAATTCAAATACGAGATTACTAGATGCATATACACTTTAAAATTTAGCGTTTTGAATTAAACTGACCCTTTTATATAAAATACGTTTATAGTTAAGATTCCTGCCATAGAAAACCCCTTACAGTCTCTAGGGAACACTCATGTTAAAGCACCTTCTGATTCTTTGCACGAAAATATGATATATCTAACCTCTGTTTTATAAAACAAAACCTATTGTGAAATTTGCGTTCTTCTCCCCCCAAATCCAAAGCCTATTTGGCTTCATCATATACGATATTCTGCATTATGTGTTAGTCAACAAAGTACTTCCGAAATATAGGCTACTTTGCATCCCAATGGTTAGGTACACAATAGGCCACATTCAAAACATGAAAAAGTTTTAGTCTTGCACTCGAGTCACACATACCGTGATGATCGTGAATGTTTTTCTAAAAATAATCGAACAATTTCCTACATTATATTCCAAATATTACTAGATAAAACAGCGGCAAATTTTTAGCGAGTTTCTTTCCGGGATTTGTCTGCATTAACAATGCTCGGTGTTGTGAAAACTGAATTCGACATCTTCACATTGGGAATGCAAAAATGGTGGATTGTGATGTTTCAGTATCAAGGGTTGTTTAGTAAGTCTATATTAGTAGGATTCATGATTAAATTTCCCAACAGCCACATTTGTAATAATAAATGTATTATGCTCAGTTAACATTGGAGGATGATGTATGGAATGGCTTGTGATGTTTCAGTATCAAGGGTGGTTTAGTAAGTCTATATTAGTAGGATTCATGATTAAATTTCCCAACAGTCACATTTGTAATAATAAATGTATTATGCTCAGTTAACATTGGAGGATGATGTATGGAATGGCTTGTGATGTTTCAGTATCAAGGGTGGTTTAGTAAGTCTATATTAGTAGGATTCATGATTAAATTTCCCAACAGTCACATTTGTAATAATAAATGTATTATGCTCAGTTAACATTGGAGGATGATGTATGGAATGGCTTGTGATGTTTTAGTATCAAGGGTTGTTTAGAAAGCCTAGTCTTGTAGGAGTTATGATTAACGTTCCCAACAGTCATATTTGTTAATGATACTCCAAACCTAGTTGAATTTGCTCCGAACCTAGTTAAGTTTGGGGATGATATATGGAGTATGGAGTTGGGACATCTCAGTGTGAAGAGTTGGTTTGTTTTGAGTTGGATTGTTACAGAACTGTTGGCGATTACTTTTACATTAATAAATTTCACTATTACTTCAAACTTATCGCAACTAAGATACTAATGGTTGATTAAAAGCTCTTTTAGATTGGAAAGATGAGCATCTGAAATCCAGAAACAACAGGTATTTACAATAATGTACTTATTCCAAGCGCATAACACTAAAGAATTATTTTTTAAAGGAGAAGCCGATCCCCTTTTAAGCCTTACTCAGCCCGTCCTCATGGGCCACTGGCCTCTTATCAAGCAGAATAAGAGGGAGAGTCGATACAGTACAAGGTCGATGGTACTGATAAAAAGAGCAACGGTCACTGACAGGATTCGAACCTGCGCCATCTCTAACTCAGACTCAAAGTCCAACGTCTTAAACCATTCGGCCATCGGCACTCCCACTTACTTATATTACTACTGTCTTTTAGTGATAGTGCATACACTGTAAAAATAGCTTTTAGTGCTGTTAGTTTCAGCAAAAGGAAACAATATCACTAGTATAAACGTGCATCTTATAAGATCCAAAATATGAATAAATAAAAGCAATTTACTTAATATTCGTAGAAAATAAAAATAAAAGTGTTTGAAATTCGTATTTGATTGTGAATTTGTGTATTACTAAACAAAAACAAGGAAAAACATTATACTTTTAAATAATATTTTTAGAAAACCAGATTTAATCAAAGCTGTTAGCAATATATTTTTAAAGTTATTTTAAATTGTAAGAAACGTAGGTTGCAGTACAATTTTATTACTTATTCAATTATACCTAAAATATGCATTTTCAAATTGTGAAGTTTTTATAGCAGCGCCTTAGACCGCTCGGCTATCGGCACCCCAAACCGATTAGAGGTACTAGGTAGCCCAGTCTAAAATGTAAAGAACCATAATTTAGTAAAGCTTGAGAAGACTACTAAAAGAATATACATTTATCTAAGGTGTAATTATGTTTTGGATACAAAATAAAGGAAGTGATTTTTTTAAAGTCTAAACTCTTGCCGTCAAGAGAGATTTACTAACTTAAGTACATTAAATCTGACTAGAAATTTTAGTTAAGTATCCACCAACAACATTTACTACACATATTCAAAAGGTTCTCAACAAATATATGCTGGGATGTATGTTTATTGGTTCTTATATATTAAATATATTTTTTTAAATATTATTGTTAATATAATTGCAACTAAACCATAACCGTTAATTTTTTTATATTGATTCTCTAGTTAAAAATTGATATAAAATGTCTTAAATAGTGTATTTCTGTCATATATACTATTTAAGGTGAAACATTTGCTATTCTACTTGTACCCGTCTTTTACAGCTTTATCCTGGTCTCTTATCTTGTAATACGTCACTCCACAACAGAAAACCGGTCATAGTTTTAGTTAATGCCTCGGTTCAATTTTATTTTCAATTCGAGTAATACAGCTACTGTTACAAAATAAAAAATAAAATAAATGGTTGTATTTTTAATTCAGCAATTACAGAGACTATAAATCTTATAATCAATCTCAGTTTAAGGCGATTTTTTTACTTAATCGATAAATATAGGGTATCTTGGATATTCTTAGACAGACGAATAGGTACAAACAGAAATTAAACCCTTCACTAGTGCTATGTAAAATTGTAAAAACATGACAAAAATAAATTTAAAAACAATAGATCAATTCGAAAGTGTAGTCTGATATTGTTAGTTACATTTTCATAACTTTTCTAATAGCAACTTTAATGGCCTTAAATAATCGTTGTAATAAGATATTTAAACATAACATAATGATGCTTGTATGTTTTGAAATTTTTATAAAATTAATTTTGTTTATGATATACAGTTTATCATAAATATATATTCCTTTGCTTATCAGGAAAAACTGTGATAACATTCAACAGCAGCTACTGCTGAAGAACTATTTATAGCACACTAATCCATTTTACTGTTGCCGCTATTACCACCGGTAACAAAATGTGCGCTAATAAAAGAGATGACCGTAATTGTGAATCATAAACTGAAGTATAAAAGTTACCGAGATGGTGGTGTAAGGAATGCAGAACCCTGCCTTATATTGGGTACTAGACGGAACCGTTCTGCCGAGCATGTCTTAAAGCAATTTCCCGCAACATGAAGGCAAGTTATTGGATACAACCTTCCGTAATCCTGACAAACGAAAAGATAAAGAATCAAAATATCCTGTGGCCGGTAATGCGATTTGTAACACTGGGCTGAGCTGTATCGAAATATCTACGTGGACATATTTTCTCGTCATTTAACATTTTATTCAATGTTGTCTAGGTTAGTCAATGCTTCTCAAAGAAATAAAAATATAGTGTATAATGCAACAAAAAGAATAATATAATAACTTAAGATGTCTACTACTGCACATATATATTTATTTACATTCGTGGTTGTAGGGAATAAATTTGCATTATCACATCTAAGAGCATACCCATTGTAAGAATTAATTGACGATCATCTGCTACTCTGTGCAAATCAAATTCAGCACAGTAAATGTAAGAGAGAAAGAATTATTTTTAGAATCCTACAAAAGAAACTTGATTTCACGTGTTATATGTTTACATTTATCTTATTATATCATTTTTATTTATTCTTTAAAATTGAGGTCGCTCCTCTTTTAAGCGTTATTCTGCCCGCTCTCATGAGTCAATGGCCCATGTGAGGATCTTATCGAAGAAAGTAAAGGGGAGAAGCGACAAAGTACGAGATCGATGGCACAGGTAAAAAGGTGCTGTGGTTACAGCAGGATTCGAATCTCACTATCTCTGGCAAAGATCCAGTTAGATTTATAGACCACTCGGCCATCGCAATGACATTTATTTTTTGTTAATGTAATTTAAAAAAGCTCTTGCAACTCTTAAAATAAGTCTCTTTGACAGTCATGAACATGGGAATTGATGCTGGGTATATCTACTCTTAATAAATTAAGTACATAACAAAATACATATTCATGTGTTGTTGGCTATTAAAATGATTTATTTAGAGTTATTGGAGTGAGTAAAATTAGTAATTGAGTAAATTGTAAATTCTACTGAAATCAACATTTAGTACAAATAGTGGTACAAATAGTAGTTTTCAAGCTTGTACACTTATAATAGACGTTGAGTACATAAATTAAAGAAGTTCTAAAAGATAGCAGATCACTCAAGCTTATAATCTCTCAAAGGAGATCTTGGGCTTCCCTCTCTGTTTTTTTCTGCCTGTCTCTTCAAATAGTTTTTGTAAACGCGTGATGTTCTTGATAAAAAGTATTTCACTAGTAAAAATAATTTTCTAAAAGTAAGTGAGACATTTTTATTTAATCTAATTTCTTCTGAAATTTATGAACATAAGAATAAATAACTGTCTGCCTTAGTCACCGAGATATAAGTGGCAGGACGATCGAATTATTTTATTTCTCACACACAATACTGTAATTATCGAAAATCATCGTCCAAATCTTAATGTGAAGAACCCACCAAGGAATGATAACCATAAGTAACAGATATACCCTAAGAAATTTATATACTGGAATAACATTTCTCTATAAGCTGAAGACACGACGACGTTACTAGGGAAAAGAGAAAAGAAAATACGATGTTCTGAACAGTCAGCTTGTTTAAGAAGTAAAATAATAATAGGTAAGTTAAGTAAAGGTAAAGTAAAATAAAAAATAGGTAAATTTCATTTCTGCTTGTCTGTTTGTCCACACATTATCTACAGAACGAACTGTCAAGGAGATTTGGAATTTTTATGAAACTATTACTAGGGAATTTTTCATTTATATTGTTCAATTATGGTGCGCGTCATTCCGTTAGCGATAACTTTTTACATTGGTCTTATATAATAGCAATAACAAATTCGCTGAACAAGCAGATTTATAAACAAACTGAGTTCCAGCCTATGATATATTAATATGTAGCATAGTAAAACATGTTGCCAAACTATCTACTAAATCTAGAAAAAGATTTTATCTGGACTTAAACTTTGCATGAAACTTTATGAATGTTGTATATACATCGATAGGATTTGTCTGAGGGTCATAAAAGCCTTAAACTTACAATTTAAGTTGGTAAAATATTTCTTATTGACTGCATGAGGGCTGTAAACATTTACTTTCTGCATAATTGTCTATCTGCCAGTGTAACCTCAGAGTATCTCGAGGATGAAATGAGTTATAAATTTGAAACTTTGCGTTCAGCTTCAGGGAATCCTGTTACGTGAAATGTGGTCTGATATGTTGATACCTTGTACATAACGGCCATTTCCTAGCGAAAACCTCATGATTATTCTTGGCAAAAATAGACTTATGTAGTATTAGAGCAAAAATAACTAAAAAAAACTATAATGAAAATTTTACAACAAAATATCTAACGGGAGACTTTTGTTCGCATTCACATCCTGGCGGTTCTCAGATTAAACATCCCATAGCACGACACATTTTTCTATCATTGTGTTTCATAATACATAAGTACCAATAAAGCAATTCCAACATTTCGAAATTAATACCAGTAAAACAATACGGATCATAGACTATTTGAGGGCAGTTCAAATTATTTCATTTTAACTCATACAGACACCTCCATACAGAGGCAAATTCATCAAAATTACCACTCACAAACTAAGTAAAACTCTTCGTAACAAAACAGTGACTTTAAAGCTTTTATAGGTTCTCTAAAATAAACTATGAGTAAAAATGTTATTTTCTTTATACATACCTTCATCAGTTATGATTTTGGTATATTAAATGTTGCTCAAATAATTTTTCTATATCATATATTTGAATCTCAATACTGCACTAACTCTCTGATTCATGAAAGCGCGTAGTTAAACACCTATGGGACAGGGCGAGTACATGTAAACTGAGTAAGTTTGATATCAACAGTTTAATAACACAAGATCGGAGTCTATGTGATTGCCGTCAGTCACAGGTACATTAATTAATGGCACTAATGGCTCAGACGCAGTCTATATAAGTAGTAGCAGAGAAACATCGGTAACTTTCGTAAATTTCGATGGAAGGATGTTAAAAGAGTTAAATATATCAAGCAATTATAAAATATATAATAGATTCATACATTTAAAAAGAAATGTTATACGAAAACATGTTTAGTTAAACCAACCCAATAATGACTGAAAGTTTGGTTGAAATTTACAGCTCTAGTCTCTTTATCAGTCTGCCACTGATACAACCATTAAGCGTTGATATAACCATTTTCCTTTAGAAATATATAAGGGATGCATTAGAATATTTGTAATGGGTGGTGATATGACTTAGTTAGATATCTAAGCCATCAATTCTAGCGCTAAAAATTTATATTGAACGTAGGAATTGGGGGTGCGAAACAAAAAATAAGAGCAATCCACCTATGATTTACACAGTAGCAAAAGACCTAACTAAAAATGAAGAATTTCAACAGAATGTTTATATAGATATATATATATACTTATATTAATGATCGTTTGAAAGGATCTGTACAGAATACGACTTGCAGTAAAAGCAATATTATTGTTCTGTGGTTGTGGCTGGGCCTTATTGTCTCGCCTTCCCATCAGCAGTATTGCTTTCTCAGCCGCTACGCTAATAATATCCTGTTCTTTTGTAATGTTTGTAGTGAAGATAAAGTTATTCATGCAATAATTAAAAATGAAATTTCCATTGACCTTTTCCTTGTTTTCTTCCGTTTTTTAAGTTTCTGCTGAGAATACGCTAGTTTTTATAGTCTTGTACTCGTTGTATTTATAAAGTTCTAGTTGTGAGGAAACCATATAAATTTATATAAGGTTTAGAAGTCTATTCAGTGAAAAAATTCTGAGTAAACATTAATAACAACACTTGTCATATTATACTAGTTGGTTTAAATGTTATAAGTTGAAAGGACTTTTACATGTTGGATAGAAAGGGTAGTAAATAATTACGATTCGATAAAATAGTCTAAATGATAATAGAACCACGTATAATCATGACTAAATTTTAAATATAGCCATCCCGACATTTTTGTAACGTAAGAGAACAAAACATTAGATTAAATATGCGTAAAATAAATATAAGGTGTATAAAATGAACATTGTTGGGAAAGATTTTGCTAAATAATACTTCAATTTGATGGTGTCCCACACAGTCAAATTATAGTTGGATAGTTTAAGACTTGCAGATCTTAAAAATAAAACACAAAAATCGTACTTTTAACGTTTCTAAAATAACTATTAAAGAAATTCAATATTATATCAAATAAAATAATTAAACTTTTAAATTGATGAAAATAATTTAAAAGTAAATTAAACTATGTTTATATCTATCTGAATAAAACGACTGTAGTCTTTTAAAACTCGTAAACAAACTAAATGATTGTAGCACACAGTTTATAGTACTTAATAGTGCAGTAAACGTAATGGAAGTAGCTAATAAGGTTCTTGGAAATACAATGCCATTTTAATTACACACCATGACCACGCCCTTTCTGTGTGAACCCTGTGTAAACTTCGTGTTTATTGCAAAATATACTTAGTGGTTTCAAAGTCATTTATACTCCTGTATAACATCTCCATTGAAAATTAAACACGGTTTAGTTAATAGTACATTAATATCTTATATTCTTTGTTAGTTAATTATTTTCGTAAAGTGGGAAATCGGCATAGGAATAAAACAAAGTAAAACAAGCTGAAACACGAATATACAACGAACAATTCAAAGCGGAAGTAATTTATATCATGGCTAATTATGTGTCAGAAACAACAAATTTAATGTCAGTTGTATAAAAGTATGTTGGCAGCACTTCAAATGGATGAAATCCAGCAACTGGGACAGGAAGTCAGGATAAAATACTGTCAACGGAACGTGAAAAATTGTGCAATTACTTACTATTGGACTTTTCCCTTAATTTGCTCCAAACATTGGAGGTAGCAAGTTAAACGTACCTGAAACATGAACGTTACATTGTGTTATTGGGAAAGAATTGTAAATAATTGATTCCATAATTAGTTATTCTGTTTCGTACTTCATATTAGACCAAAACAGCCTTTGATGGTACCTTTTAATTTAATTTTAGCCTGTAAAATAAGTACAACTGAGCATGATTTGTACTAACATTAAAATATACTGTAATGTATTTACGATTAGACTCTCATTGTCCTAGAACGTTAGGCTTCACTACAAAGAATTATGTTTGATTGTAAAGCATCATTGTGTTTTTAAAGATAATCCTAAAATATAAGGAAAAAGTAACATGAAGTTGTTATTTTTCATCCCAAAGAAACCAGTTGTAGTACGTTACTATGAGGACTTGGGTGTCAATTAAAGGGGGAGGGGGGGATTTCTGGAACCAAAACGTGACATAAATGTTCATTCAAGAGCTAGGAATGGTTACGTATTGAAAAATTAATTAGTATGAAATCATTAAAATGGTTTAATTATAAGTGGTGCTAAAAGTAAAAATTATTATTAATTTCAATTTTTGCAGTCTAAAGGCGTTAAAAATACTAGCTTTTAAAGGAATTTTTACACTTTTTTGGTTATGGTTTTAGGACTAATTAACCCGAGTATACGTATTATTCTAATTGTATTATAAGTATTGAAGATAGAAAAGCTGATTTATTCCGTGGATTTGGAGTTTCAAAATCACTTGACACATTTTAAATATACATACATTTTACTATATCAACTAAAATGCGATTGATTTGAAAATACCTGTAAATGATTAATTGAATAGTTTTTAATGTAATGATTTGTAAGAAAAAAAAAAACAGAAAATAAATAAGTAAAATAAAAGGTTCCTTAAGTTTCTACTTAGATCCTCCACTCTTTGGTATTTATAACAACGGTATACTCAGTGATATGAACCATTTCATTTGTGTCTGTCTGCGTCTTTAACTTCTGTGTGTAAGCCTGTATGCATTTTTGACTGTCCACACGCTATCTCAAAAACGAACAGAGTGTCATTTCTCTTTTAGAAATATTGAGTTCGATGATTGTGCATGTTACTATAGGATTTTTCTGAGCGCCAGTGAAAATGTTGAGATTAGTCTCATGGGTGACCACGATGCTAACGATAAAATCGTAGAATAAACAATGTTTAATAGACTAAGCTCAATAAAAAAATGTAATATTTGGAGGATTGGTTGGGAAGACTCGTGTTACACGAAATTTGGTCCTTAGATAATTTATCAATTTATTTTTATTATCTCAATATATAGAGTTTGATGATGGTGCATTACCCTGCTCCCCGTGTGATTGTGCTGATCGTTAGCAAAGCCTACAAAGAGTTATGATGTTACCTGCCAAACACGTAGTTCAAAAGCCCTTTGGAATTGTACCTGTTACTTAAACTTAAATACTACATATATGAAATAATTCATAATGATGAATACACTAATACTAAAGTATATAACAATTGCCTTTTTGTAATATCAATTTACATTTAAAACTATTTAAAGTGGAATTATAACTTTTTAATACACCATAAATGGATTAATGTAATAAACAAATATCAATTACTATTTCCTTGCGTGTTTTGTCTGCAACACTAAACTCAATAGCTTTATTGCTCGAGTACTTATGTAAAACAATTAGGTTTTATAATTTAAGTAACAGTACCAGAACGAAATAATAACTAATTTTTGGAATAATAACTATTTAGGAGGAAAAGGGTCGAGTTCAGGGCAGGGATATTCAGTTGTAACCAATTGAATGTTATATGGAATTATGTAATCAGCTAATCAATTTCCGAAAGTTTTTTTTAACAGTGTCTGTGAATAACTAAACTAAAGGAAATGCACCAGGAATAGAGGAAAATCAGGAAACAACACAAATAAAATGGTGTCCAAACACAATGTAAAGCCAAGGTGCACGGTTGGTGCCGAGTTATGCGTCTCGGGGGGGATATACATTCACCAGTGGAGGGAAACGATCCCCACGATCCGTACATATGAGCGCCAATTATCACTGGCTACTTTTCTCGTTTACGTGATAACTCTGTTGCTACTCCAAATAAGTATCATGCAATTTTTCAACGTGTTCTTTCATCAGTGTATTTTTAGGTAAATGCTGAAAGGTGTTTCTTTAATACGCAGTAAACAAATATGTAAAGTTTTCGACAAACTAATTAGGTAGTTCTTTAGAATCATAATGGAAATACATTTTATTATTTAAAATCGATGTAATTTGTTTCGTAACGTAGAGGCTTAAAACTAAGTGTAATGCTGTAAACAGTTCGTGCGCCTCTCTAGTGTCACCTGGATCAGGAAGAAATCAGAAATACATAATTAAAATTTCATCACTTTTTCTCATATCTCCGTACTTAATTCTTCTACACTTTCAAAACTATGTACCCGTGCCTGTGTATGTTTCAGTTATGACAAGTGATCGATTGTTTCTTGATCTGTCCACATTTAGCACGTATATATTCATGATATATTATTAACGGCTGATGGCCGAGCGGTCTAAGACGTTGGAATTTGAGTTAGAGATAGCGCAGGGTCAAATCCTGTCTATGACCGAAGCACTATATCGGCCCTTCCGTTCATTTTATTTGATAAGAACCTCGCACAGGCCAGTGGCCCATGAGGACGGACAAAATAAGGCTTAAACGGGGATCGGCTTCTCCTTAAAATAAAGATCAATAAACAGTAAAATTAATCGTAAACGTTTAACCGACTTAAATTGAAAGATCTATCTTGATAGGTCAAAAAGGTGATACGATAAAAAAGAAACTGTCACCACCTTTACGATATTGGCAACTATTTATAGTTTCTGTTTCATAAAGCTTGATGACAACTAAAATTAAATTACATACAGGTTTTAAATATTAAGACATAAATACCCGATAAAAAATCGATAAGAACTAGCTACTATATTGTATTATCAATTGTTCTTCTTACTAATATTGGTTCCATTTGCCTGATACCCATGCGTAACATTTTCCTGATCCTTTTTAGCCTCTATGCAATTTGTGGTTATTCATTCCACTAATTGAATTTCCTATGGTTATCAAAGGAAATTTAGGATCTCATCACAGGATAATAGTTTCAGACCCAAAATCATTCAGAAATACATTCTGGGCCACATTCTGTGACATCTCATGCACGAGAAGACTTTCTGTACAGTACATTCGGGACAGAGGCAGCCTTACAGACTGGGATTTATAAACTTGGACACTCAAAAATGGTCCCACATCCTCTTCTTTAAAAACGACATATTCTTCATTGTACAACGCAGGAATATGTCACACCAAGTTTCGCGTAACAAATTTCGCTGATGTTGGTTGCAAAATTGAAAAAACATAGTTTATTTATTTTCGATATGTTCTTCAGAAAGGACAGAAAATTATACAGAAAATACATTTTTATACACTCCGGCAGACAAGATAGAAATTATGTTAGCGTACTCAGTGATATTCTTAAAAGACTATTGGCCAAATTTCATGGTTAAAAAATCCATCATAGAACTCAACTTTGTCTATGTAGAACAGTTTCATTCAAAATTTAAATTCTACAGATGAAATCTCTGTCTCGGTATCTAGCTACACGATAAAGTCATATTCTTGTTCTATAAGTTGGTTTTTTAGAATTTTTTAATAATAACAGTTTCGGAGAACTATGAAGGTACTTCAACGCAAGAATGCGCTGAAATCAAATATTATCACTGACTTTTAATATCGACTTTCCACTCTATCAATTCATAATTTTACTTTATGAAAAAATATCAAATGAATCTCATATGACTACAATACGAGAAAGTTTGGTTAAAGCTTTATTTATTCTGCTACATTCTCGTTTTAACATCTTGTAAAAGACCACAAGACCAGTGTAAAAATATTCGCCATCATAAAAATTACTCTCTGACAAGTCCCACGGAGTGATATCTACCATCGAGCTCAGAGTTGTTTGTATATAAATTAAGCTTTTTAAAAATTTTCAAATATATGGGTCAGTTTGTTTTCTAGATACATGTCCAGATAGACAGCCAGAAAGACAGGATTACATTTCTTCTCAAAGTAAATAACATATATTCAAAATAGAGTGATTAAATTTGATTTATTGAATGGCAACAACTAAAATGTTTAACATTTACTTCGTGGCATGAACGATCAGTGTAAGTTAGAGTTGATTTAGTGGACAACAATAGGGAACTACTATACAGTAACAATGGACTAGCTGATTGCTTTTGTTTACGTTAACTAATAACATATACGTTTGACAGTTAACTAATGGTTATCACCAAGGTGGGAATTTTGTAATATTGAAAATCAGGAATCCATAGAAAGTAAGAATTTTAAATTTACATTCCAATAATTAAAGTGAACATAAACAATCAATCACCGACTCTCACAGAAACTCTCAATCACTATTCACTATAGCTAGAGTTTTGAATTTCACGGTGGATGACCACACGGTCCTTGTTGACTCTTTTGTGGCCTGTGACACTGTAACGTCTACAAATAATTGATACAACACACTTTCGAGTAAATAATATCATATGGGTGCCTAATATTATACTGTTAATTCTGTTTCACAACAGGGATTTTATTGTTATTATCTATTGTATAACCATCACATGTATTCTTTATATTCCTGTCTATAAGTAATTACGTAAATATCCTGTAAGCTTATACATTTGGAATTCATAACAAGGTTCTTACAGCTTTTACCTATTATAGCAAGATAGGAATACCACAGTTCTGAGTAGGAGTAAAACCGTAGGGGTTTGTAATTAATCTCTTCTGAGAACCGATTCATCTTATCCAGTGTCTAGACTACACATCATTCACCCATGAGGAGGAAAACATGTTTAAAACTCACTCTTTATTCATATTCCTCAAAAGACTGTGTCAAACTGTGACGCACATGCGTTTGCTGTCACCTATACTTAGTAGTTAGAATTTCAATAAATAAAAAATGAGAAGAATAAGAAACCATTGGTGAATTTTAATACACTCTGTACTAACCGGAGATGGACGTTGGCTTTATGGTCTATGCCTCGGGACTTTGGATCTGCTTAGTGAAAGTACAGGTTAAAATCTTGTTTGTGGCCGTGGCACTTTTTAATTATTTTTTTGACCTTGAAATGTACTGACTCTCCTCGTTATTCAATTTGATAAGGTCCTTGCACAGACATGTGGCTCATGTGGACGGGCAGAATAAGACTAAAAAGGGTATAGCTTTCTTTATTTTACTCAAAAGTAATTAAAACATTTGAGCTAACCTATGAGATATTTGAAATTAATCATATGTGTTTGGAAGGCAAGCGTAAACAATTCCGGTTGAACATAATAACATAAAAATTTCATAAGATTACCGAACCTTGCTACTGAAAGCATAACCTTTATACGGTCATAGTAATTCAGACAGCAAAGGGATGCTTATCGTTTAAGGTCTTAGCTCAGCTTCGATTGACTGGAGAAACTCTGGAGAAGATTGCTCTCATGTCTGGGAGGCTTGTCTTGACAGATTCACATCTGAATCAGTCTTAGAAATTGCTGCGATACTGAATTCTCAGTGTACACTGTAGGTTCATATTATTGAATGTTAAATGTCGGTATGTCTTACCTCATTCATTCTGTATATGAGGTGAATAAAGTAATTACTATAGACAGACATACAAAGTAATTACAGACAGACCAAGTAATTAAATGCAGACAAAGTAATAACGTAGAGACAATAAATACGATGAAAATCGTTGTTCATATATTTAAAAAATTTAAACTAGAAAGTCAGTAACAGTCTACATATAAATGAGGGAATTTAAAAACCAACAATTATTTAAGTTATTTTTATTTAAACTTAATGTATAATATAATTGTGAATAATGTAAATTTGGTCAAATTATTCGTTTGAAAAATATTAAAATTCCATATTCATTCTCTGAGTAAAATACTGTATACTATTATGAGCATCCATATACTTATTTCATAAAAATATACAAACACAACATAGATCTTTAAATGGAATTTTGTCTAAGCTATAAAATTATTGTTTACAAGTGTAATGTTTGACATATATTTTGTATATAATATCGGTCTATTGCAAGCGTGTACGTAAGCCAAAAGATCAAAACTCCATTATTTATAAATCTAGTGAAAATATTAAGTCTTAATGCTAATAAAATTTTGTAACATTTTTGGACTAGTTTCGAGATATTGATTCCGTGAGCATTTTTCAATCACCATGTAAAGTACGAAGTTAAAACTTAATATATAAAAATGATCTTATAAATATCTTACCTCTACGAGTATTTATTGATCATCTTGCAAATAATATTTTTGTATCACGGACATTTTTCGAGATATTGATACATATACATTTCATTAGATTTTTCGAACACAAAGAGAAGCACAAAGTTAAACATGATAAAAAATCAATTTCATAAATATCTCGCCTAAATTCATTGACCATTGAAAACATTGATATCAAATTACAGTTTTGTTTTTTGCGCAGTTTTCCAGATACTGATTAAATGTCAATTACACTAGCATTTTTTATCACCAAGTAAAGCGCGAAGTTAAAACTTGATAAAAAAACTGCCTGATAAATATCCTGCCCACACTTATTGTCCACCTTGGTAAGCCATTTTATTACAATATGGCGTTTTATAAAATCTAACATCTTTATTTATGGTCCTAAAGGAAAAATAACTCTTCTGGAATGCTTATTATTTTTTTAAGTTTTAGGTTTAATAAAATTTTTCATCTCGAATGGTTTGTAAGATATCGGTTCAATTTAAATACCATAAATACAGGGTGAGTTTTAAGTCCCTTCCCCCCCTATTTTTTTAAAACCGTATAAGTTAGGAGGTTTAAACTCCGTACATATTCGTTAGACCTAAATATCTTGTTTTTCATGGGTTCATTGACTCTCCACCTCCAATGGGGGACGGTCCACGAGGAGTAAGCCGAGATTCTTAAATGTAAGCATAGGTTGATATGCACATCAAATTAAAGGTCTCTGTAAGTAGAATACAATGCCGCAAACCGGACCTCAAAAGGTTAATCCTAATGAAAATTACAGGGTGTTAAAATGTACAAAATAGTAATGTGCTATTATCTGCGTTTTATCGCGCAACTTTTTAAAAGTTCGTTTCAAAACAATTTTTCTATTGCTGTTTATTCTTTAAAAGAAACTTTATTTTGTTGTGTTTAATGATTTTAAGGGATCACTGGAAGTCCGAGATCTAGGAGTTAACTAAAGGATTTAATAAGAAGTCGGTCATGTGATGTGTCGTTTAACATTGCCTTTTAACGCTGGAAACTGTGCTGAATTAAAAAAGGATAATTCGTAATTTTGTTAATAATAATTTTGTTCAGAATCTGTGGTCTGCATTTTTAAATGTAATCTTTGACATAGTCCCTGTGTCGTTGTAAAAGTGAAAGTTGTATGTTATCTGGGTATTCCCAGAGACTTGTTATGTTTGGTTTCAGTTACTTGGGCCATTAAGTATCTGACCTTGTTAGTTGCAGTGTGGCTACTGACCTTGTTAGTTTTAGTGCTGTTAAAGTTAGAAACATGTCTCGCACTCTTCAAGAAAAAGTTGACATGGTGTTTATTTTTGGCGCTTCTGGGAATAATTACCACGAAACAATGAGACGATTTAATGAAAACCATCCAGAAAGACCTGTTAGCAGAACCTATTTAAGGCAGTTAATAACAAAATTTAGAGAGACTGGTAGCGTTACTGATGCAAAACGTTCAGGCCGTCCTCCTTTGTCAGAAGAAGTTGATTTTGAGGTTCTTTGTACAGTTGTGAAAATCCTCAAACCTCTTCGAGACAAATAGCAGACAATATCGGGGTATCACAACGCAAAGCAATAATAACCCTGAAGAAGCACAAATTTCATCCCTACAAAATTATGCTACATCGCGCATTAAATGAAGATGACCCGGACAGAAGATTGCAGTTCTGTGAAACTATGGATAGACTAATTATATCAAATCCAACAACCGTAAATAATATCTGCTTTAGTGATGAGAGTACATTTTACGTAAATGGTTTAGTGAATAGACACAACTGCAGATACTGGGATAACTCTAATCCCCATGTTCACAGAGAACATCATACCCAGTATCCCCAGAAAGTAAATATTTGGGCAGGTCTCTTTGGTAACCACGTGATTGGACCACTGTTTATTGACGGAAATTTAAATAGAGAAAGTTATTTACATATGCTCCAAAATAATATTCATCCATTAATAGAAAATACAATTCGCACTAATGGTGGGGAGTTTAATCGAGAAGAAGTAAGGTTTCAGTGGGGCGGTGCTCCTCCACACTACGATGTTAATGTTCGTGGTTACCTTAATGTACATTATCGTGAGAAGTGGATAGGACGACGCGGGGCAATAGAATGGCCGGCACGGTCCCCTGACTTGAACCCACTGGATTTTTTTTGTGGGAACACTTGAAGTCTGTGATTTATTGTACACCACTCGCATGTGTGGAAGATCTTCGGAACAGAATTACTGAGGCCTGCAGGAAAGTAACACCAGAAATCCTAACCCGTGTAAGGAGTGAATTTGTTAACAGACTATACTACTGTCAGGAAGTAACAAGCAATCAGTTTGAGCATCTACTACAATAAAAGGGTAAGTAACAACCTACTAGTATCGGAATCGTACAATATTAGAACCGGAATCGCTGTTGAAATAAAAATAAATGGGTCTAAAACCTTTGTAAGACAACAATTCTTTAAATAAAATACTTACAAGGAGACACAACACATGATCAACTTCTTATTAAATCCTTTAGTTAACTCCTAGATCTCGGACTTCCAGTGATCCCTTAAAATCATTAAACACAACAAAATAAAGTTTCTTTTAAAGAATAAACAGCAATAGAAAAATTGTTTTGAAACGAACTTTTAAAAAGTTGCGCGATAAAACGCAGATAATAGCACATTACTATTTTGTACATTTTAACACCCTGTAATTTTCATTAGGATTAACCTTTTGAGGTCCGGTTTGCGGCATTGTATTCTACTTACAGAGACCTTTAATTTGATGTGCATATCAACCTATGCTTACATTTAAGAATCTCGGCTTACTCCTCGTGGACCGTCCCCCATTGGAGGTGGAGAGTCAATGAACCCATGAAAAACAAGATATTTAGGTCTAACGAATATGTACGGAGTTTAAACCTCCTAACTTATACGGTTTTAAAAAAATAGGGGGGGAAGGGACTTAAAACTCACCCTGTATATAGCCTACATTATTAATATTCATTTTTCACAAAATCTACCTGCTCTTACCACTGGACCGGAAGGACTATTTTATTTAAAACTTGTCTCAAGTCCACTCCAAATGTGATAGTCGAATACACAATAACCCTCACCGCTTCTGCAGGTGTATGTGTACTTTGTGTTTCCCAAACACAATGTAAATAACGTTACGAGCGAAGCTACCAGACAATTTACCGTACACATTCTACGTGCAGTCTATGTGTTAGCAAGTTTACAACCACCCTTACTTTCCCTTGTATAAAATTTATAAGAAGCACACCAGCAGTATACGCACGCAACTATATATTAATCGTTACTATGCATTACGAGTACATTTCAAACATGCCATTTTAAGCCAACATGCGTATTAAACGTAACGATATAAAGAAAATAAAATAAATATCCTTACTTGTTTTTAAATTAAAGGTCCTATAATTAAAGGAGCTATGGGAGTCATTAAAGGTCAATTTAAAGGTCATGCACTATTGGAGTCAAAATTTATCTTCAGGAGGTCAAGATACACGGAGGTAAGGTATTGGAGACGACACAGTTGGACGCAACATTGGAAAAGTGTGGTACGTCCAGTGAGATGCCCTAGTGTTTTTAATCGGACCTTGGATAACGTTGACAACTGTCTTTGTTATTCAGTTAAAACCTTCATTGCGACACGAGTCATGTACCGATATAGGGACAGCCGGAGTAATCGAGAGGAACGTCCATTATATAGTCAATGTGTTAATATAATCAAAGCCAATGGCTAATGGGTACGTCAACTATTGCATGATAGCCGTGTTAAGCTAAGTCAGACATGGATCCATTGCCATTCATTAATGGTGGTTTGGAAGGTCACCTTTATGCCGTTGGTAATCAGATAGAAGAGTCTTTTTTAGCTCTAACCCCACGTGGTACAGTAAGGCATGACTTTTTACTTGTATGGTTCGGAGCATATGTCAAAAAATTGCAGCATAATAAAGATTAGTATACCTTAATGACACTCATGGCAAAGCATTCTGTATCCAAACTCATTTTAAACACCATTCATCTAATATTAGTCTAATCTTTGTAAATTATTTTCTAAGCAGTGGCTCCATATAATGGCTCCAAAATAGATCTACTTTTATTAAATATATCTAAACAAACAAATATGTACGGTAATTCACTTTGAGAGATAGTTTTAGAATTTTTTTTTTGGAATCATTAAAACCTGGAAGTTTTGGGTTAACATATCGAGTTTTCTTCAAACTTTAAGGTACGTGTAAATATGATACTTAAAGTTTGTAGCATTTAGCGAAGGGATTCTAATCGAAAACAGGAATCTTCAATAACACTCATTAAAATTAAAAAAAAAAATTATGTATAATTTACAACACAGCCAATTTATTTTTGAATTATAAATAGGTTATTTTGTTAGTGGATATCAATATTTAAGATGGAAATGCGTAATGAAAATAGAAGTTAATTATATTATAGGAAATACTAAAAAATAGTTATAACTAAGGAATTAATAAAACCCTCTATAAGCATAATATATTTTGTGTCAGTCACGTCGAAAGTTTTTGTAAAATGCGTAAAAAGATCAAAGTACATTTACAGCGCTCGGAAAATTGGTTTAAGGTATTAAAGCTTTGTATTTGTTGTTTACGATCACTTCACGAAACATTAAAACTGTGTAAAAAAGCACATCTTTGGTGGACACAGATTTTCAGTATCCCAAATATAGAGGCAAGTAAAATGTCCGGAACATGGTGACGCTGGTAAAGATATTGTGTGTTAACCTTTCTAAAAGTACGTTTCACGGGACATTTAACTCTGATGTAGTGGATACTTTCTCAGGCCCAGAACCCACCCCGAGTGGCCGAAATAAGGGCACGTTAAACGTATGGAGTGTACATTGTCCGTCTATCGGTTAAGATAACTTGTTATAACATTATAATCTTGATTAGATTAGAATGTTATATATAGAATGAGCGATGAAAAGTATTTAAATGGTTTTCTCAAAGATATCTTACAAATAAATTTG
The DNA here is from genome assembly GCF_021130785.1 of Homalodisca vitripennis. Lineage (NCBI taxonomy): Eukaryota > Metazoa > Arthropoda > Insecta > Hemiptera > Cicadellidae > Homalodisca > Homalodisca vitripennis. The sequence goes on along the minus strand of NC_060211.1, from coordinate 125,991,770 downwards.
GAGCTTGAATAAAATTGTAACTTTTCAGATCAAGGATATAGTATTATTGGATTAAGGTCAGGAGGATGTGCAGATCAGAAGTTATGGCTACTCGATGGACCAGCTGTAACAAGCGAATATAATGAATTGTACAAGCTTTACAATCTGACATATATCAAACAAGGAGCAGTGAAAATCATAGAGAAGATAACCTACTCCATCTGGGCCTCTCGTACAAAGCATCGTGGGAAACACCCAGTTTGTTGTTATTGGAGCTGCAGCCACTTCGAAACTGCCACGTGCCGATCAAGAGATCACAATATTTTAACATTACTATAATGACTACTAATAAACTGCGGTGAAGTAGGGAAAAAGTGTCATATCAGTACTTATTACGTATGTTGTCAGAAAACTTCTTCAACTACCTCCTTCAGTTCAAACAAAACCTTGAGATCTATGCCAAGGTATGAATAAAGTATTGATGAAATATACAAATTTTATATTTTATATTATTGGTTAGAATAGGAAACAACAATTGTAGTTGGGATGATCTACTGTTGATACTTTTGCTAATTCTATCGGATCTGAATATTTTACTTCGATCCAATAAACAGAAGAATTCGTGTACAAAAGCTGAACCTTTTATGTAATTTTTTTCTTATTTTCAAAACGTATGTATAGTTAAGATACTTAAAACAATATTTAAAACAAAAATATCCTAAATTAACGACAAAAGATCACCCTTGCCTTATGATTATAAATTTATCACATTTTTCCTGCTACTAAGCTGCTAGAGATTCACCTCCTACTATCAAAACGCGTTCGGTTCTCCTATATCTGCTGCAATTATGTTACTGTAGAGAGGCTCACACTGTATAACGCCTTGTGGAGATCCATGTAAACAGAGGTAAGATGGATATTTTTGATAGCACCTCTGACTTTGTCAAAGAAGCGTTTTCGTAAATGGATTACGATTGGTACTGCCGAGGCAATATAGCAACAAGGTATATCACTACTTCTAGCATGATGTTAATAAGTAGCTCAAAAAAGTTATTTTTAGAATTAAAACAGTAATATTGACCGACATATAGCAGGAAAACTACTATTAATAAAGAAGTAGATTAAATAAAAATTGATATTTTAGAAGCTGGTTACTGAAATATTTCGCTTAAAATTACACTATTATATCCTATATGAGAGAAGGGTCTTAGGGTTGAAAACCAATTCACAGATTAACGAGACTAATCACGACTCCTAGGCATCAATATATCGAAACGAGTTTAACGTGGTTTAATGTTGGTCAACAAGTAGATTATTTTATTTTATTCACATTTTCTTCATTCCACTGTATAAATGAATATACAGGAATAATGTTATAAAAATATATCTTATAAAAAAAATTACTTTAAACCATAAGTTAAAATATAGATTATAGTCATTGTAATTAAAACGATATTGTTTTTAGAGTTATTCTAATGAATAACGAGATTTTTTGACGAGACAATTCTTCAGTTTAAAACAAATTCTGACTGATAACTCACTAATTTAATATCCTTTGGACTTTTTTATACAACTTTGAGCCGATACATTTTGGTGTTTTAATACAATACTAATCTGAGGTGATTTAACGCAATATCTCCCCTACTTCTAGTATTATCATTATTATATCCTACCAGTAATTCAAGATCTGGTCAGAGTCAATTCATATTGATTCCTAATGAATCGACTAATATAATCTTATGAATCAATGGCACATTAAAGGAGATTCAGTAACATTCCATTCAAAATAGGTGCGATATGTACAAACGGAATTACAAAGAGACACCTCCATTCACTCAGTAAAGGCATATACTCGTATAAGAGACGAGTGAGATGTTTACAAGGAACCATGTATATGTATGAAGCCAGATCACTAGATTTATTACATTATTTGGAATAGAATAAAGAACTATAGCTTATCCATTTCATACTGACCACGATTACGGTATTCTGTGGTTGGCAAATTTCCAAAGTTCCCTTTGTTTGTAAACTCGAACAATGTTAATATTGGAAATAAAATATTATATGACTAATTACGTGTATTCAAAAATCATCGAAGACGTAATGTTGAAAGATGTAGTTTGCATTCAAGTTCAGTGTTATGTTATTTCACTAAACTATATTCCTGGTTTGGGATCCTATAGTATGTAAGCAGTAAACCAATTCTACGTGACATTATTCACTAAATATGTTGTATTAATGAAATTACATATTCGGGGCACCCATAAAATCTTATTAAATTGTTGTAAATTATTCAACGCAGTAAAGTAAACAAGTTTTAATGTGATAGTTTAAACGACATAAAGTTGCCCGGCAAATGCAACATCACCTCTGTGGTAAAGTTAACAAAGGCATTCTGTGGAAGACCAATCTCCCTTTCGCGCTTCTCTTTAGTTGTTTATCTCGGCAACTCTATCTTTTCTCAATGTAGGTAGATTTTACAGACTGTCTATAAAGTAGATTACAAAAGTAAAAAAAATTATTAAACTAGAAATATAACTTCCAAAAATTTGCCTATGTAAAAAGGGTCTGGGCAAATTTAATTTTTGTCTGCGTATCTATCTATCCGCACGTTATCTCGAAAACGACTGACATACAGAACTGAAATTTGGCATGAAGCTTCATTCCTATATAGGCAACACATGATGGCACATACCTCTCCATATGATATGGGTGAGTCTTAGCATATAATTTTACATTGGTCTTGCAGGTAATAAAAAAAAAAAAAAAAAAAAAAAAAACGGGAAAATATCAGAATAAAGAAATTTGTAGACAAACTGAGTAATCAAATGAGAATTCAACATATAATCTTTATTCATAGAACAAAAGAAACAAAATAATACGGGTAAAAATCAATACTAAAACTGACAATATAAAATTAGTGACAAAATATTATTTAAGCGTATTACTGTGATGTATCACCTTACCAAGTTCCCTGGAACTTATATTATTTAGACACCCTGCTAGGAAACAAAAAATTAATAAACGAAAATGTGAGAGTATATTGTGGCAAGATGTATTTTAAAAGATCATATGTAGACTTTAAATTTTCCATGAAGTTTCATTTCTACATAGATAAAAATATTTATATGATGGTGCATGTCCAAAAATGGAACTTGGCAGAGCGTTACTGAAGCCTATCGATCAGCAAGCTGGCCAACTTATCGTTTGTCTACAAAGGGATGAAAATATTTCTTTTCTGTACGACTGTCTGTATGTCTATCTGTCCGGATGTTGTCTAGATAATGAATTAATCTGCTCGTATAGACTTTAAATTTAGCATAGAACTTCAAACGAGCTTGTTTACGCCACAAGTGTAAGATACTCCTATATTGTAAGTCTTGAGTATGATTTAACAAGTCAATGTAAATGGTTTTAATGTAATCTCCAATAAAACCTTAATACTGTTAGTAATTTAATTAAAAGTACAGTTTATGACGAGCCTTTTAATTAAAGAAGTACACTTCTGTAAAATTGAGGGCGTGGCGTTAGGGCTGTACCTAGCACAATTGTTCAGAGACTTTACCACCTAGGTGCTGTATTTATAACACAGCCGGGACTTACCATGTGTTACATTTACAAGAAGTAGTGTAGCTGAGGGTCATGCCTCGTGGATATACGAGTATAACACAACTGGGACTCACCATCTGTTACATAGATAAGAGATAGTGTAACTGAGGGTAACATGCGTCCCGAATATACGTGTTTAACACAACCGAGACTCACCATCTGTTACATGTACAAGATATAGTGTAGTTGAGAATCACATGCGTACTGGATATACGAGAGTAACACAACTGGGACTCACCATCTGTTAAATAGATAAGAGATAGTGTAACTGAGGGTAACATGCGTCCCGAATATACGTGTTTAACACAATCGAGACTCACCATCTGTTACATGTACAAAATATAGTGTAGTTGAGAATCACATGCGTACTGGATAATATACGAGTGTAACACAATTGGGACTTACCATCTGTTACATGTACAATATATAGTGTAGTTGAGAATCACATGCGTACTGGATAATATACGAGTGTAACACAATTGGGACTTACCATCTGTTACATGTACAATATATAGTGTAGTTGAGAATCACATGCGTACTGGATATACGAGTGTAACACAATTGGAACTTACCATCTGTTACATGTACAATATATATGTAGCTGAGAATCACATGCGTACTGGATATACGAATATAACACAACCGGTACACTCCATCTGTTACATGTACAATATATATGTAGCTGAGAATCACATGCGTACTGGGTATACGAGTATAACACAACCGGTACACTCCATCTGTTACATGTACAATATATATGTAGCTGAGAATCACATGCGTACTGGATATACGAGTATAACACAACCGGTACACTCCATCTGTTACATGTACAATATATATGTAGCTGAGAATCACATGCGTACTGGGTATACGAGTATAACACAACCGGTACACTCCATCTGTTACATGTACAATATATATGTAGCTGAGAATCACATGCGTACTGGGTATACGAGTATAACACAACCGGTACACTTCATCTGTTACATGTACAATATATATGTAGCTGAGAATCACATGCGTACTGGATATACGAGTATAACACAACCGGTACACTCCATCTGTTACATGTACAATATATATGTAGCTGAGAATCACATGCGTACTGGGTATACGAGTATAACACAACCGGTACACTCCATCTGTTACATGTACAATATATATGTAGCTGAGAATCACATGCGTACTGGGTATACGAGTATAACACAACCGGTACACTCCCTCTGTTACATGTACAATATATATGTAGCTGAGAATCACATGCGTACTGGGTATACGAGTATAACACAACCGGTACACTTCATCTGTTACATGTACAATATATATGTAGCTGAGAATCACATGCGTACTGGATATACGAATATAACACAACCGGTACACTCCATCTGTTACATGTACAATATATATGTAGCTGAGAATCACATGCGTACTGGATATACGAATATAACACAACCGGTACACTCCATCTGTTACATGTACAATATATATGTAGCTGAGAATCACATGCGTACTGGGTATACGAGTATAACACAACCGGTACACTCCATCTGTTACATGTACAATATATATGTAGCTGAGAATCACATGCGTACTGGATATACGAATATAACACAACCGGTACACTCCATCTGTTACATGTACAATATATATGTAGCTGAGAATCACATGCGTACTGGATATACGAATATAACACAACCGGTACACTCCATCTGTTACATGTACAATATATATGTAGCTGAGAATCACATGCGTACTGGATATACGAATATAACACAACCGGTACACTCCATCTGTTACATGTACAATATATATGTAGCTGAGAATCACATGCGTACTGGATATACGAATATAACACAACCGGTACACTCCATCTGTTACATGTACAATATATATGTAGCTGAGAATCACATGCGTACTGGATATACGAATATAACACAACCGGTACACTCCATCTGTTACATGTACAATATATATGTAGCTGAGAATCACATGCGTACTGGATATACGAATATAACACAACCGGTACACTCCATCTGTTACATGTACAATATATATGTAGCTGAGAATCACATGCGTACTGGGTATACGAGTATAACACAACCGGTACACTCCATCTGTTACATGTACAATATATATGTAGCTGAGAATCACATGCGTACTGGATATACGAGTATAACACAACCGGTACTCACCATCTGTTGTATAGGCCTACAAGAGAAAGAGAAGCTGAGGGTCGCATGTGTTGTAGATATACGAGTATAACACAACCGGGATTTACCATCTGTTACATGGACAAGAGATAGTGTAGCTGTGGGTCATATGGCTCGTGGATATATGGGGCTGTAGAACTGCAGGCGTTTATTCATACCTTTTGCCTAATAAAGTATTTATACTTGTACAATGTACGCCCATGGTCGGAATTTGCACAAGTACTTTACTCAACGCTTGATCGAGGCTTAAAGCTTGGCAAGTTTTAAAATCACTTGTGTTTTTAGTATTAATAAGTATTCATATTAGTATCAGTTAAGTTTCGGAAAATATCACAATCAAATACGTGCTTTCATGTGCAAATTGTGCATACATAAAAGAGACGGATAAATAAATAAATATATATATATATATATATATGAATATATATATATATATATATATGAATATATATATATATATGAATATATATATATATATATATATATGAATATATATATATATATATATATATATATGAATATATATATATATATATATATATATATATATATATATATATATATATAAATAAAGAGAGAAAATGAATTTATTTGCATAAACAGAGAGTAATCAAAGAAGTAGGAAAATTGTAGTGAGACTTTTATTTGTTCGGATTATCTATGGTGTAACCAATCACGATACACGAATATGGGCATTCAGTTCAAGGGTAAGAGATTATATTAAGTTAGATAATACAGAATAGAAAATCTGATTACAATTATTTTTACTTTACAATTCCATATTTTTTGTATTACTTGAATGATTTGATACCATAATTCAAACCTGAAATGTGGTGTAATTTATGTTGAGAATATTACAGGAAATATTATCATTATACAATAACAAGTAAATCACCAATTAGATCCTTATTATGTGGAATAATTTGATAATTTAGTTCATTTATTAAGTACTATGAAATATGATACACCGATATATTGTGTCACTCGGAAAAAAACACGTAGGCACTGATATAAAAACGTGAACTGTTGTTATATTTAAATATGCTCATTACGTCACTAAGATGACACCATAAACGGGATGACGTAAAGCTTTAATGTCGGAATTACAGACGCCCGAGAGTGCAGCTCTAAGAAGAGTTTTACAACTGGCTCTGCAGTTCTGTGTCCCGCGAGACCAACCCTTGGCTGCCCAGAGATCTCTGTACGCTATACTATACCACAGTTTTAATCAAACTAAAGTACTAGTTCAACCTGTTTTATTTTATAGATTTTACTTTTAAAATAATAAAATAAATAATGATTTATATTGTTTATTAAGTGAATTACAGGAGACTGCTCGATTTATTTCGAAAAAATTAGGCATATTATCAATAATGGATTATTTATTCTATCACACCCCGGATTTACTAGCGTCTTATCAGATGAGGAAGTTCACTACTAAGACGAGTTACAATTCATTACTCTAAATATGCCCATGTAAAGTATTTAAGAGAAACGCAAAACCTTGGGTTACATGCAAGCATATTGCAGAAATCTAAACGTGTTGAGCAATTTACGCACGAGTTGTCATTAATTTATATTTTAAATCCATTCATAAAGGAATGTTTCAGTATGTGAAAAATAATTTCACAATTTATAACTACCTATATGATAATTTACCATGCGAACATACCTTAAAATAAATAATGAGAATTGAAAATAAAGCGGTCAATAAACGACGGTCTAATTTCATATTTTGGTAAAGTGGAAGATGAAACTTCATTTAATGGTTACGTAACCATGTGTGTACCATTTAAAATATACATTTTATGTAAATATTGCTAACACATTTTACGTTTGTATAATCTTTTGAAAGAATTAGTTAGCAAACAACTATGTATTTTTTTGGAATTAAATGAAAACTGACAGTGGTCTTTTACTTGTTGTGTAGTGTCACATTGTAACATCTGCGTATTAGTAAAACAAAGTAAGAACCATTATACGTGTTTGGAAGCTAAACAAAATGTAAAGATTGGCAAAGTAAATACATATTTATTGCAATAAATCACATACTGTACATTTGTTTTTAATAGTAATGGTATGGATAACAAAAATTACACTTTTATTATGAAAAAGATTTTATTTCAGTTATTAGTCATTTAAATTTGGTATACTGAACTAGTAAGAATTCTAATACAAATCGTATAGATGTTTTAATTGTGATTAAATTATTTAACTAAACATTAACGATTTCCACTGTGTTAGTTTCTAATGATCAACAGTATCACCAAACTGCAAGTATTTGCAAACCACAAGAACTACCATTAGTCGAAGATCAGATCAGTATAGCAATAGTTTGGTACATATCACGTTATCCTCTCCTCACCACATTAGCCGCTGTGAAGCAGAGAAGTTAGAAAGTTATATCGGTTGCCTAGCAACAGATATTTCTTGAAAATCACAGCCAGAGAGCATGATAGTCAGATAAGATAAATAATAGGCCCCTCTGTTTTGTTGGATTTATTTTATTATGTTGTTATTTTTCGTATTTGGGTTTATTTCTCTAGTTCTTTTTTGTATTCTTTCGATTTCGAAATAGTAAAAATCTGTAATATTTCGTAACGGTACATTTTAAGGTGATAAAAACCAATACAAAGTAATTCGTGAACATGTATACATGGTAAAGATAAAGTAAATTTGTGATTATGTCAAGGCTAGTTTCTCCAAAGGACAAAACACAAGACCATGTATTTATTAAGTTGAATCATTTTCAGTTGAGCCATAATTCTGTAAGGAGCCGACTGGTCCTTAAAATCATGTTGTTACCTGCCTGTCCATGTATGAGAAAATTCTTGATTGAATGGCCATATAGACTTGATACTGTACTTGCTAAGACTTTTCCTAGATTTGGTAGATTTTCCTCTTAGTACAAGCGATAATTATAGATTTTTAGGTTAAAATGACAAAATTACAGCTAAAACAAAATTATGCATAATAACCACGAAAGCAATGAGGAATTTACAAAATAACGAACTTAGAAACAAAAAAAGTATAATCTAAGAAATTTAATAGATTGACGTAGTAAAGCAAATATGATGAAATTACTTTGTTGGGCTAGAAAGTAAAAAAATTCTTTGCGTTTTGCTGGATACTAATTCTCTCTCTCTCGTGTATATATATACAGGGTGTCAATTAAGTCTGAGAACCTCTTTTTTAATTTGAACCACAATAGAAAGAAATACCAAAGAGAGAGAGAGAGAGAGAGAGAGAGAGAGAGAAGGAGAGAGAGAGAGAGAGAGAGAGAGAGAGAGAGAGAGGAGAGAGAGAGAGAGAGAGAGAGACAAAATTCAAGAGAGGAGAGAGAGAGAGAGAAAAAAGAGAGAGAGAGAAGAGAGAGAGAAAAAAAGAAAAGGAGAGAGAGAGAGAGCTATTTGAATTTTAAAACAGAGAGAGAGAGAGAGAGAGAGAGAGAGAGAGAGAGAAGAGAGAGAGAGAGAGAAGAGAGAGAGAGAGAGAGGAGAGAGAGAGAGAGAGAGAGAGAGAGAGAGAGAGGAGGTGAGAGAGAGAGAGAGAGAGAGAGAGAGAGAGAGAGAGAGAGAGAGAGAGAGAGAGAGAGAGAGAGAGAGAGAGAGAGAGAGAGAGAGAGAGAGAGAGAGAGAGAGAGAGAGAGAGAGGAGAGAGAGAGAGAGAGAGAGAGAGAGAGAGAGAGAGAGAGAGAGAGAGAGAGAGAGAGAGAGAGAGTCATTAGCGTGGCTCTTCGTGTGTACTTGTACAAAGAACTTAAGTTACCGTTAAATATGTCAATTGCAACGGAACCTATTCCAACTTTCATTATGTGTTTTTTCCAGTGTACGTGTAGTGTAGCAGTTAAAGTTTTAATAACATTTCCCTCCTACTTAATTAATTTGCCAGAGCTGGTAGCTATAGAGTCTGTCAGAGCACCACAAGGGGGGACCGTCTCTTCACTACCACTTACCTCCTCATCAGGATCGTATTCAGTTACTTTACTCAGGTCACAGCAAATAGCTGGAGGTGTTCCTAAGAGACGATGGCCATTTTAATTACCAGTAGTCTTTTACTAAACTACTGTGACATTCTAGTCGGCTGTGTCTTAGAGATAAAAGTCTGAACTATATTCATCAATAATTACTTTTGTTATAATAATTACGTTAAATAATGCTAACTTACATATTAGCACAGAATTGTAATAGTAGGTTATTTCATGAAACTAAAGGGATTTAATGTTTAAAACAATACTCTCAATTTTATCGTGATATCTCGTTAAATTGAAAGCGAATGAACACGCAGCTCTCTCTATAGAGCGTGCGGTAACAATTAACCCCGTGCGACGGTTTATACTCCGGACGAGTTTTGTGGCGGCCATATTGAGCCTTAACTTGTCACCTAAAAAAAGTGGACCCATTCGTATTTCCAAAAATAAACAAAACTAGTGGCTCATATGGGCAATAACAACTATAGTCTAGTAATTTTATTGGATAAATTATTAGTCGCATAAGGTACCGTATCTTAAATAACCCTTTGAAGTTGTTTTTTTTTAACATTTTCAATCATTATTACATACCTGCATAATTTATTTGGACGGCTGCCTTGTTTAAAATTTAAATTTAAAAATACTGCTCAAGCAAATGGTTAGTGGTTGAAGGAACACCTTCAATACAGGGCTGAAATTCATAAATGTATATGAATCTTTAAAAATTAATTTAGAATACACATGTAATGCCATCCTAGAAATAGCCAAAATAGAAAAAATATTTCAGTAAAAAATATTTTTGTTGCTTTTGAGACATGGCTATACATACATTCAGATTTACATCTAGAGTTTTCCACACTAATCAAACGGACATTCATTTACTCCGTAACTATTTTACGCTGCATCATTAAGAAAATGAATAATTTCCCTAAAAATTTAATTCCCATACATTTAAAATGTACTTATCTTACCATTGTAGAACCTTCCATTTTCTCATAAATTCAATATAAAATTTGGGCTTACAGAATGAAATATACAATTTTTAGTTTACATTTTTCAAGAAAATACTTATTTTTCAAAATATTAACACGTAGTGTGTTGTAATCGAAACACCAATAAAAATAGATCACAGTAAAGTTGTTTTAATATCGTATGTCTTACCGCAGGAGTTTGTAAAAAGAAAGGAAAGCCTCCTTTTCACTTCTATAGGTCACCACAAATGTTATCTTAGTTTTTTGTCCGCATTTAAGGTGATTTAAATATTTTAACTCGTATTTTCATACCTTTTATACAGTATTTCACGACCGGTACCGATTATTATAAAAAACATTGTTGACAATATAAGCTAACTTGCCACAGTAAAGAAGAGTCGCGAATTAAAAGACGTGTATCCACTTAAGACGATTACTCTCCTTCACCATAGAACAGGATAAAGTGTCGGGACAAGTATCTTTCTTCAAAGTTAGTTTCCTCCCGTCCAGACTTTTGTCTCTGATTGTACGTTGATTTGTTCTATAATAATTGGTTAGTTTTAATTGGCTATTGCATTAGCATAATCTAAAAATAAATAATAGAACATATTTAGACTAACTAAAGCTTTATACAGTGAAACGTTTTCGTAAACAAAACTATGTTTTGTCTTGAACAGTTTCTAAAATATAACAATATGTGCTAAGAATTAAATAACCATTTAATACGTTTGTGGATTTATCAAACTATTATAAATTACTTCTATAATATTCAAAAACAAAACTAGCAAATAATATTTACGCAAAACTTAAAATGAACTGAAACCCTTTGAGTGCCAAGCGCTTATTGAAGGGTTAAAATGCCGTCGGTGCGTATCATTCTTTTTATATTCGTGTAGTATTTACATATATATTAATTTACATCTTAAAAACAGTTTATAGGATACTTTTTGTTTCTCTATGTAGGGGTGAAGATAGGATATAACTTATAACATTTATTTGAATTAATTACCCAAGTATATGGTATCTATGATATTTTTAATAAAAAATAATAGTTTTTATTTATTAAGATGTAATATTACAATTAAAACTGATTTGTTTACACCTTTTTCATTGTTCTCTATGTCAATAGTAACAAATATACAAAGTTTATAAGTAGTAAAATATTTGTATAACTGAGTTTTGTGCACATTAGTGCATAATGTTGAAAACTGCACTTGTACGATATATATGTTGACTCTCAATATTTGGGGAAGAATTTACTGGCTGTAACAACAGATAAAATAAATATAAATAACCAATTTTTATTCTATTTGTTATATATAAAGTAAGACTATGTACAGTACTATATGAAACATTTTAGTAATAAAATATTAAATCTGACATAATGGGCATTTGGCATTTTCGGGATTACTTGACTAAATCGGCTATTGGCATTCAATGGGTTTATTCAAATATGTTGCCTAATAGTCTATAATTAAAACTAAAAAAAGAACTACGAAATTTCTTTAATACCACTTTACTTATATGATTGGGGTCAATCTGGGTTTATTATTAAAACAACTATGTAATTAATACGTTTAACCGGAAAAGTTCCACGCATTTTTTCAATATTTTTTGTAATTATTTATTTCTGTATTATGTCCAAAATTATCAGACTTCACAAATGAGAGAAATAATCAATTCAAGGCATAATCCGGTGGTTCTTGATTTTAAAGTCAACATATTCGTGCAGGAGTCTCTAAACTACAGGTATATCATGAATGACCTCCAGTGCATACATTTTTTTATTTTGGTTGGCTTATTACATTTTTTATACTTTTTAATCCCAATAATTTTTTCTTGTCCAATAATATATATAACTGATTTATGAATGTAAGGCTACAATGTTTAGTTGCATAAGACATGGTCATGTTCTGAAGAATTAAAATCACAATGGTGATTTGATTATGCACAACAATACGCACTGCCTCTTAATCCCCTATGCTGACATGTGATAACTGATATTAATGCTAGTATGTGTAAATAGTATTAAATCATTGAAATGTAAATATTATTGGCCTACCGCATAACGAATTTCTGATAAAATGTCCTAACATTAATATTGTAAAATTACTTTTTCTTTCCTTTATATGGAATATATTCAAAACTTACGTTTTACTCACATTATTTCCTGATTTAATCACTTTCAATCGATGAGTGTATTCCAAAGGAAATTTTCAACCTATTGGACCTCTTAATCATCAAGTCATTGCGTCGGGACTATTTTTCTTTGCAAACCAAACACAAGAAACGTCGTATTAATTAGATTAAAAACATACCTGCAGATTGTGTGTTGAGGACGGCTCACCAGCCAATATCTGTACTGTTTTTCTCCACCCCACTGCCTCCCGCCTTCCCACGTCTACACACGACTATCACCTTCACTCTAATTCCGTTGCCAAGCAACCAAACACACTCTTCACGAACTTCCTCCTTCGATACGATGCGAGATCAAACAAAATAGTTGGCATAAAATATACAATCTTATTGACTCCCGTCTCTGTAATTTTTTTTAGAAATTCCATATAATTAGCAAGGTTTCTTGTTTATTTCTTAGTGTCCGGCTATATAATAGTTTGATTGCTTAAAAATAAGTTTTTTTAGGATCATAAAAAGGTAATGTAAAGTAGTGATTCATTTTTCTTATGAACTAAAAAATTATTTATACTCATAAATTACTTTTCAGAGCTTTATGTGAGTTTTTACAGGTTATTAAAATGGGAAAAATATAGAATCTTATAAACAAATTTATTTAGTAACTTCAAAAATATGATTTTGCGTCTAAAATCGTCTGTAAGCGATCGTATAACCGTCTATGAATATTGATATGATTACTAGTCTGTACCATGGAAATAGGTCAACAAAACTGTACTGTATCAGGTTCACAGATAATGATTTCTTAGAAAACGAATACCGAGTGTACAAATAAAGGCAGCGAGCCGGGTGGCCTGTAAGGTTGGCACAAATTTCTATATCGGCAATTAAACAAATATTTAATATTATAAGTATATCGAGACAGTCTGAAATGCTCATTTCTTTGTGTGTTTGTGTGTTCAAATAGGTAAAGATATTTAGCCACGACGTAGTTTTATTTAAAAGTAAGACGGCCGGATTTTTCACTCTACACCTTATACCCCAAGTGGAAAAAGACACTTTAATTGTAAAGACTTCTCCGCTCAAATTATATATGTAAATTTGGCCCAAATGATATATAGTACACCAATCACTCTTTTAATAGTAAGAATAATTGTTTTAATATTTATCACAAAAATCTGACGGACCATTATGTGCACGTGTATTTTAATATAACCAAAATTGTTTAGAAAATTACTTCAATTTAAAGGCAATTTTTTTATAAAACCTAATATAATTTTAATAAATTGAAGGATTACTGATATCATACATCAGCTATTTTTTAATATAGGTAACCAGTATGTCTAAATATAAGATGAACCTGTACTGTTCCTTTTTCATTTTATTTCTTTGTCGAGACTTTAAAATATTCAACGTAACAGCTGATGAAAAATGTTTTCTTTTTATAATGATAGTTTTCACCAATTAACACTGAAAATATGTACGTGATATTTGCTTTATTTTTATTTCAAGAATTCTATAACTCTATCGTATTACATCACAAGAGCTACGGACTTCGACTAGAGTTCTCCTACATTGGTCTAAAACAGTTCAAACGTTACTGAAATCGTTGGGGCTATTCAATAAATTACATGGACTGACGCAGAGAAATTCCATTCAGTATTTATATGGTGTTCATAACTCAGGTGTTATTTCAGAGCCCAAAAATATTGCTCTCCAAATCATCAGGTATGGATGAGAATAATTTCAGTCGCATTTAAACATATATCTGAAGTGTGTTGTATTCCACTTAAAAAGGATATGTCTGTGGCGATCATATTATCCACAAGAAATTGAGTGCGAAGATGGAGGTAAGTGCTAGTAGCTTATTTTACTCGCTTGTCGCCATCTCTCTCTCTCTCTAGCCACCTCTCTCTAGCGGACACAGCCAGTTCTATAAGGCTAGACATTGTGTTTGTATGGCAACAGAGATAGGGCACAGCTCTCTTTTAGATGGATGAGCAGACCCATCGTTTGTTATTTGGTGGGGGACTGAGGACGCTTGGCCCCTCCTCTTTTCTCCAGCGGACACAGCCAGTTCTATAAGGCTAGACATTGTGTTTGTATGGCAACAGAGATAGGGTACAGCTCTCTTATAGATGGATGAGCAGACCCATCGTTTGTTATTTGGTGGGGGACTGAGGACGCTTGGCCCCTCCTCTTTTCTCCAGCGGACACAGCCAGTTCTATAAGGCTAGACATTATGTTTGTATGGCAACAGAGATAGGGCACAGCTCTCTTATAGATGGATGAGCAGACCCATCGTTTGTTATTTGGTGGGGGACTGAAAATGCTTGGCGCCACCTCGAGTCTCGCGCTATCGAAACTAATGTTCTGGCGATTCCTTTTGTTTAAACTATTTATTCTCTTACTTAGTTTTAACAATAAATTAATCTTATTTATTCTATAGCTGATAAAAATTTCATTTGGATCTTTATGCGTTTTAGACGTAGCTGGAAATGTTAGAAATATATATTGAGTAAAAATCCTGCAACAAAGTTCAACGTTATAATTTTTAAAACCCTTGAATTAAGTACTTAATGGCATACACTTCTGCCCTTTTCACCTTGTTGGCATTTACATGCAAGAGTTCTCTTTATTGTTCTTTTTAGACAGTGCAGAATAGAGCACTAAGTAATAAGTTCTTTCATAAAAACTTAAGTAATTATTCAAGGATATGCAACAAATTAAGTTATGTTACATTTTATTTGTAAAATAAAGCCCAATTAATTTCATATTCAGTTTTTAAAAATGCACTCAATAGTGTTCAATACATACAAAACATAATTTTCAGTGTTTTCCCAACTTTAATCCCGCACAAGATCCAGATTCACACTCGGTTAATAAAATAGCTAATACTACCAATATTGTTTTTACTGAAACATTATTATATTTTTCTATGAAAGTAGTTGTTAATTGTTAAATTCAAGTTTTCATAAGTCTGTATAGTAATGGACTCCTTTTGAGATTCTAAAGCGGAGAACTGTGAAAGATATTGTTTCCCAAATAGTTATTCAAATGATTTTCAATCTCCCAAACATTACTTTCATATGTAAACAACTTTGTACCTATGTAAAAATCTCTTTCCCTGTATAAAAGGTTGATTCCGTTATTTTTTGACAGTTCTATGTTCAAAGAGCTGATTTTAACACCAAAATGAACTATAAAACGACGTTAAGTTACTTTATGGAAGAATAATTACTAGATATGAAATTTTAGATAATCTCTTATAAGTTTTCGCGTTTAAAAGTGACCCCACAATAGAACCCTTCAGAGACTTTTAATGAATCTACTTTCAAGACTGCTGCAGTTTTTAAGTTCTTTAGATGAAAATTCGTAGTTAGTCTATCAATTTAATAATTTTGAAAAATTAATAAGATAATGTTATTTTAATCTAATTTAACACTAGTGTAAACGGCATTTTGGAATTTTCTCAGATACTTCTCGTAATATAATTATGTGACTTCTAACAACTTTATTCAAAGTTATACAACAGTCGTGATCTAGCTCGATAACTTAATTCAACTTACAATACATTTCATGCATTTACATGAAACTACATGTCTGAATTGTGTTTACTTGGTCCTTTTGGAATTTGGCCTTATATTATTATTGACATTTCCTTAATCAAAATAATACAGAAATGTTGTTTTGGTGACAATGAAGATTTTCGCGGGTTTGAGTTTTGAAATTAACATTATATCAGGTGTACCAGAAAATAAAAGTACATTAAAATTGAAACAGACCGGAAAAGCTGCATACATCAATTTTGTTATATCTGATATTCGCATTGAATACATAGGTGCAGAACTCATAATCGAGCTGAGTGGAGACAGAGATTTGTATAACAGCATACAAACACGGCATATAACAACTCTTTGAAAAGCTAACAGCTTATAAAGATTTCGCTCTATGTTTCCTTTTCTCTCTTAACACTTTTAGTGTCTGCTTTGGTAACTACATAAGTTACATATACATAAGTACATAAATACATAAGTTAGCTACATAAGATTTGTATATTGGGTTAGTTCAATTATTGGATGTCATACTATAAGCGAATGACCACCAATAATAAATTTTCATAATCAAAACTATTATGTAATTTAAATGCTTTAATATCCTTCATCTTTATGTGGAGAAATCGGAATAACAATTCTATAGCAGTGAATGAAAAAAGTGCCTGAAGAACTGTAATTTGGTTTGTGAGGAAGCTCCATAAGCCTATTTCCAACCTAAGAGCATTATAAAAGTGATCCAACAGTATTGTTTCCCTGCAATCCTCCCCCCCCTACCACCACTACTGCTCTTCAGCTATAAACCCATCTTTGTTGCTGTGCAGCCTGTTATCAGCGTTCTTACAAACTGTGCAAAGGTAACGTTTGGAATAAAAGTTCTCAGTTTAATTTTCTTTTGTTGTGTTATAATTTGATTTGAAAAATCAATTAGTTCATATCAGCAATCAAACAATTTAAAATTGAAAATACTATTAATTTTGTATTTACCCAAACGTTTTGATATTAGGTTCTGAATCACATTAAGAATGTACAACTGATTAATTAATATTCCTGTAAAACGTTTACATTGTCGGTAATGTTTCTCGTTTAGAAACTCGAATAGCAAACAATATGATTAGATAAATATACCAGTTGTTCCAAAAATCCCACGCATGTTATTACCTTTTGAACAGAAATATATCGCCATATGTCCATGGAGGTATCGTTATATGACGAAAAATCATAGTTTTTAAGATAATATGAGAATTTATCTACCAACCAACGAATAAGGAATTGGGGGATTAGTTAAAAAGTAAACACAATCTAATTTTAAAGCTCTTACAAAAAAAAAAAAAAAAAAAAAAAATGCCGTAAACCAGAGGTTTCTATCTCATTCCGGAAAAATATTGAACTTTCAAAGTTTGAATTAAAAACTATACGTTAATATCAATACTTTTTTACGTAACATCTGTTGCGATAATCGAATAACACAAATTTTAACTTTCTATTCATCACTATTCTAGAGGACTATTTTAAATAAAGTGAACTTAATAAATTGTAGTGTAGTTGTCTGACATTAGGCTGCAATCGTTTATATAAGTTAACTAATAAAATGAAATATTAATTTTTTTAATAAGCTATTGCGCACAAAATAAAATTGATTAATATTTGTACTAACAACATTCATAAAATCTAGTAATGAATCGCAAAATGTGTTGGTAAGCGCATAACTCAACAACGCCTGGACCAATTCGGTTAATTCTTTTTGTAAAATGTCCATTAAAATCAGAGGAAGGTTAAGAAAAGTTACCTGAAGTATTTTAAAATTCAGAAAAAATTGTAGAATTTACATTTCATAATTCAAAATAAACTGGCACTAAACAGCTGTTGGCAGCTATAGTTCGACAAACTTTCTGAAACATCTGTTTACATTTGCATTTTCTCAATAATAAGTAAACATAGGTAGTGTAATGCAGATAGTAAATAAAACATTAATATATAAATTTTACTCCAGATTGCGCCAGTGACGAATTAAAATCATCTAATGCATTAAATACTGTTATAAAACTAACCTTATTGAAAAAAGTTATGAATGTTTTCACATAAGTTACTCTAAACTGGTAGGCATCCTTGACATTATGATATTACATTTTAACAATGGCTTATGGAAAAACAGAGAAATTAATACTAAAATGCCTCAACGATTCATTCTTTCCCTGGCTACAGTCCAAAAAACATGTGTAACGCAAAACTTTAATAACGATTATTTTGGAATGTTGCATAACCTTAATAAGGATTTCCCCCTTATACCGAAAGTACACAAGAAGTAGGTAGGACTTAATAGGCTTTTCAGTCCTACTTATGTGTGTATTTTCTTCATCATTATAAGGCAAACTCAACTATGTCAACACGATTTTGACCAAAATAGATTTCAGAGAACTAGATAATCGAACGGATATAGTATTTTGATCGAGGCAATATGGCAAGCTAAACTGTGACATAGTAGGTAAGTGAATTTAAACGGTCTTAAGTAGGCATCTCGGTCCTACGTAAGTATATTTTTTCTACGTCAGAACAACAAGGCAAACTATACTATGGTACTGGAAATATCTTAGACCTGAAATATATGACAATGACTGGAAATGTACGCTTTTTGACCGAAGTAAGTTTCCGAGACCTGTGTGAACCGAGATTTGTGTTTTCTTGATCGAGATGACAAGGCAGATTCAGCTGTGACGTTATGTATATAATTAATTAGAACCAGAAATGCTCATACACGTGCCAAACATGATATAATAATTAAGTTAAACTCTGATACCATTTACCATGAACTTAAAAAATATCTACCTGATGTATGCCTACTTACGTTTTACAATTTTTATAGGATATAAAATAATTATATAATTTCATAATTGCTTTTACGAAGTAATATAGGGACTTCGGTTCTAAAGTTGCGTGCGAAGCCGCGGGTAACAGCTAGTATTTAATATTGTTTTAGCAGGATTTTGATGAATTTTAAGCCAAAGTATTGAATTTGTAACTAATGGTCTTGTCTAGAGCGTAGGGTGATTGGGGGTTATAGCCGGGATAATCGATGTTAGAGACTGCGATTGTGGTTGCTCCAAGGTGTGTAAACCCCGTAACAACATTGTTGTACCAGGTAATCCATTTGGTTCATCCAATCACGGTGGTGATGGCTGGGAATGAATATAACATACATTGACAGCCTTAACAATAGTTTTAGCTGTGATTTACAGTTACAATTTGTATACAACAAATAGTACGTTTCTTTGGTAACAATTTATCTTTTGGATAGCGGGAGAGTTCAGTTTGAGAAAGTGCAACACAAATGAATACTTCTAAAGCTTTTCTGAAATTTAGATCATACTACAAAATGATTTGGCGCACATAATAGCAATCAGTATCCAGAAAGTGATAAACATCTATTTCAATACACTTCACCACAACCTCTTAACCCTTCGATAGCACGTCATGACACACACCATGCTCTGACACAAATTCCACTTTGATACATCACCACCTCTATTTAACCCTTCGATAGCACGTCTTGACACACGCCATGCTCTCACACAAATTCCACTTTGATACATCACCACCTCTATTTAACCCTTCGATAGCACGTCTTGACACACACCATGCTCCCACACAAATGCATCTCATTCTCACACAAATTCCACTTTGATACATCACCACCTCTATTTAACCCTTCGATAGCACGTCTTGACACACGCCATGCTCTCACACAAATTCCACTTTGATACATCACCACCTCTATTTAACCCTTCGATAGCACGTCTTGACACACACCATGCTTTCACACAAATTCCACTTTGATACATCACCACCTCTATTTAACCCTTCGATAGCACGTCTTGACACACGCCATGCTCTCACACAAATTCCACTTTGATACATCACCACCTCTATTTAACCCTTCGATAGCACGTCTTGACACACGCCATGCTCTCACACAAATTCCACTTTGATACATCAACACCTCTATTTAACCCTTCGATAGCACGTCTTGACACACGCCATGCTCTCACACAAATTCCACTTTGATACATCACCACCTCTATTTAACCCTTCGATAGCACGTCTTGACACACGCCATGCTCTGACACCAATTCCACTTTAATATATCATCACTTCTTCTTAGCCCTTAGAAAGCACGTGATGACACACATTGTGGTATCACATCAATTCCACTTGGATACCGTACATCATCACCTCTTCTTAGCCCTTAGAAAGCACGTGATGACACACATTGTGGTATCACGTCAATTCCACTTTGGATACCATACATCATCACTTCTTCTTAGCCCTTAGAAAGCACGTGATGACACACATTGTGGTATCACATCAATTCCACGTTGATACATCATCACTTCTTCTTAGCCCTTAGAAAGCACGTGATGACTCACATTGTGGTATCACGTCAATTCCACTTTGACACATCATCACTTCTTCTTAGCCCTTAGAAAGCACGTGATGACACACATTGTGGTATCACATCAATTCCATTTTGATACATCATCACTTCTTCTTATCCCTTAGAAAGCACGTGATGACTCACATTGTGGTATCACGTCAATTCCACTTTGACACATCATCACTTCTTCTTAGCCCTTAGAAAGCAAGTGATGACACACATTGTGGTATCACATCAATTCCACTTTTGATACCGTACATCATCACTTCTTCTTATCCCTTAGAAAGCACGTGATGACTCACATTGTGGTATCACGTCAATTCCACTTTGACACATCATCACTTCTTCTTAGCCCTTAGAAAGCAAGTGATGACACACATTGTGGTATCACATCAATTCCACTTGGATACCGTACATCATCACCTCTTCTTAGCCGTTAGAAAGTACGTGATGACACACATTGTGGTATCACATCAATTCCACATTGATACATCATCACTTCTTCTTAGCCCTTAGAAAGCACGTCATGACACACATTGTGGTATCACATCAATTCCACTTTGATACCGTACATCATCACCTCTTCTTAGCCGTTAGAAAGCACGTGATGACACACATTGTGGTATCACATCAATTCCACTTGGATAAATCATCACTTCTTCTTAGCCGTTAGAAAGCAAGTGATGACACACATTGTGGTATCACATCAATTCCACTTTGATACATCATCACTTCTTCTGAGCCGTTAGAAAGCACGTGATGACACATATTGTGGTATCACATCAATTTCACTTTGATATTATACATCACCAATTCTCATTTGATAACATTCTTTGATAGAAACCATAATGCTACATCACACTAAAAAGATCTAAACTACTTTATGAAATTGATAAAAGTAAATTTTATTACAAAATAATCTGATGGTACAACGAAAGTTTTGAAAGCGTAATTTATGACGTAATTTACTACTCTAGATATACCGAGTAGTATTTTCAACAAAATCTTACGGGACCACTGTTATTCATTAAAAATTTCTTTTTATCTTGTGCATAAATTTTAACGCAAACCGATATTCCCTAATATAAATTATATTTTCTCTTAATTGAAAAGTAAAAAAGGAACATAGCTACGACCCTACGATACCATTAATATTTATGAAAACATATTTTATTTCTAAGTGAGGAATGTACCAAAGAGGAATAACTTTAACAATGTTTGGCTGTAGGAAGGTACTTTCATTTCACATTCGTGAATAATGCATAGAAATGATTGATTTAAAAATGGTTTAACTTTTTATTCAAATATAAAGGTTGCAGCTGTAAAACAGCACTACCAATATTGTTTTTCTCACTCGCCTCTTTATCCCCACCCCTGCAATCATCTCCGCTCTAATTCCGTTGCCAAGCAACCAATCACCTACTTCCCAAACTCCTTTCGCTATCACAAGTAATGCTGGGCTCAAAGAAAACGTGTGATCATCATATACTCGTCGGTTTTATTGGTAAACACAATACTGAACTGTGAAGAATAATACACTTGATTCAGATAAAACATAACATAAAACTAAAATAAAAGTTGTTAGGTTTATAGGACTTATTATATCAGAGTAACAATCCTTAGGAACAACAGAATATACACGCACTGGGTAGTTTTCTAAGTACGAGCATCAAAGTATGTGTGGGGTTTATTTGATGAAAATATTTAGATAATTGAGTTTGCCAATCGTATTTTCTGGTGTTATTATATGAATGAGCAAAACTGTTGATGGTACTTATTGGATGTATGTAGATTGTTGTGTTATAATTTCTAGAAACACGTTTATAACAAAGTGCACTTGAAATATCAATGTATATAGAAATAACAGTTGTGTTTCTCAAACCCATTTAACTTACAACAGTATACTAATGCTTCTATAACTAACACCCCTTAAAGTGGCGTGTTGTACCTATTATAAATCCTTAGTCCAATCATAACTTATCCTTTAATGGAAACGTGTTTGTATCAGCCATTAATTTTGTAACCACCAGTATCTTATTATAGGCAAACGTTTAAATTATATGAGAATTATTAAGAGTGTGAAATGATTATATAAAAAAACCTGCTCACATGTTGTCTATGAAACACTATATAAATTTTACTCCGATATCTAGCAGAGAAATTTTTGTACGAAACAAATATTATAGAATGTTTACAAGTTGGAAGCAGTAAAACAGTTTTTTAAAGAATAGGAGGTAGAATATGATTCAGATAAAACAACTACAATATTTGGATTTCAGGAGGAGGGATGAGGATTTCTAAGGAACAACATTTACCTGTTTATAAACTTAACCACTCTCTTGTAACACCCTTTCATAACTTACCTGCAGTTTATTTGGGAGAGGATGTCTACTTTAAACTTTTGGGTCGAAACCACTTTAAGTAAAGGGAGAAGGGAATCTTCACTTTGTTTTCAAACGTAACGACTTAACAGAGAAAAGTTTGTTAAGTTCAATAGTTTATAAACAAGATCTCCGCACAAAAATGTGCCCGTTCAAAAGGATTAAAACTTTATATTATGGAGGTTATAATCCACCTTTGATATCGTACCTGAGACTCAATTTACGCAAAAGATGTCGTATTCTATTATTAATGTACTCTCAAAATGACAATCAGTACAGAGTCAACAAACAGTTTTCTTTTTATTTATTTCTTAATTAATTTTATAGTCATACTCTTCTAAGTTTCACACTGAATACTTTTGTTAGAAAAAAATACAATACAAGAATTCTTTATTGTTTCCAGTGAGCAAACATTTCATTCCCAATATCCCGAGACAACGTTATTTGTAACATTTGACTGATGACTTGAGCTTATTAAGGAGCTGAAAAGAATTGTAGCTGTACTTAGGATCCTTATTTTACTTATATATTGATTTAATACCAACAGAATATAAATATTATTTTAGTTGCAAAACATGAAAATGCAAAGAAAAATATAGCATTGCCAATCCCAGAAGTTCATAATTTAACTTGCCACTATGTTAATTTTTCAGATGTAGGTCACCCGTTTTATTGATCACCTCATAGAACAGAATTTACTTCAGATAAGTACCGCAGTGAATGAGACGGCTTTCCATTCGTTGATGCTCCATCGATAAATCAGCCTTCACCGTCGTAAGTCACCATCAGCATTAATTTTCTAATAATATCCGGCAGAACAAGCGCGCTGCAGTAAGCGTTAGGGGTGGGGGTGGGGATCAGACCGCAAATGGTCCCTGACAGACGATCAGTAATTCAGTCTTTGTTATTGCGAGCAGAATTAGGAAGGGTGGCGCTCGGCGCCATCCCCGTCGCTACCAATAGTTAATTCTCTTCATATTTCTTCTTTTTCGCATGGGTATAACATGGACGAGTACTTTATTTAAAGGGTTCCAACATTGTACACTATCGTGTCTATTGCTCTGCTCAGCATTGAAAACTGGGTACACATTGGGTTCAGATAAACACAAGAAAAGGATTTAAAAGCCGCCTTTAAAATATTACTGACCCTGTAGTCTGTCATTATTGCTACACATTTTAGTGACGAAAAATTATTAAAAAGTACCAAAACATTAGTAATTAAATATAGAATTCAACCTTGGATTCACTTAAATATAAACAACTACGGGACCGGGAGGGATTCATAGTTTCGACGGGGGATAACTAACAGTTTGATGCAAACATAAAAACTCACGTAACGTTTAAACTACTTTAGACTGTCGGACTTACCAAACGGCCATCCGGTCTACCCCAGAGTATTGTTTATAATCCAAGGAATTATCTGAGGTAATTCAATGAGAACTCACTCTTCCCTAACGAACTGACTGTTGGTCCTACCTGGGGGCTTACCATGGCCAGCATGCCGAGTTATAAAATTATAACTTCTTTATTTCATGTTTCTTCACCCTAAATGTTCCCTTTATACATTAGTACACACTACAGGAGTAGTTCTGAACCATGTTTTGTGAAAAAATAGGGATATTCCTGAATCGTCGAATAACTACTGAAAACTGTAACATAAACTACTGTAACATTTCAAAACGTCGAAGGAGCATTGCTTACAACAGTGCATTTGATGTCGTATTACTCAAGTGACAGATTGTTATTACAAGTTGAGATTGTATACGGCATCGCTTTATGTTTTCTATTTTATTTTGTAGAATAAAATGCCATGAAAGTGGTGTGATTTCATTCAATGCAAGCTTTACAACCGAAGATTAATGAGCCAGTAAACAAACACTTGATTAATTGAGGGGCACAACCACCGCCAGCCAGCTCTGCTATCTCAGCCAGCTGAGAAATTCAAACTATCTGGCTAATTTAGACAATGAAATGTATTCGTATAACAACTACTATACCCAAGTGTGAAATGGTAAAACACAAAAAACATAGGTAATGTTTTTAAATAAAATAAAAATCTAAGATTTTGTTTTTAATCGATAAATATATCTACGTTTGGTTGATTTTATATTAATTTATTTTATTTCCTTATATCGTGCAGAATCAACTAACCCGCACATAACACTAGGCCTCTCTTATTTTGTAGACGAGTGGAGCAAAACTAAAGAAGATAAATATTTTATTTTGCTGAATGTAATTTCATTTTGGTGAAGTAAATATTCAATGGAGTTGTTATTAAGTACTCTAGAAAATAACTTTTTTATATTTCTATTACTCTTGAGACAACTGAAATAACATACATTTTTTAGCTTTGAGTGACTCTATAAGATGTTCCAGATTCTGAGGATAATGGTGGAATATATAATTTAAGAAGGATCCAGATGAAAACTAATATGGTGTCAGGATGCGTAGTTTATCGACGCAGTGGCCAATAAAAATTACTATCCAAGGAAACATGACAGACAACTGAGAGATTCCCTGGAATTTCGTAACATCATCATTCTTAAATAACTCTTTTTATAACCATTGTTAATTGTAAAAGATATGCCTGATAAATGTCTCTAGTATTACATAGTATTGGTCGCTATTTACTGTAAAAGTGACGACATCTTATTAATCTAATCCTAGAAAAAGTATGAGAATAATTAAAACTTGCACTGTTACTGTGAAACCATGGACACTAGTTCCAAACTATGGTGTGTGCAGAAAACAAGCACGTACGTCTTTGTTAAAAAAAACTGATTACTCGTCTTTCTAATAATATGCTTACTGTAACTATTCATCTCCAAAACAGAGAATTCATGCCCTCCCTTAAAATTTTCCGTATAAAGTTGTAGTTTTACAGTTACATTTCATAATATCTAGTGATGCAAGGAAATGTTCTTATGTAAAGTTTCATTACTGCACAGTAGAAGACACTGTTAAAACACAGTGCTGGTACGTTTCAAATAGAATTTTTTTCTCGTGTCGAGAGATATAAGTTGTGGACTAAAATTAAAGAATTATCAATCCATTAATTGGCTGGGCGTCAGAAAACCCTACCCAAATCTTTGTTCTAACGCACTACTTCACTCGAATGACTAGGGGAAATTCGCTTATGTCTATGTGGCCGCACAAGATCTTGAAAACGAACTGACTAGAGTGTTAACTAATGTTTTTACATTAGTCTTATGGGTAACCATGATGGCAATGAGAGAATCGAAGAATAGATAAGTTTGTAAACAAAGAGTACAATCATCTAATATCCTAACAATTATAGCTTATTCGTCAAAAAAATTGAAAAATAATAGAGAGGAATGTCAATGATAAAAACGTTGGTGACAAGATTTGATTTCAGCACACTCCAGCGTTGTAGCATTTCTCTTAACTAACGGGAACTTTTATTATTTAAAAACTTGTGTGGCGTACTCTTACTTTGCTGTACAAATATATCAGGTTTAAGATTAAAGATATTAATAGTAGGCTTAGAATCGATGTTTTGGTGGGAAACAGGGTTTAATTAAGATTTTAACTGAAAAAGAGCTGTATGCTAACAATATACAGCTAGGATGCAATATTTATTGCTCAGCATCGTACTAGTTCTTAAACGTGTACGTGAATTGATCAAAACAGATCTCTCAATGCATACTTGAATGGGTTATAATATATTGAGCCTGTTAGTCTAACAAGCCTGACACGTGTGATATTTTAACGTGTCACACAAAAGGTGAGATGAGTTGGCGGAGAGGAGGGGAGATTGGCAGTTGGCCAGAGGGAAAATGGCCAAAGGAAAACTTTTGTGTATGGGGTTGACAAGTATTTACTGCCCACTTGT
The DNA here is from genome assembly GCF_021130785.1 of Homalodisca vitripennis. NCBI lineage: Eukaryota > Metazoa > Arthropoda > Insecta > Hemiptera > Cicadellidae > Homalodisca > Homalodisca vitripennis. The sequence goes on along the minus strand of NC_060211.1, from coordinate 125,964,678 downwards.
GATAACAATAAAGCATGCTACTGCGTGTCATTCCCGAGGATATCTCGGAGTCTTTTCTCCATTTGTTGTGTGCGCTCCGTCCTGTAGGCTATATTTGCATGAATAACAGAGTATATTTCACGAGTAACACCCTGAATTTGTCGTTTATATTCGGGAAAGAAGTCATGTGTTAGGAATGCAAGAGGATTTGTATTTTAAATGCTAGTATCACAATGACAATAACTGAATAATTAGGAATTTTTCAAAATTTGTATTTTATGACACACACACACACACACACACACACACACACACACACACACACACACACACACACACACACACACACACACACACACACACACACACACACACACACACACACACACACACACACACACACACACACACACACACACACACACACACACACACACACACACACACACACACACACACACACACACACACACACACACACACACACACACACATATATATATATATATATGTATATAATTTCAATAAACAAAAAGTACTTGCTCCGCTGGGACTCGAACCCGGATCTCTCACTTTCCGGGTGAATGTGCTACCTTTACACCATAGAGCCCTCATCATAAAGCTTAGGCCAATGACGACAGGACTACATTTTCATTGTTACATGTGATTTCTTCTGCAATAGAATATTTTTTGTGCGTAACGCAGCTTTTGTAACAGTTTGTAGATTGCATCATATTGCATATTCCACAGCGTGGTTTATTGCATGGATGACATTTGTGTTTGGAATTTTAACTGTTGTCTTTATCTTTAATATATTTTGGATGAACGAATAAATTTTTCAAATTTGGTGGTCTTTTGAAAATAATTCTAGGAGGTCTATTAAAAAGATCCTTTGTTTCTGGAGATTGTTCCAATATTTTGTAGGCGGTCTTCATAATTCCATTTACTTTGTGTAATCCAGGATGGTACTGAGTTAAAAATTTGGAATCTTTTTCCATAACACTTAAAACATGGTTTGTGTTTTTAGGCTTAGATATTTCATTAATATACATATACATCATTTTAAAGGGCTTATCTAGCAGAGTTTAATGCAGCAAACCGCACTCAAAAAGATTGATCCAGTACAAAATGGCGGCTATTCGACCTATGCTCCTATTTAAGATTTCCTTCTGACTCCTTGTGGGGCGTCCCCATGATATTACAGGGAACTGATAGTTCTTTCAAAAAGTAGATTTTTAGGTGTAGTGTTGATGTACCAAATGTTGTTGATTTATCTGTTATCGTTCAGGAAATATTATACCTGTGCAGGACTTTATGTACACCCTGTATGTGTGTGTGTGTGTGTGTGTGTGTGTGTGTGTGTGTGTGTGTGTGTGTGTGTGTGTTGTACTACCTGTTAACCACGGTCGCCTCTGAACCATACCTGGGTCTGTGGGGCAGATTCCTAAAGTCAAAAGTGATACCTTTTATAAAAAAGCATATGACTGTGTAAAATGCTCTATTTTTGCACTACTTTGGCCCCCTTTTTAACATTTCATGACATCTTGAAAGTTGATATCAAACTTTACAAGGCCTATGGGAAGGGGAATATTAAAATTGAATGGAAAAATCGTTAGTTAGACAGAGAAACTTACTTTATGTTTATCATGCATTATTACATTATTGCCGCCGAGAAAAAAAATGAAAATAATATTAAGTCTTATTAAATCTAGGACCTTCGGATTATAGTTTGGTTTTTAAGTACATGAGTGACATATATGACCCAATTACAAATTAGTTCGTTTAGTAGTAAGTAAGACTCGTGGATGACATGGTTAGCATTCTCTCTGGAAAGTGAGAGGAAAGGGTTCTGGTGCTGTGTGGCGAGGACTTTCTGTTCATCAATGGTATGTTTTACTTATGTGGTAAACAATATCTGTTCTTCAGTTTTTACTGAGATTAAATTAGGTTGTTATCAAATATTAAAATTAGTGTGATATGAGTTTGGCCTAATAGAAAATTAGACTATTGCTCTTTATACAGATTTAAAATTAAAATACAAAATACTTATTTTAATAAATTGGATGGTTTAGGTCAGCCATCTACATAATAACGTACAAAGTAATGGCATAAATACGTTTAGAATAAATATGTTGTATCCAATGTAATTGAAGTTAAAGTAATTTTTGCATAAATAAATGCTACATAAATTGTATAATTGTAACTGTAAGGAATAAATTTTACTTATAATTTGAAAATAATATGAATACTATTTAGCATTAATATATTTATTACTCGGTTTGATCAAACTTCTTACGTGATTGAACTTGCAGATGCATTGGATCAGCCTTATTCATTACAAAATGGAGACCGTTATAATTGTAAATATTACTTATCAAGGTTATTCCACAAAATAACATAATTGATAATGTATATACTACTCAATGTCCCTAAAGCTTTCAGGAAGGCGGATGCCGAAGATATTTTGGCTTTGCCTATTTTTGAAAATATATTTTAATTCTATCCGTATGAAATTCAAAATGACGGTAGTTTTCATAACTTTTCCCAACGACCTTAACTGCGATTTATTTTATTAATATTTCACATCATTAATCTGCTTAGTAATGCTGTAAATATAAATATAAGTGTAAATTTAACTACACCTCTTTGAAATAAATTAAAAACAAGTAACGTAAATTTACTAAAACTACTGGATATCGTGGTAATCGTAATTGTTTCGTGATCTTAATTTCAACACAACTTCTATGAAGATGAAGAATCACACATAAAAGACTGTAGAAATACTTATACATATAATAATTTAAAACTTTTAGAAAGTGTGTTGAGATTATTCAATTTAGTAGCGATCCATGGTGTCCACTATTGTAGTATATTTAAGTATAAATTTTATTACATGCATACACGTACAAGTGAATGATCTAAGTTCCCAGTACTATATATAAATACATATGTAAATATACATTTTAATTGTCAGTAGTTGTCAAGAATACTCACCGATCGCAGATATCCTCCTGTCATTTTCCGACCATTCCGAGAACTGAAAAGAATAAAGTATTATTAGATATATATCTAATATATATATATATATATATATATATATATATATATATATGTGTGTGTATATATATATTAGACTAATAAAAGGTATATGTATCTAGAAAGCAAAGTTCAGGACAGTGCTCAGGTATCACCGACTCAGCCGTGCACAAATCTCACTATCCCCAAGGGGGTTTTACATCCTACTAAGTGTATCACGTACTTTGCGCTACTGGAAGGTGCAAAATTAAACGGCAAATGGGATATTACACTTGTTTTACGTGACTTCGTAAATGTACGATGATGAAGAAGGATCGGTAATTAATTCCTTTGCCAACTTTAGTAGGACCGCCGGTATCAAATTTCGCTTAGTTATATTTTGAAATGAAGGATGAGGGATGAATATACATAAAATTGACTACAAAATTAATGAATTTAATAGTTGTGTTGAGTATTCAAAATGCTCATTATTTATAAAAAAACCACTACGACGTAGGCTATTTTAATGAAGGTCTTAATAGCAAATAGATGACGCAGCTTATAGTAAGTCTTCAATATGCAGCCTTTTCATGATTTAAAAAGATGTTTTACCTGAGTTTTATCTACAGTGAACCTTCTAACATCGGATATTATAACTTTTTTTTAATTGAGTGTTAAAATATTTCGTACAAGGACTGGGAACTCAAAGAACTCCAAAAGTATTCATTCGGTTTCCGGAGTAAATACTTCCGGTTGAGGGATCAGGATGTGCCATACCGAGAGCCCGGGAATAATAACGCATCCTCTGCCTCAGTATGCTACCCAGGAAGACAGTCAGAGTAACTCTTTCCATGCCTCTTTCAACAAAGCGAGCAGTAGATAGGTGCTTTTCTCTACGGGTTAGCTGAAGCCGCTGTTGCTGTGAGGAAATATCACAACTCCGCATTCATACTCTGTACTGCAGTAAACTAAAAGTATAGATCGAGCTTACAATATAATCTCAATATTTGCAGTTGATGACCTGCATTCGTGGACATTCATTTAGTTGCCCAATTGTGAATTAAAACAAAATAGGTTTTTGCTATACTTAGATTATTATTAATGGAGGTAAATCGTTCTAAACAGATAGTGGCTTGTCCATAGAATGAAACTTTTGACTACTAAAATATAAGGTTAAGACTTTATTTAATTTGGTATTTTATTTCTAATGAAATAGGAGGAATGGAAGAAAAATCTATTCGTGTTTTTTAAAAAGAATATAATTGAAATCCGTCTATAATCAAAAAGTGGACCACTAGGAATTATTTATTAGAAGAATAGAAACTTAATGAGGATCACAATATATCCAGGCATGTAACTCTCACTTATGGATAGTCTGGATATCTCGCTGTTGACCTCGCACGATTGACCGACCCTCGATGTACGGTGCATGTAACTCTCACTTATGGATAGTCTGGATATCTCGCTGTTGACCTCGCACGATTGACCGACCCTCGATGTACGGTGCATGTAACTCTCACTTATGGATAGTCTGGATATCTCGCTGTTGACCTCGCACGATTGACCGACCCTCGACGTACGGTGCATGTACCCTATACAGTAAATTGTTGTCCCGTATGTCTCAAGGGAGCACTTATGGATAGTCTGGATATCTCGCTGTTGACCTCGCACGATTGACCGACCCTCGATGTGCGGTGCATGTAACTCTCACTTATAGATAGTCTGGATATCTCGCTGTTGACCTAGCACGATTGACCGACCCTCGATGTACGGTGCATGTACCCTATACAGTAAATTGTTGTCCCGTATGTCTCAAGGGAGCACTTATGGATAGTCTGGATATCTCGCTGTTGACCTCGCACGATTGACCGACCCTCGATGTACGGTGCATGTACCCTATACAGTAAATTGTTGTCCCGTATGTCTCAAGGGAGCACTTTGCCATTTTATTGTCTTCAGTCCAACCAACTGAACTGGCCTTTAACAATACCAAGGCTCGCCATTGTGCTGCCTCTCTGCCTTTGTACTCTAAATATCATACATACGCCATGAAATATTCAACAGGAAGTAAGTAATCCCTTAGTCAAATTCTGAGAATAAATTACTCGTTTTACTCTTCATAAATAATTCATATCCATATTGACTGGCAGTATTTTTCACAGAGCATTTGGAACTAGTTTTTACTTTAAGTTGTGCGTAGTTTATATTGTCATATTATTCAATTTGTCTATACCGAGCATGGCCCCTATTGTTCTCAAATACAGTTTTATTTTCGTTATTTCGTTATTTATATATTCGTTTTCATCCTGATTTAGTACGTGACCTTTCCAGACTGTTGGATTTACAGCGAACATATATATGTGTTTCTCTAGTGCTTATCATAAATCATGGAAACGTACTTATATGACCAATGAAATATCAGTATAGCTATATAATTACAGTGTTGGTAATATTGGCCGAGCGTTAGCGAAGCTTTGTTTAAAGGTTATTTTTGACGATGGAAGGATTGTGAAGGAAACAGGATTTTTCCGGACATTCCTTCTGCATTGACCATTTCTTCTGCATAAGTGTTACTGTTTTCTTGTTTCACTGAACGATGGCAAATGTCCGGAAAAATCCTGTTAGCGAAGCTATCAGTTATGGGGCTGGAAAGATTTCATTTCTGTCCATCCTCACGATATCTCAAAAATAAAATGACCTATAGACTTTAAATTTTGCATAAAGCTTCGTTTCTGTACGGAGAACACTGAGCTCGATTATGGTTACCAAATGGTATTTGATTGAGCGTTAGGGAGTATGTTTACATTGGATTCATGGGTAATCATGACGGACATGAGAGAATAGCAGAATAAATAATACATTTGTAAACACAAACTGACACCAATCATCACGTGACGTAGTAACACATGTAGTAAAACTACCCTACTATCAACATCCTCTTGTGAATTAGTAGCTTGCTGTATAGATTTTTTAAACAGTACCATGAAACCCAACTGTAGTGATATCTTATTATTCATTAGGATATCATGTGGCATGATATATCGAGAAATATCTCATCTGAGGACTTCAAACGTTATATGAACATTCTTTTCTAATAGACAAGAATGAGCCCTATGTTGCTGCTCAGTAGGCTGACACGTTTTTTGGCGTACCTAGTTCCTAGGTATAGTGTAGTAAATTGCCCCAAATCATAAAACTAGTATTCAGCAATAACAACTCTTTTCTAATATTATTTATTTTTTAATAAGAACAATGTTTACAACTTCTCCAACAATATTTTGGAATATACGAGTATATTATTTTTATGTATCACAAAATTTATTTTTGAAAAGTGTGAAAGTACGATAAAACATATTTTCATTATTAGGAACGTATTTGTTACTTTAAGTTTAACAGTAAGTTAAATTGGCTAGGAAATAAAAGAGGTGACAAAATATTCGCTGGCATTGCAGGATTATAATCCAGGTTACAATCCGTCCAAATGGGACGTTTGGTGTGTGAGCGGTAATCGGTGGGTTTCAGAGATATTCGCAGAGTATTAAAATACAATATTCACTGTAGATGAGAATGATCTTCAATAGTATTATATAACGCTTGGTTTAAATGTTTGAATATTTGTTAAATATACACAACAGTAATTTAACTTCAGTTAGGTATTCAACGACTGGAATAAATATATCGCGATGGAAACATTTTTGAAATTTCTGAACTAAACAAGTGTACTTATCGTTTGATAAAAATTCATTTAAAAACATAGAATTCGTTGCATATTACAAACTGCATCAATTTATTATTGAATAAATGAGTCATAATAAAAGCGGAACTCTTGGACCAGTAAAGCGTCCAAAGAGCAATAAAATTGAGGTAGACCGATCTTTAATATTTTCAGATAAATTATCTGTGCCTTAATGACAACTCTGACCCAAGCTATGAGCTAAGGTTTGTTCAGCGAAACTCTACGAGAAGTAACGATGAGGATATTTCCAAATGACGACTGATATATGGCATAATTGGGTACAAGTAACCAGATACAACGAATCTGTGTGTTGTAATCTTTGGTGTAGTGAGTCAGAACACGGTGCGTGTAGTTTTGTTTGCTTTTTCTTTATTTACTTAGGATAAGAAGTTGTGGAAGGCCGTCATACCAATTAGCCCTTAAAGGACTTTTGCCCTTGCCCCGGAATGACAAGATTTTCAGGATGGATAATTTTCAGAGGCCACTTCCTGATGAGATCCCATGAGGAGAGATGGCGGAGATCCCGGAGTAGGGGAAGAAAAATTCTAATGTTTAGGCTAGCAACAACTTTCAATATTAAGGGAGTTCCATCCACTCCAACAGTAATCTCAGTACACTACCCTTATCGATCCATTTTTACCCATATATATCGAAATTTGTTAATTGTAGTGTGCTGTTCCTGGACACCCATAGGGATACTCCGATGGCAGTCACATTCGATTTTGCTATAGCCAGTATAGATTTATTGCCAGATATAAATCAGCCAGATTTGAATTCCTAAAGAATTGGACTGCCTTAATGAAGATCTGTAGCATCCATAAATATTCAAAATAGCAAAACAAATAATATGGATATATATATATACATATAAATATATATATGTATATATATATATAAGGTGTTTGAAAAGTCTGGGTACGGCTTAATATTTTACAAACCATAGCAGATAACATCTATAAACTTTGCACAGTGTCATATGGCTATGTAAAATATCTTTCCTTGCTATTACCATGACATGCCAACCATGGGGGGACGGCCCACAGAGGAAAACTTAAATTAAAGCATGGGTCGAGTGATACATAATTTAAAAGAGCTCACTTAGTAGAGTTGAATGCCGCAAACCGCATCTCAAAAGGTTCATCCAATCAGAAATGGCGGGTTGTTTTATGTACACATTGTGAAGTACATTATGCGCTGCCATTTCTGACTGGATCGTCGTATTCTGATGCGGTAGGCGCCGTTTCACTCTACTAACCAATGGTTTCACTGATTATTATTTACAAAAATAACAAAAAAATGTAATTCAAAAATTAATTAACAGGAATTAATAGATGTAGGACTTTGTCTGTTGTTGATAACAACCTGAAATGATAAGAAGGGAAAACCCAGGTCATTTTGTCTAACATTAGAAAGTGACAGCATCCAAGAATGGAAACTTTTATAATAGTAAACATCCAAGTTCCTCTTAAATAAATTAGTTTAAACATTAAAAAATGTTAAAGTGGATAATATCAATACTTAAGTTCTACCATTGTTCTTTGTTGGTGAAATAGTTAACTTACAACTTAATTATATAAATAATTTTATAAATACCACTTATTTTTTATTGAAGTTCTTCGATGGCTTCAGTAACAATAAGAGTTAGCCTTTTTATCCCAATGACGAAAGTGTATCGTACAACTAAAAAGTTGCTGCGGTCAATATGGGTCTGTTCTGGTCGTTTAAATTCAGCCTCAGTGTTTTGGCATAATAAGTCGCCCGCCATTATCTTTTTATTTTCATTAGCAATATAAACAGATGTTTCAGAAAGTTTGTCGAATTATAGTTGTCAACAGCTGTTTAGTGCCAGTTTAATTTGAATTATGAAACGTTATTACGTTTCGTTCTTATCATATATTTACATTCGAATGTAAACAAACTAATTTTCAATTTGAATTCGACTTTATTTGTTGAAATGAATGTGTTACGGGTGGTAAAAAGCACTCTAAATTTTAATTCAGACCAAAAGCACAAACCTCAAAACATCCAAACATCCACATATCCAAACATTCAAACTTTCGCATTTATAATATTAGTGGGATGGGATATATATATACTAATATTACAAATAATATTACAAAGTTTGAATGTTTGGATATATATATATAAAAATAAACTTAGTGCAACATATTGAAAGTATGGAAAGAGAATGGAGCTTTAAGAGCCTCTACAAAATAATGAGATAGGCTGAGTCAGGATTTAAAATATGCCTCTTGAAAGCAAATACCAGATAAATGAGGTTGGCGTAGAAATTTATTACTGTTTGGTCTGAGACCTTTGCTTTAAAGAGTTATTACTGATAATAAATTCTACCAATTCTGCTTTAATAACTATTTACTAAAACACTGTGGAATTTGTTAAGTAGATATTATTGTTGCAAGGGGTTTTGGAGACAAAATCATGGATACATAGAGGGAGAATCGTTCGCAAACCATACATTTTTCATAAAGTTTTGATAATATCATGAAAGTAATAACGATTTGTTCTTATACTGCATGCGAGAGTGGAAGATGCAATGAAACAGCACTCAGGGTCTGGGTTGTGACAGGTCTAACTTCAGATGTCAGTCATCATAAAAAATCTGAATACCAGTTTAGTACATCAAAATTAAATGCCAAAAGTATCCACAGTCTTGATGGTGAAATTAAAGTCTCATTTTAATGTTTTAAATTAATGACGGTTTGGATTGTGAGAATTTAATTTCTTTCAGAAATACTTGCTGGATAACTTGTGATATGTTGGATTTTTAAACCAGATCTTCGTATTATAATACCGTATTATTTCAAACAATCTGGTTTGTGATTATTAGATAGTGTATGAAGAACCTATAACCAAACTGGGATTCGAACAAGTCCCCGACATTAATTGAAAAATCTAACAATATAGTTACTTATTTGGGAATAAAATACTTGTGTTAAATTATTGCTGCAGAACAGGACCCTCAACCACACCGTTTAGGTTTCAAATGTTTCAAATGCAAACTTGTTTTGACATTTTTACTAAAAAACAACCCCGATTTAAGAATTGTCATACAATTCATAGAAAGTTCTTAAATTTATTTTCAAAGTAGAACCTATTAACAACATTACTAACTACTAAGATACTAAGTTATGGATGTGATCGTTATGAAGGAATTTCGGTACAAAATACTCGAAAAGTCGCTATCACAGTTCACATATTGACATATTTTGGCTTCACTCTAGTGATAGCCTCCACACCAAGTGCATGAATTCTATTGGATTTGGTTGGAGAGAAGCGTATATAAATTCAAAATATTATTTGGTTATGATTAGCGCTTTCCAGACACATCATAATACAAGTATTAAAGAGAACATCTTGTACGTTAGTGAAATAGACAATCAAATTAGCATTCTAGTGAATGCAAACGTAAAATGGGGGCAAAAAAATAATTAAACTCCAGACGCATTGGTGTTGACAATGCTTCATAATAAGGAATACTTAGTGACATTCACTAATATGATACAATGCTATAAACTGTCACCTCATTTATTAAATATGACGTGTCTTATTAAATATACATTTTATCAAATAAGTAAAAATTAACAAAACAACTTTTATCAAATACGATTCTGACGCATAACCTGCGGGTTTGTATATAAACTAGTTCAGACTTGTTATGTAAGTAAACTGTGAGGCAACATGTATAACGAGCAAACTACCTGTGTTGGCGCAGAGACGGATATTCAATAACCCGAGTACTGGTGAAATTCAATAACTAGAGTAGAACACATCTACAGTGTGGAGTGCCGAATCATTGAATCAATTTACCTACTCCACTCGGGTTATTTACGTACGTTGTTTATCTATCAAAGTGTTGCGAATCAGGTAAAAATTTCATTAGAATACAATGTTACAACTTTCCAGTATCAAACTGAAAAACATTCATAAATTATTTTGAATGATTGAAGGATGATCTCTTATTATTAGAAAATTAGAAAACAAACTTGTGCTGTAAAGGAAAAACACAATTTTCCAATACGGTAAAATTTATTTCACGAAGCCTTTCACCCAACAGTGGCATCTTTGATGTTAAAAAGGCTTATGAAATAAATTTAAAAGTACTGCACAATCGTATATTTCCTTTACAGCAATATTTTGAATTAGTGTTTTTGAAAAGCTTGCCTTTCCATAATATAGTTGTTTAAGGTGCAAAACTCTCTCTCACTGTACCTCTTCCCTCCTTTGTAATATTGAAACTAAAAGAAAAAATCAATTTAAAGATTATCTTAGATACTAGAAAGATCTTACATTTGGGTCATGACGAGTTCGGTTTTTTATGAACTGAAAATAACATTGAGAAGGCTTACTAATGGTTCCTTGTAACGGAACATGTGGTCCTAAAGTCCTCACTTATTTTGCAAAATATCTATGTATGGCTGCCATTTTATATAAGGTGGTCCAAATTAGGGTTTAATGGTGCTGTTAATATAGTTTCCTTCATATTAGGTATCAGATACGAAATCATCCCATTATTCCTTCAATTGGATCCTGTTATGCGAATCTGAGCAAGAAGTATCAAGTTAGATACAGATTTGGTTGAAGAAGATGTGAACATTGCTTCGGTGGAAGGAGTGCACATTCGTCACAGCGAATTAAAGTTATAAGCATTGTGAGCTAGTGAATGAAGTAATATGCATTGTGAGCTAGTAATCGCAGACACCCTGCACAGAGAAACAGCTGTGCGAACACAATACGGGAATAAACTCTCTATACTCGACACAAATAATAAGTTCGACTGAAACAGTTAATTTATTTACTCTGAAACCAGAATAAAACTGCAATGCGTTGCTTAAGTTGTTGGTGCTAGTCTTTGCTACACGCACGTTTTAGAGCAACTGGTTCGCAAGTTATATATTATTTTTTAGAAATGAGCTAAATATTAGTGTAAACATGTTTTACAGCTGGGATTTTGATTTCTAACGTTTCATCGATAAGTATAAATTGTGTGGATTGCATATAAATAAAGAAACACAATGTATCATTATTATTTGTTTTTAATTGAAAAATGATAAGTCTACTATTTTTCAAATTATTCTTAATTTATAATCTTGTTTTTCCCATAAGTGTTCCATAACTAAAATAAGAATTTTCTGCAACTATAGCATTGGCGTTAATATTAGAAACCATTTAGGAAAACAATTTAGGTAAAATTATCAACATTATTTATATCAATAAAATCTAAGGAGTTTTATCTATATACATATTAGTAGATCAACTCAACAATAGAGCAGCCCACATCAAAATAATCCGATAAAATTTGAGGCAGTGTTGCCATATCTTTGCTGATCACCAGCTGTTTCCTAATGTTGAGAAGGATCAGTAATTTTTCATTCACGTAAAACTGGCAACAGTGCTTGGTGAGAGGCGAGTTGGGGTATTGAAACGCAACAGCCACCACTATTGGAGTATTTTGGCACGGGCTGCGTTTCTATGGCCATAACTTGTATTGATTTCATCGTTTGTCAAACTTGTATACTTGAATTTGAAATTGTATGAATAAAAAATGTTTTAAATATGATACACTATCAACGTACAGAGAGTGTTGTATGTTCAAATATCTAATCTTGATTCAGTACGATTAATAAGATCTCATAACTACACAATATATTATAAATGTAAACATCTGAATAGAAAAATTACAATTATTATGTAAAAAATAATCAAAGCTTAAATAAAAATACAAATTTATATATAATTATAAAAATTCAGTTTTCATATAATATAGTCGTTTAGATTTAATAATAATACATATGCCGAGAATAAATTTCCAATAGGGTCAGAAAAACTAAAATTTATAATGTAAATTTTGGAAAAAAGGTTAAAAAAGTGTTAAATTTCCCAATTTAGTAGATAAATTGGGACATGTATCTAGTAACTCATCAGTATATAAAATCTAGTCAGAATATAGAATATTTTCTTACATGAACATATGACGCAATCTTAAGCAATGCATGTTGGTGTTGGAGAATGATTGTCATGTGTATGTGAAGAGGGTGGGGCTGGCTGACACTGTGCCAATATTGGCCTATCCGTTGATATACAGTTACAAGTCCAGCCAACTCACTACCTCGACCTGAACCTGGCCTTTACTACCAGTTATGGAACTCTGAACAATGAACCAGTCATGGAATTTGAGAGTTCCTTTCATCTAACAATTTTGCCATCCTTAGCTCCTAAGCTTTGTTGGACAGTAAGTTTGGACCCCTACAACAGCTGTTTTTATATTGAAGTTAAGATACATAGAAGTATCTTCAGTATTTCAGTTACATAAACGCTTCAATAAGAATTATAATGTATTAGGTCCTCGTCACGATCTTATACAAATTGCTAATGTTGTAATAAATATTATAAAAGCCTGCAGGTTGTTTTTATGTTTACAAATATGCAGGATCAAATCATATCTACGAATTCGTAATTATGGATGTGTGTAATTTTGAATCTTCATTTCACTATCGATAGCCTGGCCATAAGTCCATAAAAACGGAATTTTTAGTATTTGAACGCCGATTTTAACTATTTTGGAATACTGGATTAGCAGATAGGTCCCATTTTGCACAGTTACGCTTGCTGATACATCCTTATTTTAAATAGCGCTCGGTATTATAAAACAACTAAACTACGAAACATTTAGGTGCAAAAATTTCCCAAACCATTTATGGCACGGTTGTTTCAGTAGTGTTTATTTAATAAATGTCAAAGGCAGGGATGTATGGTTTGTACTTATTTTAAAATCAGGAGAGCTTTCATTATTCTCTATTACATGTATTAAAATTAAACTACTTATAGAATGTTTTATTTTAAAACGTGTAATTACATTGAACTAGTGTATGTGTTACACGTGGTCCAGTGTGGCCAATAATTTTAAAAATCACTTTTATAAAAAACACAATTTGGATTGTATTAAATGTGCGTTTGGATACAAACTAGTTTAAACATTTTACGTCAGTAAACTCTGAGCTAACAGATAAAAAGAGCAAGATAGCTCGTTTATATAGAGGTGGATATTCAATAACTTGATTACTGGTGAAATTTAATAAACCTAACTACTGTAGAACGGTTCTTGAGCCTGGACTGCCGAAATCATTGTATTTGGTTTAATACTATTTAAAAATGTTCTTGGTTTCCTTGACCAATGTATTTCAAAGCACCAAAACTCAGTAATATAATTAAAAGTACTCTTGTTGAAAACAACATTTTGTTTGGTATTGTTATTGATAACATTCCTTAGAGGGTAGGAAGTAATCAACAATGATGCAGCTATATTCATCTTCATTGACATGTGAAAAATAGTCAAGTTTGACACGTATAAAGGGAAAGCTGTCTACTATGCCAACGTTTACTCACAGTTTAGGTATGGAGTGATATTTTGGGGTAGCTAGTATATGAATATGTTCTAACTGAAATGTATAAAGTCCTGCTCAAAGTATTTTATTAATTTAATAGCATGCTATTGGCCTCATATATTGGTGTTGTCACCAAGACATACAAATAAAATCAATAAAACTTTCACAAGGATCAAGATATAATAGTCTTTATGAAGGCGGAGTACATTAGTCACCTTTGAGGCTCCCACAAATCTTAAAATTCAACGTTATTTAATGCAGTTCAAAGTTTCTATAAGGCGCTACTACCTTTCAAGCCATTCCCATCAAATTAATACATTTTTAACTATTGTTAAGCAATGCTGTTTATTAATTTCATCTAGGTATATTACGTTCATATCTTTTTAATAGTATGCAAATTGCTAAACTATTGACCCTTATATGTCATATGTTACGTGATATTAAGCTTCAATATTGTAAAGTAATATGAATGAATTGATAGTATAAGTAACAGTACCTAAAATGAGTTTTTGGATCAAAATAAAAAGTTTTATACACAGAAAATGAAATTATTACACAATTTAAACAGTCTTGATGATCCATAAACGATGAATGGTACCGATTCCAGGCACAGTCTAAGACTTCGGTCTTTGGATCTGAGTTAGGGACGATAGCTCAGGTTCAAATACTTTCTGTAACCGAAGTACCTTTTATCGGTACCATCAACCTTGTACTGTACTCATTATTGTGATTGATAAGACCCTCGCACAGGTCAGTTCCCAATAAGGCCGAGCATATTAAAGGTTAGAAGAGAGTTGGTCTCTTCTTTTTCTAGTCAAAGGAAATGAAAAAATAATTGGTCACTCCTGTTTTTTAGTGACAATCGAAATTTACTATAATCCTACGAAGTTATGATTATACCTCGTGCGTATATCTTTACAGTTATTCACTTAACTAAATAATACATAAATTACTCTCTTTGACTAAAAGTAAGGAAATTAAAATTGTATTCAAAATCCCAAAACAGTTTTGGAAAAGTCCAAACATGTTTTGTTACAGCTCTACATCACCAATGTGTTGTGGAGCTGTAACAAAACACGCCTGGTTAAAGTGTACTGTGTTAGAGTAACAAATTACTTTTACCGAAACTAAAGAGCTCTAATTTGCATATAACATTGTAATTAACGAGTCATTATGTAACGTTACACTGGTATTAATGTTATATATGTACATTTCCAGCTACACAGAGGCCTTCTAAGAGATAGTCTAATGGATTACCATAATATAAATCGTTAAGGTAACACAGAATATACATTCCATTACATATGTTATATTTGATCATATAACTAACGCATGAGCTATTTCACTATTTTAACATTTGTTGTGATATAAACTATGCCAGAAGATACAGATAATTTTTTTATTCCTGTAGACTTAAAGTACGAGTCTTTAATAATCACACTTTTAAAATGAGATACATAATTCCAGAAATTCCACGTAAACATTATTAGCAAGAACAGTTTGTAGCCTTAGGAAAATTACAGTATTTTCAATAATTTGCTTTAAATTCATTAGCTTACATCCATGTATATATCGAAAGAATTCGTTTCTATAAAAATTTCTCTATTTGCTGCCTGCAGAATATCTCGAGAAATGGAGCTAAGACTTACAATTTTCATGAATTTTATTTTCTACATAAGTAAGATCAATTTCGTGAGGGTTGAAGTTCTATCCTTAGGAAAATCTGTTACGCGACTTGGATCCTTACGAACCTCTACACCTTGTTTGATAAAACTCTTCTTTTTGAACTAGATCAAGCTGCAAAGTTTATAAATATTCTATTAAAACAATGAGATATATAAATGATAGAATTAATTACCTAATGCAAACACTTGAGAAAAATGTAACTGAAATTAATAAATACTTATTTATTACAGGTGAAATTAGGGCCTCATGGTCCTTTCTTACTTTTAAACTCATTTATAGTCTAAAAAATATTAAAGTTATTAATAATAATAACACTTAACATTCTACGGTTAAAATCGTTCAATTAACAACAAAAATTACAATTTTACAGAGAAATATAAACTAGACGAACCTTATAGTGATAAAAAATGTATAAACATTTCTTAAACAATGATGTTTAAGACATACAAAAAAGAATAATATTGTTCTCGTATACGAGGGTTGCTATTTGATTTCTGGTATAAAAAAATATATAAAAAACAGCATATATAGCATATATATATATAATATATATATATATATATATATTATATATATATATATATATATATATATATATATATATATATATATATATATATATATGATCTTATATAGTTTTATTGTTTTTTATTTTTTATAATTTTTTTAATATTCTTCATTTTGAATTCACATTTCCATGATTTTGAACCTATTTTCGAAGCACTCAGGTAGCTCCAAAGTATGCGTTTTTAACGAAAATTGTGTCTTTTCGTGTTAAAAATCGTTACACAAATTTTGTTTATGATATATAGAAACAAAGAGAATAATTCATTAGGTGCCAAACCAGGGCTGTGTGGTCGATGGCCCATTAACTCGACCTTCTGGCTGACTAAACATTCAATTTTTTAGCAACTGTTTAAAGCTTGCATTATCTTGATAAAGAACGATTGACCTCTTGTCTTTGTTTGAAGTTTTCAAACTTTCTCTAACTACTTGCAAACAAATGTATAACATTCAGAGTTGACTGTCTTACGTTTCTCCAACGCCACTGCTGCCACATGGCCGGTAATGCTAAAGATACAGGTAACTATTAACTTCAATGTGGATTTGGCTCGTCTTGAAAGAGCCACTCAGTTTATTGCTGTTTTGATTCTGGGTCATATGCGTAGATCCATGATTCTTCACCTGTGCAAGTCCTATCTACAGCCTTTGATGGACATGTAGCAAAGTTTCATCATTTGAATGCACCAGTCAACGCGAGCCTTCTTTTAAGCATTGGCCAGGTTATGCAGAGGGGTTAGCAAACAGGAGCATATTTTTCAGCCCAATGATCATGTAGTACAATGCCCAAAGATGCCTCAACCTCAAGGTATGTCACATAAAGATCCTTTGTAATCAGTTAAAGCAAAACATCGATGTTTTCAGGTAGGGCGACAGATTTTACACGGCCTTCACGGATACCGTCCTGGAATGAACATCGGCCACGTTTGAACTCATTATACCAATTTTTATAGTGCTGTAGGATGGGTTTACAATGTAAAGTTTACACTGGAAATGTCAGTTGATGCCCGGAAACGGTCAGTGTTGCCAAAGTCAAAAACAAGTAGCAAACCTCGTATAATGTCATACTAGAAACATGCTATTCTCACACATTCTGCCCATGCTAGTGCAACGACCTATCTCGATCTCATTCCAAGCATCCTCAACAGATAGTGCTCCTTCAGCGACGCCACAAATCGAGAACGACTCTCTAAGGATGTTATGCTACTAGGAAAGGAACTCCATAGACGACATGGAGTCACCATAAAAGACTTGTTATATACAGTAGTTGTATGCAACGGCATGCGAGGCACAGACTAACCAGAATGAGTTCTATTCACACCACTACGAGAGACAAATTGGAAATAGTTTAAGAAATAATTTAGAAAACCAAATTTTAAAAATATATGCACAAATTTAAATTTCTTCATGAATTTGAGGTCATTAAACTCAAGATATATGAATTAATATAGATAGAGTTAATACTAATAGATGTTACATGCTCATCACTTCCAAGATTAAATAAATATCTCATACAATAATTTTGCGTTCTCTAAAATGTTTGACCCAAAGCCAGTCATGTCGTTAACCACACTGTTACAGTAAGAAAAATGAGGCAGTATGAGTACTTTGACGAACAACGGTTTTATGTGGGGCGGCAAAAACCTATGCATTTTTTCAGTGAATGTATTTGATGCAAAAACTTTGTTACAACTTTTTGCCACAGTCAAGATTAGAGTACAGTTTATTGTTAATCCTAAGTTCTTAACTTTTAGTACAGTTTCACTAACAGTAATAGGGAAAAGACATACTTCCACTGCACATATTAAATAAAAGGTATGCAATTAATTATATTCGAAAATATAATACGATATTCAAATAATAGGACCACTATTAAATATGAAAATTACTAAAAGAACTAATGAGAAGATGTATAATTGAGCCTTAAAATAGTCACAAATTATTAAATGCCCTTTTCAAAGTAAAAAAGCAAGACTTAAACATAACCCTTAAATTTAACTGAATATTGTATATACTTCTTATACAAACTGAGAAGAATGTAATTAGCAATTAAACTACGCTGAGCAGTCTTTATTGTACAACTTAGAGTAAATTAAAGTCAACTTGCGCTAAATAACGAGATGTTTACTTATACTTCGTTCAAAAAGTTAATATTTATCTCGTGATGTAGCTTGTTAGGCCTCTTTTTAACCTTATAAACATCCGCAAAGCACTTGTTTTAAAGTTATTCAATTCATTTTAAAATAAACATGAATGTAGAAAGCGAACGTATACCTGAATAATGTTTGTTTCATAATTTTAGTAAGAATTAGTGAATGTAAAACCTTGCATCATAGTATTACGGTCAGTGTACATCGTAAAGTAAAATATAAATATGATCTAATATATCTGGGTAAATACATAACAATTAAACCAATACAATCTAAGATCTGCTAACTAGTAAGTTGGTTTAAGTGAATATTTACTATAAAACAAAACATTTTTTAAGTCTCTAAATCTTGATATTTTATATAAATATAAATATTAGGTTTAATAGTGAAGAAATACTTATATAACATATAATAATAATAAGTTATTACATGGGTTTAATAGGTGAAGAACACCGTCGTTTGACAGTTGACAACTACCAGTATGTGTCAGGAGGACATAATAAATGTCAGCCAAATTTGACATGCCAGTCTGTTACAGGCTTTTCTCACTGACATTTACATTATCATTGCTGAATATTGCAACGCATTTATTTATCTTTATTTTATAAACGTTATACCATAATACCATTAAATTATTAAAGTAAACTATTTCTATCGTGTCCAATATAAGTTACAAAACTTTACTGTAATTAATAGATCACTGAAATGAGTATATAATGAAATTATTTATATAATGTATTATTTGATAAATTACTAAATAAATTTATAATGTATTATTAGATGATTTGAAAGGACATGAAATAATAAGTTTTTGAACATCTGCTATCGTTGTGTATTACAAAACTTTACACATGCAGTACTCGTAATACTTTAAAAATGTATGAAATCCTACTATACTTTCAAAAACTGGATACTAAATAATGTTAAAAAAATAATTTACACCATAGCGAGCAAAAAATATTGTGCTATTTCTTTTTTATACATAAAATGTTAACTGTTTGTTTTTTAGAAAATTACTGTATAATGCCATTCTAATTTCATACATACTTCTTATTTTATATCTTGCATTTTACAATAAATTGATTTTTAATTCCATAATGAGGGATATATTTAACTAGTCACAATTTTATTTTAAGTTGTTTGGTATACATAATGCTAGTCCTGTCTATATAAAAATCCTTTCAGAATCCTGTAAGATTATTTGGGGAAAGATAAAAGCGAGTTGCTATCCTGATAAATTGAAGAGGTGTTTACCATGAATACAGCCTTACATATTTTTACAATTATTACAAATTGAGCAAAGTTATTCGTAAAGTGCTTTATCATAGATGATAAACTAGTCTCATAATTTACATAAATCTTTCACTCTAAGTAGACTTCCAAACCCCTCCAGTTTAATTTACAGCACTATTTTCTTTGACAGCACTTTATAAAAACGTATAGGTGTATAAATGCAAAATAAATATCCTCCGCTCATCAAGTGGTGGAATTCAAGCTATTATTTGTGAGTTTGTGAATGAATGTAGCCCGAGGCTCATTAACCGATCTCTTGTTCAAGTTGTTCACCAGCCCGTTAACTACAGCTCCAGCCAAGTCAATAAATCAACTTCCTCTCCAAGTCAAAGTTTTAACTCGCTCAGACTTGTTCTGTCACGATATCATGTTCTCCTCAAGTCCTCAAGCAAACAATGCCGCATTGGCATTGTATTTTGTCGCTTGAATGTTCAGCTATATAACGAAATCTCCATTTCATATGTTTCTTGTTAATAGTGTGTACGTTAGAGATACATATTTATGGTGTTCATTTAAACCATTGACTGTCACATAGTTCTTAAAATGTTTGGCTGGTTAAAATATTCTGTTTATAAGTGCTTCGATACCTGAAATCATTGTTTAACAATCACTATACATGCTTTATAGAATGGTAAACTATGCTTCTTTTGAAGATCATGAGCAACAAATAAACAGTTTTTAAGCATTTGCCTATTAACTATGAAACTGAATGAAAAAGAATTTATAATATATAAACGAATTTGACATTTTTGAAAGATTTGTAGGAATATTTAATATTAATTATTTAATTGATTAGTTATGCGTTTTAAAATATTGCCTATTAATTAAACTTCAGTACAAATACGAGTATTAATCGTATAGAAGGTTGTTAATAATTGAACGACAATGTTTGACAAGCTGATCATCCACGATGTAAATGATTACAGCAATCATTGTAATACAAACAACCATAGAGTTGCTGTGTCTGGTTTTAAAATTTGTAAGGCAGCAATCATAGTACAGTTATGCTTACGAGTTGAACAACACTGTCTGTGGCCCCAAAGCAGTATGCTTCATTCCGACTCTAAAAACTGTTCTTTTGTTTCTCAAGTGATTCTTTGCTGCAGCACGTTTCTTTCGCTTTGAGATGCGAAATAAAAGGACGTTTCAATTACCAAGAGATTACGATTTCTTGGTAGGCAAACTATGATCGTTTCATTTGTCATTGGAAACTCGATAATATAGAAGCATACTTTGTCATTAATATGTTCGACATGCATAAAGAAAAACAGATGTATATGTATCAAAGGCAATGGTAGGGAATCAGATGTAATGAACCAATGAGCACTAGCTCTATATAAATGATAAAATATATAATATACTGACCTGTACAAAACACACCTTGTTCGAGTAAATAAAAATTGATTCTATCACAACAAATAATAAAAAAATTACACACTGAAAACTTAATGTTTTCAAGGTTTCTGTTTTTTCATGTTAAAGATTAAATAAAATTAACTTTGGAGCAATCATGTCTAGTTAACTTGACTAAAGAGAAAATTCCTAAAGTTTATTTCAACCATATTTATCATGACCAACCAAAATTTGATCTTATATAACTGAATATTTTAATTTTCCCTTATGTTACAAGTACTTTTAAACGCTATAATGTTGTGTAGTTTTCTGTTAACTGTAGTGGGGATTAATACCAAACTTTATAAGGGTTACATCCAATGAACTGGTGCAACGGGGTTTTGTACAGCCAGACAGAACGTTACAAAAGTCTTTCGTAATAAGTGCAATTTTCCCGGATCATCGTTGCCCACTTTGTTGTCCTTTGACCTTTTAACCCGAAAATTGATAGAGTTCTTCCTCGGACCAAGAGTGGAAAGTGTCAAAGTTATTGCACAGACTGACAGACAGACAAAGGCACGATTTTAAGGACTTCTGGGTTATTAACAAGATCATTTTCTTTGTTTTTAATTTAAAACAATTCTGAACATTTTCCGTCGAAAAAAGTCTCAGAAATGTGCCATAGCTTTGACATCCACTTCTTACATATTATACATTCATCTTATGCTTGTTCAACCACTTATGTACCTGTATATAAGGTGTACAGTAATTAAATATTCATAGCTTACTAACTTCCCTCCCACTGCAAATAAATAAATAATAAATGTTCGTATCGAGCGATATATTTCCAATAAATAACGTAACCAGCTAAAATGCTTCTTTACATCAATTATATGAAATTCATTTTTATCTAGCAAAAATATATTTTTTTACGTGTAAAAATGATAGTCACATTGCTTTTCTCGTATATATTATTTCTGTACTGCAAGTGTAAGGTTAAATAAATACTCTTACATGAATGATATTTAGAATTATATTGAAAACCAGACATTTGGTTGAAACTCTAACCAGTTTATGTAAGGTATACTCAAATAATATGTGGTATGGATTGAGACAGGTATCTGCAAACGTAATCGCAGTTCGAGCCCAGCCTGCTGTGACGTTAGCTGGCTCGACATTTAATCAGCAACAATCAGCGGCCAGTCAGTCAGTCAGCTGGAACCGATAGCAACACACAATTGTCAATCAGACATCAGACGGTCGTGCGTCAGAGACTCAGCTGGACTTCGCCGATGTTTAGCTCTAAACTATTTTTAATGTTTGTGGTTGATTGGTAATATTAATTCATTGATTTGAAACATAGATAAATAAGTTTCAGGAATCTTATTGTATAATATTTTCTATATTGTCTGTAAACAATAAGTGGATGATTCTGAATGTACATACATGGTGAGATATACTGAGTTTTTATAAAAGAATGGGGTGGTTTCAGTCATTCATACGAAGACAGTAAGGAAATTTTGCAATGTTGTATTGGTGCCCCTGGTATCAATATTTTGTTTAGGAGCAGTTGTAGTTACGACATTATTCCATTATTGTTGTTGCAGTGTGTTTTATAGTGTAACTGTTTTCTGATAAAGAAAAAAAAAACAAAATATGGCTTTTGCATGTTCATAATTTTAGATCAACATAGAATTTGACGCGAAAGATCTATCTCATTAAAATAAAACACGACGTTAATTTGTGCAATTCGAAGATAATGGATCAGTTGTGAAGCAGAAATCGGTACCTCTTGGGGGTCTGACAAATAGGTTGAACTAATTAGACAATTTGCACTCAAAAGTCGTAAGAAGTCCATACCCAGATGAAGCCCAGCGTTAGGTATTGCAAAAACAAAAGTTAACAAAGTGTTACGTAAAAGACTGAAATTAGACATATATACATCTAATAAATTGTAGCAATTAAAATCTGATGATCGTGTAAAACGATCTCTCCTAATTTCGTTCTGTTCTTGTGAACAGTCTCCAGAAAATCCGTAATTCTGATCCATTCTTGCCTGAATCCACCTAAGGTGTATAAACCACAGGTGCCATCGGCTAAAACTAGGGAAGATATCACTCGGGATCTATGAGGGTAATTATAGAGAATATTTCAATCCTATACTTAATTTATTGAAGGGTATTTAAGTCATGACCTTCTGTTTATTGAGATGTAGTATATATGTATAACAAAGCATCCCGGATTTAATGAGTCATAGGAATAATCCTCCATCTTCTTACTTAATTCCGTCCTATTGATTGAGGAACACAAGTCTGTAAGTTATGAACTACAGTATTATTATGACTGTACTAGAAACAAAGGCTATTAAATATTGCGGAATTTTATCAGAGATAATCAAAGATCGTCTTGCCTTTTTGGTTTATTTCTCAACTTACGTAAGTTTTATTCGGTTTTATTCCGTAATTATAAGCTGTACGACTTCGGATAGCACAACTTTTATTCCGTATAACATTAAATGTTCGTAATTTATCCAAGACGTCAACGTTCATTAAGTCTACGAAACTAATGGAGTTTTTATTAAACGCATTTGATACTTACTTTAATACATTTTACATTTTCAGCGCTTATAATAAAAATATTATCTAAACGATTTGATATAAATCTATGTACGGGACATATTGACAATAATAATTTAATAATTAAATAATTCAACAGCTCCACATTAAGATGATATTGATTTTTTTATTCAAAATCCCAGCCTACTTAGTTCTATATAGGTAGATGAATTTCAAAATTTTAAATAGCCTAATTATATTATATAATGAGAATATGAATGAAACATTTATGTTAAAAATGTAATGTTACACGTTAATTTAGTATAACGAAATTTAATTTATTGAAATAAAAACAAACACCATTTTAATAATCAGTTTAAAACCGTCAGGCACGCAAAAGGCTTACTGTTTTAATAAATATGATGGTATCCACTCAAGCTCTGGGAAAGTTATAAAACAATTAATTGCGGTTAAAGTTATAACTGTATTAATTAACGTAAACAACCTGCCTGTGTGGGGGTCTTTATCAAAGTAATCTTTCTCAGAGATTGCAATTTTGTTGGTTCTTTCGCTGTCTTGTTTCTAACTTATTTATAAAAATTAATTCATAATTGAATATTATATTTTGAATCTCCAAAATCGTATTCATTAGGTTTAGTTTTAATTTTAAACTGAGATTGTAATTGAGGTTTTTAGTACAAAAGGTAGAGAATATTATATGCTCTCAATGAATGTTCAGTCTACCTCATAGGAGGTTGAGGGACTTTAAGAGTTATGTACTTAGTTGAAATCACATGAAATACGGCAATAATCGCTGTTAAATCATGAAGTCACGTTTGTTTGTTGATATTAGCAAAATAATTTATCTGTTGTCGTTAACAGTCAAGCAAGGGCTGTGTTAAATCAAGGAGAAAAGGAAGCCTCAGCTACTTTAGAGAAGAGTTACCTATCAGTTTCATCACATTGCTTCCAATTTAATAAAACTGGACTCTCGCATTTAGATAGCAACTAGGGATGTCTGGTTTGTATAAACAAATGGTAGTTAATTTTGTCAATACACATAGCACAAAAAAATTACGTTTTACTGAACACCAACTGGATTCCCCTTATTGGCTGACCGTCAGCGAAGTATCCCTTAGTAGACTGAACCGGGTCCGCTTATCGTACCCTACCCGCGAAGCCTATTACTCAAGGGGCTTAAAAAAAATTCATTCATCTGTCCGACTGTCCGCACGATATCTCAAGAACAAATTGACCTACAGACTTGTAATTTTGCATACATCTTCATTTCTTCTATATATATAAACTGAGATCAATGATGGTGCTTGTCATTCCTTGGGATTTGACCAAGCTTTAGAAAACATTTTAACATTAGTCTTATGGGTAACTATGATGGCTGGGGGAAAATTACATTAACCATACGAGATTTTAACATGCGTCATACTAAACACATGTACCCCGGGTATCCCAACACATTTGACATCATTACTTGGTGACTTGGGGTGAAAAATGAAAGCAAACTTAATGATAAGAATGTGAATGGATCATGTGGCAAGACTTTAAATTTTACAAGAAAATTTACTTCTACATAGTTCAATAATGAGCGTTTGTCTGAGCTTGTGCACGTCGTTAAGGCGTGTTTCTTAGTAGACTCGCATTTCTCTTTTATCTCAGTGAGCGATGTAAAACTTTCTTTCCTGTATGATTGTTTGTCTGTATGTCTAACCGCAGGACATCTCAGGAATGAAATGAGCTATAGAACTGCATTTTTCATACAGACATCAGCGAAATAATAATCAGCGACTTATATTAACCATAGTTGAAAGGGTTGATTCAATTTGAATGTTGGGTTCAGCTTCATTTCACCTTCCTCTTAGCGCATAGTCTGGAAACCGGTACAGTTATGTTGGCGAACAGAACTCAAAAAAGTCGGCGACAAACCAATTATTTACATTGTTACGATATCAAGGACTCCCAGACAACAAAATATAGTGTAGTCTAGGTGAAGAGGTATTCTTATTGTCTCATCTATGAAACCGAACTCAATGAAAAGAAATGTGAATGTATCATGTGGCAAGATATCTCGAGAAAGATTTAATCTGAAGATACAATGAAGGACCTGTTATACACTTTTTTACAAAGTGTCTCAGTTATGCGGCGGAAGAAACTACAAACATTCAACCATCCAGAGAAAAATAAATCAGCCATGATGAAGTATTGATATAGCTTAAGAGACTGCGATTATTTCCGTTGACCGTTAAAAAGGGAACTTGAGAATTTTCTCTCACATAATCTCATTTGGTCCTCTTACCTGAAAATTATTAATGGACCACCAAGAGCCTGTACAATACTGTTCAACTATCAGATCTGAGATGTTGGTTTTTTTTTAAATTTTGATAATTTATTTCGAAAACTTTTAGTATAATTTTGGCGTCTATCTAAGAGTGTCTGAAATCTACTATCTGGAACTATTTGGGACACAGATATTAGTATTCAGGTGATGATGTATTATTTTGTTTGTTAATCATACCAAATTAATAATTAGTTAATGGACGTAGTAGATAACAAATATGTTCTCAATAAAGGCACATCAACTTACGCACTGCCGGACATGCAATAGGAGCTGTGGTTACTTAGCTAAACGTAACTAATCTAAACATCGTCATACTCTCTAGTGATTCACTTTGAGAGAACATTTGTTAAGTACATATTATATACATGTAATATGTTGACAGATACTAGGGTATGATAGTACACACTTTATTATCATTGCAAATACTAAAATAATAAAAGATGATTAGTAACATTATGAAAATGAAAATGAAATAAATAACATCATATAATATAAAATATATATTAAAATAAACAGTGTGAGTATATTATTGCTTAAATACATTTATACATATTTTCTAAAGATGTAAAATAATAAATATGTTTCTAAATATTACTATATTACACACTTATTATATATTTAAAAGATGCACGAAATATTGTATAATTAAAAATTATAATTTTTCTTCAATTATTAAACTCTTGAACACGTATACTTACTTTTTTACTTAGCCTACTTACTCAATTAGATTGAACGTACACTTTTTTAGTCGTAACGCCAGCGCCACCAATGGTCAAGTTTTAATCCCTCTCCCCACTCCACAAAATACCCACCCACAACCATGCAACGATTTACATACTTCATAGACTGTCCCAGTGATGTTGCATAATGCAATATCAGTTCTCCCAGTTGGTGTCGGCGACGTCACTTCCACTTCCGTGACGAGTGACACTCTGATAAGCTTCCAGAACATTTATCGTCACTGACACGCCAACTTACGACTTGCTCAATGTTTACAACCCTGTGAACAAACATTTTAGCAATCTCCTCCTTTTATAGCTTTCATTTAGTTTTATATACAGTTGAAGGTTATATGTACAAAATGTTACTCAGTATTAAGTAGCATTGTTAAACAGCACTGCATATTAGATACATATGTAGTGGACTGAGCGTTAGTAATGGCTCTATCCTGAGGGGCTGGAAAAATATTATATCTACCTGTCCGCACGATATCTATAGAACGAACTCACTTAAATAAACCTTCAATCTTGCACGATGCTATATTTAAAAAAAGAAAAACACTGAGTTCGACTGTAGCCACATACTAGTACTTGAGATTTGGCTGAGCGTTATCGAACACTTTTACATTTCGTAACCATGAGGGAAACGAAAAATCGCAGAATAAATAACTTTGAAAACAAAAAATATAGTTAGATGCTAGTATTTTTAGCCAAATTACATTTAAATTCATTGATTTTCTTTACAGTACATCTAAGATGTCCCAAATGGTAAACTTCCGTTTTAAATTAAATTTTTAGGTACGATTTATTCAGAAAAAATACTACTGTGTAAATATCGCAAGAAGACCACCAAACAGACTACTACTAACGTTCTCGTTCTGCCCATCAATACTCCTTCTTCCTAGACAAATTCATTTTTGACACGCTGACTTTATGTTGATGAAGATAAATAACAATAACGTTATTTTGTACCTGAAGTTGTAAAAGACTAATTATATGAAGCTCTGATACAGTCCTATCGGACTATTACTATCAGTCTACATTGAAAAGTAAAGTAATACCTTGGCAGTTAAAATTGATCTCTAACCAGATTAAATTAAACTGTTTTCTAATTTATGATCAATAATAAGTTGGAACTTTACTATTGATAGGTTTTACTTTCGCAAAGAAAAGGCAATGCTTGTTGAATATGTTTTATTCTTATATTTTGTTATTTTTTATGTCCATTAATAAACAAAACTTTTAAATTTTAATATAATATTATATAGTTTGAAACATTATTGTGAAGGTATAAATAATATCATTATTGATATTTAGTGTCTGGATCTCGCTGGCTTTTCTGTTTAAATTCCAGTAGTTGGATTATCTTTCAGTAATGATTAGTGAACACCTACGGCACAACCCATTCACTGAACTAATAATTCATATATAGATTTACGGATGACGTCACAGCCTTGGAAAAGGGTCTGATATGTTCTGAGGTATTTGAGTTCTCAGTCAAGTAGCCTTTATTGAAGGCTCCAAGTAACACAGGTTGAAGGTTCCGCCTAACATTTTTGTTTCAATGAAACACTGTGTTCAATCCATGATTTACCAGCGCAGTTTGTAATTAAATTTGATAACTAATTGGTACAGTTTTACAACCTACGCATATGTCACTGCCAAAGTTATTTCGGTTTCCAGGTTTCGTCCACAGCAAAGGAACTAACACATTACCACGTGGTTTGTGGAACGTTCTTTTTTTCTTGCAATGTTTCAAGACCTGTTTTAAGTCAATAGGTCTTTTTCCACATCTTTAATCACGGTCTATATGACTTGCGAATCATTTGTGAACAGAATTTAATTTATCATTCTACTTTACTGTAGAAACATTAAATATTGATGTTAACCTAACTTAATAAGAGAAAATGTAATAACACGAATAACCCTAGCAGTAAAAGTCAAACAGCACAGACAGAAGAAGAATAACATATTTTAACACACAATATCAACGTCGATAAAGATTAACCACCATAAAATAGGATCTGCACAGCTCATTTATGATATAGACATCAACCAGATGTTTTTGATTTGGTTAGTAGTACGCAATTCGTACACAACAGACTGATCCACCGGCCCCTCACACCAGGTCTAGGTCATTAAAATGTACAGTGGCAACAACGTAAGTTATGATTTATGACTATTATTCATAGTTTTATCGTTTATTGGTGTATTTAAATAATAGTATCCACCTTGATGACGTAAACCAGATGAAACGTTAAATATTTATTAGATGTTATAGTTTTTAGTATAGAATTTACATACTGAGTGTCCCAAGAGCCCCACTCCAAATTTGACTTCTAAATAATTATAAATTGTCCTTAGAATATATGCAATAAGTCATACGAGAACGTTATCAATAACGTTGTAACGTATAATATAACTTAAAATATGATTAGACGTTTTTAGTGTACTCGTTTAGCGTGTATAGAAGAACCCGACAGTATGTAACAGAAGAGATATCACAAACATGGAGAGACAGACAGATGGACGCAATGCCCTTTTACTTATTGGTCCTAAAAATAACAGAGTTTTTTTCTTGGAACAAGAGGACTCTTTGTGCTAAGTTTCAATCCTCCAAGACATTCCTGTCAAGAGTTATCACATTATTGGTTTGAGGGATAAAACGCCAAAGTCCCTGCACGTTGGTCTGTCTGTAAGTTTGTAAGAAAAATCTTGATAGAAAGGCCATAAAAACTAATCTTTATAGAAAGGTCTCAGAGACTTGAAACTAATCTTGACAGTAAGGTCCTAGAGACTTGAAACTAATCTTGATAGAAAGTTCCCAGAGACTTGAAACTAATCTTGATAGAAAGGCCCTAGAGGCTTGAAACTAATCTTGATAGAAAGGTCCCAGAGAGTTGAAACTAAACTTGATAGAAAGTTTCTAGATTCTTGAAACTAATCTTGATAGAAAGATCCCAGAGAGTTGAAACAAAACTTGATAGAAAAGTTCCTAGAGACTTGAAACTAATCTTGATAGAAAGGTCCTAGAGACGAGACTAATCTTGATAAATTGGCCCAAGAAACTTGAAAATTCATGCACAGGTTCCTCTTGGTCCAAGATAGAACTCTATTGATTTATGTTTAAAAAGTAAAAGGACATTCTGTCCGTCTGTCTATCTGTCCTTCGATACTCGATTTATGTATACATATCCATAATTATATTCAAGTATATTTGTATATGTACTTTTAAACAATTAGATTGATGTACTAAAATGTTTCAACCATAAACAACTATAATGATGTCTTATATGATTTAGAATTTATTTCATGTACTATAGATTGTTTCAAAATGTCAGTTTATGAACATGTTATGTGCAAGAAATATTAGGTACATAGTTTTAAAACAGCGGTCGCTACTGGAACGTACTTAAAAATCTTGCATTCAGCAAATTTAATCCTTCACTTCAAAAGTAATAGCGGCACCATTTAACTGAAAGCCTTTTACACTCAAGTCCTCTAATAGCGCAATCTTCCTCAATTCCCACTGCACAATGATGCCCTCATTTCATTACTTAAATTAAATTTGTCTTATCTCGTTATCCCTTGTTTTGGTACCATGGCGATAAATTGGCTACCCAGCGCACAAGCAGACTCGACTCATCTAAACTTTAACTATCCTTCCTTTCCACTTATTTCTAAACTTTTGTTCTGAATCACAACGTACACTGTCATTATCATTCTTTAGCCATTAATGTTATAAGTTTAAAAAACTAATGCGTTACTAATGGAGTGGTTTGTCTATTTCGAACTTTTATTAAACTCTATTGTCATGTAATTTTCTCTTAAATGTACTTGGTTTAAAATATTGATATTTAATAAATAAATGCGTGTGTGCATGCGTGCTTACGTAATAGAACTCGAGCTAGTGAACATGATAAATGCCGCATCGTATGTGTTTATACGTATCACCCATCACCTAGATACTGTACTTACTTGCTAAATCAAATTCATGATTCAAATTCTGCCAAGGTTTGCAATATTAATTAGCCTACAATGATTGATTAAGCTACTACAAATAAATTACGGTTATCATATGCAATTGAACTTTTTTACAACTAACCATTAAATAGTCTATGTCGTGTGAAACACAAAATTAAATTCTTTATAGTTACTATCTTTACATATACTTAGTAAATAAATCTTATTCCAGTTTTTTCTTCGTTCATTTATCAAGTCTGATAAACTGAGAATCACTTGTAAACAGGTTTGCTTGGATTTTGTCCTCTTATCAATACAATCGGGTCTCTTCAAAGAGAGGCTATTGTACTATTTGATATAGTATATCTGCGAAGAAGGCTATCAAATCCCCTAGTTGTGTCCATGAGGGCAAAAGAATGTGTACCGTGTCATGGGGTCCATCCCATGCAGTGAACTTCCTTCATAATTGGAATGACTTGATTGGCGGATTGTATCGGCATGCCAATTGTCTTCGCGTAGCGAGTCCTTCACTACATCAGCTATCTCAGGACGGTAATATTGTATCTCAGTAGTTAGACCTGTACATGTTTCGTTTCTTAGTTCTTCTTCATGTTGATCCCACGGGTACCGAAAGAAAGGATTCCACCTCTTCAGAATCACACATAATGTTATAAGTGTAGGTTACTGTAAGAAATCGTCTGGTATTTAAAGGCTACGTTTAGAAACAAAACCTCCCTGCGCCAACCATTCTTCTCGGAGGTTGTGGAGTTAAAAGTTAAGTCATACCATTAATAATATTAAATGCAATTTATTTCTCCCATAATGAAATGTTCCCAATCACCAAAGATCACTTAAATTCTAAATCTATTATTACTTATAAAGATTTATAGCCTCATATACACAGCATCTATCTTACACAATAAAAATCTCAAAAAATTTTAAAATCTCTCAAAAAATCAAAACAAAACATTTTATACCTCAAAACCTGTAATCAGGGGATTTCTAATTCACCCAACAGATTGTATTAAACTATTCATGTTTTATGTTTGTTGTGTGATTGTTGAAATGAGTAACTATGGTTATTAGGCATAGGTATATTATTCAAAATTCTACAATAGTTAGTGTGCCGTGTTTAAATAATTCTGGTGTTAGCAAATCATTCACTGGGGAAAACGATGTCATATATACTACATCTATAAATTTTTAAAGAAACAATGTGTTATGCCTACAAATTACAAATCAGTGACAATGGATTAAACCCGAGGCCTTGTAGTCCTCCGACACACAGAAGTGTTTAAACTGACATGAATACACTCAAATCTCAGTGATCGACTCATTCAAAGGATTAGAAGTTCTCCGTCAACAAAGAATATTGTAACTGCAGTAACTCTCTAATCCTCAGTCATCCCGGCCTGGACGTTATCGGACCGAAAATTCTCCGTCGTAAAAGAAAATTTTAACGGCCTTAGCCCTCTAAATCCCAGTCATTCCGACCTGGACGTCATTCGAAGGGCCAGAAATTATCCGTCGACAAGGTACATTTTTACCTGCAGTAATACTCTAAATCTCAGTTATCCCGGCCAATATGTTATTCAAAGGACCAAAAATTCTGTGACAAAGGAGCATTTTGTGACACTAGCACAAAATCAAAATCTTGGTCATCGCTCCTGACTTTATTGAAAACATCTGAATTCATTTCGATAACAAATTACTTAAATGACAAGGAATAGTTTCCCCAGAGTTAACATTTGACTAACTCCCTGAAATTTTGGAAATTATATTTATTGCTTTTATTTTAAAACATTCCATAAAATTACAAAAAATCATTAGAAATTGAAAATTGAAAAAGTTAAATGTTACTATAATTAGTATGTTCAAAAGTAAGTAAAACTATAAAAATATTTCTATACTAGATATTGCCAATGGATATGTAACAGTTTATGTGTAAAGACAAAAGTTACATATATATCCTAAATTCTTTAATACTTTTAAGAGTAAGTGTATTAGGCTAAACTCAGGTTACAGTGCCTTTTCAGTTGCTCATAATTTTAAATTACAAAAACAAACTGTATATTTGATAGACGAAATTTCTTATGGAATATTTCCAGCAGAGAGTAAGAGAGTAGTAATTTAAAGCTATTTAGACTTTTGTTCAAACTACTGTTATATATGTTTAAACGTGTTTGTTATATTCTTTTGCAATTTGAAGGTGCGGAATGGAAACCTCAATAATTTACATTCAATATGCACTAAATTGTATTTTCTCTCTATTTATATGGATGAATTTATTAGGGATTAAACAGTAATAAGAACAAGAGGTGACACATTATCCAATTAATTTGATATTTAACTTTGAGTATAGCCACCAAAAGTGAAAGAAAATCCGAAGTATTAAACAACTGTCCGTCATCCCTGCTGAATTGACTGTAATGACAGACAAAGTAACAATGGGCTGAAAATCAGGATAACACTTTGGACGATTTGATCTACAAACAATATGTACTGTGACAATGACCAATCCCAAGAGTGTTGTAAATCACTAGAATATATTAGTCATACATGTTCTGCTACGAACTTGTGCTGTAGTAGTACATGTAATCGATAATCGGTTTGCTCTCAACAAAGCGATATCGAGTGGTAAAATCGATTAAAAATATGTAGAATTGAATTTTATTAGAATAGTTAATAACCCATAAATATGTACAAATAAAAAAATATATAAATATATGTAGAAACAACACTTATAGGAGTAACCCTGCTTTGGTAGGCACTAGCACAGGTATGTGTGTGTGTGTGTGTGTGTGTGTGTGTGTGTGTGTGTGTGTGTGTGTGTGTGTGTGTGTGTGTGTGTGTGTGTGTGTGTGTGTGTGTGTGTGTGCGCGCGCGCGCGCGTGTTTATAATTATATATTTATAGATACACATATATATATATATATATATAAAACTATTTAATTTGTTTATACTGAGACTATTACAAAGACTCATAATACATTTAATATTATACAAGTATGTACATTAAATATGTGATAGCAAGAAATTGTATTTCTATATAAGATTTTTGTAGTATTTCAGTATAGTTACTGACTTTCTCTTTTCAATATTATAAAATAAACGTTATTCGTATTTTGAAGTATAAACCAGACGTAAGTCTTAATAAGGGACAGTTTTTAAAACTGATATATTTTAATTTATTTTAGCACGTGGTTTTAAGAATGATGTATAGTGGAACAACCTTGAGATTGCCCCATGGGTTGCTTAATTTTTTTTCTCACGAGACCAATGATACACTTTAAACACATAATATTAATTTATTATCATGAACTATGAATGATTGGATCTCGTTTTATGTATTTGTTTGAAAAGCACCAAAACGCTGTTTAGTTTTTCTTATTTTATAAAAGTTTTATGGCTTTAGAATATTCACAATGGAAAAGGTTTGAAAGTTTTCTTCGTAACTATTATGAGGAAAAAGCATTGCATGCCTAATTTTTAAATCTTTCAAGTGAGATATCACCTACAGATGTACGATTTAGGATAAAATTGTAAATGTGTTTTAGATTTAACATTGTTCTTATGGGGCTGAAATCAAAATGACCACAAATATAACGAAGTTTGAGGGTAAATTGTATATATCCTATTCAAAATTTCTAAAACCATGCCAGGAATCATGCTCACGACCTCTTAGAGGTAGAGAACTGCATGTTCGTACTGGAGCGTGAATTATATCTCCTGCTAGCATATCCGGACATTATGGTAGAGCTAACATTTAGTTTTTATGTAGTTCCTCTGAGTGTGTACTCGGAAAGGAAAAGAATCAATGGTTGCACATTGAATATTGTATTAGCTTCGAAAATGCATAATCACTGTATCTTCGATGTGACAAAAATGTGCTCAAGAAAGACGTGAGGTAAAATTTGAATAATGTTTAAAAACTTAAAAAACAGTTTTACCAGTCTACAATAGCAGCATTATGGATTTCATTGGCTTGTGATAATTATAATTTTGAGTATTCATAAGTATATATCTTAAGTATATCAAGTTAGTTAATTAATTATATTATTAATATTAGTTAATTAATAATAATAATATTCATAAGTACGTTTTAAAGTAGGAAGTTAAAGTTAGCAGTGAGTAGTACAGGGAAGGTTTGAAGTTGTAGGTATTTCTTTAAAACCAAAAAATAAGTTGTATTATATGTTAAATACATAGTATAAATTTGTTTTCATCAATATAGTAATTTCATTAGAAAATGTGTTTCAATCCTTATTTTATTATAGAGGATTTATCATTGTAGTAATCATATTATTCCTACAAATAAAGTATTTTAAATCAAGGTATTTAGATATTTTCTACATACAAATATAACGTACTTATGCAGTACTTATTTCAACTAACTATACTGGTATAAAGCTAACAAACCCAACAATCAGAAATTTGTTCCTCCGCCACAATGCGGGTTAAAGTTACGGCAAGCAAACAACCCGTACTTATACGCCGTGAACTCCGCGTAACTTGGTGACATTATTGCATGAACTTAGCTCCTAACACACTTTTGTAACAAGACCTCTGCACCCCAACTTTCGTGCAAATTGTTCCGACTCAAAGACGGGAAATGTAATAATTGTTATATTTCATTTGAAATTAAAATGGGAACAAAGTTTTTAAACTGCAGTTAGTGTGGGGTCTATTTCAAAATTTTTACTATCAGTGATTTGTGAGTTAAAACTCCTAAACATACATGAAGCGTCATGAAAACTACAAGCGTCTTTTTATGCACAAATACACTAGTCAAGACCATACTGAGTAGCTTTGTTCTACACTATCATATGTATACAGTACATACCCCCTCCCCACCAAGCATTTCGCCCCTGTTGGATTTTCATGAGTTTAGTTATGAGACCGATCTTAAACATTAAACTCCGTATCACGTTCTACTGGTATCAAGGTCAGCCTCCCACTCCTACTCCTCTAACACAACACAAAGCTACCCCCATCAACTATCCTCCTTTAACCAGCAAATCACGACGCATCTTACAAATTAAATGGATACTAAATGTGTGTAGTTATTTAGTATTTACGTTATAGTTTAATATAAAAAGCTCTTTACTGTACAAGTGAGTAAATCTTTGATTTATGTATATAAGTAAGACAAAGAGAGAATGGCATTACTTGCTATGAGGTTTGTATCATTGAATTGTCCATCTTGTTTCCGCCCTGCACATAGTGCAGTCAGTCGATTTCCTCTCATAGCCAAAACGCATCGTATTCAATTTAATCTATTAAATCGCCACAATAAATTGTTTTTCCCTCCATCGTAGTACTATTAGTACCTGTTTATGCTGTTTTCTCTCAACGAGATCTATTTGGTGCGGCTTCCTTGGCTGTTGGAATTACGAAATAAGCTTTCTACAAGTGATTGCAGTGCCAGACAGACTATATTTATTGTGGACTCTTTCCCCGTCCCTGTTGGAATAATTGAGATGCAAAGTACATTATTTTACAATAAACATTCGTGCTTTCTCAATATGAATTATTCAATTTATATAACTTTTAAGTTGATTCCTAACATCTGCACTGAAAAAAGAGCTGGTCTTTCAGGCTTGAATTAAAATTTGTTTATCTCAATTTAATTCATTTCCCGCATTCAAGCTTTTTTCAGTAGTGGTTATAAACGATTTCATATTTTGTTGGTTACTTGTTACAGTACCTATATAAATTTAGAAATGAAATATGCAGTGTAAAAGCATTTGAGAATATCATTATCAAAATACCTTATCCACAACTCGCATGTGTTCTGATAGCTCAAGAATATCAACAGGTGTGTTATCAAGTACGTTGACTTGGATGGTAAGTTATTTTTGTCTAGCATAGACAGCCATTAGTTTTCACCATCGTCTGTTTAAAATATTAAACTTTAACATATGCGTTCTCGTGCGCTTTAATGTATGAATTACGAAATGCCCCGTGCTTTCCTTAGGTCAATAATAAACATTGGGAGGAGTCTCAAACTTCAAGGCCTGCACTAAACCCAGAAACTTAGTGAGACTTTCAACATGTGTGTCATCGATAACATCAACTTTGAATATAATTAAATACCAATAAGATTTGTTACGGGGATTGACAGTATAATATAGAAGCCAAAAATGGGTGTGCGGACTTCCTGACCTCGGAAAGCTCCCGCAGTTGTGGTGGTCATACAGATTTGCATGGAAAAAATCAAACAACTGTGTTAGTGAGTACAGTGTAAATTTTAGCGTGTTGTAGGGCTCAAACCTATAATGAAATCTACGCTCTGAAAAGATCAAACCGTGTACCAAGTGTTCATGAATGAAAAAATACGATTTAATTTCTTGTTATCTCTCTATTTAGCTACTTTAAAAACATGCAATATATTGAACAAAGCAACTCCACATACGACCTGTGTGCCAATAACACAGACGCCATTGCTTCTGTCACATACCATATCAGGTTTACTCAAGTGTTGATTAACACGTCTGATGTGATACAGTCCAAACAGCATCGGTAAATAGACAACCATCGTGCTGCATACATCATCATGATGTTTGATGCAACCACCTTGAGTTGATGGTGAT
The DNA here is from genome assembly GCF_021130785.1 of Homalodisca vitripennis. Taxonomy (NCBI): domain Eukaryota; kingdom Metazoa; phylum Arthropoda; class Insecta; order Hemiptera; family Cicadellidae; genus Homalodisca; species Homalodisca vitripennis. Next base: position 125,927,339 of record NC_060211.1, on the reverse strand, counting down.
TCTGTACGCGGCAGAACCTAACCCTTAGTAACTGGTTCGGCAGTAGTCATCTACTAGTCGCTTTCCTTCTGTAATGTGTTTTGATGCAGTTATATAAATCGTAAAGAAATACAAGTCATAATTCATACACGGTGTTCCAAGGAAAGCACCATAAAACAATGAAGTTTAGGCGGTAAAATTCAAACTGTTCCCAAGATCAAAACAATCCGAGAAGAACTGTGAAGTGCCCAGTCCTACCACTAGTGCCTTAAATGTAGTTGTTCTCCAATATCTGAGCGCATTCCTAGCCCAAACGAGTCACCTCCCAACCCATTCGGATCCGGATCGTGACTGCGGATGTTGACTAAGCAAGTTTTACTGAAGACAAAACCACGCATGACGAAAAATACAGTTGGGGACAAAGACTACTATTTCATTTTCATCCCATCAACCGAGTTCTTCACATGACGTAGAGCAATGGTGGAAAGGGTATTTAATAAGAATGTTAAGTTCAGTTTCAGTTCACCTTCCACTTATTGCAACGTCTGAAGTCTTACGCTATGACAGATTTGACTCCTGAAATCTGGAATCAACATCTGTCTGAAGAGATCTAAAACATTTAGCGACGAAGAAGCTCAAAGCGCACTCTCTACATCGTTTCAACATCAGGGACTCCTGGAATAGAAACAAATGTAATCAAGATGAAGTGGTGTTCTCATTGTCTCATCAGGTACTACCCAATCAGGTACACTTCAACCGAGTTTTTGGACGTATAAAATAAATTCATCTATAGAATTCATGATGAAATAAGGATTTTAGAGTTATTTTGTACCATCCAAAACTAATTTAATATGTAATAAAAAATGTTACATTAATTAAGCTGAAAAGTTTATTATTCTAATTATTTAAAATTATCTACAAAATCATCTGAGCTCACATGATTTTTGAACTCCTTTTAAATTGAAATCTTTTGAAATGCTTAAACCTGCAATGTGTCTCGCTCTTGCCAAAGTGACTCTTTTAATGTTATCAATCCCTCTAACATTACGTACACAGGATATTACGTCAACATTGTTCCCTCAAAACAGCAGTTATGAATACAATTTCTTTATACTGTACATGATGCTTTAAAATGTATATTCATGAAATAAAAATTATGTTTGTAACATTGAAAATAAACGGTAGCTAAAAACGAGGATACACGCTCACCTCAATTTCAGGTCAGTAAGGAAGCCTTCGTGTTTTTCTACTCGTTGTACACGCTCATCTCCTATCCTGCCCAATTTCCTGATTCATAATTAACTGTATCAGAGATCTGAGTGGTGATGTTTTGTTTCTACAGCCTTGTTAGCTCAGTAATGCGCTGTTAACCGACGTTCTCCTCGCCCTCTACGCTTCAACACTTCCTCTCTACGTTGCTAGTAAAGGAAGCAGTTTGCCAAAATTTTCAACAACTTTCATACATTATTTTACTGCTTGTGAGTGATTTTTTGTTTTTTCGAAGTAGTGTATCTCTTTGCATGGGGAATTACATTACACATTTGGTTTAGTTTAAAGTTCATGTAATAGACCAGTTCAGATTATAAACCCTTTCATTTTTTTTTTTTTTTACTCTATTATGCCTCAATTTTATTGGAAGTATAGATCTTGAAAGTAAAGGGAAAAAATGTAGGTTTGTGCTAAAGGGTTTAGTAGTTATTTTTTAATAATTCTTATTGGTCTCACAACGGTAAAAACCGGCTAAAATAGGTGGTATTCTCAGAAACTTCTTAGTATTTTTAAACATATACATCACTTGATTTACATATTGTAATTTTATTTTCTACCAGAAGTTTTGAAATACAATGGCCAAAAAAACCATCTACGACATGTTAATTTTATAAAAATTATAGATTTCGCAAATTAGTGGCAATACTTATACGTTGTTTGAAACATGAGCTCTTCCATCCCTTTCTAAGATTTTAATATTTATTACTGAATTATTACGGAAATGAATGGATGAACATTACGACGAACGAGTTTTCGACTGTTAGTGGAGCATTCATCCTCGAGATCGCGGAATATTGAGCACTCTAACGCGATCGTCGTAAATAAGGGAACGTTCATTCATTCAGTACAGTAATTGAGATTATTTAATTAGTGAAGTGAACTGAAACCAGCTGTATGTGAATTACAAAACATTAAAGTTATATTATAATACCTGATACTTCATTTGAAAGCATTTTATAACTAAAAGTCCATATTGATTACATCAATTTCAGGAAATAGTAATTTATTAATAAATATGGCCAATATCCATATATAATAAATAGAAAATGGCAATCATAATGGTTAGAACCATTATACATGATAGTGTGCTCAATATCATGATACATTTTCTATTTTCCATTAAAGAAAATTACACAGCCAAATAATTAGACAGCTATAAAGTGGTATCGCACAGACAATTATAAGTAACAATTAAATGTACCTGCGAGCTCATACCCAAACAAATTCGAAATACAATATATTTGACATTACATATAGTTTCCTTCCGTTCTGAATTTCCGGTATATATCTTGGTAACATATTAAATCATAGGCAACACTGTGTAGGATAATTCATGAGCAAACCAGGCAGACTGAATTATGTTAACTTTACACCATCTTTTACGTGAGCTACTTAGATAAACTCCAACCTCATGTATGGCACCAACCTCATATATAGCACCAACCTCATGTATACTATACGGTACCTGGTTATCTGTGTTCACACATCTCTCGACTGTTTAACCTGGCTGTGAAATCCTGCTTCTATTTTAGTGTTCACAGAAACTCTATGTTTATAAGAATTTTAGGACACATTTGGCTACATTTAATAATGTATGCGTTTATTAATATACCTATTATGAACACAGCGACATAGCCTTCATTTTTTTGGGGATTTATTCACTTATCGCTGTATCATTCTGTACTGATTTAATTTGGGATTTATAATGAGCTAGTTTTTGGACTTTATATACCAGACGTAAGAAAATGTATTTTTCAGAAAAGGGTTATGTAAAACAACAAGGGGCTGAACTGCAAATTTAAAATATTTAAGATTATACAAGCCCAAAGTACTATCATCTTCACTATAATGTTTTATAAAATATTTATACTTTTTATCTACTTCAAATTTTAAGTGGCAAAAGATATACATTTTCAAATGCAAAGTATTAAAAATATACAAAACCAAATGAGATTGTTAAACTTACGAATATGAACTCAAAAACATCGGTCTCTCCATTTCAAATTTGTTCTAGTGAGGTCAGTTATATTTAATTTCTTCAGGAGTTGCCAGGAAATGTCTGTGCCATAAATTTTAGTAACTTTCATTTACTCGTACACATATATTAAATGGTTAGGTTTATTTCTTCACTATCCGAAATAGTGAATTGCTGTAATGTAATTTTATTTTAAAAATGATATATATATATGTTTACCTAAGATTAAACAAACAAGTTTCCGACTGTTCAGGTCTGTCTGCAGAGATTATGGTTCAAATAGGTGTTAAATTAGCATGCAGGCTATATGTCTACGTCAAGATTAGTTTAATGTTGCACTATGTTAACAATGAATACTAAGTGCGAGAAAGTGTTTATATAATAAGACAGATTGTTTCCTTACTATATATCAACTGTACTATACGAAATAATGAAGGATATTATGATTAATTGTTTATAAAATATAATTTATACAAAGAGTTTAATTTGTTAGTTTAGTTAAATTAGTTTAATTTAAAGTGGTTGAAGTAATGGGTAAAAATTACGGCAAAAAGGTATACTGTGTGAACAAGAAAATAATGGTTTGAAAACGTTTTTTATTCAATAATGCACGTCAAGCGGATAACCAACTTAGTGTTGCAGATCAATGCAACCCTTAACATGTCACCGGCTTTGTAATGGCATTAGCACGACAGTAGCCATCATTTGCACACTCTAACCAGCTGTATTCGGCATCCCGCAGTTATCTAGTTGAACTATTCCAGTATTGTAACTGTTTGTTATTGAATCATGCTCACTTCAGAGGGATAACCAACTTAGTGTTGCAGATCAATGCAACCCTTAACATGTCACCGGCTATGAAGGTTATTAGCACGACAGTAGCCATCATTTGCACACTCTAACCAGCTGTATTCGGCATCCCGCAGTTATCTAGGTGAACTATTCCAGTATTGTAACTGTTTGTTATTGAATCATGCTCACTTCAGAGGGATAACCAACTTAGTGTTGCAGATCGCTGCAACCCTTAACATGTCACCGGCTATGTAAGGTTATTAGCACGACAGTAGCCATCATTTGCACACTCTAACCAGCTGTATTCGGCATCCCGCAGTTATCTAGTTGAACTATTCCGGTATTGTAAATGTTTGTTATTGAATCATGCTCACTTCAGAGGGATAACCAACTTAGTGTTGCAGATCAATGCAACCCTTAACATGTCACCGGCTATGTAAGGTTATTAGCACGACAGTAGCCATCATTTGCACACTCTAACCACCTGTATTTGACATCCCGCAGTTATCTAGTTGAACTATCCCGGTATTGTAACTGTTTGTTATTGAATCATGCTCACTTCAGAGGGATAACCTACTTAGTGTTGCAGATCAATGCAACCCTTAACATGTCACCGGCTATGTAAGGTTATTAGCACGACAGTAGCCATCATTTGCACACTCTAACCAGCTGTATTCGGCATCCCGCAGTTATCTAGTTGAACTATCCCAGTATTGTAACTGTTTGTTAATTGAATCATGCTCACATCAGAGGGATAACCTACTTAGTGTTGCAGATCAATGCAACCCTTAACATGTCACCGGCTATGAAGGTTATTAGCACGACAGTAGCCATCATTTGCACACTCTAACCAGCTGTATTTGGCATCCCGCAGTTATCTAGTTGAACTATCCCAGTATTGTAACTGTTTGTTAATTGAATCATGCTCACATCAGAGGGATAACCTACTTAGTGTTGCAGATCGTTGCAACCCTTAACATGTCACCGGCTATGTAAGGTTATTAGCACGACAGTAGCCATCATTTGCACACTAACCACCTGTATTTGACATCCCGCAGTTATCTAGTTGAACTATTCCAGTATTGTAACTGTTTGTTATTGAATCATGCTCACTTCAGAGGGATAAGCTACTTAGTGTTGCAGATCGCTGCAACCCTTAACATGTCACCGGCTATGAAGGTTATTAGCACGACAGTAGCCATCATTTGCACACTCTAACCACCTGTATTTGACATCCCGCAGTTATCTAGTTGAACTATCCCAGTATTGTAACTGTTTGTTATTGAATCATGCTCACTTCAGAGGGATAACCAACTTAGTGTTGCAGATCGCTGCAACCCTTAACATGTCACCGGCTATGAAGGTTATTAGCACGACAGTAGCCATCATTTGCACACTAACCACCTGTATTTGGCATCCCGCAGTTATCTAGTTGAACTATCCCAGTATTGTAACTGTTTGTTAATTGAATCATGCTCACTTCAGAGGGATAACCAACTTAGTGTTGCAGATCGCTGCAACCCTTAACATGTCACCGGCTATGTAAGGTTATTAGCACGACAGTAGCCATCATTTGCACACTCTAACCAGCTGTATTCGGCATCTCGCAGTTATCTAGTTGAACTATCCCAGTATTGTAACTGTTTGTTAATTGAATCATACCACATCAGAGGGATAAGCTACTTAGTGTTGCAGATCAATGCAACCCTTAACATGTCACCGGCTATGTAATCGCATTACCACGACAGTAGCCATCATTTGCACACTCTAACCAGCTGTATTCGGCATCCCGCAGTTATCTAGGTGAACTATTCCGGTATTGTAACTGTTTGTTATTGAATCATGCTCACTTCAGAGGGATAACCAACTTAGTGTTGCAGATCGCTGCAACCCTTAACATGTCACCGGCTATGAAGGTTATTAGCACGACAGTAGCCATCATTTGCACACTCTAACCAGCTGTATTCGGCATCTCGCAGTTATCTAGTTGAACTATTCCGGTATTGTAAATGTTTGTTATTGAATCATGCTCACATCAGAGGGATAACCTACTTAGTGTTGCAGATCAATGCAACCCTTAACATGTCACCGAGTATGTAAGGCCATTAGCGCGACAGTAGCCATCATTTGCACACTAACCAGCTGTATTCGGCATCTCGCAGTTATCTAGTTGAACTATCCCGGTATTGTAACTGTTTGTTAATTGAATCATGCTCACATCAGAGGGATAAGCTACTTAGTGTTGCAGATCAATGCAACCCTTAACATGTCACCGGCTATGTAATCGCATTACCACGACAGTAGCCATCATTTGCACACTCTAACTAGTTGTATTCGGCATCCCGCAGTTATCTAGTTGAACTATTCCAGTATTGTAACTGTTTGTTATTGAATCATGCTCACTTCAGAGGGATAACCAACTTAGTGTTGCAGATCGCTGCAACCCTTAACATGTCACCGGCTATGTAAGGCCATTAGCACGGCAGTAGCCATCATTTGCACACTCTAACCAGCTGTATTCGGCATCTCGCAGTTATCTAGTTGAACTATCCCGGTATTGTAACTGTTTGTTAATTGAATCATACCACATCAGAGGGATAAGCTACTTAGTGTTGCAGATCAATGCAACCCTTAACATGTCACTGGCTATGTAAGGCTATTAGCGCGACAGTAACCATTATATGGATGCACTAACCACTTGTGTTCGGTATTCCGAAGTTATCTAGGTGAACCGGGATAGTTATTGGTTCTAAATTTTCCTGGTAATAACTCATAGCTTGCAGGTTTTTCTGATATATGTTATCCATGTACGTTGACAAATGGCCAAAAACACTTTTTACCATCACTATCCTTCCTTCGTCAAAATTATAATCAAACAGAGAACTGTAGAAGTATTTATTTTTATATCTGTACATTTCAGCATTGGTCGTAACATTTCGATACTAGGATTGAAATCTATCTTGCTCTTACGATGTCAAAAAACCTCATGACATAAAGGTAATAAACAAGTTTTGTGTTACTTAAATTAACAAAAATAAATTTTTGTAACATACACCGACGGAAAAAGAGCAAAATTCCTAAACAAAAAATGTATTGTAAAAAATCATTTATCTTTCGATTCCAACAGGGTTATTTTATATAACATTATGAATAGATCAGTTACAACAGTGTTTCTTATGAAAATTACAACATTATTTTGTCACTGTATGTAGTTTGAGTATTGTGCAGATAGTTGAGTTACGAAATAATAATTAATTATTGAGATACAGTAGAATAGTAAATGTATTCGAAGTATAATATAGATCAGTGGTTCCCAACCTTTTGTGTTTGGCGACCCACTTCCAAATGTTTTTTCACATTCGCGACCCATCTCTCACCCGTGATTTTATATATACATATGTATATTATGTATATATAACATTAATATAAAATACACATGATTTATATTTATATACGTGTATAGAAAAAAATTTAAAATGTAAATAAATATGTACACAGCTTATTATTGAAAACATAGAAAGAGTTTATTGATTATTCAATATTACAAATAATTTTTCTATAATACTAGTGTGACTTCTGGCATTGTTTTGACTGAACAAGTAATTCAATGTCAGGAATAAAATTAAATATTTTGAGGCGTAAATCAATTTCAACGTCCACCAGTCTGTTTCTATACTTATTCTTGATGTGAACCAAGGTTGAAAAGGCACGCTCACAAAGATATGTTGTCGAAAAAACCATTAGGAATCTCATTGCCTTTTCATACAAAACTGGATAGCTTTGCTTAGCATTCAGCCAAAATGAGGTCAAACCTTTCTTCTTGAACATGTTTTTCATGGTGGAATCACAGGACAACTCAATGAACCCTTTTAATGCCAGACATTTTTTCAGTGACCATGCGAAAAATGCCAACCTGTTTTCAAAAAGTACATGCAAAAAAGTACAACTATTTTTTAAAAATGTATAAATTTTTTATTTATTGAAGGAAATTATCCATTGAGGTGTTGTTTTTTATGTCATAATATGGAGTGTTTAAAACAAATTATTATTAAAATTTTTACAAATTTATATAATTTATATTTGTAAGAAACAAAAAATTAAAAAACAAAAACTAAAAAAAATTAGTTTGAACATATAAAGGTACCTTTATTATTAGCCTTAACTAAAAATAAGTTACTGGCAATTGTACTATATTTAATTTTTAACACACACACCAAATTTGAAGAACTTGCCTTGAAAAATAGTGAAGTTACAGCATTTTATCGAAAACCTTGTAAAGTCCACATTTTACAGTAAAATTCAGTAAGACATATTTTGGTCAGTTTCATTCAAAATCACTTTATTTACACGTGTTGTTTAGCCCAATGTATAAAATTGTTGAAATAATAAAGAAAGTAGTTTACATAAAATTAAAATTAATTATTTACAATATAGGGTACATAATTTAAAATTTTTTAACACTTGTGTTTGCCGAAGCACAAAGTATGAATCCCCCTCTTTTACTCATGGTCGAATCTATTTACAATAATCATAAAACTAATAATAATATAAGCAAACTGAAATAAACAAAAGAAAAGCACGAATAATTCCCATTAAAACATAACCTAACAACAACGTATTACCACAGCAACCAAGGACGCTCACTGAATGATTGGACGTAAATGAGGTTGATAACAGCTGATAACGTCATCACATGTTGAGTTTCTATCAATAGTAGTAGTGTCTAGATACAGTATGCAAAGTTTAGTGGCATTTGGTCAATAAATAAAACTACAATATAACAAAAACCGGACGAGCGCCCCCAGCGCACGTCGGCATTTTTCGTAAAACCTAATGACGTGTGCTCGCGGCGCACGTTGGCATTTCTCGAATAAACAGTGACGAGCGCTCACGGCGCACGTCGGCATTAAAAGGGTTAAAGCATCTTCCTGAAGAAGAAAAAATATATTTTTTAATAGAAGGTAATTTTGCAACGCTTAAAAACGGAAGCTTGTAGGTAAACCAGTTGTCACCTATTTCTGAAAGAGTTAATTTTTTCCCACAAGAACAAAAATAGCTACCACTGAAAATTCAGAAAAAAATTGATATAGTGTGATACTTAATTACAATAGAAAAAATTATAATCGCATTTAAAAATTCTGAATAAAAATAAAATTTAAGCAAAAAGTTCATGTAAAAATGTGTTCATACCTCAAATGCTGCTAAGTTGACGTTCTTTAAATTATCCTCGTCGAATGGATTTTGTATCCACTTATTAGTAGCTGCTATTGGTGGAAAGTATCGCCTCAGTTCGGATGACAAGCCTTGTAAGTGTTCAATTATAATTTCTGAGGTTACTGAATCGACTGTCAGCTCATGGAAATCCACAAATTCGTTCATCAATGGGAATGCATCAAATTTATTTGCTTGTACCTTTTTATGTCATCTATCAATTTTCTTAATAGTAGCATCCACTTTATCTTGAACAAAGAATCGATGTACATCTTCTCCTGGTAATGTAAGATTAAGGTTGTTTAGAGAGCTAAAAATGTCAGCTAGGTATGACAGTTTTATCAGCCAAGTCTCATCATTGAGGCAATTGCAAAGAAAATGTTTGCAAAAGTAAGAAAATTGTAAGAAAATGTTTGGCCTTTTCTTTGCCATTGTGTTCAATTTGAACCAAAAACAATCTAACTTCGTCTCAAAGTTCGAACAATCTGGAAAGCACCTTTCCCCGTGACAACCAACGCACTTCACAATGTAGAAATAACTGCTTATGGTCGCTTCCCATTTCATCACACATTACAGCGAACATACGAGAGTTTTTTGATTGTGCTTTTATTAAGTTCACAATTTTTACGGCGTCATCAAGAGTGCTTTTGAGGTCTGGATTCATTCCCTTAACCGCCTATAGATGCTGCAGTGGGTCCATTCAACTAACGGAGCTACTTCCTTGACTTTTCCTACTAGGCCCGTATATTTTCCCGACATAGCACGAGCTCCATCGGTTGTAAGCCCAACACATTTCGACCAATTAATTCCATGTTCGCGAATAAAACTATCCAAGGAGTTCAAAATGTCTTGGCCAGTTGTACTGGTCTTTAGTGTGTGGCAAAATAAAATGTCTTCTTCAACTGATCCATTGAGATTAAACCTTACAAAACATAACAAATTAGCATTGTCAGCAATATCTGTACTTTCGTCTAATTGTAAAGAATAAAAGTCACTTTCTTTCACAGCAGATATTAAAATCTCCTTTACGTTAGCAGACATTTCCTCAATTCTACGTTTCACTGTAGTGTTGGATAGGGGTATTTGACCTATCTGTTGACCTGATTTTTCATCAAGCAGAAGTGACGAAATTATTTTTGCTCCGGGCAAAATAAGGTTCTCGCCTGCTGTGTGCGGAGCGCTATTTTTTGCTATTAGCAAAGACAGCTGGTAAGAGGCCATTTATTGTAATTTTTTTTATTGCCTTGCCCAGACGACACATTCTCCATATTTGACCGAGTCGAAATAAGTTCTTTTTTCTTACTTTGGAAAAAAAACATCAAAGGTTTATTCAAGCATTCTGGATGTTTTCTTGAAATGTGCCTCTGAAGTTTTGAAGGCTTCATACTTTCGTTAGCCAAGGTTTCGAAACAAAGTATGCATTGGGGTAAAGGTTCTTCTTCCGTACCTATGAACGTAAATCCATATTGAAGTTATTCAGAACAATATTTTCGAAACATTTTTTTCCCTTTCTTAACATTTGAAAATACTCGAGGCACTATAACGTCATTGCTAGTAGACGGACGATTAAGCTCACCTTCATCAGTAGATTCCAGTTTTCTCTTAACACAAAATCCAGTTTTCAGCCAATTCTCCATCGTAAATAGATGTAACAGTCACTACTTTAAAAAAAAAACAAAAAAAAAAAACAAAGCTAGAACGAGTATCACGCTACTGACGTCTGTTCTTACTCGGGCAAATACCAGAGCCAGACTGACTAATGGAGCGAGACTGTGCGAGTGGGAGAGCGTGCGAGCGAAGCATGGTGGGAGAAAAACGGTCGGACTGGCGGCACAGCCGCGGCGCGCCGTTGCCAGATTGTGCACGGTCACTACGCTACTCAGCGGTGCGCCTGAATTAGCACCCCCCTGGACATAGCACCCCCTCGCTACTGACGTCATTTTGACGTCACGAAAGGGGGTGCTAAATCAGCACAGTGGCCGTGTTCAGGCCCTGAATAAGCACCCCCTTCGAATACGGGGGTCCTAATTCAGCGCCTTGACCGTGTTCATGTGCTGATTTAGCACCCCCCCTTCGAATAGGGGGTCCTAATTCAGTGCGTTTGACCGTGCTCATGTGCTGATTTAACACCCCCTTGAATCTGGGGGCTGCTAAATCAGCGCCGTATTGATGAAGATGAATAATTACCCCAACAGAATAGAATAATAAACGTTTAAACCATATTGTGATTTATTTTCTCAATAAAATAAAATAATATATATATAATAATTTAAATATATTGCAATGAGTATATTACTGCATCGCTGTGGTTTACTTAATATTTCAAAAACAAACAGTTCATTACCAATTGTGAAAATAGTATGCATCAAATATACTAAAGTAAAAAACTAGGTTCTAGGCATTCAAATACAGGTTTATTTTAAAGTAAAATTTAATTTGAAATCATGGTACGAACAATGCAGGAGGAACTGATACTCCGTAAATCCGGCATGTGTAATAAATATACATGGTCATAGATTATATCAACTTATTAAACCACTTTAAAAACAATTATTTATTTATTTAATTTTTTTGAATACCAATCAAAAGCGGGAAAATTTAGAACCGTGAAATTGTAATTTTGCGACGGCTAAAGAGCCAATTATTTTTAAAGACGCATCATAAACTGAATATACTATTTAAAACTGAATAGTATAATTCAAACACACTTGACAAACAGTTTAAATATTAGTTTATATCTACAAGAATCAATATCATTCAGTTATATCCATATCAGTTAGTTTCAACTATAATTAAAAAAAAAGTTGAAAACCAATGTTAAAAACAATGTTAATACTACCGTTTTTTCAAAAGCGTTATTGCTTAGGTGAAAACATACATTTATATACTGAGTATTATGGATCTACATTGCTTAATTTCCCCTATGTCGGTTAGTGTGCGTTTTATTGTTTTTTGTTAAAAAATGGAATATCTTGGAAAATCTGAAAGGAAAACCTAATACATTTAATCCTACCAAGTCTTGGTCAAAATTTTATGGTGGCTAAAAATATATTATGATGTTATCTTTAATACTTTCAAAATAGTGGCTATTAAAATATTTTACCTTTTAACTTCTTAAAATCTGCAATTATTCTAAAATATTGCAAGAAAATGAATTTTGAGAGGGTTCTATCACAAATCTAATGACCAAATATATAAAATATAATATGCACAGATTTCCTGTAACAAAACACTGTCGATATTGGAGGTTCTCAGCGAGTAGGTCACAATACAAAAATCGAGTAAACGGCAGCTCCAGAATATCTTATGCCAATTGTGCTCACATCTTAGTCCCCTTCATTTAAAGTACAGGAAATACATTAATATCTGTTGCCAAGCAACTTTTTTTGTCTAATAAATTAAAAACTACTAGAGATATTGCAAATTTATCAACAATGAACGCCTTTATGAACAATGAAGGACAAAAGCAAACGTCTTAATTAACAATAATAAACTGTTGTATTTGTCATAAAGCTTAAATGTATTCACAATATATGTTAAAAAAACTAAATAAAGTGACTAGGTTATCTGTTATATATTAAGAATAATAAACAACAAGAAAAATCGTACAGTAATATTCATACAATAATGCTTTTATATAGATGACAAAATCAAAGAATAAGCGGTTTTTATTGGAAATACATCTGATTGTCGCTTGACTAAATTTTCGTAAATAAATATGTCCTAAAACAACAGATATTTAAATAAATTGATTACACATCTAATATATGATTCTATTCTATCCTTAGATAGGCCTGAAACATGTATTTCAAATGTTTTGCATAATAAATCACAAAAATAAAAGAAATAGGGATAAGATAACTCTAAAGCTGATATTAATTTATTTTCACGAACCATGTTTTTTTACAGTAAAGATGCTCTTAATGAGTTATTTATTATTAGTTTGAAATAGTATTTGAGTAATTAGATTTGTGATACAATCCACGATCAGATTTATTCTTGTATACCTGCTGGATTTTAAGACATTCAAAGTTAAACAGATTTAATGGCCGCCATTTCGAAAGTATTAATGAATATTGTTTATAACTGGCCTTATTACCACAAATATTTGATCCAAATTAGGTAGGATTTGTTTTATTCGTTTTAAGATATTAAAGCCGAATTTGTATATAAAAAACACATACAGACTGACGGATAGGAAACAAAGCCACCAAAGGTCTATTTCCATATTCTGAAATGCGTTTGCCATGACCTGAGCAGTTTGCGGTAATATAGACTTGTCCTAAGAATTACAGGACACTCTGTACAAAAAATTATTGTAGAGAGTGTTCCACAATCTCTACCCAATATTTTCAGACATTATTCATGGACCAAAAGGCAAAAACAATCATATTCACCTTTCTAAAACTCAATAATTACTCTAATAGCCACAATTTTTGTTTTTGTTTTTTGTCTTTTTTACTTTACTATTTATATTTTGAATGGATTGTTTAGGTTAAAATTTTGTATATACCTTTTATATCCTTAAGGAAAATCAAAAATTTTAAATTTCTTACAAGCTTTATTTTCAAAATAGTGATTTCTAAAAGATCTTTAAGCGTAAATATCTTAAAAGCGATATATGGTAAAAGAAGATCTAAATTATTACACAATTTTAATAAAAAATCTAACGATACCAAGTTTTAAAAATTGGTTGTGAAATAAGGGAGATAGTTTGTTTTTTTAAAACCAATTAGGCCTACTGTTTTTTTAAAACCAATTACTGTTTTTTAAAACCAATTACCAAACAATATCCGCCTTTATTATATGACTGAATGTGGGCTGCAAACAATCAGCTGTATTTTGATTTTAAGCTGCTCTAATCAGGTGATTTTAAACATAACATTGCTGAACTGTGGTCATAATATTCTTAATTATTTCTAAACAAAGTTTCTTTTGATTGAGACATCAGAAAAAAACACTCTAATACATGTTGATTACCTAGACCAAAAATTAAAAATGTCTTTGTAGTTATTATATGTCTATTTAATATTTTGTTTTTTAAATGGAAGACCTCAGACCTACTATTGGCTTGTAAATTTATACGGAGTTTGTAGATATGCTATTGATTACGGTGTTTAAACGTAGATGCTTAAATGTACCAGTAAAGATTGCTATTTGTTGCGTTGTTAAGTTTGTTCTAACCGAGATTTGAAGATTTTGTTCTACCCGGAAAATAAAAACATTAAAAAACATAAAAGTTTACTGTATACAAAACGAAATATTATGTATATTTGTATAGTATTTTATTTATTATTAATGAAGTAATATTTATGCTTCTATACATCTGTTTACTACCTAGTTTACAAATCAGTTTATAAAAATTACAACGAATTGAAAATTAGAGTGTAACAAAATTCTCTACACTTTCCGATATAAATAGCCTTAAAATAAAAGTACAGCTAAGCTGAAGTGTAATTTTAAATTTTACCTTTTTATAGACGCTTTATTAAAGACTTCACTGAGATTTCACTCTTATTTTTACAATATTGTAAAAAATGTTCATCCTTAAGTTTGACACTTCCAGATACATGGGGGTTAGAAGTGCACGTCTGACTAATGTAACACACAATAGTGAAATATTCTTTAACTGCATACAAAAAGACGATGATTTTTAGTTTTTTTCTATACATCATTACCGTGTTCTACTTTATCTTTTCTCTTTACTCGTGTAAAATTAATCCGTTACCTAGAGAGTATAATATGCCACACCTTGGGCCTGTACACTCAAACATTGTTTTGATTTTCTTCTTATATTTTTTTAGGAAATTTCATCAAACAAATTCACTATACATAATAAGTTTATGTATTAATATAGGAATTAACAACTGAGAATAACATCGATTATTATTACTCAACCACTCGATACGGCCACATCAGTTTGAAAAGTAGGGTCGGTAGTGCACGGACGGTTTCGTCAGCTTCGTCAAAATTATGTGTGGACCTACAGTCCCTACAATCGATATTTGCAGGTTGATTTCACTCTGTATATTTCATATTTGGTAGACGGCCAATATATAACGAGCAACGATGTTAAAGGCAAAAACAACGAGTTTCAAGTTTTTAAATGTTTACTAGCTGATACCCGCCCCTTCGTACGGATTTTTTTTTAGAATAACTGGTACGTCATAGACATCTCCTTCATGTCTTTAAAAAAATGGCATACTACTGATGAAATAAATTATGGTCATTGGAAAATATTCCAATTTTAATTTCAATGCGACATTCCATGATTTTTTTGAACTGATGTTCTAAAGTAATTAAAAATCACGATCCCTCCTTTCATAAAGTACTGTAGGTAATAAAAGATTTATGATCCACATTTGAAAATAGGGTTACTCATAAAAGGAGCAACAAAACATATATGTGGGAATACTTTACATGTAATAGTTGATATCACTTAATATGAAAGTCCTAATATGAATTCTATTATTCATTCTCGTAATATTACACTAATTATCATCGATACCGTTAGAAAAAGTAATATAATCGAGGGTATAATCCTTTACCAGTGGGATATATCTGCTAGAAGTAAGAGATGGACAGAAGTCGACCAAACATTTTTTTACATTAACTAGTTAGGAAGAAACCTTTGCGGATTAATATACTTCATCCTTAGCTTACCAATGCCTCATCCATAAGTTTTTTATCACACAGTGTTAAATTCATAAACTAATAATGTATCTTCAAGTTGTAGCCTCATGTGAAATGTATTTGATGTTTCTATATATTCCTTTAATCATGAAACATAGTTAGGCATGATTCTATAGAGGATATTTTACACGTAAGCAATAGTAATACTTATGGGCGTAACCTTGAGATATTTTTGTGAGTACCATTCTACGGATTTTTTGTGTAGTGTTAAGTCTATGTAGCTGTTCCATTGTGCAGATGATTCAATGTACGCCTAATAGTGCATAAGATAAAAAATTATAATCTAGTTTCTTACTGCAGATGGTTACCGAGTAATTATTTAAGGGCAGGTACTGAAAAAATTATTTCTGTAATAAATGACAAGTCAAAAACTGTAATTTTCATACTTCATCTGTTTCATTCTATGAAACCTAATTTTGAAATGTAAATTAAAATTAAATATGAAACAAAAAAATGCCGCAGAGAAAAATTCTATACTGTGTGACAGTGAACTATTTTGCCTAAAATACGAGCCTAAATTGTTTACACAAAATTATTTGTTGTAATTGTTTTTTAAATTTGAGTTAATTAAACTAAAAGAAGAAGATTCCATTTCCGTGAAGCTATTAAATGAAATAAATACTTTAATTATGGATTCATATACAAATAACGTAGTTTTAATTATATGTAGAAACATGTTTCATGAGTTTTTCACGATTGGGTTAAGCTTGAACTGTTAATGATCAGTGAATACCCTTAACTAGACTAATGAGTAACTAGATCTTTCATTGGTATGGACGCCCAGTACTCAATACCTGTACAATAAAAATGACACAGCAAAGATACTAGACTAATTGTGTATAAAAACCATAATTACATTTTTACCTTCCGTAATATTCCAAAAATCGACTCAGAATCGACGAGAATTTTATGTTTTTTTAATGATATATTTAGCAGTGCGTTAATTAAATTTACAAACATATTAACTGAAAGAATAAACTGAAATAGAATAAATGAAGGATATGATTTAATTTATTATTTTAATAGGTGATATATAGAACAAATTAAGAAAGCAAAGTCATGAGTGAAAATTATTACACAAATATGACAATGCGTATGAGAGGGAGGAGTGCTAAGGTCTATTAGCCCTTGTTAGTCGGAGCAATTATTATGTAATATTAAGTCTATGGTAATTTTTTTAAGAGAAAGTAGCCCATATTTGATTATTATATTATTTAATCGTTCATCGGAAATTGCAAAACAATCGTAGATAGTAGCTAGCTTATAAGTGGCAGCGTCACAAAAAATCCAGATAACAACTATTATATTATATTGAATTTGAATATGTAAAAGATAAATATCCTTTTTGCTGGTTGAATGCTAGGGGGTGCTAATTCAGTGACTGAGCCATGTTCATTTGCGCGCTGAATAAGCACCCCACCTTGGAACAGGGGGGTGTTAATTCAGGGCCTCAAACCATGTTCATCATGCGCTGATTAGCACCCCCTTGTAGTCGGGGGGTGGCTAATTCCGTGCCTGGTCCGTGTCCGTGCGCTGAATTAGCACCCCCCTGCCGTGACGTCAGAGCCCGAGGGGGTGCTTATTCCAGGGGGTGCTAAAGAAGCGTCCTCCTACTCAGCTACTGTAGAGTGACAGTCATGCCGCGACCCACCTTAAATCCGCCCGCGACCCACCGTTTGGGAAACGCTGATATAGATAATGATTTTAAAGTGAGAAATATTTTTTCCAAACAGGAAAGATCTGTTTTAATTTTCTCTTGAAAATGTTTCATATATGTTTTTAAGAAATAAATATGATTTCCCATAAAAAATTATTTGAAACAGTATAGAACTTGAAATGTCATAACGACCTAAATTTGTATTACATAAAAGTGTGGAAACGGTGGCTCATAAGCGTAATGTTTATCACACAATTTTAAATTTTTAAGCAGAGATACTTTATTTTGTATGTAATTAAACATCAGATTTTGGTACAAATAGTAGGATATTTTCCATACTCAAATACAATAGCTATATTTATCATATTTTAAATAACGTTATGTAAAAAATCGGTGACAGTAAAAATTAATGTTTATACAATAATGTGAATAAGAAATATACAGTTAAGCGTATTCCACATTCTATTTATGTAATATATATTCTAAGCTTACTGAAAACTAGGCACAAGTACCGATGATACAAGTTTCTATCAAGTTGCACTCACATTATAGTCTTAGTTATGACATAGATTACTTCTCAAGATTATTAATATCCTTGCCAAACTACAGTCTGGATCTGGTTGGGTTATAACTTTGACACGGAGAAGAAGTTGATTTATTGACTTGAATGGAGTTTATGAGCTGACGAGCAACTTGTACAAGAGTTTTGGTTAGACAGCTTCCATTACTTCATAAACCCAGATTGATAGGAGTAAATTATAATGATAGTCGCCTAGTTCAATACTAATATACGTCATGCACTTTTGTTTTATATAAATTTAAGGATATGCAATTGATAACTCAGGAAATTCAGTGTGTTGATAGATTATTGTTATAAATTAAATAATGAATTAAAACTTTTTACTCAGGGGTTGCATTCGCAAGTAGTCCTCGAGAATGTGTGTGTGTGTGTGTGTGTGTGTGTGTGTGTGTGTGTGTGTGTGTGTGTGTGTGTGTGTGTGTGTGTGTGTGTGTGTGTGTGTGTGTGTGTGTGTGTTCGCGTACATACTTATGAAAGCGTAATATTTAATCAAATAAATGTGCAGAATTTAGATGAAATTTTTCGTTCAGATATTATGGACTGGGATGGATTGAATTTAATTTTCAATGTTTTTCATTTGTAAATTAAAAAAAAATACTATTAGTAAATCTCTATAGTTCTAATATTTTGATAACATTTGCATCAGGCTATATATTGTTAATGGGATTTAGCAATACTGAGGAAAATGCATTTCCTTGGATAATCTATTCAAAATTTATAGAACAGGATAGTTATATTTTGTATTACATTCAACTAAGCCATGCTAGAAACTGTATAGATTTTAAAGTTCAATTTTAATAGAAATATGCACGTGATTATAATTTAAGAATGTTTGCAATCACTAAAAGTAATTAATCCTCTCATTTTCCTAATTTTGTCATATGTTTAACCCAACACATCAAGAATGCAGTATATAATCAAGGCTGCAGTATAACAAACAATAACCATGACAATCGAATTATCGATATTCATAAGCAACGATTCCTCGATATAACGATCCTATTGAAATCAAATTGCATTAAAGATTTTTAAATTACATTATATTTCAGCTGTTTTTATACCTTAAAAGGCAATAACTTAATGACGAATAAAAACTATATAGGCTATGTATATTTATACAATGTAACAAACAAAACAGTGTAAAATGTAGGTACTTTTTAATATTTTGAAGGATAAACGTGTCTGACACCTTGTGACATATGTATATCGCCATTGTGCTTGCGGCTGGCCTTTACAAAAATACCTTACAAATGATTTTACTTTGTTGAATTAATTTGGAACATTAATTTAGAAAAGGTTTATAATAGTCTTTTAATATTATATTAAACAATGTTATTCTGTAAAATTCAAACAGCTGGGAATTATCAATTATGGATATCTATAGGTCAGATGTTTTTAAACCTAATAGTTTAGATATTAAATTTTTAATCCACTAGTTGATTCGATTGTCATGGTGGTCGCTTATTATACCTCAGCCATTAATTCTTTTAGAAAGGTCCTAAATTTAAATAACGTGTAATAGTAACATAAACCTCCTCATAAAACGTCTATTTTTATATACAAATGTAATGTCAATAATACTAAAAAAAAAAATACTACTTAAGGTATGTTTTAGCGTGAGAATTGTGAAATACAGTATCTGGTGCGTAAACAGAAAAATGCTCGCGAGAAATAAACGTTTCCTTCCTAAAATTAACATTAACCATTATTCGGGATGATTAAAGCGAATCATATATAAATAATAATTGTAATTCAAAATAGCAATCGCCAATCAGCCCTTTTAATCATGGCATTGTTATGAAGAGCTATTTGCTAGAGTGATAGGTCACCTGCTAAAACCGGATTACAATTCAACATTATAGATAATAGCATGTGTTCATAGATAATCGTTAATTTACATTATCCAGCTAATTAACTCTGGTTTATAGGAAATGTAACTAACTCGTGTAGTGTTGTAATGATATGTTGATTTTTTACTCGACTAAATATCTCTTAGTGCTAGGATTAGTGCTCAATTGAACGTCCACACTGGAATTATTAAACAACACCACAGCGTTGTATAACGTGTTACTATTCTATAAATCTATTTGTTAAAAAAATGAGATAACTTCTCGTATCTTATTAACAACATTACAGGTCCTTCTGAATGTTACTGAACATAAAGAAATGTTCCAGAAACATTTTATAGATAGGTTTAAATTCATCCAAGGAATAACTTTATTTTTTCTGGACTCAAAAGGTGGTATGGCCGTCTATTTTTCAGTGATATAACTCTTGTTAGAAAGGTCCTAGAGAGTTTAATCACGAAATATAAGTTTCTTTTAGTCTAAGGAGAATTGAATTTATTTTTGGGTCAAAAGATAAAAGGGCAGTCAATCTGTCTATCTATCCAAATACAATTTAACAAAAATAAAACAAAATAATACAAGTTTAATCAAGTTTAAATCCACAATGGTTGAATTGCTCAGTTGATTGTGTACCAATACATGCGCATTGGTATATCTCGTGAGTTAATTTTCCAGGTCAGGAATTCTTGCACTTAGTAGAAGAGTCTTTCCTCGAACCATGACTTCAGGCTTTTCTTCAGCTTCCAGAATATTCCATATTCTTCAGATCACATCGAAGAATATTGAAGGCTTTAGACACTGCATATCTTCGTTTGGTTTCATAGAGAGAGAGAAAATCTGTGTATTGGCAAGGTCCTTAGAATGCCTGGTGTTGTTTGCGTGAATGTCTTAGTGTTGTTGGACATTGCGAAGTTTGGCCATTATGATGCATTTCGTTTTTCCTACAGCTCTTCATATACTACAGGTCAACTATAATCCTCAGAGCTCTCTTATGAAGAACGAACACTAGCTGAAGATTTTCTTTTGTCGATCCACCTCAGATAACAATCCCATGCCTTAAATGGCTTTGAAATAAAGCGAAATATACTTTTATTGTGGCTCTATTGGTGATAATACCTCTAGTTATCTTGTCTGCATACAGTGCTGAGTTTAGTCTAAGGCATAAGCTATCGATTTTATTCATTTTCAATTAAATTTGTCATCAATAATAATAGCTGTGTAATTTTTGAGGTAACAGACTAGAGATTTGAAGATCTGAAATGTCATTACCCATTTTTACATACGAAATTTGCACTATATTTTATTTATTGCAACTAGGTCATTGTTCCTGTGGTAGCCCATAGCAAGGTTCCAAGTTGCATATGAGTTTATTTTTAGATTTCCACTAAGTCATTGGCAGTTAAAAGCATAGATTCGTCAGCGTGCATTATCAAGTTGCAGTAGGAATTTATAATATTTGGCAGGTAATTAGTAAATGAAATAAACAATACTGGACCTAATATCAATTCTTGTGGTACACCACTTGTTCATTGTTAGTATTTCCGATCTTGAAATTGTATTGACTTTTGATTTATACGCCACCTCAACAACCTTTTGTCAGCCCGCCAGGTACGCAGAAAATTACGAGAGAGCTGTTTCTTGCATTCCCAAATGAAATAATATCGTTAAAATCATATAATAGAAAATACATTACTGAGATTAAGCTATATCCTCACTAGTGTATTCCTAGACTCAATGTTATCCACTATGTATTTGAAAAGCTCAACTATTGCTGTTATAGTGGAGAGTCTTTCAATATAGCTATGCTGCTCCTTTGATAAGAGGTTGTTTAATTATATGTAGATTACTATACAATCTAGCAAGCTCGATTTTCTCAATAATTTTGG
Organism: Homalodisca vitripennis; assembly: GCF_021130785.1. Classification (NCBI taxonomy): domain Eukaryota; kingdom Metazoa; phylum Arthropoda; class Insecta; order Hemiptera; family Cicadellidae; genus Homalodisca; species Homalodisca vitripennis. Next base: position 125,905,450 of record NC_060211.1, on the reverse strand, counting down.
AATCAGATGAAGTCAACGAAATTGGTCTGTAATTTTCAATTAGGTCTTTACTGGAATTTTTGTGGATATGAATAACTTTTCATTCTAGAAGGCCATGAGTTGCCATGAAGTAAAGATAGTTGTGAAATATGCAAAAAAGGTATTGCCACTTATAAGTTATCAATATTTTTCAATAAGTCTTCATCAGACTAGAAGAAGGTTTAGGTTTCAAAGAGTGTATTATTCTAATAATTTCTTCAATTGATACAGGTTCCAGTGAATGAAGCTAAATCCTGAAATTTCGACCTTGTGCAGATTTTCGCTGTTAATAATGTCCCAAAAAGCCTTGTTTTTGTTAGTGGTTCTGTTTATATACGTAATCGTTTCTTTTATGAATCTCTTTAATTTTAAGTTATAGACCTTCTTTAGTTGTATTAAATTTCGTTTCTTTCCTTCCTGCGAGAGAATAATTAATAGTTAAATGTATTGCTCAGCGTTAATCTCAAGAACGGCTGCACTAATCCACCTTATTCTTATATTTTTTTAGTATTCATTAAAGCCAGAGAAAGATTTTCTAGAAATAGAAAAGTTTATTTCATAAAAATTATTATAATAATTCAAAGTAAATTATTTTAAAACAAAATCTAAATTTATCTGACACTAAACAGCTGAAGTTTGCTAAAAAGGCTGAAATATTTGTTTATAGTTAAACTTTAGGGAACATTATCTATACGGTGCTTTGTGAGTAGTGTTATGCAGACATCAAAGACAAAGTTACTGAATTTTATTATAGATTGCACTATTGACTCATTGGAAATACCATTCCGTACGCCGGCTGTGATTGACACCCTAGTGTGCTTGCTGTCGTATTAGAATACATCAAACATCCATAGACCAGCATGTTAAACACTGTTATAAACCCTCCATAAGAAACAAAGCTGTGAATGTTTCTACGTAAGGTACTAAAAAATGGTTGGCTGCCTTCACATTGTGATATGGCATTTTGACAGTAGCGAAAAACAAAGGAATGAACGGTAGCCCTTCTTTTCCAGACTACAATCCGTAAAACAACATGATTTTTTTCCAGCAAAAGTGTTGCTCCATTGTTGTTCCAGCAAATTATGGCATGAACTTAGTAAGGATTTTTCTTCTTAAACCGGACGTTTATGCTTTTATACTGGGTAGGTTTCTTATAGCGTATGTAGATATATTTTCTTCATTGGGATAACAAGGAAAAAACAACTATGGCATTAGAAATATATTAGACCGGAAGTAAACGCTTTTGGTCAAATCATGTAATACCTTGATCGGTGCAACACAATGAACTCAGCTATGTCGTTGGAAATGTAATTCGTTCAAACCAGAAGTGTTTCTACACACGCAAACACATATAAGAACCAATATAATATGCAGTGCAGCAGATACATCGGGTATCGCAAGATAACCACATCAAGCAACATCGAGCGTGGCTGCTGTTTGGATGTGTGACCGCTGAGCGATCTTGTGTTCGCCTGCCCGGCCGTTGGTGGTGGTTCGGAAGTCACCTTTAAGCCATTGGTCTCCAGGTTATGTTAGAGAGGGGGGTTTTAACCCTAACTTCGCCTGGTAAAATTAGACATTTTACTTTACTTTACTTTACTTTAACCAACGCTGAAATAAGAGGCATTCGTAACTTCTCATAGCCTTTGATCCTATTAACCATGAACAATGAAATAAAATATATGTTATAATGCCTACTTACCTACATTTTAAAAATATGATATGGATCCATCGTATTTACACCGTTAGTGCTTTTACTAAGAAGGTTACAGTCTTCGAGTTTTAAAATTGCTTGCGAAGCCGTCAGTATGAGTAACTGATAATATAAGAAAAACACACGTTTGTACGCAAAAATATTAATTATTAAGGGCTTAAAATTACGCACCTGCAGAGGTGCTAGTAGATCTTTAAATTTGTATATTGTTAAATTCTGAACCTTAAGAATATAATTAAGTATAGTTAAAAATCTTCAGCCGTATAGTTATTTTATGCAATGGGTGAATTTTTCTTAACCAAAATGGTTGGAATAACTATATATATCTTCTAGTTGTTTAAGATTAAACTTAAAGTTTCCAAATTATTCATAATAAAAGAGAACAAATTCTGACAATGGAGCTGTCACTACAACGAACAGCGAGTAAATGGGCTTTAAACCTGCGAGCACGAGATCTTTACAGCCTGTAACATCGCGAAATGGCTCGCCGAGCAATCTCAGGGCATATTTCTCTTGCAAAGCAGGAAGTAAATAAATATAATCTACTTTCATTTCGTTCAGCGTCACAAGACAGATTATGTAGGGATTGTTCTGTTGGAACGGATATATATATTTATGAAATCGATCGACCCAAGCAATAAAATAACCATTCTGTAATCTCTTATATTTTTCGTTACTGTAATTAATTTGGTCTTTAAAAAAATTGTAGACGAACAAGGCAGAAATGTTTGTGGAACTTTAGCCACATATAGTGACCACAATCAAAGACTCGACATAAAGAATTACTGTTTAATTCATGTCCTTTTCTGTCTGCTCGTCTGTGGACTTTACGTTCGTCGGGTCCTTCGATATTGCGTTGAATCGATTAACTTATTCCATATTAATATATTCCATCGAAGAAAACAATCCCTATACAATTAAATATATCTAAAACATTTATAGTATTGATATACTGTTTATTCAAAAATTATGTTTATGCCAAATTATAAAAGGAGAGATAGTTGAAAATGGAAACATTACTTCTATAATATCATTTCCTTTGGACTGGAGCACAGGATTATAATACGGTCATGAAACCCTATGATAACCTTCTTACAAATTCAATATATATATATATATATATATATATATATATATATATATATATATACCATGAATTTATTTGAGTGTATTGTGTTGAAAATTGTTCATTGTTATCTTCTAGTCTTACAAATTATGTATTTTAATCAAAGAAAATGTGTGAAGGAAACTGGATTTCCCGCCATTGTTCAGTAATACAAAAAATCAGTAACACTACGTTTCGACATCTGCAATCTGATCTCGTCTTCAGGTAAATAACTAACTTAACACAATTAAAATCGTAGGTGGTTGATCAACCGATGTAGACTTATTTTAACCTATATTCCGTAGATCAGTTTTAATAATTAGTGTTGTGTTTAGTTTTTCTATACATGTTTTAGAGTTAGTGAAGTTGACACACGACATGGAGGTTGTGATTCCTGAACTATGCGTGTCTCAACGCCCTGGTATGATTTTTTATTTTCATTATGTGTTAGGTTAGTTATTTGCCTGAATAACAGATAAGATTTCAGTGCTCTAAACGTAGTGTTACTGATATTTTGTAAGACTGAACGATGGCAAATTTCCGGAAAAAATCCTGTTTGCTTTACAACCCTTCCATTGTCAAAAAAACCTTTAAACAAAGAAAGGATAATATGAGTTAACGTCCTCTAAACAAATTTTGAAATATTTTCTTTAATTTAAAATTAGGCAACAAAACAGTATTTAGAACATATTTTATTTCGATCTTTCACCCTCTGTTTATTCATTTTTTTGTTTAAAATTTTTGTCGGGAAGGGGAAACATTACAGTTGAACTAGAATTTCCAGACCTTGATAGGATTAACTGTATAAAAAGTCTTATAAATTATCTATTAAAATCTTTACAAATAAATAAATTATGATACTATTATATATATACATATTTAATAGTGGTAACAAGCTCGTCAATACACACACATTCGTTAAATTGTTATTAATGGCAATACCTTAGTTTAATTTCAATCAATATTATATGCATATATAGTTTTCTTTATAGAATAATTTATGACTTTGGATTTTATCTTTAATTATTATAACTTAAGAGAAAGGGAATGTGTAATATTCCCTATCTTATATTATATTAATTATATTATATTATAATTAATTATATTACAAATATATTTATAATATAATTTGTAACTAGTTGTAAGAAATATCCCTAAAGTTATCTATACGTTAAGGAGGAGAGAGTAGACTCTTTATATTCCTATTCACGTTTAATTGCATTAAATCATATACGATATGTATTATTATAATGAACTAAAACTTAATGTATATACATTTGTATTACAAATCTGAATGATTTTTACATTTGAGATTAAAACCAAAGTATGCATGTAACATTATTTTGAAGGTAAAGGATTGAATTAATGAGTCTAGTAAATAAAACGATTATAATAATTTAATTGGTTTGATAGGAAACTCATGTCATTTATTACTCACAAAGCCCTTGGGAAAGGAACAATATGTGGAATCACTGATTGCTTTGACATGAATCTAATTAAGCTGCAGAGAAATATTTGTAGTTTAAAATCTGGTTGTATATTTTTCTTGTTTTTTGAAATTGTATATTTGCCTTTCTAATTATCTTCATAATTGTTAACTAAACTCCATTGGGTATCTTTGTTAATTACATTATATGTATTCCATAAACACGCATTTGTGTCAGTCTAAATAGTTTATATTGAGAAAAGTTGTATTGTTTATATCCTTGATTTTACAAAAATCTAGTGCTCCTAATGAGAAATGAAAATAATAATTCAATACTACTACAAATAAACATGATGTATACTCGTTTGATGATGTAACTGTTCAAGATTTTTACTCCTACAACTTTAATACTTCAATTAGGGTTTCTTCAATCTTTTTTGAAATTGAAATATATCCATTAACATATTTATTCGGTTAATTAACAATTTTCCGTTTCGTCAATATTTAATTGTTATGGTAAAACCATTCAATGTATCGATGACTTAGGTACAACTGCAAACTTCATTTACTATCTTCTCTATGTCATAAATAAATCATCGACGTTGTATATTAACTGATTACGTCTTTTTAACGTGAAAAACTGCATATTTTTTGTCGATTTCTTGCAATACTTCAATATGATGTACCGCAGTTTAAAGATTCAACGCGCCGATTTAATTTAGATATCAATTCTGTTGAATATAAACCATTCAAACCCCCTTTTTATTTTTAGCAGAGTTTACATTTTTAAATTTAATTATATTAATTCTTCTTGGTATATTCTTATTTAAGAATTCATTAAAAAGCTTTTTATGCGTTATATCAAAACAATGAGCTCTATTAATTGTTTTCAAAATGTTTACTTAATATTGAAAGTATCATAAGGCAAAACATGTCTGATTAGAATTTATTATCACTGGTAAATAAATGCAAATTTTCCAATATTTTTTTTTATTGCAAGGTTTTTTGGAATCAATGATTCCATCATCATGCACTTCAAAAATTGGTTTGAATTATACCATTTTCATTTTTACTAAAAACCGGTGAGGTAAATCAGTTAGTGTTGAATCGCATCCAATTTTTAAGTTAAATTCATTCTTTCGGTTTTTAAATTCTAGTTCTGTAGTAGTAGGTAGTGAAATATTTATAAAAGATTTTGGGAATTATAAAACAAGTTTTGATATATCGGAAACTAAGCGACTTTATTAGTGACATGCTCCGTTGTTAGGGCGATTCAATGAAGGGGGTTATCAACCTGCTTGAATGCTATGTTGACTTCGTATACATTTCCTCCAGTATAGAGATGCACTTTTCAAAACTCTGTGTTCCGCAACTAATTTCGTATAGTTGAAAGTTTAACTTCTTTTAATGCCCCTTACCCTCCTACCACTACCATCCGGTATATTGTGTCAGCTGTACGGCTTGTTACGGAATGTTCCAATATAGGTTTTTCTTCAGTCTCAAACAATTTTTGGTGTTCATAGCATGTGTTGTGTGGTGGTTTTGTATGTTCCAGTCACATAGTTTGTGATTCTTCACACAGCTATGAACCTCAATTACATGCTTGAACTCTTTGACTTACAATTTAGATAAGGTTTGACGTACATTTATAATTGTTTTTGATTTTGGCCATATTATTTATTGTATATTGCTCGATATACGGTGTGAAATTAAAATTATTACAAATACTGTGAATTCACAAAAATATATCCCATATTTTGAGTTTTATTAATCCTTGGTATAAGGTTAATTTAAATATCTGAACAATTTAATTACTGAAGAAATAATTCATCAAGAACAATATTAATTTTAATTTTTCAGTTGTTGAATATTGGCTTAACTGAATTGAAAATCCTCACATAATCTCGTACATTGGTTTCTTACCCATTTTTGGTACAGAAAGGTTAATATGTACTTTTTACAGACGGTGTAGAGTGAACTTTTAGTTAACATGAGTAAAGTTTAACTAAATTAAATGTGATGCGACTATGTGTATGTACATGAAACATATAAAAACATAGTTCACTTTGATTTTAAGATAGCCTGCGAAAAATTAGCCTTCACTACGCTCAGACATACTCACATGACGGAACATGCAACATCATCAAACTCTATGTTACCTATATAAAAATGAAGTTTCATGAAGCATATAAAGTCACAGCTCAAATGTCTTAAGATATCCAGCAGAAAACATATATACATGCCAACTGTGAAACTGATAGAAGAGGAATGTTGCCACTCCCTTCACTGACGCTCAGCCATTTATGGAATTGTAGATTGTCCTTATGGTTAGATAATGAACACACTAATTGCATTGTTCTGTATTCTAATTCAACTAAATCCATAAGGTTTTATAAGGTAACAGTTTAGACTATTAATTAACTAATATTCGACTTCACATATATGAACTAAAACTAAAATGACATAAACATTAGTTGTGGTGTACTTACAAGCTCAATATAACATATACTCGTCTTTCTTTACCTGAAACGAAAAAATGATTAAACAATCGTTTCATTTGTAGGTTGAGCCCATTACATAATAATAACTAATGATTAAAACAAAATAGGAAATTTGTTTACTTATATAAATAGTGTACTAAAGTTCACCAGTTATTATAACAGAATCGGAATTAATTTTCACGGTTCTTTATAACATATTTTTACCATAGTTACAACAGTTCTGGAATAATATTTAAAAAAATTTATAACAATTGTATATAAATAATATAAAATTGAAATGTATGCTTGTAAGAATTCTTCAACAATTTTAATACATAAAACAGTATATAAATGAGTATTTGCTTTTGCTTTAACTAATGCCTTATTTGTTTTTCGTATTTTATGAGAACGTTTTTTAAAACTTAAAAGGTTTATTCTAATTTTATTTTATGAATTAAAAAAGAACATGCAAATAAGCACTAAATAAATAAAGTTGTAAATATATGGCCCAGATAGTTATGTCAACTTAAATGTGTGTAGTACAGGAGCCGAGAGCCTATTTGTATTATACAAGGAACGTGGGTTTTCTTGAAATTGACAGAGAAATTGCATCTAATAAAGAAATCGATAGTTAGCCACGCTATGTTTTGGCGGGAAGTCGAAATCGGAGGGTATTAAAAGGGTTAAAAATATGAAATGACTAGCAGTTAACCGCACCTTCACACGAATTTCGAAGGTTTTGCACCTGTATGAGCACTTCTGGTTCGAGTGAATTATAGGTGCCTTGTTGCCGCGATCAATAAATACGTCAGAAAGCTTAAAATTATGGCCGTTGTAATTTACTTCCTTCTTGGTATGTTTTGTTCCATAGTAGATTTTTTTTTGTTTCCTGATCATGAAATATATAACACAGATCAGAAAAGCCTACTTCTGTCAAATAGAACTAAAAAGGGTTTTATATCAGTATTTGAATTTAAAGTAAAAGTTATCAAATATTTTAAAGCATTTAGTGCTTGAATTAGTACATTAGTTCAAAAGAATAATCCAGCAAAATTTCATCTTGTCTACTGCCTCAAAGGGAATCTTCGGAGTCAAATTCTGGCCTTCCTATATTTTAGGACATTTTCTAGGGTATATAAGTACTTACCTAATCGCCGAAATCTAAATTGGCGTTATAAAATATGGTTATTTAATAAAAAGTTTACTCACTATAAATTTAAATAAATTGAAATAATAAACTATGTTTACACAGAACAATTGATGACATTATAAAGCCTGTCAGGCTCACACAGTTGAAATATCAATTAAGTTGAGTAATAACTCAACTTTAGATACCATGTCCATGTAAAAGTTCAGTACAGTCAGTTGAGTAGTTCACGCGTGAAAACAAAACAAACAAACAAAGACACTTTCATATTTATAATATTATTAGGATAATTCTATCTTAAATCATATTGTCTTACATTTACACACACAAAACTAACCGTCACACACATAAATGAAGGTTATATCGTCGATAGCTAAACACTATAAACATACCCTTAAAGAGGTACATTTCAGTTTCTGTATTTATTTGTCTGGCAGTGATATAAGTATTATTTTGTTTCTTGCGATTGATTTTCAAGCTAAAAATGATTTTATATAAGAAAAAAAATTATCGTTCCAGTTTTTTGGCCTTTCTGACACCGTCCCATTTTTATCTCCATCCAAGCTACCTTGGTTGAAAATCGGTTTCATTCCTTCGAAACATTCCTCTTCCATTTCAAGAAAACTCAGGTGATAAACCATTGTAAATTGGCTCTCGGATTATATACTATTATAGTGTAGAAATTTTGGGTCAAGCAAAATATAAATGTTTGCAAACAAAATTAATCTTTATTCATGTGTTTATACATTACAAAAATGAACTGAGGACGCGAGGAATTCCGTACTTTATAAACTATTCAAACTAAACGTGGTACGGAAAGACAAGCCTTGGATAACTTAGTTAGCCAGACACATCCAATAAAACGTTCCAAGAAAGTGGGCCGTTGTTCGCAATTGAGCAGACCTCTACTATCTCGCCTGTTGCAGATAGAAAATATTAAAGGCCGTTTGTGAAGCGTAACGGATTTCAAATAACTCTTTTACAATTTAAGAGAAAATATCAATAGTCAAGTTGTTTATTAAAAAATATTGGTAATTTGATATTTTTATTTCTCTTAAAGCTTTAAAACTTTAGCGATACAATGTTTCAAGAAGCATAAAATAATGTAGAATAGAAATGATATTCAGGAAACTCTTGGATGAATTTATTAACCCTATTTATTACAATATTTTAAGACGGTGGTAACCTAAAGTAGTGGGGAATATTTTTCTACGCTGTTCAAGAAACGAAAATTAAATTGCGTTTTAAGACACTCCAATTAATTTAAAACAAAACTTACACTTACCGTTTTCAATTTAAGGTTTTCAATGTGGTAGTCGTTCGGGTAAAGAAGTAATATTTCAGGTAGGCTATTAGGCAGAAATCACGGAGCAGCACTAAATTTTGCAATCTCGGGTTATTTACAGAATATTATGCTTTTGAGTGCTTTAGAAATAATATCACGCAGCCGGAAATTATTAAGTTCAGAAGAAATTGCAGCAGCAGAATGAATTTACATTTACAATTATAATTAAATAAAATTAATTTATTTAATTTAATTATTTAATTAAATTGAATTAAATAAGGATCTTACATTTTTAATGTATTTCCAATATGACATTTCAAAACAATAGTCATCCACTTAAATAAATGTACATGTTTTTTCCAACCGCGCGGTAGTAAATATTGTGATAGCATTCAGCTGTGTTTTTGGGAAACAAAAGTAATTATATCCTTTTCTCAAAAACTCATTTCTGGGGGAGGGGAAGAGGGTCTACTTACAGTCAATTCAAATGTATTCATGCCATACAGAATAAAAGACTAAATAATTTGAAATGGCTTAACATAATCACTTAAATTCAGAAGACAATTAATTCATTATGAACTATATCTAATTTGTAACGCTTTGTTACATACATTTCTCAAGCTTGACCGTCTAAAAATATTTTATCCAAATCAACATCAAAACCGATTTTAAAAGCTAAGTCTTGCATTTTGTGGCTCGTGAACTGTACTTTGTATTTTTACTGTTAATCTAATTCCTGTAAAGTTGATAAACTAATATTATTTCAAACGATCAAAAATACCTTTTACGGGAATTAGAAGTGCTTTCCTTCGGATGTCCGAAATATATATATATGAAATAGAATGTGTACGTAACATGATCTTAATTAATGAGCAATATTGTTGTTAGAATTAGAATTATTATGTTTAACCCGTATGTGTGTAAGACGTTATAGTCTTTATATAGAATTAAACCATTATTAATTTTAAATAATATTAAATAAATGTAGCTTACTCACAAAGAAAGCATCAGTCAATAGAGAGATGATTCGGCAATCCCAGTTTTCCACTCATGTATCATCAAGTTTCCGCTCAAAAAAGTTTTACAGCCCTCACAATACAGTGGGCAGAGGGATCAGAAATGCTCGAGAGTGGTCCGCAACGCGATGAAGTCTCTGAGGCGAATCGTCCCGACTGATTTAGTTTCCGATTGCAGTTAGAGTCAACATTTCATCAATCAGATTGAGATCTGTTTGCCAGGAGTCGGTTATCTTCATTGAACTGGTAGATCTTATTGACTTATTCATCCAAAAGGTCAAACAAGCATTTTTATTGTGATACTGTAACGAAATCGGCCTATTTAAATTATTGTTTTCATTTTTGCACATACGGAAGATTTGTACGTAACCTGAGACTAAAATAAAATATATGATATTTTTTAAAGCAGCTTTTGGATTCAATAATTGAATTTAAAAAAATGACCAAATATGATGTTATATCTGAAAGAAGTTTACTTACCAGCTTGTTAAGCCATTTCGTTCCCATTGGCAGCTGTTCAAATATTTTAAAACTTACAGCTCCTTTATTTATGGACATACAGAAAGGGTGTAAGGTGTTTAGGAGTGTTTATCAAAATTTCTAACTTTAATTTATTACCAATGTTTTGTATCTCGAGTGGTTTTTGAGATATCGAGTGCATATAAATCCCATACGAATATTTCGCTTAGCATGAACTGGCAACATATATGCTGAAACTAGTTGAAAGATGAATGCGATAAATATCTCAAATATGTTCATTCAGCTTGCTACGCTTCTTCACTTCATTAAGCCTTTCGATCCAAACTTAAAAAAGTTACAACTATTGGCATGTAGACAATGTGTTTGGTACGAATTTAGTTGGAATCCTGTATTTATAAATTAAACTGTATTAATATTTCAGGTGTTATAAATCGTGCCTACTTCATCCAACTGCGCCAAATAAACTATTTAGTGTATTATTTCTTCTAAATATATTTGTAACATTTATTAAAGAAGAGAACAAATAACAGTGTGTAGTCGATCCAATTTCGGTTTAACGTTCAATGTTATACGCTGCAAGCGGATAGAACTAAACTCGTAAGGGTAAATAACCCGGACACCAATGGTTCTAACGTTACAATACACTGACAGAGTTATAGGTTCCAAGCCAACAGACACGCGATTCTTTACTGCCCGTAACGCAGGTGAAACTGTTCTCGCAGCGATCGCCGACTCAATTTGCAACTGTTTAGCTGAAAGAATTACACCGGAAACGAAGTTTTTCGATATTGTCCGCCATCATTGAACATAGTATACGTTTTTATAGCATAACTTCATTTTATAACTTAAAAAGCCATTATAATATTATAAAAGTTACTGTTGTTGTTTACTGTATAAATGACATATTTGGGAGTTATGAATTGATTCAAGATTGATAATAGTATGAATTACAGTGGACTCTATATACTAGTCGAATAATTAGAAAATGTCGTGTGCATTTAAAATATATTCTAATAAAATAAAAAATAACATGAATAGACTAATGTATTGAATATACGTTAAATTTATGACATCAATGTTTACAAAGTGAAAGTACAAATGTAATCACTAGAAATTATTATTACAATCAATAGATTTAAGATAGGTTTTAAACTAATTAATAATTGTCTGCATCTATTATAACAAGCAGGCGCTCAACAGTCTAGAACTTGCTATCGCTTATTAATACAGTACCAAAACTAAAAATCTAAAATTTTTAGATTTATTCCATATTGTTTTCATAGTATAAATAGTGAACCATAAAGAGGGCGGAATATTTTTCTAAATTTTATTAAGAATTAGCGATGAAATCGAAAATAATATTATATATCTGGTAAGCCGATCAACTTTTAGGCTTTTGTCTACTCGTTTCCACGAACCACTGATCTTTGTGAGGACCTTCTAAATAGAATAAGAGGTACGGTCGGTGCTATGAATGGTTGATGGAATTAATGAAAACTTATACGGTAACAGCCATGATTTTAATCTGCGATGTCTCTATCTTGGATTCAAAGTCCGACGCCTTAGACCGTGAGGAATCTGCCCTAGAATAATAAGGTGTATTGATAAGCGGTTATGAAGAAATATGGGAATATGGGTATGATTTTTTAACTCTATCAGAAGTTAAGTAACTAATTGGGAAACCAAAGTAAAGAATTATACTTAGAATAATTTAAAAGTATTTAGTAAATGTAAATAGTAATAGTAACAGTAATAGTAAAGAGTAGAAAATGTATAGTCAAAAATATGTATGGAATTATTTAGATTATGTAGAACCAATTAACAATGGTGTAATTTATTTTATTTATTTATACATTAATACTTTGTATAGGCTGTTAATTCCTCACCATTATTAATATCTTAATTAATTAAGATTGAAGCAATAGGGAACAATGTGTTTCTCTTAATGGTGCTCGCTCTATAAGTAAATCTGTTAAGTTTGGTGTGCCCCAGGGATCCATCCTGGGACCTACTTTGTTTATTTTATATATTAATGACCTGCCAGTTAACTTTAATGATTTACATTCCAAATGTTTTTTATTTGCTGACGATCTTGGTTTTTGCATCCAAGAGGAGAACTTAGCTTTAACTAAGACCTCAATTGTAAATAAGTCATTTCTACTTGATGACTGGTGTAATGTAAATAAGCTCAAACTTAACTCTGACAAAACACAAGCCATATTTATTGATGTTAGTCATTCTCATGTAAATACCTTAAAGTTTTTAGGCATTATTGTACAAAGTAATCTTAAGTGGCAGTGCCATATAGACAAAATTGCTTTTAGTATGGCTAAAGGCTTGTTTCTGCTCAGATCCCTTAGTGATAATGTGAGCCGTAATGTCCTTCTTTTAATATATTATGCTCATATACAGAGTCACATAGCCTATGGTGCCGTTCTCTGGGCAAACTGTGGTTATACTAAAAAATTTTTACTATGCAAAAGAAAGTAGTTAGAATTATCTTTGGTGTCCCCAGCAGAACTCATTGTAAAAATCTTTTCATTGAGCTGGGAGTTCTCACCTTACCTTCTTTGTACATATATCAAGTTTTGTCTTACATTAAGGAAATTGTATCTAGTTTAAGTGTAAATAGTGATGTACATAGCCATTTCACCAGGCATAATAGAGACTTAACATTAAACACGATGTAAATATAACCTAACTAAGTCAGCCTTTGTACAGCAAGGAATAAAGTTCTATAATGCTCTACCGTTAACTATGAGGGAGGAGCCACTAAAAAACTTTAAGAAAAAACTCAAGGACATGCTTATAAGAGAATGTTTATATGATGTTGATAAGTTTTTTAATTGTGACCTAGTCTTAGCTTAGTCATAGTCTTACAGCTGTGATAATAATGTATTGTTGACGTTGCTATGCAACCCCATGTCTTGGCAATACAGTTTCTTGATTCTTTACAGTGTTAGTTATCGTGTAACCAGAAATCCTCAAGAATATTAGTAAGCAATAAATAGTATGCTTTTTATTTTATCCGCCGTTTTCTCTTAGAGGAGATGACATGCATTTAAATATTTACACAATTCTTGAACGTAAAGATGCTGAATTCTATTAGTATTAAAACACACAATAAACTTTCTTTATATTCACGAACAGCATCTTAAAATTAATATCGCTATGTAGTACGAGAAATTCTCGTAATTCCACAGAGAATATTGAAGTCTTATTGCAATATTCCAGTATTTTGATATATAGCAAAAAATAAACAATAAACGTTATATGGGGAAGTTCTATTAATCTCTTTTAGTTATTATAAATAGTATAAGATTACCTTCCACGTCACAAAAAGGCCAGCCACAAACCTTTTAGTAAATTAAAGAGCCCCTAAAAACAGAAAAAGTCCTAGTTGCTGAAGAGAGATTTTCGTCGATGGAGGGAGCGAAGTGGCAGACACAACTGTAATAAAACTTCGGCAAGAGGGAGCCACACCCCTTCAGAGCTGTTAGTTGGGTGCACAAATAGTAACTCGACTTGAGGGAATGTATTTTGGAATTCTGGAAAGCCAAAGTAAACATTCCCACACCGCTCAGGAAATAAATAATACTTTCTCAAATAATTAGCATAACCTTAACTTATCTAAAGATACATACACAGCACAGTGACTCAAAGATTCATCAACATTAATTAAGATTTGTATGTAAAAATGGAAACAATTAGAATCTTGTGTTCAGGAGTATTTACTTTTTTTAATAGACGCTTAAAACAGTTTTGGAGCAACTCTTACTATTTAATTAAACACGTATTAATTCTTATATCGTTGACTTATAATTCTGTTTAAACCAATTTCCTATACAACTTTAGCAATCTCAATGTTGAGTTTAGCTCCAGTTCAACTTCAACTGTGCATTGATGAGACAGTGAGAATACCTCTTAAACTATATTTTGTAGTCTTGGTGTATCTGATGTCGAAACTAAATGTTCCTTTTGAGGTTCTTCGTCACAGACTTTCTTTGGCTCTCTCCGACGAACATGACTCCAGATTCAATACGCTGCACTAAGAGGAAGGTAAACTGGAGTACTGTAGGTTCATCATTCACATTGAATCAACCCCATCATAGCAATATTAGCAGGGCCTTAAAGGAGCAAATATTAGTTACAAACGAAATAAAAATTTTTGTAAACTTACCTTTATACCTCTAGTTGAATGAGCATCTTAAGGACTATTGTAATAAACTACTACTATACACTTTAAATAAATAGTTAAACTTAATTTGTCTTCTGACGATTATAGCTAGAAATAATAAATAACTCAGTATGATACAAATGTGAATTTTAATGGTGATAAATTGACATACAGGTTTGAATTTTGAAACAAGATGGAGGATACAATAATGGTAATTTTTTTTTAATACAGTTCTAAAATTTTAGGGCAGGGTTGTCGTGCTGGCTTAATGAAATAGAAATATTAGGTACTGATTTTAATAAAAGATATATTGTAATTTGAAAAATAATTTTGTTAAATTTTAATTATATTAATTTTGAATTGTTAGCCAAATCGAATGTTCCTGGGTTTTATGTTCTTCCAATGGATCACTGTTAAATTTAAAAGGAATTTTCTCACCCAATGTCTGTCTTCTGCTTCTCTGTACTTCAGTGATAATATGAATTTATTAAATTAACCTTTCTTTTGAATCAAATACTGCTGAATAAAATGTAACCAATTTCTTTATTTAAAAATAATAATCTTGCTTCACTTCTTCTATATCCCTCTCTCCTCTAAACTTTTAAACCTCTGCTCTCTTCACTCAACAATCATCCCTGCACACTGTATCACTGACTTTAGTTTACTTTATAACTTTTGAGTTTTTATATGTAATAAGGTGAATTTTGATTAATTTTGATATATTTAATTTTGTATTTATTATTGTTTGTATTAAAATGTGAGACAATTTATAAATAATTATTCCTTACTTGTTTAATTATTATTACTAATAAATTTCTAAATTAAATTAAGTATTGAGATGAATGTGAGATGGGTGTATGAAATGAGTCATTACACTATACATGTAGTTTTATTACGAAATATAAAATATTAAGACTTTAATATAACGTTTTTCGAACCAATTTTAGATAAAATTGATTTGTAAGTTCTGTCCGTTCTTTTTTGTAATATAAATAGAAAATTCATTTAACACACTCATAAAATTAATTTCTAACCAGAGTCTGAGAAAGTTAATAATTATTTTGTTGCAATTTTGAAATGAAATAATAGTAAGAGTTAATATTATTACGAGAAGTGAAATTGTAAATGTTTGTTTATGCAATCCAATATATAAAATTCTTCATAGAAATTATTATTTACACGATTTTAAATGGTGGTAAAATATACAAAATCCGTTTAGATTCTTACAGTTTTGGAAACCAAGCTATTTACATATATATTAACTACTTTTACTCATTTAATATTCAAAAGCCCTCTCAACCTTGTAAGTTTGAGAAAAAAAACTCTCTTAATTACTTATGTAATTTACATAGTGAACACCCTAAAATATATACGTAATGAACACAATTATTTTGATGAGACTGTACTGTGACCTAAAAGCAAGCTGCAGTATTTCAGAGCTGCATTGAATTTCTTGGGTTTTTTATTATTATGTACATCTAACGAAAATTGCTCAGTTTTTATTCAAAATCGCATGGTGTGACTGGTTTACGTGATGTTGCAGATGAATGGGTTGCTGCACTGCTCCAATGACAGAGTGAGTGCCACTGTATTATAACAAATGTATGTGCGGACACAACACGTATTGATGTACCGCAGCTGTCGACCACAAATTAATGCTAGACCACTGAGGTGAGACTCTTCAAACTTCATGGCACTGCGTGGAACCGCAACATTAATTATTAAACGTCTCTTACCGACCAAAACGTGTGGGCTATGTAGGCCTTTGTGGTTTTGATGTAATAGTTCCACCTTCAGAATAATAATTATTTAAATAACTAAATATTTAATGTTTTTTTTCTAATTATGTACAGCAGATTTACATATGTGCTTTTTTTAATTTCAAAACTTTTTACAATATAAAAGCAATGTTATTATAGTTTACTATCCAGAATTACATCACATAAAATACAATTTAGAATGTTCCATATTTTCAAATAAGATCCCAAGTCGTGAATAGTAGTACACATATACGTTTACAGGGTGTCTTTTTTAAATGAGCAACCGTTGTGATCTCGGAAGCTATAATATGTCACCAGACTTGAAATAGGGAATCTTTCCTTGCTTTTAGAAACGCATAATATGTATTTCGAACTTTCGCCATTTTCCAATATGGTGGTCAACAACCTGTATTCCATTATTAGTGTTTGTAATAAGTGTAATTTTATGACTATTTTATTCTTACTGCATCCTTCATGTTACCCTTAATAACAGATATATGAGAGTTGAAAGAGTTAATTACTTATGGAGTTTAACACTACCAAAATACATTTTTAAATAGGCGTCCATTTGATAGAGTATTCAAAACTGTAACTCGAGCATGAAAAAGTATTTTTATTTTTAATATATTTGAAAATTTGTGAAAAGCAATGAAGATTTATTCGTGTTAAGAGAGTTTAGATTACCTATCCAGATACGGTTGTATTTGTAAAAAATGCTTTTAGAGTGCACATTTTAAATGCCATAAAAATTAGTAAATTCTCCAAATTTAATATTTATTTCATTATTTATTTCTTCCAACGGTACATAACCATTTAGCCTTTGACTAAAAAATAAACGACTTATTTATCTAGGTATAAGGACAACTTAAAACTATGTTTACATACAACATGCAATCAAAAACTTCCAGTTCACCAGGACAATCTTAACAAGACTACATTGCAATTGTAACAATGAAAATGGTATTAACAGTAACAATCGAATATCAAAATGCATAATATCAACAAAACAATAAGATAACAATACAGTAACAACATAACAAAGACTAGTAACAAAATAAATAATTTTAACAAGACAAGAGAATAACAATAACAAGTTACATCACAACAAAGTTACTGAGTATTAGGACCTATAATTAGTTAACATTTTGCTTTATTTTTTCTTTGAAAGGCGAAAGAGACTCCAGGAAGAAATCCACCTGCCCGGACCACACACCACCATGCCTCAGAATTCTTGCAACGCCACTGTTGCATGCGTAGTTCGTGGGCAGGAATTTGCGGGAGAAGACAGTCCGTGATCTCGTTCCCCTAGGGACGCTCAAATCAACCATTTCCAGGAGAGCAGGGCAGTCCACCTGTGATCCTACATCAAGTTGAACAGGAAGAGAAGATCGAAGATATGTTGCATTTACAGTTTAGGATACTTGAAAAGATATCTACTGAATGTTGAACACCATATTAAATCTCAATACTTAATGCTTTCATTTATCCTGTATTACGGGATATATAAAAAGTGATAAGAATAATAAAGTGTGAAAACCACTTTTTCTTTAAGAAGTATCAATACAGTAGAAGGGTTTCAATACAAAATAAAATAAAAAAATAGAAAGAAAATAGTGTCAGTTTTAAATACACGTTTATAAATGTATTAAAAAACAAGGAAAAGTTCCCATTTAAAGGTTGCTGTCAGATTTAAATTTTCCAAGATTATAATGGTGGCTCTTTTAAACGACACCCAATTATACGTAGAAATTGATTGATGGACACCATACATACGGTTTTATTTTGAATGTAATAAAATATATGTAACAATTTTTCCATTCTACTGCTGGTGTATTTTGATTGAACGTAAAAGAAAACCTATTCCATGGTAATTTATGCAAATGGTTATATTTAATCAAGTGATTGGCTGGGTTGTGAGAGCACACTGAGGAGAAGTATTTTTGTTAATTGTCGATTATTTATGACATGTTACTGACCCTGGGCCGGCGGGAGTTGCCCCTCAATCTATCTCCCAGTGGAACTCGCCAAGTTCATGTTGACAAGTTAATTACACAAATCTAACTCTATATGTGCTTGGGCTGACAACATTGTCACTATTGTCATACGCTACAGTTTCGACAGAAAAGAATTTAATTAGATTTACTTACATATTATATTAATTTTTCTTCTGAAACTAAATTGTAGTTCTCACATTAAAACTCTACATGAAAGTTTTGTAATAATATTATTATTACTCAACCGTGTTGAATTGATGCATTAAATACTAAAATATTTTTTAGTGATTTTTGATGATTTTGAACATTAAAAGCATACCGTCCCTCCCTCAGGATGGCTTAAGTTTAATAACTTCTAGAAGCTGAGAGCCAATTTTTAATTTATAAGGACACAACCTTGTTTTTTTTTTTAATCAAAAGAAATTGCTAAAGAAGTACAACGCTAGGGTAAAAAAGTATTTTAAAATATGAGACAGATTTTGTGATAATATTTTTCTGGCCTTTAAATACTTAAAAATAAATCGTCAGACATTTAAATTTGTTCAGATTTAGCTAACGATACACGGACCGACTAATTGGCCGAATGTGGCGAATTGTTACTGTACTAATTATTATTACAAGTGATTTACTATTATAAGTGAAATTAATATCTTTAAAACTATAGTATGAGGAAAAAATCGTTTAACACATTAACCTTCTCAATCGATCTGCGCCAAAATTAATGTGGCGACGATAAATGTCTTCCATATGGGAAATTCCTTTTGAATTCCAAGACAAAATAAGTTGTGCGCTTTCACAATACAAATTGTTTCGGTTGTTGACGACAACGTATTTATTATAAATACTAAAAAATGACACTATAGCATTAGGTATATTATTCATTGCATTTAATGCATATAATTTTGGATTTCATTACATAAAACTGAATTCATACAAATTACAGTAACATTTTTGGTTCAAATCTAATTTGAGTGCTAAAAAGCACTTATTGGTACAAGATGGAACATCATTTGTATACTAATGATTCTGTCTTTAACATACAGTCCTAAACATTTGTCATAAATTAAAATATTACTTAAAATAAAATAGTTTTTAGTTTAGATGTGACTGTTCTTTAATTTTAGTTTCGCTTAGTTATACAGTTTTCAGGTATTAAGTTTTGTGCTAATATATTTCCTGACATTGAATATTGGTTTTGGTGCAGCCACTGTTAAAATTATGTTTATTTTAAATTTTATTTTCATTATAATTCTTTGAAAAAAAAAAATTACATGTTAAGTGTTTTTCATATACTCACATAAACCACGCTCATACACTGAACACCTACTTGCCTGCCTGTAACGTGTTATACTACAAGGAAAAAGTAAATAACAGACAAGAGTTGTTTTGAAAGTAGATCGTACTTTATTTTCTAAATACACTTTACTTTAACTTCCATATTCTCTTTCTTCTCACTTTTACTTGAATTTTCAAGAAAACTACACAAAAGAAAACCTAAGTTATCCTGCAAATACATCTTGGATCCTCTTATGTACATGGCAGCTTCCATAGTGCGAAAAGATTTGTGTTTATTAGAGACTTAAGCACTTACTTAAAGCACGTTTAAGCCGTTAAGTTTAGTCATTCTTTAAATTTTCAACAGGAAACTGTTTCGATTAAAAAATAAAAGTAGACATTTAATCAATTCTTCGAAATGTTTCCATATATATATTGCTATTCGGTTTTTAACGAGAATCTATCCTCTAATTTCGCCCGTCCATAAAGCTGTTCCCGGAATCCATTTAACAGGCTAAACGAAAGGTTACATTGTAGGTTAACAGAATTAATTAGCCAATTATAGTCATGTTACAGCAGGAATATATGTTGTAGCCTAGAACCGCCATCGAAAACATGAGCCAGGCAGTGATAATTTATAACAAATTGTTCCCATAAAACGAGTGTTGTGCATAAAAAAAGAATTTTCGTGATTAATCGTGATTGTACGAAGTAAGTAATCATAATTAAATATATGGACAAAACGCACTTTAAAGTAAGTACTTTTCACAATTTACCACTCAAGCTTTCGACACCGTAAGACCAGCAAGACTGATAAAGTATTGCTGACGTAGCGTTAATTCTTCTTGATAAAACATGCTTTTATTTAACTGGCCTCCATGTTGATGTTAATCAATTATTAATTTTACAGTTTATGATTATAGTATCATGATAAAGGTATTTAGCGAGTTCTGTCGCTAAGGGGTTAGGAAAATTTAAATGTGTATAATTTTTTTCCCAAAGATTGGTAACTTTTAGGAACATGACACGTATAAACCCATGTTGGGTTTTTACGATCCCTTGGTTAACGAACCGGGTCTTGTAATATCAATATAAAAAATGATTTTGAAAACGGAAGGAAGGACTCCCCTCGCCGGGGCCACGAACTCTCTATAGCCCTTGAATGAGTCAAACAATCGGGCATTAGGGGATATATAGGACACCTAAGAGCCGCTATAAAATGTGACACCACGACGCCGACGCCGCCGCCGCCCTGAAAGCCATTAGACCCTGTGTTGGTGTTTGTCCGCTTGCTGCTCACATCCATCAGGGGATGACATCGCACTGTTTACTGTCTTGTCTCGCATTTCCCAACATTTACCCGAGTGTTTTGTTTCACGTTCGTCAACTCAGTCGAAACTTGGTACAAGAGTTAAACTAATTGGTGGCTAATCCAATTTTCTCTTTTAGTCTGGTCTTGTAGAATTGCGAGGCTATATTCTTATAATTCAGTTTTGTACAGTTTATGGATCGTGTACAATGTTTACAACTATGTTTCATCAGCGTAAGATATTAAATTCATTGTTTAGAGTAATTTGGTTTGTATGTGTATTCTCCATCTAAATAATCGATAATCTGGATTGAGTTGCACTATGGACCAAGACGTAAAATGAGGTGATTGCTTCCCATTGGCCGAGACAATTTAATATAAAACCATCAGAGATCACGTGATGGCCTGATCGGTCGGTATAGCGTCCCCTGTACGCTGCCTGGCAGTAGTCCTCAGTCGTTCAGATTGTAAGCCCGGAAGTTTCTGTCAATCTTAAGTCTCCTTGAATGTATCATTGTAAATTATGAAAAAAATCAAGGTGGGGGGTATCTTGAAAACCGCCTTGTCCATCGTTAGATTTTTTGGAATTCTTTTGGCCTGGAAAGATGTGATTTCCCTTGTCCCCCCTCCGATGCCAGTGACTATTGTTGTGACGTGTCGAATGTTAGCTGTGACTTCCATATTCAGATTATGCATTCATTTTAATTGTATTTTTAGTTGTACAGCCTGGAGCAAAAATTTTCTTAAAATTTTTAGTGAAGGTTAAGTGGAACTGATTTTTAAAACCACTTGAGGACTATATGTCGAGATTTTCGATTGTGTAAAATGGAATAAATGTTTTAAGTTATAAATTTTCAAATACCAAATTTTTTATATAAATAGAATACACGTTTTAAAAGGGGTCACATTGGGAGATATATACTAATTAAGAGACATAATAGGTAACATTATAGGTTCACCGCACTTTAGCAGGAAGAAGATTTTTAATTATGATTGGGTTATTTTCCAATCACAGTTCCAAGGACAAACTTGTTGCTAGTTGGATTTATTCTAAAAGGTTATTTTTATTATTATAATGTCTGGTTTTCCACTGCACTTTCATTTGCATTCAATAAATCACCATTTGAATTAAAGTATTCACGTTCATAAAACCAATTTAAATAAAGTCTAAAACACAAATGTGACAACGTTTGTGGAAACGACATATTTCATACATATTATAATAATATTATTATTATATAGTGTAGAAAAAGTCGTACGGCACTCTTAAGTTTTGTCCTTCAACATTTCAAAAATTAAATCGTAATAATTATTCTCTTATATTTCAGATAGAATTTGTGTGTAAAAATAACACAATCAAGCTCTTTTCTTTTCTTTCTCGTTTCTTTAATACATTTTTTGTAATATAAAATAATGTGAACTGCAAAAGTATGTACGTTGACTAGTATAATACAATGTAGAATATATAGAAAAGGAGCTTTCATAACAATGTCAAGTATATGGGTCATTCTATTTCATAGATAACATGCGGACAAACAAGCAGGGGTGAATTTTTAAAAACCCTCAAGTGATGGGCTTCGGCAGCGCTCAACCAAAAAGGAAATCGTAGAATAATTTACTAGATGTCTTTGAAACCAAATTTGTCGGCAATCAAAGTTATGAGAAGTAGTTACAGTAATCGTACAGGCGTACCAGTAATTTGCTCAGGCATTACAATTAGCTCTCTTCATCTACTCCATTACTAGGCTGCGGTCCTGATGTATTTCCAATACTCCTCGTGTAATTGGAATAGTTCCGCAAGATTAACCACGATGATTGTTTAAGCTGACACAGGTTGATAGATTTAGCTGTTCGTTACTGTTGAGCGAAAGATGCAATGCAACAAACTCGTCAAGCTGAAATTGTTGTATTTGATGCAACGAGGGTGCAATAAACAATTTTTCAATTATTGTATATTTACACATAGTGAATGAGAGACAACTGTGACAGAAGATAACAATTAATTATTTACATTTTTAAAAATCTAATAACTGTACTTTGTTTTGAAATTCAAATCCAGTCTACAGAGAAACAATGTTATATGCTTTCCGTGAACAGTAGATGGAATATGGAATAGATTAAGAAATAAAAATTGGATTTATTTCAAAAAAATAAATTAAAGTATAAACATACCGTAACATTGTTTAGCCTCAGAGGATAGCTTTGTATAATACTCGTTTAGCTTCTACGATTAGGTTCTCAGTTATAGATTATCTCATGCAGTAGAGTTGTTCAATGAAATGGAAATGTTCAATATGCGGAACTCTTTTGACATACACCATCCGTGTAGTCTCTAGCGAGAAACATAGAAGACTGTTATAGTCAATTTATTCATTGTTTTCATGTGATCACATGCTTGAATTTCGCTGTTAAGTACTCACAAAACGTCACAAAACATCGACCTGGGGATTGAAAAGCATGTTAAGAATGCGCAATCTATTTAGTGAGTGAAATATAAACTACTTTTTTATAGTTGTAGATAGAGCTATAATGTTAATATGTCCAAAATTATGATCTATGTAATCGTACAAAGTTGAAAGGTTACAGTAAACGGATTCACAGTTTCTTACTAACTGCCTAACAGTTGATTTCTTCTTACTTGAAATTTAAATATTGCTTATAAAGTGAAAAGTTATTCAATGCAAGTTTGTTCTAAAAATATTTCGGCTTTATTAATAAAGGAACTAAAATATTGAACAACTTACCAAAAACATTATTATTGACAAATATTTCTGTTACTCTTTAAAACTGTATTCCCGTGTTTAAAATATTGAACAATATTTTGCCTAACTATTTAAATGATGGATTTAGCCTAAACGTAAAACTTTAATAAACTAAATTAGATTAGATAATATTCGTAATATTGCCATATTTATTTTCTGTATTTATCACTTGTGTTACATTTTCTTCTCTGACCAAATGTTGCAGGAAGATTATAGACTGCCTTTTGTTTAAGCATGCACGTTAGTAGAAGAGTGTTATAAGTGCTGAGTCAAGTGCAATGTTCTGAGAACATATGCCACGAATTTTCCTGGTGTCTAAAGTTACTAACTTTTTTTATACTTTGGAGCTTTTATACTAAATTCTTGTTACTTTAAAACCTCGATAATTTTACTTATTTTTTGATATAATTCACTATAACACGTGAAATAATAACTATGAATATAGACGAAGATATGGTATTAAATATGGTTTATTAACCAGACCGGTTCTGTGGTACACGTAAATAAATTACAAATAAACTGATACAACAAAGGATCGTAGGACACGACGGAATTGTAACGAAAGTCTTTACTGAACAAACTGTAACGTTTTTCACTGATAATCGTTCTTTGTAGCTTTGCTTCCCAGTGCCCTTTGATCTATTGATTCTAAAATCAATAATTACCGTCCTTGGACAAAGAGGAACATATGTATTAAAATCCAAGCTTCTTTCATAGCTTCTTTCAAGCGGACTTTTCTATAAAGATTTTTGTACGAACGGGCAAACGACAGGCAGGAAAAGGAAATGTTGAAGGCCCTATCGTGTCCCTAATAAATAAAGAGTATTGTAATAAAGATGGCAGCTTAGTTATTGCAAACATGGTAATGTTCACCGGTTGTAAATGAGAGTAAACTAATGTGAGTCCTTTTATATCCACCATACATTCATCCTTATGTACTTAGGTTTTCAAGCTAATTGATAATAGACAATTCCTGTGGAATATACTGTTGTATTGGAACGTAACAGGGTAACTTTTAGACACTTGCACGAGCACTCGTGATATACATGTTTATCACTACTCTTTGTGTTCCTGGACCAATCTCAAAAGCTTATGGCTAGCACAGACTCGTCTGTAAGCTTATTATTATCTGTTCACTCATAAATTCGTTGTTTTAAAACGGTAGACAGCTATTTAAATATATAGCTTGTAAAATTATTTTTTAAACAGTTTTCAATTGCAACGTCAAAACTTTAAACTACAAATTATATTTCAAACTTGGACATTATTTTTATTTACGGTATTAAATTACCAGCAAATAATTTGGTTATGTTAGCATCAAAATGTTTCAAAGTAGCACATCTGTAATCACGAACGAGATATAAAATTCCTAAAGGTCCTATTCTTTTTTTATGTCACCAACACAAAATATGTAAATAGCACAAGTGTTCTGTCAAATAAATATATTTATAGTAGTAGAGTTGGCTCCATGGGTAGGGGAAACGGAACGGAAACTGGATGACTGATCAGATATCCAGATTATGTAATAAACATTTAAAAACAGTAAGTAAAGTGATAAAATTTAATTCCTTGAGAATGACAGCAGAATTTAAATTATTATGTTAATACATCTGAGTGTAAAAATACTCTGTTATGCATACTATGAGGAATTCGAGAATGTGTGCCTGTCAAAGTTAATGTTTCTAATACTTATTTATTAATCATATACCATTATAGTTATATGATTAATAGTTTTCGTTAAATATTTTATACAATTATAATTAAAAAATCTTAAGATTAGTTGGAAATGTATAATAAATAACAATCATGTAATAAGGAACAAATACAGGAATAGCCACAAGTGACAGTTAAATTTATTGAGGACAATAGTATAAACAGACTTTCGGAAAAGGATTAAATGTATTGTTCTATTAAAATTTTAGACAAAATAAAAATAAATTCGTTTAATTAACAGTACTTATTGCGCTATGAATGAATATAAATATGCAAATAGAGTATAAATCGGCTTGGCAAGGATTACACCTGGACCTCGAGCAGCTGTGTCCGCCCCTGAGCCGTAAGCCTTGCAGATTGACAAATTCACTGTCCTTAGGATAGAAACTTTTTTGTATTTTGAAAATAAATATAGTTGGTCTAATTTCATGCAGAAAATTAAACAATTCATTATATAATAGCATACATTTAAATTCGATTCTTTCGTCTCTAATTGAAATGATTTCCCTATACGATTTTTAAGTTCCCAAAAGGAGCTTTTTAAAATCGCGTTGTTGCCTGTCTGTCCGTCTGTCTGTCTGTGCAATAAGTATTGATACAAAGGTCCTGTAAGTTATAACCTTAAAGTAAAAATAAAATTCTAAATTTTTACTTTTGTCCTAATTTACCAATGTGGCGACTAGAAAATTGCAGATTAGACAAAATTTGTAAACAAACTGAGTATAATCATATCGATTGTATCATGTCGAACACTGAATTAGTTGATAACTTTCGTTACGTTATGTCGAGTACTTTGAGATTTCATTGCATTACTTACTGCATAAAAAATAGAGTACTAAGTGTAGATCTCCCAACTCTAAGAAGCTTTGGATAAAAGTCTGAACATTTAAAACCAATGAAACATTTACTATGTTTTGTAAAATATAACTCAGTAGTTGGGAGTCAAAATAAGAAATATCCTTATATTTGAGAATACATAAATAATTATGAATATATAAATCAAACATTGTTATATACAAGTTTGTATAAGGTTGGAGTGTTATATTATAGTTTAACACTTACTTTACGAACCCCTTGTAACGTATGGAATTCTGTTCTTAACACGTTCACGACGACGTGTGCCCCATCGGGTAAATGAGATTTTTCACAACTGCCGTCGTGTATCAGATCGGGTACACACCGGGCTTTTATAAAGTGGTGTGGTACACGTTGCGATGCATTTAATTATTGTGTTTTTAACTTTTGCCTGTCTTGGTGGTTGTTAAAATTGATACCTGCGCTTCAATAAATACCTCAGATTATCGTGTACAGCGTAGGACACACGATTGCTTAATTTTTAAGGAAAATTAAAACATTTTAAACATTCAAATGTTTTAGGTACCCCTTGGGGTACTCGGAAAAAATTTAAATAAATAATGAAATAATTGTTTTTTTTTTTGCAAAATTGAATAACCTACATAGCTTTTTGTTATACTTAGACGTTTGGTTTTTTCGCCACTATTATTGAAAAATTCGACTACAAATACAAAAGTCCGGAAAAACGCTAACGTCGTGAACGTCTTAAGCTAACGTGGCTGGTGTCATAACTAATATGTTAGCTATGAAAAATTCTTATAAAATTGTATTTTTTTTATATTTTGGCCTCAATGTACAGTAAAATTCTATCAGCAGATGTTGCCTGTAGAAAATTTTCAGTCACATTACAACAGAATTAGTAGCCTTATAAATCATTTGCATAATACCCAGTATTTTTACAATTTTATTAAAACCAACGGTCCCTTTTTCAACGAATTTCGTTAGCGCATAAGCGAACAGGACCACTTTATGCGCACAAGCCGGGAGTAATAAACATGTCAAAAACAACTGATGCCTCTCAACTGACAATATTTGTTGCTCCTGGCTTGTGCAAGCCTAACTTTAAAGTGGTCAATACACTACATTTTGTTAATATTAAAGCAAGTCACAGATTTTTTTGAGTTTTCCTCTTATCTGTTATGACTCATGTGCAAAATTTGGTATTTGTTGTCGACTAGTTTTTATACAAAATACTAAATTTTTACTAGATGGTAAACGACACATTTCTCTACCTATATTTACTTGACATTTTTTGCTGGAAATCTGTGTAGTATCAGAAATTTGTGAGACCCTATTCTGAATACTCTGTATTTTTAATTATATATATATAAAATAATAATATAATAATATATATATATATATATATACAACATCATGAATTCACGGATTCCTTTAAAAGTAATGACAATTTAACAGCAGGAGAAAGAAAAGCTATCACATCTCTTAGGAACAATAAAGACTTAATAATTTTACCAGCAGATAAGGGCAACACAAAATAGTACTTCTAGATCTCGATGATTATATTTTTGAAATTAAGAAACAATTAAACGGTACAAAATTTTACAAACAAATCGATTATGACCCAACTGAACGTTTTAACAATGATATTAAGCAATTTCTCGCAGTTGAGGGACCAAAAGAAGATATAAGTCAAGAAACATTAGCTCTCCTAACTCCTGATGTACCAAGAACCCCTGTTTTCTATATTTTACCTAAAATACATAAGGAAACAAGGCCACCACCAGGGAGACCGATAGTTTCGGGTTATGGTTCTCCAACAGAAAGAATCTCAAGCTTTATCGACGACATTTTGCAGCCAATGGTGAAATTTGAAGTCACACATCAAGAACACCGATCACTTCATCACAAGACTGAATGAAATGAAGCAACCCATTCCCAGCGATGTAATTATGGTTACCATTGATGTCCAGTCTCTATACACAAACATTCCTCACAATTTGGGCGAAGAAGCTATTCATAGTTTTTTAAGAACTAGACCTAAGCAAGCCAGTCCCAGCACAAAATTTATAATGAAATTACTTAATTTTATTTTAACTATGAACAACTTTAAATTTCAAGATAAAAATTACCTCCAAATTAATGGAACAGCTATGGGCACCAGGATGGCACCTGCGTATGCTAATCTATTTATGGCAAAATTAGAAGAAGATTTTTTGAATTCTCAATCCTACAAACCTCTTGTATGGTTGAGATTCATTGACGATATTTTTATGATTTGGAATAATAGCTTTGAACATTTAAAAGAATTTTTGGAAAATCTGAACCAATTCTCTATTTTGAAATTTACCTGGAAATTTTCTAAAGAAATCATAACATTCTTGGATGTAGATGTTTTTATTAAATCTGGAATTCTCAAAACAAAAATTCATATTAAAGACAGTAACACAATGGATTATCTACATTTCAACAGGTGCCATCCTGTACATGTAAAAAAATCAGTACCAAAGGGTTTATCAGCTAGGGCCAAAAAATTATGTACTGATAGTACAGATTATCAAAATTATCTAGAAAAACTTGGAAATGCATTTGTCAAAAGAAAATATCCTTCAAATTTTATAAATAATCAAATTAAACACTCTAATGTTCGTAAAATCCAAAATAATGATGATGTAAAATTTATAACAAAATATTTTCCTGGTTTATATAAAACAAACAATATTCTAAGAACGGCACACAAAATTCTTGAATCTTCACCAATTACTAAAAAGTTATTTTCAAAACCACCCAGGCTAGTGTTTCGTAGAAATACTAACCTGAAAAATCTTCTGGTACGGCCCAAATTGCCACCTACTGACATTCAAAATTCAGAAAAGAAGAAAAGTTTTAAGTGTCAACCCTGTAAAGACAAACGATGTAATACTTGCAAAATTATAAAAGCGTCCAATTTTTTTACCAGTAGTAAAACAAAGAAAACTTACCCTATTAGAGGAGAAATTAATTGCAAAAGCAAAAATGTAATTTATCAATTAACATGTAAAAATTTTGCAATGGATTATGTTGGATTGACAACCAATCCATTGCACATAAGAATGAATAATCATCGTTGTTCGTCTAAAAAACAGGATGAAAAATTGGTTTCACAACACGCATTAGGCCACCAACAAAATTTTGAACAATGTTATTCATTGAAAGGTATTTGCAAAGTACCAGAAAATGGAAACAAAATTTACTTAGAAAATTTAGAACAGGCACATCAGTTAATATTAAAATCAAAAATAACCCTTTGGTCTGAATAAAAGATGAAATGATCAATTGTTTTTGTTATTATAATTTTTTTTTTATTTTTCTAAATTCTTTCTCTGTTCATGATATTTCTCTTTGGTGTTAATCACATGTTTATTTATTTATGCAAATGTTTATTTATTTACTTGTGTAAATTTTGTTGCTGTGTTATTTTTGTTTTATACTTTTGACGTGACAACGTCTTAAATTAGGTTGCGGCTCGGAGTCACTCATGAAAAAGTGTAACGCCCGGTAACGTTACGATGCCCGTCCAGTGGGTCCGCCGCACGGGATCCGCACGGGATAAAGCAGATAACTGTGGGTCCGCCGCACGGGATAAAGCAGATAACTATGTTTATTCGTGAAAATGTGGAGTGCTTAGATTCGTCATTTACAACAACTACAACAATAAAGGTAAATAATTGTACACTGATATTTCATTATCGTAAACTATGATTGATTGATTAATTGTTAGATTGACACAAAAGTTGAGAAACTGAGTTTATAGGTTATGTCATACTATTGACAAATGTTGATAGTGTTAAGTAAATTATTAGTTTAAATCACTCTGCAATCAATCGTAATTCAGTCGATTGAGAAGAAACAGCGCGTATTGCTAGTCAAACATTTAAAATAACAAATTATAACCTCTAACCTGTCATAACAGTGCGACCAAACAAACGAACTAAACCGACCAATCACCACGCGCGAAGTTAGAATTTAACTGTGTTTAGCAATAATTTCAAATTCCAATTTTAGTAAATGTTTTATTCAACTTTACCATTTACAATAACAAATTTTAATTAATTTCAAATTATGTACAATGTTTTAGTAAACAAAATATATTTCTATAGTTAAAATTTGTGCAATTCTTATTTTCATTCAATTCCTTGTTCCTATTGTGCAATTTAATAATATTCATATCAATAAATATTCTACCGAGAAAAAGACGTTGTCACGTAAAATCTTCGCCCGTAAAACCGACTTTACAGGCAACCATAATTTTTTTTATTATACCTTTTATTATACCTTTTTGAAAACGGCAAAGCCGAAATATTAAAGGAAATTTAAACTAAGAAGTCTAATTTGTTATAATAGAGCAATTCTGCGTTATACAACCGAAGTGAATAGAATATATATAGGCCTATATATAAAATATAATAATATATTATTAATAATATATTTATATATATAATAAATTACATTGTCAAACAGGTTTAGCATGTAAACATTAATTTTTAACATATATTTTACCATGGAATAGATTGAAATCACACAAATGATTTTACGTATTAAATCAGTTATATTAATTAACCCTATTATAAGGTGTCCCTAAATTCTATGATAATATTCAATGGTTGATAAGTGTTCCAATGAATAGTACAACAACAAAATAATATACATTAATTATTAATTTCCAAGATATTTGTGAAAAAAAACCTGTAGATAAATATTTTACTCAATAATGTAACAAAATTATAATATGTGGGTCTTTGTATAACAACTATTCCACTGTGTATGCACGAAGTATACAAAATGTAATGCATCGTGGCTCGGCTCCCTTTGCTATAATGTGATTAATAATAAATCGATATTTAAAAAAAATAATATTAATAGACACATGTCTTTGAAAACACTCTAAACACGAAAAATCAGAAAAGGGAAAACGTCTGCTATAGTAGAACATAAACAGCCAAACTTGCCATAGAGTTCGACTAAGCAGAAGTACTTAAAAATGGCATAGCCGTGTATAAGAATGCTCTTAAAACTAAGAAGAAAAATTAAACAACGAGGAAAGCATCAGATTGTCGGAACGTGGCAGCCTGTAAAAAAGAAGCAATACTGATCGCTGACTGGTCAAATCAATCGATCGGTTAACCTTAAATAATTATTACAAAGCTCTCCTCTTCGCTCACCTGCGGATGTGCAATACTGCAGTTTTGCTCTAACATGTTTTGATTGGAAATGGCTTTCCATAATGAGGCCGTAATATTTTAACTCAGCGTGAACCGCAAAACCTAGATAATAGTCATGGCACTGGCCGTGTAAGCTGGAGACTGGAGAGTTGAGATAATGAAGCACTGCTTTACAACGTCCTGTAGTAAACACACTATAAACACAGCTCTAACTCCAACTGTAACTGGACATTATGAGGGACGACGAAGGATTAATAATACTTCCGTTTTCAGACGTGGTGGTGACATCTAAAGATGAATACCCAAACCGAATTTTCGTTATTTATGACTATTATTTTAGCAGCTACTAGCATGATATTATTCCTACAGGATTATTAAGTGAAATTATACAAGGTTCCATACTCCACACCTCGTGTCGCGTAACCTGATTTACTGATATTGATTGACACATTTTAAATATGTAGATCATTTCATTCTCGTTAGGTCCTGCGAGCAGATATACAAGCACAAAACCATACAGAAGGAAATTGACACAAAAATGATGATGCTCAAACACATTTCAGGGTTGGACGTGGACCACCATAGAGCTCATTCTTAATGAAATTCATTTCTTACAAATGTTTAATTCTAAAGATAAAATATTTTTCGAGTTATCTTGCCATATGATACATATACAACTTTTCATTAAATTAGGTTTCATATCAGTATATATTTTTTTTGAATAAAACCCGGTGAGCTAGTGAGGGTACTATAACGGAAGAGTGCCTTGGAATAAAGGTATCTCACCGACTTTCCACTCTATTATTTTTCATTCTTACTTTATGAATAAAAAATCTCACATCATTATACTATGGGCGTTAACAAATTAATTTTTTTGTAATTTTCACGTAGCCAAAATGGGTAGTATAAATTTTAAAAATATTCTCTGACGCTCAGCAAAATCCCATGGAGTGACTTGCACCAGTGTCGAACTCAGTGTTGTCTATATAGAAATGAAGATTCATGCAAACTTCCAGTCAGTTCGTTTTCGAGATACCATACAAGATACCATTATACTTTATGATTAGCCAAATAAATGTTTTGTAACAAAGTTAAATGCCAAGGAGGAATAAACGAGTTGTATCAGTATTATTCAAATGTAAGACCACGAAGTAAGAACATTTGTAAGGCTCAGGGGGGGTGGGGAAGACGGTTGGAGGGGAGTCCTGTTTGACAAGAGGTTTATATCACTTCCGGTCCAAGAGTCTTTGTAAGGCTGCTTTTGTTCTCGAGGATGTTCTTTGCACCCACCCTCTGGGAATTATGACTAAATTGTTTACGGGAATAAGGTTCTGTGTGGGTTTAACAACTGTTGTAAAATATCTCACTTCCATAAGATATTTTTCAAAGGCATTCGGCTTGAATTAGTTACCCTCTTGCAATACAGTTACCTTATTTATTTTTTATAATGTTAAGACTACGTTTAAAAACGACATTTCAGATCAAATGTAACATATGTGTTCATTTAAGTAGGACGTTAGTTAAAAATATGAATTTCTCAAGATATATTAAGGATAGATCCGTTTAAAAATATTGTGCCTTGTGTGTTTAAAAATCACAAGATATCACC
This sequence comes from Homalodisca vitripennis, assembly GCF_021130785.1. Lineage (NCBI taxonomy): Eukaryota > Metazoa > Arthropoda > Insecta > Hemiptera > Cicadellidae > Homalodisca > Homalodisca vitripennis. The sequence continues at coordinate 125,872,166 of NC_060211.1, read as the reverse complement.
AATATCTTGTGATTTTTCTAAATTAAAGACAAATTTAAAATGCATTAAAATTACCATTTCATTTATAATCTTTCCAAGTACGTTTAAAATACTTTAGTTCCTTTCAAAATGTTATGTTTTAATAATTAATAGTAATAGTTTTCAATTATAAATATTAAATCACGACTACCATTTATTTTAATAAATCATGAAGGAATTTTCAGGAATACCTTCCTCTCTCACACACATCTCCCAAGAGACACAGTACGCATGAAAGCAAGCAGAGCAATATGCTACAGCGAGATATAGGATTTAACGTGTTTATAAACGTTTACACTCGTAATAAAATTTATTAGGTCCTGTATTGAAGAATATGGATATTTGTTGTGTAATGCTTAAACATTTACTTGGCCCCTAAATTTTTCAAATAAAATGTATTTTGTATGTTTATTTTCAGTTTATTACTTCACGAAATCCGTTTAGGTTTACTTTGCTACTTTCTAAGCTGAGTTATTGTAATAAATAAATTGAATCCATGAACTATGTTAGTCTTAAAATGCCCTTTAGTAGAAAGGTTGTTAAGGTTATACTGTTTCCAGTGTTCTGAATCAAGTGCCACTTACTTACCTTCAAAATGTTACGTCCTCAGTCATATAAAACAAATTGCCCTTATGTTTTAATATGATATTTTATAACATTTTATCGGTAGTCTGTTTTTAATGTAAAAGCTATGTAAATCGACTTCATTTGAAGAGACTACCCTTTATCCTTAGTTTATGTAAAAGGTTTGTTCTAGAAAACAAGAGTCTGAAAGAAAAGTGATGTAAGATTGATAGGACGACATTACCAATATATTGCTAAATAAAACTAACTTTATTAAACAGGGATCCTAGTAGTTTAGTTCACTGGGAGCAAAATTGGTTGTTTTTGTTGCGCAATTGTGTTTTACGAACGAGGAGAAGCTCCTAAAGACACCTTTGCACCGTGTGGGGCAACGGTTTTTTAATATGGGAAGCAAAATTCGTGACACGTTCAATTTTTAGTGCATGATAACTCAACTAAGTAATACTGTTAAGTTTACATATAAAAACAAATATGTTTTTGAATTTACTTCTACTAAAACAACAACAAAACTCGAAGTTAGCTTGAATTATGCCCTGAAATTTCAGATGTCTGTAATAAGTACAAAGTATTATCCCCTTATGGACCAACTTAAGTATAAAACAAGCTATTTGTGCATTACTATAAAATGTTTTTGCATACAAGAAAATATCACAAATAATGAACTGTATCAACTCATTAGTATATTATTTTGTATTCATTAACTAATATGTGATGGCAACGTTTTAGGATTATATGTTAGTAAAAGGCAGTTGTTCTTATGTTTATAAAATTGCCAATGTTATTTTCAATATAAAAATAACATGGCTCAGCCACGTAGTAAAAGATGACACTGTCGTAGTTTATCTCATAATTATTCGTAGTTTAATCGGATAATAGAAAACTATTACCCTCTCCTTTAAGAAAGTAATTTACTTGATCAGCGGGTTTGGTGAAAACCAATTGTAAAGGTTGGGATGTTAGACAACGAGAGCTTAATCACCTCCCACAGGGCAACCCTCTGATTTGATTACTGCTGATTAATTACGGCAATATTGTCCTGTAGCGCGGCATGTTGATATTGGGAAATGCTTCCACCAGTCAGTTTAAGTAAAGTATCTCGAGGAATAATTAAAGCTACCGGGCATCGATTTAAACTAAAATTAAGGAGACATTAGCGCGGCCCACAGCGGTTACATGATTCAATTGTGTGTACAGTTGTTTCAGTATAAGGTGTATTTATTGCTTTAAATTTTAAATATTTAAAGAAAAATTGTATAAATATCAAACATTATGTATAAGCCAATTTGAAATTTGAGATTCAGAAATTAGGACAATTATTGAATATTTAATAAAAAAACCTTATAATAATTGGGAGTCAATTCAATGGTCCACGAGTAATTGATGTTAAACACAAATTTAAACTCTTTACGATTTGTCTGTGTTGTGTTTACTAAAATCACACAAATAAACCGAAAATATTTGTACACAAATTTATTAAAGTTTTAATCTGTTTCATATAGACATTTTAAATAAAAGGAAAAACAGGGACTAGAAATTAAAAACTTTGAAAATAGTGATAATAGCTTTGTAAAAAACAGTTAATATTTTCCTCAATAAAAACTAAAGCAAAATATATTGTTCATGTAATATAACAATAACAGGTTCACATATGTTAACATGTCATTATTCATATTCATAACTGCTTAAAAGTCGCCATAAACACGGCGTATTCTCCGCTAGATTTCTGGAGCACCATTCCTGTCTGCTCGCAGGAAACGAATAACACTCATCAATTTACATTCGGCGGGAGAATCAATAGAGGCAGCGATGTTTATGCGACTGCAGCTCAGCGCTATCTAGCTACTTGAACTCGGCAGTGACAAATGAAAACGGGGAAGATGCGCAATCGACTACTGCGCACACCGCATACCTGCAATGTCTAAGGCCGCCATGTTGTTACATTATTACGTATTTGAACTGAAGTTTGTTTTATTTTAACAATAAAGTATTTTTCATAAAACAAGAATATCCTTTTAACGAATTGCCAACTACATTAAATCAATCATACTTTCATATTTTCTCGTACTTTCGTTAGCTAGTTGATTGTTTGTTCCTGTTGCACAAAAAGTTTTTATAAATGTTTTTCCTTTACGTAATTATTTATTATTCTACATTTGTTGATATCTACCTATACTTTAGTTGTTTTTTTATTGTTTTTTTATGTAAAGTACAATTTATTTAAATCAATTTTCTGAGTTGTTTCCATACTTGAGTAATTATTGTTGTTTGTTAATCTTTATTTTTATTTTTTGTTATGTTTTGGATATTTATAACTTGTTATATTCTTTGGATACTTATTATTTACTATCAAATTTTTGTATACCTATTTTGTTACTTTATGTAGATTTTTCATCTGATTGTATTAATTTTATTTTCCGCTGTATTCTACCATCTATGCTTGTCTTTGTAAATTGGCTGCTGCCGTTGGAAATAAAAATCAAATCAAATAAACCATCCTTTATTATTCTACTTTCAAATGTTAGTTTTATAAATAGACTATTAATAAAAAATTTTGTGCCTGTTTTGCCTATTAATAGAAAATACTGTAGTTCTCAGTCACATCAGTTATATAGGAACTATAGTTGGCATGGGTTGTGGCCAATAAACAATTTTTCAATGCACTTAGACCCGAGATGTATTGTTTAAACTCTGCGTGAGTCTAGATAATTAAACAAGAATCCTAGCTTCAAATGATATGTCTAGTACTATACTATATAACAAAAACAAACTGGAGGATCTTCTTGACACTTGCAGTTATTTCCCCGCAATGTCATTGACAAATAGCTGTTGCTTTCTTTAAGGTTTTGGACACTAAATGAAGCACCGATCGATATATGTTCGAACTTGCATGAAAGCATGTAAGCATTAAGTACTGTTCTCACTTGCAGTAACTTTTCTATATGAGTGTATTCAACAATATATATATATATATATATATATATATATATATATATATATATATATACATATATATATATATATATATATATATATATATATATTGATCATGTAAATATAATTTGCATAAAAGCTATTAGTAGCTGCTAAACGGGTAGTACAGCTACTGTTAGTAAAATCTCAAGAGCTAATGAATTGTTTAAAATAACTAATTTAATATAAACAATATGAAACCCAGTGTGTTTATCTTTAATGCGACATAATCCAATTATTTTTAGAATATACGAATGGACATGAGAGAACAGGATATAGATACTCTCTTATATGCAAGTATTTTCAGTGGATATATTACATTTCCTATGAATTCTTAACATTTACATTGTTGGAGAAACACAACATAAACAATGAAACTGAAAATGTAGTTACTGCTACTAGAATACGCATTAAGAATCTTATTTCTTTTGAACTATTTAGATTAAATGGGGAGAAAAACTATAGATACAGATAATTGATGAATAGAACAGAACTTGAAAGAGTTACAGAAGAACTATCGGTAAACACAATAATGATCCCTAAATTGCCCAAACAAAGACATGAAATGGGGGAACAGACATCTGACCCTCTTTTCCTTTCTTATTTTGCATCAGTTTTATTTCACCTGCTTTAGTTCAGACGGTAAAATAAATATCAATAATGCTTTCTTTTATAACCACAAGGGCCTTTAAGTAAGTACATGAAACCAAATTGTTTTATAATATTAATGAAATTACACTGTGGGTTCCGATTCCAAATATTTTTCAAACTCTAGTGTCATACAATCTGAACTGTTGTCCCACAATCACAACCCTACAAAAAGTAAATTTTAAGTCAAAATTTATCTTTCATATCGGGAATTAATAAAATATTATGGTAACCTACTTTTATAAATTGAATAAGAGACTTAATAATATTACTCATATTATTTATTTTCAATATACTTTTATCATAAAAATTGTAATTTAAAATTGACCAGTAAACTTTATTGGTTTATTATCAATCAATTTATTATTGATGGAAAGGAATTCTCAAACCATTGGCTGAAAAGTTGATAGTTTTGATGAGCCAGTGTGTAGAAGAGTGCTAAAGAAAGGATGGACGAATTTATACGAAAAATATTATAAGTCTTTTTGCAGTAAACATATTATTAGCTGAGCGTTAGCGAATATTTTTACTCTGGTCTTATGGGTAACCAGCAGAATAGCAGATTAAATAAATTTGTAAAAATATTCAAGCCAATAAAACTTTAAAACATGTGACATTCACACATGTAGTCTAACTATCTCAACACATAGACCATACTTTTATAGTAACTTGGTGTAGACTTTTATGATTTAAACACTGACATGATACCCATCTAAATGGACAAACATTTTAATGTACTATGTGGCAAGATGTGTTAAGAGCAATTTTAGACAATGTACTTTATATTTTGCATAAAACTTCATGCCTACAACAATGAGCTATGTGATCCGTCATTTTCATGTCAACTTTTATTTTGCATCATTGCTTGTTTTGTATCTGTCCGTAAGACACCTCGGGAATAAAATGAGCTACAAATTTGAAAATTTGCAATCCAAGCCTGTTACGAAATTTTTCTTTCAGCGAAGCCTGATACAATGTGTGGTGTATTTCTACATTGTAGTAACCAAATACGGGAAAATACGTATGGTATCAAATATTACTATATACGTAGATTTATTAAGACATGTGTTCCACCTTATTAGAGAATTGAAAATATTAAGCAGTAAACTAGTTATTTAGAAAATATACATTAATTTCAATACTACTAATCCGTTAAGTGCGTTTCGGTATTTGATAACGAATTGTATGTTACGCAACACTAATGGAACAATCTTTAATTATTATATTATCGCCTAATTAGTGCAGATGAAAATGTACACGGTTATTGAAAACGAACAACAGACAGCACTCTCAATTAGGGTTTTATTTCGTTGATACATTTACGATTGAAGTTAATTTACTAATTATTCACCGTATCATTTATTTAACGTTTCGGGGTCTATCCTAATTAGAAAGTTCATATAGCTTGCAGATTGCAATGGGAAGAACGAATGAATGGCTGGGGCACGCTGATATTGGCAATTATCGGTCGTTACTGAAATTGGATGTGGCTGATTCACAACCACGTGTTGTCTGCGGCTGTGATCTCGGCTCTCTGTAATAATAAACTCGGTAACAGTTTTAAAATATTATCTGTTGAAACAACGATTGTTGTTGTGTTTCATACCAACTAGTGCAAAATTCGCTTAGGATATTACAAACTTCATTCTGGAATCTGTGTAAATTGAAATAACAAGGGAGTGCTTTTCAGGATTTTATCACTGGAACGTTCCCATTAGCGTAATTGAAAATTCAAAAAAGTGTATTATTTTTTTCTGCTTGTCAGAGCAAGACACTAGTTTCTAAGACAAAATATGTTATGGATTTCGTTTGTGGAATTATTTATGTATTCGTAAAGGCAATTGTTTTGGATTTTGTAACTTGGGACTATTCTTTCACTGAATTATTCGATATCTAAAACTACACTCTTATAACTAAAACCATAGAGACCTGTATTATTATCTCCCCTGAATTTATCATCCGGTTGAAGTGGGCGGTCTCTTGGGCCTAGTTCGGACATACCCACCGGAAAACTCAAGTAATGGCGACTATAACCACATAAATAAGATAGATGGCTGAGTGACTCTCATGGGCCCTGCTTATGTAACACTAACCACCAAGTTACGTAATAGAGCTGTGCAATATTGTTGTTATGTAACTCTTACGAGCGTCTCAGAAAGAAATTGCCTTCGATCTCACTGTGTCCTAAGTTAAAATATGAACTCTAACGGAATTACGGAAGGCTAGTCGTTAAACTAGTTGATTTTATAATAACTAAAAGTAAAGAGATTTCTTACTAATCACAATTCATTACAAATAAACTCAGAAACATATTTCTAATGTAACAGTCATTAAAACTTTATTTAAGGTTATGTCTGTTGATAATGCAGTCTAATAAACATCGAGAATTTCTAGCATATCAACCACTAAGTACATGCAGTATTGCAAAGTACTCACATTATGCATATTTTAAGCATAATAAAATGATACATATGAGTATAAAATAAAACAACAGAACGTAAAGAAAGTATTATCGTACGTAGACTATTCATATTTATCTTTGACTCCAAAAATTAATAAGATCCTCCTTGGACTAAAAGGACCCTATGAACGAATTTAAAATCTTTAGAACCTTTCTATCAAGAGTTATCGAACATACGGCCAGACTGACATACAGACAGACGGATGGATAGCTTTTTGACCTTTAACCTCTAAAATTAAAAGGATTCTTCTTTTACCAAGAGGAACTTATGTATCAAGACTTTAAAGCTTTTTTGTCAAAATATAGCTCAAGACATAAACGAATTGAATCGACACGATTTAAGGAAATCCTTTTAGGACTTCAACAATGTAAATAATTACCTCAGCCTCTTTCTCGTACATTGTTTTAAAATATACTTATAAATAAATAATTATTTTGGAAAGTAAAAAGTTAAACATGAATAATCCTATTCATTGTATCAATTCCCACTTCATCAATTCACTTGTTATATTTTCCCAAAAGATTAATTATCACTTCAGAGTTAAAAGTGATAAGCTCTAAAAGGGTCCGTGGTAATAGCACTGCTTCACTAAAGTACTTATTACAGTAGAGACAAGTACTTATTACAGTTAGTTACAATTGTTAGTAAAAAACAGTCGAATGTTTTCTTTCTGGCAAAATTGTGCCGAATTCCATAGCCAGAGGTAATTTTTCAAACAGAACAAGGGAAGTTCGTATGTACGTTGAGAAGGTAGGCTACTGATAAGACGTAATCCTGTCAAGGCAGGAATCAACGCTATCTGTAACTCAAGACAGCCTGACGTGTGAGACGTGAGTAAAGAGTATACACCGAATCTTGGCAAGATAAAACATTCGTAAGTTCAATCTAACGTTTGGTTAGTTTGTTACCGTATGATAAACTTAGCCATGCAAAACTCTTTAACGAAATATATCACTTTTAGAATATATAATTATTGTACTTTAATATACATTACTCAAGAGACTATGATTTTCTACATTTTCAAAGAAAAATTCATTGTAATTTTTGAAAACTAAAGGTTGAAATTATAATTTTCGTTTCGAACAAGCAAGTTCCCAGTTTAACCACTAGAGATTCGTCGTGCTGAGCAAATTATGTGGCATAACGTTTATGTGGTTGTTAGAAGCTGTTTAACTAGACCGCTCACCGTGACTGTCAGTTGGTATTGGAGCACGTGGTATTGGTCACCGAATGATGTTCAAAACCTGTCTGTTCTTTCTTTTTGCTGTTGTTCTGTTTGTTCTGGTTAGATCGGGTTTGTTTGGGTTTTAGCGTCGTGAGACCTTCCAAGCTTTCAACGTTAGTTTTCTTCAGTTCATGGTAAAGCGAGCAAGTCAAGTTCTGCTACAAATTATCAATTTATTTTTGAGGTGGCGGGTTTGGGTTTACAGTTTAATTTCTCCTACTAGAATTTTTCTCATAGAGAACTTCCCCCACTTAAAACAAAATCACAAGATCGGACTAAAATATCCAAAATCTACGTGTTGGGCGTTACCCTTTTTATTTGGAACCTCCTTCTCAAGCACATGCGAACTTCCACATTTATTCGCTAAGTGGGAAGGAAGAGGTACAAAAACCTATGATGTTATTTTTTTAATTTTGGAACAAGAATTGTTAAGAATACTCAGTTTCCAATATTTATTTTATACAAGACAATTGGATTTCTTTACAAATATCAAAATTTGTTCAAAGTCTTTCAAATTATTATATGTTATTGTGAAATATGTGATGTGCGTATGTAAAACGATAAGATATACACATTAACAAAGTAATTATCAGAGGATTTAAAAGAAGTGTGAGCGTTAGATATGTATCTGATCATGATATAAATAATGTGTATCTTATAATCTTATAATAACCCGTGAACCAGTAAAATAGGAGTAAAGTTTCTTTTAGCAGACCTAAAACCGGTTTCCACGAGCCTTTTAAAAATAAACTTCTAATTCTTAATTCTAATACAAATTATGAATATTACACCAAATTCTGAGTTTGGTTTAAACTAAATATGTTTTGTAGTCGAATAATAGCAATTTAACGACAATGTACCTTTCGACCAAACATTTAACACATATTATGCTGGCAAAATAGACATAATAATGTTTATAAGGGTTTCCTAAAAAAATATACGACTCCGTTCTAAGTTAGTGATTTTTAAAAATATCGAAATACAACGTAATTTTTAAGGTTATTCCTTCAAAAACAAACTGAGTTTATATTGTTTATTAATTTTGAACTCGCATGTTCCAAAAATGTAAAAGCGTTATACTGAAACTAGCAGTTAACCACGGCTTTGTAAAAATCATTCCTCTGACAACAAGGACACCACAGGTATATTGCTTTTAAATGATATTCTAAAACCTCTGAGATGAGTGATAATCATTCAAAGCTTTCCAATCTCCTGACTCATTTGAGATTTAAGTTTAAGGAGCAGTATTTTGAGCCAATAAGTTGGAACGAAACAGTTTATAAAATAGCCCTAATTTATTTAAATTATTTAATCATATTTTATTAATACCTTAAATAATTTCAGTAACAACTAAGAATTGAAATAATTTAGACCAGTGCGGAGGAATCCTAATGTCAAAGTTCTCAGCATTTAACTTAACACACTTATGATGTAATAAATGATGAGGTCCTATGTAATTGAAAAAGAAAGTAAGCATATTTTTTATTGTTTATAATTAAGAGTTTTGATGTTCAGTTAATTGCGAATTTCCCATTATTTTAAGCTTTGCTCTTTTATCAAGGATTCTGGTTCGAATGAATTACATTTCTCAAGCATTAGTTGAGTTTATTTTGTTGGCCCTTTAAAAAAATATATGTAAGTAAGTCTATGAAACCTACATCTTTAAAAAACATCTAAGATGGATTTTATAACAGTCTTTAAATCCATAGCAAAGGTTATATTACACTACTAAACAAGCACTTCCTTCTTGCTTGATAAAACTACGTTATATATTTGCTGAAACTTCAATTTTTGTTGTCTCTGAGACAACCTCTGAGCTCAGCACTGATTACAGAAAAAGGTTGAAATAAGAAATGTTATTACTTCTAAGCTTACTATATGTCATATTATAATGTTTATATAGAACAAAGTTGTAAAAATGTATAAATTATTAGCATGTGTTTGCTGCAATTGAAATTTCAATACAGTCAGTCCCGTAGCTTTTACATGACTGAGCATCACATGCACACAAACACAAAGAGGTTTTCATACAATTTTATACATTATGGTTATAATTAAGTGCTAGTTAACACCAAACTGGAATTGTTTGTAGAATAAAACGGAACAAGAGCTAACAAATCGTTACTTTATGTCCTTATGAACTATTCATGGAATTTTAATATTAAATTTGAGAAGCAACAGAAAACGCGGATAAATTGTATTAAAAGTTTCTGACTGTACAAAATTCTAGGTTGACATGTTTCACCGGCATCATCTAAATGAGTCGTCATTTGGATTATTCAAGAGATAAACAACTTATTATTATAACGTCATGCGATAGTCAAAGATAAAATGTATTTTGTTAACTAATATTTATAATTTCAAATAAGATATTAGCGAATGCAAGAAACTGTATAGAAATGTAAATACACAAAATATATTATTACGTGGTAACGATTGAAAAGATCACTTCTCAAAACAGATGACGTGAACGGCTAAATAAATATTTAGAAACAAATTATGTTATTGGGTGTCTAGTCACCGGGATAGCTGTTGGTTTTACATAATGGAACAAGAACACTGTTGCTCGGCTATATTCTGCAAATGAATATCGTAGGGAAAATGGATGTTTGTTCCTTAAACTTTGAATGGCTGAGTCATTACATTAACATTACTTCCTTTTAATTGGAATGGAAGTTTTTCTGCAATCTACAATTCCTCTCCCTAGAGTTTTATCTTCCTACTTTCATGTTACCTTATTACGAAGAAATGCAGTTTAATATAGGTACTTAATGTTATATAAAGTTTTAATTAATTTTTAATAATATCAAAATAGTTATACAATTTAACTTTAGTTCTTATTTCATTTACTTACCAGCCGTTACTCGTAGCTTCGTACATAAGACCTTACAGAATAGTGGAGGTGGTATAGGAATTTTTGTAATAGGCATCCAAAGGATTTCTTAGATAACTTATTATTACTGGAGGGTAATTTAATTGTTAGAATACTTTTAAATCTGTAAGACAAACTTTCAGTAAGGTCAGAGGTTTAAGTAACGGTTCAAGTAGAAAAGAGTACAATAACACGAATGTCTTTGCAAAATTTTGTGACAGTTAGCTGATTAGATTCAGAAAGTGTAATAGTGTTTACTTAAACCTTTTAAATTAAATGCTAGTATGCCAGATGTGGGAGGCGATGAGTGTTTGAGCAATGTTTAATGAGATCGTCATCGAATTTGTTTAGTTCTAAGTTTTTAGTAAAAGGGACCAAGCAATCTGCACAACCGCTTGTAGCGGAAACTATAAGTTAAAATGAATTATTGCGAAATTGAATGGTTAAATAACTTCCGAGATTTAAGTAAATTATACTGAATATTAACAGATTATTAAGGAGGAACTATTAGTCAGAGTGTGAATTAATTTCTTCTTGAGCAATAATTATTAACATCAATATCATAAAACATGTTTGGGTGTTTATCTAATTAATTTATGGCATTGCTTTTAGTTCCATTGCCATTTTCAAAGTCTGTAAGACGCATTTCTAGAGAAAATAGCACGAATAACATTTTATATGACACCATATAACCTTTTATTAAATTAGTGCATTAGTGGTAGTAGGCTCTATAAAATGGGGAGTGTAAAAAGTAATATTGAAACCTAGACCTCTGCACAAAGTACGATTTCTCACCAGATACAATATTTAGTGATAAAAACACGCAAGAAACAATTTTTGAAACTTTATTCCCATATTTAGGCCAATAGGGGATCCAAACACTATTTATGTTTAAAGCATACTGATGTGACCAAAATGATGCAAGTTGCATGAAATTGCATGCTAGTTTTAGTTAACTTTACCCTTAGATATATCCATTAGTTATATACCAAAAAGACTAAGTAAAGAGTTTAACACAATTACAATTTTAGGTTGTCAGTATAATACGGTAACTGAGACTCTCTATCTTTCTTATATTTCTAATAAAATAAAATTAAAAATTAATTTTAGCAGTAATAGAGGAACATTGTAACTGAAATAACAAATATATCGTAATTTATGAAAACAACCATACTTTTATTTATATTGACCCCTTCAATCCCCATTCACTCCTAAGTCAAAGAATTAGGGGGTGGTGATGAATGGAGAAGTGGGTAAAGATCTCAGGTACACAGATAAGATTGTGAGAATCATTAAGATAACATTGACTCAATACTCAAACGGATGTGTGGAAAGTTGACAAACGGCTTCCAGTGTTGACTGAAGTTATCTGTAAATCCGTATAATACCTGGCAATTCCGATTTAGCTGCAGGAACTGGGGAGAAGACAAACCAAGTGGATTTATTAGTACTAGGCTACACTACTAGTAGAAACATAACTAAGCTTTTAAACTAAAATAACACTCCAAGATGTAATTAGTAATATGAAATATGTAGTATTAGGACATACAATTATGTGGACAAATCAAATTTGGATTAGTTTAGGGTACTTGGCTTTTTATTGATGCTGTAAAAACATTTATGTACAATACATAAACAATATAATTCTACTAGTTGAAGATCATCAGCTACTAGTGAATCTTTTTATTATCAGCCAATACTTAGCATAATAGTGACTTTAATAGCGTTGTACTGAAAGCTAAGTATATACATTAGCTGTGTCATGTTAAGAATGAATTTTGCGCAAGGGCTAGACGAAATCCCCCAACTACAGCAGGTATTCACTGTGCTCTGTCATTATGCGGCGTTGTAAGACAAAGAACTATGTTCTGACGACAGACGCGGTACGTACAATACACGCAACTCCATTCAATCACACGCACTACAGCAGGTATTCACTGTGCTCTGTCATTATGCGGCGTTGTAAGACAAAGAACTATGTTCTGACGACAGACGCGGTACGTACAATACACGCAACTCCATTCAATCACACGCACTACAGCAGGTATTCACTGTGCTCTGTCATTATGCGGCGTTGTAAGACAAAGAACTATGTTCTGACGACAGACACGGTACGCACAATACACGCAACTCCATTCAATCACACGCACTACAGCAGGTATTCACTGTGCTCTGTCATTATGCGGCGTTGTAAGACAAAGAACTATGTTCTGACGACAGACGCGGTACGTACAATACACGCAACTCCATTCAATCACACGCACTACAGCAGGTATTCACTGTGCTCTGTCATTATGCGGCGTTGTAAGACAAAGAACTATGTTCTGACGACAGACGCGGTACGTACAATACACGCAACTCCATTCAATCACACGCACTACAGCAGGTATTCACTGTGCTCTGTCATTATGCGGCGTTGTAAGACAAAGAACTATGTTCTGACGACAGACACGGTACGCACAATACACGCAACTCCATTCAATCACACGCACTACAGCAGGTATTCACTGTGCTCTGTCATTATGCCGCGTTGTAAGACAAAGAACTATGTTCTGACGACAGAAGCGGTACGTACAATACACGCAACTCCATTCAATCACACGCACTACAGCAGGTATTCACTGTGCTCTGTCATTATGCGGCGTTGTAAGACAAAGAACTATGTTCTGACGACAGACGCGGTACGTACAATACACGCAACTCCATTCAATCACACGCACTACAGCAGGTATTCACTGTGCTCTGTCATTATGCGGCGTTGTAAGACAAAGAACTATGTTCTGACGACAGACGCGGTACGTACAATACACGCAACTCCATTCAATCACACGCACTGCCGCACAGTGAGGAAAGTCAAAACTTTACGGTGCCAAGATATATTTGAAAATACGTCATACATAGAAAAACGTGCACAAATAAATGTATAATGACAATCTGTAAAAATGTATTTGTTTTATTTTTGTAATTTAAAATCATTACACTTAGTTTAACACTCGCCGCTGAATTCCTTGTATTGAAAACGTAGTATAAAAATAATGTCATGGTGTATTTTGTGTTTCTCCAATCAATTACGTATACAATACTATTATATAATAATACAATCCATATTGTAATAATTGTACGTAATCAAAGAATTATCAACAACATATCTTTGGATATTCGTTTAGTGTAGTAGAAAATTGGCGTGCTCTGGCATAAAACCCAAAAATCTAGTACTTTTCTGGAGAAATTTAGGTGTTCAAAATGAACTGCCATAGATACACCAAGTTTAACAGTAATATTGTTTGCAACTTATTGATTGAGAACCTCACAATAAAGAAGGGTTAATGTATTATGTAAACGTACAACGACCCCGCTCGCCGTCGCGTCGGGCCTATATTTCTGCCCCATTATGCATTCTGTGGAAGGCGGAGTACGGTCTCAGCGCCCCTACGCACAGCTAGGCACGCAACTTGGTGCCTCACGCATTCATTATAACGCTTTACTCTCTCTGCCTACCCCCCTCTCACTCTATTTCTCTCTCTCCCTCCCACTATCACCCTCCCTCCCTGTCTTTCTCCCCTCTCCCTCCCTTCGTCTCTCTCTCTCTCTCTCTCTCTCTCTCTCTCTCTCTCTCTCTCTCCTCCTCTCTCTTCCTCTGCAGAGTTATTACAGTCTTACAAATTCTGTAAAAATGGAATTTGTAGTAATGCCGCTCATTCAGATTTATTTTCAAGGATATTTTCAGGTTTTTAGACTAATTAGATGAAAAATGAGATACACATAAATTATAACGTCTAGAAATTTGTTGCAAATTCTAGAAATTATATAGAGGCAGAAGAAAGCAAATACGTTTTATGAAACAAGGATTTCCGCGGCCAGGTTTAACCTTACACGTCACTAGCAAACTCTGTAAAGCTGAATTGTTACATTAGATTGCGTAATCCCGTACCTCATCATACATACTTTTATAACAGATACATCAATACATATCAAAATATAATAATTTTGAAAAGTCACAGAAAAGTTATTAAACAAGCAAGTGGAGGCTTGTTTTTTACTATTAAGTTTTCAATAACTAAGTTCAAGGTGGCTGAGCTGAATAAGTAATGGTCGTCTACAAGTCACGTGAGCGTTCACCAGCTACTATTACATCAATTGCTAGGTTCAACGTTCAATAAGTTCTCCTTGTCGCTATATTGGTTTCCTATTGAATCAGCCCTACTTGTAAACTTGGCTGTCTCTTGTAGTTCTAATTTTAAAATGTATAAAACCATGTAATATAGAAAATAGTTTGTAAACAAATGTTTGTAGTATGTTACAACATAAAATGTGCTTCCTTATCTCCTCATAGCATACACTAACTCCTCATTCATTGCAGAAAATACGCTTTTAACTATTTATACTTTCAATTACTACAATCTTATGAAAATAGTTTCTTAAATAAATATATATATTATATACCATTGGTTGAAAGTTCTATCGTACAGAAACTACAATGGTATTTGTTTGGTCGTTTTGTCATATGGTTTAATAGTCTGTCCCGCTATTTTTGAAGTAAACTATAAATTAATATTTGTTAACCCTGTTGAAGGTTGCCGTAGAAAATTGAGTGAAGTGTAGAATATTGAAGTTAACTTCCCTTTCCTAACCGCTTCAAACTGAGATGGAAAATCCGAGGAAATGCTTAAATCCTTAAAAATAATCATCCACCTATTCCCATACTGCAAAAGAGGCACTATATAATATAGTAATTAAATTTCAAAAGCCTGTCAGTAATTGATATAATGTAATATACAGAAGCATCAAATCTATTTTTCATCAATGCTGATAAGTTTCATTAAAATAAAAAAAGATTCCCGTTTATAAATACTAATTAACACAAAATATCATCATATAAAAAAGTAAGAGTGCCCAAACCAAGTGTCGCGTAACAATCTTTACTGAGATTGCATGCTAAATTTCAAATCTGTACCTCATTTACTTCTTGAGGTGTGCTGCAGACAGATAGACATATAGTCGTACAAAAAAGAATTTGGCTCAAAAATGGCGCATCCAAGTTTTATGCAAAATTTAAAGTTTACATATGAACGTGTGCTTGAAGTATCTTACACATACATGATAAGTACATGACAGATTCAGATTTTACCCATTAAATTGAGTATCATATCAGTTTTGAAATAATACAAGTCAATAAATCAAGTCAATGAGGTATCTAATGGGATAGTTAGGCTGCATGCATTAATATGTCACATGTTTGAATCTTTAACTGGTGTATTGAGTTTGTATATATATTTATTTATTCTTCAATTTTCTCTTTACTATCATGGTTACCCATAAGAACAACTCAAACATATTGACTAACGTTCAGCTGAATCCCATGGAGGGATATGCACCATAATCGAACTTTATCTTCTCTACATACAAATATACTCATACAACAACGGATTCAAGGGACCTGATGGAAAGTATATTACATGTTAAAATGTTATATTACTAAGCACAGCCTATTTAAAAATTTGTTATTTCGATGATTTTCTTGTAACCGTCATAATTACCCGTAAGAACATTGTGAAAATGTTCATCCAGACCAATGACAAACCAATTACCGTGACATAGCGTGGTCGGTGACATCGTCAAACTCAATGTCCATTGTATAGAAATGAAGTGTTATGCAAAATTATAAACTCATTGTGAGTGATTAGAAGACGGCCTTTACTACCATTAATTCTTCTTTAGAGTCATCCAGTACAAACAACTGGTTAGAGTTCGTGTTAGGATCATACTCGAAGTTTGCCAGTTTGCAATGGTTTGTGTTGATGTTCCACTCACACCCTCTGCTGGTATTACCATATGGCCAGCTAATACAGAATTCATTGTTTTCCCTCATTCGGACACCAACGATTGAGGCTCATCACATTCATGGATTTAAGCCAAGAGAGGTTTCAACAACTTCGTTGTAACAACAAATAAACAATGACTTTGTGTTCAGTACATTATAATAAACAAATCCTTTGCGACATAGGTTTCTGATGTCCAAATTTTCACCGATATGGTATTGCTTTATGTTTGGAAAATGAATATTTTTATAGGATATGTTTGGATATAAACAAAATGATTTTCATTAAAAATTGAATTTAAACACCCTTATAATTCATGTTACTTCCGTTTAATTGTCGAAAGCAACGTAAAATAAACAGTATTTCGTTCTCTGAGAGACAATTTTTTATAAGGGAGGAATTGTAAAATTGTGTCGCGTCACATTCTTCACTGATGTTGTTTTCGAAATTTGATGTCTATAGGTCCTCTATAAATGTCCTGCTGACAGACAGGACATATTACAGAAAAGGAATTTATACATCCCCGGCAGACAAAAGAAAAATTATGTCAGTCTATATTCGATAGGTTTTAATTAAGCTCAGCCTAATTCTACGTTTGAAGGTTCACCATTATAGAATTCGTTCTATTCTATGTAAATGTTTCTTGCAAAAAGTCTACGGATGAATTCGTTGTAAAAATATCATTCCACGTTATAAATAGACATTTTTGTCACTAAATTGGATTTCATAGCATGGTTAAGCTATGGGTTACGGTGGGTACTACAACGCAAAAGTGCGTTGAAATCGAAACTTGTCACCGACTTTTAACATTGATTTTTAATTATATTAGTTTTTGTTTTATTTTATGAATACAAACCGTCTATCTCATGTGATTTTATTCTTTTCGCTTACAAAACTATTTATTCTGCTATTTTATAATTGCCATAATAAAAACTATTTTCTACTTGATTACTTGTAATAAAAATGCAAAAATATCCTCTAACTCCCAACTAAACTCCAAGAAGTGACACACAAAACATAATTAGACTATTATGTTAGGTGTTTATTTTATTATGGACCTTGGTGTCACTTATGAATTAATGGAGATTTACGCAAAACTTCATGTCTATAGGCCAATTTGTTTTCGACATATCGTGCAGATAGACAAACAAATAGGTAGTCAGAAATGAACATTTTTCCAGCTCTTAAAGTAATAGGCTTCGCTAAGGCTCAGCCAACTATTTAATCAAACTTACAAAAGAACCTTTACTACAAGCATGTTTAAATCACCATCAAAGTAATTTAATTTTGACATACTTTGGTGCAAATATGCACTGACATGGATGTTAAAGTGTAAACCTAATTAAAAGATAGATAGCTTACAAGCGCTAAGTTACATTTCAGTAAAACAGGAATTCTAAAATTAAATAGAAAATAGAGATTTACGAATGGAATTGAGTAAGATTATTTATTATATATTGTTTTAAGTATATTTAATACGAGGTAAATATATAAAAAGGTTTTGTAGAGGTTATCCAAATGTAAGTTGTTGGTTACTTGAAACATAATTATTGTAGTTTAAATAAAATGTGAGAAATTCATTTGGGCTACCTGGACTAGGACTGAAGTTTTCTTAGATGTTCTATTAATAGATAAAAGGAAATATCAGATATGGAACTATGCCACATCTAACTAATTACCGGATTTAACTGTTTAGCCTGTTGGTTTAAAATATTCACTCTAACATATATTTCCGTAATACGATTTAGAGTGAAGTGTCGAATAATATTATAAGTTAGTGCTTTAAAAAGTAATAAAACATACAAACCAAGGGTTGACAAATATTTTCGTTTGTTTGTTGACAATCCATACAGTGGGAATAACCATACGTCTGCTAATCCTCATTTACGAGATAAATAAAACGTGTAGTGTTGACTATTTACACAATAACTCATAACACTAAACACATGTTCCATGGACTTGGTCTGTTATTTCATTCCGTCTCATAAAACCTTTTTATTTATAGCTGTATGCATTATTCATGTGATGTTTTGTTATTTATAGGAGAGACACATTCAAGCTTCTACTGAGTTGTCAGGATATTTTCGTTGTAGGGGTTTATAGAAATTAAATTATTAAACATCAAACTTCTAATTCTAGTTACATGATTTAAACCTTTCTAATTATTAAGTATATTAATTATTAAAATAGTTTAACAATGAATTGTGATGGCTCTATTTGTCCAGAGAAACAAATAATTTTCAAATTGATATATTAGTAAAATATTTCTGATAATAATTCAAATTCGGAATATTAAAAAGCCTACGCCAGTGTCAATTATGAAATTGTTTAAGGTTTTATAGCACTGTATCATCATATTTGAAAAACAATTTAGCTACATACTAGTCCATCAATATTTCACATATGACTTTTTATATTAGTCTTTTTGATTCTTACTACAAAGTTTGTGAATGTGTATAAATAAAAATCATCAATACACTAGCGCTTCTGTAAGCAGTTACCATCATTCCAGTTTAAAGAATAAGTGAAAGTTGCAAAACTTTATCCACATGATGAAGCACTTCAAAAAGCCTAAAGTATTTTTGTTTTAATAATTTTAATACCTCGAGCTTTAGATACTGAATACAAAAATTATGGAATAATTTTTCACGTCATAAAATATTATACTTTTGTATACTTTATTATTAAATATAACTGTATTTTTATTTAAAATGTTATTCTACTTCCCACTACAGATCCAACAATGTTATTATTATTCATATAATTTGATAGAAGGTAAATCGATAAAACTTTACAAATTTGCAACGATATACTACAAAATACAAAAATTTATCTGACACTCAGTGTTAACAGCTGTAGTGCAATATAAACGTTCTTAAAACGTTTGAAATTGAGATTATTTAATAAAGGAAGAAATAAGTTTAGGAGGATAGTGCAAAATTGATATTTTATGGTTATTAGTATCTAGAAAAATATACTAGATTATAAAATATGTTGAAAACTTTTAAGTTCGTCAGTTCTATGAGAAACTACATACTGCCCATATTTTACTTTCTTCTATCTTAAGAACTGTACATCCTCTACGTTTTAGACAACAGAAATAACCTGTGTAGGATAATGTTATATTATTATAAATAATTGTACTTAATATAATAAATGAAATTTTACTTTTTGTATTAATTAGTACTCGTAATAAACTTATAACGTGTTTTCATCCCTTATATGTTTCAGTTTAATCCTAGTTAAATATATAAAAATTAATATCGAGTGCCTGTTGAATGTTAGTTATAACGAATCTACTCCAAAATTCAACTAAGAATTAAAAGATCATGTTGCCGGAGAACTACTACCTGTAAGCTAGGAAATGTTTCTAAAATATCACATATGAAATCTAATGCACAGCACTAGGAAGTATATTACTAAAATATGAATCAAGTTAGATTATTATACGTAATGAATCATGGCTTGAAACTGACTTCAACCCCGCAATGTTTTACTATAAGAAATGTCAATCCTGGAATAACACCAGCAAACCTAAAAGGGAATAACGACAACAAAGAACAAAGAATACAGAAGGTAAAAATTTGCATTGCTCAGAATGCTAGCCTCGCCCTGTAGTATTTACCCCACATCGCTAAGCAAACACAAACACCAGCTCAGTCCTGAGCTAACACGGATTTCCTCAGATTCTCTTCTGTCGCACTGTTTCGCTTTCAGAGGCACGAATATTCTTTTACCGTTGGTTTTAACATGTATAAACACAATAATATGACATTAAAATCTGATAAAACTTCATTTTTACGCCTTTAAAGATGAATATACAATAAATGGAGTATTGCAGATGTCTTACATACAATATTGCAAGGTAGGAGTACCCAAAATTACGTGTTGTGTAACAGACTTTGCTGTGGACACATGTGGTAACTTTCAAGTCTACAGCTCATTTCATTCTCAGGTGTCTTACGGACAGATAGACAGACAGACATACAGATACCATGCAGAAAAGAGATTTTTATTTCCCCTTACAGAAAAAGATACATTTTATCAGCTTGTATAGTGATAGGGTTTAATGGTACTCAAGAAAACCCCATGGTTGGTTGTGTACCATCATAGAATTCACTCTTTTCTAAAATGTATAAATGAAGTTTAGTGTAAAGTTTAAAGTCAAAATATTTAATAAAGTTTTTATCAAGATATTTTTGACGAGATATTTACATTTTTCCATGACTTAAATTGCAATGTATACATAATCAAAGTTCGTGTGGAGTAGGAAGTGTTCTACTATGCAAGAGTATGCTGAAAAAGAATGTTGTCACCAACATTAAACATCGACTTTCCCTCTATTATGTTATATGACCGGACTTCGCTTGTTTACATATTTATTTATATTGCTATTTTTCTAATTGTTATCATGGTTACTCATAGGACTAATATAGATATATTAGCTAACGCTCAGCCACATTCAATAGAGTGAAATGAAACACCATGAAACTCGGTGTTCTTTATAATGAAATGAAGCTTAATGCAAAATTTCAAGTCATCATATCAATTTGTGTTCAAGATATCTTGGTGACAGACATAAATAAAAATTTCACCCCCTCAATGAATGATTGATAGGCTTCGCTAATTGACAACCAATTAAACTCGTATTTTAGAGTTACACAAAAGACCCGAAAGTACAAGATGTTCCAGTTCTATCTTGAATACTCCATAAGTATACAGATCAAGCTTAGGCTATATTCTTAAAAATGAATGGGACTACTGAGACTGCAGTTAACTGTTAGTGCCGGAGCTTGCCAAACTGTGGGAGAGGTACCATCTGCGCTGTCTGACAGTCGTTTATCCGTACTTTGAGCTCTGCTCAGAGTCATCAACCGAAGGAGAACAGTGTAATTGAAATATGAAGGAATTAACTCCAACGTCTACACTAACTATGTCAACACTGGGGTTAAAAAAACGAAAAAATTTACAACTCCCTATACTTATTACCGTTCATGACAAATATTAATGGAAATTTCAAATATTGCCATCATGTTCAACGTATTGGTCAACTGTACAAGTAATGATGTGACTCCCTACGTTTCTTACATTTTTAATAAAAAATAACATTATAAAACCTTTTTTTATTTATTCCTAAAAATATTTCAGCTCATTCATTTCAGCTTACTACTTTTAGTAAGTGTGATATTTTTATCTTATATTATTATATTATGTGGATATTATATATCCACACTTACATCTTTATGTCAAGTGTGGATATTATTTTGAAATGTCAAACTGAAGATTCATTATTATTTGAGACCTTTAATTTGCACTACTTTCAAATGGCATGATAACTCTCAAGGTATGTGTAATTACCATGTTAAATTCGCCCAAAAATTGAAACCTAAGAATTTATAATTATATCTTTTCATTAGAACAGTATAAGTTAAAATATTACCATTATATACGAATTGTTTGTAATTATATTGAAGATGTACTATTCTATTTGTACTCAGTAATCTATGTGCAGTAAACCAGTCATTAAATAAATAAAAATTCGAAAATACATTTTTCTTTAGTACATTTATAAGCCTATATACAGGGTGATTCAAAAGTAAACGGCAATCTCTCAAGAGCTTATTCTAAAGCTAAAAACAAGTAAAAAAGTTCATATAACCATATGCCCGGTAACGCTTCGTTAGCGAGTTACGCCTAGCGAAAGATTTCACCCGGATTTCAGAACCCTTGGTGAAGTCAGGCCGTATAAAAATGGTAAAGGTAGTTACAAAGATACAAATACGATTGTTTTTTATGTTTTTATATTTGAAAAATTTATTAAAATTCGTCCCAGAGCTGTAAATGCAATACTTTCAGAGATATCTTACGTAAAACACAAGAATTGGTGCAAAGAAATAACACATTTTTGTGTTTAACGTAAGATTACTTCCATAAATGTTAAATATAAAGGTCATTTTTTTCTTAAACAGATTTGTAGAACATTTAATTCTGAAAAGATTCATGTGAATTACTTAGGAAAAAAATTAATAATAGGTATTGAAATTTAGCTTTATTTAAAAATAAAACAGACGCACAAAAATGCATATTCTTATCTGCATAAAATATTAACTAATGTTTAGGTTGTGAGTAACAGCTGATCATTTATTCAACACTTTTTATCGTCATATTTTCTTTGCAAAGGTTGGCAATATCAGCTGATCAACAATTAAGTTCATGAAGTAATATTTGAATAACCTTTATGGAGGTTTTTGTATTGTGGCGTGTGAAGATTGTATTTTGTGAGATCCTGTGATTATTTGGAAATATTTTATACAAGTGTATAAAATATTTTATTAAATATTTATTTTTAAAATATTTTATTAAATATTTATTTTTAAAATATTTTATTAAATATTTATTTTTAAAATATTTTATTAAATATTTATTTTTAAAATATTTTATTAAATATTTTTATAAAAGTGTATGTAATTATTTTAGTAAATAATGGCAGATAATGTAAATGGTATGTATTCGTTTGAAGAGTATACGGACATGATACTGATTTACGGCAAAGTTAACAAGAATGGTTTAGCTGCAGTTCAGGAATATCGTGATACTTTTCCACATCGAAGAACACCTGATCGCAAAACATTTGAAGCTGTGGAGAGACGACTTAGAGAAACTGGTAACTTTAAACCGAAGCGAATAGATACTGGTCGTCAACGTAGCGCAAGGAACTATAATAATGAACAAGCAATAATAAATGCTGTAGAATTATCACCAACCACAAGTACCAGACGATTATCACGTCAGTTAAATATTTGCCAGTCAAGCGTATGGCGGACACTTCATGAAGCACAGTTGTACCCATTCCATATAACACGTGTTCAAGACTTATTACCGCAAGATCTTAATAAACGGAAGATGTTCTGCCGCTGGTTAAGAAGAAATTGTTTACGACATCAGTATTTTCTTCGGCGTATTCTCGTTACTGATGAATCCTGTTTTACTAGAAATGGAATTGTAAATTTTCGTAATACCCATACTTGGGCGTACGACAACCCACATGAAACTGCGACGAGGCATTTTCAACATACATTTTCAGTCAATGTATGGCTTGGTGTTCTGGGTGATAATTTGATTGGTCCATTTTTCCTCCCTAGTCGACTTAATGGAGTAGCGTACTTAAATTTTTTAAGAACAAACCTGCCTACCCTCTTGGAAGATATTCCTGTTCAAAACAGAATAAATGCATGGTTTATGCACGACGGAGCACCTCCACATTTTTCTAATGATGTGAAAAACTATTTAAATGATACATACGGTAGACAATGGATTGGTCGAAATGGACCAGTAAAATGGCCACCACGTTCTCCTGACCTCACGCCAGCAGACTTTTTCTTATGGGGTTTGATGAAGTCAATTGTTTATTCAAAACGAATTAACACCATAGAGGAGTTACGTAATCGCATTACAGAGGCGGCAGAAACTATCAAGAATGCTCCAAACGTTATGAAACGCGCTAGAAAAGAGTGGATTCGTCGTGCGAAAACGTGCATTGCTAACAACGGAGGACACTTTGAGCAACTATTATAGGTGATTATTACAGTTTTATAAAGGTAAATACATTTTATGTTAATGTTCAGTCTAGAATAAATGATCAGTTGTTACTCACAACCTAAACATTAGTTAATATTTTATGCAGATGAGAATATGCATTTTTGTGCGTCTGTTTTATTTTTAAATAAAGCTAAATTTCAATACCTATTATTAATTGTTTTCCTAAGTAATTCACATGAATCTTTTCAGAATTAAATGTTCTACAAATCTGTTTAAGAAACAAATGACCTTTATTTAACATTTATGGAAGTAATCTTACGTTAAACACAAAAATGTGTTATTTCTTTGCACCAATTCTTGTGTTTTACGTAAGATATCTCTGAAAGTATTGCATTTACAGCTCTGGGACGAATTTTAATAAAATTTTCAGATATAAAAACATAAAAAACAATCGTATTTGTATCTTTGTAACTACCTTTACCATTTTTATACGGCCTGACTTCACCAAGGGTTCTGAAAGCCGGGCGAAATCTTTCGCTAGGCGTAACTCGCTAACGAAGCGTTTTCGAGCCTATGGTTATATGAACCTTTTTACTTGTTTTTAGCTATAGAATAAGCTCTCGAGAGATTGCCGTTTAGTTTTGAATCACCCTGTATATTATTTATAACCAAAGCAGTATCGTCAGTAGCGTAGGCTTGCTTGGTGATTCAATGGTGAATCATTTACATAAATTCAAATAATTAATATTCGAGGATAGATCTCTGAGGGAGTCCGATTATTATTATTTTGTAATCATTAATGGATTTCCACGAGAAAAAAGTTATAATTTCATTTTTATGTACGATTTTAATCATTGTAATGCCTTTTTAATTAATTCTTAGATAACATTTTAATTTCTTGAATACAATTTTAATGTTAACACAATCAAATGATTTTGACAAACCACAGGAGTGAATTATTTAGTACGTATCAGTATTATACTAGTGTAGGCAATTTGTATGACACGTAACACATATTTAAATTACTTTACCACTATATGAAGGTATTTCTAAATTTGTATACGCTTTTATATACGTTTAAGATTTATGAAAATCTTTTTAGTGAGTTTTCATACGTATTTAAAACTGATATATGATGTTTCATTTTCAGCCATAAGAGATAAGGATTTATAAATAAAGGGATAGACATAGCCTACTTCTAGGTAATACACAAATATGGAGTATGATTAAGTTACATACTTATAAGGAATAAACGGTTTGACTATAAGTGAAGTTCAGTTTTGTCTAGTTAAGTGTGTAATTATTGTTAATATTTGTTGGTCTAACAAGGACTCGATAGATTTCCTCCCTGAAGAACGAAATCTTTACACAAATTTTAATCCAGTGTGCGACCGTTTCGATTGCACCGACTATTTTCCTTATTCTGTTCGATGAGATACTCACGGCACTGGCCACGGGCTCACAGGACAGACAGGTTAGAGATAAAATAGGGACAGGTCCCTTTAAAAATATTGTTTATGTGAAACTGGGCTCTAAACATAAATATTTTGAATTCATCTTGGACTACTCATACAGACATTTACCAAACGTATCATGAATGATGGGCCTAAGACATAACGTCCACAATGAGTATGTTTTTGTACACTTTTCTAATTTTTATACAGGTAGACGAAAGGACGTTCGATTCATTAATGTACACTACTGGTTTTTAGTTACAGAAAATAAAAAAACGTGTATCAATACATATGTCACTTATGTGAATATCTCCAAAATGTGAAAGATTCATTGGTTCGTGATTAAACAATTTTGAAGCTTATTTCAAACTCTGTAAAGCCAACGAATGCGTAAATAACGAAAAGGACACTTTAGTCAGCTCCTCTGTAACCACATGAATGGATAAGTGCTTGTAAATGGACCATAATGTGGTATATACGAGGCGAAAGTGAGCTATTGACAGTAAACAAAGTGAGTCAACAAACTGACGATGTCGGCTTTCAACTAAACATAATTGAGCCACACACTCATCCTGCCTGCGGCAGCTCGCCACTTTGTTTCAGCGTATTTTAATTGGGATCGTTATTTATTATCCAACACTTTTACTGATGCTCATAAGGTCATGAAAATGTTATATTTGTGGAACCAATGTATTGCCAACTATTAGAATTTATATAAAAAACTTGTTGAAATGTTTCACTTACGTGATCAAAAATGTATTATAAAAACGGTACAGAAGTATGTTAGACCGAAGCCGTTATTCCTAACTGTATCTCCAGACGAAGGCTCTTTCAATTATCATTATTTCCTTCTCCCATCATGTCTTAAACTGGTGCACTTGTAAACAACACCACATCTCTCTATCTCTATACATGTGTCTCCTCCTCTCTAGCACTGAGGATCATCAGTTCTATAATCTGAACTGTTTCATCTATAATCTGAAATCTTTCTTCCGTGTTTTGACAGCAATTTGGACGCGTTTACCAAGCTAGGCTCTATAATTTACGGTTTCATTTTGCTACTTGACAACCCTTTTCTGCAATGGAAGTTTTCTCCATATAGCATTGTGGCGATAGTTTACAAAACTTTCAGTCTTTGAAAGATTGTTTGCCATAGTAGGAATAATTGGACATTTCTGATTGCAGTGATACACAAGGTGTCTAAATCCCTGACACGGACTATCTTCTCGGGTCTACGTAGAGCCCTTTATACCCTCTAAACGCGTTCTTTCTTCTGACAGAATATTCAAAAATGATGAAAGCTTTGTCCCCTGCGTTTTTTTTCTCCTTCTGTCACATTCTTGTGTTCATATTTAATTTAGAATGCCAGAATCCTTTCTGAATCCCTTTGCACTAATGACGCTTTCCTGTATATTCTTCTTCATCACCTCTTCTTTGACATTCTCCTCAGACAAAATCAATGTTAAATCATAAACCGTTATAACTAGTTTCTTTCTTGTTGCTGAATTTATAGCTGTTAGACCAACTTCTTTCACCCATTCATTCCTCAGCAAATTTCTCTGAAACCCCTTGGACCACTTTTTCTAGAAATACACAGTTTATTATGCTATTTATCCTGTTTACCTTAAAACCAAAGTACATGTTTTTTACCAACCATATTTTATTAATTTCTTAATTTTTTCCCCTCCGACATTTCTATCACCTTGGGCATTAGCTTTTTCCACCATCAGCCCCACTGCTTCTGCGTATGACCCTAGTTAATTTCTCTTGTGGTTTTCCTTCCTTTTACACACACTTTTTACGTCCTCATTTTTCAGTTCTTTTATTTTTTCAAATGTATATATAGGGTTGGGCAAAAGTGTGGAAACGGCTGTATATCCCTGGAACGGCGTTCTCTACATATTCGAAATTCAGCACACTATAACAACTAAAATATGTGCTTTTTTAATGACCTTTGGGACTTTGTCCCTTTTTCCAAAATGGGGGATACAGGGGCTAACCCCAAAATTTCATATGGCACGCCCCATCACGCGATACCTCATTAGAAAGGTTTTGTTAAAAGAAGAAAAATGGTGAAAACCAGAGGTGTCATCTTAAAGACGCTTATTTGAATACCAATCCATCGATTTGGAATTAATTAATTCAAATAAGCACGGAAAATTTAATCCATTATGTAGAAGTGCCCCATCTTGCTGCAACCAAACTTGATCGAGATTGTCAAAAACTTGGTGAATCGCCGGAACAATCTGTTCTTCAAGCATCTTTTGATAACCATCAGCATTAAGATTTCCATTAATGAAAAACGGTCCTAAAAACTAACCTTATACGATTCAACTTTTCTGGATATTGAGTATGTTGTTCCCTCATCCAGTGAGGATTTTTTAGACCAATAACGACAATTGTGCCGGTTGACGTTACCATTTAGCATAAAAGTCGCTTCGTCAGAGAAAACAATATTATTCAGTCTAATCGTGTTGTTGTCTATGTTGGAAAAACTCTACCCTGCGATCATAGTCATCTTCTGACAGTTCTTGGACTAAATAAATTTTATACTGTTTTTAATGGTTCTGATGCAAAACTCTAAGGACCGATCATTTAGATATACCAAAAGTTTGAGAGATCAAAGTTGTTGAAACAAGAGGATCTTCCACTAAAGGCATCCAATGAAAGATCCTCGTTTAAAGCTGATTTTGGCCTTCCAGGTTTGGGACGGTTATTAACACTGCAAGTTTCTTGAAAACGTTGAACCGTTTTATAAACGACAGATTGTGATACAGGGTTGCGATCTGGGAAGGTGTCGTTAAACAAATTTTTTACATCTTTGTAAGAACTAACTCTATCGCCAACTCCTCGCATCATTAATAAAGTAATACGCTCACTTTCACTTAGCTCCGTTGTCACTGGAAACAATTCTTGAATCGAAGAAGACTTGCACAATACTGAAGGAATGCTGGGTTTCAACTACATGTCAAAGGGCATCAGGTATCAGGGCAACTGATAAGGGTTAAGTTTGGGTTTTCCCAAAACAAGTAAGGTCAGGCTAACTTTATGGCTTACGGATAATAGACTCACAAGGTATTTTGGTTTCCTAAAAGACGCAATTCAATCGAACAATATAACTTTTTTATAATTTTAACAAATACAAGGTAATATTATAAGGATACAATAATTTATAAAAATGTACAGAGTTCAGGTCTTCTTGGTGGTTAAAATGAAGGTTGAAATGTGCGTGATTGAAAATGATAACAGTGCGTACTATGAAATGAAATATTTCTTTATTTGAGGCGAAAATTAGGGCCTCATGGCCCTTTCTTACATTTAACCTCATATACAAACTAGAACAAAATATTTTAATTTCTAAATAATAATAAAACTAAATATTGTATTGTAAACATTTTCAATATGAACAATAAGTACAACTTTATTTAAGAATATAAAATAAAAAATGTATAACGATAAAAAGGTATATAAACATATTTATAATCACATACTCACACGCAAAATAATAACATGTACTTGTATATAATGCATATAAGAAACACAACTCAAACCACTCACACATCTCACACTCTACTCATGCCAGTGCAACCGCAGCGAAGAGACCTATGCCGACCCCGCCCCAACCATCCGCCCCAGATAGTGCTCTCTCAGCGACGCCACGAACCGAGGACGACTCTCCAAGGATGTTATACTACGAGGAAGGGAATTCCACAGACGACATGCCGTTACTACAAAAGACTTGTCATATACAGCAGTTCTGTGCAACGGCATGCGGAGCACAGACGAACCAGAGCGAGTTCTATCCACACCACTTTGAGAGACAAATTGGAAATCGTTTAAGAAATAATTTGGAAAGCCAGAATTTAAAATTGAATGGATCAATGTTAAGATTTGTATTGATCTGAGGTCATTAAACTTCAAAATCTTTGAATTAATATAATAGGGTGTTATATGTTCATCTCTCCTGAGATCAAATGCATAATTTTGGGTTCTCTGGAGTTTTTCACCCAAAGCCACAGTCATGTCGTTCATCACACTGTTACAGTAAGAAAAGTGAGGCAGTATGAGTACTTTAACCAACAACAGTTTTATGTGAAGTGGCAAAAACCTCTGCAGCTTTTTCAGTGAATGCATTGATGCAAAAACTTTCTTACAGGTCTCTGTCACTGCATCAGTCCAGCTAAGAGTACAGTTTATTGTCAGCCCTAAGTTCCTAACTTTATCGTAATAAGGTAGTACAGTTCCATTCACAGTAACGTTACGTATAGATGTAAAATCGATCAAAGATCGAGAGCGGTAATGAGATATCACAATTGGTTTAGTTTTGTCGTGGTTTAGTTTAAGTCCGTGTTTACTAGTCCAGTCCAGTACATTTTGTATGTCAGAGTTGATCATGGTAATGCCATAATCGATTTGGTGTATGTTAACATGGAGATATATCTGGAGGTCATCGGCATACATGTGGGACTTGCAGTATACCAGTACCTTGCTCAAGTCATTAACGTACAACACAAACAAGAGAGGACCAAGTATGGAACCCTGAGGAACACCACACTCAACACTCAGCCAGTCGGATGTTATGTCACCTACTTGTACTATGCAAACGATTCAAATAAGCGCCTTTTTGTTATGGGACAAGATAGACACCTCTACTAGTTTGCTCCATTTGCCTTCTTTTAACAAGATATTTCTAATAAGGTATCGCGTGATGGAGAGTGCCATATGAAATTTTGGGGTTAGCCCCTGTATCCCCCATTTTGGAAAAAGGGACAAAGTCCCAAAGGTCATTAAAAAGCACATATTTTATTTGTTATAGTGTGCTGAATTTGGAATTTGTGGAGAATGCCGTTCCAGAGATATACAGCCGTTTTCACACTTTTTTTTAACCAGCCGTTTTTTTTAAACTACTAACTATATTGATTTCCAAACAATGAGATAGCCAGCTACTTCTTTATACTGAACAACAGAAATTCCAAATATTATTTATTACTTGTAAAAGGTTTACATAATAAGGGAGCTTTCAGCCAAACTAGATGATGTTTTTCATCTTTACGTCGGAAGTTGAAAACCCTAAGTCATCTTTAAAAATCATGTCTAACAAATCCGCCATTTTCGATAGGGTAAACCTTTTCAGATCTGGTTTTCGGCATGGTGTTCTAATAAAAAGACCATTTACATCTCAAGCTGTACTCTAATTTAAAATGTTTCATGATTCCTGGCGGGGCGTCCCCCGGAGATAAAAACCTAACAATCACATAAACAATTAAAGTTGTAATATTAATATACCAAGTCTCATATATATATATATATATATATATATATATATATATATATATATATATATATATATATAAGTGAGAGATCCGGTTTCGACTCCCGGCGGAGCAAGTACTTTTTGTGATTCAATGTTTATTGAAATTATATATATATATATATATATATATATATATATATATATATATATATATATATATATATTAAAAACCTAAATTTCCGTATGTCATGTTTAAAACTAATAATCCTTATCTAGTCAATCGTAATTAGTGATCGGTAAGGATGAAACATATTTTCCAGTAAACAAACATTTTTTAATGTTGAAATACAAGGAAATAATTGATAACCGTATATTTTAAGGGTTCATAATTCCTAGTCCTAAAGAAAAATTATTGATAATTATTAATTATTTATAATTAAAACATTAAGAAACAATTTATAGTAAAAACTCGTTTCAATTAATTCATATAAATTAAAAACTATGTGTAACAAATTATATTTTTGTTTGTATTTGAAAATAAAATATATTATTCCGTATGCTTATTTTGTATCTTTACACTTAATCATTTCTTATATTTTTTTGTTAAGCAGATCTGTTTGGCTAGTGAAGTTGAAGTTAAAACATTTCGTGTTTATAAAGCCATCGTGAACTAGAGGAGAAATCCTTTTATATTGCAACAAAGAATAAAGTGGATGTGCGATTGTCAGGACATATTCTGTGATAAAACAGTCTCTCTTATCTTTCAAAGAGGTACCAAGCCTTTCTGTTTTTTTAACAGCTTGATAGCCTCTACATTGAAAACGAAACTTTTGCATTTCTGTGATTGTTATAAGAATAACTTTAATATTTCCTATAATATACTGCCTTTATTCTTTCGGATATATTTAATACACTACTAACTACGGTCTCTTATTACTGTAAAATTTGTAGGCGGTAAGGTAATTTTAGTGTAATTTTATATATTTACTCTTAAATCATGTTCTTATATTTTATTGTAAGCATATCGTTAAGTTTACGTCTCAATATAGTCACAACTATGCATATGCTGAAATTAATAAAACATATCAGTAGTCACAGTCACAAACAACATATCACTGTGCAAATATACAAGGGGTAATAACCGCAAATAGACTTTGAGCTGATACTGTTGCTCAGGCCCACATAAAATAGTTCACCCATGAGTTGTACCTGTGAAGATCAGGTGAATTGGTTGGCAGTGTTGTGTACTTTAGTATTAATTTTGTACCGTTTTAATTATATAACATATATATTTACTTTCGGTATTCCAAAGTGTATCTTGTATATTTAGCTAGTTATTAAGATCTCTCG
The DNA here is from genome assembly GCF_021130785.1 of Homalodisca vitripennis. Taxonomy (NCBI): domain Eukaryota; kingdom Metazoa; phylum Arthropoda; class Insecta; order Hemiptera; family Cicadellidae; genus Homalodisca; species Homalodisca vitripennis. The sequence goes on along the minus strand of NC_060211.1, from coordinate 125,839,970 downwards.
TTAGCGCTAGAAGAGGTAAAATTATACACTCTCTCAGTTTCTTTACACAATGTACGGATGGATGCTGAGGGTGCTGTTTAAAACACAAACTGTATTTTGTGGAAAGATTTACGGAAGGATTATTTAAGCAGCTTAGATTAAGGAATTCTAATTATTACAACCTAAATTGTAATGAATTTATAACTTAAATTCTTAAAAAGATATATCTTTATAACGAGCTATGGACAGAAGAAGTACATTAAGAGAACTTTCCTTTTTAATAACAAAGTAGTTATAACAAATGGAGGCTCTTTTTATTATTATAATCTTTAGTAATACACGTAGTATGAAAGTATAATTTATTTCCTGTAAAGATCTGTCGATGTAGTGTATGCGTATTAAATAAAAAATAGGATAATTCATTTACTTGATTAATCTAATTGATCTACTTAAGTACCCTTTCATTTCTGAACAGAAAAACGTTCAGGTACATTTAGAGATTAGTACTGATATAATTTAAAAGATTTGTATGGTTTCAAAATGTAAGACATATGTAATTATTAGCAAAATAAAATTCATAGAATCGATGTACAGATAGTTGCTGGAAATTTATTTTAAATTTAATTCATTATAACATTTACTAGTAATTTTGTAGTGTTGCAATAATTATGAGTTCATGGACTAACGTGAGAAGTTTTCTTTTAAATAGCTAAACATTTACATGAATTTACATTTTCGAAATTGTGAACATTTAAATAGATATGGAATTGAAAATGATTAATGAACCCTAAAATATACTAAGTTCTTAAAATTACTTACAAAAATAATTACTCTTTTATTTAAAATGAAGAGAAAATGTCGTGGGATAATTAAGATGAAAACCATTCAATGGTATAGAAATGTTAAAAATCACAAACTTATGTATAATATTTATACACTTATTCTCACAAGAAACGTATAGTAAATATACAGTAACAACTGCCTATGGACATCCTTCCGCCGTGTCCTGGACAGAAAACATTTGGAATGTTTAAGTAAAATAAAGAGAGAATATTTGTTTTATATTAAGAATAAGAAGATATAATTATTCTCTATCTGATCCCGGCTACTTCTTATTGAAGAAATAATTTCTAACCACTTACTTAATTATTCAATCGATTTTAAACAAACTAAAACTGTAACAGACTTAAAAGTGGAACAATAATGATTCAGTAAAGAAGACTGACAAGTGTAATTAAATTGAACGAGATAGGAGGGAACAACCACTTCGTCTCCAATCAGAAGTCATCAAAGATTCAGGTAACTCGGACATTCTGACAAAACCAATTACTATGACAATCAATAGTAACAGTTTCTTACAACAAAGCAATTTGGAACCAAACAGCTTTTGTACACTTATTTGATCCTTTCAGCTTATGTCTTCTATTCAGAAACTGTTACTCTTCTTAGCTTTGTTATTTATAGAAAACTTAAAAAAATACTAATTAATAATTCCGCATCTAATTATTGCCTGATATTTACATTATCTATAGAGATGTAAAACTGATAACTGTACTTGATATTACTAGAAGTTTGGTACTTCACTCTGCACCACGGTTCAAAATTATGCATGAAAAACTGTTTAAAATCCAAAATTATGACGTCAAACAAATTATATTCGTGTCACTAAAGCCTTCCTTTGTTTTAGGAGACAGCTATGCAACAGTTAAAACTTCTGTTTATTTTTCTGTTCTTTTTAAGCTCATTCTAATTACTTTGCCAATCTTGAAACTCTGCAGTGAAAACCCACTTATTTTGTTAAGTAAAAAATCCTTATATTTGGCTACATATGTCCTTTTGCAGGTGGTAAATGACTTCCATGATATGAATTTAATGAGTTAAAGCACGCTATTGCGTTCTTTGGAGACAATGGTCTTTAAAATTGTTAAACTTGTAATCTAAATTATAAAGATTAACAACAATTATAAAATTTGAACAATTGAATCATTTATATCTATTTACTGGTGTCTTTCTCCTTGAGTGATAAGCAGTAAAAGATACTGTCATGTAAGAATGCCTTGTCACTTCATACTTTCATAAAATCATTCATTTTCTATGTAAATTAATCACGTTGGTATTGCAGCGACATCCTACAGACAGTGACAATATCCCCATTATATTGTAACTGACACTATAAAGTGTTTACTTATTAGTGGAAATATAAAAAAAAGGTCAGATACCCTAAATGATATCCAGTCAAGTAATTAATTCGTTTCAGCATCCTCTTCGTATCTTGTGTTTTTCACGCAGTTTAATATTGATGAGTTTGTGTATAATTGGTGATAGCTATGAAGTTAAAGCCTCAGGAAACAGATATAAAATTAGATAACTGCAGGAAGAATTATCAGAGCTAACAGAAATCTAATCGTGAAAAGTAACTGAAATATGTTATCTAAATTAGGGATGATCTCGTTGTAATATTATTGATTTTGGGATATTACATTATTTCCGTATCTTTGAGGCACGAGCACGTCTAGTGTAACTATCGATAGTGAAGTACAGATTGGAAACCGATAGTGTAGATTACCTAAACTGTTTGTCAAACTACCGTATCGAAAACTCGATCGATGAACTTCATCACTGTCAAGAAATAAAGGACTTACTCAACCTAAGAACTGATATTATATATGAACGATGTACCCATAGAGTAGGCATGTAGATAGTTGGAAGCTGCCATACCAAGATGGCGGACTCTGTTAGACTTTTCTTCTCTAGTTGCTGACAGCGTAGATTGTGGTAGGTCCCATAATATTAATTAACAGATTGATGACAGAAAAGACAAAACAAAAAAGTCTCACCGTATAATTAAATGTGCGTTCCGACGGTCAGGCCTCGTATAATCTCTGGCGAAACATAGTGTAACACTAGTGAAATCTGTGGACTGTCCAAGTAAATAAATGCAGGGAGGTTATTAGGACGCTTTTTTCTGTTGATTTTGAGATATTTAATTTCCATCTTCATTCCGACTGTCTTACTTAAACTGCGTAAGAAATTTTAGCGAATATTGTAGTTATCAGATTTTCCCGGTGTGAACTATTAAATAATTACTTAAAATTAAAAAGCTCTTCGCTACCTCTATGTGTAAGATAAACTTTAGTAGGACTTTCATGAAAGACTTCTTATCCTTATTTGTATATAAAGCCTCTAAACGAGTTAGATAGCCTCTAAACGTACTCATAACATTCCTGAAAATATTTCTCCCAAACTGAGTTAATTTCGTAATAACAGCTTTTTCAGTCAAATACTGTTATAATTCTTTGATGTACAAAAAATCCAATATAAAACGAAATAAACACCATTCAGAAATAATTACGTATCCTTCCATAATGTGATATTGAACAAGAAGTTTTTAATCTCTAACGTTCAAGATACTGATGGAAATCATCTGAAAGAAACAGGTCTGTATAATGTTCAATAGAGATCGAATACACTTTATGAGTTAATTAAGATAAACAAATAATCGAACATATTCAAACAATATTCGATATTGTTACAAACATATTCAAACAAATAAATACATTTATTTAAATTAAATTGATACAAACAAAGGATTATTATTGCAGAAGATATTAGAACCAGTGTATCCTTCACAGCTATAAAGATTTATCAAAGACTGAACGACGCTGGAATTTGCGCTTTAACGAAACCAATCACTGTCCCATTAAAGGATTACATTTTTCATAGTGTTAGAAATTCAAATCAAATGATTTCTTTCTGCTCTGTGATTAAGGTTGTTCTCAATCGATTCTTTAAAGATGGATTTAGAATCAATCCTATCATTGAATCAATTAAGTGCACTTGGGACAATTCTACATAATTTATTTGTTAAAATTGGAGCAAACTTAAATTTAATTTGCATTCTGAGATACTATGTGTTTGAATTTATGTAATTGAATAACATGGGGTATGTGCTAGCAATGCAGAAGTACTGTTGTATTCGACTTTTTGAGCCTTGTTCTAGTCGTCCCCATGGGCCAATGTCCTAATTGAAGATCTTATCAAACAGGATAACATTGGGAGTCGGTAGATGTTAGATATTTTAATCTTCTTTATAACAAAATGGTGTATTATTTTATCTGCCTTGAACTTAAAAACAGGGTAGCAATAATAAAACATGATTATTTCGATATTTCTGTAAGCTATGTGTATTTTGAAACGAAACCGATTGCTTATTCTAAAATAAGGACAATTTATGCCTTTAAAATATTTTAGAATTCTGCACTTCAGCTTTAGACTCTATGTGATAAACTTTAGATTTAACTTTTGAGATCAATCTCTGTTCCCTAATTAGGTTGAGAATTTCTCTGTCAATACTGAATTCATCTTTAAAGACGGATTTGTTAGCATCAGAGTTTTACTGTCATAGCCCTCCGGTTATCCAGACTCCAGAAATAAAACTATAGCGTAAACGGTACTCTTACATTTTTGGTCATAGTTTTCTTATTTTTCACCATAAATCTATAAAGATATACAATTTGCCACACCACGGGTCGCGTATCAGACATTGCTAAGGTTTCATTAAGAATCTCAAATCTATGTAGCTCATCCCCCCGGGCACACAAAAGGGAAATTGTGATAGCTTAATAAGTAATCGCCATCAAAGACATACACCCATTAGTTCGGTGGTTTCCATGGAGTTGACATACACTACCATCGAACTCATTCTTGTATGTGTTGAAATGAAGTTTTATGCAAAATTCAAAGAGTAATGGTGAAATCTTTCATAAGATATCTTGCCACATGATACATTCACAATAAAAATTAGGTTTTTTAGAAGTGTTCAAATAAAAGTTCCAGTCAGTTAGAAAGGTTAGGCTGCTGCAATGCAAGAGTGCGCTGAAGTTAAATATTACCGCTGATTTTTAATATCGACTCCAATCTATGATGTTTTATTTTTACTCTATGAATACAAATTTTACTTGCTAAAATCTCAAATGACTGTTCACAGTCTGTTTACGATTAATATATTCTCCTGTTTTCTCGTTTCCGTCATGGTCAAACATAAGACCTATGTAAAAATATTTACCAACGCTCAGTCAAATCCCATGTAGTGAGTGACGTGCACCATTATCGAACACAGGGTTGCTTATATATAAATGAAGCGTCATAAAAAATTTCAGGTCTGTATGACAATTCGTTTTCGATATATCAAGCGAACAAACAGAGAGAAATGAGAATTTTCCAGCTCCAAGAGTGAGAGGCTTCGCTAAGGCTCAGTTAGCTATTGTTGTTAACCGTTAAGACAAAAAAAAAAAAAAACAAAAACCTAAAAAAAGCTTTAAAAAAATATGTAGATGAAAGTATTTGTTTTGGTTTTTATAGTAAGAAACTGTCTAAGTTTGTATTAATTTTAAATTAAATATATCATGCATCTAAACATACACTCAACATCTAACAATAAAAATTAATAAAATTAACAAATAAAACTAATTAATAATAACAGTTCCAAGAGTAAAATTTAAAAGTACATGGCTTGTTCTAAAATATGTACAGTAAGTTAAAACAAATAGTTTTAACTTTTATCCAACATACAAAACACAAATTTAGAATTTAAATCGTTTAAGAATATTAATGGAAAAACATTTACATGTCCGCTTATTCAAAATATCACCACTCACTTCCTTGTTATATGATATCACCTATTGTCTATCCATCTATCTATCCACCTATTTATTAGCTATCTTATATCCCAATAATAGCAAGCTGGAACATCAACTTTCAATTAGTTTCAGTCGTTGGTTGTTGGTGTTTTATTTTTTACTTGAAGATAAAAGAAACTAACTATACACGAGCCCAGACCAAACAGTAAGGGTTACAGAAAAAAATCTAAGCTTTTGCAACCTGTGCGATATTAATTTTGTCTGATCACTAATTAAATTGTTGAATCAATCAGATTGATCATTGGCGCGCGCACTTCCGAGAAAATTCAAGATGGCGGACCACCATGCTAGAAAACACCAATGATGATAATGAGACGGACCATTAGTATATTCACAATGTTTGATGAGGGCTGTGGTTGGTATATGCATGTCAAAGCCGTCGTTATACAGATATACTAATATACTGTGCACGTTCAATGTAACCAATCTCTGAGCCCTCAAGTTCATATACTCTTCCCTCGGCAGACAAGTGTTGGAGTTTTAGACGGTTGTGTGAACGTCTTTTCACGTTGTCCACATCAGGGCTCTTCAAAACATTTAACACGAGCTTGTGGGAGAATTGTGGGAGTGAGGCCTTCATTACAGAGATATGCCCGTCGAAGAAAAAACATCGGTCATGGGCTTGTAGTCCTTGAAGCTAGAAGAAGGATCCAGGATACCGTGCTCCTATACAAGTTATTAAATGCTCTCATCGACTGCCCTCAACAGTTCGAAAGGATCAACCTGAGAGTGTCTTCGAGAACTAGGTCTCAGGAGCTTTTCGTGAGGCTGCAGCTGCATACGCTCTTCACACATAACAGGGCAATACCTAGGATGCAGAATCAGCTGCGAAATATATCCATAGATACAGCGATGCAGAAATCTTTTATTTTATTTTTTAAGTGGTTGCCACGCAGTCGAGCTTAGCGTAATATAGAAGCACCTAGTGACATCAATTGCAAAAACTGTTGTTACTACTTCAAAATATTACTAATACACTACATAGTCTATTCTTGTTGTATAATGTATAAATTGTTATCGTAATTATCAGAGTATCCCTTAATGTTATTGTTGTTTTACTCTTAATTCTACTTCAGAACTGTAATAATTATATGAGATCTTTTTGTTCATTTTTAACTTTTTTGGTTCTGTATATTCACATATTATATTGAAATATTTTCATTTTTGTATAAAATCATGGTCTTTTTGTCTTCTAGTTTGACATTCACATTGATAATGTAAAGACTGCGTGAACTTGAAAACTAATGGTAGCTATCTTGTAGGTTTATTTGTAACTTTTTCTCACATTCTAAAATGTTATGGAAGCAAAATAAAACAAATTTCAGTGTATAAACAGTGAAACTAGGACGCACCAGGATGTATAATATAGCATATTTATAGTTAATTTCCATTTCATTATAAAAGTTAACCAACTCTTTATCCTTTGGTAGATTGTAAACTAACACGGAGTTATATTTTAGTTAGCAATCATATTTAAGAAAAACCTAGCTACATTAAATAATATAAGGAATACTATGATATGTATGTTTATTTGTTGCTCGTTTATTACTAAAAGTGTTCAGAAATAAAAAAAGGATGTCGGGGTGATTTAGCAATCTCGTTTCAACGTGGTTTAAAAGTATTAGAGCTTTTTAATTGTTAGAACTCATTTCCCGGACATTTATTTGAGTTTATTTTTTATTTTTTCCCACATAAGAGGGGTGTTCAACAATCTATTGGTATATTTACAATAATAACAATAAATATGGGTTTATTTTGAAAACCAGGTACATGTTGCTTTTTTTATTAAATTCTTAGAACTTAACATCCTGAACATCATCTACGACTATATATAAGTGACATTGAGCCACGTGATAGTAGAAGATTGCGCTAATGCATGTGGTGAAATAGCAGCTAATCTCAAGTACCCGTCTCCAACCTATCTCCGGCAATATTGACTACGTAACGACTCACTAACACAGTTTTACGCCACCTCTCAGCCAGTAATTACAAAACCAATATCGGGCAACCCACACAACTAGTCCACGGCCAAAACCCCACGTGAAGTACACAGTGGGCAAACAAAACTAATTCTGAAGTATTATATCTATTAAATTGTAGTATAGTAATAGTAATATGAGCATAGGGCTGATATAATTCTTAATAACTGTTGATATATTTTGGTGTACTTACCAATTTTGGTTTACATTTATTCATCAATAGCATTTAACTATTTGGGTTTTTATTCCATTTAATATTAGCACAAAATAGATTAAATTAAATATTTCTCTTTTATCCACGAAGTATTCAAAATGAGGACTGAAATAGATCTATTAAAATCAAAATTTGAAATTTTAATTTAGAGAATGATAATGCAGATAGTAATTTTGTTAAAAAATAACTTGCAACTGTGAAAATTTGCCTAATTCATGGACAAGCAGTCTGTGCGTAGGTTGCAGTCGGCCTATCAGAGTACGAGATATGCAATGCACTTATATGCAATCTACATATGTATCAATCAACAACAAAAATTTAGTTTGAATATCATTTTATAGTCTTTAAATAAAGATAAATTTATTATTCCAAAAACAAAAATAAAGTTTAGAAACTGTTGCTAAAATTGTGTTTCCTTTATATAGTTAGTTGTTTGTCATTAGCGTTTTATATATGTATGTATACACTTCAACTTCTTATTGACAAAAGTTTTTAAAATTGGTCCTTTAATTCTATTAACAAAATTTTACTTCTTAATCGAACACCCTATGGGCCATTTCTCAAACTTGTAACAATGACGCCTAGATCACTTTCTTGATATCACTTTTCAGGATAAACAAAGGGAACTATCGATCTTTCAACCATTGGTGAATGTTCACTAACTAACAACTAACTAAATAGAAATTTGTATTACAATGGATCATTACATACTAAATCTTCAATTTTTTCCAATACTGCGTATTTAAATGACTTTATACACAAATGCGACAGTGGCAGGTGGTATTGGAAATGTGGAAAATAAGAGAAGGTAGGAAGGAAGAGGATTGTTCATGCATATCTGATGAGGGAGGGAGAGAGTTGTGTCAGGATCACGTAGCCCGGGAGGCCGACACGTAGGTGATAACAGGCTAGGGGTGGGAAGGTGGCTTCTATTGTCGACAGGCCGATGTTCAATTTATGCCTGTGAGCAATATTACTTAAAACACGGGAAATGTGAGGAATGTGTTAACATTCGAAATGAAAATATGCAACCGAACAGTTCTTACGAAAAGAATTTTCATAATTCATAATGTTCACGCATTGGAGTTTCTAATCATTCATAAACTATCGGTAAATATAGCATGTAGGAATTGACTGAATTGAATTAAGCATTGACAGTGCTGGTTTAAAAAGTAAAATGTGAGTTTGAGTGTGCATTACTAACGTAAAAAGGATTGACTACATTTGAGTGCAGAGTCAAAACTTCAATTACTCGTAAATTTAAATCTCTTTATTTATGAGAAGTTACAAAATGTTATCTCCTATACGTTTGCATGTGTGAGATAATAATATGTTTCATAATATTTTTATTCGGATTGGCAACAAATTTTATTGTTATTAGATCAAAATTATAAAAAACTGCTGTTTGCTTTAAGTTTTCTAAATACACCATTTAAGAGGAAACTATATACAGCAACAGGTGCAAAATAACATACAATCATAACACTCTAAATGATTAACAGAATATATAACAACAAAATTAAAATTTGTAAAAGTAGTTTAAATCTTTAATCCACGCGAGTATAGATATATGTTCTATGGTTTTTATTTATTCCTGTAGAAGTGGACAATTTTGTAATCAGTCTTATCATTAATTTAATCATAATAATTAATTTACCCTTCTAAGCCATTAAATAGGCTATTAGTAAAATTGTAAATTATTTTTAATATATGAAAAATACCAATTGAAAATAATTTCTATGAAGGTAAAATACAACTGTTTTTGAAAATTTCATTCCTTAATCATTGTGAAAACAAGATTGTACATTTGGAAAGCTATCGTATTTCTTTCTTGAGACTTTTATTCACATTATGTATTTTGTAACAAAACTAACAGCAGAATATGGATATAACTGAGGAAAATACATACCCACTTGTTATTTTACCTCAGTTGCTTTGAAACACAGTAATTAATTTTAACTCTGTAAATGTACGAATAGTTGAGTTACCAAGAGACTATAAACTGAGGTCTTCTTACGTTAACAAACTGCATGCATTGAAATTCAGTGCAAATAAGGGTGAGGCAGAAAGGATGAACGGTTTTTAAAAAACGCAATATGTCGTTACCTGTGCATAAAAAAAACCATTTATTTACAGAATAATATTCACATGATCTTACCATTTTAGAAAATTAATGTTTGAAAACAACATCTGACAGGTGACGGCCGTTTTCAGCGATGCACTTTACAAGCCGCTCTCGGAAGTTGGCTTCTACTCTTTCTAACATTGCCCTGCCAATTTGTTCGACCTCCACACGAATTGCTTTCTTGAAGTGTACGTGGTTTATGCTGGTAAACACGTAACTTGAGGAAACCCCACAAGAAGTAGTCGCACATAAAACCAAGAAATGATGCGACCACGAAAAACAGCCCGAATTGCTTCCATTGAATTTCTTGCTGTGTGAGCTGTCGCCCCGACCTGCTGAAACCATACTTGCCGGATAGGAATACGTTTTCTTCTTAGTTCAAGTAGGAAGAATTTAGTGAACATCTGTCTATAAGGTTCCGAGGTTACAGTTACAGTGGTCCCGTTGTCGTCTTCAAAAAAGTATGGACCAATAACAACTATACTGCTCACAGGACACCAAACTGTCACCTTGGGACTGTGTAATGGTCTCTCATGCATTAATTTTGGATTTTCATCTGACCAATAACGACAGTTCTGCTGATTAACGGTACCATTCAAATGAAAATGTGCTTCATCTGTCATAAACAAAATTATGTTTTAATTTTGGTCAATTATGGCCTTCATTTCTCGAGAAAAATTTAGCCGCTTTACATAATCGCCAGGATTCAATTGTTAAACCATGGCAATTTTGTAGGAATGAAATCCTAGATCGTTATGTAAAATACGCCTTGCTGACCGATTACTGATGTTCAGTTCAGAAGAATGTCTCCTAGCAGATCGACCAGGACTACGGAGTATGGCTTGCCGAACTCTTTCCACATTTTCTGGAGTGCGTACAGTGCGATGAGACCCTGGCGCTGATGATTTTTATTCATCACTGTTCCTACTGAACGAAATAATTGAACCCAACGTAAAATGGTGTTACGAGTGGGTACACTGTTATTTCTCACAAGATTGAAATGACGACGAAACTCGCGCTGAACTGCAAAAATACTCTCATTATTACGAACAAAACTGTAAAAACACGATGTTGCACACTCCACGACTCCATGATGACGACTAAAAAATGACTAGACGAAATTGTATGTTCTACCGAACACATGGCCACTTCAGTCGCCCCACTCCCACTACCCAGATCAGAATACTATCTGTTCTAAAAACATCCATCCTTTCTGCCTCACCCTATATATTATTTTGCACTTTTTCGTAGAACTAAATCAATACTGATTTTTTTTCAATATATTAAATTATGATTAGTTGTTAGAAATCAAATCGAGATTTGTGAGATAGTTTACATAGTGGTCTTCCAAATGCACATCTAGGACAGGTAATAGAATATGTACTAAAATAAATTTCTGTTATAAAAAAGTATTATGTCTTTCAGGATTAGGAATGCGGTGTAAATTGATTTTAGTCAAACTTATTGTGGTTGTGCTTTATTACATAAGAACGATTTGGGTGGGTTTGTGAGCCGACATTGATGCGCTTGATACTTACATTTTTGCACAACGTCTACCTAGGCACAGCTAAATATGGAAAAAAGCAATGCTGTATAAATCTGATACAATTTTAAATTACACAGGTTACTTTAAATGTGTAAATATATTTTAAATGTTCAAAAGTCGTAATATGACAAAACATAATTCAACCAATCGCAGTAGTATTTTTAAAATAATGTTAGTAAACCCGTTAACCACCGTGATTCTTAAAGTTTCCCACTACAATTGATACCGGAATATTAATATTGTAATCCTTTGATGAGTTCCTCAGCCCGCTCAATTCAACAGAATGTTTCAAGAACGACCTATGCAAGCAAAGTTTTATATTAGATTTGGCCAAATAATGGATCCAAAGTAAAAGTGGTAGAGTATATAAACTTGAAATAATTAAAAAATGTCCCTTTGTATTATGGGATATAAATAATGTTCATGAAAAGGGTTTAAAAACAATATTATTAATTTCCATATACATTTTTATAGAAAAATAAATAAAAATGTGTGAGGGAACATATCAACAACTTATTCAGTTTTCAACGTCTTATAACGTTTCCATGAATTTTATGAAAGACTACAATAAATTTAAAAATGTTTCTTTTCTTTTATGTTGAGCATATATAAGTTACGCATCAGATTCTATTGAAATAATGGAAATGGAATATAATTTCATTTATCACGCATAGAATGACTAAAAATACTTTTAATTACTATGACGAAGTAAGATAATTGGTCAACATTGAAATAAATACAGACATACTCATTTGTCACGCCACATTATGGTATTGTGATGGTAGGCTTCTAAAGGTTTAGTGGGCTGCTAGAGACAAGCTACGTGCGGTAGGCAGCTATAGTAGCTATAGTAAGCTGAGTGTGGTAGGCTGTTAGAGTCAAGGTACGTGTGGTAGGCTGTTAGAGGCATGCTGAGTGTTGTAATCTGCTAGAGGCACGCTACGTGTGGTAGGCTGTTAGAGTCAAGGTACGTGTGGTAGGCTGTTAGAGGCATGCTGAATGTTGTAATCTGCTAGAGGCACGCTACGTGTGGTAGGCTGTTAGAGTCAAGGTACGTGTGGTAGGCTGTTAGAGGCATGCTGAATGTTGTAATCTGCTAGAGGCACGCTACGTGTGGTAGGCTGTTAGAGTCAAGGTACGTGTGGTAGGCTGTTAGAGGCATGCTGAATGTTGTAATCTGCTAGAGGCAAGCTACGTGTGGTAGGCTGTTAGAGTCAAGGTTCTGTGGTAGGCTGTTAGGGGCATGCTGAATGTTGTAATCTGCTAGAGGCAAGCTACGTGTGGTAGGCTGTTAGAGTCAAGGTACTGTGGTAGGCTGTTAGGGGCATGCTGAATGTTGTAATCTGCTAGAGGCAAGCTACGTGTGGTAGGCTGTTAGAGTCAAGGTACTGTGGCAGGCTGTTAGAGGCATGCTGAATGTTGTAATCTGCTAGAGGCAAGCTACGTGTGGTAGGCTGTTAGAGTCAAGGTTCTGTGGTAGGCTGTTAGGGGCATGCTGAATGTTGTAATCTGCTAGATGCAAGCTACGTGTGGTAGGCTACTAGAGGCAAACTGAGCGTTGAAGATCGCTAGTGACTACTCTTTTTAATATGGTCAAAAATTTGTCAGTATCTAACTCAACAATGAACTTTCTTAAGTAATCATATGTTTTCCGCAGAATCATAGTATTGTTAATGCCTAGACCACCTTAAAATATAATTTCTTCACTTTTTCGTTTCATTTCAAAAATACAAAAAGGGAAAATGTTCTAAATTGACTCAATTCTCCCCTTGATTTGAGGATATACCGTGACATAATTTTCAGTAATATCTTAATAATAATTGAATTACTAATATTCCAATAGTTTTTAAATTTTGCAAAATTAAATTAATATGTGAAAATGTGTTGTAACTCACTAGTCCACCTCATTAAATGAAAATATTTCCAATGCTCCAAGAAACTTCATATTTCACAATGTTTAAAAATTATTAAGGTAGCTCCAAAGTGGACATATATATATATATATATATATATATATATATATATATATATATATATTATAAAAATTGATAGCATGACTGGTATAATTTGATAATTTCTTAGTGTTTACAAATATGTTTTTGTTTTCAAGAAATACGGATTTCCACAAATATTATATAATAATATCATGGACTTTTAATGTATATTTATAAAATAGAAGAACGAGCTGCAGTGTAAATCACAATCTTATTAATTTATTTTGAAATAAAGTCTGAACAAAATAGCCTAAGTACTATTACTTAACAGTATTTCCCACTACTAAAGTCTTGCGCTGTGTGGAAAAGCTCATCACCTAGGGTGGGCTTAGCGAGTTGTATAATATTCACAATGGAACTTCGTAGTTTCCGAACAGTTGTTTGGCTGTGGCGCAGGTGACCGCACACTTCGCACAGTGTTCGACAACTTTGTCGCCACAAATACTATAGTTCTAATTAATATACTATAAATACGAGTATTGAAATAAAAACATTAACGCAATTCATGCTACAAATTAAGGTTAAATAATTAAAGGACACTAATTAAAAGAGTGTAAAAGGTGACAGATCCTGATATTAGAGCACAAGTATATAGATCATTCCTTAATTTTTAATAATGTCTTTTTTCAAGAAATGTGGGTTTCTATAAATATTATATAATTGGAATGAATAGTAATATGGCACGTTATAGTTATTACTACAATATAAACGGACACAAATTATACAATCTCATTATGTAATACAGTTATTGAAGCTGAATTTTATAAGAGTATCTATTTATTGTTTCAGTCAACCAGTTCAAAGATATAGATTGAAAAGTTTCAACAATGTATAGAAATATAAGATCTACTGACTCAGCATAACATATGTCCCAGTAAATAACAAAATGGTTTTGAAAGTGAAAAGGAAGCAAGGACACTCCAACCCGCTTTGAAAGCGAACCCTGGTTCAATAGATGCACGCGTTACATCGGCCATCGATTTCCAAAGCTGGGCTTAACTTGTCACGTTCCTGTCTGTAGTTGTGCTTTGACGTATAATTGTATTTTTTCATCCTACCTTCATTTCAAGAGAGGAGGTTTACGTATTTAGGTGTTCCCATAAAACAACAACTCATACATTCAGACATATTAGGATGTACATACGAGCAATGAAAGAGTTTAATTTACGGAATACATATTTTAAGGGAATGTTGTGCATTACCAATTACATACAAACAAAATCACTTAATATATCAATATATAATATAAAAATATAAGCTAACCGAAATTACCTTGACTTTACGGCATTTCGCAGCCGCGATGGACCGAGACTTCTTGCTCACTCCCATATCAATGTTCGCAGAACACACGATCTGAAACACGAGTTTGAGGTTATAATATAGCTAATGCTCACTCCCATATCAATGTTCGCAGAACACACGATCTGAAACACGAGTTTGAGGTTATAATATAGCTAATGCTCACTCCCATATCAATGTTCGCAGAACACACGATCTGAAACACGAGTTTGAGTTTATAATATAGCTAATGCTCACTTCAATATCAATGTTCGCAGAACACACGATCTGAAATACGAGTTTGAGGTTATAATATAGCTAATGCTCACTCCCATATCAATGTTCGCAGAACACACGATCTGAAACACGAGTTTGAGGTTAAAATATAGCTAATGCTCACTCCCATATCAATGTTCGCAGAACACACGATCTGAAACACGAGTTTGAGGTTATAATATAGCTAATGCTCACTCCCATATCAATGTTCGCAGAACAAACGATCTGAAACACGAGTTTGAGGTTATAATATAGCTAATGCTCACTCCCATATCAATGTTCGCAGAACACACGATCTGAAACACGAGTTTGAGGTTATAATATAGCTAATGCTCACTCCCATATCAATGTTCGCAGAACAAACGATCTGAAACACGAGTTTGAGGTTATAATATAGCTAATGCTCACTCCCATATCAATGTTCGCAGAACACACGATCTGAAACACGAGTTTGAGGTTATAATATAGCTAATGCTCACTCCCATATCAATGTTCGCAGAACACACGATCTGAAACACGAGTTTGAGGTTATAATATAGCTAATGCTCACTCCCATATCAATGTTCGCAGAACACACGATCTGAAACACGAGTTTGAGGTTATAATATAGCTAATGCTCACTCCCATATCAATGTTCGCAGAACACACGATCTGAAACACGAGTTTGAGGTTATAATATAGCTAATGCTCACTCCCATATCAATGTTCGCAGAACAAACGATCTGAAACACGAGTTTGAGGTTATAATATAGCTAATGCTCACTCCCATATCAATGTTCGCAGAACACACGATCTGAAACACGAGTTTGAGGTTATAATATAGCTAATGCTCACTCCCATATCAATGTTCGCAGAACACACGATCTGAAACACGAGTTTGAGGTTAATAATATAGCTAATGCTCACTCCCATATCAATGTTCGCAGAACACACACGATTTGAAACAAGAGTTTGAGGTTATAATATAGCTAATGCTCACTCCCATATCAATGTTCGCAGAACACACGATCTGAAACACGAGTTTGAGGTTATAATATAGCTAATGCTCACTCCCATATCAATGTTCGCAGATCTACAGAGACAAGATGTGTAGAGGTTACAAATAGCTATCCAGACACGACTCTCAGATCTGATGACGAGTTATCTGAGTTTGAGGTTATAATATAGCTACTCACTTCCATATCAATGTTCTCAGAACACACGATTTGAAACACGAGTTTGAGGTTATAATATAGCTAATGCTCACTATATCAATGTTCGCAGAACACACGATCTGAAACACGAGTTTAAGGTAATAATGTAGCTAATGCACTCCCATATCAATGTATTCGCAGAACACACGATTTGAAGCAAGAGTTTAAGGTTATAATATAGCTAATGCTCAGTCCCATATCAGTGTTCGCAGAACACACGAAAACACGATTTGAAGCAAGAGTTTAAGGTAAAATAATATAGCTAATGATCAGTCCCATATCAATATTCGCAGAACACACGATTTGAAGCAAGAGTTTAATGTAAATATTCACTCCCATTGCAGTATTCGCAGAACACGATTTGAAGCAAGAGTTTAAGGTAATAATATAGCTAATGCTCAGTCCCATATCAGTGTTCGCAGAACACACGATCTGAAACACGAGTTTGAGTTTATAATATAGCTAATGCTCACTTCCATATCAATGTTCGCAGAACACACGATCTGAAATACGAGTTTGAGGTTATAATATAGCTAATGCTCACTCCCATATCAATGTTCGCAGAACACACGATCTGAAACACGAGTTTGAGGTTAAAATGTAGCTAATGCACACTCCCATATCAATGTTCGCAGAACAAACTATCTGAAACACGAGTTTGAGGTTATAATATAGCTAATGCTCACTCCCATATCAATGTTCGCAGAACACACGATCTGAAACACGAGTTTGAGGTTATAATATAACTAATACTCACTTCCATATCAATGTTCGCAGAACACACGATCTGAAATACGAGTTTGAGGTTATAATATAGCTAATGCTCACTCCCATATCAATGTTCGCAGAACACACGATCTGAAACACGAGTTTGAGGTTATAATATAGCTAATGCTCACTCCCATATCAATGTTCGCAGAACACACGATCTGAAACACGAGTTTTGAGGTTAAAATGTAGCTAATGCACACTCCCATATCAATGTTCGCAGAACACACGATCTGAAACACGAGTTTGAGGTTATAATATACCTAATGCTCAGTCCCATATCAATATTCGCAGAACACACGATTTGAAGCAAGAGTTTAAGGTAATAATATGGTAAATATTCACTCCCATTGCAGTATTCGCAGAACACACGATTTGAAGCAAGAGTTTAAGGTAATAATATAGCTAATGCTTAGTCCCATATCAGTGTTCGCAGAACACACGATCTGAAACACGAGTTTAAGGTTAATAATATAGCTTAATGCTCAGGCCCATATCAATATTCGCAGAACACACGATTTGAAGCAAGAGTTTAATGTAAATATTCACTCCCATTGCAGTATTCGCAGAACACACGATTTGAAGCAAGAGTTTAAGGTAATAATATAGCTAATGCTCAGTCCCATATCAATGTTCGCAGAACACACGATTTGAAGCAAGAGTTTAAGGTAATAATATAGCTAATGCTCAGTCCCATATCAGTGTTCGCAGAACACACGATTTGAAGCAGGAGTTTAAGGTAATAATATAGCTAGTGCTCAGTCCCACATCAGTGTTCGCAGAACACACGATTTGAAGCAAGAGTTTAAGGTAAAAATATGGTAAATATTCACTCCCATTGCAATATTCGCACAACACACGATTTGAAGCAAGAGTTTAAGGTAATAATATAGCTAATGCTCAGTCCCATATCAGTGTTCGCAGAACACACGATTTGAAGCAAGAGTTTAAGGTAATAATATGGTAAATAGTCACTCCCATTGCAATTTTCGAAGACACACGATCTGAAATGCGGGTTTGACATCGTAATATAGCTCATCCTCACACGCTCACTCTCAAAGCAATGATCGCAGAACACGAATTATGACACTCTATTTTTGAGGTTATAATATAGCTTTATGCCCCCTTCCTGACGAATTGATTTTATTTATTGGGAGTAATGAAAAAACTTATTTTGAACTTGGTAGTTTAATTTTCACGTAAAACATAATAACGAGACATGAGTAATTAAGTCTATCGTTCTGAATGTGTAATTAACCATGAATTTTCTAATAATGAGGAACACACACAATTCATAAAATATGTACAATCAGACTACCAATATATCAGAACGCCAGTGTATGTCGCTATAATTGTAAATATATTTTATTTAGATTATGTAGATTTACATGTATAAAAATATCTACTTACGCTTAAAATAAGAAAATAAAATTTTTAATTTTTATAACAAAACTTATTCTGTGGGCTCAATTTACCGGAATTTATAAATATAGCGATATTAACTAGCTGTTCATTAACATGCAGATGCAAGCAATTGAAACTAGATGGAGAACTTACAAGAAACTCTAGCAAAAATGTAATATTATTTAAGCAGTTATCTGTGGCTGGACAGCAATCAAAATCAAAGTACTTTCAATCTTCCGTTAGATCACTTATTATATAGATGCTCATAGTTAGACCTGGTTTTAAGCAAACTGTCTCTTTTTCAGTACGAGTAGGAGTATTTCTGGTTCGCATGAATTATATTTACGATGTCATAGCTTAGTTTCATTTGATTAAATTGACTAAGAAAACGTATACGTATGGTCTTAAAACTTCTCCGTTCAAAAAACGTCTACCTCAGTTCCTTGTTATGTACTTCTGGTCTCAGATAGATCCAGTGCTATAGCTGAGATTAACTTATTGTCCCGAAGTAACGTCATATTTATACGTCATCATATATTCTTAAGACTCTACTATGTTACTAAGACTACTATGGCCATCTAAATTTGCTTCCTGTCTAACATATTTACGTAGGAACAGTTGAGTTTGCCTCGTTACCCCGTGATACAAGTTTAATTTGTTGAGCCACTGTAAAAATGTTATATCGCAATATCAAGGAGGCCAGACTGTTTCGAGTATATTAGATGTAAACATTCCCAGCCAGCATTTTTCGTTATGGTGGATTTTGTAATATTCTATAAATAGTATTTTCCATATGTTTATATAATATTAAGTACTCTATACTCTACATTTTCTAGCATTTAAACGTATTTAAAGCTTATTTGGCGAATAACTCATCAGGTGTTTAGGTCAGTTAAATTAAGGTATTTCCAAAACTTCTACGAATATTATTAAAAATAATTACCTGAATTGGTCTCCAGCCATTATCGAGATCAGAGTTTCGTAACACATTTAGTGATTAGTTTTTATTGTGTACTTTTAAAGTGTTATTATAAAAATTTTCGACAAACTAAAAACCATTTCATTATGTATATGCATGAAAACGCATCCTTGGTATTCTAGTAAACGTAACGTAGGCTGCAAGGTTCTTTTTTAACCAGTGCAAACAACATCAATTTATTCGTAATATAATATGTATTATATAAAACAGCGTTCATATTTGTGGCATGAAAATATCATTGCTCATTTAAGATTTAATCTTGGAAAAGTTGGTTTCTAATTAACTCTGGATGTCGACAATGATAATGATGTTTTTATATAAGTATTTATCTCAAGGTAATACATATTCAGTAAATAAGCCTGATGTCCTCTTATAGACAGTAGGGGTGGCCTCACACAATGGTTAATTAACCATCCTCATTTGTGACACAATTGTAAAAGGGTAAAAAAATCAAGAATGTAGGCGCACCTACATAATATGTATATATTATACATCTAATTGAAGCTTTAAAAAGTTTAAAATATCAAAAGTCCAATTAAAATATCAAAAAACTATGAGAGAAACGTTTAAATTTTGCAGGCACTTTTAATACTAAGCACAGGACAAACCTTCATTACGGAAATTGTCAGCTTCTAAAAGAGAAATCAACCCTCGATGTAGATGTCTTTACTGGGACAGAATTTCTTAACGAGGGATTGTTCTATCTTTTTATCTTAAAACTGCTTGCATTGCCAGCATCAGATCACAAATAGTTTTTTTTCCACTGAATGAATGTTTCTTAGGAATTAATTCGATAAAATAAAATTTAACTTTTGATCTTTCAAATCTACAAAACGAACGATGAATTTAACAGTAATTGGATGAGGACAGGTGCTGGTAAGTGGTAAATATACTCTTAAAAATTTTATTGTAATCGAATAATAATCCAAGTAAAAAAGGAATAATTAATTAATATTAAAATACACCACTGCTAAAACAAAGTAGAGAGAGAAAATTCACTCAGCATTTCTGAAGTAAGTTATGATCATTTGAAGAAATCCTCCGTAATCTCCACACTCCATCCTGTCGCGCTACTCCAGGACATTTATTCTACATGAACCCAAACAGAGGTGCCTTCTTTGTACTAATATTGTGCGTTATTTTCTTATATGAAATATAACACTACTGTATTTTATCAAGACCTTAATTTATATAGCATTTTGGGCTAAATTGGAAGTAAACATATTGTTAAAAATATGTTAAATAACAATGAAACTTATTTAATAAGGAAAAATATATCTGGCAAGTCGTATAGATAATAACAAAGGTACGAACCAAGAGAAATGGTCTTTATTATTATTTGATCAAGGTTATTAAGGATTTCTTGATTCTGAACTGGTTGACTTTAATGTTTCCGGCCATCAGCTTGTGTACAACAGAACTTAGAGTGTTGTCCCACCCTGAGGGTGATGAACGAAAACCATCCTTCTAGATAGTATCTCATGAATGGATATCAATATCAAAGTACCAGAGAACTAATGCCTGAGAGAGTTGTCAAATACTGTAATGTCATCGAAACATAACTTCCTAGAAAAACGTATAAGTTCTGAAGACAGATTATGGAATCAAGTCATTAGTCCCCCCGCAATTTTTTAAATACTACGCATGATTAAACCCATTGCATTAACACAATCTCATACTATTCCAGTCATACTATTTCATACTATACACCTATGCGAAAACTTCTAAGAGTTTATTTTTCTAAAAGTATATTTCTGAAACAAACCGTTTTAGGAGCGCTCTACCCAAAATTACTACTCTGGGAAACTTAAAATTTGTTGGAATAGACTATTAAAAATATAATACACAATAAGATTAGTTATAACTAAAATGTATCATCATTATGTGTTGAAAAAAATAATTCACGTATGAAATATTAAAGCATACCCTTAAATAAATCGATTCGTCTAGCTGGTATTTAAATATAAATATTAAGTTTTAAATTTTAAGGGCCTTTTTCTCGCAAAGGGTGTGGTTACGAATACAATTTGTAGGAGAAGAAACTAATTTTTACCTATGTAATAATCATTGTATCGTTGTAAGTGTTTCTAAACAACATATTTAGGTTAGATAAAAAAAATTTAAAATGTAATTTCTTATTGGTATACATTTTTACATAAACTGAACGTTCAATCCATTAATACTTTCCACTATTTATTTTAATATCGATTATTTCACGTTGGTCATATAAACACATTGTATATATAATCTCATTTTGGCATATAATTCTATTAAATTTCTAAACAAAACCCATTGTAAGGAGAAAATGCCTTGAGTAGACATCTCAATTTTAGTCTGTTCATCAAGTGAAAAGACGCCCTGAAAGAGAGAAGGGTGAAGGAAAGAGCTGTTATTTCATTACCTACGGTTCTTTACACTGAGAGTAAACAGCTGCAACAATATTTGAACAATGCCACTTGGTTATTTCATGACATGCATTCAAATTTCATAAATATTAATCTGTTTAAGCTTTAGAAAATTTTATAAGCGGAAAAGTTAAGTATAGCTATCCATTAAGCGCTCCCCATTTTCTGTATTATTCTTTTAAAATCCAGTTATATTGTTTACTTTCAGGTTTATTTGAGCAGGAGATATATTTGACGGATTTTAAATTACTAGGGCGTTTTGTTTTCATTTGTGGTCAAACAGAACAAGTTCAACAAATTTAAATGATATCTAAAAATTATAAAAATACTACCTACAACCTCTCATTGAATCATCGAGAAATCGCAGGAATCCTGTAGATGGGTTCTTTAGTTTGCTCCTAATGCTGTTTTTTTTTTTTCAAAAGATAGTTTTTTGGTTATCACCAAGAATCTGGATTAAAAATTTTTCAATCTGAGAGTGGAAAAAACAAAACTCAGAGTATTTTTTTCATATACTGCAAATACGGTTACTGTAATAGCTCTCAAAATAGAATAATCTATATATCTGCCTGTAATATATGTTTAAATATGGAATTTTTATTGCAACATCATTTATACTGTCATTTTAAATTCAATATACATATGACACATGTTTCCTTATTACAAGGTTGTGGTACGCCACACCACGTGTTGCATTACACGCCTCGCTGTTGTATTCAAGATTATAGCTCACTTCATATCATTACCTTTATTCATTTTTCACATTTTAAAATACCATGTGATTGTATTCAGTTTGTTTATTTAATGATTTAAAAGATTTTGCATCCATAAGACAATAACGGTTAGCCAAATCCTATTAGTTGACATTGCATCAAACTTGACGTTGCTTATATAAAAATGAAGCCTCATGCAAAATTTTAATTTCTAGTTTATTTCGCTCTCAGAATATATAGAAAATAGACATATATATATATATGTGTGTGTGTGTGTGTGTGTGTGTGTGTGTGTGTGTGCGTTCTATGCAGTCACGTCAAAATTGAAATATTGACAATTATTGTTTTACTTTTCGTTATTTTCCCTCATGAAATTAATTTAGACCTAAATGAATACCTCTTTTCACCACACTTCTAATCATGAGGAGACATTCAAACACATTTTTTGCTTTCATGTATAGTAAGATATGGGTCCATATAGTATTGTTGGCTGATCAATATAAAATGCAAACATTGAAATTAATTTATATGCAAACCATAAAAAAGCATTGTTACTATTGTGCTCTAAGATTAAATGCTGCTTAGACTTTCATTAATCCATCAATTAACTCAAAATCTGACCAGCATCAAGTCTAAAAGATAAAAGTCAAAATAAAATAAAATAACTTACACGGATTGAGTAATGAGTAAGTTGTAAAGAAGTTCCGTGTCAGAGAAAAAATAATTTAGGTAGATTTCTTAGGTTCCAGTATTAACTGGATAAATTTATATGAAGGCATGGAAAACGTTTTAAAAGATTATTTATGTTGGGCTTAAAGTAATTCTGGACGATGTCTAAAAAAAGTCTGAAACCTACACTGCAGGGATGTAGTACAACCAAAAGCTCATGCTCCAGACCATACTGCATATCAAGTAACGGTGACATCTGTTAACTCATGATTGTACAGTGTTCACAAAAACGATTATTATTAATTCTTTTAAAACATTTAGAAAACAATTTGTTCAATACATAAAAGTGATGTCTATAAACAATGTTCCTTGTTTGGGATAAAAGCGGTAAAGATCAAAAGGTGTTTAGAAATGTTGTTTATTGTTTACAAAAAAAGAGAGTTTTCATTCGAAACATCGTTCTTAAACATGTCTCTCCAGTCATACCAATTGCAATTTATGCCATTTGTATTGATTAAACTCCAGTATTCTCTAATCTGTGTATATAAGTGAAACTTTTTCCCATCTTGGCTCATTTTAAGCTCCCGTCATTTTCTTGGCAATTTTCCATCGCTGCAGGAAGTGAAGGTGGCAAATAGGCGAATCATAATCGGCCGTAGCGAGAGCAATTTGTCTACCCTTACTGACATCCTGGACGTGACCTTGTTGTTTCAGGACCAGAAACAAATGTTATATATTATTGCTAATGTTTCATAATAAACTTCTATATATTCTTAAGAAATTTATTAATTTTAGTAATTATTTTCAATGACGCTGTATCCAAAAATATTTTGTTGCACTCGGCTTCACGTGAAGCTTATATATTTTTATATGTTTATATTATTATAAGTTTATATATTTATATCAGTGAATGTGGAACTCAAGACAAGACACAAATGAAACTGGCATTAAAGTATAAAACTTCTCAACGTTGTTAGTCTGAAAAATCATCTCATTAGTGGAATGAAGCTGCCTATTTACATCCCAAAGAACATTTTTCAGACTCAAACTTAAAACTTCGGACACGAAACTACCAGACTAAAGTGGCATTTAATACAATCTTTTCGTACTGAAATAAAAATTAGTAATTTATTGCTGTATTTTTCTACTCAAACTAAAAGCAGAAATGAAAATCTCATCTCTTAAAGTAACCTTGATATTCCACAACAGATAAACAAGTTTTAATATCCCATCTCGTTATTTTTTTTTGTTACAAAGGCTACGCCGCCGTTTTCCTCGTTTATTCAATAATCTCTTAGTTTGTTGAAATGCATGCTGAATAATTTGTTGTTGAATAATGCACACCACTATTTTCATGCGGTGTGCATTATTCCATATATATTTATTACGTAATGTATCATTAATGTTTTTGTTTTGAACGTTTGGCTTGACGCAAAATCTTTCTGTTTGGATAATTGACTTTAATATTCTGTATCCATATCGTTCAAAAGTGTTTGTTTTAAACGATGACCTTGAAAACCTTTCTGTTTGGATAACTGGCTCTAACGTGTTTGTAATCCGTATCTTTCATTAGTGTATCTAGCTTTTAGACGATCAGATTGACGCAAAATCTTTCTGTTTGGTTTAGTGACTTTAACGTGTTTTAGCCCTTATCTTTTTTAGCGTTTGACTTTGACGATAGGCTTGACGTATAACCTTTCTGTGTGGATAATTGACTTAGCGCAATGAAAATAACAAACGCAAATTCTTGATACCTTGTACCTTCCAACAACTTCAGCCACAGTTTTAACAATAGTTAGGACATACAATAGCAAAGTTATAATCAAATAAGCACACAATCTGATGCTTTATGTGGCATGGACGTTTTATGTAACCTCTGGAATTTGTTTTTAATAAATACGAAATTAATCTATCTATAGTATGATCCTCTAGTTATAGTAAACGATGTTAACACTGGCTCCCAAGTGGCACTGTGTGTAATACTGAGGAGTGTTGCGTAGTTAATTTGTGTGAGCTATGCCAACAATAACAACAGAACAGCAATAACAATGTGTCAACAATAACAATTATTATGAAATTTGTATTTAGTATTGGTCATTACAACGATTTTTCGGATTTTGGCATTTTGGCTGCTCTCATTGGGTTGTTACCGGGCCAGGCCCTGCATAATATATTACTGAATAACCGTAAAATCATTCATTTATATATAAAATTGTATCTATTGATATATTATATTTATATTTCTTTAGTATATAATGATTTTATGTGATTTTAATGTAATTCCATCTTGCTAAATATTTTGTTACGTTAGTTTATACGTAAATCAATTTATATGTAGTAAAACACTAAAATATAATAAAATGCAAACGAAAAAGAGCTTCTTCTTTATAAAGAGTGCAGATCTAACTAGGAAGAACCTCCTTAAAAGTGTAAATAACAACAGCATTTAATTTTAAATAAAGGTTTGCCCTGGTAGCGCGTAAATACCAAAGTTTTTCTCACAATGTACTTTGAAGTTGAGTTGGAGTTATAACTGTAATGTCTTGAATAAACAGATGCTCGTACCTAAACTTTTAAGCTGGAATTGCAACTTAAATAGAATTATGGAGAAGCCCTCTTGTACGTTCACTTATGAGGGCTTCCTTCATAAATAACAAGAGCAACGTTATTCATTGTAGTATTCAATTAAACCAAATTTTATTTCCATAAAAATAATGTCGATCATTCAGAAAGATATTTTGGAAATTTATTTAAAGCATTTTTGGGATTAAAATGATAAAGCATATCGATAATTTTTGGCTGAGCGATAGCGAAGCCTATTTCTCGTGGGAATGGATAAATTTTATTTTTTGCTGTTTGTTTGTCCAACAAAATGACCGAAAGACTTTTGCATGAAACTTAATTTATGATTTCAACACAGTGTTCGATGATGGTGCATGCCGCTCCATGGGATTTCATTAAGCGTTAGTAAATATCTTTACATTAGTTTAGAAGGCAACAAGGATGGTAACGAGAAAATTTTCAGAATAAATAAATGTGTGACATATTGACAAATGTAGATTATTCATGCAGTAAAAAGAAAAAGTTGTGGAGTGAAAGTCAATGTTTTATGTTAGTGATGAAATTTAATTTAAACGCACTCTTGTGTTTTAATCCTCTCCCCACCTCACCGGAACTTTTGTCATATTAACGCTGCTATGAAATCTAACTTCAAAAACAAACATTTGAATTAAGCATGTGGAAAGATATTTCGAGTAAGATCATCTGCAGATTTTAAGCTCTCTGTGGTAGCTCATGTTCAACCATAGGCTGAGCGCCATTGTAGCCCATAACTCAGTAAGCTGACACAATTTCTGTATGTCGGATAGGTGGGTGTAAATACTTTTTTTATGTGTGGTGCCTTTCTGTCTATCTGACCGCAGGACATCTCGGCTCGAAACGAGCTATAGGCTTGAAAGCTTGCATGCTGCCTTAGCAAAACCTGTTACGCGCCATATACTCCCATCTTTATGTGGATATCTGAACTTCAACAGTAGAAGATGTATGAAAATATCACTAGTAACCATGTTTTAATACAAGGAAGCACCATAGTCAATTCTTAAAGATTTTTGTTGATCTTTAGATTCATTTATGATATTTCTTAATCCCAAAACCATTATTTTATATTTTTATAAGTCGTAGTTTAAAAATTCCTTAACTCGTTATAAAGTGTTATTGTTTACGATGGATGGCTTTAGTATTCTGTAGGTCAAATTTTGGAAATTTATTTCAATGACAGATCACAATGTACGGGACTGACAAATCCATAACGCACTTAGGTTGGTAATGCTTGGCCTAGAATAGCCATACTCGATATAGGATTAAAACCTTGTTTACTGATGCAATATATTGCTTTTATCCTGAGAAATAAGAAGCTGAGTGAATATTCGGCGACAAAATGCTGAGTCTGTATCCTTACTTCTGTAAATCCTGTATTCAGTTCTTTCCGTTAACCGAGTTATATTCTGTTATATTTCCTTGCAATATTGTATTTCTTTTTGAATTTAAGGCTTTCACGTTTCTCCCCAAAAACTACGTAACATGTGTGGATCAATGAGCCTTAGGCGGCACCAAAAATGAGGAAACGATGTGCACCCGTTGTCAAACTTCAGTTCTGAAGTGGGGAAAGATGAATAAAGTTATTTTTTGTAGATTTACAGATTTCTTAAGTCTGTTAACCCTTAGCCAGATTGGTGCTGGAGTTGAATATCGTAATTTCTCCTTAACGTGCAATTTGCTTCATTAAAAAGTATGGTATTTTGCTAAAGTTAAAACTCAAATTAGATTTCAGAATTAAAAAAATAAAGACTTGTTCCTGTTCGCCAAAGAGAGATAAAAATAATAATTTAAAGAGTAAAATTTTAATTGCAGTAATAGTTATACACCAGCTGTTAAGATTTTCACATACCATCCTCCCCATGCGGAAAACCCCGTCAAAAAGTCATTTTGCAGTAAAAATTGGCGTTTAGTTTGCTGTAACAGCCAGTTTTAGGTCCAGAACAGGCGGTGAAGAACAATCAATAAAGCATGGATCATTTAATCATTAAGAATTAACACTAAAATACCATTTACCATACTAACTCTGGTATAAGAAATAGATTTCACGATGGAAAGCAAAAACTTTGATTAAGAGATCTCCTTCATACGCATGTCATTTTTACTGTATGAGATTTTCCATGAT
This sequence comes from Homalodisca vitripennis, assembly GCF_021130785.1. Taxonomy (NCBI): domain Eukaryota; kingdom Metazoa; phylum Arthropoda; class Insecta; order Hemiptera; family Cicadellidae; genus Homalodisca; species Homalodisca vitripennis. Next base: position 125,812,029 of record NC_060211.1, on the reverse strand, counting down.
ATGTGTAAAAATGAGATGGTAAATTAATTAATTAGTTAAAAAAACTGTATAAACTAATATAGTTATTATACTCCACAACAATTGTAAAATTATATTTTAAGAGACAAAATTTACAAACAATTCCACTTTAATGCTCCCCGGTTTGTTGAACTGCTACAATCCTTCCGGGTAGCGATGGAATGAGGTGACTCAATGAAAGAGAGAAGCCTGAAAGGAGTCAATTTGGCGGCTTGGAAACGAGGATGAATGACCTGTAGACATGAATGGAACGAGACACCACCGTAGTTACTAACTGTGTAACATCATTAGGACTTGAATCGTCGTTGTGTTGCATTTACTCAAGTACCTTCATTCAACCTTAATTTATTGCGCTTTCACACATTATAGTGATATTTTATGCATATATGAGATTATCATGATTGATGAAATCAAACTATCATTAACAACAAATAAAGCTACAAAAATCACCTGTTGATCTCATGCTTGACCCTAAAACGTTTAATTGTTATGCTTCTTTGTAAGCGCCATAAGTGTTGAGTGCTAACCGATTAAAGAAAAAGAATTCATTAATACAGGACTATACAAAATGAACCATTCTTTGTGTAGAATTATGTTATTCAAACGTATTTGTTGGGCTAGGTATTAAAAATAATTTTAATGTGTTGCATTTTGCACCAATTCACACTGTATTTTTACACTTTTCTGGATGATTGAGCTTTGAGGATGAAGTTAAAAGTAGGTCAAAACATATTTCTAAATATTTAATAAACACATTGTTATCACTTTATATTGATGGCGTAGAAAGTTGATAATGTAGTAAATGCAGTAAATATACAGTGCTTTCCAGTGTACATTCTGGTACATCAAAGTTAAATGTATTTGTATATTAAACGTCAGTACATTAAAGTTTTTACCTCAGAGCTTTAAATAAACAATGCAACATAAAACTGCATTATGTTACATAATGTTGGCTGAGTTTTTAATATTATACTTCCCAACTATAATTTTAAAATGTGCAATAATTAATGTGCATTGTTGAAACGACAGGAAGTGCTGTTTATAGTTATTTACAGTAGCTATCACCATATTCCGTACGGCTTAGGACTAGTTAATTATACTCGTTCCATTATTGCAATGTGAAAACATAGCTGTATTCCATTCTGTATCTAGCCAGATCCTGTTATATAGAATCTCCTTTAGGATTTACGTTTACATTCAACTCTAATATTGAAGTAGATGAAGTGTTACAACAGTGTTCATAGTGTGTTTGGGTCTTATTTCGTGACCTGCTATGATTCAAGGTCTTCAAATACCAGAAAATATCTACTTTAATGAGAACATAACCTTGACATTTTTCGATAAATCTACGAGTTGTAGCAATGTGCACTTATGTGCTGGGAAAAAACTTTTACATCAATTTTGGAAGATAAAGAATCTATATAATTTAATTTATTTAACCTTGAGACAATGATACTAATGCTATCTCATATGTTTTTGTAATTACACTACGTTAATGAATCTGAAGGGGCTATATTTAAATGATTACATGTTTTAAAATGACAACTATTAAACCAAAGTTTCAAGACGTCAAGTTCCGGGGAATTATTTTTTTATAAAGTTCCAGTAACCAGAGGCTTGTACAGACTACAGTAATGTAGATGGCACCGCGTTATTTCAAATCCAGAAAGCTATCCGATGCTACCTAACATTTGGGAGGTATCAAGGAGAAGCATTATTATGACAAGTAACTCTCATAACCAGTGACTCTAATTCCTACCAAATAATGTTTAGTAGGTACCCTTGTACATATTTTATTATTTGCTCAGTAACGTTATGTGTAGACAACTCTGAACCTAACACTTAGTTATTGGATGATAAAGAATTTATAGAATAGGAAGGTTGAGTGATAGAAAACAAGAAAGCAGAAAAGTGTGTGTGTGTGTGTGTGTGTTTTTTTTTTTGTGTAATTTGTAATATCTAATACATTAAATTTATATTTTCCATTTTCTAGTTTAATATAATTTGAGAGTAAACCTTATTTTTAAATATTCTTGTTATATTTTATTGACTGAGTGTTAGACAAGCCACAACAAGCGTGAAAAGATGATTTTTTTTTCATTTCGTCTGTATGTCTATTTTTCTGCCTTTCCGTACGATATCTCGAGAAAAAACTGGCCTATAGTTGTGAAACTTTAAATGAAGCTGGATTTCTATGTAAGTACAATCTAGTTTGATAATGGGTCATGTAATTCCATTAATTTGGCCGAGCGTTAGCAAATATTTTCACATTAGTTTAATAGGTACCTATTAAACTAACATTAGGCAACAAGAAAATCACAGAAAACATAGATTTTTAAACAGATTCAGTACAATCATACGGCGTAATAACATGCAGAATATGTGTGATACATGTAGCCTAACTATCCACAAGATATCTCAGAAATATTTCATCTAATTACTTTACATTTGGCATGTAATTAATTCTACACGGACGAGAGTGAGGTATATGATAGTGTATGCCTATCCAATAAATAAGCATGTACAATTTATGTTTTTCTTCAAGGAGAATATTTTAAATTTCGTTTATGATTTTCTGCCTGTTCAAAGGACTTCTGAAGAATGGAATTAACCATCTGCGTCGTTTGGCGTAGTCCTATTTTGTAAGTATTATGACACAAGGCGCATTAATTCCATAACTTGTTATAACATTCAGTTATGTTGCCTTATCATTTTTCCACAAAGGAATTACACCTACTCATTAATGTCTATTATAATTTCATACTCATTCTCAGCCCTACTCATTAATGTCTATTAGAATTTCATACTCATCCCCAGTCCCTACTCCTATCTTCATTAAACTGTCTCAAAGGAAAGTTCGCAGTGAAGTTTACATGATGTCACCTTGTTTACAGCCATATTCATTATTAACCACTCATTTACGTGAACGTGATAATTATCATCATTAAAAGAGAAGGCGCTACGCACGCAAGCTACCGCGGGGCGTTACATGAACTAATTTATTGTGTAAGGAAAGCAACTGGATTCACTGGATACTCCTCTATTCATAACACATTGAATACAAACGTGAATCTATTATTGTTGAGCTTGAGTTTCCTGTAATTATTATAATTTATTGACCGTTTCAATGTCTGCTTGTCCGATAAGCATAGAACAGTTTGAAATAAATTATTCATTGTTGTAAATCTTTTGTAATCTGCCTCTTGGTATTTATATAGGCATGATGGGTAATTATTATGCTAGGGTAGTGATAATAGTTCAGATTCCATCCATTTTACCTCTGCAAATATATCAAAACATTTAAATATGAGCTTGCCTACCAAATATCCTACTATAGTTGAAGTTTTTAATAAATATTTGTAAAATGCTTTGCCACCGTTATGCGGGAAAAATAGACCAAATTCAATAAAGATCTAGAAAATGATACCATTGCCATAATAAAGTAGTTATTATTGATACTCTTTTAAAGTATGATTTCAATTTATCCACAAAGTCAAATGATAGAAAGATAACACGATTTTGGACATATATTTTCGTTAAATATTAAGAGTGCCCTTTCTAAGTTTCGACGATTGAAATCTATCGTCTTCTTCAGTTGTCATAAAACACTTTTCCTCTATCTCTCTCCTCCTGTAATGTGTATAGCAAGTTTTTGTTGTGCTTTTACATTTTGAAGTCTTGTGGATCAGGATTCTTTGTACAGCTATGCACCTCAATTACATGCTTGACAATTTTCACGTAACTAGACGTACTATCACATATTTTACTTCGGCGATTCAATAAGCGGATATTTATTTGTGTTTACTTCCATATAAACTAAGTTTTTTGACACTTGAAGGAAGAAGAGGATAGATTCCAATCCTCCAAAGGTGGTATTCTATCATGTAAAATTTAACGACAGCACATATCCGAAATCCTGTAATCCTTTCAAGCCAAACAATTTTAAACTAACAAAGTGTAAGTGTGTGTATAATGTGCAATTAGAAAAACTTATGAACAAGGTTATTCCTTGCTTTACTCAATTATTCGCATTTGCCCATAATTTCACATGTGTACGAGTCACGGCCAAGCAAATATTTTTTGTTCATTAGTCTCTATTGCAAAGATTAATTGTCTAATTGTCTAAAAGTCTAATTGTATAATAAAAATTAATTAGACTCCTTGTAAATATTTAGATCAAGAATCAGTGATTTTGGTTTAAAATAGTTCATGTTGATTTTGCGAAATATGACCGGTGTTTTAGTAAAATTAAATTTTTTTTGGCAATGCAAATATATAAAATACCATATTGTGGTACATTTATATTAAAATGTATTGCACAAACCGTTTATAGTGCACGATTACCGCGTATAAGCTATATAATGATCACTGCAGTCACACTACACGGAAGGCACGGCTTTGCAAATGCCTCACATACTTGATATGCGAGTACGTGTGTCTATATCCTTTGATCCTCACATCTCTATTTGGTTAGAAGCATATTCAAGTATAGAGATATGGCGAGACAATAATCATATCTCATTATTGTTTAATACGGTCTGTCTTTGTCAAAATATTAACACTAAATAAATCACAAAACTTCTATTCCATTCGTTTTGTAATTCTTTCAAAAGACCAATGGACTGAAACTATTTGCAAGGTTAATTTGTTTTCATTTGGTAACATAAATAGTAACAAAATCTTTAAATCAAAACAGCAAAAGTATATCTCTATGTAAATCTTTAAGTAACATCTCACGTATATGACACTATGTAGATGTTCCTCACAGTCTACACGGGTCTCTGTCACTGTAAGGGTTAACAAAAAAAGTGTATTTGCCGATTATCGTGTAAACCATTCAGTACCTTCATCTCGTACTACTTGACACTATATAGACGTTCCTCACAGTGCACACGAGACTCTGGCACTGTTAGGCTTAACAACAAAAAGTATATTTGGTTGATAACCGCTGTGTAAAACCTCTAGTAACATTCTTTCATGCTACTTGACACTACATAGACGTTCCTCACAGTGCACACGAGACTCTGGCACTGTTAGGGTTAACAACAAAAAGTACATTTGGTTGATAACCGCTGTGTAAAACCTCTAGTAACATTCTTTCATGCTACTTGACACTACATATACGTTCCTCACAGTGCACACGAGACTCTGGCACTGTTAGGGTTAACAAAAAAAAGTACATTTGGTTGATAACCGCTGTGTAAAACCTCTAGTAACATTCTTTCATGCTACTTGACACTACATAGACGTTCCTCACAGTGCGCACGAGACTGTGGCACTGTTAGGGTTAACAACAAAACGTATATTTGGTTGATAACCGCTGTGTAAAACCTCTAGTAACATTCTTTCATGCTACTTGACACTACATAGACGTTCCTCACAGTGTACACGAGACTCTGGCACTGTTAGGGTTAACAACAAAAAGTACATTTGGTTGATAACCGCTGTGTAAAACCTCTATTAACATTCTTTCATGCTACTTGACACTACATAGACGTTCCTCACAGTGCACACGAGACTCTGGCACTGTTAGGGTTAACAACAAAAAGTACATTTGGTTGATAACCGCTGTGTAAAACCTCTAGTAACATTCTTTCATGCTACTTGACACTACATAGACGTTCCTCACAGTGCACACGAGACTCTGGCACTGTTAGGGTTAACAACAAAAAGTACATTTGGTTGATAACCGCTGTGTAAAACCTCTAGTAACATTCTTTCATGCTACTTGACACTACATAGACGTTCCTCACAGTGCACACGAGACTCTGGCACTGTTAGGGTTAACAACAAAAAGTATATTTGGTTGATAACCGCTGTGTAAAACCTCTAGTAACATTCTTTCATGCTACTTGACACTACATAGACGTTCCTCACAGTGTACACGAGACTCTGGCACTGTTAGGGTTAACAAAAAAAAGTATATTTGGTTGATTATCGCTGTGTAAAATCTTGAGTAACATTCTTTCATGCTACTTGACACTAAATAGACGTTCCTCGCAGTGCACACGAGACTCTGGCACTGTTAGGGTTAAGAACAAAAAGTATATTTGGCCGATTATCGCTGTGTAAACCCTTGAATACCTTCATCTCCTGCTACTTGACACTACATATATGTTGTTCCTCACAGTACGCACGAGACTCTAGCACTGTAAGGGTTAAGAACAAAAAGTATATTTGGCCGATTATCGCTGTGTAAAACCTCTAGTAACATTCTTTCATGCTACTTGACACTACATAGACGTTCCTCACAGTGCACACGAGACTCTGGCACTGTTAGGGTTAACAACAAAAAGTATATTTGGTTGATAACCGCTGTGTAAAACCTCTAGTAACATTCTTTCGTGCTACTTGACACTACATAGACGTTCCTCACAGTGTACACGAGACTCTGGCACTGTTAGGGTTAACAACAAAAAGTATATTTGGTTGATTATCGCTGTGTAAAATCTTGAGTAACATTCTTTCATGCTACTTGACACTACATTGACGTTCCTCACAGTGTACACGAGACTCTGGCACTGTTAGGGTTAACAACAAAAAGTATATTTGGTTGATTATCGCTGTGTAAAATCTTGAATACTGTACCTTCATCTCCTGCTACTTGACACTACATATATGTTGTTCCTCACAGTACGCACGAGACTCTAGCACTGTAAGGGTTAAGAACAAAAAGTATATTTGGCCGATTATCGCTGTGTAAAACCTCGAGTAACATTATTTCATGCTGCTTGACACTACATAGATGTTCCTCTCAGTGCGCACGAGACTTTGTCACTTTAAGCGTTAATAACAAAAAGTATATTTTGTTGATTATCGCTGTATAAAACCCATACAGAGTGATACCTTTTCTTGTTATTCATTTGCATAACACTAATTCGTTTGCAATATACCATACATGTTTTGTGCATTAAATATATGAAATATATACATTCATAATACGATTTCCAAAACAGTGGCTATTGACACACATTAGCCTATATCAGCACTAATGTATGGGTTTCACGTGCAATGAATATGTCCTGCAGCCAGTCATGCGAGGACACTGTGTTGTTACCTCATCTGTATGACTCCTCATTACACAAACATTAGCTTTGTAACTTGCAGTAAAACAGAATACTCATTGTAATAAAATTATTTAAATAACTGTCCAATTGTCAATATGTAATGCGACTGGTGCTAACTAGTAATCAAACCCGATGATCATGATGTTGCTTAGTGCCTCACTCTTATATTAATACATCTTCACTTAGACTTGAAAATTGTATTAAAGAGCTAGCCATATTTACCGAGTATCTTTTCAAGGCATATGTAAACTTCAATTTTTTCCATCCTTTATCAAATTATATAGTTCAGATAAGCTTCTTTATTATTCAAAAAATAATTTCTTTTTCAAAATATCATATCTTGAAACTTTTACAGATGGTTAAAGCTAAAATTAATAATAATCTACATTCAAATTTAATAAAAACGGTTATAACATTAGGATAATGTACTGTTAAACATGCATTTCAATGTATTTGTTTGTACAATATACACGCCACTTATTAATTAACTAATATTTAATTTATTTAATAAGTAGAAAAAATCTCTTAGTATTTTAAATAGTATAATGTGATATTAAAGTTCTTTACAGATTTATGTACTACCAGTTTTCGAGGTTTTGGACCATTAGGAAATTTTGAAGAAATTCAATTCCAAAAGTAGAAGGTCCTAAATTAAAACGTGCGATACAAGAAAAAAAGTAGAGCTCATTTATGTCATTCTTACATTGAATATATTTTAGGTTTGAATTGTTATAATTAATGCTATGAAAACGCTGCATTCTTACTGTACCATTTAGCCATATAGTGGAGAATATTGAAGCATTTATGTGATATATTTGAAAATATCATTTACTTAGGCTATTCAAGAGAATAAATATATTTTTATGTGAATCATTGAATGGTGGTATACATTGTACAGTATATGGGTATCTAAAACTAATCACCATTAAGATTTAGATTATGACGCAACTTTAGCTTTTCCACGAAAGCTTTCGATGAAAAAGTGTTATAGTATTGTTGTGCATTCTTCGGCTTGTTCGTTCTTTAGTAAAATCAAATACAATTTACACCGACACCGATTCTCTAACCCGGAAATCTATTAATAATAAAACTTTAACAACCTGATCAATAAAGCGGTTTATGAATAAAAAAACTCAAGGAAACAAATTATACAAAATCAAATTAACTGTAACCTCTAATATTTTGTTCATCCAGCACGCTAACAATCATTGATTGACAGTTCAGTTAAACATAATTAATAGCTGATCATTTTGAACACACCCTCATCAACGGTGTTGGTCTCCAACATTAAAATCACCAATGCATGGGTCCAATTGATCCAGATAACGGTAGATACTTTCCACATGCGCTACTCTATACTTGATCTAATGCTGACAGTAAAGTTGTAGTCTAGCTCACCTGGTAAAGTCTGTTAGTTGTAAGCAGCAGATCTTGTCAGGACAAACATTAGATTGACACAGTTTTATCTGACACTGCCCACTGTTAAATTTTGCAACAGTTTCAAATTGTAAAACAGACCAGGATGAACTGCCACCAAATTGCGGTGCCTTAACCTAACCTTTCTTTCCGCCATCTTCTGGAGTAGGCCTATAATTAATTACAACACGGCCTTATTCCCCCGACTTACAAGCCTGATCTTTAGCTGTAATTTCAAATAGTTCAGTTATTGATTCCGATTTCCTTTCCGTATCTTCTTTCTAAATTTAAAAATCTACTACTAAAAATATTCTCTCCGCTGATTCAAAATTTCATCGAATTCATTTATTTTTCCAATTTAATAATCTTGCATCTGCTTCAAATGTCTTTATCACTTGTTCGGTTTGTTACTCTATCCTTCTATTTAAATTACTAAAATCCTTGCTTTGATAAATTAATTTTTTTTATATAAAAAAACTGTAGCAACACTGATACGTATAAAAAATTAAAAACACACTAAAATCACTGATTGCCAGTTAGTTTAAAAATAATAATGACATAAAATAAAAAGCTGATCATTTTGTAACAATAAGATGTGGCAGCATGTAGCCAAAGTATATAAAATATAACAATACCATAAACCGTGACGTCATAAACTGAATAAGGGTGTATTTTTCACTGCCAACCCTCGTAATCGGCAGCTCTCACTTGGCACTTTCTTGAGGATTAAGCAGGTTAAAGTTCCTTTTATCTCCTCGCTTACTTTGAGTATTCGATTCCGTAGTTCCGTTTGTCATGTTGTTCAGGACCCGAAAGGAAACTTGCATTTCTTAAGGACACAACCTGGTTTTAATTTAAATCGATTGAGAAATTTACACTAAGAAATAAAACGACCACAAATTCGCACTATTTTTGGTTGAATTTGAAATGGAATTACCGAAAAGGGTTAAATATGGAAGGATAATTTTTTCCCACATCACAGTTTTATCAGCTTTACATATTGTAACCAACCTTCAGATACGTAAATACATGTTAAATCAGAACCAACTAACCGCTTTAAACCCTTTGAATGGGGAATTTCTGTGTTTTATCTATTTGTTTATATAACTGTTATTTCAATGTTTAACATTCGATTTAAGTGTATGAAACTGGAAAATATTATAATACAAGAAAAATATGAAATAAAAAGTTCTGTGATTATAAAGTTAAAATTTGCACTCTACTCTTAGACTATTATGAAACAAAAGGAGAGACTAACATAAAAATGAAATTTTTCTTGTATTTTCATACAAAGTACGAGTACACCACACCGTGTATCGCGCTACAGGATCCGCTGATGTTGCTTGCAAAATTCATGTTGCAAAAGCTCATTTAATTAGACTAAAATGTTTTAATATGCATAAAAGCATTGCAACAATGCTCGCTAACCCTTAGCCAATTCCCTAAGACTGATTTGCACTATTCATTACATTGGTTGATACTTATGTATAAATGATGCTTCGTGCAAAATTTTAATGTCTACAGTTCAATTTTTTCTCGATATATAGTTTTGGTAGATGAACACGTAAACGGATAGAAATAATTTTTTCTAGCCCCACCAGCGCTCAGCCATTAAATTCTATTAATATATTCATTTTATGTAGAAATTAAAAGAATATTGTTGAGTATTGCTAGCAAAAACCACAATTTAATGTTGTTTTCAATACTAAATTGCGGTAATGTCACACAACTGTCAGCATAATTAGCATAAAATCTAGTATATTATTGACCCTGAACGGTTTGCGTGTGGACACGAAGATAAACAAACATACGTAAAAACAGGCACCAATTTTTATGAGCAACAGGCTTGATAATACTAATTTCTCCAAGAATGTCGGTTACGCACTCCATTATTATTTTGCAAATTATGAATGAATAATTCAATGTAATTAGTGCAGACTCTCGGTGTATAAGTGCAACGCTCTGCGCATACAAACCTGGAATAGAAAGCGCGAGGCAAGCACTTAGCATTAAAACAGCCAAGAGGTCGAGAGGAGCTAAGCTAAGGGAATCAATAAGTGAAGCGCCTACGACATGCTTTGTCTGTACCTACCCCAGACTGGCTAGTTATACAGTACCCTAGTGTCATTGACTTACCAGAGTTACCAAAAGTGGTTGTGAGGGCTAAAAGTGTATAAAGAAACTACTTTCTCCAAGAGTTGTATTAATTCAGTTGTATTAATTAAAGTTTTTTTATATCCATGTGGATTTGCAATTAGGCTATAATAATTTAAATTCTAATTTCTCAACAGTTTTGGTTTAGGTAAAAATAACATTTATAACACGTTTAAAATTACCCTTTAAAATCAAAAAGTTATAAAGTTATTTGGATTGATCATTATTAATTTTCCCAATTATTGTGGAACTTGTTAGGCTGGGTCACAAAAAGATTAATCATTTTCCAAAATGAAGTGATTTTGTTACAGAATTTTAAAGGCAGACTATAAACCAATTTGAAATATAAATATGCATTCAAACACATTAAATAGCGTTCACATTGTGTACAACATTATAAAATATTTTATATAGTAGAAATTGATACGGATTGAATTTTGGGGTAACTTTTCGATAGAAAATATTGGAAGTAAAATAAACTGTACACTGTTTGCAAACAAACAACTGATTGAAAAAGTTGTAGCGTTTCAATCTCGTGTTATTGAGACCAACACGTGTAACATCAAAGGGTCTGGTTTATGGTTTAACAGAAATATGGATTTCAGTTTCCGGCGAATGCTGTTTTAAATAGAGGTTGGTCCTGTTTACATGACCTACATAGAACCTACTTTTACTCGAAATAATATTAAGAAATTGTATCGCTTTATATTTTATAAATAAAAAAGGGGTGAATTAATGAATAAATTTTAGTAATAGTATAAGCTTTACAAAATACAACCGTTTTCTACTCGTATCAGCTGAAAAATCATTGCAATGGTTACATTTGTGAAATTTTGGATGATATGAATGTAATATACGATTTTTTTCATATTAAAATTTTAGACAGTTTCAGAAAGAGTTTGAGAAAACCAAGCACGAATATTTAATCATATCCCAGCCAAATAATAAAAATTCAGTTCGGCAATTAGATATTAGATTTTTTATAAAACTGATATTTCTTATACAGAAATAGTTAAATACACAATTCAAAAGAATAAGAATAGTGCACTCTGCACACACTTGTGTATTCAAGCCCACACAATTTTGAAGCTTCTCTGACCAGTACAGAAGAGCAATGTGCTGATACATAGACTTTTTCAGTCCAATCGGGTGCGATTGTCTACTCCAATTCATCTCCGATTGCTTTAGAAGTTCTCTCGAGGCGTAATCATGCCCCACATGCCCCGCAGCCATACCATCTCCACCGACCTAAACAGTTCCTTGCAAAAGATTCTAAATCTCCTACGTAAGTAAGTGACTTTCCACGACCAATACAGAAAACTTTTGTTTTAGCGCAATCTTTATTCGTGGGTAGTCAATAATTTGGAGGAGTAAACCTGGATGACTTGATCATTGTGTATATTCTCCAATATGAAATGTGGCACATTTGGTATAGACGTTCTAGGCTCTTCCAAATATCTCAAATCGAATGTAAAAACTATATTAATACGTAAAATTTGCAGTTATGATAGGAAAACAATTGTGAAAGGGCCTGATATGGACCTGGCGAAGGTGTAAGTAGAGCCAAGGAGGTTATCCTAGTAAGTGCCAAGAACACTGGGATAATTGGTATTTGTTATCCAAATATTACAATATGCTCCAGCATATTCATCCTATTTCTTTGCGCATGGTTTGGGGCTTGTAAAGTCATTCTATTTACATAAATCCTCGTACAATTATAGCTGATAACGTTAACGATAGGCAAAGGAATGGTCTTCTAGCATCAATTGCAGATCGCTTGTTCAAATCCGTTCGTATGTTGAGTTAAACAGGTTCTACAGCCGGAAGCGTTAAACAAGAGATGGCAAAAATCACAGCTATGACGTCAAGGCATGTTGCTTACTGTAGCATTCAAGAAGCCAGTGGCCATATTGTTGGACAGCCACAGCTATGGAGAAGCTCAGTTACGAAAAAGGCTATCTAATCATAGAAGCTTTTTAAACGCTACTTAATCAAATAAAAAAAAAATTAAAGGGGTGGGAAAGGAGATACAAGAGAAAATTCACGCGCTGATGTCTTCCATTATTCGATATAAGTGGTTACATTATCGGGGGTCAAGATACAAGTTATCACAAGTTCATACTAAGATTATTTGGTCACGACTTAGAGGTTCTTTTAAATGCAGATATCAGAAGAATGAGCCAGTTCAAAGTCTTGAGTCCAGTTATCTCCCCAGCTTATGTACGAGTATTTGTCTTTATATAGTACATGTAAGTGTTGTTCGTTGTGGCTGCAGAAGGCACTGACTGTACTGTTTCAGAGCGCTCTGCACATACTTTTCAGAGTGGCAAGGAAATTCTGAAATTCTTGTGTGTTAGTGGAAAAACTTGTAGTACATTTTTGCCTTTTAAACTTTTTATATTGTTTCCTTTTTAATTTTCCCACTAACATGCTGGCGTAAGTTCTACGTTTCTCACTAAATAAGTTTTTCTTTCACCCTTAATTTTAGAGTTTATTTAGTAGTCAAAGTTTGGGAAGGTTAAGAGTACATGCTAATCTTGGTTTCTTTTAATATTTTGAAACTTTTTTCTCTAAACTGGAATTAATATTGCTTGTTATTTTTCTTACTTTTTTAAAAGGTTAAACATATATAATTTTCTAGACTATGTTTTAGTTTCCTTCTGCAGCCAATAATTTATGTTTATAAATGTGTAACTGCTCATGTTGTTTTGTACATAAACCCAGACTGCTGAAGGTTCATTTTTCTAAATTTAGAGCCTTTTGAGGGATGAATTTCCTTTTAGTTTATTTAGGCCTTAAAACTTATTTTTGAAGTTTGCTAGTTTATTATGAGGTCAAATGCCACTAAATCTATTATTTTAATATGCATTATTATTATGTTAATAAGTAAATACTACTTTTGGCCACCAGATTGTTATATTTTAATTTTACATTTTTCGCCAAGAGTACCTAGGACTATGTTTTATTCTTTGGCAACAGGGTTGTGCGGTTCCAAAAAAGTTTTCATTCTAAAATGAAAAGGAGGCGGTTGAAAAGAGCGAAAAGATATGAATAACTACTTCTAAATTTATGCTGATATATGAGAGATATATGCAGACGAGCGCTCCACATCGAATTACAATTTGGCCATTCATACTAATGAACGACCAAGAAAGATCATAAATCAGATGCTGATTTACAAATCCAATATATTTATGAGCAGTCATTACTCATCCTTTGTCATAAAGTCTTTCAAAGTCTGCTGGTTTGTAAGGGTGTTCTTAGGTGTGAATTGTATACTTATGGTCAATCATTGTCTCAACAGTTTGTTCCGTGTTATGTAGTTTTCTAGTTAGTTTTCTACTTATCCTACTTTATACCTGGGTGTGCTTGAACATAATTATGTTACGAAGAAGTAATCGTTTAAAAAAACTAAATCACATGTAAAGGCATCTTACAAAAGTTATTTTTTCATGTTTAACGTAAGTAACTGATAAAAGAGTCTTAGGGAACGATCATTCAACCTATAGTTCTCTCCAAGCCTTCCACGTTAGTCTAGGATCTCTACAACCATGCAAGGTCTCGACTAACTAGAAGATGCAGATAATCTCATGTTCAGGCAAAACTGGCCTGCACCCAGGTGAATAAAAACTGCCCTGCGCTCAGTCACATAAAAACGTAAGGTTCTTGGGAGCAAAATACGGAGGATTTACAAGATTCGAATATTGTGATAACAATATTACGAGTATAACAATGCAAGTACTCAATAATTGACACGTTTACTCCAACGCATTGTCTGATTTCGGCATGAGTATTAATTGTAAATAGGCCAATAAAAATAAAGTAACTTTTGAAATGTTCAGTAATCCACGATAATTATTGCTAACACATGAAACTTAAATACCACTGTAATTAAATATTCAAATTTATTTAAATGTATTTTCATTTTGTATGTTTTAACTTCATGTGTTTCATTTATGGAAATATAAAAAGTTTGAGCAAAATTAGTGCAACATATATAAAATAAAATAACTATTCTCTTACGTTTTATAAGAATTAAATACAATAAATAAATATTATAGTGATTAGTAATTATTATTATTATTACAAATATTTTTTGTACAATATACGTTTGTAAAATATGTCTATTTAAAATCAACACTAACATTATAAAGTAAAAGAAGAACACTGAGCAAACCAAATATCAATTGCTGGAGACTCGATATAAATCCAACAGTAACTCATCTGGTTATTGAATATTTTCTCACTCAACGATTAAATCTAATTTTACAGCTGGGCGGGTTTGAATTGGTCTTGGGAAGAAAGTGGAAATAGGGGCATTGGAAGCAGCGATAAGAAATTTTAATCGGAAAAATACTTACTTTACCTCTTTTCCATGTATTATATCCTTTACATTACCAATTGTAATGAGATTAATGAGAGTAGTGAGGATCTTGAAAATTGTCATTACTCTACACACTGTTGTTATTATTCATTTTACACTCTATTTACACTCTAAAAATTGTTAGCGCAAGAAGACAAATATTTATTTGTTTTAGTTATTAATTTAATTATTATTCATTAAATGATATAAATCTAATTAGTATTAAATTCATTTTGATTTCCAGCTGTGTTTAAAAAATTACTAAAACGCATTAATAATAATAATTAAGTATTATGATTGCACTTGAATACGACGACTAAGAATTATTTTATAACCGCACGAGTTAGATCATTCAGTATGCATCTGTGTCATTTACCTCTGGCAGACGATCAGAAATAGATTACTCAGTATGCATTTGTGTCATTTGCCTCTGCCAGGCAATCAGAAATAAAGCGTTCTCTATTAATATGTGTCTCTGGTAGAATACAAATAATAAATTATGAAGAATGGATGCGTTATATTTAGTTTTGGCAGACTACCCGAAGTTACTGGATCCCGTGCCTCGATAGAGGTAAAACCTATCTCACCACGTTATGCAAATGTAATATGCTAGGAATTTGCTGTTCGTGATGGTGCTGGACAACTTCAAATTATTTCTTAACAGTCTTAATTATTGCTTCTCGTTTATTAGATAGTTAGATTTATACTCATACAATTCATTTATAAGGTAGGAGTACGCCAAACCAAGTGTAGCTTCGCTGAGATTCAGTGCAAAATATCAAGTCTATACCTCAAATCATTATTGAAAGGTAGCATTCAGAATAATAAGGCAAACAATTTTTAGAAAGCTCAGCAATCAACAGAGAAACTGAGTCAATCTACTGAGAGATAGGCTTCAACAACACTCCACCAAATTCCAGTTTTGGACATAACAAAACTATGCATATCATTGTTGTCTATGTAGAGATGAACAATTTCGTCTATAGGTCATATCGTTTTCTATATATCGTGTGGACACACAGACAGATGGACAAACAGACAAACCCAACGCACGAAGTTCCGGCTATCATCAGAGAACCTATACTAAGGCGCCTCACTGAACTAGGTAAAGTGCCTCGCTAAATTTGCAATTGAATCTGGGCCGCTAGGTGTCTCGAAAATGTCCACCATCGTCTTGTCAGTATAATCATCGTTACCATTACAGACATAAATTAAATTCTACAGCGCCACACAATGTCTTCGCACAGCTTCGATAAAAATAGTACACGTAAACTAATGATAATTATAAAATTACTAAAATATTATTGGAACATAATTATTGACTCACCCAGCTCGTTAGTAGACTACTTCCGGAAGGACTTAAAACGGTAGTAAGATAAGCGTAAAAACAGAGAATATAATATTATACTCGTACAACTTGAGTTACATGTTACAACTACAGTTACACTGCGCACTCTGTCGTAATATTCACATTCTTTCACCGGAAACGGAATTTATAATTCAGAATTGATTACTGAAATGTAATATACACCAATAAATTTTATTATTTACTTGAATATCGTTTAATCACAGTAAAATTCAATTCCTAAATGGCCGCTATTTGAATATTAGGTAATAACATAACACTAATATACAATATACATGTCTGGTGTTAAAACGCACACACACACACACATATTTATTTATATATGAATATAGAAATATCTAAGATTGTGTGCAGGCAAATAAAATATGCTGAATTGCACACATAAAACTGTACAACTCAGCTATAATGAATGATCATATGTATTTATTTATTTAAAAACAATGTACCTTGATTAAAATTAATTTACCTGAGGCAACACAGTAGTGCACATTGCCGACGGAACATAACAAGTTCCGCCCTAGTGTAAGATCATTTTAATATTGTTGTATATATTTTTAAGGGAGTTATTTCAATGCCAATGACATTTCTTTCTATTATACTAAAAGTTTACAAATGTAAATGGTCCAAACCCATTTGCTAATACTTATTGACATCCCCGGAAATCGAACCCATGACCTCTCGGTTGCAGAGTTGAAGCCGTACTCCTCCACTACGAGTGAACGTCCCTTGTCATAAAAGACTGACTGGCAAGATTCCTGACACAGCTCATTTCAAAGCGTCTCTGTATTAGCTGAGTGGTTAGCATCACGACTTGTCACCACAGGGATCCGGTTCGAGTTCTGGCATGGGTACAACGTTTTTGTACGCTATCAAATTATCATATTAGAGTTGTATGAAGTCATATAATAAATGGTTCTGAGTAAAATATTTCGATTAATAACAAAAAAGATATTGCTCAGAAACAAAGAGTGTTTTGTTGATATTGTAGACTTTAAATTATGATTACAGCCGACGAACGCTTGTTTTGTTACACTAAATTAAGCCTACAATAAACAATACACTTTTATAAATTCATTACAATTTTATCTGGAAGTTCCTCGTTCAATTATATATATATATATATATAATATATATATATATATATATATATATATATATATGAATGTAAATTTTCAATCGTTTCAGGTTAATACATGATGATTGCGCTGAAGTACATGACAAAATACCTATTACATTTAACAAACCACTTTTAGTTGTACTTAAATAAGCGTATTTGTATCATGAATGTGTGTTATTAAAAAATTATAATCTAAATTACAAGTTTATTTCAATTTAAATTGAACATAAAGCCTATATCTTCTCCAAATCGCAAACCAAACCACTGTGTTTAGAGAGCATTACTTTTTAAGAAACGCCAATGTTTATTTGAGTGTGAAAATACGAGAGCAACTGGAGCGTATTTGGATACATACCCGGAAAACATCCGGGAGTAGAAACGGAGCTAAGCAGAGAGAATCAATAATTGAGCGACTACGAGACGCTACTGTACCACCGCGCGCTCTGTCGCTTTCAACACTCATCTGTCCGCCACAGTGGATGGCGTATCGGTCATAATATACTGTGCTATCGGGTTCAGAACTTTACAGTGGACTTCAAACTTAGCCCTATCACTATTATTGGACGGTCTAGAAACAGAGTTACAAATCGCTTCACATCCTTTGTGTTTTCACTGAAGTTTTTTTGTTTGTCTTTTTTTTCTTTTTTTTTTTTTTTCTTTGGAAAGAATATATTTCAAATTTCTCACAAAATAAAGTAGTTTATTTTCCTTGATAGCTGATTTTTTCCAACATAATAGCCTTTAAATGTCGACATAAATAGCAATTTCAACAAAACAGAACCTTTTGTGTAAACGGTGTATACTGAATACGAGTATAAAATGAACTGTCGACACAACAATTACTTTCGTATTTATCGCTTGTAAATCGGCTGCATATCCCACTTTTACTCTTTCTTGTATACGTAATATGGATAGAATTATTTTTATGGCACAACAATTTTATGCAGAGAGATGTTTAACAAATATGTATCGAAAAATTGTCGACGTGGGCCTCTACGAGGTAATTTTGTACTATTAGATACATTTTACTACTAAATATAACTTATTAGTAACAAAAACTGTTGTTCAGAATATGTTTTTCGTTAATTGAAACAAATGTTATCAAAATGAGAACGCTTTTTATAAAACATTTACAATTTATAAATTATAAGATTTTGAATAAAAAGCAGCAACCCCAATCTTCATAACACTAACTTACCTAATGTTACAAAATAATGTATAATATCTTATTTATATTATGACAAGAAGATACAGATAGTTTGACTTCTATATAAGCATCTGTATATTTCATCAAGTAGGTTCAATTTTGAATGCAATGACAAACTTCAATCTGTCTCTTACTTTCTCACTGCATGTAACTTTTGTTACGAAAAACTGATAAATTATAAACCTATCCCATTATTTTCTAACTCTTGGTAATTATTAGTACCAACGAGGTTAGATATAAGTTTTCTGAAGAACGTAGCAGGTAGAAGTGGCGGATAGTAGTGGGTAGCAGCACGCAGGTATATAGGCGGGTTGAGATTGTTTGACCCCAATCCCAGTCCAAAGGTAAACCAGGTTATTCATATTTACATATAGCAGTAGCACTTCTGCCCTTCCTTTTGTTCATTTTCTTTTCTATTTTCACTTCAAGTTGTGGGATAAAAGTTGAAAATGTCCGTTGTCACCACTGTACATCGTAAACGCTCCCTGTCCAGCGTAACTGTACAGGTAATTTCACAATATACCGAAAACAATACATTTACAATATATAAGTCCTATTTTTATGTATAACAGTCATAATATAAATAATAACCATTCTTTGAAATACATTACTGGTGATCGTAACCAACTTTTCTTAATAGTTGGTAACCGGATCTCATATGTGAAATACGGCTCGTTAAGACTAAGGAGAACATTTTTAATAACAGTCTTTATCAAATTTCAGTACATGAACGTAAAAAATAACCATCTGTAATATAAACATGTTTTACTATTCATGTCATTTCGACCGGGATGAAGAAAACCAGAAATAGGCGCTTAGCTCTTCAACATACACGATAATATAAAAAAAAACATGCATATGAATATCCTTGACAGCCACAGGCATCGTTAAACCAAGACAGAAACATCCGGAAAATTTAACTTTCCCAGTGTTACTCATCAATCACTAATTTTGACAACGATGGAAAGGATAAATAAGTCCAAAACCTTTACATTCCTCTCGGGCTCAAAAGATCCTTTGTTATCAGATAAAGACAGTGGCAGTAATAAAAACATCTTCTTCTATGGTGAACATGGAAAATATTAGTATAAAGATCTTCTCAATACCATCCCTCTAAGCTAGCGACAAAAAACTAATAGGTGGATCAGTGGAAATTGAGCATCTGCTTCACGCAACCTGCCCTACATGGTACAGAGTCGACCAGGTCAGAAGTGATCCAAAAAATGTTATTGTGTAACAAATCTTTTAGGGATTGACTGTGTTAGTAACCTTACAATTAATTTTATTATATTATTGGAATAACAGTATATTTTAACTGATGTACAATAAGTGACCGGCTTTAATACATGTATTTAAATGTCATTCAAATGCTAATGAAAATTGAATTCAATCAGTGGCACTATTCAGTTACATAACTTAAATATGTTTTGCTTAAACATGTGCTTTTTACAAATAATGGTTAACTATTTATTACATCATTATTCAACGTGTTTTACAAATTTTAATGCAATATTATTTCATTTACTAAAGTCAAATAAAAGTGTTTCTAATAATTGTCTTAATATTTTTTATTTGCAGGAATAGTCATTAGTTCTTGAGAATTATTTACAAATTTCGTTTGCTTAGAGTTTTAGTTCCATCACACAATTAAAACATTTATTTCAGATTAGTAAAACTCTTCCATGAAATTTGATATATAAAGCTGAGTATTTCACGATTTTTAAACGAAGAATATTATAGTACTATCCTTATATAAAAATATTTGTGTCTTATAGCACAAGTACACTTTGAATATTCTCAATATCCAGATATTCTCAATTCTTATACAGATGTAGATAACTATAAAATACAACTATCACTGTTACAAGTTTTCAATAGTTTATCATTTTAGATTTGATCTATTTAAATCAATAGTGTTATTATAAATAATATATAATTGGGAGTTTTTTTTTAAATAAACGTGATTTGAAAATGCTAGATACATATTATTATTGTTGAATCGTTAAAATTGTATTTAATTTTATTTCTAACCGTTAAACATTTAATGGCTTCATTTTAAGTACTTGTTATGTGATTGAAAATTACAACACACTTAACGACGGATTGGATGTAAAACTTAATCCAAGTTTTAAAACAGCAACTTGTTTGAACACTCTGCGTCATTAAACTCATCACTTACTACGGAATTATTCCTACTCTGTGTAAACTGTACATGAGTTTCCAAACGTACAAATCTTATTTTTAACTTTACATAAATTGGTTTGAAACTTACAGTGTTAATTAAAACTTCGGCGACATGTTTCAAAATGCCTCTGTTACACGCCAAGTCTCGCAATGGCAGTAATGAAGTACCAGGACTCCTTTAGTTAGACTTTGAAGTGATGCTACAGTATCTGTCATAATTAACCATTCAGACGCCCTGCTACTGCTACTGCCTTGCTCTTAAACTTTTATTTTAATGTTCTCATATTCTATTCTCGTCCTGAACCTTCTGCATCGTATATACCATCTTGTGAAACAAACACCTCAGTGTTCGTCCATTCTAGAGCATTTCTCGTTAGTCGCTTCATGGTATAGTCAACTATACGCTAAAGTTTAGTTGTAATAAAAATAAAATAAGTTTCTGTTAACGACATCTCCTCCGTTCTTAGAGCTTTCTCAGACAGGTAAATGTTATTAGGTGTTAATATCCCCTCTCTATGTGTCATTAAACTTCCACTTCCACTCCATACATCTATTAAACTTCTTGATATCAAATAATGACTTGAATGGGTGCTTTAAGAAGTATCCATTTGAGTATACAATTGCTTAATCGAGAAGTATCCAACTATTTTTGTCGTGGTTAATGGCAATTATGAAAATGTTGCAGATCCCTTTACTTCCAAAAGAGACGTCATCGATTACTATTACATGAACAATATTTAAACCACTGGGTTAGAATATCCAAAAGTTTGAAAAAACTATGTGCATAATTTAATACGACATCAACACCACTTTCAGAACAGTCTTCAAAATGATAATAGGTGTATGTTTCAGAAACTATTTCCTAAAGATTGCCGTATCTCAAAGTGTATTTATATATTAAATATTGTTAGGTGGCAGTAGTTTATACTGTCCAAATATAGTGCTAACACAGCAATCAGAGGATATGAGAGGAGAGTTTCGTAGAGAAAATAATTTAATTGCTGTTCTTGGCACATTTATAACTTTCTAGTAGGTAGAACTTTCTTCTTGAAAATGTCTTGCCGTCAATATATTTTCTGGGCTTATATTGCCTGCGAACAATATAGCGCACACTACTGTAGTAATTTCGAACACATAATACGACTGCGTGGGACAGAATAAATCTTTGTAATTCAGACTTACGACGAATCGCAAGGACTACGTCCTTGTTGCTAACCACATACTAACGTGTTTACAACATATTTGTTTAACAATTACAGCTAATTATGTTGGTTGAAATTACATTACATTTAATATTTAATTCATAGAACTTTTGTCATGAACTAATTGTTGAGAGTTACTGCCATTTTAGTTCAAGCTCTCTCAATATATTATACAATACAGTATAAGAGCTATAGCAAGATTAGGAGAAACGTCTAGGGATTCGAACTACAACAGGACTTACAAGTTCGCCTTTGTTAGACGCGAGCTGAGTGCAATTTAAACCACAAAGAGTACGCGACTGACAATAAATGGTTGTCGTTTGCGGTTGAATGGTCTCATATCATTTATTACCGCTCAGATCAAGTCTGTTATCCTCCATCAATCTTCTTTTCGGACATTAGTAGAGTGGAAAATGGCGCAGAGGCATTGTCCAAGGATTATTGTAAATAGAGCATCTTTGCCTAAAATAAAGTAGTGGGCTCAAACTCTATTTTAGTAGATTCCAAACTTGTATTAATAAATATTAGACAGTTATACATTTCAAAAAAAATATTAACTAATGAGATAAGTTTTTTTAACTTGAAACATAAAATTTAAAATTAAAAAAATTAAGTAAAGATTGCCTTATTTACCAGGCTAAGCTAGAGCTAAGAAGCCCACCCTAACACTTAACCTGGGGACCAACGGCTTAAAGGTGACTTCCGAACCACCACAAACAGGCGGGCTGCTTGCAAGGACAGGATCGCTCAGCGGGCACCCATCCAAGCAGCAGGTAGGTTCGACGTTGCTTGATCCAGTTATCTTGCGATAACTGTTGTACCCGCTACACTGCGCCATTGGCAGCAGAAATATGCCATGTTTCTAAAATGTCCCTAAATATGTTTTTAAGTACATATATTGATCACATGAAGAGAAACAAAGTCAACAAACACATCATACATTTCCAATTTTCCCGATTGCTTTTTTGTATAAATATCAGATTTTTGTCGAGATATAATCTTAACAGTTAGATTAGGTATATGACTGTTGAACTATTTTTGACTCCTACAATGACTTCAGATTACGAGAATGATTCATTTGTACTTCCCAACTATACGAGAAAAGTAGATGTCTCAACAAATGCTGTTCTATTGTGTTTACCAAGACTTACAATGAATTATTTTTAGCATTCATTTTGTCCGTACCATCAGCATTAGCCCATGTAATGGCACATTAGACAATGGGCAGTACCTAACCGTTGGTCCAGCGCCAGGACCGAACTGGCAAACCTTCAGCTATAGCAGTTTAACAAGCTATTCTCCGAGCCAAACATGCGTTGTTTAAACTAAAAATGTATACCAATTTTAAAGTACTACATATGCATTTTATGTAATCGCACTACTCAATCAAAGACATTACATAGTAATCTTTCTAAAAAAACCATACTACCACAGTTTTCTATTGACAAATGAATGAATAAAACTCTACTCGTCCCACTAAAAAGAAAGTGAGAGCGGAGTTGGTTTATAAAACAGCTACAAAACAGTTCTTTAAAATTCTACTACTTTACGCAATAAATTTTTAGATTAATATATATTTGAAAATAGTCCTTAAATTACATAGATATGAAAATGCTAATTTCACCATTTTTATATATTTATTCTGAACTATTCGACAACAATTCCGCACTAGTTAACATCATTGGCTGTATGACAATCAATGATAAATAATTTATACTCACTAATTTGCTTTTTAGAGCTATCGATGTTTGTGATTTCAGCCTTGATGTGCACATGTTAGTGAGGAACAAACTTTGAAACTTTGGAATACATATATTAATCTTGTTCTCCTATTTTCAGAACGCTTGGAGACCAGGTTTGGATGCTCAATAACTGTTTTTTATATCCCTAGTAACCGCGCTTGATATACAGAGATAGGGTGAAGAGAGGAATAAAGAATTTCTTCAACTTATAATTCATTACTGGTTTCGTTAAATTTTAGGGACACATTGCTATCCTTTCTAAGGTGCTTGGTAGACCTCTGATGGGGTCTGTGAGCTTCTGGCTAGACTGGAATCTTTCAAGTGATCATGGCGATTACCCGGGTAAAATTGATACGCAGGAATCTCTCTTTCCAGAAAGGGTATTTGATGATGTTCAGGGATCCAAACATCATCATAGGTCCTGAGTTCCTAGTCCTGATGAAACAAGATGAAGTTCGGGACGGGAATGGGGATTTCTCCCAGTAATAATGACATCTCGTTTACGAGTATCTTTCAAGCAAGAAGAAGGTACTTTATTGGATCTTTTTAGAATCTATTCTGAACATGATACAGCTGGAACTTATGGTGTTTTGATTTTTAATGGGGTTTCTCCTGATAAAAGTCACTAATGTCAGACATCTTTGGGACTTGTCATCTCACCTTTATAAAAGGTTTCCGTTTACAAAGCCCGTTCACCTAAATTCAAGGTTTGAAGCAGAAGAAAGGGGTTGGTCATGATTGACACACCTCATGAAGTCCATCCAACATCTTTTTAACCTTTCCAATAATAAATAATCATTACTTTTTGCGACATTCAAAACTGTGAATTGTATTTTGAGAGCAGCTTCAACAACAAAAACAATGCTTACAAACAAAGTGCATTAGTTATCGTAGGAGATATAAACACTGCACATTGCACAAGTCCCAATTAGGCACTCGTGCCTCGAGTATGCGCAGCGCCCTTGCCAGTTTCCGGAACTCCTCTAAACAGCGATCCTGCCGATAAGGCACGTCCTCTCTTTGAAGCTGTTATTACAATATCTGTTTATATTGCTCAGAAATATTCATATTGTAATTAGAGCAGGTTCTCCAAATTAAAATACCCATCTATGGCGTTTGAATAAATCAAGTCAATAACAGAAACAATAATTGGGCAAGAAGAAGGGCCCTCCAATACTTTGAAACAGGTTTACAATCCAATTGCTAAAATTTTAGTCTCACTATTCTTTGTTTTAACGTCTATATTTATATTTTATAATTTCTTAATTCTTCTTAAAATTTGCATTTATTTGATTCATTGCATGTATTTAAATCTATTTAAAAATACATTTAAATTTATAATATATATTCAAAGAAAACTGCTATTGGTAATATTGCAATACTGTTTATAATATGTAATATATGTATATTAGGTAATATTTCATTTCTTAAGATCTAGTTTTACTAAAAATCATTTATGTACACTAAAGTAATATATAATATATTCACTAACATAAATGTCAATAACTAAGTCCCTATAGCAACTACCCAAATGTTATATTTCTCACACGTCACAAATAAAACTGTTCTGTTTCAGTTTTTTTAAATAGTAAACTATTATAATGATTGTGTGAGAGACTTGTCTTAAAGGATTGGTATTTTAAGAGACTGTTAAAATTAACTTTTGCGTTTATTTATGAAGATACGGTTAAGATGTAGAGATATTATACCTGTTAATACTAACATATTTGATAATAATTTTTTTATCCTGATGTATGAATATGTATATATATATTATATATACATATATTTATATATGTATTTATATTTTATTTATATTTATATTTATATATGTATATATATATATATATATATATATATATATATATATTTAAAGTAAGATTTATTTTAAAATTATTGCTCCGCCGGCACTTTGACCCGGAACTCTCATTTGCTGGATGATCACACCACAGAATCCTTACAATTTGCCCATCAATTATTCTGTATTTGGCTGTATTTTGTTACACATGTGTTACCCGTATATAAGCAAACTATCATGTAATCAGAAAACTAAATACCAGTCAACTGACTATTGCAACAGGTATAAATTTATATATGTATCGTTGTATTTATAACACAAGACATACAATCCAATGTGAAAGTAATTTGTTTCACAGCATGCCTATTATATTTTCCCGAATTATTTAAAACTTTAAAAATTATGATCTTAAAATAAATTTTATTTTATTTTTTCAGACGTTTTACTCAGTTCATAAAATATTTAAATTCTTCGTACTAATAGTAAGACAACATATAAACTAGTATGTTCTAGCATAAACAACGCATTATATTTATTCTTGAATTTGACTAAACGAAACTCGATGTGAATATTATTCATGAATAGGATATTGCGTATTTTAAACCAAAGATACTTTATTTAACTCTCTTACCAATATTTTCGTAGTAAGTTCGATTATAGTAGTGCAAGGTAGATTCTGCGACAGCAGTAATAGGCTTCTCCGAGTTTACTTGCAAAACTTTATAACTCATTTCGTTCCTGAGATGTACTACGGAAAATTACATAAACAAGAATTGTATATCTCCCTTGAAGGCAAAATTTTGACTTCCCTTCCTTGAAGGAATTGTGTGAACCAAGTCCTTCCTGAGATATCTTGTGGATAGTTACGCTACATGTGTTGCTGTGTCACATATTAACATATATAATAAAAACATATTAAAAAGTTGTAAACAAAGTCCGTTTATTACCTGTAAAGTTCGGTAAATATCTACAATTTTCTCGTTAACATCATGGCCATTAGAGAGACCAATATAAAAACATCAAACCAAATCCGTGGGTTGACAGGTCCCATTATCGAACTCGATCGAAGCTTGATACAAAATATTTTAGTCTTCATGTCAGTCCTGTGTTCAGTTTTCATACATCGTGCGGACAAACAAATATAGATACAGCGTAATACAGACTTTATTACTTCGGTACTAATTAACACTAATGCTTAGACAATAATTTTGTACTCAATAATTTAAATCTAAATAGTGTGGTGAATATTGAAACTTTGAATAAATATCGGCTAAAATTGTTATCCTCGTCCAAAGAGTAGTCCATGTTTAAAAAGTAATAAATTCATACATCACCGTTACAAATATGCAATGGCAGGGAATTAGCGAAATGTATAAAATTAATGTTCTAAATAATTAGATTTTGTGTATTTTTCAATAACTCTTGGATCTATATTAATTGTAATACTTCTGTTTTTTTTGTAAGATATCAAGCAATATTTAAAATGTTTATATTGTAATTTTAGTATTTTAAAAGTAGCACGATTTATTTTCGTTTTTAACGAATATCCGAGAAACAATTTTAGATCCAAAGTATATTATCTAGAAAATGACACAAATACAACGTAAAACGTGTAAAACATGGGATACTAATTTTTAAAGTACGTACAGTAGATCAATTGATTTAAATACATTTACAATAATTACATATATATCTATAATTAAATATTATAATAATATAATTATTTCAAAGAAATGCAATAACACTAAAAATAGGATAAATTTAAATACAAGTTTTTTAACAGAAAATGTGAGATATTAAAACACTGCAAGGAGACACACTTAGAGTTTTGTAGGCGCTTCACTTATTGATTCACTTAGCTTAGCTCCTTTTCACTCCGCGACATTTTAGTGCTAAGTGGTCTGGCTTGCTCTCCGTATTCTGCTTGGCTGCAGTATACTTTATTTTTGGGGGATGTCTTTCAACAACGACACTGATTAATACGGGTTGCATCTTGTCTAGTGCTATCATCCATGTCATTCACATATGACACAAATCTGACACGACATTGCAAGTTCCTTCATTAAATGTACAAACGTTAGCTATCAATAATATTCAAGTTTCCTCAGATATTTATAATCTCACTTACCTCATGTGTACCCTCGTCATTAATTGACCTAGAAGGTTGGCGCACCTTAATTAACGTCAGGTATGGACAGCGGGAGACTTTCTCATGACCACAAAACATAATTTTCTTAGCCCGAAAGCTCCAATGGTTGTTTTATTTTAGCAAACACACTTTTAATAACAAATTAAAAAACGAAAATGTGTTGGAAAATTGTCATCGCTAATTGAGCCACTGACTTAACGGGCCAAGCAATTTGAAATTTAATCGTTATTCAACTATCACTCTACATTTTTCATCTCAAAGAAATAAAAAAAAACTATTTTCAAGTTTGTTACATCTTCTAAATCAACAATTTTGGGTGAATGATCTTGATCTACATCAATGGCTTCATCAACAGATCCTCGCACAGGCCAGTGGCCCTTGAGGACGGGCAGAATAAGGCATGAAAGGAGATCGGCTTCTCCTCTAAAAAAAAGAAATTTGTCAAAATATTGTCCTGTTGAGTCATTTATAATTCATTGGCTGATTAAAGTACTGTAGTTTGATCAAACATTTGAGACAAATAATGTTGGTTATGAGAATCAACTTCTGTATTTCTGTTTCACATTTAATCTATGCAGGAACACATTTGAATTTGTAATGACAATTTCATGCTCTGAGTTATTATGTACCAGAACAGAGAAGCACAGTCTTTATTTGAAGACAGATGTGTAACTAATTTTATACATAGCGTATTTTAATTAAAACCAAGTAATAAAAATGATTTGGCTTTATCATTTGAATCCTTCAACATTTGTTTGTAAACTTTTCCCCTAAAATTACTAATTGTTATTGATAATAATAAATAATGCTTTTTATGTAATGTAGATGGGATGATTCTACGTGAATTTCATGAGAAGGGTTGATTCAATGTCAATGTTGAGTTCACCTCCACTTCACCTTCCTCTTAGTGCAGCACATGGAACCTATGGCTGTTGCAGACTTGCCTCCTAGAATCTGGAGTCATGTTCGTCTGAAGAGGTCCAAACTCTACACCTAGATTGAGCTATGATTTGAAGGTGTCTCTGATATCGAAACGATGCAAATAGTTCGTTTAGAGCTTCTTCGTCACCGATTGTTTTTGGATCTCTTCCGAACAACTTGACTGAAAGATTCCAGGAATAAAATCTGTGATAGCGTCAGATTTAAGGCGCTTCATTGAAAAGGAGGTTAACTGAAGGTAAGTTCAACATTAACAGATTTTTAAGTGTTATAACTGATCATTTTACATTTGATAATAAACACACTGGAAGATATTTTTTGCATAAAGTACAGCATTATGCCAGAGAGTATTTTCCTAGGACGTTTCCATCATTGTAACATTCGTTGTTAACAGAATGTCAAAAGTTTTGACAATAATAAAAAATTAACTAAAATAAATATTTTGATAGCGTATTTTACACCTTGGAGCCTTAACTCCTAACAAAAGATTAGTAATCTAGAATCAGGTTCTTTCTGTGTCTGTAGTTTTGAAACTAATTGTATATTTATTTCATGACGCCTAAACATTCTAAAAATGTCGGGTTAAGATAAAGATCCAGTGATCCTTTTGACAAAAAGAACGTAGCTTATAAATGTATTTCTGTTAGTGATTGAAGTAGTTATAGTGTAGTAAACTGGTGAACGATAAGTGATAAAATTTATTACCAGAAACACTTAGTAGCTGAGACGCCGCCTCCCCCTTCCACAGAACCACGTTGCTGTACTTTTATGGTGACAGTGTTCACACCGCAGTGAACGGTTAAAAATATATGAATGGCAATATTTGCAATAGTGGTGCACTCTCATGATGTACCAAACTTATTAACAAACTATAATTATTTACCTGTACTTAATGATTTATTTTAATACACCTGATTAACTTCCTACATTCGGAAACGAAACTCTTACAAAAAATGTACGTACAAGTTTCTTCACCATATTAATTTGCGATACCTATTAGAATATTTTCTTTTTAAAAAGATTGTCCAAGAATGCTCCATGATACTATGTTTTTATTGACTGAGCGTCAGCGAAGCCTATCACTCTGGAGAGGAGCTGATAAAATATATATTCTGTCTGTCTGTGTTTCTCTGTATTATGAAATCTAATTGAGGTATAGAGTTTGCCATGTTTTATGAGGCATTTTTTACATAGGCAAGATTGAATTTGATTAAAGTGCATATGTGTCTATGGAATTTTTCTGAGCAGTAGGGGTGTTTTCACTAAAGGGGGTGTACCGATAACGAATGAAATTATATGTTTGAAGTTTGGATAAAAATTCATTTATACATAGGCAATATCTATGTCTCTAATGAATGTTCCTCATCTGGCCAGGGATGTCAAGGATACGCCCATTGCTTTAAACCAGTGAAAGTCAAGTGTACAATAGTTATCCTGTCACGATTGAAGATTAATTTTAATATTTTTTATAGCAGGTAGGCCAAGGCGGGTTGTTGGCCAAAAGTTTGAACTGTATCCCATCAGTATGTCATTGAGATAGCACCCACAGCCTAGTAACTTAGTGAAGCCTCTAACGCGGACATCATATTAGTCTCGTATTGTGATTATAATATTCTGCTTTGTGTTCTTCAGATTTGTTTTTCTACAATAGACAACCTAACTGCCAAAAATTACACCCATCAAAATGTCGATTTAAATGCTGATAAGTGGTAATCTAAAATTAAATTTAAAATAGCACAAACCTTTTATCTTAACCGTAACGTAAAGTAAAACTAACAGAAAGTTCACGGGTTCAATTTCTGATAAGGTCGATACAAAATATTTCAAATGAGTTTTTGTTGTTTAGTACAACTGACTAAAATAACACTAGCTTTGACAGAACCTCCATAAAAGAAATCTTTGGCGTTAAATAGTTAATATGAACAATTCCCAGGTCATTGAACCATACAGTGGTATGATAACATGCCATACTGAAAATTGTTTACTTGTGTTGAGTAAATAGGAAGACTACTTCAAACTTACGATACACTTCAAAGAATTCACAACACAATATTTGCTGGGGAAGAAAGTGCTCATGTTTATCACCTGTCCCACCTGAATAGCGAGGAAAGTGACGAGGAAATGCGTATGTGCGTGCGTGTCTGTGTGTTTGTGTGTGTGTGTGTCTGACCCCAGGGTCCAGACCGCCAGGCCGCCCGACCCAACTTGTCCATATTTACATGAGGTAGCCTGGCTCACCATTCCCCGTGTGATTCCCACACCCCGTTCAGGCCACAACCAAACCTTTCATAAATATTTCAAATGCTTGGTTAATTCTAGGACAAAATCTAATTTCTGGCTAAAAGCATATTAATGTTTAATTCCCGTGAGTATTTAATGTTTAATTTTATCCCCTCATTCAACGTTTTATCGGTTATAGTTTGGTAATGTAATATCTTTGCTCGTGTATAAATTCATTTGTCTATAGTGAGTTTTAGTGTTTTTAACTTTTTATGTAAAAGTAAAGGTAAACTTTTATTTTGTAAGTTAAATTGTGCATTACTCTGTACTTTCAATCCATATTTAATGAATTATCATACTTATCAGGGTGCAAGTATTATAATATAAACTACTCGTTATTACATGTTCCAGTGTTCTTTAAAAATGTAATTAATCAGTGTAGGGGTTTCGTACGAATGAAGGTGTTGACGTTACAATTAACTTAACATACAATTGGTTTAATATGAATATTTTAGTGATTTATATTCATACATACACATTCTTTTTAATATTAAGCATTATTTTTAACAAATGTTTACATTATATAATAATTACATATTATTTCAATTTTTGCATCATAAAGTCACATTTTAGAAAATCTCATATGGATTCAAAACCATTGTTTTCTTATTTACCATTTTTTGTTACAAAATGAAGTTTAAAATTTTACAATAAAATATAAATATCTTGGATGCACCCTTAACAAGAACTGGAACAATCCAGGAATAAATCATTTATTAAATTTGCACATAACATAAATTATCATTAAAGGAAAATGATTAATCGTTCCCGCCATACTTTGAATTTACAAAGATCCTTATACACAAAGTAAAATAGTCTTCATCAAAGCCACAAGGCTTCTTAAAATCTTATTGTTGTCATTTCAGTAGGACATACAGGTTTATAAGTTGGTACATAATATCTTACTTTTGGTCCAAAGAAGAACTCTCAAAGAAAACATTATTTTTGGGGATGAGAAGGTCAAAGGTCAGACTGATTGTCTGTGGAATAACACTTCCTTTACATTCTGTGGGGTCCTTCGATACTTATTTAAGTAAATCTTTGTCAGAAGGAATAAAAACAATATTTATACTTTTATGATTTTGAAATGTTATATGTATGCTAGATCGTAGTTTATAAAGTTCACATGGTATCAAATTTGTTGATATATGTATTTTACTAGACATTTCCAAAACTTTTCAATGTATTACCCTAAGTCTGAAGAATGGGAATAAACTTTTACAAACGAACCGTTGACAGGCTGATTAGATCAAAACAAGTATTTCTCAGCAAAACTTTTAGAGTGATATGATCGACGAACTTGGACTAAAGGAACTCACGTAGAAGACCATCACCTACATGTACTTGTGTAGGCGGTAATACTCCCGGCTACAAACTTGTACGAGAATGAGGCCACAGAGTTTATGGCGTGCCCACATATGCGAGACAAGACATTCACGATGTGTCTATAATCCACGAAAGCTGTGTTGACGATATATTTATACTGGCAGTTAAAGTTTGTAAAACAATAATAGTAAATGTTTACAATCCTTGCAACACCAAGTTGTAAGACGTGTTTTTTAAAATTTTTTATCATGTGTTTATTTGTCAGCGACTTCAACAGTCAGAACTATAGCTAAGTGGGTCTTAGGAGTGATCTTTTTTAACTCTTAAAAACAAATAATATCACATGCCTTTCAGCTCATGATATAACTTACATTTTAGTTAACTTATGTCTTTTTGTTTAATTTTATCGGTCATAAAACCCAATACCGACTGTGAAGAAATTTTTCCCCTAACATCAGTCTGTAAACTTATTTTTTTGAATATGGGTTCTCCTTGTAAGATAGATTCTGTGAATTTCACATAGAATTTCAATGGTGCCAAATAGAATTCTTTATTACATGGATTCAAAATGTAATATCATTTAGTCTCTCTGTCGTAAATAATGTTGACATATCTCAACTACTGAATGCATGGCTAGGAATGCATGGCTATAATCAGGAATTCGAAAAGATATGTATTCGTCACTATTAAATTGTAACACTATTCAATACATTCCCAACCTTCAGGTTAAAAATTCACTTGATTTTCCTATGATAGAGGGGTGAATAAAAACAATTAATATTTATTGTTATAAATCAGAGAGATGCAGATTCTTTCATATGGTGCAAAACACGTCCAGAATTTTGAAATTAGTTCTATTAGTTCCATTTCTTCTGCCTTTTTACTCAACTTCAACATTAAAATGTCAACAGGGCTATGAGTTGAACGGGGGAGTTAGCGGTTCCTAATGGGAAGAATCCACTAGCACATTACGGTGAAGCGAACCTTAGTGGGTCCTGCACTATATTTTTGTTTAATGTCCAGCAGATTCTTAAGATAAATTTTATTAATCGCCATGGATGAATTGCAAGGATAATAAAACGATAGTTATTTTCCGTCAGTCCAGTATATCGACCTATAGTAATGTGTTATAAATTACTGCGATAGCAATTACATACTTATCTAACATGGGGGTTACTCCTCACTTGTCTCTAAACTTGTATCATAGCAATACATATCTGCAACCGCCGTTGAGCATAGAGTAATCAAATATCCAGATAAATTAATTAAAAGTTATACGGAAAATATACATTTAATTGTACATTTTAACAAATACTAGCTATAAATGGTCAGTACTTAAATGCAGATTTCACAGAATAAGTTATTATCTAACTTTTAATATTACTTTAAAGATCTATCTGAGTTGGTTTTTAATATTAATAGGATTTTAGAGCTGTCTATATATATATATATATATATATATATATATATATATATATATATATATATATATATGTAATGTATATATTCTTGGTTGTTGTATATACACTGTTTGGCATAATTATTTTCTTGATCGTGCAGAGAAGGATTGTGAATGCAAAGATATCGAATCTTCCTCACAGCCAAGATGATTAAGTCCAATTATTTTCTTTTTCAGCCCCGTTATCCAATTCCAGGACAAAATAGTATTGAAAGTGTTTTGTTATGCTCCCAATAACTTCCCTATAAAGCAAAATAAGAAATAGTTTTACTTTATTTTCCGGTAAGAAAAATCTATGCAAGATTTATGTAAACTACACAAGGGAATAAGATTTCAGTGAGGTGGGCTAAATTTTAAGCCAACGGTGCATTTATATTTTATCAAGCTGTCTTCTTATATCACGATCTTAAAGAAATTTAAATAAAGTATCGTCGAACGTATGTAAACCTACATATAACGTAGCTATGGTGGGAAGGGTTGATTCAATGTGAATGTTAGGTTTAGCTTCGGTTCAACTTCCTCTTAGTGCAGCGTCTGAAATCCGACACTATAAAGTGAACTAGAACTAAACTCAACATTCATATTGAATGAAACCTCTCACTATAGGTACGTTGAGTGTAGAAAACCAGGCTGCTCCACTGTGTTTTAGGATCGTGTCTCAGTTGTGCACCTTGTGAGACAATGGGAATATCTCCTAATCTAATGTATATATATATATATATATATATATATATATATATATATATATATATATATATATATATATATATAATGTCAAATCGACGTACAGAGTTCATTGTGAGTTTATTTGTTGCCAATATGTTTTAATCTCTTCAGCCGAACAACATTCCAGATTCTAGGAGTCAATCTCCTAATCTAATGTATATAAGGTATCTCTAATGTCAAATCGACGTACAGAGTTCATTGTGAGTTTATTTGTTGCCAATATGTTTTAATCTCTTCAGCCGAACATCATTCTCAGATTCTAGGAGTCAATCTCCTAATCTAATGTATATATAAGGTATCTCTAATGTCAAATCGATGTACAGAGTTCATTGTGAGTTTATTTGTTGCCAATATGTTTTAATCTCTTCAGCCGAACATCATTCCAGATTCTAGGAGTCAATCTCCTAATCTAATGTATATAAGGTATCTCTAATGTCAAATCGATGTACAGAGTTCATTTTGAGCTTATTTTTTGCCGATATGTTTTAATCTCTTCAGCCGAACATGACTCTAGATTCCAGGAGTCAAGTCTGTGATACCGTCGGATATCAGACTAAGAGGAAGGTGATAGGAGCTACACTTAAAATTCGCCTATATAAACCTATTTTATTATTTATTTGATTTTTATATTTTATTATAATTAACCTAGATGCACAGGCCTAGTAAAACGCAAAAACGTCTTCTTTCTAATCACGGGTTTAATAAGTATATATAAATGAAACAATAAAAAGGCCCATCTTCGTCCCTTATTTTCCGCCATCTTGTTTCTACTATGACGATCTCAATTTAATATTGACCACTCGCTGGTTGTCTCCGCTTGGTTATTCATGCGCAGATCTGTATTCTTCGGTTCATGTATAATAACCAGTGTTTGCATTATTAATAGCATGTTTTAGATGTATTCTACATGCAGTATACACAATACATGTTTGTAGTGATTCTTGGTTTACACGTGTCACAAGACTTTGGTATATTACTTATATATTTTAAAAATATATTTTAGTTATGTGTTAACTTATGTGTTAGATTAGTTAACTATATGAGGAAGACACCAAAATATAGCTCTTAGTGTTACTCATTTCATTTTGTAACCCCTAAATGCATCCAAATGACCAAAAATCCTGTGTCATTCGTCGACAGTACAAAGCCAAACCCAAACCGCTAAGTGTAATATGTTTTCTAACATTTAATTGGAGAGCCTTCACGATAAATCAATCAAGGATACGGCTTAACTCATTTTACAAATACACACAATTATATTCTCTATTTTATATATAACGTAAGGATGTTTTGCATTATTATACTTATGTGTATACATAATTCTATAACAAGGGCCAGGTACATTCTAAAATTTACTTAAGAATGAAATGCTTAAATAGTTTTCATGTAGCATTACACTGGTCTCTAGTATTGATGTTTTCCATAAAGTACTCTATTTCCTGCAACTTACCGGTAGGAAATAACTGTCGTGCAACTCTGCTCACTCAACTGTGAGCTAAGCGTCTGTCCAGTTTCAGAGACGACTGTGTCCATTTAAGTTTATTGCAAAGCTTGTGTGGTTATTTGAAATTTTATTCAAAAGACCCTCATACAAATTTCTTTTACTTCTATGACGTCAGATTTTTCATATGCAACGGTTTTTTATATATTAACGATGCCATATTAATTTCCAGACGTTACAATGGTCATCAGTTTCGAAGATTCAGGGTTGATACTGGTCTACAGTGTTTGATGTTTCCATTAAAAAGTTCGTGTTTAAATCATCATACTGAAAATATATGCCTTTTGAGACTGTTTATCTATACACTTTAGCTTAACCCACGTGCTCATTGTCGGCGTTTTTATAGAAGATAGCAGATACAAATGTGGTAAATTTGCATATAAGCGGCTCAATTCAGAATTATCAAAACGGTAACTTTTAATATCAGAACAATTTCAGTAAATAAATTACATAGCTATAATTATCTTACTGATATTCATTATCAAAATAAACATCATACAAAATTATAACTGCTGTTTTTCTCTAATTAAAACAAATATATCAAAAAACCAAATTTCATATAGAAAAATTACAGTAAAAAATTGTAGAAATCTTTAAGTCGTTTGAAACATTTTTAACGTCTTCTTATTTTTCAAGTAGTCACCTCCTCCTCCTGGCAATGAATAATAATATAGAGCGCTTGTATATCTGAACAATTCAAGTTTGTTCAGATACAAACAAACTTTGTAGTGAATGTTGAGTTTGGCTTCAGTTCACCTTCCTCTAGTTACATCGTCTAAGGTCTGACGCTATCACAGACTAGACTCTTGAAATACAAGACTACAAGATATAGTGTAATCTAGCAGAGAAGTTTTTCTCAATTAGTCATCATTTGCACAATTAAGTGTACATGTGATGAAACAATGAGAACAATAATAAATACTAAATGCCATATTTAGATTTCTCCCGTTTCATTTTCAAGTAATTAGTAACCGATTGAAATGGGCATCGGTTTGATGCAATACCTTTCAATTACAATTATTTTAAATACTAGAGGAAGTTGAAGCTGGTATTCATTAAAACCTGATAATGTGGAAATACTATCGAGAAAAACTTATGAAATGTGAAAATCTAAGCGGATTGGTTAAAATCAATTTACTATTAGTTATGTATTTTATTCAATAAAATAAAAATGTTTATGGCTTTTCATCGTTCCATTGATGTTTTTTTTATCATTCTTAGTGTAATAATAAACGTTCACAGTGCTGGTGAGTGCAACTACAGTTATATTTACATAGAAATTTTCTATCACATACAAACTAAAATGCCCCAAGTTATCTGAAAATGTTTATTGTTTTTTTAGTAGCGTTGTGAGCTACTAATCTATCCATCACATAATTCCAACCATAACAGTTCTTCCGGCTCATTCAGAAGAAGTAGGTAGAGGAAATATTAGTTATTCTCGTGGGATTTATTTTTTTATTATTACTCATTATTTAGAAAACCGATCATGATAAAAAATATTTGTTTCTAGAGAAAGTTTAATAAATTGTATGAGCATTCTAAATAGCGATGCTGTTCATTTTTTAAAGTTCGAATAGACACCAAGTGGAATAAAGTGGCATACCTAATCACTTAGCCGAGATAATTTTAAAATATTAATAATAATAATAATAATAGCTTTATTGCCATAGACAATTACAGTATTGTATGGCGGGCGTCATATCGATTTCCATATATAAGAATATAATTCTTGAACCAATTCAACTTTGTTAGGCTTTTTGCTTGAGTTATAGTTCTCATAAGCAGCATTACGGTATATATTTATAAATACATATAATAAAATTATTAAGTAGATTTCGTATACAAAGCCAAAAAGCACCCCCACTCAAAAGTAAAGTTTAAAGTAAGTAGTTTTCAACGGTGGGGATCGTTCTGGGCTAAATATTTTTGGGTAATTAACACCATGAGGACGGTTGTAATAGGCTGATTTTGTATACTTAAGCTACCTAAACTCTTTTGTATTTACGGCATATTATAGTAGTCATCTTGCATTACTAATATTGTACACCTTTACTCACTTTGAATATTCAATAAAGACGTTGAGAAAGTAAAACTGGTAAATATAAACTGGGCATCGTTTGCCACCATTCCTTTGTCAACTGCCTGAGACAGTTACGAGGCTGTTGTTTACGTAGCATCGCGCTGTGATATAGCTGAGCTGAACCAGCGGCAGACGTATTGTACACAACCCGGCCTGTGAGTGAGTGTTAATACTGAGCTCAAGGCGAGATCAAGACATCAAAGGGATTCGCCAACAGCTACAGTTACCCGGAGCTTACACAAGTATGCACGTGCCCTTTTAGGCTCCAGTACGTACTGTAAATTGTATACCGTATCACATTAAACCTTTACAATCTGAAAGTGTAATATACAGTATAATTTATATAGTACTAGCGGGCCCGGCGCGCTTTGCTGCGCATTTCAATAATTTTTTGCAAAAGTTGCCCGCGGCTTCGCACGCAATTTCCCGTTGAAAACAGTACACTATATTCACTTATTCTTTTTCTATCACATTCTAAACATTGCTGAGATAATTGATAGTCGTTCCATCGTGAGCCTCTTGGGCGTATTATGAAGGTATGTACCATATTCCTGCCTCTATCTAGCTGTTACCCACGGCTTCGCACGCAAATCTTAAGAACCGAAGTCCTTATATTACTTAGTAAATTTTTTTTTTTACTATAATAAATTTTAGATTAAATTAGTTATATCTCCGATGCCACGATTGAGCTTGCTTTGTTGTCTCGATCGAGAGAATATGTACACACGGAGTTTTGAGAACCATACTTCTGTCAAAAAAAACAACTAAGGTTGATTTTATAACATTCTTTATATTTGTAGCCAACGTAAGATAGTAATTATGATATCTGCATTACTCTTCTGATCAAGCATGAGCATGGTTTATATTAAATAAATATTGCAGTTAAAGGTGAATTTTTACGTCAAATTTGAATTGTATTATCTATGTTTAAGAGTGATTGCAAAAACAGTTTAAACAAAATTTGTCGTTTCTCTTAAGCTTACTCTATGCTTTAAAACTATAAGTGTAATATATGTTTACAAAGAACAGCTGATTAAAAATTTGAAAAGACGTTAACATATGTTTGCTGCAATGCATTTCTTATGGGTATTTCTGTAACCAGTGGGGCGGAATCCTGAATCGGGAAAGGGATGGGCATAGCTTATAAACCTTCTCCGTGGAAAAATACATATACGTACAAATTTTCATCATGATCGGTCCAATAGTTCACGATTCCATAAAGGACAAACATACAAACATTCATTTTTTATATATATAGATGAAACATTTAGGCCATTCAAATTGTGTGTTATTATTTAAAGGCTTTATTTACCAAGAAAGTTATACATAACTGAGAGTGACACACATTGCATTAATGCAAAAAGATAATGGGAACAAGTTTACTTTCCAATACTGGTGTTTATATTCCTTTCAGTTTTTAATACATGGTCTCTTTTTCGTGTTTCTATTCTAAAAAGTTTATATTCCATGTATTTCACGTATAGTATTTGAAATACCAACTATGACAATTTAAATAAAAAAACTTATTTATGATATTTTAGCTATCGATAATTCAATTAAAAAGTTACAAAAAGTGATAGGTTTTGACCTTGGAAAAGGATGTCATATTAATATGGTTGTACTGCGTTTCGAATGTTAAAGATTGATTGATTGATTTATTTATTTATTTCCAAAATTTATGTACAGAGTAAAATAGAATACATAACAAATATCTTATAGGAAATTATCCCCACATGGGCATCAGCCTGTGTGTGGGGAAACGAGTTCCTCAGTCTGCACTACCAATAACACACAAAAAACTTAAATTAAAATAAGGAAATGAATTGTCATTAATAAAAACATTTTCATTAACAAATGGAAAATGAAGATTTAACCTCTAAAATAAACCATACAAGGCCATAGCATGGAATACATGAGTAAATTTAGTTAATAAATAATCTAAAATTTGAAAGGAATATACTTATTTAGAAAATACAATTTGAAGACTTAAAAATGTAATTGATAAAAACTTGTAACTTACATAAAAAAGAGCAATCAGAAAGACTTAATTAAAAATTAGCCGATATAAGTAGAGAGAGACTTGGACCACATCTGCACACCCACGCACACACACTAAACACACACACACACACACGCACGCACGCACGCACGCACGCACGCACTCACGCACGCACGCACCACACGTCCTTGTTGGCCTGCAGTCAAAACGATTGTAAAAAACTCACCAAACACTCAGACTAACATTGATTGTAATTTAAAATATAACAGAAATTTAATACATAAAAAAAGCATATCTAGGTGTAGATTGAGGAAAAATACAAAATAGATTGAGGAAGATGAATTATAACAAAAGAAATAATCGCTGTGAGGATATAATGTATAATTATAAGTTCACCTATTCACATTGTATAGTTAAATATACTATTATTGTCAATAATGTTTCTCATTTTATAGTACTGGAAATCACAATATGTCATCTTGTACACTTTTATTTTTGGTTCCACATACCCCTTTAAAGTACGTTTTAATACATTCCAATTTTAGAGATTTGCTGTGCAAGTATGACTTGCATTTCCGACCAAGTTCCATGTTTTAAATTATAAATAAATATTGCTATTCAATAAAATATTGCTTTTAGTTTGATCCCCACTATGGCCTGCTTTAAACAATTGTATTTCTTGATAAAAAATAATGCAGATTTCCAGTATTTCGGCCTTGTTGGTCTTAGTTTGCGAGGGAAATTTATTTAATTTTAAACTCCTATTACTTATGAAAGGTAAATTTTATTTTCTTCATTTCTAGTATTTGCCTCTCTATGTACTGTATTTTTGAAGTACGAGTCTCAAATTAAGAATCTAATGTCCATTTATAGTCCATTTATAAATGCATGAAAAACTTTTGCTAAGTATTCTTAGAAGAAAATAAATAACAACAGAGTAGTAATTAAAATAAAGCTTGTACTATTTAATGTTGGTCACGGAAAAAGAAAGCACATCCAGACAAGTTGACGTTGAACTTTTCTGGAGAAAGACTTGAGTAAGTCGGCAGCTTATTGGTCGACGTAATTAGGCTTCCCCAACAATACGCTGAAGACGCGTGGTTTTGGTACTGGGTATTTATTCTTTTGGGAGATAAATCAATATTTCTATTATGATTAACTTTTAGTTCATTTTTGGTGCTTCTACTTCTAAATGACATATTATTTAAAATGAAGTTTTTTTTAAATGAATAAGTACGATGTAATTAATTAGAGTGTAAAACCTTGTTAGTGACTAAACGATAACCAAAAGGTAATTACAATAATTGTTTAACGTGTTTTGTATAAATTATCATACATATAAAATTACTTAATACCCACCACCAGATCAGGAGAAACACAAATAGAGAATGAATTTTCGTGTATCTTGATCCCTTATGTGTACGGATTATCGGACAAAATTAGAAGAGAAGGAAAAAATTAAACCAAGTTTATAATACAAAATAACCTTAAGCAACGTTTCGTAAAAATTAAATATGTAAATAAAATATGTCAATACATCAAAAAAAGGACTATTTAAAACATTGATATTAAATTAGTGAAAAAATACATACCTGGACCAGAAATTAAAGCTATAAGTACTACAACCTTTTTACTTAAAGTATTCTTCATACATCTAAAATGATAGTATAATAGACCTCCTTATTTAAAATACTAATGATGACTGCCATCATACATAGAAAATAGCTTATTATTATAACAGCTATAAAACAAATAAACAAGGTACAGAGAAGAAAGTGTAGCCATAATCATACAGCCACTCTCATTCATACTTTCATTATTCCTGTCTCTAAGCGTGGCTAGGTAACTCTTACCTCACGACCAATCCGCTGGAGAACTGGTTCTGGATCTCCATAAATTTTATGTAAACTGGGAGGGAATTCCATATACGACATTAGTTACGACAAGCGAATATAGTAACTGTTCTATTGTGAAGTATTGGCAATGTAGAAAACCAGTGTGCGCAAACCTTATGAAATTTTTAAACCAAAGTTTCTAAACAAAATAAAGTTCGGAAGGCTCTTAAAATCATCCAGATTGAACACTAAAAAAACGGTCCACAATTTCTCAAACTTGTCGATCTCAAAGAAGAAAGGAGTTATCTTAATAAATCGACATATAATTTTATCTTTTATGATTAAGTCTTATTGAGTCGTCACAAATAAGTAATATTTAAGTTGTACTCTTTACTCTAATTTTTTGAATATTTAAAAACTGTATACATATCTAAATTACGCTTTATAATACGTACTTCATTTTATTCATGTCGACGTTTTAAGTTGGCAATTAATAAGACAAATAACTGTAACACTCAATGTCTACAATGTAACTAGCCAATGAACCAAATAAAGTCGGAATAAATTGAAATGTTAAATCAACAGAAGGTTTCATCAGGGCTTACTTTCCACTTGAGGCAGGCTTCATTAATTGAAAAACTTTAATCATAAATGATCTTATAAGGAACTTACAGAACTTTGTTTCTAGCCCAGTAGAGGCGGCATTAAATTCATAACTGAGCATTTTAATTGAAATAAAAGTTTTATTAATTTTGGTGACTTTTAATTACAGTTTCAAATAAAGTTTCTATCTTGTTTACAGACAAGGTGTAGCAAATAGAAAAGGCTATTAAACCAGATTTAAGAATATCCGTAGTCAGACATTTTTATCTTTAAGATTACGGATATCTGTGTATGGCTCAAAATATTGAATTAATGTATGTGATTTGAAAATCCATT
The DNA here is from genome assembly GCF_021130785.1 of Homalodisca vitripennis. Taxonomy (NCBI): domain Eukaryota; kingdom Metazoa; phylum Arthropoda; class Insecta; order Hemiptera; family Cicadellidae; genus Homalodisca; species Homalodisca vitripennis. Next base: position 125,769,159 of record NC_060211.1, on the reverse strand, counting down.
TAATAGCTTTATTTCTACACATTATTTAAATATTTATAAAAATGACATTGGTTTAAAATTTAAAGGCAAGTATTATAAAGACTATTTTTAATAAAACATTATTATAACTATCATCAAGTTATAATTAACATGCTGGGCTCAACTTGTGAAATATCCCATTACACAAATAACAAAAACAAAAAACAAAAACAAACAAACAAACAAACAAACAAACAAAACAAAACAAAAAAACAAATAAACAAAAAACAAGTTTGTTTTTTTAGGTAAGCTAAAGAACAAATTACAAATTATGTTGAAATTCCCTCATTACACACTTTAAAGGTTTATTTATAGCACTCCGCAACCCGTTGCCACGTTACAGCCTTCTACATGTAAGGCGCATATTTGCACATGTGTTATGTTATTTTAATTTTATGACAAAGCCATCCACCACCACGGATCCGAGACGACGATGAAGATTAATTAACCTATAAGACATGTCAATGTAGAACATATGATACTTGGATTGGATTTACGGAAGGATAAAAAGCGTATTTTTAGTCCTGTGTACATCCATTAGTTAAGGTCGATTTGATACTAGAGAGGGAATGTGTCTGATTTATGTTTATTTTGAATGGAACATCATTTTTTAAACCTATAATCTTTCCAGATCAAACGTTGAAGAATGAAATGGATTTACTCTGTATAACACAAAACACACATTTATCATTATCTAATTTGTGCAACAATACATAACATAATAGTAAACTAAGTTACAATTTTTCATAAAGATGTTTTTCAATTAACAAACCATTTATAAAATGTGTCTATGTTTAGACAACCTGTACAATTATATCTACATCGCATTACTAGGGTGAGTGAAATATTTAGTCAGTATTCCATAAACTTACAAAATATACATTTCAAGAGGTTTTACAAGTTTGTAGTTTTAATTTTATTTTTCACACAAGGAGGAGGCGTTTGCGAATGAATTGCGCATGCATATTATGCTACATTCAAATGTAAGATGATATTGAGATTATCTTGGAGTATTCGGCAATCAGCTGGCAGGAGAGGTGTTGAAAACTTGAAAGTGGCAATAAAGGGTTTGTTAGCACAGTACTTAAGGCTAATTGCAAAGTTTTACTGCTCCTCTATGGCCTGTAAACCCTCTTCTGAGTTCACGTTTATGTTTGGTCGCTATAATAAATCTATAAAACGGTGAATGTTATAATAATGTCAGGAGCCTATATCTTCAACATATATTTAGTAGTCTACACCCAAATTCATAATTTTCAAACCATAAATTAAAAACACTAACCTCATTCAATTCATCAACCAATTGTTAGGAACCGGTGTACCAAAAAAAGGGTGTTAAGTAAAACTCTAGAGCATTGAATTTACTTTGGTTACATAATATACTCGATTACTTATCGTGCTAATTCAATAACCTGTATTATCTGGAACATTTTCTTTGTTCCGTGAAGCTGAGTAGGTATTTGGCACTTGATGACAGGCAGGGTTCACTGTTCAACCTATTAACTTCTGAATAGCAAATTTAGCAGTGTGAAAACAGAAAATTTATATGTTTAATAATAATAATGTTTAATGGTTTTAATACTCTTCTACAAGAATATGGACTTACAAATTTGTAAACTATGATTTGGAATTAATAAATCGTCGCTTGTATTATTTTGAAGAGTCTTGGAAGAATTATTGTATAACTAAACAAATACGAGCTCTCCTTATTAAGAGCCGTGTGCACAAAGAGGAATCTTGAAGTCACTAGCGATGCTGATTCGTTTAATTAATGGAATACTGGATTAACTGCAGTTTTGTTTATTAATGTAAGCTTAATTAATAAACTCACACTTATCAATGAATTATTATAATTAATTATACATATAAGGAAACTATACGATATACTTAAAATTAAAACTTTAATTATAAAAAAATGTTAGAAAGTTATTATTAAAGTAGACTGATTCCCTCCCATTCATTTACAAATAGACCTAAAAAAAGTTAAAAAAAGGTAGTTATAGAGTTACTTAATGAAATTAATGTTTTTACTTTGAAATAATGTAGTATTATAAAAGAACTCCTGCCGCAAATTTATATTTTCATATATTATGAACATATAAAATAATAAGCGGGAAAGGAGCCGGATTAACTTATGTCCCGGAGAACTTGATCTGACACATTCAATCTGTTTGTATTATGGTTAAGATTGGTCAGTTGCTAAACCCAAGAATCGAGATTTATTGAGTTATCAGAAAAAGTATCACTTTTATCAGTTTTACCTCAAATGTTTTGAAGAAATATAGAATATTGTAACAAGTTATAAATTTGCAATAAATATATCAAGAATTATTAGATTCTAAAGAATGTGTTTTCTAAACGCTGGGCTGTGACCGAATATGAATAATATTGAACTATACACGTATATTAAAATTATTGCAATTTGTTCATAAAGTAGCTCTTTATTAGCGATCTAATCTTTTTGTGTTCTACAAGATTCTTGAACTTACCACATAATTTGTAACACAGATATATGTGTTTTGTAACAGATACCGTTTCCAAAAACTTCAATATTTTTTAAAATACTAACACAACGATTCGTCTTAGTTGAACAAACTTTCTGGCCTTTAGATGAAAATTTCGGAAACGTTCATAGTACGCAATATGTTCATCACCGCCAATGTGATTGTCATCTGGGGGGGGGGGAGGAGATACCAGTAATTTAAATTGGCAGTAAAAATGTAATGGGTATTGTAGTTACTGAAAATATCCAGAGTGTATTTTATAATGAATACGGTCATTAACCTAGTACACATTTATACATATATATATATATGAATAGATATCATCTGTTTTTAAATTCAAGTGCAAATAATAAAACATGCAATAATTAACTTTTTTGTGAAAGACTGGTGATTATTAGAATAATCACCTCAGTCGTTAAACGCATATTATTACTACCATTAAAACCACGTACTTATTTTTATCCCTCTATTATTTTGTGTTTGACTCCTGTAGCCTCCTGTAAAATTTATATAAGTGGTAATAGCCAAGCATAATTTTATATATTTGCTATACTTACAACTACTATCTTAACATATATAGGCTAATTAGACTACTTATGGAATATGTAGGCTAAAAATCAAATTACTACTACTTTGTAAAAGTTTGCTACTTTAGTATGTGAATACCAGTTAGCCTAGCAATTTCATTAATGACTGTTTTGCTTGCTATCTCCGCCTGAGACCTCAGAATGAATATCACTGCTTAGTAAAATGATATCCTTTGAATGAAAACACAGACTCACTATAATAAATGAACCCCCTTTTTATTTGTTCTTGGAAATTTGTATACCTTGCATGAACTTTATAAAGCATGTGCCATTGTAGTAGGTGTATAAAATTAGTTTCAAACTCTAGAGATTGATAAGAGGGATTAAAATAGCTTTGAAAATTGGTAAAAAACACTTTTGGCTTAGAGAGAGAGAGGGATAGAGAGATAAAACTTTATTACATGAGTGTTGAGCTTTAGCAATGGTGTCAATACAACAAGTATTGTTTCAAATTATTTGGAGTTTATCCCATTTACATATTGGTGACCTTAAAGTCTTCCTTGACAACAGGCAATAAATTACACTATGCTGTAGACAGGATGCTCTAGCAAACAGTTATGAAGCCTTCTCTGGAGAGTCTTTGTATTGCCACTTTTGAGACTGACTGGTAGCAGGTTGAAGGATCGAGCCCCATCATAGGACTGCATAGGACGCTCCCTTCAGGACCTCTATATCTAGCTTATTATCGAGACCTGTCTTTTAAGAGAAGTTATTTTACATTCCATAACTTTGAATTAAAAATTATTAAACGTTTCATCAGTTTTTATGTTAGGAATCTCCTGCTCTTCTTTGGTTTTGCTCATGTATTTGTTTTTGTTTTCTAGTCCATCGACTTTATATTCGGTAAGAATCTGTTCTTGATTCTCGACATGCTTTTCGAAAGTTCTTTGTAATTCTTTTCTCTCTTCCTAAGAAACTCCCCCTCGCAAGACTTTTTGTTAATTCATTGACGGTGCTGATTAGGTGCGATTTTGTTCGTGTGTGATTTTGTTGTGACTTCACTTTCAAGCTCTTCCGTTACGGCTTTCGAGTTGTTGTTGAAGGACGGCATTTTCTTTTTCGAGGAAACTTTTTGCAGCGGCGAAGAGCCAGTTTCCGCCACAGTTACGATACTGTCTGAGGTGTCATCATCGGTACCATATTGACTGTTCTTATTTTCCCTCGAAGAGTGTCAATAGTTTGGGAAAGATTTAGGCTGGAGTCATGAGAATGAATTTGATTCAGCTTCAACTGAAAGCATTTGGCATAGGGCATTTCCCATGTAGATTCGATGTCGAAAACATTTTTAGAGAACATTTCGAAAACATTCGATAGATACATCTTATCCTAATGTATGTCTAGAGTTTCCGCGTATTTATCGTGGTACCAAGAAGCAACACTTTACAGAGTATTCAACTTTAGTCGCCATAAACTTTCTTTTTACAAAATGGACGCATTATATTCTCCTTGCTAGAATTCAGCAAGGCTTTCCAACCAGTTGTTGATGATTTATCCGAATTCTGTCTGTACGTACTGTAAATGTCGAACGAGTATTTAGTAAAATTCTCTGTCAAGTTCTACTGTCTACTATTACAACAAAGTTAATGACAATATTAAACATCGGCACATTGAGAGTCTCGATTTCTGTCTGTCAGATAAGTAACTCTGGTCTCATTGCCTTGCATGTTGACATGCACAGAGTAAACGAAACGGTAAACGTAGTATTATAGCGAAGATTTATTGAATTAGTATTGTCAGTAATTCACTAACACATGATACTAACTTACTTTGCTGGATCAGTTGGTTTCATACAACGCTTGAACATTTTATGTTTGAAGCTGCAATTTCATCGTCATTTCGAGCCAACCGATTGAGTACTTTGCTCCGTAATGTTGACTGGGATTGCGGACGGAAATGTGATGAACGGAGCATGGATCTCGAGTACGGTTGTTCTTTGGTAAACATTGGTGCATTGGGAGGTGCTCTCCGGGCCAGGATGTTGTCCGCTGTGGTCCACTTGGATCTCCCACGCTGATCTAAAGTCTAGCGTGTATTTAACCCTGTAGTTCTAGTTCCTACCTTTACAGTTCGACCACCTGTTTCACCATGCATTTTTAAATATATATTCATTTTTTAAACTCCAATATCTAAAACACAGCCAACTGTACAAGTGTAAAGTTTCATGTAGATCTGTATATCATAATCTACTTTTATCATTTAAGACTACTTACCGTTTATTGGATAATATGACTAAGTAGTAACTCACTCTCCCATCCTATTGGATCGATAATACAGGGTATTATTAAGTGTGTGTTCTGTGAAATTAAAAAGGTTTAATATGTTTGACGCACTGCAAATAGCACCAGATAACCACAAATCAGTATAACTCGATATGATAACCCACTAGAATACCTGATGACTGCCAGCACTCTTATACAGACAGAAATATTCTGTTCCACGTATTTGGTGTTGTTTGATGAACTGCATCTCTACTTCAATGTTTTAATTGTTCGACGTTGTTAATGTTCATCTGGCGCACTTTAGCCTTGATACACCCTCAAGCAAAGAAATGTAAGGGAGTCAATTCTGGAGAGCGACTCCTTACTTCCATTTTGTATTGTTTGTTCATACATGGAAACATAAACTGTCAATAAGCACTAGTCTTTGTCATCCATAACCACACATTCACTTCGGGAGTGTCTCGATGCCACTCTTGCAGGATATTTGGTTGCTCATTGGTCTAAACTTGTTAATTTTGTCTATTCACATGCCCACAGATGTTAAATGTAGTTTCATCATTGAATAACACATGTTCCCAAGAGATTCTAATTTTCCCCAGCCTACAGCAGATCAAAACACATAGCCTATTGGGCTGAAAATCCTCAGCTTCAAGCCTACACACAATCTGGATGTGGCATACAGGTTTATTTAATTTGTAGCGTAGATTTAAAACCTCTTGAAACGCCTACCTCCCTATTCAGTGTCCTGGTAGATGGAGGGGGGCTACGTGTTTTCGCTTCCTGTACACATCCCACGAATTTTTATCACCATTAACATTACCTGTGCGTGAAGGTATTGTTATCCTTGTGGAACCTGGCTTTCTGAATTCCCCTTGCACCTGTCCGTATGTCGTCGCACGCGAACAGGCTTAGTTATCAGTGGACAGCTCTTCTATTTTAAGCATTCTTTCAAACTACTTGCAGCAAAAACTGATCCTCCTATAATATTGAACACCTGTATAGAGGCTATATACCCGCCATGAATAAATATTGCTAAATGTATTAATACTTGTAACTTCAAACAACGCTCGTACTTAATCTCGAAAAGTTGTAATTATTTTGCAAATTTAACATGTCCCTGACTATATTATTATTGCGAATATTCAAATTAATGCAAAAATGGTATTTGGTCGAATCGGCGAATCATAGGAAATAGTATGGCACTCTCCGACATTTTCATCCAAACATGAAATCTTTTGGGTCTTGGATTTTTCATATTTAAATTTGCTACGGCTCCATATGTGATGTGGTGGCCGATATTAAACAATGAGTAACAAAGTAGACACGTTTGTGTGATCACTGTTTATAGTTTACTACTAATCAATTTTAACGTCTTTTACAGCTGAAGCCGATTATTCTGACAGTTTTTCATCACATTTTCTAGTCTATGAGCAGAGAACCAGGTTTAATAAGTGAGTGCAATCGCGATTTTACACAACTTTCCACCACTTATTATTACAACATGAAATATATTATCTTCAGAATCCATACTGAACTTATGTGGAACCCTTAAAACTACGTGTTAGTTGTATAAGGTTTCTCAATGTAATAAACTTCACGAATTTTAGCGACTAGTTGTAAGTTTTTTTATCTCCCAAGAACCTTTTTTGCTGCTTCTCCATTCCTTGGTATTTATCTTTGGGTTATATAAGTTTCATGTATCCGTCAATAAAGTTAAATAAGCATATCTAACAGCTATTGGACATAGTCTCTACAGAATTGGGACAAATGTAATTGAATTATTACATCAGCGGTTCCACAAATGTATTTGATTTCGGGTAGGTCTATTTAATTAAAACACTAGATTTTACAGAGCTAAATTCATTAACATAATTACATGCATACAAACAATTGGGTTTTATATTTGCAAAAATATAGTTGAAATGAATTTATTATTTACCACTGATGTCAAAAACTAACTTCTAGGGAGGATTATAGTCATTGACAAAGCATAGTTCAAGATCAATACATCTACTAAAAAGATTTAGAACAATTTATTGCCAATGAAGATTAAATTCAGAAACATAATTTTACAACATATATTGGACATAGTCCAAAATACAAAAAAATATGTATTTTAAATCACGAGGCAAAAAGTAAAAATAGCATTAGAATGTCACCAGTGAAATACCTTTTTTTATACTTTCTTTAAACAACGGCGATAAATATACGTGATGTTGTCCTGTCGACATATATTGGATATAGTCCAAAATACACAAAATATGTATTTTAAATCACGAGGCAAAAAGTAAAAATATCATTAGAATGTCAACATTTTTTTAAACTTTCTTTAAACAACGACGATAAACATACGTGATGTTGTCCTGTCAAATAATTCATAGTTAATATTCTACTGCAAACGAAGTATTTCAGGATATTAAAAAAGAGGTTTTTAACTACGAATAATTTATTTGTTTATATTACGAAATTTACTAAAATGTATTTGGATGCCAATGACCTTATTATGCAATAATATTGATTGGCTAATATTTTTCATGGATGGTAAATAATTTTTTATGCAACTGTACACACCTGTGTAACATTCGGGTATTTTTAACCCTGTAAAGTCAAATACGATATTATAAAACATGCGCTTATTCTATCTTGAGACATTTTGATAAAATAAAATCAAAATTCATCAAGAGTATTTTTAAAGGAATGTAATTGTTAGGTTCCACTTTTAATTTTTCATGGCTATTTTATCAGAAGCACGGTAAGACTGACACGTATACTAAGTTTAACGTAAATCTAATAAGTGATCTCAGATGTTTCATAATGAGTAATGTCACCATTATATTGTAGTAATATTTATTTCAATTTCAGTATTACAATTTAGCCATTCAAAAGCATTACTTCATAAAGTAGAGAGATAAGTTCCTAATCTCAATCAAACGCTTGGTTTTAACTATGTCCTTTACTTCCACTTTTGTACCGAGAAGCACTTGTTCAGTCGATAACCATAAAAGACAAACTATATTTTTTGCAGTCGATTTATCCTATCTACCTTTTACCCATTTGGAGTTGTATTGGTAGATGCAAAGCACCAGCAGCAAAGGCAGCCTACGTCATAAACCATGAACTACGTCATTGATACCGGTTACGACGCGGTGGCCAACCCTTTCTGCCGCTATAAATTATTATTTGTGACGATTGGACCATTTTATTGTCTTGTCCATCTTTATTGTTCTTGATATTGCTTTTTAAGAGCGAATACAACTGGGTGAAATAAATTGACAAGATTGTTGTTTTTGAGAACGTAAAATACCTAATATTTTTTAGAGTTTCTAGTTTTTCTGTTCAGCAAAATTAACTAAAATTGATGAATTTTTGCGAGGAGCTTTAAAAGAATAGAGTTTGAGCTGGCCTGTAATAAGAAGAAAAGTCTGAATAAAAGTAGATGATCCCTCAGGAGGCTGAAATCCCAGTTTATTGTTCTCGATCCTTTCCGTTTCATTGGTAACGGGTTCTCTTTAAAAATAATTTAAATGTGATGGTTACAATAACCACTTTTCACCTGATATTAGTGAACAATTGATTATTAGTAGTGTATTGATATTTTGATCTGACTTATAACGTGCAAGGACAAATACTAAGAAATCTCTAAAATTGGTGTAGCTAAATTGAAAATCGTAAAAATATAAAGAACTTTTATCCAGTGTTTTACATCTCTTTTGTAACTTTGAAATTTAACCCAGTAAATGTGGGGAGGGGACTCTGTCTGCACTAAACAAGTTATAGATAAAATATGGTAACTAACAATACGGTTGTTGAAAATGGAAATTACCATACTCCCTATACAGAACGCCTTAACAACCCAAATGCAGTAAGCTGGACTAACTTACAAAATCGATAAACTGCTGCAAACGATAGGAAGTTGCTGTTAACTGTTCCAAGTGAATCATGAGTATCATACAGTATCTTATTTCGATTTGAGGTTGTCTCTCTTTTTGATATAGATAAGATCAAGCATAATTTATTTAAATTACAATACACAAAATATTAACTTTGAAGCACTAGGCATACTCTAAATAGACACTAAAAGAACTGAAAACAGAATGATAAGATACAGCTTGATGTTATTATTCTGTGTACTGGTATAGATGTGAGATGCAAGAAAACCTCTGAAAATCCATTTCGAAGGGGAAAGGAAATGAAAGCAAAAGGCACGCCAAGTCATGACGCAGTGGGGTTGTGGGATAAGTTAAATTGAAATCCGGAAACAAAGTGAAATACTTGGCCATGAGGGACTGAGATAGATAGAGTGCGGGTGAGGGTAGACCGACAAGAAACTCACGTCTTCTTTCCGCATCTCTATTTCATTCTCGCATGCCAAATGATCTCAAGTGATTCATGTTCCGTTAAACATTCTATTTAAAAATTGAGAGTGCAATGATACATAATTATAATCAATCCTAAAGTTTGAATTATTAGTGTTGTTTCTAATTTTACACTTTGACACATTTTACACCACCCTTCCCTCCTTGATTAGTTGGCTACCCAACTATCGCATAACTATGTCAATGGAGAAAATAAAGGTTAACATTTACTTTAGCTAATGAGATATTATCAATTTAACCTTTTTATATAATTTTGTAATGTATGTTGTTGTCATATAACTGCAACATAATATAGTAATACTGTCACTGTAAGAATCATATGTACTAGGTAATCAGATAGTAAATATTATGACGTTTAAGTAGCTACTAACATCTTAAAAGTTAAAAATATGTATAACAGTTAGCGAGAAAGTTATTAATTGAATTGTAATTAGTTTTAATATAAGTTAACAGTTAGTAATGAATACATTAGCGAGTAAAGTAGTAACAGTTATAACAGCTAGTGATTTGTTAACTAACAGTTATTTCATAGGAGTAAAATACGTAGTTATATAGTACCAATTACAACTTGTAAAAAAGTTAGTGATACATTAAACATTAACAGCGAGTACAATATTGCTAGTGACATGTTAACAGTTATTAATTACCATGTAAAATACCTCGTGATCTAGTACCAGTTACAACAAGTACAATAGGTAATGGTACGTTTACCGTTAATAGCGTATACAATAGCTAATGGGTGTTAACCTTTTACTGAAACCCTATGTTCCGTATGTAACCTCAGCAACTCAGCTATAGGTTTTAGAAATAAACTTATTCATTATACTCTTATACGAGAGCTGTTATGTGGTAACAATCTGAAAGCCATTATAGTTTACCATCGTTGTGAAACAAAATAACCAACTTAACATAATAAGTTATTTACCTGAAGAAGAGATCAGATTGCAGATCCCGAAACGTAGTGTTACTGATTTTTGTTTCACTGAACGATGGCAAATCCGGTAAAATCCTGTTCACTTTACACTCCTTTCATCGTCAAAAACAAAATTCAAACTAATAAAATAATACTTTAATTTCGTTTAAACTGGTATAAAACACAATCTACAATATTTAAAGTAAAAATTAGTGCAGTAGTATTTTGGTATTTGGCAAAGTATAAACACTGTGTAGTTAAAATTACAGCGTGATTGATTATAGTGATCATATTAAACGTGTTATTTATACTTTTTGTTCCAAAACTTTCTCAGAAACCTGCAGAATGTATTGTGGAAAACATAGTTCCAAACGTCATTACTACCCCAAATAAACTAGCATTCAATTTACGTTGCTTGCTGAAGAAATTAAACTGATTATGTGGAAAACTCCAATTGATAATTGAATTTGGTGATTTATAGAAAATAAATGTCAAAAGAATATCTACGGTATATTATGTGTATTAAATTGTTTTCAGGTACATTGTTTAGGAAGAATTGAAATGCCCATTATTCTTTGTTTCATTAGTTTATAAATTGTGTACTTAGGTAATAATAGATGAAGAACTAAAAACGTTAACAAGTCACTTAGATTACTCAATTTTATACTAAAAGGTCTAGAGAGGTAGATAACGTAAGCTTAGTAAATTACGTGCGCTACTTTGCTGCAGGGTAGGCTGACTCGACTCAGCGCGCAGCGTTGTGTCGACGTTTCAGAATAAACATATTAATATTAGTATTTAAATTTGGCCTTAAAAAAATGTTTACTAAATTTTGTTTCCATGAAATTCAAAATTTACATCTTTTTTTTTAATTTGGGGGGGACCATACCTAGCAAACCAGATTAATCAATCTAAACACGTTTCAGAATAACCAGATTAATCAATCTAAACACGTTTCAGAATAACCAGATTAATCAATCTAAACACGTTTCAGAATAACCAGATTAATCAACTAAATTAATCAATCTTTTCAGAATAACCAGATTAATCAATCTAAACACGTTTCAGAATAACCAGATTAATCAATCTAAACACGTTTCAGAATAACCAGATTAATCAATCTAAACACGTTTCAGAATAACCAGATTAATCAATCTAAACACGTTTCAGAATAACCAGATTAATCAATCTAAACACGTTTCAGAATAACCAGATTAATCAATCTAAACACGTTTCAGAATAACCAGATTAATCAATCTAAACACGTTTCAGATTGCCAGCTTTAAATTTAACTCAATTACAGCCTTTGTGCAAAAGGTCAATTGTTGTTTAGAAATCACAGTAAACGTAATTGAAATCGAACTATCTCAAAAAATTTCGAAATAAAACTGTTGTACAATTAAATTACGTATTTGAAGATGTTATATATTCTCTTACTTGACGGAATGATCTATTAAAAAGATGCGCTATCTTTGCATTTGCTATCTTTCAGGTCATACTTAAAAAAAGAAATAAAAAGATATATTTATATTACTACCAAAAAAACTATTAAACACGGTATTTTTAAAATTGTTACAGTAATTTTAAAACTCGGGGAGTACTTTCGCAAACGACCCACACTCTTTGGAGAACTCCTGGTAGCTTGCAAATTAGTACTGCATCATTAATTAAATCATTAGTTCTCTCATTCATCCTGTGGTAGAACTCACTGCCACGCCTTCGCCACCAGAACCAACGTACTACCATTGGAGGTTTGATATAACTCATGGCTGATAAGAAGATATTTCTGGAGGTAACTATAGAAGGTGGGGTAATTTCGATAATTATATCATGCTTTGTAAGGGAAATGCACGTGGATATTAATTTACGCGGCAATAAAGAGTCTGCAAAGCCTGATTGTTTTAGGATTACAGATTATTATCATTGACTATGGGAAGTGCAAGACCGTAAGTATAAGTTACGCAGGGGAGTTTTAGTAAGGGTAAGACGATATAGAATGTATTTATCTGTAGTGTGCGAGAAAGGAAAGTTCGTTTATGAAAGGATGGTGACAAGAATAAATTAAAGGAATGTCTTACGCAACCATACTACAGGATTTATTATGTAGCAATCTGGTTGTAACAGGATAAAATATTCACTACCCTTTTCGATATATTTTTTTTACTGGATCACCTACCCAGAATATGTATAAAAAGTATTATGATACATTAAATAAATCTATATACACGTGTAGCTGTCTTGAATATAAAGTAACCAAATACAGAGGACTGGCGGAGTCGAGATAACCAAATGGAGACATGGCTGACAGAGGAGCGGTAACAAAATGAGGAAGCCACTGATAAGGGAAGAGGTGAGGTTATTCGCATTGCGACTCATATTTTGTATCCTGTCTCTGCAGATCTCATATCTTTATCTCGAACTATCAGCGTAAAATAGTTATTTCTCTACAGTAACACACATAACTTACTTATACATAAAACAAATGTAATGATTTAGATCCTATATAGACTTGTTTTTTAGACTTTATTAGTAATAAAAATTTGTACACTTTTTATGATACAAATATTTTATCTTAATATATTTAAAATTATTATATATTCCGAAATATTTACTATGTTAAACAAACGAAACGTCCTCAAATGTAAATCTATTTGGAACGGTATGAAATAAAGGACATCTTCAAATCATTGTGTGTTTCATACATCGAATCTAAATCTGATTTATTAAACACTCCATTCTAAAATTCTCGAAATGAAACTCTAATCTCTTCTTCGTGAGTTAAAAAATTGAACCAACTAAATCTACGTGTATGAAATTGGTTTTCAATACATTATTAGGAAGAATTGAAATCTCCATTTTTCTTTGTTTCATTAGTATAAAGTTGTATAAAATATTGTATAATTGTATAACATAAAGTTCTTAGAAATTTAAGCTATGACTACTGTATTTCGATTTTGTAATGTAACCCATAATCAACTAACACATAGGTTTGATCAAATACAACGGCTACCACAGCATGTAAACACAGGATACACAAATACTCTATTGTATTTCCATCGCCCTCGTTTAACCAAACTCATTAAAACAATTTTAGTTCTCTTTTCCAAACTTAAAATAAGCGATTACGATCGGCTCGTAATCACACATAAAACAGTAAATGTCTATTTCCACGAATTTATGTGAATGAGTGCGCCAACTGTTTGCGTATTAATCTTGAATTAGTTTGTTAATGGGCAAAATATAATCAAGAGAATGAGGTTTTGAGGGAAATAGATTTTTTTTTAAACAAGAAAATTAGATTTTTAAAATTGGTAAATATACGTGTATATGAATTTAGGACTTTTCAGCTGATAGTAAAATTGATTATGTTTTGTTAACTTTGTGAATGTTACAACATTTTATATGTTTTTATACATTCTTTAATAACGACAAGCACCCAAAATATTAAATATTTAAGAAGTCTTTAGTCTATCTCATCAGTTTTAATTTCCACCAGTATATATTTAAATCTTATGTGTTCGAGACTATTTAGGGTCATCATAATAAAAACAAAAAATTTTGTATATTAACATTCAGTATACAAATAAGTGCGCCACTCTGCTTGTATTCTGGTGAACCTTAATAAAATTGAACTTAGTGGTTGTAAATTAAAAAAAAGTACATGTTCCATTATGTATTTATTAAAACTCTGGTGAATTTAGTCCGAAATATAATAATCTACTTATAATTTTGAACTTTATGGTCTTAATTATTTTAATCAGCCTAATAAAGGCCAGAATTACAAAGGAGTTCTTTAATAAATTAAAGTTATATTGGTTGTATGGAGAAGGAAATATACCCCTGAAGAAATTGAAATAAGCTTAGATAGGTACATCTAGCAGCTTGAGCGGCAGTAAAGATTTATGGTAAATGTTATTGGATGCAGCATCGACAAAATCGTGGCAAATGGAATTGGATTACTATTTTACCGGCTCCGAGACTACGACCTATTTAGTTTGAAATTGTGTAATTAAAACGTCATTTTGCAGTTTGTTTGATGAATCATTTGAAAAGATAACAGGATTTCAGTCATTTGCCGTCGTTCTATCTTACAAACAGTACGTTTCGAGAATTGGTATCTATCCTCTTCTTCAATTGTCAAATATTAATGCAAGATTTAATACGCCAAAATTAAAAGAATAATAAATGCGTGGCAATGAACTCACCAGAGTCTGACTTGACAACTGAAGGAGTTGTACGCCAGAGTACTATGTTATATATTTGTAAGTTTTTACTGGCGAGAATTAACTAAAAAATTTGCAAAAACCTACACACTACACAACACATGTCAGTCAAACGCACAAGAGAAGATAGAAACTAGGAGATAATCCATGTGGCACTTCTTCCGGTATCATTTAAAAAATGAGAACATCAGGGCAACGGTCGGGAGAGAAATTAGTAAAGAGAATTTTTTTTTGTTTTTTATCCAAGTTGTTTCTTGTCGGGAGAGGAATTTTTGTTGTGTTTTTATCCAAGTTGTTTCTTGTAAAGTCCATGGTGTGGGTTCGAATTCTATGGCATGATATTCAAGGCAAACAGCCTACAGTTGGGACTACCAGAGTGCAGCCTATGACCTTGGGGCGGCCAATGAGGACTAAGCTAGCTAATTAACGACGTTAATTTTAGGTTTGTACAGCACAACACTGTAACAACGGTTTCTGTCAGCCGCATCGCGCCGAACCTAGGCAGCAGTTGACGTGTTGTGCCAACTGCACTCTTTCGTGGTCCCTACTTTAGGTGGCTTGCGACATGATTTGTGTATGCCCCTATGCAGTGACACTGGATTCATTCTCACAAGTCTAGATGTACAGTTATATGCCTTGACGTACAAATTTTTCTGTTGCCATTTAGAGTCAGATGAGTTCATAACCACACTGATTACCTCAAACTAATGAACCCAGATTATTAACAAGTGAAGAAGAAGTTAGAGTCCAATACTCGAAACGTTGTGTTCTATTCTTGTAACAATCATAAGTCGATGGTAAATGTTTAGAGTCTTATAACAAGTTAAGTTTAAACAGATTATATTTAGTTTATTAGTACAAGTAAAAAAATGAAAACTGTTATTTCAAGTTGAGTTTCTTAATTATAAATCTGAATCCATACATGTGATGTAAAAGAATGCACAACGCTCACTTCTTAGGAGGGAAAAATTCAGTGGTAGAACATTTACCGTAGTCTATTTTAATTTTTTTAAACATGAATATAAATTTATTGGCAAAAATAATCAAGACGAAATATAAATCAACTTCCACCGACAGTCCATTTTACGAGACAATATTTTTTTTAGACGTTATCCTATTATTATTATTATTATTATATAAAACTCAACATACCTCTGCTTCAGTTATAGCCTAAGTTTTAGTAACTCACTGCAAGAGCGCGGTTGAAAATGTCATATATACATAGTAATTTAGTGTATGATTTTTATACATCAGACAATGTACATGACATATTATCAACATCCATTTGAAGTACAGAATATACTAACGTTAAATTATAGTGCATAAAATATAAATAATTTTATTATGACAGCCTTAAAATATATTTTACGTTTAAATTAAAATCTGTTGTACGTAGTGGTGATAAAATATCCCTAATTATTTATACTTCCTATCAAATCTATTCCATTTTACAATTATTAGAATCTCTTTCACTTCAGCTATTAGCACTTGTGGTTGCTTACTAAAATTCGTTTATTTACCCATAATATAGTACAGCAAGAAAATCATTTGCTGATGCACTCTTATATAATATTATTTATGACCTTGAACAGACGTTTCATATTTTCTGGCTTAAACCCAATATTATCAAAAATCGTTAAAACTTAAAAATATGTATCAAATTAGCTAGTGATAGCTGACTTATGAAATGAAAAAAATATTTATTTTGAAACAATTCTACTAGCATTGTAGAGATGCTTTGTTTTGTTTCCTGAAAATTTTAATTTTTGTGAAATTGGGAATAGTTTTATAGTAAGTTCTCTGGAGACAATAGTTTGTAAATGTCCAAAATGCGCATCTTACCCCTTTATTTTCATCTAGTTTTCCGTTAATTTTACAAATACTTTCATAAAATTTTCAATATTAGGGTTTGAAAATTGTTTGTTCTATTTATCTAGTTACATATACAAACCAATCACAGTATTCCAATACTTTACCGTATAAATTTGGTTAATTGGTTTTCACGGTTTTTATAAAAATGTAATATATAACTACTTGTTAGGCACAAAATTTATATATATATATATATATATAAAACCAAATTTGAAACATCGATCTAAAGAGGCAGTTTTGTTTCGGTAAAACCTGCATTGGTCCATATCTGATAATAACAAAATAGGAAAAAATTCAGAATAACTCTAACCTAATACTAGTAGAAAAACTATAACCTAATCCTACCTTCTATTCAAATGACTACCTATTTTCTCAAATCAGCCATACCCAACGTTATTGCAAGTATAATAAATGCATTTTTAACTCTCCCAACGCTTAATAATTTAATCCCTCTTTTCATTGTTTACTTATCGTTAAAATAATTTATCCAGTAAACATCTTTAAGTTCCAAATGTTATGTTTCAAATTTTTTTTAATAAATCAAGGAAATCAAACAAAATTTTAATTTACTGAATTCTTTCAAATTAAATAGAACTACTGTCAATTCTGTTCATACATTTATCGTTTTAATGATAGTAAATAGAAATATACCTTACAAAATAGAAAGATAAGAGACGCGGAAGTTGGTAATGTGCTAAATGGCTGCGGGCCAAATGGAAACGCTTCCTGTAAAAATAATGAAGGGACTTATTGCGCCTCAAAGCGCTGCCGAGGGCAGTAACATTCACGTGACAGTGCCTCCTGACTTGTCTCAGATCCTCACTTCCCTTGCCCTTCAAATATTTGTCGTTGAAATGCGTTGCTATTATAAATCATCAATTGACACCTATTGTTAGATGACATATTACATCCTTAACACATCGTATTACTTGACATTACAATGTTCATTGCACTTCCTCGAATAACTTAATATTTTCTAAAAAATAAAGTTACGAAGTTCTAAATCACAATCAGTAAATACATTTGTTATATTTTTTGAATAATTGTCCTCCTTTTATAAAATTAATTTTGACAAAAAAGTAGCAATAATAATAATCTTTGTGGTGTAAACAATTTCAAGATTGCATGCATGCGTCAGGTATATTTATCATTATATACATTTGCATTGATTCTATTGCATAACAGAACTGGATTTTTCCTTTTATTCTTGTTTTCAATAGTTTTAAATAATTTTCATCCCAGCAACTAAACATGAACTCTTCAACGGAGTAAAACGCCTTTGACAACAGGAGGTGTTTTATTCGAGATTTGAATCGTTTAGAATCACTGAGGTGTTTAATTTCTTCAGGCAGCTTGTTTATCAGTTTCAGGCAAGTGTTCAAATGCTGTCGTTCTATGTTGTACTGCCTCTTGTCTCGTATTGGTGGACGTCGCTGCCTTGGATCAACTCGCATTTGAGTCGACAGTATAGAACGACGTCGATAATATAGAGACGGTAAAGTTAACAATCCAAGCTGTCTGAGGGCAACTTTGCACGACTCTCTGAAATTCAATTTTTAAAGAATTCTGACAGCTTTCTTTTCAGCTCCAAATACTCTTTCGAAATTGCATTTAGAACAGCTGCCCAACAGACTAAAACCATAAGACAAATATAGACATATCAGGCCAAAGTAGGTCATTTTTAATACATCAATAGAACAGAATTTTGCTCGGTTACGCAAAATATAAATGTCAGAATCATCCTTGGAGCAGATGCTGTCAATGTGAAAGTCTTTGCGTAGTGAACTATTTTACTACAAAAATGTAATATATAAGTGTATAGTACTGTATAAAAAAGTAATATAAGAAGAGAACTCTAAAATTAATCGATAATGTGAATAGCATTGGAGTTAGGTGTTCATCAGTACAGTCGAGAGCTTTCAATCCTATAGTTAACACTTTCTGAAAGTGGGGTAGGTTGGGAAATAATCAGTTATGTGGCTATATATTAATATAGTACTATGGTGTTCATAAACACAGTTATACTACACGAGTTTGCTCTAGACTATGTACAGCGACATGAAGAGAAATGAACATTGGTGTGATGAAAATAATCACTGACCAATGGTCAAAAACATATTACTTTCAAATTATTTATCGTCAACGATAAGCTGTAAACAAGGCCACTGACCAAAACTAATTATCAGGCCAACATTTCGGACTAGCAATTCTGTTATTAAAAAATAATTTGTTGGCTGGGAGTTCTTAATCTGCTCTAGATGAAAATTATTTTGATACTATTTTTAAAATCTTGGTTATCTAAGTATGTGGAACATAAGTATATAATAAAATCAATTTAAGTCAATATTAGGTTTTAATTATATTCATCAACACATTATAAAACCCAACTTTCAATATTGTTAAAAGACAAATTAGGGTGAAATGTAAGGAGCCAACCCGGTACTGATCAAAGCAATGATTGACCAGTGTCCCAAGAGTCTTTAAGACAAGATGTCACGAAGAAACCAGTACTTTGATCATGAAATGCAGTACTTGAGCATTCATGAACACCGTCTAGAGCACAATTTGCAATACCATTGTTCCAAGACTATCTGGACCGAGAGGTCAGGAGGTAATCAGCACTGAGATTGCATGTCAATACTATCCACGAAAAAACATTCTGACCTACACAAGAATCTCTGTTCGTAAACAACACTAATATGTTATTAATTTAAGCACACCCTCCAATGTTTTAATATAGTGCATTGCACACAACATGGTTTTGCGTTAAATTGATAGAAAAACTTCTTTTACAGATAAACAGCTCGCAAAGAATCCTGCGTAGAAACAAAAATTTGAGCAGCCACGCGTAGGACGGGCCCTTTCCAGTGGTGGGTAGTGGGACAATCATCTCCTTGTCTCTGTTTTATCAGCATTTTGTTTACACTGCATCCACTTACCTATTCTATAAGTGCATTGTATTTTTGTGTGTAGGCCTATACAAAGGTAAAATATTAATTGAACACACTAATAGAGCCATAAACGTTTCCAGGTTGCGTGCCTAGTGTGAGGTTAGCCACTAATAATGGCAGTGGCCAGGTCAGGGGATAGAGCAAGCAGGCGAGTGCCGATCAGTAGTGGGGGTACTAGGACAGAGCAGAAACACAGCGGCGGAGGGGTATATTTACCCCACCCTGCATAAACTAAAAGCGCCCAGTGTCTTTTTGTAAGCGGTTTACATATAAGAAGGAAATTCATAGTACGTCACTTTGGAGATCGAATGGGTGGTTTTCGCAAGGGCATAATTAGTACGAAATGATAATTTTGTCTTAAATCATATTTTTACTACATCGGCACACTTAAAATTAGGGGTAAGAGACATATGTAAACAAGTGTTAGCTAACCATACACTGACCCTTAAAGTAGTGACTTTCAATCTCTTTATCTACTTTTCTGATTGTGATAAAAATATTATTTATGTGATTGATGTCGGTTTGTCAGGATAGAAAAAACACAGTCTGAGAAACATTTATCGTTTAATTTTGTTAACTCTTTTGATACTTCCCTATTTAGAAATCCAAAGTAACTAAAGCGACTTTCTATCGATGGCTTTCTCAGGAAATAATCCTCTATCGATAAAAAAATCCAAATTTGTCTATTTACACAGTGAAAAATGGCTCTTGGCTGTAAGATAATTGTTCAAAACATTGTAAAGATTAAAATTATTTTAGTTAGATAATAATAAACTAAACATCCATCACAGGTTAATGTATAATTGGTGAAGTAAAGCAATGGTTGTTTACGTAATAATTACTTGTGTAGTTCCATATCCTTTTTCATAAAATAATCGAGGGTGCAACTGAATATATAACCACGAAACTGAATGAGGAATGGTTAGTACACATATACAAAACAGGTATACGAAGGTGAACATATCAAATTGAGTGTACACGGTAACGCTAAACAAACAGAATGTTAGCGGTTATTTACACTTCCACCTGATTGTACCTCCAACCCTCACACATGTACGATGGTGAACATGGCAGATTGAGTGTACACGGTAACGCTAAACAAACAGAATGTTTGCGGTTATTTACACTTCCACCTGATTGTACCTCCAACCCTCACACATGTACGATGGTGAACATGGCAGATTGAGTGTACACAGTAACGTCAAACAAACCGAATGTTAGTGGTTATTTACCGCGACACTTCCACCTGATTGTACTTCCAGCCCTCACACATGTACGATGGTGAACATGGCAGATTGAGTGTACACAGTAAATCTGAACAAACCGAATGTTAGTGGTTATTTACCGCGACACTTCCACCTGATTGTACTTCCAGCCCTTACACATGTACGATGGTGAACATGGCAGATTGAGTGTACACAGTAAAGTCAAACAAACCGAATGTTAGTGGTTATTTACCGCGACACTTCCACCTGATTGTACTTCCAACCCTCACACATGTACGATGGTGAACATGGCAGATTGAGTGTACACAGTAAAGTCAAACAAACCGAATGTTAGTGGTTATTTACCGCGACACTTCCACCTGATTGTACTTCCAACCCTCACACATGTACGATGGTGAACATGGCAGATTTAGTGTACACAGTAACGCTAAACAAACTGAATGTATGTGGTTATTTACCGCACCACTTCAACTAGAGTGTGACTCCAGGCCTCAGTAAATTTCCAGTTTTCGCAACTAGTTGTTCACTTTATTTAGGTGTTATAGTTGCACGATTTAATGTTTCATATTTATTTACATGTACAACATTTATTCAGTTACACCACATTAAGAGGGCCCAGATTAGATTGTTTGTTTATCTTTATTAAATTTTTATCAATCACTGAAAATAATTTCAATATATTCTGAACATTAAACACATTAGAACTCTAACATTAGATTCACTTCAATTCAATTTTTCAATTCAAAAAAGTGTATTCAACAAAATATTTTAACATTTTATAATTTCCCATGTGCACTCGCACGTGCGGGGTTATTTTAATTTACTTTTTATACACTTTTTTAATATTCTTTAGTTAATAGAATTAAAGGTTAAATATTTTGTAAAGAACATAACATAAGTTCAATTATCTTGTGCTTTTATGTTACTTTAAGTATTAAACACGTATTTTTGAGTTTGATTCCTTTATTATTTGTAACCAAACCTTCATTTTTAACAAGAGGTCGTCTGGTTACCCATTCATGTTGTCGGACATATTAACTCTCCTCACCTGAAAAGAAAAACACATTTTATTATTTTAGTAGAAGAAACGCTTTGTTTATGTAAGATTTTTTTAAACCTTAAATCTAAAATACTTGTATAAGTATTTATTAGATTCTTTTTATTTAAAAGGTAATTAAATTTGAGGGTAAAAGTCTACCTCTACATTGGTACTCAAAATACTAACTACAATTAAATAATACTTGCTCCACTGTGAGTCTGAATTTTGTCGATTACATTAGTTTAATGGTTAACCATGTTGACAACGAGAAAAATATAAAATGCAAAAACTAGTAAAGAGAGCGTGAATTTTAACCAAGTAACACTTTCTTGTAACTTATACACATACTAGCAGTTATCCACAGCCCCGCACTCAATTTCGTAGGCTTTGCACGTGTATGAGCACTTCTGGCTCTAATTAATTATCATATTTCCGGTTGAGTTTGCCTAGTTGCCATGATAAAGAAAAAGTTTAAAAAAGGATATATTTGTGACCCTTGTAATTTTTCGAATTTAGAATAGGCCTCTATTAAATACCTGAGACGCTAAAAATGTCTATTTAAAATTTCAGTACAGTTGTTGAATGGTTTACTCGTGAAAGCAAAACAAACAAACAAAGGCACTTTCATATTAAAAATATTACTAAGATTTTTGAGACGTAAACAGTAATAATGTCTGGTGGAGTAGCCATTTTTAGTTGCCCTAACAATAAATAAGTAACAATTCAGAGAGAGACATTACAGTATACTTGGTCTAAGTGCTCACAATATACTTCCAGCAGGATGGTCTTCATTGTTTCTCACACAGTCTGTTCCAGTACATGAATACCGAAACAACCGTGTAACACAATCGATAATTACATCTACGATTATGTGGTTTTCAAACAAAATATTTCTTTCTTAATTATAAGCTTTTACGTTTTAAGCTATAAGCTTAATCTTCCTTCATGAAGTGAATCTTTTGCACTTGTCGTATATATAAACTATTGGAGATATTGGTGCTTGCCTTATTACCTAAGAAACGTCCTTCCAACTCTCAACCACCGTTCAGACCTACAATAGAAGAACGTTTCGATAAATGGACGAGTTACTTTAGTTTACATCTTCTGTACATGCAATTTTTTAACGTTAATTAATTCATTGTAGCTGCTTGTTCAGTCCAGTATTTTTGAAACAAACTGCGCAGAAGAAAATAGAGATAATATTCTTAATGACTGAAGATGGGCGATCAGCTGAGATGTATCCCAGCAGTTTTATGAGCGTGATTTTATATCCTCTCGCAGAGCGGAGATGACCGTCATTGCGCCTCGTCTTGTTAGTTAACAAGATTTTATTACAATGTTTTAACAAATTGTAAAAGAAAACCTCTTTTAATAGAATTTTTTTTATTTTCCCGAGTGTTTATTAAAACTATTAAAAATAGTGAAGAAATAATAACAAATACTTTCTGTACAAACTTGTGTATAATAAAACTTATATTTAGGTGATTTAAAATGTTTATGTAAACCTCTTACGAGAATATATCTTGAAATATATTATAATGTTGACAGAAACCTACGAGTACTCGAGTAATCCTCGTGCTTTAAAAAGTTCAATTGATATTCCACAGCTTTAGAGGCCAATATGGGATTTTTTCGCTACTTTAGGGACCAGTGGAGCGTAGTCGGAGGGATTTTCGATGGTTTACACTTAAAATCAAAACAAACAAACAAAGGTACTTTCGCATTTATAATATTATTAGGATGTTATGAACTTCATTTATTGGATTGGGTGGTTTAATACAGAAGAGCATGATCATTTTAGCAAGTAAAACGGCAATGAGCTTTTTTACTGTATCTCACTCATTAGGATTACAAGTGAAATATGGAATGGACTGTGTATGGATCTCATATATGATAGTTAAAAGTGTCTAACTCCTTGAATTGTCTCTCTGGTAAATATTAATGATTTTTATTTTAAAACATTTAACAACCTAGTGTTTTTTTTTTTTTTTTTTTAGTTTTAAACATAGTTCAGACCACAGAAAGAATGCTATAACATGCAATTTACTTCAAAATAAACATTTTTATATACTCAGAAGAGTTTATTGTACTATCACTAGTATAAACGACTACAACATTTTCCAATATAGTTTTTATTTTGTGCAAGGCCTTTCTGAATCAAAGATTCCATCATCAGGCACTTCATAAATTATGAAATGTTTACATTTTTTAAATAATAATTAATTTTATTATTATTTATAATTAATATGGTAAACAATTTGGATGTATGGTTAGCCAGTATAAAATATTTAATCAGAATTTAATTTTAATTTCTTTATAAGTTGATATGAGAGTAAAACTGAATTTTGAATTGGTCCGTCTTCATTGTTGATAAGTTTTTCTTGATTTGTGTTAATGTAAAATGTTTCCCAAGCATTTAAGTGTATTGTGTTAGTAACTTCTTTTAATAATCGTACATTTTTATTAGAGATTGTGTGTCCAGATTCAATACAGTGATTCGCCATAGCAGATTTTTCATTTCTTCCATAGATGTGCATCTTTCATTTATATGTGCAAAGTGTTCTTTGAATCGTGTCTTAATGTTCCTTTTAGTTTGGCCAATGTACAATTTATCACAGTCGTTGCATTTAATTTCATAAATTCCTGATTTGTTTTCGAATGTGGTTTTGTCCTTGGGATTTCATAATATTTGTGATAATTCGTTGTTTGTTTTATAAGTGATAGATTTGTTTGTATGCTTTTTAAAAATGTTCTGCAATTGATTTGAAATGTTACTGAATGTTGTACAGATGAATTCTTGTTTATTATCTTGAAGGGGTAGTAATGTTGTTCTAGTTTTTCTTAATTTTCTTTTGATTGATTTGTGAAGTATGTTGTCAATAAGTTGTGTGGTGTAACCGTATAAAATAGCAATATCTTTTATGTAGTTTAACTCTTTGTTGTAGTTATCGATAGATATACATATATAGTTATCGACATATTATACTCAGAAGAGTGTTTAAATATGTCTAAAAATATGTCCTTAAACAGAGGAAATATTGCATAGGTTTATTTGCATAGGTTTTGAGACGCAAGGGAATTCGGTTTGTGTCTAATTGTGTACTGAAGATGTACAAGAATATCTTACAATAAATTCTTTAGTTTTTCAATCTAGATTTGTGCCTTCAAAGCGTATCATATCTGCAGCCACTATGAAGTTTAATAGACTGAGCAATTGATATTATGTGCTGTGAGGCAAGCGCGAAGTCCCCCGAAGTCGGGCTTGCGTTTATTAATATCAAATAAAAATAATGATATAAGAATAAACTAGTTATTTTGTTATGAGTCCAAGAGCCGAGAGCCTATTAACAATGTATAAGAGCAACCTAGTTATGTTGAAATCCATTGGAACTGTATACCTTCTGATCCCTTTTATTTCAAACTGTTATAAATAACGTCCCTGACGAAAGATTAATTTTTTTTCGAAAAAATCCTCTATTGATATCAAGGAAATTAAATTTTGGCTCTCAGATCCTCGATTATTATGTTTTTCGAACTGTATTTATTTAACAAAACAAGTTTACTAACAGACTAGAGAGAAATTATATATATTTTCTATAACACTATAACACACTAACAATTAATTATATAAAGACAAAATACGAATCCATATCAGGTATATTTCGCTGTTCAATAAAAACTTTGATAGAAGTCGTTTTTAAATACCATGAAGATAAAAAATTGTTGTCAGTAGGTGACAACAATAACGCCAATTCCAATTCAAGGACCAAAGAGTGAGCTCCGTTGTTTCCAGTTTAAATTAGACGCCATTGATGCTCCAATAATCCTGAATGAATGGTATGGCAGTAATATAATGTCACTAGACACCCAACCAATAACTGCTGTTGTTTCCAACAGTAATAACTTTTTACCGATAAGTCATTGCAATTATATGGAGAAGAAATTGTTGCGAACCTGAAGATTTTAAAATTAATAAATATTGTTTATTTTGTCCAATTCTGAAACCGTTTTTTATTTATTTGTGACATGCCTTCATATAGTTGCAAAAATTTAACTTTATTAATTTTAATGTATTTATTTTATGTTTATTTCCCGAATAGCTAAAAACTTTTGCTTTTATACGAGATCAAAACTTGTTTCACTTAGTTTGTTATGTGCCAAATGTTATTGTGTATTGGATACTGTAATAAATAAGGCAGTCATTAATATTTGTAAGTTTATCGTCTAAAAAGTTTCCTATAAACGATATTTTGTTCGGTTCTCACTTTGCATAATCACTAGATTCCAGGAGAGCTTACTCGATATCATGCTACCCACATACAGCTGGCCGTGGGAGAAGCATGGGATCCTTAAATCTAACTCAGCAATTTTTATCATTTGCCTTTAACTCACGCTAAGAGAAAAACAGAGTTTGATTTGGAACTTTAGTCTTTTAAAGTTTTAACTGATAATTTGAATGAATCGTGGAAAATACAGGGTATGTTGCACAGCCAGTGGATCCTTTATAATATTTCGATGCAATTCTAATATGCCATCTTGTGGAACTGCACACTTTAGGAGAGATCTGATTTTGTAGCAATCTTATTAGAGCTCTAGCTTTAAAAGTGAATTACCTGGCGGGTTATGATTTTGTAGAAGCTTAACAAGATCGAGAACAGCGTCTTTCAGCTCTACTATTCAATCGACAGATAGGTACTTATGACCTTAGTTGGAAGGTGCTCCAATATAATATCAATGTACGTTGCAAATTCGTCTTTATAAGTTATCGTTGATCGTCTTCTGAGGCCAGATGTTCTTTAGAAAAATTATGTACGTCCGGTAAGTATTATCCTTCTTTGTTTTTAGGTCATTCAAGAAAAAAAACATAATCTTTAGAGTGCCTTCCTCAAATTCCGGAACTTCCCGTCTCCCACGCTGGGATATTACAGGTAGTGTTTGTATAAAATAACCGCCAGAAATTATTTTCATTATTTACCTCAATGAAACAATACATATTTTTATATTCGTATTGTAAAAATTTTCAAATAACCAAAGGTTGAACCTGGACTTAATAATATTCTATACATTGAACCGTTACGAAGAATTGTTAACGAAAATTCAGCCACGGAACTTAACTATGCTTGACTCTTCTAAAATGGATGATTATTGCACGAATAACAGTCATATAAACACGCAGGACTGTTATCACTCATCACATTTATTATGTTGTGGACACGGACAACCCTGCGTTATCTGTCCGTTCAGTAACCATTCTAGGTTAGGTCAAGTGACATCCATAGCGTCTCAAAACTTAATTATGATCAACTTTCCTTATATGACAGATTAATCCCAGAACGGCAGACATGTAGGCACGCAGGGCTGTTATCACTCATTACATCTATCATGTTGTGCACATGGACAACCCTGCGTTATCTGACCTTTCAGTAACCATTCTAGGTTAGGTCAAGTGAGAACGACAGTGTCACAAAACTTGATTATGCTCAACTTTTCTTACATGACAGATTAATCCCAGAACGGCAGACATGTAAGCACGCAGGGCTGTTATCACTCATCACATCTATCATGTTGTGGACACGGACAACCCTGCGTTATCTGTCCGTTCAGTAACCATTCTAGGTTAGGTCAAGTGACATCCATAGCGTCTCAAAACTTAATTATGATCAACTTTCCTTATATGACAGATTAATCCCAGAACGGCAGACATGTAGGCACGCAGGGCTGTTATCACTCATTACATCTATCATGTTGTGCACATGGACAACCCTGCGTTATCTGACCTTTCAGTAACCATTCTAGGTTAGGTCAAGTGACAACCACAGTGTCACAAAACTTGATTATGCTCAACTTTTCTTATATGACAGATTAATCCCAGAACGGCAGACATGTAAGCACGCAGGGCTGTTATCACTCATCACATCTATCATGTTGTGGACACGGACAACCCAACGTTATCTGTACTTTCAGTAACCATTCTAGTTTAGGTCAAGTGACAACCACAGTGTCACAAAACTTGATTATGCTCAACTTTCCTTGTATGACAGATTAATCCCAGAACGGCAGACATGTAAGCACGCAGGGCTGTTATCACTCATCACATCTATCATGTTGTGGACACGGACAACCCAACGTTATCTGTACTTTCAGTAACCATTCTAGTTTAGGTCAAGTGACAACCACAGTGTCACAAAACTTGATTATGCTCAACTTTCCTTATATGACAGATTAATCCCAGAACGGCAGACATGTAAGCACGCAGGGCTGTTATCACTCATCACATCTACCATGTTGTGGACACGGACAACCCAACGTTATCTGTACTTTCAGTAACTATTCTAGGTTAGGTCAACTGACAACAACGGAGTCGCAGAACCTAGTTATGTTCGACTGTCCTGAGATGATAGATTATTCCCAGAGCAACAATCATGTAAACACGCAGGGATGTTATCATCAATCACATCTCCCATGGTGTGGGCACGGACAACCCAACGTTATCTGTACTTTCAGTAACTATTCTAGGTTAGGTCAACTGACAACAACGGAGTCGCAGAACCTAGTTATGTTCGACTGTCCTGAGATGATAGATTATTCCCAGAGCAACAATCATGTAAACACGCAGGGATGTTATCATCAATCACATCTCCCATGGTGTGGGCACGGACAACCCAACGTTATCTGTCCTTTCGGTAACTATTCTAGGTTAGGTCAACTGACAACAACGGAGTCGCAGAACCTAGTTATGTTCGACTGTCCTGAGATGATAGATTATTCCCAGAGCAACAATCATGTAAACACGCAGGGATGTTATCATCAATCACATCTCCCATGGTGTGGGCACGGACAACCCAACGTTATCTGTACTTTCAGTAACTATTCTAGGTTAGGTCAACTGACAACAACGGAGTCGCAGAACCTAGTTATGTTCGACTGTCCTGAGATGATAGATTATTCCCAGAGCAACAATCATGTAAACACGCAGGGATGTTATCATCAATCACATCTCCCATGGTGTGGGCACGGACAACCCAACGTTATCTGTACTTTCAGTAACTATTCTAGGTTAGGTCAACTGACAACAACGGAGTCGCAGAACCTAGTTATGTTCGACTGTCCTGAGATGATAGATTATTCCCAGAGCAACAATCATGTAAACACGCAGGGATGTTATCATCAATCACATCTCCCATGGTGTGGGCACGGACAACCCAACGTTATCTGTCCTTTCGGTAACTATTCTAGGTTAGGTCAACTGACAACAACGGAGTCGCAGAACCTAGTTATGTTCGACTGTCCTGAGATGATAGATTATTCCCAGAGCAACAATCATGTAAACACGCAGGGATGTTATCATCAATCACATCTCCCATGGTGTGGGCACGGACAACCCAACGTTATCTGTCCTTTCGGTAACTATTCTAAGTTTGGTCAACTGTTTATCTAAAGTGTCATAACTCTTAGAAATTATATTCTAAAGGCACTGTTTACTAATATAAATAAAACATTGATTATATTTAAAATTATGGGAGAATTGTGTATTTTTTTACAGCAATAGTTTATGTTCCAATAAGCAGAGCTCCTCCTTACTATAATAAATAGAAATGGTTCATCACGAGATATTTATACGTTGCTTTAAGAATCCTGAGAACACATTTATAATCTAATAAAATGTTACATATTTAACGTTTCTTATACCTCATGAGTCTTATAAATACATAGTTATAAAGTTTTATAGCTGTTAACTAACGAATAAAGAGGCTTAAATTTTGTTCCAAACAATATATTGAATTCTATTTTTAATTTACATAACGGTAATTTTGGGACTCTCTTCATCCTTACCTTTCATTTCTTTATTATAAAGAATATCAAAATATCATTTAGTAAAAAAGATTTATTTGATAAATCTGCAAATTTCGAGTCTGCAAAATAAATGAGTTAAGACTCATGCATAGGTTAAACATGTTAACCGATTATAATACTTTTTTCACAGATTTTCTAAATTCGTGAGTTTTTTAAATTGTTGGTATTGTTTTTGTAAGTATTTACTAATACAGTATGTGCAACTGTTTGATTATCGAACAGTTGGAATTTGCTGGCTACAGTCTTATTGCTAAGACCGTACAGTACACCACTATTTATAGTTGAAGTTGTCGCTAGGATGAGGACTTGTTGCCGCGACCAACATACCGCAGTGTACTCAAGAGGGTTCCAAGTTAACCGACTCCATTATAAACACTTGTCAACTACACCCTTCAGATCTAAATTTAGCGGCGAAAACAAAACAAATAACAGCAATAATCTAACACGCAACGGTTTTTCAACGGGTGTGTGTTTTTCTATTGGAATATTTAAAACAATAAGAAATAGATTTTCCGGTACAGTCGAAAGAAATAGGTAGATTTTTTGACAACTGCAAATAAAAACTTATTTGCCATGTGCTTGACATGTACTCAACATCTCCTAAACTGTTTGAAATCAAAAACATTGTATATAAAAAATCTTAGGAAATATTATAAGCGTTACAGAATACTTTTTATTGTTTTCTCTAGGTTTATAAATAACGGAGTTATGAAAGTTTTTAAAGTTTGTACGGTCACCATAATGGACAAAATGGTATAACAAGCTGGCCAAAAAAACTAAATCAAGATATTTATAAGATACATTTTTGTACCACGTCCTTTGACGTTTTTTTATAATTATTGATTCTAGTATCATGTAGCATCATGTATAGACATCTTTAAAATGCTTATTTTGAATAAAAATTCTAACAAAGAGTTACGTAAATTTCTTTAAAAGTATGTAAGATGATCACCAACGGCTAAATATAAGGAAAATGTAAAACGGAGAAAATATTATAGAAATTTAAAGTTTATAAAATAGTACTACCTTTATATCCATTGAACTCCCTGATATGGTATATTTGAAATAATTTTTTATCAATATTCCTGATAACTCTCTTTGGCCAACTGTGTTTGTTCAGACTTTTACGCAGCATGAATTCCTACCAATAACTCCAAGGATCTCAGGTCTGCTTGGGAAGATCTCGCAATATATGGATGCCTCATATTTTTGTATACATTGATGTTACATTGGTTTCCAATTTCAATCCCTATCGGTATGCTTACAATACAACCGTACTGTGTTTTCCTATGTTTGAAAATTGTGGAGGCTTCGATTTTTAAAAACAGTTTCAACAGAGTTGGATATTTATACTAACTGAAAAATATCAAAATAATGAACTGAACTCGTTATCCTACAGGCAGTATTCAACCGGATATCACATGACTTCTCGATAGTCCTTTTGTCGGTGGCTATGAGATCTCCATGCGAGAGTATATGTGCGAAGGTAGTGAGTGATATTCTCTATCATGCTAGATAAATTAGATTACTTAACATTAAACAAATCTTATTACACTTTCAATCAGATAAGACCGTAACTAGCGAAATTTTTTCTAATACAAAAGTGGAGAGTTTATACAAGATGATTGATTACTTGGAATATATTATTTTCCGACAGCACTCTTACTGGAGGGATTAAAGCGTGTACGCGTTTGTTAAGTTATAAAATATGGACAAAATATTCCATCCCTAAGAGATGACTTAGATTCTTGGTGGTTCTTGACATAATTTTTGTAGTTTGTTATAATTGCCTGCAGTGAAATATTATGACCACAGTAATAAAGATTTGTAGATATAGTCAGAAATGCTTAGAGCCGTCTTGCTAAAGAGAATTGCTGCGCAAAAAACCATTCTTCCATTGTTAACCACTCTGGGATCATGAGCGACATGGCACTTAAATGTTTATTGGGTGAAGAATACAAATTTATGCTATAAAGACTTTTTGGAAGAAATCTAGATCTAGATAACGCTGTTTTTAAACTACGAACTTTCGAGCACTCTGCAAAAGAGGTTTAATTAAAATCTCTATTAAAATGTATTCTGGGAAACAAACTAGGTTTCATAAACGGTCCAGTTTTAGACTTGCATGTCTGATGCAGCGTAACAGAAGAATTTTCGGTGATATTAACCTCTTGCGCTTACCTCAGGGACACAGCGTGGTTCATCAGAATTGGTCAAAACTCTGTATGTCTTACAATAGTCGTAAAACTGAAAAGCTGAACATTAATTTCTTTGACCATTATCCTACCAAACTGAAATAACAAATAGCCAAATCAACAGAATGAATAATTTTATGACTTAACTGACAGTAATAGCCTTTCTAACAAATTGTATCTGCCTACATTGTCTAGTTATTTGAAAATAAATAATTTTTCTTTACTTGAAACTCATTAAAAATATTAGATTTGTTTGAAAATAAACGTATCCAAGTTATTTAAAAAAATATATACTAAATAAAGTAACATAAGCAATAAGGTATAATGAAAATTATAATATCTTTAGTTATTCTTTTGTCTATATTGTATTGAAAAAATCAAACCTCTTATAATGTATAATTTTATTACAAAATACATAAAAATATTATTATTAAATAGGAATAACAGGAGGAATGTATCAATGATCTTAATCCCCGATAAATATAAAACGTTTATACACTTATGTACCTTTATATTATGGGTGTACAATGTGGTATTTACATGTTTATCAAGATTGACTTTTAATAGTTTCTTTACTAATTTATACTTTATTTTTCACAAAATAGTAATATTATTACAAGGTAGATACAACAATTAATAATATGAAACAAAACATAAAAATATAGACTAGCAGCAATAAAATATAAATATGATAAAAAGTTTTGATGATAAAGCAATTTTTACAAAATAAAACTTCTAGCGCATATACTATTTAAAATAATGAAAATAAATTAAAAAAGTGAATATGGCAATGGCGGTTGTGGTTTTTACCCCATAACTCCAATGATCTTAAATACAGTTATGCTTAAAGAACAAATAAATACTTAAAAGAAAGTGTGTTCAATAATATTTTTTCAAACTACAGATTTTACAAAGGTTGTTTTACATACGTCGCGCAATGTACAAAGGTCTTAATATAACAAATAGTAAATTTAAAAATATTAAATTTACATTTTACACTTCAAAATATAAACACTATATACACTAATATAAAATGTTGTTTTAAAATTATATTGTAGCATTATTAAATGTCTAAATATCTGAAAACAATTCGTGTCATAGATATCACTGAATTACAAATATAAATCTTCTCAGATTTTAGGGAGGAAGGAGCTCATGGAGATTTCAACCGTATTTCTGTGCCCAGAGACATGAAGCCTCAATTCAATGAAAGATTACAATTCTTGGAATATGTAGATTTTTTGATTTCTTGGACCCTACGTCCAGACATGTTCTTTCCGAATAAGATTTGAATTCTTTCTTTACTGTCCTACATTACCTGCATTTTAGCATTTACAGAAATATCAACGTATTTCCGTTAAAGTCGCATTCTTCCGTATCACTTCTTCTACTTTTATATCACTTTTTTACATGAATAATCACAAACTTACTTCTTTTTACTATTTATCTGTACAAGTGAGCCGGAAAATGTTATACTGGCCATCAATCTGGACTAAAATAATAATAATTCCCGGTTGTGAGTTCACATTGAAATTGTTGTTAACTTAATATTATCAATAAACTTGCTCAAAAGTCCAAGGTCGCCAATGGCGGAAACCAGTTTGTTGTTGCACTTGTAAATAGATGTCGTTTAGATGTTTTAAAATAAATTTGGAAGACAAAAAAAGAGTTGAAAAATTATCCATTTCAGAGGAAATTAAAAAGTAAAAAATTACAGACTAAGTACATTTTCTTATAATATAACGGACACAGCACACAAAGCACACAGACAGTAGTTCGTAAATGACCAGCTGTTTAAAACATGTATTCATAAATTTTACTTAAAAATACATATTTTTAATATAATTTTTATAGTTTATAAAATTCTATCACACTAGGCATGAATAAAAACGTGTACATTTTAATTATTAACTATGTTTGCGCAATGTCAAATGGAAGTGTCTAGTTTAAAATATAAACTTTAGATTACAAAAGTTTTTTTTAAATATTTAGGACAACTTAGCAAAACCTTTTGTCCATGATTTAAGCACTTTGGACCACTGTGGAAATCCAGGACATTTTAATTTTCAGTTGAGAGTTTCCGACGTTGACGTTTTTGATCTTTCAGTGAAGTCAATAGAACGAGGCCAATAAATTTTATTAGTGAAATTTCTTTGAAGAAGGATTTACATTGATAACGTGCTACGATGAGATCTGCTGTTGTTTGAGAAATGCCAAAAACCAGGCCCCTGTAATTATTCCCCTGAACCAGCCAAGGAATTATCACAGATTACCACCCTCCAAATTTATTAGACTTTTCAATGTAGTCACAAGCTAACATTATTGGGGCAAAGTCTATTATTAATTACGTTAATTTTATAATTTACAATCATTAAAAATCAAATTTGTAGTAATGTTTTTATTCACTACTCAAACTTATTATCTTTATTTAATTATTAATTAGTTTTCCCGCTACTATTATTATAAAAGCCTCGTTTATGTTCAAGATAAAACACTACGTTATATAAGGCTAAAGATAATTCTGACATTTCCTAAAAGTTAAAGTATTTCGAAATACAATTTTCCAGCAACCTTAACAGTTTTGTTTATTTTTGGTACACATATGCATGAATAGAATATAAAAGATATGCCACATAAAAACAACTAAAAGTAATACTACTAAACATATTAAATAAAAATTGTATTATTTACTAAATTGTATTAATTTTAGTTATGTAGAGATGCTTAAAATATGGCATAATTTAAAACTAGCTAAGCCACAAATATTACTGGCTAGTATGATTCACGGTGAAGTACATGACACCGGAGTTATAAAGTCCGAATTTTGAAATAGTGAAGAGATGCGATGTACAAAAGTTGGCAAAGAAGTTGGGTTCTAAAGCTCGGAGTAGGCTCAGAGTTACACAAGACCGTCTTGGACGTGTAGAGGGTGGAGAGAATTAAGTTTTAGGTTTAGTTTCATTTTCAAGATACGATTGTGTATAGTTTGAGGAGGAATTAATTAATGGGAAGTGAACTAAAACCTCCCCTTTTACATTATTTTAAACAAGATAGGAATCTTTTCTTACACAAATTTCAAATTACAATATTATTGATTGACCATAACCGAAGGTACATCTTTCGAAAGGCTGAAAATTTCGTTTCTGTCTTTGTACATGTCTATCTGTCTGTCTGGCACTCAATCTACATGACATTTCGAGAACGAATTGGCCTATTTTGCATGAAATAGAATGTCCTCACTTATACACAAGGAACATCGAATTCAATGGTTCAGTGCATGTTACTTCAAGGACTTTGGCTCAGCTTTAGCAAGCACTTTGACGGGCAACCATGTCGGTAATGAGATAATTGCAGGATAATTACATTCTGAAATAAACTGAGTACATTCCATATGACATGCCAACATGCGACATAGAAACGAGTGTAGGCTACATAATGGAATAAAATTCTGTATAGTTGAAATGTTGTATGCAACCTCAGATTAATCTGTTACGAGACATCTATTAATTACAATATTGAAAAAAACTAAACTTTTGGACACGTATTAATAATTTATTTAATATGAGACAGCTCGAATAGTTCTACTACCAACAATAAAGCCGAAAAATGTAAAGTTTATCGTTGTCCAAATGAGGCTAAAATCAAAAAGTACAGCTGATTTTTAAAAGATTGGCCTGTTGATATAGTAGTTTATTTCCAATATCCAAATATTTATTTAGATGATTTTATTTAGTATAAATACAGAGCTTTTTATTTAACAATTTTATTTATGTAAATTTATGATTATGAAGTAACCTTCTCTAGATTTAAAAGCTGAAGCTAGATTTAGGGCTTTAATAAATATAATTATCGTAGCTATAAACGAAATTATGAATGTCATAAAAAATAGACGCAAGGAGAACAGGAACTCATAATGAGGACTATTCCTCTCATTCAGTAGGATGTAGGATTTCTGACATGCTATTGATATTTGATAAAGACACGATCATGTATCAAATCCGGGACTCGCCAGTTATGAGAAATAATTTGTAACTAATTGTTGTATTATGAGGTGGCTTAAAAACGCGCAGAAGAGAAATTTAGAACCATATGGCAGCAACTTAAACCCATAAACTTGGCCACTTATACCGGTTACGGCTGCCTGCGGTCGGTGCAGCTATAAATTATTATTTACGGCTATCCTGTCTGATGTTGCTTGTTGTTTGTATAAAACTCAATTCGTGTGAGATCCTCGGTGTGAGTGCTCAATTATTACAAATAATAATGCTTAATGGTGAGATACTAATGAATTACTACTTATTAATTGTTAAGTTAAACATTTTACGGCGTATTCTGCTTGTATCAACATACAAAACTGCTAGGTTTACAATATAAAAATGTTGTATATTGCAAATATGCAAAATAACTTAAAACAATAATGTATTGATTTCAATACAGTTTAAAAGCTTTGTATAAAAATCTATTTTTAAAATTAAATCTGAAACACTTAATTTTATTCTTAATACCACAATGACAAGTTTATTTGTATGGCTATGATTGTTCTATAAATTCGGTATCTTATTAAAATTGTGCATATTGCAGAAATAAAAATACGGTTATTGGCTTCAATATTGTTATTTGATCCATCAGCATTATTTTTAGTATTCAACAGATTGTGATAACAAATAAACAACACAGGTACACGACCACGACCAATTCTTCACCTTAAAGGGAGTTGAATATAAACAACGTGACACTAAAATATTGTTCAATCTGTGAGTGTTTGTGAGTATTGTTCAATATAAATAACACACTTAATTGCTTAGTCTTGCTTCACATACATATGACCAAACAACATACACAATAGGAATAAACATTCCACTTCACAGCGTTTGACTTACACTGATACACATGCCATACACACCAAACCATTTACTGATACAAACCACCCTAGAGCTGAAATCTTACACTGATACACACTGTGTCCTAGAATCTGGAATATTGAAGAGTCGCTTTAATAAGATCTACATTCCACCCTCCGCTTAGAGCAGCGTTTGAAATCTTACACAGATACACATTGTGTCCTAGAATCTGGAGTCAACGCTGCCTGAAGAGTCGCTTTAATCTACAGATCTACATTCCACCCTCCGCTTAGAGCAGCGTTTGAAATCTTACACAGATACACATTGTGTCCTAGAATCTGGAGTCAACGCTGCCTGAAGAGTCGCTTTAATCTACAGATCTACATTCCACCCTCCGCTTAGAGCAGCGTTTGAAATCTTACACTGATACACATTGTGTCCTAGAATCTGGAGTCAACGCTGCCTGAAGAGTCGCTTTAATCTACAGATCTACATTCCACCCTCCG
This sequence comes from Homalodisca vitripennis, assembly GCF_021130785.1. Lineage (NCBI taxonomy): Eukaryota > Metazoa > Arthropoda > Insecta > Hemiptera > Cicadellidae > Homalodisca > Homalodisca vitripennis. The sequence continues at coordinate 125,731,835 of NC_060211.1, read as the reverse complement.
CTTAGAGCAGCGTTTGAAATCTTACACTGATACACATTGTGTCCTAGAATCTGGAGTCAACGCTGCCTGAAGAGTCGCTTTAATCTACAGATCTACATTCCACCCTCCGCTTAGAGCAGCGTTTGAAATCTTACACAGATACACATTGTGTCCTAGAATCTGGAGTCAACGCTGCCTGAAGAGTCGCTTTAATCTACAGATCTACATTCCACCCTCCGCTTAGAGCAGCGTTTGAAATCTTACACTGATACACATTGTGTCCTAGAATCTGGAGTCAACGCTGCCTGAAGAGTCGCTTTAATCTACAGATCTACATTCCACCCTCCGCTTAGAGCAGCGTTTGAAATCTTACACTGAATACACATTGTGTCCTAGAATCTGGAGTCAACGCTGCCTGAAGAGTCGCTTTAATCTACAGATCTACATTCCACCCTCCGCTTAGAGCAGCGTTTGAAATCTTATACTGATACACATTGTGTCCTAGAATCTGGAGTCAACGCTGCCTGAAGAGTCGCTTTAATCTACAGATCTACATTCCACCCTCCGCTTAGAGCAGCGTTTGAAATCTTACACTGATACACATTGTGTCCTAGAATCTGGAGTCAACGCTGCCTGAAGAGTCGCTTTAATCTACAGATCTACATTCCACCCTCCGCTTAGAGCAGCGTTTGAAATCTTACACTGATACACATTGTGTCCTAGAATCTGGAGTCAACGCTGCCTGAAGAGTCGCTTTAATCTACAGATCTACATTCCACCCTCCGCTTAGAGCAGCGTTTGAAATCTTACACTGATACACATTGTGTCCTAGAATCTGGAGTCAACGCTGCCTGAAGAGTCGCTTTAATCTACAGATAAGCTCAATCTGGTTACCCATCAGCATCCAGTGCTATTTTAGATGAAAAGGAAGAGGTAGGTATGTGTAGAAAAGTCGGTTGATCTGCCATTCTTTGGAATCGTGTTTATAATCTCAATTAATTGTGCACCTGATGAGACACTGAGAATACCTCTTCATCTAGAATACTAGATTATTATTAGTCGAGAAGCTCTTGCACCGTGAGGAGGTGTCCGAACGAAGCACTCGCCAGGACGAAAAGCTTCACTTCCCTACTAAGGTGAGTCTGGAAGTCGGGAGGAGAGGCTTCTTTTATTTATTTATTTATTTTTTTTTTTTTGTAAAAAGGAGAAGCCGATCCCCTTTTAAGCCTTATTCTGCCCGTCCTCATGGGCCACTGGCCTGTGCGAGGATCTTATCAAACAGAATAAGGGGGAGAGTCGATACAGTACAAGGTCGATGGTACTGATAAAAAGTGCAACGGTCACAGACAGGATTCGAACTCATTCCCATCATTGGGTTCTTCATTGGGGGATTATTTCGGCCCCATTTGTTTAATGCTCTCCCTGAACACACCAGAAATGTTGTATCTTGTACTAGTTTTAAAACAAAGGTAAGGAAATTATCAGGTACATTTTCTTGGTAGGACTAGACTAATCCTTGTGTATATAATTGTATGTGTGTTTTTCTATTGTTATTTTATTTTTAGTTTAATTTAGCTATATCTTGATTTTACAAGAGTTGATTTGACAAGACAATGATTTTATTGTTGAAATACGCTCTCTGAATAAAAGCCATGTTTATGTATTTTATTTATTTTTTATTTCACTGGATAGCTGCTGGGTGAATAGAGCTTAAAAAAATATTTTTATGTACTAGCGTTTGCATGATATCTGACTTTTAACGTTTACAAATGGAAGAATCCATTGTTAGGTATTTATAATGCATACAATCTATCCCTCATCTCCAATATTGGGTTCGCATCAGGTGAAGTAATAACTCTCCTCCTTGTCCTTGCATATTGAAAACCACTGAAATGTGAGCACAGCAGAAGATTTATTGCATTGCGCTAGGAAAGGGTATTCCATCCCTCTTGTGGGTTGTACTATGATGGGCGGGGAAGCCAGAAATGTGAGGGTGGGACACAGTAATGGAAGTGATGTATGTGACCCAACAAACAAGTTCAGCACAACTGTTTTGCCTCGACATTCTGGTTTTGACAGTTTAAATTCTCTTTAATATCCACACAAGTTTTGCAGGAAACCCTTTGCAGAGACTTTTAACTTTAGTTTAAAACACCTTAGATTGGATATTCATGGACTAATTGTAAAAGCAAAGACTACAAATCTCCTATTTTAAAAACAAGTTAATATATTTTAGAATTTTGAAACGCTTATATTATTACGGAACTCCACTTTAGTGAGACTAACAATTTTAAAATAAAATATTTCAACAGTACTGTTCATTAAATTATGTTTATTTTGTGCAGTGTATTGAATTATTGCGTAAAGATTAAAGAGTTCTGTTAATAATATTAATTAAACTATTGTAAATGTTCTGTATACAATATGAGGTTGAGTGGTAGAGAGGGCTTACTAGCCCTAACTCCGCCTCTTTAATAAAGGCATTTTTCATTATATTTAGTTATAATGACACCACAAACATAATCTTTGTAAAACCTTGAACAAGGGTGTCTGGTTTACTTAATTTTATATAATTATATTACAATATATCTGAAACATTCCTGCAGTATGACTGGAGCGTCACTCTAGTGTTATATAAGTAGCTTATAAAATAAACGCGCATAAATGTCTTCGCATAGATATAAATACATTGAAACCATATAATGCACGTGTACAATAAGTAGGTTACGAAGAACATTTAACCTTGTTTTCCTCCTGAGCTCTGTGTTAACTTCATGAATATATTTTGACCACGTTATACAAAGTTATTTTTATTTTTAAACTGAAATTTATTGCTGAAAGTGGAGACTCATTCTTTTTTATAGTTCTATTACGGTAATTTAAATTTAATCTAGATTTAATAAAAAAAACGTGTCTTACGGTTGGATAAGTGTGTCAAGTAAAAAAATATAATATGAGAAGAACTATCGTTGGAAACTTTTGATAGTCTGTCATTTCGATCCCTACCAAAAACTAGCTTGGCTGATGAGTGATTTCTGTCTTAGAAGAAGTTTGTCTATCGATATCAAGCCAACCGAGGTTGTATGCTCATAGAAAGCAAATTGGCTCATGGCTTCTACGCTAGTTAGTAGTCTATTAAGGTGTTTAAGGAGCTATACAATCATTGATCTACATTGTGTTTTATGACTAAACCTTCAAACTGTCACAGACCACACACTTTCACGTCAATTACTATAAAACATTCTCTATGGTATATTTAACTCTAATCAGGAATGATTATAATCGTATCCAAAGTTCAATAGTTCAATAATATCTTAACACAAAAAATTATGGTTGCCTGTAAAGTCGGTTTTACGGGCGAAGATTTTAAGTGACAACGTCTTTTTCTCGGTAGAATATTTATTGATATGAATATTATTAAATTGCACAATAGGAACAAGGAATTGAATGAAAATAAGAATTGCACAAATTTTAACTATAGAAATATATTTTGTTTACTAAAACATTGTACATAATTTGAAATTAATTAAAATTTGTTATTGTAAATGGTAAAGTTGAATAAAACATTTACTAAAATTGGAATTTGAAATTCTTGCTAAACACAGTTAAATTCTAACTCCGCGCGTGGTGATTGGTCGGTTTAGTTCGTTTGTTTGGTCGCACTGTTATGACAGGTTAGAGGTTATAATTTGTTATTTTAAATGTTTGACTAGCAATACGCGCTGTTTCTTCTCAATCGACTGAATTACGATTGATTGCAGAGTGATTTAAACTAATAATTTACTTAACACTATCAACATTTGTCAATAGTATGACATAACCTATAAACTTAGTTTCTCAACTTTTGTGTCAATCTAACAATTAATCAATCAATCATAGTTTACGATAATGAAATATCAGTGTACAATTATTTACCTTTATTGTTGTAGTTGTTGTAAATGACGAATCTAAGCACTCCACATTTTCACGAATAAACATAGTTATCTGCTTTATCCCGTGCGGCGGACCCACAGTTATCTGCTTTATCCCGTGCGGATCCCGTGCGGCGGACTCACTGGACGGGCATCGTAACGTTACCGGGCGTTACACTTTTTCATGAGTGACTCCGAGCCGCAACCTAATTTAAGACGTTGTCACGTCAAAAGGAAAAATGTACCTTAATAGCAGTTACCAGTTTCACAACACGCAGACTACATCTGTAAAATATGGCGGGTAAATAAAATTGTATGACTTGATAATTTACGCATAAACAGTAGAATGAATTAAATTGAGTTGTCATAAAAGAAGCGCCTGCAGTGCAGCCGAGCGCACAGTTATCTTTGTTCCAATCATAACTTGGAAGTCTGAGAGGAGTTGGCTGCGAGATTCTAAACTTTACCGGTACTGAATCGCTAAGTTTTGTGAGGAATTGAGGTTAAAATAGCTTTTCTTTGTGGAACCTCACCTTTCAACGTGCTTTTCGTACTTATTATCTTCTATTGAAATTATTTAGTGTGGGAAAATGAACAATAATATTGTGTATAAAATAGTTTAGGAAACTTATTACAATAGATTATATGACAATGTATACATGGTGATTGATATATGTGTGCCACATGTTTTATAGAAAAATGCAAAATATAAAAAGTTATTTAGACACGTCCCTGTATATATTAATATCAACAATTTCATTTGTTATTCCAGCTATTCCAAAATGGCGGCCAAATCGAACGTTTTAAAATACAAACACCTTTTTATGTGATGATTTCTGATATAATATGCAATTTTAATACTTTTTAGTCTTGTGTTATTTTTCATCAACCTAAGTATTTCAAATATTAACGGCTTGAGTTTGAATCTTTCTTCCGCTAAATGGAGTAACTCTTGAGGGTTTCCATCTATTTAAAATAAAAATGTGTAAACAAATATTTTAATGGAAACTCTACTGAATATTATTTTCAACAAATTGGTGGTTTTTAAATGTTTATAATGTTAGACAATTGTTTATTGTGGCTGTCAATTCCAACATTGTAAACAAATAGTTTGATGTGTTAATTTCGAGTATAAAAAGTAAATTTCAAGAAACTCTTATTTAATGCAATTCTTCATAGATATTAATGTGATCTATCAATAAATATTTAAATAAAACTGTTATTACACTTCTAAATTAATTTATTTGACAGATAATTTCTCCCCTCTAACCCTTAATAACTATTTAACAGTCATGTTAATAAAAAATAACAATGTCTTAAAACTGTATTTTATACCCGAAATACCCAAAATTTAAAAATCTTGAGTTTATTGATAACTTTTAAAATTACAATATTGTATATAATAAAATATCCGGGAAGTGTGGTTTTCAATATATATATATATAATAATACATATTTTTTTATAATACCTCTTGTGTTATTCAAGTAAAACTATTAGCACAATTATCAATCATCATGTGTACATGTTTGAAAGCTATTTTCAAACTTATAATTGAGGGGTTTAAGGAGAGAGTAGTATAAATATTTACCAAATGCACTAGCCAACACCGAATTCAGATTTGTTGTACTATATGGTGATGTAGTGGTAAATATAATTTATACAATGCCTAAGGCCTAAATATCAAAGTTAATCAAACCCAGGCGACTAACTAAGGTTTCTGTAGTCCACCAGCCAACTGGAATGCGCTAAACCCAGTTGCAGTAGAGAAGACAATAGTTGAGGTAGAGGTTCGTACGGCCGACCATTTATCCTTAGCCAACCAGAGATTTTGGTTCCAAACTGTCTACCCACCAAACAGGCACAGTGCCTGGAGCAATTTCAAAACTTAAACTCCATTATATAGAATGAATATACTACACTGACGTTTCTTTATTTAGATTAACACCGATTTCAAATTGTTTTTTTTAATTGCATTCTTATTCTACATCTTTTATTTAAAATCTTCGAAGCAAGGGCGATTGGACTTTTTGAACCCATACCTGTTAAGAAAATATTATTATGCTGCATATTATAATGCTGAAATCCATCTATTTTGTGCTTGAAGTCGTTTCTTTTTCTCTCAAAACAGTTGTAAATTTGATGAAAAATTCACCAATTTTCTCAAGAGTATGAAAATTCTAAAGTGGATTGTAATATATAAATGTATACCAAACTTTTTAATTAAACTTTATGACATATTTTAGTTTTAAATATCTCTTCCGGATCAGTTAGAAGAAATGTAGACTTCACATGTGACCGTCATCTCTAAATGTAAAACTGAAGATGCTTTAAAACTTTTGATGTTTAATTTGCACAAGACAGATGAGAAAATAACTAGTTTTTAATCTAATCGTTACACTTAAATGTTTTTTTAAAACTCCATATATTGAATCATTAAAAGGTCAATATTTAAATTAGCTTATACTAGCTTATTACTAGGTGATAAGTGATAATAAGTGATTTTAACAACGTGGGCGTAAAGCGAGGTAACAGCTAAATTTAGAATCAGAAATTAAATATGAAGAATGCAGAAAAGTAATGATAGGGTTCGTTTCTGTCGAGGTCTGAGGAAACAAGAGGAATACAGCGGGCTGGATTTGACATAAAAGGCCTTCATTATATTGGAATTACACAGACATAATAAGGAAATAAATCACGGGACCGGCAATAATATAACCTATAGCGTGGGGAAGGATACTCATTATATATAAAACATTTACAGCACTTTTTTGTTATTGATAAATACGTTATAGATTTGTACGTACCTTAACTAATGTTAAAATCTTCATAAACAGTCCAATCTACTTTAATTCGTTCAACTGTAAATAAGCTGATATCTTTGCGAGCCAGCGAGGTTGAGTAATAGAATTCTATCCGCCTCAGTTCTTTAGATGGTTCATCCAATAACACTTGTCATAAGTTCTCGCTGAGACTTAACAACGTTTTCACCTCTTTTATGTTCGAGTATAAAAGTAAAGTTTACAATAATAACTGAGTTAACCGATCTCAATACATTGCACTTCAACAAAAACTAAAGTTTTGTTAAAAACAAACTATATAGAACAATATAAATAGTTAAAACCTAATTGTTACTATAAGTGTACAATTTTTTTAAATTTTTTGTATTTAATAATCTGTTTACGCAGTTCTGTGCCTAAAAGTTTCTGGATTGGAGGTAAGGTTCTCATACTTAATCTGAACATAATATGTACAGGCCTGCTTACGACCATAAGTGAAATCAGTATTGTTATCTCAGAAAAATACACAAAAATTAAGTTTTAATAACTTTACAATAGAATTACAAAGGGTATGTACTAAATATATTTTATTTGTCATGAATATGTTACAAATCAGTTCTGTACTGTAACAGAAAGGACATGATTACATTACAATTTTGACCCCACAATTAAAATTCAAATAATATTATATTATAATACAATATAGCAGCAAATTTTAAAAAAACTTTGTGTTGTCTGATTTAGAAACTAAGCTTATACTGTTTAATATAAAAAGTTTGAAAGTGAATATTTTATTTTAAGACTAGTTACAATGGAAATAAAACGTTTTAAAAGTACTGATTTCTCCTTCATTCGTGCTGGCTATGACAACTGTTTCTTGCTAGAAGATTAGTGTTGTTACTTTTCACAGTTTTCTAAAAATACAGATTTTGATTTTTAAAGGCAATACCGTAATTATACTTCAATCGGGTTTGCAATGGTATTTCTTGTCAACAACTAGTGACTATCATTCACTGACAATTTTTTCACGACTTTCCATAAATAATATAAACAAAAAATATTTTTGTTAAAACAAAACAACACTTGTAAAATGTAAAACGAACTGTAAAATGTATTACGTCACTTCCTCCTTCCCAAGTTGCTGCTGTTAAACGCTGTTTAAATATCGAAAAGATGCTTGATAAAAACCCGACTATTTAAATACTTCAATTGTTATTTCTTTTATATAATTCATAATTAAAATTATTATTACTAATAATAATTATTCCAATAATACGTTTCACAGGAGTAAAAACAATGTTTTGAATATGCTTAATTTCAAGTATTATTAACTTAACCAGTGAATATTTATTAATTATTCCGAAAAAAAACCTTTTCAAGCATTACATTTTTTTTTATTTACAGAAATGATTTTGACAATAGTGCAATAGTATCGTCAAATAATGATCAGTGCTTTCTCACGCTCAACAGTACCTGGTCAATAGATAGTTAATAGAGATTCTTATTTCTTACTTAAACATCACGCCACTTCCAAGCATCGTGTATACAATTACATAATTCAAATATAAAGGCTCGCCTCGTTAAGGAGAGCTTTCCTTAATCAACATAATTTTAAATCAAATATTTGAAGAATATAATAATGTAAACAATATTTGGAAGTTGGTTTTACCGGAAGCCTGATTTTAGGAATTACTGAGTTGTTTCGATTCAAAAAGGTTTACGTCAACTATTGTTAGTTTTTAAAATTGGTTATGATATATTTTAGGATCTTTTGTTTCAGGAACAATGAAAGAGGCAATAACTTTTACTTTCACTTAAACACTGTCATTGTTACCAAAAATAAAAGCAGATATAGACCGTGATGTGGAGCTTTATAGTTGATACACTACTCGAGGAGTGCCCAATGCGCAAAGGCAATCTCTACCAAGGAGTGTATCCTACTGACAGATAGGGCACGAGTTCGTTTCCGCTTCTGTAAACGAAGATGGATTCTCATTGTCTCTTTAGACAAACAGTTGAGTGAACTGCGATGATTTACATACGTTTCCAAATGACAGCGAACCAACCAAGTACTTTCCACACACCTTTTCAATATTCGTTCAGATTACACTGGATAGCTTCTGGGTTACCAGAGTGGCCTCATTGTAGCCTAAGTGTCTCTTATGCCGAAACGATCAAACTAATTCGTTTTGAAACTCGTCGTCACTGACATTCAAGGATATCTTCATACAGACATGTGCACTAGATTCCAAGAGTCAATCTGCACCAGTGTCGTATATTAGATGGTTCAATAAACGGAAGACGAAATGGAGCTTAGCTCAATAATCACACTGTATCCAACCATTCAATAAAAGTTTATTCCTTCACTAAGGAATCAACTTGTATTGAACATTCATAAGTACCCACAGATTAGACGATGTTTGGTGCAATGTTTTTGAAGCATGAATTCTATCCAACTCCTTGTTTGGAGCAATACGAAGCATAATAACTCTGTGCCAGTCATTTAAATTTACTTTCCTTGCTAAAGTTATGAAAATCTTATGAAACGCGGAGCCTACATTTAAATTTGAAATACGTTATATAGGGATTTAAATAGCTGGTATCGATGGAAACGTATTTGGATGGTCTTTGAATCAGTATACAATACTAAAAGGTTTTTGACATTGGACGAGATTAGGCAATTTATGATCAAGGTGTATACATTGCTTAGTAATTTCTACATTTCATATTGTAGCATTCTTTGAAGGAGGGGATGAGTGTTTGAAAATATCCCTTAATGTTTTATGAGTCCAAAGCGAAATGTATTCTTCACATGTGAGTAAAACTTGTAAATTATTAACCAACGAGAAATAATAATACTTTCGATGGTAACACGAAAACTATTTAAATTTAGTATTAATAATAATAACATGTATCTCTCGGTACTAAAAATAATTCAAAGTTAGTGATCGGTAATATTATAAAATGATTTTTGTCATTCCATACTTTAGTAAGGTTCAAATCTTATCGTTTTGTCAAGATATATGTATATATATAATTCTCAAGGATAAATCACACTGAATCAGTTGAATACAGAAAAAAAATGCGAAGTGAAAATTGTGCCAGTTCTGAAGAAACAAGAGATATACAGCGAGCTGAATTGTACATTAAAATACGTACATTGTATTGGATTCCAACATACATGATACTGTTATATATCAAGGAACCGGGAATGATTTAGTTTATAAAGTGAAGAGAATAATTAATAATAATAAATTTAAAAAACACATTTTTTGTTTTGATAGCCAAATTATAATTTTAACATACCATAACTAATGTTCAAATCCTCGTAAACAGTCCAATCTTCTTTAATCCGTTCAACTGAAAATAAGACGATATCTTTGCGAGCCAATGACGTAGAGTAATACAATTCTATCCGCTTCAGTTCTTTAGATGGTTCATCCAATAACACTTGTCATAAGTTCTCTCTGAGACTTACAGTGATTTTACCTCTTTTATGTTCAAGTATGAAGTTACAAAGTACTATAATGACTTAGTCATTCTACATCTGTCATATAAAAATACTAGTATTATGTGATATCAAAGTGATAGTTTTTTAAACAATGATGTATCCGAGAATATGAAATTAGTTTGTTTGTAAAGGTATGTTTCAAATATTTTCGTTAAGGAGATAAGCTTGTCTCGTCAGCTAAAGCGTTTGGGTTAGAGGTAAGATAGGTTTTAATTCTAATCCGAACACTTTATATTCAGTCATATCATTGATCTCAAACAAGTCCAAAATGTTCATTTGTTTACTCTTTTGGCATGGTTGTTACTGTGGATTGTTGACTGGGATTTTTGATAAAAAATTAGTTGGCCGGATCTTACTTACGTTTGTATCTGTTTCAAGTAAAATTTTTATTATTTGTTGTGGTAAACTCTGCAATGGCCTAAATTCTAGCAATTTGCAACATACCTGGCTAAGTATCCAGTGTTTTGTATATGCTGTATATAAACAGTATCCTTGGACTCCTATTCTCACAGGAGCCACAAACCTGTCCGCTGTGGGGAAAACGCGAAGCCTTGTACAGTAACCCGAACACTGTGTTTAATTCTTTGTTTTAGACGATGGAAGGATTGTGAAGGAAGCAGGATTTTTCCGGACATTGTATCTTCCAGTGATACAAAAAATCTGCACCACGTTGTTTAATCGTCTAACCTTGTTCACAGATGAAACTATATATAAAGGGTATTTCGTTTCATCTATAGTATAATGACTAAGACTACTATTGTTTGTTACATTTTGTGGAATGACTATGAATTAATAAAAATGGATATAATTTCAGTGTTGCGAATGTGTAGTTACCATACACTATTTAATGTGTACATTCTTACTCGTACACAAGTATTACGTTGGAACATTGCACTAACTACTCATCTTTAAAGCTCGTTTAAAAGCTCTTTTCGTCTAAAAGCGTTTCAAAAGATGAGTTTAAGACAGAAAACTGGGAGGCCACGTGATTGGCTAAATGTGAGAAATTATAGAATGAATGGGAAACGGGTGAATTAAATATTGTATATGTCTGAATAGGCACTAGAAGGAATAAATGACGAAATTTTAGTTGTATTTCATTACATTGACGATTGTGATACAATGATTAAATTTTAAATTATGCAATAAAGACATTTATTGTCATTATTTAAGGAAATCTTGAATTACCAGTCAATTTTCAGAAATTAAGTCTAAGTATATAAGTCAGCGTAAAACATGTACGCGTATGCAGTTAAATAGCAATATATAAAATATATAGTTAAAGTAAAAGTAAAGTGAAGCAATGTTTTATTTTACCGGGCGAAGTTAGGGCTAAGAAGCCCTCTAACCCTTAACATGCGGACCAACGGCTTAAAGGTGACTTCCGAACCACCACCAACATGTGGGCAGCGGACTACTTGCAAGGACAGGATCGCTCAGCGGTCACCGATCCAAGCAGCAGCCACGATCGACGGTGCTTGATTTGGTTACCTCGTGATAACCGCCGTACCAATATTGTGAATTTTACTGTTAAAAAAACCAACTAACTGTGTTACCGCCAGAAATTGAGCTTAAATATAGTATTTTAAAAACAGAATGTTATAATTTACGTATACATTTTACTGTGATAGTCGTATTTCCCATTGTGGAACAGGCTTGCTAGCAAGGCACCCCAGTGTTGTTACAACTGATACATTCATGCACTGGTGAACACCGGAGACTGACTGTATCCTACATAGAGAGAATGATCGGATCCGGTGTTTCCAGATTATATCTTCACTCGCCACTTCTGTCTGCTGCAGGTTTTATAACCTGTTTCATCCATGTCGTTCCATAACATGTTTTTATAACTCCATTAATTAAATCTCCTTTAATATTTTTTTAAAAATTTTCCTCATTTATCCCTCAGACTAGCCGATCAAGTTGACGTCGTTTGGTTGTCTGCGTGTCCGAATGATAACAACCAAACTTTTTCAGAAGCCATATTTAAATATTACGTGAATTATGAAAATTAGTTTCCCACATTCCTATTCATATATTGTCTCCACATTAAAATTAAATCAATTATTTTAGAGATATCAAGGGAAGGGCATTTAGGCAAAAAGTAATGATTTGAAAACTGAAGGGAATGGTCAATACTATGATAAAACATTTATTTGCATTTATAGTGTTATACTAAAACACTATTTATAACACATATTATAAATTTCACCATTAATATTGTGAGCAATGCTGTTAAAACTTTCGATTGCTGCGATTTTGCGGTTTTTGTCAAAAGTCATTTTCTGTTATAATTTGAGAAATAAATACGTTTGAGTAGTAATGTAATTTCAAATCATTTATAAGTGCGCTCGACCACTCACTTCAGGTTGTGCCAGGAACAAAGTTCGAATATTTATTATTGATATAAAATTCTAGAAAGCGAAGAAACTGTAAGAGATCCGAAATATATGTTACTCCATGAATGTGTTACAAATATACTGAAATACTACAAATATTTATCATTTAAAACTATCTGCTTAGGAAAAATATAAGTTTTAAATAGTTAATATTAATATTAACATTTACTTAGTAATATATAATATAATATAGTGGTGTGTAAATAGCCATATTGAGGTTTTCTAAATGAATTAATTAATTTTACAATTAATACTTTATCTCAGAAATCCCTATCAATGTATAATTTAATTTTATGAAGGAAATTAAAATGTCTAAAAGAATCAAAACGTGATAAAATACACTTTTAATTGTCTTAATGGATTTTTATTTTGCTTAAAATGTAACAATAATATCAATTTACTATATGTTCTTATTTATACAGTTATTACTATTTATTTAAAAATATTTAACTAAAACCGATGGATGGAAAACTTATCAAGCAAATCTGATCAATCGAGGAAGATACAGCCAGCTTAAGTGGGTACAAATATAGTTTTAAATAAGATCCTGCTTTAAATTTAGATACAATTACAAACATTACAGACATTTACAATTACAGACATTTACTATCGTAGCAAAAATATCTATTGCAATTCAGATCCGAATATATGCGAAATGCTAGTGGCAAATACTTGGCTGTTTTATAATTTACATGATTTAATTTGTATGTATATTAGGCTTATTAAAGATGTTTGATAATTCTGTCACGTTAGTATTATTATAATTCTTCGTTACCACACAAATATACTATTATGTCAATACTAAGAATAACACTAATATATCATAACTAAAGAACATACCTTGCGAGTATTATAAAATAAAACATGTTTTTAAAACGAAATCCGTGCTAGATTTTGGATTGTTATTTCTACCTCAATAATGCCAAGCCACGAAACCATTAGCCGAGGATGAAGTTCACGTGCGCTTTTTCCTACTACACATTTGTGGTTGAACAAACTTTCTGCAAATAAATATTTTAGTCAACACGAATAAAACCGAATTCGTTCAGGATTACTTATGGTACACCACAATTCGTAACAACCTTGTTAGTGAGTTATTTCTTTCAGTTACAATACTTTTGAAAAACAAAGCGGCTTTTTCCATCATTACATAAAAAAAACTGAACCGTTGCAGTACCGCAGTTGGTCTAACATTTTTCTGTTTCTTTTTTAACATATTAATATTGGTTATCTCACCCTACTCCCTCTTATAAGATGTAGAGTTCAATACCAAATTAATATTATTCTAATGTATGCTTTGTTCATCAATTAATAATAAATCAGTTATTTGAATAAATCAAATAAATAAAAATGTATTGTTATTAATAAAAACATTTATTCACTGTCAGAGCTCAATTTCGTATTTCTTGTATTAAACATTCAGGAGCGAAATAGTTACCCTGTCCAAAATTGTAAGATAAACAACATAACTGTAACAAATATACTAACAGTCCAATTTTAATTTTCAGTTGAGATATATATTTGGCTTTGAAAATTTTAAAACATCAATAAAACGATATATGATCGATGATCTGGAAGAATACACAGTGCATTAATATTTCATCCTTGGTTTATTTATTTGCTTCATTTAAAATGTTGTAAAATTGGGGGAGGGGGAAACCGTACTATATACATTATTTAATTACATAAATTTCAAATTTCGATTGTTTTTATCCTAACAGTTAAGTAGTTAAAAGATGCCAGTCAGTAAAAGTGTTACTATTTTATTCCAGTTTTGTTATACAGTATTTATAATGTTGTAAAACGGTCATCTTAAAATGTAATCCTTCTAACATCAAAATACAAATAAACATGTTTGCACGAATGATCATGATACTAACAGTAATCCATGATACTGCCTAATCGTCATGCAATAGCAACTGCGCTACACGATGACTGAGATCCAATTTAAATCAGACATAATATGAATGTTACACTACCATACTTTTGGAAGAGTTTGTTTATTTACCTCTATTATATTAAACGTTTGTGGACACGTCAGTTTGAATTTGCGTTAAAGCTCTACATCGATGATTATAAAATTCAGATTGCTATTAAATTATTAGACAACAGTATATAAGTGTTCAATTATTTTAAAGAATAGATTTTAAATTATCGATCAAATAACGTAGTCTATGATGCGTCGAAATGCGAGAGTTTTAAATGATCATATTTTATAAGACTCATTATTTTAAATTTATTCAAAATTTAAATCTAAATCACTAAATATGTATTATGTGATTTAGTAACATAAGTATTTAGTTACCATACATATGTTACCTTTAGTAAGTAATAAATATAAAGTTGTATTCAAATTAAAGGAAGGATATTAAATAAGGTATCACTCATTTCCGAACCCCCAAATTGAGATTAATACAATGCACAGTCCTCCCAATGTTGTGTACGAGCACGCTAATGTAAATCTGTTAAAAGCTTAACTACATTGCTCCCAGGGAGTTGGCTACAGCCCAGCTGTCAGTCGGGAGTTACACAAACACGTCCCAAAAAGCACTAATTATCGCTCTCCTGCCGCGCAAATTCTCAGTCGGCCGTTATTTAATTTATTTAATTACATTGGAGACTAAGCTTGCTATTGTGCAGTGAAATATTTGGTGAACGGTGGACCCAAAACAAACAAGTCATAAAACCTTAATAAATCTTCCATTTGGTGCTGTTTTATTGTGTCATATTTCGGGTGCATACAGATGCGGTGTTATTTATTGGTGCTCCAGTGAATAACTTCGCACAAATGTGAAAAACTTAGTTTAGAACTGTGTAACCAGACAGCAATATTTATGAGTCATAATGAAGTAATAGTTACTGCTTCTATGTTTCTATGACTTCTTATATATAATTAAGACAAAAAGTACTATTCCGTCTCTCAAGAAGTACTCTGTGAGAGTACATTTTATCTTTCAGTCTTATAAATAAAGACTGAAAGATATTATTTAAAAGTATTATTTAAAAATGATGAACTTACTTAGCAAGTAGAAATAAACAAAATTATGTGACAGCCAAATATTCAACAACAAATATTCGAAGATTTCGCGTAGAGACGTAAAATAAATCAAATATAACAGTTCGAGATACAAAAAAAACCTGTTACTTTGGCAGGATTCGTTTTATTAAAAACCTAACTGAAAATATCACAACTTTAAAGAAATGAAATGCAACTGAGATGACCTATTTTTAACGTCCATTTAATCTACCTGATGTTAGCTAACAACCGTTAACTACACTAACATCCGACTACAAATAGGATCTGATGGATGTTGCAGCTTACGGTTTTTTCTAACAGAGCTGCACACACAATGCACTAAACGACGGTTTCACTCTTTCCCGTCAACAGTAACGGCCGCCTATATGGGGATATCCAAACTTTGCTGATGTAGCTGCAAACATCACAATATACTAGTAGACCGTATCACTCTTTCCCGTCAACACTAACGGCCGCCTATATGGGGATATCCAAACTTTGCTGATGTAGCTGCACACATCACAATATACTAGGAGACCGTTTCACTCTTTCCCGTCAACACTAACGGCCGCATATATATGGGGATATCCGAACTTTGCTGGTGTAGCTGCAAACCTCACAATGTACTAGGAGACCGTTTCACTCTTTCCCGTCAACACTAACGGCCGCCTATATGGGGATATCCAAACTTTGCTGATGTAGCTACACACATCACAATATACTTGGAGACCGTTTCACTCTTTCCCGTCAACACTAACGGCCGCATATATATGGGGATATCCGAACTTTGCTGGTGTAGCTGCAAACCTCACAATGTACTAGGAGACCGTTTCACTCTTTCCCGTCAACACTAACGGCCGCCTATATGGGGATATCCAAACTTTGCTGATGTAGCTCCAAACATCACAGTATACTAGGAGACCGTTTCACTCTTTCCCGTCAACACTAACGGCCGCCTATATGGGGATATCCAAACGTTGCTCATGTAGCTGCGCACATCACAATATACTAGGAGACCGTTTCACTCTTTCCCGTCAACACTAACGGCCGCATATATATGGGGATATCCGAACTTTGCTGGTGTAGCTGCAAACCTCACAATGTACTAGGAGACCGTTTCACTCTTTCCCGTCAACACTAACGGCCGCATATATATGGGGATATCCGAACTTTGCTGGTGTAGCTGCAAACCTCACAATGTACTAGGAGACCGTTTCACTCTTTCCCGTCAACACTAACGGCCGCCTATATGGGGATATCCAAACTTTGCTGATGTAGCTGCACACATCACAATATACTAGGAGACCGTTTCACTCTTTCCCGTCAACACTAACGGCCGCCTATATGGGGATATCCAAACTTTGCTGATGTAGCTACACACATCACAATATACTAGGAGACCGTTTCACTCTTTCCCGTCAACACTAACGGCCGCCTATATGGGGATATCCAAACTTTGCTGATGTAGCTGCACACATCACAATATACTAGGATACCGTTTCACTCTTTCCCGTCAACACTAACGGCCGCCTATATGGGGATATCCAAACTTTGCTGATGTAGCTGCACACATCACAATATACTAGGAGACCGTTTCACTCTTTCCCGTCAACACTAACGGCCGCCTATATGGGGATATCCAAACTTTGCTGATGTAGCTGCACACATCACAATATACTAGGAGACCGTTTCACTCTTTCCCGTCAACACTAACGGCCGCCTATATGGGGATATCCAAACTTTGCTGATGTAGCTGCACACATCACAATATACTAGGAGACCGTTTCACTCTTTCCCGTCAACACTAACGGCCGCCTATATGGGGATATCCAAACTTTGCTGATGTAGCTGCACACATCACAATATACTAGGAGACCGTTTCACTCTTTCCCGTCAACACTAACGGCCGCCTATATGGGGATATCCAAACTTTGCTGATGTAGCTGCACACATCACAATATACTAGGAGACCGTTTCACTCTTTCCCGTCAACACTAACGGCCGCCTATATGGGGATATCCAAACTTTGCTGATGTAGCTGCACACATCACAATATACTAGGAGACCGTTTCACTCTTTCCCGTCAACACTAACGGCCGCCTATATGGGGATATCCAAACTTTGCTGATGTAGCTGCACACATCACAGTATACTAGGAGACCGTTTCACTCTTTCCCGTCAACACTAACGGCCGCCTATATGGGGATATCCAAACTTTGCTGATGTAGCTGCACACATCACAATATACTAGGAGACCGTTTCACTCTTTCCCGTCAACACTAACGGCCGCCTATATGGGGATATCCAAACTTTGCTGATGTAGCTGCACACATCACAATATACTAGGAGACCGTTTCACTCTTTCCCGTCAACACTAACGGCCGCCTATATGGGGATATCCAAACTTTGCTGATGTAGCTGCACACATCACAATATACTAGGAGACCGTTTCACTCTTTCCCGTCAACACTAACGGCCGCCTATATGGGGATATCCAAACTTTGCTGATGTAGCTGCACACATCACAATATACTAGGAGACCGTTTCACTCTTTCCCGTCAACACTAACGGCCGCCTATATGGGGATATCCAAACTTTGCTGATGTAGCTGCACACATCACAATATACTAGGAGACCGTTTCACTCTTTCCCGTCAACACTAACGGCCGCCTATATGGGGATATCCAAACTTTGCTGATGTAGCTGCACACATCACAATATACTAGGAGACCGTTTCACTCTTTCCCGTCAACACTAACGGCCGCCTATATGGGGATATCCAAACTTTGCTGATGTAGCTGCACACATCACAATATACTAGGAGACCGTTTCACTCTTTCCCGTCAACACTAACGGCCGCCTATATGGGGATATCCAAACTTTGCTGATGTAGCGACACACATCACAATATACTAGGAGACCGTTTCACTCTTTCCCGTCAACACTAACGGCCGCCTATATGGGGATATCCAAACTTTGCTGATGTAGCTGCACACATCACAGTATACTAGGAGACCGTTTCACTCTTTCCCGTCAACACTAACGGCCGCCTATATGGGGATATCCAAACTTTGCTGATGTAGCTGCACACATCACAGTATACTAGGAGACCGTTTCACTCTTTCCCGTCAACACTAACGGCCGCCTATATGGGGATATCCAAACTTTGCTGATGTAGCTGCACACATCACAGTATACTAGGAGACCGTTTCACTCTTTCCCGTCAACACTAACGGCCGCCTATATGGGGATATCCAAACTTTGCTGATGTAGCTGCGCACATCACAATATACTAGGAGACCGTTTCACTCTTTCCCGTCAACACTAACGGCCGCCTATATGGGGATATCCAAACTTTGCTGATGTAGCTGCACACATCACAGTATACTCAAATCAAATCAAATCAAATCAATCTCTTTATTGCATTTTGACAATGGACATTGTATTGCAAAAGTCAGAAGTAAGTAAGATAAACCACAGGCTTAGACGTTCAAAACACATTCATACTTACAATTCATGCATTCACTCAAACACATTCAAACTGACTTCAGATCCAAGTTAAATTTAGATTTAGACATCCCAGCGGCTGACCATGAATTCATCGACAGAATAAAACGCTTTGGACACCAAAAGGCGTTTAAGACGAGTTTTGAATTGATGTTGATTTAGCGGAAAGTTTGACACTTTCAGGGAGCTTGTTTATTAGTCTGACACCAACTTGTTGAGGAGATGTTGTGATAATGTCAGTCTGTATTGCCGAGTTTCGGAAGTTGTCCCTGGCCTCTCGTCTCATAGTGGTGGAACGCTACCGCCACGAACCAAATCACACTTTGATTTGCAGTACATGATCACCTCCAGAACATAAAGGCAGGGCAAAGTCAGCAATTCTAACTCCCGAAAGATTCCCTACACGACTCTCTGTAATTTAAATTTGCAATGATTCTGATTGCCTTTTTTTGGAGCTTGAAAACTCTTTCCATTTTGTTTTTGGCACAACCTCCCCCAGAGTCTCACTCCATACGCAAAGTGTGGATGAATCAGGCCGAAAATATGCCATTTTCAGAACTCTGGGGGAACAGAAACTTTGCCAGGTGCCGCAAGGCATATATGCCTGAGGCCACTCTAGCACATACATTGTCAACATGATCAGCCAGGTCAGTCCTCTGTCTAGGAACATTCCAGAAACTTTGTGGAGTTAGTTTCCTCTAAAAGCACATCATCCACAAACACGGCAGGCTGAACTTCGTGATCATTTTGTCGGAGGCTAAAACACATGACATTTGTTTTTGAATTATTTGTTTTCAGGTTCAATTCAGCAAAATACTGAATGCATGCATTCAGTTCCATGAAGGATGTGATTTCCAGGTCTTGAGTTGATTTGTTTTTGATACAGAGAGTGTTTGTCGTCAGCATACTGAACCAGTTTTCCATGCTGGATCACTGAATTCAGTCTGCAGACGTAAACTAGGAACAAAAGAGGCCCAAGGATGGAGCCCTGAGGGACACCATGGGTCATTTTTAATTTTGTTTGAGACGACGTTCGATACCTCAACGCACTGGTCTCGATCCTTGAGGTAAGAAGTGAGCCATAAGTGCGAGAGGACCCCGAACGCCGCATTTATCCAACTGGAGCAAAGTGTTTCATGATGCACACAGTCAAACGCTCTTGGATAGGGTCGAGGAATATACTGAGCACATGTTCTCGTCCTTCCAATCCATCGACAACATTGTCCAAAAGATTGTTCACCGCGTCCTATTGTGGGATCTGTTTTTCCTAAATCCAAATTGTTCCGGATTTAGGATATTGTTATTTTCTAGAAAGCTTGCAAGCTTTTCATAGAAAATTTTTTTCAAAAATTTTGCTGAAGACTGGAAGAATTGAGATTGGACGATAGTTGCTGCAAGGCAAGGATCGTCCTGTTTGAAGATCGGAATGACTTTGGATGTCTTCAAAAGTGATGGGAAGGTTCCTTTTTCAAAAGAAAAGTTGATCAATTTTGTGAGTGGTCTCAATATATGCCTGAAGCAGTGTTTGAGTAGCCACACTGACATCCCGTTTGCGTCACAAGATTTTTTTGAGTTGAGTCCCTGTATGACTCTGTGCAACCTCCCCCTCACACACAGGAGCCATGGCCATGGATGCAACGATTACAACAGCATCTCCTCCGTGAAACCGAGGTTCAGTTAATGCCGAACCCACTGTAGGCCACGGAAGAGAAGTATTTATTAAATTCGTCTGCCACTTGAGCTCGGTTTTCAAACAATTTTGTCTTCAATTTTAATTGCGATTTCTTTTGTGTTTTTTATCTGGTGTGTATCACGAGAAAAGTCGTTTATGATTTTCCAAGCTGTTTTCGAGAAGTTTTCGCAGTTACCCAAGGCCTTATTAACATCATAGGCTTTAGCAGCTCGTATGACTTTTTTATAAATCCTTCGGTAATTCTCTGAAAAAAAATTTGAAATGTTCGTTTTGGGTTCCAATGAAAATTTTGTGAAAGAATTTTAAGCTTTTCTCGAGATACAAGAATTCCCTTTGTCAACCACGTGCCTTTTTTAGGTGCGTGATTGACTTTGGTCCTTCTGAACGGACAAGCAACATCCAGATAATAGTTGAAAACTATCACTGAATGCCGCCATTACATGTCATCGACACTTCCAGAGTTATCCAAAAATTGCCAGGGCTCAGCTTCCAAAACATCGTTTAAGTGGCGAATGTTCTGGAGCCGAATCACTCTTGCAATTTTAAATTTTGAATTTTGACTTTCAAGTTTGCACCCACGGATCACGGCCCCCTGCGCAAAGTGGTCAGAGATTGCAGAGTTCAAAACAGAGACTGTGATGTCAGGAATGTTTGTGACAACATTGTCGATGGCAGTACTCGTCGTAGCGGTCACTCGTGTCGGTGAATTCACGGACCAATTTAGATTGAAAGAATTTAAAACATCGCGAAGCCGCTGGGTTAGGGGGTCGGTGGGATTCATTACATTTAATGTTAAAGTCTCCCATTATTAGGAACTTCACAGAATTTAAAAACAGGTCATTAAGAAGTCGCTCAAAATTTTCAAAAAAGGAGTTGCTACAGCCATTGGGTGATCTGTATAACCCGATGACTGCTATTTTCCCAAACAGTTTGACGTGATTTTTTATGCCTTCCGGCTTCAAATTCATTTCAATCATGTTGTTAATTTTGAAAGGTTCAAATTTTGAAAATGCTTTCACAAAAATTGCCACACCGCCCCCTTTGAAACGATTTCGACAGAAATGTTTTGCCAATTCAAAATTTGGAATTTTGAAAAGATGGATGTTGTCATCTATGAAACCGTGCTCAGATACTATAAACACATCGGGATTTAATTCTTCGCACATGACTGCCAATTCATCAATTTTGTTGGTTGCAATTTGGGCATTCTGATGAACAAAATTTCAAATTTTCGGTTGTGAATTTGGAATTTTGAGATTTTTGAAGATTTTTCCGTGTTGGTTTTGTTTTTACGGCTGGATCCGAAATCATCCCTATACCGGTTTCACTCTGACAATGTTCTCCAAGTTTTTTTGTTCAAGGAGAGCGTCCACTCTCGTCAACACTGCCTGGCGTTGGTGACCCCCTGAGTGCCTCCGCGTAGGTGGCGTGCTGAAGTCTTGGAGACTGATGGAGGGTGTCAGCTGACTCCCCGCTGGCAGCAGCAGCAGGAGCCGGGACGGTGGGGGCCGGCGCAGCAGCGGACGATTTGCAGCGGCGGCGCAGACACCCTGGGTCTCAGCAGTGCAAGGGTCTTCACTACCATCCCCGCCAGTAGCCGCTTACCCCGCATTGAGAGATGCTGACCGTGCCTCGTGAAATGCCTCCGGCCGATGTTATTGAAGTTTACCACGCGGATGTTGTGCCGGACAGCCAACTCCTCAATGTAAGCATTCACGAGCACGGTCTCATCATGGATGGGTTGATCTGGTTCCAAGTCATGTCGAAGCGGTAAGGTGACAAGAACAAGTTCAGTGTTGGCAGGTCTGGCAGCGATGTGAGCCTCCAGGTGGCGGTAAATGACGTGCTGTTTGCCCACTGCCAGATCGTTTGACCCCGCGATTAACACCTCGCAGTGGGTCCCGGACCGAGGTGGAGTATGGCCCGTTCTCAAGATGTCCAGCAGGCCGGCGCCGGGCATGCACATGTCACTCCGAATACTAGGAGACCGTTTCACTCTTTCCCGTCAACACTAACGGCCGCCTATATGGGGATATCCAAACTTTGCTGATGTAGCTGCGCACATCACAATATACTAGGAGACCGTTTCACTCTTTCCCGTCAACACTAACGGCCGCCTATATGGGGATATCCAAACTTTGCTGATGTAGCTGCACACATCACAATATACTAGGAGACCGTTTCACTCTTTCCCGTCAACACTAACGGCCGCCTATATGGGGATATCCAAACTTTGCTGATGTAGCTGCACACATCACAATATACTAGGAGACCGTTTCACTCTTTCCCGTCAACACTAACGGCCGCCTATATGGGGATATCCAAACTTTGCTGATGTAGCTGCACACATCACAATATACTAGGAGACCGTTTCACTCTTTCCCGTCAACACTAACGGCCGCCTATATGGGGATATCCAAACTTTGCTGATGTAGCTGCACACATCACAATATACTAGGAGACCGTTTCACTCTTTCCCGTCAACACTAACGGCCGCCTATATGGGGATATCCAAACTTTGCTGATGTAGCTGCACACATCACAATATACTAGGAGACCGTTTCACTCTTTCCCGTCAACACTAACGGCCGCCTATATGGGGATATCCAAACTTTGCTGATGTAGCTGCACACATCACAATATACTAGGAGACCGTTTCACTCTTTCCCGTCAACACTAACGGCCGCCTATATGGGGATATCCAAACTTTGCTGATGTAGCTGCACACATCACAATATACTAGGAGACCGTTTCACTCTTTCCCGTCAACACTAACGGCCGCCTATATGGGGATATCCAAACTTTGCTGATGTAGCTGCACACATCACAATATACTAGGAGACCGTTTCACTCTTTCCCGTCAACACTAACGGCCGCCTATATGGGGATATCCAAACTTTGCTGATGTAGCTGCACACATCACAATATACTAGGAGACCGTTTCACTCTTTCCCGTCAACACTAACGGCCGCCTATATGGGGATATCCAAACTTTGCTGATGTAGCTGCACACATCACAATATACTAGGAGACCGTTTCACTCTTTCCCGTCAACACTAACGGCCGCCTATATGGGGATATCCAAACTTTGCTGATGTAGCTGCACACATCACAATATACTAGGAGACCGTTTCACTCTTTCCCGTCAACACTAACGGCCGCCTATATGGGGATATCCAAACTTTGCTGATGTAGCTGCACACATCACAGTATACTAGGAGACCGTTTCACTCTTTCCCGTCAACACTAACGGCCGCCTATATGGGGATATCCAAACTTTGCTGATGTAGCTGCACACATCACAATATACTAGGAGACCGTTTCACTCTTTCCCGTCAACACTAACGGCCGCCTATATGGGGATATCCAAACTTTGCTGATGTAGCTGCACACATCACAATATACTAGGAGACCGTTTCACTCTTTCCCGTCAACACTAACGGCCGCCTATATGGGGATATCCAAACTTTGCTGATGTAGCTGCACACATCACAATATACTAGGAGACCGTTTCACTCTTTCCCGTCAACACTAACGGCCGCCTATATGGGGATATCCAAACTTTGCTGATGTAGCTGCACACATCACAATATACTAGGAGACCGTTTCACTCTTTCCCGTCAACACTAACGGCCGCCTATATGGGGATATCCAAACTTTGCTGATGTAGCTGCACACATCACAATATACTAGGAGACCGTTTCACTCTTTCCCGTCAACACTAACGGCCGCCTATATGGGGATATCCAAACTTTGCTGATGTAGCTGCACACATCACAATATACTAGGAGACCGTTTCACTCTTTCCCGTCAACACTAACGGCCGCCTATATGGGGATATCCAAACTTTGCTGATGTAGCTGCACACATCACAATATACTAGGAGACCGTTTCACTCTTTCCCGTCAACACTAACGGCCGCCTATATGGGGATATCCAAACTTTGCTGATGTAGCTGCACACATCACAATATACTAGGAGACCGTTTCACTCTTTCCCGTCAACACTAACGGCCGCCTATATGGGGATATCCAAACTTTGCTGATGTAGCTGCACACATCACAATATACTAGGAGACCGTTTCACTCTTTCCCGTCAACACTAACGGCCGCCTATATGGGGATATCCAAACTTTGCTGATGTAGCTGCACACATCACAGTATACTAGGAGACCGTTTCACTCTTTCCCGTCAACACTAACGGCCGCCTATATGGGGATATCCAAACTTTGCTGATGTAGCTGCACACATCACAATATACTAGGAGACCGTTTCACTCTTTCCCGTCAACACTAACGGCCGCCTATATGGGGATATCCAAACTTTGCTGATGTAGCTGCACACATCACAATATACTAGGAGACCGTTTCACTCTTTCCCGTCAACACTAACGGCCGCCTATATGGGGATATCCAAACTTTGCTGATGTAGCTGCACACATCACAATATACTAGGAGACCGTTTCACTCTTTCCCGTCAACACTAACGGCCGCCTATATGGGGATATCCAAACTTTGCTGATGTAGCTGCACACATCACAATATACTAGGAGACCGTTTCACTCTTTCCCGTCAACACTAACGGCCGCCTATATGGGGATATCCAAACTTTGCTGATGTAGCTGCGCACATCACAATATACTAGGAGACCGTTTCACTCTTTCCCGTCAACACTAACGGCCGCCTATATGGGGATATCCAAACTTTGCTGATGTAGCTGCGCACATCACAATATACTAGGAGACCGTTTCACTCTTTCCCGTCAACACTAACGGCCGCCTATATGGGGATATCCAAACTTTGCTGATGTAGCTGCACACATCACAATATACTAGGAGACCGTTTCACTCTTTCCCGTCAACACTAACGGCCGCCTATATGGGGATATCCAAACTTTGCTGATGTAGCTGCGCACATCACAATATACTAGGAGACCGTTTCACTCTTTCCCGTCAACACTAACGGCCGCCTATATGGGGATATCCAAACTTTGCTGATGTAGCTGCGCACATCACAATATACTAGGAGACCGTTTCACTCTTTCCCGTCAACACTAACGGCCGCCTATATGGGGATATCCAAACTTTGCTGATGTAGCTGCGCACATCACAATATACTAGGAGACCGTTTCACTCTTTCCCGTCAACACTAACGGCCGCCTATATGGGGATATCCAAACTTTGCTGATGTAGCTGCGCACATCACAATATACTAGGAGACCGTTTCACTCTTTCCCGTCAACACTAACGGCCGCCTATATGGGGATATCCAAACTTTGCTGATGTAGCTGCGCACATCACAATATACTAGGAGACCGTTTCACTCTTTCCCGTCAACACTAACGGCCGCCTATATGGGGATATCCAAACTTTGCTGATGTAGCTGCGCACATCACAATATACTAGGAGACCGTTTCACTCTTTCCCGTCAACACTAACGGCCGCCTATATGGGGATATCCAAACTTTGCTGATGTAGCTGCGCACATCACAATATACTAGGAGACCGTTTCACTCTTTCCCGTCAACACTAACGGCCGCCTATATGGGGATATCCAAACTTTGCTGATGTAGCTGCGCACATCACAATATACTAGGAGACCGTTTCACTCTTTCCCGTCAACACTAACGGCCGCCTATATGGGGATATCCAAACTTTGCTGATGTAGCTGCGCACATCACAATATACTAGGAGACCGTTTCACTCTTTCCCGTCAACACTAACGGCCGCCTATATGGGGA
Organism: Homalodisca vitripennis; assembly: GCF_021130785.1. Taxonomy (NCBI): domain Eukaryota; kingdom Metazoa; phylum Arthropoda; class Insecta; order Hemiptera; family Cicadellidae; genus Homalodisca; species Homalodisca vitripennis. The sequence goes on along the minus strand of NC_060211.1, from coordinate 125,705,303 downwards.
TATCCAAACTTTGCTGATGTAGCTGCACACATCGCAATATACTAGGAGACCGTTTCACTCTTTCCCGTCAACACTAACGGCCGCCTATATGGGGATATCCAAACTTTGCTGATGTAGCTGCACACATCGCAATGTACTAGAGGACCGTTGTATTCTGTGGTAACTTCTATGATTCTTACTAATTTATTATACGTAGTGTTTTATTCTTTGTTATTTTCATGGTCCAAAATGATTTTTTCATCTAATGAAGGTGGTTCGTTATTTTTTTATGTTAAGTTTATAGAAATGTTTCCAGTTATTACACTTCACTGTTATATTAGTATCAAATATGATAATACAATTTACACGGAATATCCCATTCACCCGAATCCTTTGAGTGCCTACAAAAATGTATATAAAGTAATAATTTTAATTGTATAGTTTGAAATATAACAATCTTTGAACAAATCTATGTTTTACACTTTAGTCATATTGCAGATCTGAATATAGTATTTATCAATTATACCAGCGTCAATGAATTGTACGCGAGTTTTAAGTCTATCACTATCCTAACAAAATGACTACTTGTATAATATGCACCAATTAACTCGAGGTCCTAAAATAAAAAATAAATATATTCGTATATTTGTTTTCTTTTTTAAAATCAGAAACTCTTTTTAACCAACAATAAGAAAGTGTAAATAAAACGTTTTAAATACTAAGATATGCTTCCGATTGTAATTAAACTGTTTTGTGTCTTTGGAAAGGATTTAGGTATGCAATAAAAGACATTAAATATAAGTCATACAAAGTACTTATAATTTAGCTCAGTGACTAATTTTAGACGTACAATGGATCCATCGATATAGTGCATTAACTTCAAAATTATTCAAAGCTATAAATAGACTGTTGTCTCTAGGACGGGAGGAGCAGATGACCAAATTCAACTGTTAATCTACATCTCATTACCATAGAGTCATCAAGTTTCTCTCCACATTTACCTAACAGTCATTTTATTTTCATCTTTTCTGAATAAATTTCAATTCTAAACTATACTCCATGGTATTTTATGAGTATTTTAAATCGTGTCTAATTAAATGATTTTACTGGGACAGGGAAAATACAACTCGTACAATGCCGCTGCTTAGACTAAAATCATGGGCTTAATATTTCCATCAATAATATATTATTTGGTTTCCAAGATTATATACTAACTTGCACCTAATTCATACGATGCATAATTTAATTACAAGTGTATTTATCTTTTTTATTTTTAAAAATCTTACTTTAAATGTGTATCGTGAAAATAGCAATGACTCTTGATCTAAACAATAAACAATAGTGTTAAGTAATAATTTAACTTTATTTTAAACAATTTAATCATTACCGTTATTTTTTTAATTAGGAGAATACACTATTTAACCCAAAACCTGGCCTATGTTATTTTCTATTTACTTTTACCTACGCCACCTTATACCCCTCTTTATATAATCTACATTTAAAAATCAATAATTGTGTAGTTGTTTAAAGTGGTATGAGTGTGTAAGTTCAAAAACATTTCAAAATATAAGGATTATTTTTATATACTTTCCTGCATAGTTTCGGAATATAACTGAAGCATAAAAATCCTTCGATGGAGGGTACAAAGACCTTATTGCCTTGCAGAGAAATCTGTAATAGCACGTGAAGGGTCGGGGCGAAGCTCATTATCCAAGTTTGGTCATTATACGAGTTCGAAGTTGAGGGCGGAGCACATCACAATCTTAACTTCTAACTTATAAAATGTTACATCATATTCCAAATATTGTAATTTTCCGTTACACTTTCGCATTTGAAAATTAATTCTGAATCGTTATTTTTTTTATTTCCTCAACAACTACGATAGTTAAATCGCTCTGCATAGATTAGTTGTATTTAATTCAAACAACTTATTGAAATATTATTGTATTAATCCATCTTAATTTTCTTCAACTTCATATATTTAAAAAAGTAACCATCTCATAAATTTTACCGGTGAGGTTTTAAGTGAAAATGGATCAGAACACGTTCTTTAATGACTTGTGAGAGCTGTAAACTGATTCTATAAACTCAAATTTACATACATAAGTTTTATGGTAACCAGGAAGGTTAGCTACTAAGTGGGCATAATTACAAACAATGCATTGCAATCCTTTATAAAATTAATTATTATGATTTGTGACAGTGGTTAAAGAAATTTATAATGTAAAAAAATACAAAATTCCAAATAAAACTATAATTAATTAACTAAATACAAAGTATACTATTAAAAATCATTACAGTTTTTTAATGAAAAAATTGTTTACTATTATTATTAAAACTCTGTACAACCTTTATGAAGAAGAAACGTTTTGAAATGTAAAAGTAATTTTTTTTAATTTATAAAGTTTTAGTGTAAAAACGAGTTTAACAAACTGTCTTGTGTTGTAAACCACAAATGCAATCAAACAAAACATTTTCAACTTTGCAAGTGATTTAGGAATAGTTATACGTGCTTAGCATTCAAACAGAGATAAAAGTCAACCCTGTGGATAATTATGTCATGCGCCACTGTGAAAATATTGCAATGTTTTGGTATCATTGTATCATTTGTATCATTGCACAAAAACAGTTTTGTGGAACTTAATTCAATAAATTTACATGATATCATTGGATAAATGTGAATAAATTTCCTTTATTCTGATTGCATAACACTCAACTTATGTTTTGGAAGGTAGAATGTTGCTATTGCACCAGTCAATCTTCACTATGGATTAGTCCCTTTGTATAGTAACATTGTTCTCGCATTGGGGTGTAGGTAAACAGTCTATCAGAAAGAGTCATGTTTGGTCATTTTTAGATATTCAAATTGTCTGTTTAGAGAGCTAGTTGGATAGAGGATTTGTTAAGTACATCATTTCGTCTCTCCACCGCTGTCAGTATGAACAGCGTTAGGTATCGTGTCAATATTTTGTTTTTATTCTTAAAAAAATTTAAATATATCTTTTCCAAATGTTAATTTCAGAAAAGGCATTGACTATACAAAGTACAGGTATACTTAGTTTGGAAATGCAGTTGTATTTGTCTAAAGTGAGAACAACATTTGAACATAATTTTTAGTTTTCTAAAAGTAAATTTAGTTATATAAAAAAAACCTTCTAGACTAAAACATTAAGAGTTTTGCCCCATAATATTAATTTTGAGCTTGTTTTGGGTAATATACACCATTTTCGTATATAAAAATATGAGAATGCATACAATATACAACAGGTAATAATGCAATTTACATTATACATACAATTTATTCGTATCCTGAATGAAGATTCTTGAAGCATTGAAAAGATTTTCATTTTATATGTACAACTAGTGAATTTTAACGCATATTCCAACACTAATTTAATTTCATTAATATTGGAATGTGTGTTATAATTCATTAGTGGTGCTTATTAAATGAAAAATTCGTATCTATTAAATCTTTATCAAAACATTTTTTCCAATTATATTGGCATGTTCTTCCAACACAGTACAGAAATCGGATTTTAACCGATAATATCTTTGGAAAATATATAATTTAAAAAGGAAAGAAAGTGGTCATTACTTTAACTTTAAATTTAATTCCAAACTCTGTAGTAAAAATGCAAGCAGATGTAAGGATGTTTTTCATATTGCAGAATACAGGCGGCAGGGGGTGTTCGATTCCTGTCCTTGGATTTTTGGTTTCGTCAATAGGTTGCACTCCTAATTATTTAGTTATAATTGGATTGATTAGCATTTCATGTGATTTGTTTTTTATAATCTTTTATGTTTTCCCGTTAGCAACAGCATTTTGCATTTTTTTACATATTTCTAGAATTTATTTAGGTTTTGTTGGGAAATACTGTTGAACTACTATTTTTAGGTAAGAATATTAAATCCCAATCTAGAACGTTTAAACGAGGCTGCTACAATTGCAATCTACCCATACCTTACTGCACTCTCTAGAGAAACATAAATATGCACAGCATAACTCACTAAGTTGATGTTTACGGCAATGCTCCTAAAGTTCCATATATTATAACTTTTCTACTTGACGTCGTAAATTTGGATAACTTAAGAAAAGTGGCTAAAATAATATTATATTGCACTGCTCAGTTCAAAATATACAATGTTATGCCAATCTTCAATAATCTATCAATATTTCAAGGATGGAAACATTTAAGCAATTAAAAACACCTGAATTATGATTATTTGCGTTTTACTGTAACAAAATCATTGGAAGCAGTTTACCTCTTTTTTAACTATTATTTAATATCCATATATTCTTGACTGAACTATCTAAAAAAAATCATAAAATTTCCGGAACAAGTATTACTCATGTGAAAAGTATAGTTAAGAAATAAATGTTCATTTCTCGTAAAAAGTATGCTTAAAGGTATTTTATAATAAACCGGACAACTAAACAATTATATACTATGTAAAATATAGTTATAATATTATGATTTATTCCAATTAATCCGTCATTATGAACATTGTCAAGTTGTGAACAAAGGTCCATTACAACAATTATGATATTATGAAAAAATGACAAAACCAGCATGAAGATGTGAATAAATTAAAATGAACTTTTGTATGGGTCAAATTTATTCCTTTTTACTATGACCCACGCTCACATTGCTGGCTCCCCCCCCCCCTCCGACCAAAGTATGGAATACCCTTTCCTACTCAACCAATGCAATACATCTTCTGATATGCTCCCATTTCAGTGGTGTTCAATATATAAGAAACAAGTAGATAGCTGTATAACTTTTATTAGACAACCAGCAAGAGATTTATCTAGCAATGTCTATCACTCGAGGGGCAAATTTCATTCTCATCCATCTATCTATTTATCTGTCTGACCGCATAATATCTCGGGAATGAAGTAGCTTATAGACTAGTAGCCTATTTTACGAGAAACAACATCGAGTTAGATGATGGTGCGTGTCACTTCATGGGAGTCTACTCTATTACAATGCTGTCAGAAAATGGTATTTCTCACCCGCTTTTGGAGCCAATAAAACCTCAAGTACTCATTATGATTTAAAAAATTCAAATCTTGAACTTATAATTCTTCACCGTGATCAAGTTTTTCAACACTATCAACAGATCCATAAGGAAATATAACTTTACCTGAAAGAAGCTTAAAGATTTATTCTACATCATTTGATTGTCTTTATAGTTTTATTTTAAAATTGTACCACTAATATAACTTATAACTATTAGTTACTGTTTAAAATCAAGATTTTCATTCAATTTTTTCATATCTTTTGTAAAGACGAAGTCATAAATCTGAATGTACAGCCGAATGAAAACTTTTATTATTTTTTTGTATTTTATTTTTATTTAATTTATTAATTTTCTAGATTTATCATATTCAAACGCATAACAATAACGAATTTAAATAATAAATTATGCATTTTTCATAATTTTTTTCAATTATATAAATGAAATTATTTTACTAGCAAAGAGTGCCTTTATATATTATGACAAAAAACAAGAATATTTTAAGAAAATTTAAAATTTGAATTACAAGATAAGTGTATACAACAAATTTATATTTATTTCAGTATTAAAGTCCTGATATTTGCACTGGAACAATATTCAACTATATAAAAAAACAATACATATTTATAACATTTATATATTATATATACGTATAAATAAAATTATATATATGTATAAATAAAATTATATATATATATAATTTTATTTTATATATATATATATATATATATATATATATATATATATATATTTAGAATAAAAATCCCTTTGGTTAAATGCTTTTACATCTTTTAGTGAAAGAGGAAGATCAAAATCTCTGAAAATCTTATCTCTTAAATACTTTTGATACTGTTTAACTCTTTCTAAATGAGATTTTTGTACAGTACATCAAATTACATAAATAAAACCGTAATCTTTTTATTATGAAAATTAATTAATAAAATTAAGTTTTATGGCGTATATAAGTTTTAGTAATTCAATACATGATCCTGCATCTACAGTGTTATATTTGTTTAGTTTTAAATTAGTTTAAAACACATTTTAAATTCCATCAGTCCTACATTTTTTGTTTATTTTGTTCACAAATAATAATTGTTTTGTTTGAAAATGCATCTTTCCGGTTTGAGGTTCATTATTTACTAATTATTGTCTTTGGTATTAACATTATGACAACATTTCACCTTTAAAATGTTATTATATACTAACATTTCTTAAATTATTTTTTTAATTCATCTACTTGAGATCCAAAATATGGAGAGATATAAAGAATAGTTTCATCTGAATTAGATCCAAAACATTCTTTAAAATATCCTTTTTTATTCAATACTGCAAGAACGTCTATAATAGTTTCATTTAAATATAGATTTTTTAATTGTAAGTATGTGTATAATTTATCTATCAATTCTGTTTAAGATTTTGTACAAATCATTAAAATATTCACGTGATAAATCATGAATATATATTGTGTTAGTAAGAAGAATAAATTATATTTAGTATTTCTTAAAACAAGACGGTGTAGATTTTGTTGAAATTGTTTTAATATGCTCTGTGTAATTTTTCGCTATGTACCATCAATTTTCTACGTGAAACTTACGCTACTGAAGAAACGCGATATCTTGTAATTTTTTATTTTCAGGGAACCTTGATCTCTTATTTTTTCTTAATATTTCTTTAATTCTTTAAGATCTTTTGGCCTTATGTTTTATAGTGATATGTATGTTTATTTTCATATTGTCCAATTTTCAGGTGCATAATTTCGTGTCTTCTTTTCGAGTTGTTTCGTAGATTTGTATTATCGGTTTCTATTGCAGTAAGGCTAATTATTTTTATACGCTCAATCAATTTATGTAGGGCGAATTGTACTATTGAGTAAAACCAATTTTTATTTAAGAACTATTCTTCTCGATACATTCTGTAAAATCTTTAAAGATTCAAATTATTTGAAACTATTACCTTTTAAAATTCTATTATTTTGTATTACTATTTAATAGCTTTTTACAGAATTTACATTTGAATCTTGTAACATTATTATATATATATATATATATATATATATATATATATATATATATATACTATATATATAAATAAAGTGTAATATTATTTATACTAAAATGAGGTTGGAACTTTAATTTATAATCTAAATATGAGAGCACGTGTTGAAAACTTAACTTGTAAGCTTTGCCCAAGGATATGTCACTGAAAAACTTACTTGAAATAAACTAATTTCAAGAATGCTTTTAAAGCACACCTTCCTAATTCAACTATTTCTTTTGTGAAAATGCCTAGAATAGCGTAATGAACACAAGTTGATAACACAAGGTAGATGTCTGCCACACCACGTGTCGCGTAACACGCTTCGGCTGTGCTGCATGCAAACTTTCAACTCTATAGGTTATTTTATTCTCGAGCTACAGGAAAGGTAGTCATACAAAAAAGAAGTTTATAAAAAAATGACACATCTTAGAATTCATTCTTGAAGAAATAAGATTTCTAGAAACATTTTAAATCTGCACACGAAATCTGCATATCAATCTTGTCACATTGATACAATATAATTTTAGTTCAATACATTTGGTTTCACATCAGTGTTTAATTAGTAACAGTCTACAAACCAAGTCACTATACAATGTCGTTGAATGTGCTAGGATAGTTAAGCCTCATGCACCAATACGTCACATGTTGAATCTCTCATGGAAGTATTGACTTTGTTTACAAATTTATTTATTCTGCTACTTTTTCGTTTGCCACCATGGTTTACGCATAAGACCAAAGTAAACATTTTCGCTGAAGCTCAGCCAAATTCAATGGAATGACATGACATGTACCACCAACGGACTTAGTAATCCTCATATAGAAATGAAATTTCATGCAATTTTAATTCCAGCCAGTTTTTTTTTTTTTTCAAGCATTTATACAGACTGATAGGCAGGCAGAAATTAAGTTCGTCTAGCCCCACGAGTGATAGATTCGCTAAAGCTCAGCCAATAATGCATGTCATTAATTATTAAGAACAGAAATGCTTTTAAGTTCACTGTTTTAAATTATAATGTATGATTATAAAAATGAACCACACATTTATAAACTTGAATATTTCAAATTACATGTTTCGAGACCGAATCTCAATCAACAAGTTTTATTTTATTACGCATAAAGAAGGTCAATAAAAAACTTTCACTGTGTTGTACTATATGTAGTATATTATTTCAGAGTCTATACTGTAATTACTATATTAGTTACAATATATGTTACAATATATAATAATATTGTAATTACTAATATTATATATATATATATATCTAACACATTTATATGTAACAGTTCACGAAAATATCTTTTCTCTCCGCAACAAGAACTTCTACATGTTACTCATTCATCAATTGCACACCAAGTAACATTCCGTTTCTCCTCCAGTGTGGTACCTAGCAGGGTAATATTATCTCTGGACTGTATGCGGACTGATTGTGAAATTATGTAGTTTGAATTGGTTTAATTAACTAAGTGTACATTGCTAATGTGTACTCCGACCTATATATGGCCGAATTTGAACATTCATATTTGTACACAATCAATACGTGTCAGAACCGTGCATACCGCCCGACTAATTGTTCAAAACATGATTTATTTAATGAGTTTTTGTAGTATATTACACACATAAACACACACACACACTCACATATATATAGTGTCCCAGTCCACCCCTGTCCACTACTTATATAAGGAGAACAGTATTAGCTGGAACCACCAATAAATTTCAAATTCAATAAACAATCCATAGGACAAAATTAGGTTTAATTGTTTCATGAAATAGAGATTTATGGGTTCCAATCTCTAAAAGTTTCAATGAAAACATAGGTCATGTGATATATTGTTTTAAAGCTTATATCAAGCCAAACATTTGTTTATTAAATTTTTATTGCTATCCATCTCAAAATGCCGATTTATATCCACTTAGGATGTTATTCAAAATATAGGTGTTTACTAATTCTCCATTCCCTAAGTTAGGGCTGATGTTATTATCCGTTTAGTCTATAACATTATAAATAAATGTTTACGTCATTTTCGATATAAAAAGTATAATTTTATGAATTTTAAAATAATTATGAATAATAATGTTATAAGAATTTAAATTAATGGAACTTGGATTAGTAGAATGTATTCCCAAATCTGAAAATGGGAATAAAATAATCGTTGACCCCTCTCCAATGTGTAAACGAGCAACTAATGGAAATCTGTTAACAGCTTAACTACTTTTACTCCCAGGGAGATGGCAACAGCCCAGCTGTCAGTCGAGAGTTACACAAACACGTCCCAAAAAGCATTAATTATCGCTCTCTCGCCGCGCAATTCTCAGTCGGTCGTTATTTAATTTACTCCATTACACTGGAGCCTAAACTTCCCATCGTGTGGCGAAATATTTGGTGAATGGTAGACCCAAAACAAACAAGTCATAATCCAAAAATAAATCTTCCATTTTGTGTTATTTTATTGCACCATATTTTGGCCTCGTACATTCACGTCGCGGCGTCGTGTTATTTATTGGTGGTGAAATAACACAATATTAATTTCCTTTCTTTATATAATAATAGATTTGTCTTATGTAATTCTATAACCCGTGCAGAATTATGTTCAGATCATAATAACTAATATTTTATTCCGTACAGCTTCTATTTCTTCTTATAATTACTTGGTTAAGACACCTAGTATTCTTCTAAGATGCTTTGTAAATAATATCAGTAGGTCCATTTAAAAATTACCTTTTCTTAGAAGCAAGTAAGATTGGATGGATTATTGAATTACTCTATTAGATCATTTAAAATTATAGAAATTGGTTTTTTATAAAGCGATATTTTTATTTTGTTAGAGTAATAAAATATTCTGAAAAATATTTATTTGTCAATCTAAGTATATAATCACACCAAAATAAATGGTTAATTATATATTAGTGAAATATTTCTGTAATCTGCTTTACAGTTTTAACTCACAATAGAAATTTTTAAAAGCAGCGGTTTTAATATTTTAAAATATTCCTCATATGCTTTTCAATATTGTGTGACTCGTACGTCAAAGAAAGATACCGGGCCGATATCCTGGTTTAGCACTGTCCCCAAATATATAGCCCCAAATAACCTCTTACGAGTGTTCCTAATTATAAGATCAAGAGGTAAACATCTTTCTAGATTATGTACCTCTTTATCTCACAACTAAGCAGTTACTTAATGTAAAAAATGTAATTGTAAAAAAGCGTTGATAAACAACGATTTATCAAGGACTGCTATTTAGCAGTAAAGTTTATAAAGTTAATATTTTGCAACTAACCAATGTGTGGGTTCACTATTGAATATTTCTGGTTCCTATTTAACTTACCTAACTGAAACTTTAAGTACATAGAACAAGAATTTATGTATGAAATCAATATTAAAAATCTTAATATTCAGATGTAATATATTATATCTGAGTTGAAAAATAATACATAACAATTAATAACACGGCTATATTATACGTACATACCTTATTCATGTGTAACCGTGTTTTCATTTATTTTATTTTATTTCAATGTGTATTTTTTCGCCGTGTATTGATACAATGAAAAGGTAAAAACATTTATAAGGTATCTTCATTGCCAAATATAATTTGTTTATGGTAATATATCACATTACATGTAAAACTTGTATAATCAACAAACATTAATTTTAAGGACAAAACAAGTATAATTGGTTTACTTCAATCGAGAATTTGAAATAAAAATTATATGTAATTCATGTGATCCGTACTTTATACCATTATAAGGAGTTAAGTATACAGTATTTAAGGTGTTAAAATTTTATTATTTTCTACCGTAAATGTTATTTTAATGTTCAGCCAACGTTAACCATGGATGTGCTAGTACGTTACTTTAAAGTATTCTTTTTTACTTTTTCATAAATTTAAGACATAAGATTGGCTGAGAAATCTATGACTAAATGGGGGCTGATAAAGTTTATTTTCTATCTGTTAGTTAGTTTGCCGCATTCTCAAGAACGAATTAACCAATAGAATTTTAATTTTACATTAAGCTTCATATACAGAGTGTATATTATGTCTGGAAACACCCAAATATATCCTTTAATAATTTAAATATAAATTTGAAACCTCTTACAATCGTGATAGAGATTGGGCATCTACTTTTTGGAACAATGTTTTGTTATGTCACACCAACGGGGGACGTCCCTGCCGAGGGTATCGTGAATATTCTTAATGGAAGCCTATACCTTGTGATACATAATTTTAAAGGTAATAGCTTACTGAATTGAATGCCACAAACCGCATCTCAAAGGAATTATTCTATCAGAAAATAGAGCATTTTTAGTATTGAAAATTTACTGATGTTTCAACAATGTAATTTTAACATGGTTCTTGCCACAAAATGTGTACACTAATTTTTTAGCATTTTTTAAATGTTCAATTAAAATAAAATAAACAATTTATTTTTAAGCTGGTTTCATTAGTACAAATTTACCAGTTTTTATTACAATGAATAAAACTTATGAGTCACTTTCTCTGATTACTTATAATCTGTACTTGGTGTTTTCCCAGTCAGCAGGAAGGTTTAAAGAGACAAAGGTCACTAGCCTATGAGAAACATTATTGTGTTATTAATCATCTGGTCTACAGGTTTCTTCAGTTTGTTGAGCATGGAGCTTTCACTAGACAGGTCTAAGCTTGGGAATTACAAATGGACAAAGGTCATATCATTTCCTGTCGAGTTAATCAGTGTCTCTGAAGCATTGCTGTCAACAAGTTATCTAATTACAGTAGTTCAGTTTTTATTTGGCATTTTAATGGAATTGTCTGAAAGAGAACGAATTACTCTGTTGATGATGCGAGGATATATGGCGATCGTCAAAGATCTTATCGGGAAGTTTGTAATTTGTTTAATGACACTTTCCCAGAAAGGAATCCCATAAGTGTTTCAACAATATCAAAAACTATTGAGCGTTTTGAAATGACAGGGAGTGTACGTAATCGGCCAAAGTCCGGTAGGATACAATCTGCAACAGATGAAGAACATGCACTAGATGTTTTGCAAACATTTATTGAAGACCCACATACATCGCTCAGAAAAAGCTGCACAGCAACATGATATGCACCCTATGTCTGTGAGTAAGATTTTGAAAATTAATAAATACAAACCATATTTAAGTTCATTAGTCCAAACAGTTAAGTGAGGATGATTACGACAGAAGAGTTGAGTTTTGTGAACTTGTGATGCGCAAATGTGATGACAATAGAGATTTTCTGACCAATCATACTATTTTCTGATGAGGCAAACTTTTTTCTAAATGGCAATGTTAACAGGCACAATTGCCGTTACTGGGCTAGTGAAAAACCCACATTGGATTACTGAGTCCCATTCACAGCAACCACAAAAACTGAACGTATGTGTGGAATTTTAGGTAACAAAATTGTTGGACCCTTTTTCATCAATGGAAATTTAAATGCCGAACTTTACTACAATATGCTCCAAAATGAAATAATCCCAGCTATTCAAAATTGCATCAGGAGAATACTTTGATAATGTATGGTTTCAGCAGGATGGTGCTCCCACCCCATTATGGGAGACAGGTAAGAGAGTATTTGGATTTAGGGTTTCCTCATAAATGGATTGGCCGAAGAGGAGAAATGGAATGGCCTCCAAGATCTCCGGATTTGTCACCAATCGATTATTTCCTATGGGGTCATTTAAAATCCAATGTTTATAGAAGAAAGCCTCATAATTTGGAAGACCTAAGAAACAGGATTATAGAGGAGATTGCTTTGATAACTGAAGAAATGTTAGGCAACTCTGTCGAATCATTTTACACAAGATTGGCTCATTGTCAAACCGTAGAAGGAACACAGTTCGAACAATTGCTTTGACACCAAATGTGCAGGTAAAACGTTTGTTGTAAGACTTTTCTAACAGCATACATTATTTTTTATTTGTAATAAGAAATCAATAACATAAGTATTTCCATAATTGTACTGTAATAAAAACTGGCAAATTTGTGCTAATAGAACCAGCTCAAAATTGAAATTTTTGTTTTATTTAATTGAACATTTAAAAAAAATGCTAAAAAAATTAGTGTAACACATTTTGTGGCAAGAACCATGTTTAAAATTACATTGTTGAACATCAGTAAATTTTCAATACTAAAAATGCTCTAATTTTCTGATAGAATAATTCCCTTGAGATGCGGTTTGTGGCATTCAATTCAGTAAGCTAATTACCTTTAAAATTATGTATCACAAGGTATAGGCTTCCATTAAGAATATTCACGATACCCTCGGCAGGACGTCCCCCGTTGGTGTGACATAACAAAACATTGTTCCAAAAAGTTAGATGCCCAATCTCTATCACGATTGTAAGAGGTTTTCAAATTTATATTTAAATTATTAAAGGATATATTTGGGTGTTTCCAGACATAATATACACCCTGTATAGACAAAGCTGAGTTGGTATGGTGCCCGCCATTTCACGGTATTTAACTGTATGTTACCAAACTTTTGTACATTGCCCATACATGGGTAATCCTGATGACAAAGAAAAAACAAGTAAATATACATAAAATAATATGTCTACAAACTTGTTAAAATCATATGCCATTTTAACATGTGACATAGTAGCCTAACTATCGGCAAAGTATCTCGAGAAAGATTTCACCAGTGGACTTTTGCATGTAACTTTATTTCTACGTAGATAATAGTGAGTCAAATTATTGTGCATGTCCATTCATGGGATTTGGCTAAGTTTCAATCACTAAATAAGCGGGTACAGTTTCTCTTTTATCATCCTGGGCGCTGTAAACACTAATTTTCTATAAATGTTTGTATATCTGTCCACAGAACATCTGGAGGATTAAATAAGCCATATACAGGGTGTCAAATACTCTCTAACAATATTTTAAGGTATTATTCCTGGACCAAAGACAAACCAAAATTTCATATAACATTTTAAAACTCAATAATTCCCGGAATAATCGGGAATTTAGTTTCAATTTTTTAAGCTTTTTTGAGAATGGCGGCTTCCTAAAAACTTTTGTACTTTTTGCGATACAGTTTTTATTTACAATTATGTATATATATATATATATATATATATATATATATATATATATATATATATATATATACCATTTGTATTTAAAATGTTACATATATATATATATATATATATATATACAATTTTTCACGCGACCTTGTCTATTTCAAAAATTTTGTAAATGTTTCTATAATCAGATAAAATACTAATACCAGATTGTCATGACTTTTCATTTGTTTTATGAGTATGTGACGTGTAAACCTTCATTTGGAAATAAACTTCATTAATTTTTATAACACTATGTTTTGTTATATTTTTTTAATAATCACAATATTACGTAATTACATAGCAATACTATTTACAGCTATATTCGGTCGTATTCGTCAGAGAGAAGAGTGCAGTAAAACTACAGAGACCATTTTACAACTCTCTCCCCAGTATTAAGTAAAATATTCATAAACTAATAACATGCAGAATGTAATTGAAATATACTTAATTGATTAAACGGTAATAAACTTTAGTAACAGAGAAATGGAACGATACTGCATGTGTATTAAAACAAACGTATTGGATTATATTTTAAAAGCAACATGGTTGTATTTTATGGTGACCATTCAAATCATGAGCATTATATTTTCTTCCTGTATTACCCTTTAGCTGTGTTACTTGCATAGTTCCCGATGTACTTTCCTCCAAAGCAAGACTGCTCGTTACTTAATTTACTTCATATATATCTACCCAAGTTGCTAATAACACTTCGCCGACATCATTATATACATTATGTTGTAAAACAGTCCTTTCGAGTCTGGCCTATTTTAAGACCATGTGAAAATAACAATAATCAATGCATACGATTGATTAAGAAATGTGTAATACAAAGTAAAGTTTTGAATAACAAAATTGTAAAATAATCTTGGAAACTGAAAATTACTGTTTTATATAACTAACAAGTAAAGTAAAGAAGTATACTTTTACCAGGTGAAGTTAGGGTTAAGAAGTCCTACAGAGGTTAGGGTTAGGAGGTTGACAGGTGGCATATCTTAATTATTGTTAAGATAATAAATAACTTAAATCTTCAATATACCTAAAAGACAATATATATATAAAAACTAAAAGACTAAAACTAAATACTTTTGATAAGGATTTTTTCATCAAACGTATGAACCCAATTCCCAAAGACAGCTATATCTTAACATACAGGACAATGAGTTGAACTAATGTATTACCATCAAAGTGCAAGCTGTGAAGACTGTTATCTGTAGGAGGAAGGAGGAGCTGAGCAGCTTCAACTGTTAATCTGCATCTCATTACCTCCTCTTCGAGGAGTTGGGCTAATCAGGTTTCTCCAAATTGAAATAATAAAAAACTCTTTGTTTATTTTTAAGAATACATTTCAATTCTAAACTTTACCAGCTTTTTAATAGCATACAAATTATCTCACTATGAGATGTAGTCGCTTCTGTTGCATTGGATGATCATATGAGTAAGTGTTTGTAAAAATCTTTTAATTTTTTCCAATTATACCTCTAGACCAGAAAATCACACCCACCCATTCACATTTCTGCAAGGTTTTTATTTATAATACTTTACAAATTGGGGCAAAGATAGTACATTTTTTAGAATTAAAAAAAATTGTTTAACAACAACTACACTTTTTTCGATATTTCTTAATCTTTTCAAAACATAATGGTTTATTTTTTCTACATGGAATAGTTACATATAATGTATTGCGTAACAAAATACAGAAAAACTTAACTAACAAATATGTACTGTCCCTTTTAAATCGATTTTGTCCTGAAGTGTTTTATATGTCATACGATTCTCAAATCTACTATTTGTGTACATTTTTGGTTACTATAAGATTACATTGCAGCAATACGAGTTTAATAAATAAGTTTACAAACACAAGTTCTCATTTCACAAGCAATCCTGGCATGATTGTGTTTACAATGCCCTGAAGGACATGAATTTAATTAAAGGTTTGCTATGGCGGTCATTATACCTTAATTTGTGAATCATTCATTGTCTGTCGTTTATACCGATTATAATATCGAACTATTGATTATTTTATATGATAAAACTTTATGATTTAAACCCAAAAGTTATTTATAATTATTCCTGTATACAACAGAAATAAATATTTTAAAAACAATCAACATTCTTATAAATACTCATTGGCTTATAATTACCGTTAGAACAAAATAAATCATTTTATGCAATATTCATTACACATAATAATATCTATATTTATTATTAAACTCTATTTGATGTAAATATAAAATTATATTTCAATGATTCTTAATAATGATTATTAAGAAAGTTTGTTTGACTTTTAGCAACTTATTTCCACGTATATGTAACATGAAATTCAACACAAAATTATCTACACATAAGAAAATACTATTCTTGGCATTGCGTTCATTACATGCTAAGGCATTACTCTTGATTTGTAATGCATTATATGAATATGAAAATATATATATATATATTTCTTTCATATATAATATATGAAAAATATTCATATATTATATATGAATATTTTTCACAACTGTGAATAATATATTGAATTTGAAACCAATTAGTAGTTGCTATATTCCAAACATTAACCCAGTACATGGCATGTATCAAATTAGATACATCTTCTTGGCTGTCTACTATCAGTGGTGTGGACTCGTTATATACGACAAAGTAAAGAGTTAATATAAGAAACTTGTCTTTTATTAAAATGTATATGAACTATATGTTTTTAGAATTGGAGAGTAATTAATAGGAGCATTACAATTAAAATGAACGATAGTTTAACAATCCAGCCACAACAAGACAGAAATATTTAGTATTTTAATTGTGTAATTATTGCTTATGCAGAAAACAGAATCGGAAAAAATGTGTTAGTCAAGACACCAGCCGCCTTGTCCGGAAGAGGTTAGATCTACCAATATTACTAAACTATAATTATTTCTTAAATTAGGACATAATGTTCTTATTACCTTGCATAAAAATCTCTAATAACACGTGAAGGGTTGGAGCGTAAAGCTCATTATCCAAGTTTGGTCATTATACGAGTTCGAAGTTCAGAGGCGGAGCACATCACGATCTTGGCTGCTAATGTCAAAATTTTACATCAATTTTAAAATTGTAATTTATTTAAATTAATCTTAACACTGTATTGCTCATTTTACACCAATTACGTTAGTTTAAGATAATTCTAATAATGTACTAAAACCTCTAAAACATTCTTATACTCTGTTTGTGTGGTTATTTTAATAATATGTGGAAATACGTTTACCTCTGTTTTTATTCATCTTTGATTTTTTTTATGTGACAAAATCAATTGTGACTAACATTGTCTTAATTGTGAGATTTTAAGTGGGAGAGACTGAAACAAACCATCTCATGACCTAAGACCGCGTGAAGCTGTGGCAACTTCATTATATAAACACAAGATTACATTAACGCGAGTGTTGTATTCCGGAAGATCAGGCTGTTATATGATAATTGCAAGCATCGATTTTCATAGTGTAATTTGATTTGAAAACAAGACCCTAACGCTGTATTAAATGACTGACTGACATTTTTTAAGTTTTTTATAATTTAAGAAACAAATGATACCCAGCAGGTAGACGGAAGCTAGCCGTCTGTTTATTTTCACGTTCAAACTGATATGTTTCCATTGTTTTATCAGCAGCTACTAGATGGGTCGTATGTTTGTATAAGTGGATGGAAATTTATTTTGTCTATTTATTCCATCTATAAGTTTAGTGTAATTACAAGTTTATTCGTTTGAAAGTGTATAACCCACAACAATAAGATCACACAAATAACTTATTTCTAATAAAATGGTTTAAATGATTCCCTTCCCAACAATCACATGGACTGACATCTATTATGTACACATTGTGAATACACATTGTTCAGATATGTTTCTCGAACATTAAGAAACCTCCAATGAAGTGTATTAATTTTTGGGTGCAAAAAAGTATTCTGCTCTGAAAATTACTATAGTAAAATTAGCTCAAACATTATCCAAACTTTAAATACTCAAGAGCAATTCTGGGAAGGGTTAATTCAATAAGAATGTTAAATTCAGTTCATTTCACCTTCCATTTAGTGCAGCGTCTGAAGTCTGACGTTGAAAGAGATTTGATTTCTGGAATCTGAAATCAACATCTGTCAGAAGAGACAAGAAAACGAGGAAGAAGCTCAAAACGAACTCTTTACCTCTTTTCGACATCGGAGCACCTAAACTGGAAACAAATGTAATTCAGGTGGAGTGGTATTCTCATTGTTTCACTCATCAGGTGCACAATTTGTCACACTACATCTAGACTGGATTACATATTTTTGTAGTCTAGGTGTCTTACCTTTGCTCTACGTTTAATAAAAATTTGTTTGCTCCACCGCGATTTTTGATCCTAGTGCACGCAGTTGTGCACAAGATATAATAATGAGAACACCACTTCATCTGGATTGTATTTGTTCGTATTATAGGTGTCCAGATTTATTATAATATTGTTATTTAAAAATCGTTACAAATTATCAATTTAAGTTATTTTTATATTCAATATACAAAATAAGAGGTTATGAGATATATGAGAACTTCTATCAAAAATAGCTATAAAGAGAAGAGTTATAAATTAAGTTAAGGCCTTAATTTATTATCAGGATTTAATTTTTATATTAAAATATAGTTAACTAATGAAAACTCTCAACGTGTAAAGAACTGAAAAACAAGATAAGCAATTTTACCTCTTGAGCTTGAAACTAGAGTTAAGTTTTCACATTGTTTTTGAAGTCCAATTTAACTTCTAGGGCAGAAACTTTACGAAAAGGAGGCTCTTTTATTTACATTTGCTCGACTCTTATTGTTTCCTCGATTTAGATGAATATTTCTCAAAGATTTCATGAGAAAATAAGTTGAATCAATCAAAAATAATATGAAGTGATTCATTGTATAGGTACGTGTATGAAATCGCAATTTTTGGTACTTCAGTATTTGTACTTATAAAAGTAAAACACTACTTAACTTATATAAATATTAACAAGTTGTGTCATTACTATACGAGGACAATATGAGATCTATTGATAAATTTAAATGGAAATTAAATATTCCTTAACACTAAAATAAATTGATTAGAAATGTACCAAAAATTAACATCAGGTTAGTTTGTTAACTTGGTACTTTACCGCATTTTTATATATTTGTATTAACGCTAGAATGTATTGTCGTAATTTTACAAATGTATTATAACATAAAATATATAATGGGTAAACTACAGACAAATTCTGTTTGTTAAAGATACTCAGCATATAAATATTAATTAACAAGGTTTCAGATAATTAACCACCGCACATATTCAATTAGTTTTTAAAATTACTATAGTTAAATATATAATATTAAAAACTCGTAAGAAACATAATTCTTCGGCATTTGGTCAAAATTGATAACATCTGCGGAAACGAATCATATTCTACTAAGTAATTCTGTTGACACATTCATAAGAATACTGGTAGTTTTATAGTTCTACTGAACTGTAATGAAAACAAATCCATACATTTCTAAATTACAAAATCCGAGTGTGTTTTTTTTTTAAGTAATGATCTTAATATCAAAGTAAATTAAATATATACAAAATATAAATCAAAAGTATATCAAATCAAAATATATATCAACTGACAGATTCTAAAAATGCTTTTGTTTGATATAAATTGGAGAAAAAACTGCCAAAACCAGCATGACGAGGCTGAACAGTTCAGTTGCTTGTTTGTTAGGCCACATATATCTATCTGTTCCATTACAGTGTGTCAACCTCATATTGCTGGTCCTCCCCTCCCCTGGCCTCCGAATATTACCCACAAGAGGGATGGAATACCCTCTCCTACTCAACCAATCCAATAAAACTTCTGCTGCGCTCACATTTCAGTGGTTTTCAATATACAAGGAGAAAGAGGAAAGTTATTGCTTTACTTTATGGAAATACATTATTGGCGATACGGGATAGATCATGTGCAACATAAAAAACTGCAATTTATTATTCTATTCTCAAAGGCCTTGGAAGTCAATTACAGTTTTCTTGGCAGTATATATTAAGTGATTCACATGACAGTGCTTACACATAGTCTGAATGTTGAACGTAAATGGACGCATGAAGAGTAAAGCGTTAATGGGAGTCAGCGAGGAATCAATGAATGAGGTAGTACGTGTGGTTCTTCCACATTCTTTAAATATTAATTTACCTAGTGAATGGTATTGTTTAGATTATAAGAAATTAGTAATGGATTCTTTAATGCATTAGACATCAAGTGAAGCCATCGTACGAACATATGTACGATGAATGTTAGTAGCATGTGTAGTAGCAATCTTTATACGGGTGATTAAATTTCATGATTCCACATTTCACTACATAGGGTAACGAGTACATTTATTACTAAACAACATTTAAATTTACCACAAAGTTTATAAATGTAAGCCCCTAACCAACTCCTTATTTTTAGCAATGCTTGGCTAATCGCGTTTTGTGTCAGTTTTTATTACCATTTAATTCTTTGAATTATTATAATAAGATATTTTAATTACCTGTATTTGAAATTAACTTTTATAAAAAAAAACAAAAATTTATGAATTTTAAGGGACATTGCAGTTCTCTATACTAAATCTCAAGAGAGTTTTTCAGATTCCACGTAAACGGAGATAATAAATAGATTCCATAATAGATTATGCATCATAGAAAGGTTCTTTATAATATCGTATCCTCCGCAACAAGAACATGTATCTTGTATCCTTTGAAACATGTATCATTCGTTGAACGTATCGTTCCTTCCATGGAACAGTAAATAGATACATTTGTCTCCGGGCTGTATGCAGAATGATTGTAGAATTATGTACTGAGGATGGGTTTGACTAACGAAGTGCCTCATATGTGTATTCAGACCTCCTCAGCTTAATGTGTACATTCATATACGTACACGTTCAGAACGTCTTAAAATATTGCGTGTTGTCTTAAAATATTACAGCCTTCATATTACAAATATTACTAATTGCGTAACAATGCAAACATATAGTTAAAACAATAGAATGCATTAATTAATACAACTAAAATATAGTTATTAATACAGAGTTCTTCAAAGGTGTAAGTGAAACTTTATTAATAGGATTATAACACTTAGTGTTAAACATACTTGAATTTTCCTATTTAAACTAAATATTAAATAACGACTGTATAAATGAATCTATATATTTATTTATTCCTTTTCTCACTCTTCACTTCTTCCCCAATTTTCCGATGGCTCAAAAAGTTTAAATTTGGCGTATGTATGCCCAATGAGTTAAAAAAAGAAATATTTAGGTATTTTCATAAATACCTAACAATTATAGGGTTTGAAAGAGGATTGCATACCCTTGAAGAACTATATTTTTGGTTTTTCAACTTCCCAATAATCTAGAACAATAAATTTGATATACACGTGCCTTTCTAAAAAATAGAAAGATAGTCGTAGGACTGACCGACAGAAGTGACTACTTCTTATAACGGGATGTGAATATATACCTTGGTAAAGTATGTTTTAATATTATTAAATGGTTATATATTAAAATAATGTGAGACACTCAATTCTTTAATATTAAAAGTTGTTATTTTCTATTAAATGTATACATATTTTTGTAATATTTTCACATTTAATTTATTACAATAATCATTGACTTCTAAATATTAAAGTAATAATATCATTATTATAATTTTTATTATTTTCTTTATTTTTTTAGTATCATTTTCTCTAAAATCTTGTATTTCCTACATAACTACTTCATTTTCATTGTCATTATATTCTAAAAATGAAATTCTGTGTTTATTAATAATTGATATAATAAAAAATACAAATTCTGGAATAAAATATTGCTAAATATCTTGTAAAGACAGCATCTATTGTTGTTCCACATCATGTTGTACTTATGTATCTATCGTTTGGCATTGTTAAATGTAATTTATCTTTTAAAAATTAATTAATGGTTTTGACATTTCTTATCCATCATTTGTTCTAAAATTCGTTTTTCTTTATTTATTTTTTTAATCAATGATAGGTAAGGCCTATTGTAATTGAGCAAAGGTTATAATTAAAATCAACAGAAAGAGTAATTTTCTACCAAGATTAAATTACACAGCTTTGTTAGCTATAAAAGATTTTAACCAATTCATTTTTAATCCTTTTTTTAAATGTTGTCAGGACAAAACTAGTAGTGAACTGGAATATAATTAACATTGACGGTGTTGATATTCAGTTCACAATCTGATGAGCTTTAAATTTAAAATTGATATTAAATTATGCAATAAGCTATTAAATTTTACGTTGGATTAATTAATAAAAAAATTATACTTAGCAGTATTGCATATACACTGCATTTATTATTATCACTGCTATTAAGTTAAGTGTAACACTAATAGAAACAGAATTATATTGTTACTAACGATCTTATTGTTACTATTAACAAACAACACACATGTACTGCAAAATAAAATAGGATTTCCACACGAAATCTGTGCTGGTTGTTAGGGTTAGTTGTTTGTGACTCTAAATTGCAAAACCACAAAAACATTATCTGAGGAAGAAGTTATCGTGTGGTTTTGCACTCCACGCACTTCTTGTTGGACAAACTTTCCGAAAATAAAGCCTTTAGTCAACAGAAACACGATCCAAACTTCCGTATTCTAGATTACAAGTAAAATACCACACTAGCAATACAACATTATATAATTTCATATATTTTCTGTTCGGATCGTTTTATAAAGCCCTCAAGCGCTTGCTTATTAAATTAAGTTGCAAGGCTTCTTCATATTATATTACAACTATAACAATAAAACGTTGATTAATGTGTATTACAACTTATTTCAATTTAATACTTCAGTAATTATTTAAAAACTCGCTTATGCGCTAAAATATAAATTGATTTATACTCGATTTTATTTACGAAATCCTAAAATAATCCTTTTTATTCATAGTGTTATGGCTTTAAATTATACTTTCCGGCTAGTGTTTACATCTATATTGCTACTATATGGCTCTTACAACTTTTTCAAATGTTCCCGACTAACACACAAATCAGAGAGCCCAGGAGGAAAACTCTGGTTTAAGTGTTCTGGGTACCATTTTTAGTTTAAATTAACCACACATAAAAGTATTTTAGAGATCAAGATTTGAAGTTTTTATATTTAAATCTACCTTAAGCAATTTGTTATCCGTTTGTCAATGCAAGAGTAATTCCGTATCTAATAATTAATTTGTTCCATCTGGAAAATCTACATTTTATGAGATCACAACATTCTATGTACTATTTATTTTTTATCTGTTACATGTAAAACATTTTTTATTACTGTTTATTTATTTGTATCCCTATTTTAAAAGCATTTAAAGAGAATGAAGAAATGTTATTCCTACAAATAAATATATTTGATCAAAATTACCACAATACTTTTTCAATATTTGCATTCCATTTATTGTGCCATATTATTTTTTACTCGCACTATTGTTTTAATCACCAGGACGACCTCCCATATTTGAACACCTTCCTTTTATTTAACCGAGGAACTATCTGGTCTTTAATACTGATCTACGGATTAGGAGAACATTATAATACATTTTTTTGCTCCTGAGGATATGATTTACATTTGTTTTTTAGTAAACCACAGTGGTCCAAATTTATTATATTACCGGTACGCTAAATTAAGAACTATATTGTTTTGAAAAATATAACGAAAGGTTATATCTAACTATACAAATTTAAAAACTAGTCTTACCATGTAATTGGCCTTGGAGCCAAAAAAAGCAGAGAGCTCCAGAGCCAAAATATTTTGGTCATGATCGTCAAAGTCTTACGGTTCACATCGAGTCGAAACATTTACGCTAACACAATTGACATCTTGAAATAGTTCAGCCTCAGTGTGCAGGGTCACCTTTAGCCAAAATATGTTAAATCTAAGACAAGGTACATTCTGTAATGTTTTTAGCGCCCAGACTTTCAGTGCTTAAAAGTTTAAAAATAATACGTGTTATGAATGATACCAGAAATCTACCTGAATCTTGTGATCGGTAAAACAAACTTTCTTGTATTACAGTGAAATTCAGCAATATTTTCAGATGATTTTTAAACAATAGAGAAGTTTATGACTAATCTCATTTTACCACATATAAATATATTAACAAGTTCGAAGAATCAATCAGTGGGGCAATAACTATAATTAGTATTACCAGGTATTCCAGGATTTAATAGCAATCCCACTACATGTAATTGGAAATGAGTTTAAAACAAACTTTGTGTTGTCATTGCTTACACAGTTTATGGATGTATTCATGCATTCAATTCTATTAGACTGAAAGTTTTTAGAAATTTAAATTTGTGCAAAAATGCTTTATTTGCTAATCAAACAATTATATATAAAAATATATATATATATATATATATATATATATATATATATATATATATAATGAATATCGTTTTCATTAATAATAATATTGAAAACATGTGTTATTCTTTCTGATATTTTGTAAGATAGCGAATATTTAAAAAGGAAATAATACTTAATCTCATATCCAAATCTCCTAATTTAGAAATTACATATGACCCTGCCAATGTGTGTACGAGCACGCTAATGTAAATCTGTTAAAAGCTTAACTACTTTGCTCCCAGGGAGTTGGCAGTAGCCCAAGTCCGCTGTCAGTCGGGAGTTACACAAACACGTCCCAAAAAGCACTAATTATCGCTCTCCCGCCGCGCAATTCTCAGTCGGCCGTTATTTAATTTACTTAATTACATTGGAGCCTAAACTCGCCATAGTGCAGCGAAATATCTGGTGAACTGTGAACCAAAAACAAACGAGTCATAACCCTTAATAAATTTTCCTTTTGGTGCTTTTTGACTGTGCCAAATTTTGATCGCGTAGATATTTATTGGCCGCACAACATAAATGTTTTTGTTATACGAAACCTTACTCCATAAATCGTTGATGAGTCATAAATAAATAATTTAGATTAGATGCGCGACATTATCCCTTGTGCGAACATGACTTTACATCCGGTGTCTTAAGAATAAATAAAAATAAATTTATTTTTACTGATAAAAACCTTTAACTTTGTTTTTTAAAGTTTGTTCTATCACTGCTATATTTGCTCTTTAAAGGTTATAGAAATTTAATACAATAGTATTACAAAACTAACAATGTTTTGAAACTTCAATAAGCTGCCACTTTGATTAGGGTCAACCTTTTAAAACCGGGTTTACGTGCATTGTATTCTACTAACAAATACCTTTAATTTTATGTGATGCACAAGCTATGGTGCATTGAACACATTGAACGTTTACCTATTACTCCTTGTGGGTCGTCCTACTGTGAAGCAGTCCGCTGAATACGCGTTAAAATAGTTGTTCATGTACACTATCAATATTTAAGGCTATGTTCCTCTATTTGTAATGTTTAAAATTATATTAAGCCGTCCTGAGATTTAATAGACACCGTGTCAAAATCCACATAAAAATTAGTTAATAGTTACTAAAGCCATTTGTACATATTTGAACAAATTCCGTTATCAGTTACTATTAATATTTCTCACTGTTTCAACCTATAATAAATGTCAATATATGAGTTTTACTATACTATAATGTTACCTCTATGGTTTAGAATATTATGTGTTTCTCAAAGTAAATGTAGAAGACCAAATTCCAGGCCGCAGTTAGCTTAGCTCTCGCGATGTAAATGCATAGTAAACGCGCCAGATATGCAAGAGCACGGGTAACGAGTTTTGCTAATTATATGCTTCAGAATAATTGTACTAGGTTTGTACCTTTAGAGCTCTTTTAATTCATTTTCTTGCAACTAAACACATCTTGATTCTTTTAATGATAATTTTGTTATACATCAAGTTTACTGCAAGAGGTATTTGTTTGTTTAAAGTATGTTATTTTGGATCGATTATTAGAAAGGATAAGATATTTTTGGCATGTGCCATCTTAATATTGTAAAATATAACACTGTTTCGACGATTTAAATCCTCTTAATCTAGGTGTCAAAAACGCTAATACATACAGTTCAGTACACAGAAAAATCGGAAGCATAATATTTTGTTATTAACTCGCCCAAGTCATGTTGTTAATATCGTTTGGTTTGGTGTATTATATAACTTTATTCATTATACGAGTTTGAAGTTCAGTGGCGGAACACTCACTATCTTAACTACTGATCAAAATGTTACATCATATTGTCAAAACTAGGCGTCGATTATCAGAACTGCATTGATCCAAAGACCACTCATTACATTCCGATATTTATGTTTTGTACAGTTTATTTTGAACCTGCTTGTACTCAAATTTCTCTTTATAGTTTGTCAATAATATCAGATATTCCGGATGATTTAACCTATTTATCATTTCAATTCTAAATCATTTGCGTCTTATATTTTACAAAACATATGCAATGAAATAAGAATTGTTCACAACATTCACATTTGAATATCTCTTTGAACTGATTAACTGAAAATAATTTAATGTAAGTAATATTTGTTTTCTAATTCATGTTTTAGTTATTGTTTTTATTAAGTTTTGTTGTAAAAGTTAATAAATTGTGCACAGTGATTCACTACCCTGATAAAAAAAGCACTTGTTAGAACTTCCGCCGGTAAACAAGTGGTACTTTAAAAAAATAAAGAAAATTGTAATTATTTTATGTGCTTTTAATCAATTATTGTATTTAAACGTACTATGAATTATACAACTGTACGAGTATGCCAATAATTGAAAATGAAGTATTTGTTTAATTTTGGTTAGCTGTATGACTTCAAGCGTAAGACCAGCATTATTAAAGACAATACGGAATGTACGGTTATGAGTAATTTCACTCATTAAACATAAAACGTTTTTATTGATATTGTATTACCAGTAAAATAGAAGCTACGGACAGACTGTTATCTGTGACAAAGAAGGAGGAGATGAGCAGCTTCAACTGTTAATCTGCATCTCATTACCTCCTCTTCGAGGAGTTGGGCTAATTAGGTTTCTCCATATTTAAAATAAACATTTAAATTTGGATGGTTTCATACAAAAAATTCTATTTTAAACTTTACCGAATTCTCTGTAGTACACACATTATATTGTTATGAAATCTAGTTTCGTTTTGGCCAGTTTCCTATTTAGGAGATGGAATCGAATTAGAAATACGCTATTCCAATACCACCATCAATACGGGAGTACTAAAGATATTTGTAATTTTCTCTCATTATTAGCCCCAGTTTTCAAATTTTACATCGGGTACTTTACAACTTAGAGTAAAGGTAGAACTGTTTAATTTTTAACAAACTTCACAACACTTTTATAACTACACATGTTTTATACCTTTCAAGTTTTCAAGATGGAAGCCGTTTATAGATATAATACAGACTTGTATATACTAGGTTGTTATCTATATATATAAAAATGAATGTTTGTATGTTTGTCCTTTATGGAATCGTGAACTATTGGACCGATCATGATGAAAATTTGTACGTATATGTATTTTTCCACGGAGAAGGTTTATAAGCTATGCCCATCCCTTTCCCGATTCAGGATTCCGCCCCACTGGTTACAGAAATACCCATAAGAAATGCATTGCAGCAAACATATGTTAACGTCTTTTCAAATTTTTAATCAGCTGTTCTTTGTAAACATATATTACACTTATAGTTTTAAAGCATAGAGTAAGCTTAAGAGAAACGACAAATTTTGTTTTAAACTGTTTTTGCAATCACTGTTAAACATAGACTTTACTATCCAGATAATACAATTCAAATTTGACGTAAAAATTCACCTTTAACTGCAATATTTATTTAATATAAACCATGCTCATGCTTGATCAGAAGAGTAATGCAGATATCATAATTACTATCTTACGTTGGCTACAAATATAAAGAATGTTATAAAATCAACCTTAGTTGTTTTTTTTGACAGAAGTATGGTTCTCAAAACTCCGTGTGTACATATTCTCTCGATCGAGACAACAAAGTAAGCTCAATCGTGGCATCGGAGATATAACTAATTTAATCTAAAATTTATTATAGTAAAAAAAAAATTTACTAAGTAATATAAGGACTTCGGTTCTTAAGATTTGCGTGCGAAGCCGTGGGGTAACAGCTAGATAGAGGCAGGAATATGGTACATACCTTCATAATACGCCCAAGAGGCTCACGATGGAACGACTATCAATTATCTCAGCAATGTTTAGAATGTGATAGAAAAAGAATAAGTGAATATAGTGTACTGTTTTCAACGGGAAATTGCGTGCGAAGCCGCGGACAACTTTTGCAAAAAATTATTGAAATGCGCAGCAAAGCGCGCCGGGCCCGCTAGTACATTATACAACAAAACGGAGGAGGGTTTTAGAATTCCCATATCGTGTTTGTATCGTTGTATAGTTTTGATCAATTTTCCTTATGTTTTTGTACTCGTAATAAATATTTCGTAATCTATTAAATAGCAACCTCATGGAATTATATGCAAGTAGCCAATACAATACTTATTTATATACAACTATATATAAAAATGAATGTTTGTATGTTTGTCCTTTATGGAATCGTGAACTATTGGACCGATCATGATGAAAATTTGTACGTATATGTATTTTTCCACGGAGAAGGTTTATAAGCTATGCCCATCCCTTTCCCGATTCAGGATTCCGCCCCACTGGTTACAGAAATACCCATAAGAAATGCATTGCAGCAAACATATGTTAACGTCTTTTCAAATTTTTAATCAGCTGTTCTTTGTAAACATATATTACACTTATAGTTTTAAAGCATAGAGTAAGCTTAAGAGAAACGACAAATTTTGTTTAAACTGTTTTTGCAATCACTGTTAAACATAGACTTTACTATCCAGATAATACAATTCAAATTTGACGTAAAAATTCACCTTTAACTGCAATATTTATTTAATATAAACCATGCTCATGCTTGATCAGAAGAGTAATGCAGATATCATAATTACTATCTTACGTTGGCTACAAATATAAAGAATGTTATAAAATCAACCTTAGTTGTTTTTTTTTGACAGAAGTATGGTTCTCAAAACTCCGTGTGTACATATTCTCTCGATCGAGACAACAAAGCAAGCTCAATCGTGGCATCGGAGATATAACTAATTTAATCTAAAATTTATTATAGTAAAAAAAATTTACTAAGTAATATAAGGACTTCGGTTCTTAAGATTTGCGTGCGAAGCCATGGGTAACAGCTAGATAGAGGCAGGAATATGGTACATACCTTCATAATACGCCCAAGAGGCTCACGATGGAACGACTATCAATTATCTCAGCAATGTTTAGAATGTGATAGAAAAAGAATAAGTGAATATAGTGTACTGTTTTCAACGGGAAATTGCGTGCGAAGCCGCGGGCAACTTTTGCAAAAAATTATTGAAATGCGCAGCAAAGCGCGCCGGGCCCGCTAGTACAACTATAAATGCGTATAATTAATTTGATATCGAAAACATAATTATATCTTAATTATGATATAAGAAATATATAAGAAAACATTAATAATTATCCTGACAATATGTATGGTTTAAATAAATTTTAGTATATAAATTAATGAATAAAGTTTAATAACAATACACAATAAAATTAATCTACATATACATATATATATATATATATATATATATATATATATATAAAGGAAATTTATTTTTGGACGTGCTCTGGCAATGCTATTTATCGATCATGAAATATTAAAAAGTATATAAACATTTTTCACAACCAATTATAGAACAGTACTTAGTAGATTTACTGGCCACATAATGAAATTAACATACATGGATTGTAACGAAATTCGTGGAGAGTCTAAAATAGGCTTTCTTTGTCATGATATTTTTGAATACGTCTTTAAGCATGAAAGGTGAAAGGCAAGACTTCACAGGCTAAATAATTACAACATATTTAGATCGTTGATTTATGTGACTTGATTTATATAAAATCATTCAGATTATGTACTTACTGGTTCTAAATTGCCAAGATATCAACACTATTTATGCTTAATATCTCGTTATGAGTTTTACTTTGAACTAATCCACGTATTTTTTAAAATTTTAATATCTAATTTAAACGTTAAACCATTGGAATCATTGTAAATTATTTAAAATTATGATTCCAAATTTATTTTTAATACAACCGATATTTTTTTATTTAAAAGGCATAATTAACCTGTTCAGATTATTAAACAAATATTATTGAATTATCTCTTCGATAGAGGGTGCAATGGCCTTATTATCCCGATAGAAAGTCTATAACAACACTCGAAAGATCAGGAGGCGTAAGGTCATTATATAGCTCTATTCATTACACGAGTTCGAAGTTCAGGGGTGGAACACTCACTATCTTAACTGCTGATGTCAAAATGTTACATCATATTCTGAAAACTAGGCGTCGATTATCAAAGCTGCATTGATCCTAAGACCACTCATTACATTCGATATTTATGTTTTCTACGGTTTATTTTAAATCTGATTGTACTCAAAATTTTCTGTATTGTTTAATTTAACTTATCCAAAAATAACAAACAATACTTGAATAAATGGTATTGAAATTGTGTACATGCATGTAGAAATATACTATTAAAAGTGACAGTAAAAGAACGTCTTATTTTGCAAGGCGAAGTTAGGGCTAAAGAAGCTCTCTTTAACTCTTAACCTGGACACCAACGGCTTAAAGGTGACTTGCGAACCATCACCAATGGCTGGGCAGCTGAGCTGCTTTCAAAGACAGAATCGCTCACAGGTTACCCATCGAAGAAGCAGCCACGCTCTTATTGTTTGCTTGATCCGGTTATCTTGCAATAACCACCCTACACGCTACACTGCGCTATTGGCAAACTATTATTCTACTGTTTTTAATCGTCTTTATTTGTTTGTGTTATAAAATGTTATGCTAATTATGAACAAATTTTCTCATGACGCGAGAATGCGAAATGATTATATAAACTAACATTTATTTACAAGTTTCATCATACTAAGTAAGACAAGCTCTTCAATTGTCACTCTTACTGCATTTGTCGAGTATTCAGTTTGTTTTTTGAGCTAACCTCAAAAATCACAATTAAATATCAAAGTACCGACTAGGATTTCTTACCTGATTGAATAAGTATCAGTTGGAAGTTGTTAGAAACAAAACATAGCTTGCAGCTAAACGGAGGTTGGAAGCCGTCTGTGTATTTGTGAATTAAGTCTGATATGTATTGAATCAATGTGTTCCCACTGTTGAGTAACTAGCTGAGCAATATATTTTTTTTTTTTTATTCGGTCGCTTGTACTAACAATAATGGTTCTCTTTGCAAAAAAATGTAATACAAATTATTGGTAAGAGTAAAAGGGTAAAAGCCTTTTTAACACCTCAAAATAATTTTGAATAATGAATTTTGACAATTTAGGATAGATTAATTAGTACTTTTAATATATACCCTTACAAAATCAAAAAAGGTAGCATTCCAACAGAATTGTTTTTCTTAGGATATTGATTGAAAACCACACGATTTTTCCGTATACGACTTTTTGTTAAATACATCTTATTTGCTTCTGTAAAACACAAGGGGAAAACTGGAAAACTTCACTATTATCTAAGCATTACCTATAGATAAACGTCAGGCTATGTACTCAACAGACACCATGTTAGGTATTTGCAACGTGGTTTTGTGTTTGTACACACAGTGAAACTGTGTAAGAAGATGCAATCCATTGTTTATTTGGTGGAAGTTATTAGTTATTATTGAATTACATATTAGTTAATGCGATTACACTGATGCATTTTTATGAATATTTCATGTAAAAACAGTCGTTTGCAATTTCTACTCCACTATCAAAAATCTGGTGAATTATATTATATTGAATTATATTATATAACATTGAAATATTTTTTCATATACAGATTAATGAGTCTGGCACAATGTAACCTGTTTCGTTGAGGTGTAGTCGGTATAAAACAGCACACGTCTATACCTATTGTGATCATCTCGTCAATATATGTACACTATACAACTATAACAGTACACACATAACTCTAAGCTGAAGTTTACGGCACTAATCGTAGCGAGTGCCATAAACTCTGCCTTTTTCTATATTGGGGTAATATTTTAACACATTTCCCGCGAGTTATGGTTAAATCAACGTGACAGTACGTTAAGCAATATTATATCCACTGTTATCATTGAAAAATAACATACTGTTTTAACATTATTTTCAAACTTTAAATATTAAAAATAAAATACAAGTTTATGAAAACCCATAAAAGATATAATAAACGTTTACTAAGAATAGTGTTTAATTTAACTTATAAGTATTACTGTTTTAAATTAATTTATTGTAATAAAACCTTGCGAATTTGTGTAAATAATGTTCGTTCAGATAAAGAACTGACAAACAGGATTTCCTTTTTGTTAAGCAATTCCACATCTTGAACTTCAAACTAGAGTTAAGTTTTCGCATTGTTTTTTAACTCCAATTTAACTTACGGGAACCCTTCTGGGGCAGAAACTTTACGACCAGGAAGGAGACTTTTATTTACACTTTCTCGACTCGAAGTGTTTCCTTCTATGATCTCGGTTTTTATGAATTTCTTAAAGATTTTAGAAATAAATAAGTTGGACATATTAGGTATTTTTATGAATTCAATATGTATCTGTGTTTTTTTTACATATATATATATATATATATAAAACAAAATATACCTGTGTGAAACCATTGATACAGAACGTGGTAAATAGTATATAACTTACTGTAAGCAAATTTTGTAGAAGTTCAACCAAAAACATTTTATCAATTACTTATTCACTGGCATTATGTATGTGATATACCATTATAGATGATCCGTTGAGCTATAAACCAAATATGACTTGTCTTAACTTACACGTACGCTATTTTTTTGAAGAACTATGATTGTTCATAATTTGAATCCCAAAGCAATGTTTGTTATTGTATTGTTTATATCTTCGGTGCTTAATTAAACATATATTTTTTTGTTTGATATCATTTATTATTATATCCAGAACTTAAACAGTAAGCATTTTTCAAATACAAGCTTTTATTTTAGTTCTTTTCATTATAAAGTACCAAAATCATAGAAAACACTTTATTATTCACTATTATAACTTATAATTATATTATGGTGTTAAATAAACAGCTAACATATGTTATTAAATGCAAGGTCTTAATGAATAACTCTTAAAAACTTTATATATTTGCATATAATGATATGATTCCAATGGGTAGTGATGTTAAAATATTTTAATGTTGCACCGAGCAGTTGGTAATTTGAAATAATACAAATAGTGTTAAGCAGTAAAACAGAGATAATGGTATTAACTTTAATCAATGGATATAAAAACCTTTACATATTTAAAACAAAATACAAAGTACATATAGGCTTTGCTAAGACATTTTTGGAACGCTTAAGAGTATTAAAAATGTAAGTACCAGCATGAAGGGGTAAGACAGTTTTGATGAACTTGTTTGTTAGGTCATATAAATATCTTCCATTACAGTTTCCCATAATCACATTACTAACTCTTCCATCCATTACGATATAATCTACAAGAAAGGTAGAATACTCTTTTCTTCTCGACCAAACGCAATAAATTTTCTTATGCGCTCCCATTTCAGTGGTTTTCAATATGCAAAAAAAAAACAAAGAATATTTTAGTTTGGGTTGGGGGACACACAGATTGCATGAAATAAAAAAACCAATAAAGGGTTTTATCATTCCTTAAAACGTTGGAGGTCAAGAGGAGGTCGTTGGGCGAGCATGAGTGAACAATATGTACGACGTGTATTGGTAGCATGTGCAAACATTCCACATTCTAAGATTTCCCTGTATAGTGAGGCGAGAGTCCGGGATGAGGCATGATATTTGAATCGAAAGTGTCCAAAAATCAAAATATAACACAACATTGTTCGATGTAGTTATGTAGATTTTAGATAGTTATAGCTAGTGCACAACACTTCTAGTTATGTAGTAGTGCATAAAAAGTGGGAATTATTTGACAGTGTTTAAATACCATTTATATTCTTAAATAATAAGAATATTAGAAATTTAATTTACATGTTTTAAGTACAAAGTTTACTGTAAAACGTAATCCAACAGATTATTAAATTAAATATTTAAAGTTTAAAGGTACATTACGGTTGTCTATATTGTGAACAGTAACATTTATCAGATTACGTATGAAAAGTGAGTTTACAAATCTACTAAGTGAGTATAAATGTACTTTATAAAACCGTTTATATCCACAACCAGGAGATGTTTCCTTCCACCCACAGTATAGTGACTACATATTACTGGACTGCATGCGGTCTGATTGTGAAACGATATCCAAAGAAACATAAACAGGTTAATGTGTACGTCCATAGACGTACTCGTTCAGTACGTGCGAATTTTAATGTCTAATTGGTTACTACATATTACTGGACTGCATGCGGTCTGATTGTGATGAAACGATATTCCAAAAACATAGCAGCTTAATGTGTACGTGTGTTCAGTACGTTCTAATTGGTTACTGCATATTACTGGACTGCATGCGGTCTGACGATATCGTAAACAGCTTAATATGTACATAGTACTCGTTCAGTACGTGCAATTTTAATGTCTAATTGGTTACTGCATATTACTGGACTGCATGCGGTCTGATTGTGAAACGATATCCAAAGAAACATAAACAGCTTAATATGTACGTCCATAGACGTACTCGTTCAGTACGTGCAATTTTAATATCTAATTGGTTACTACATATTACTGGACTGCATGCGGTCTGATTGTGAAACGATATCCAAAGAAACATAAACAGCTTAATGTGTACGTTCATAGACGTACTCGTTCAGTACGTGCAATTTTAATGTCTAATTGGTTACTGCATATTACTGGACTGCATGCGGTCTGATTGTGAAACGATATCCAAAGAAACATAAACAGCTTAATGTGTACGTCCATAGACGTACTCGTTCAGTACGTGCAATTTTAATATCTAATTGGTTACTACATATTACTGGACTGCATGCGGTCTGATTGTGAAACGATATCCAAAGAAACATAAACAGCTTAATGTGTACGTTCATAGACGTACTCGTTCAGTACGAGCGATTTTAATGTCTAATTGGTTACTGCATATTACTGGACTGCATGCGGTCTGATTGTGAAACGATATCCAAAGAAACATAAACAGCTTAATGTGTACGTTCATAGACGTACTCGTTCAGTACGTGCAATTTTAATGTCTAATTGGTTACTGCATATTACTGGACTGCATGCGGTCTGATTGTGAAACGATATCCAAAGAAACATAAACAGCTTAATATGTACGTCCATAGACGTACTCGTTCAGTACGTGCAATTTTAATATCTAATTGGTTACTACATATTACTGGACTGCATGCGGTCTGATTGTGAAACGATATCCAAAGAAACATAAACAGCTTAATATGTACGTCCATAGACGTACTCGTTCAGTACGTGCAATTTTAATATCTAATTGGTTACTACATATTACTGGACTGCATGCGGTCTGATTGTGAAACGATATCCAAAGAAACATAAACAGCTTAATGTGTACGTCCATAGACGTACTCGTTCAGTACGTGCAATTTTAATGTCTAATTGGTTACTACATATTACTGGACTGCATGCGGTCTGATTGTGAAACGATATCCAAAGAAACATAAACAGCTTAATGTGTACGTTCATAGACGTACTCGTTCAGTACGAGCGATTTTAATGTCTAATTGGTTACTGCATATTACTGGACTGCATGCGGTCTGATTATGAAACGAACTCCAAAGAAACATAAACAGGTTTATGTGTACGTTCATAGACGTACTCGTTCAGTACGAGCGATTTTAATGTCTAATTGGTTACTACATATTACTGGACTGGATGCGGTCTGATTATGAAACGAACTCTAAAGAAACATACACAGCTTAATGTGTACGTTTATAGACGTACACGTTCAGAACGTGAAATTGTTATGTATAATTAGTTACATTCATCTTACTGAACATAATTAACTATGTTAAATAAGTAGAAAATTATACAGAGTTAATTATATATAGGTAATGGTATCTTTATTCCTGTTCACCGCTCAACAATAGTGATTTTCAGTATGTTTTAGCACGGCGTTTTAGAATTTATAAAATCGAGAGCAGTGCTTGCTTCGAAACTATCGTTAAGGACTTGTTACGGACCGTGTAGGGATGTGGGTCGGCGATGCATGTGGGGTGCATGTATGTAGGCAGCGTGAATGAGTGGGTTTCTACGTTATTATAAGTACAGTAACTTATTGAATTATATCAATAAAATTGGATTAATTAGCTGAATATATTTTATTCAATATAAATCACGTTTGAATGTATTTGTTTATTGTTATATTATTGTTATCTCAAAGGTAATGTTTTAACTCATTTTAGTTATACATTTTGTTTGTTGTGTTCTTTAGTTCGTTAGTAAAATTTACTAATGAATTTACACATTTAATGTGGTTAGTATAGTTTATACGAGGTTACATGATATCACAAAGTTGAATGAAAGAGAGAACTAAAGCAGGAACGACTCCGTCTCAAAGTGACAACCTTTTCATTTCATTCGTGAGTATATTTTGTTTGTAATCAGGCAACTAAATACATTTATATTTTATGAATAAAATATTCTAACTAATGTATTATTTCTTTTGTAATGAGATTCATATTTCCCATTGTGGAACAGGCTTACTATCAAGGCACCCCAGTGTTGTTACAACTGATACATTCATGCACTGGTGAACACCGGAGACTGACTGTATCCTACATAGAGAGAATGATCGAATCCGGTGTTTCCAGATTATATCTTCTCTCACCATTTCAGTCCGCGGTGATTTTTAAACCACCTTTTCCAAACAATATATTGTACAATTTTATAATAGTACAATTGTGTAGGATTAAACTTTTCTTTGCTTTCGCTTAAAATCATGCCAAAAACATAGTAATAAAAGGAGTCCATATATTAATTAAGTAAGGAGATTTCAGTCCACAATGTTTGACTACGGTATTCTGACACAGGCTAAACCCCAAGTACCGTTCCTGTCAATTTTAGATACACTTAGAGAAGTTCCTGCCACTGTTGGCCAGCTGACACCACCCAGACGGACAGGCGGTCTTGAGAATTGTTGGACGACATTATAAATTAATCAACTTAGACCCATTCGTTATGGTTAGGAATCCACGTCAAACTGTCAGTAGGAATCTCTTTCCTTAGTAACTGCTGGACTATTAGACATTCGACATTTGTGAGGACAGTGACAACTGTGAAATGGTTTGGATAGTTTGATTTCAAAAATAAAAATAATGTAAAGTATCACTGGATGAAGACAAATAACATAAAACCTGAGTATTGAAGCAAAATAATGAATTAAGTTCTAAGAGTGGTGATTGTCTTAGAAATATTACTGAAGCTCATAGACAAACCATAATACGAATTTCTTGTCTTTCTTATAGTCCAAAACAAGATTTTGAGAAGAATTATGACTAAAGGTTAAATTAACTAATATTACGTCAGAATATAATTAATTGTGTCGGATATTGTTAATTTAAAACGCCAGGACATCTTTAAAATCACTAAAATGTTTTAAAAAAGTCAGTATGAGCTTTTTAAACTTATTAAAATCTTATGTTTTCAACGTTTCTCAATTATATAATGATTTTAAGTTAATTATCGTCGTCATTTTGTTAAACTACATGTGAGACCTAACGGTACATTTCTCATGTGAAAACATTATCTGGGCTTTTAATTTTTTGTGTGTCTATTGCAAATACTCTTAATTTTTTTGTCATGGTTGTGGAGGTTTTTCATATCAATACACTATACTGTAGTCACTTTCAATAAAAAGGTTTGTACGGGTTAATTTTTGTTTTTTCAATACTGGTTTCAGAATATGTTTAAAAAAAAAATGTATTTAAAGGAACTACCAGTTCGTGCCACAAATATGGTCAAAACACTATGAAATACGAAATATTAACTTTTGCTTGTCTACAAACGTTGTTAACAACATATCACACAATGTCTAACTGTTTTGGTGGGATACTAACTTTACTTTTTTTACTAGTCTATCAGTTTCGGAAGAACAAAAGAAGATGTGTTAAGAAATAGTTAATGGTAACGCACAGTTTGTGTTGCATAAATTGTTATCTTTCTCTTATACCTTCATTTCTGCTACTTTCAAAATTACTTATGCATTAGACAGGCTAACAAAGTCGCAATGAGTACAGTAGAAACGGTCTGCTTGGTCGATAAACAGCTGCGTGAGTGTTTAACAATGCAGGATAACGCCAGTACTGTGGGGGAACACCCATCTTCACAACAATTTGTACATTCATTACTGTACTTCTATTCCTCACAAAATAACTTCAAAAAAGAAAAGGTTATTTGCTATCAATAGCAAATGAGTATAGTATAAATGGGCTGCGTGGTTGATTTAAACTGTTAATACTGTCATACTACATACGTAATGTACAACAGGATTGTGCTTGTCCCTGTAGTGACTACCTAAATTACTAAACTAAAACAGCAACGTGAATGTTAATCCAGAATAACTAGGTGAGGGAGTACGCACCTCAATGTCAATATCCACGATATCCCTCTTCCACCCATCACTATAGCCTACTTTTAGCTTTTGTAAAATAAACTAGATACAGAAGAAAGTTCTATCCAAGTATGAAATAACTTGTATGGTCAATAAACAGCCACTTAAGTGTTAAAAATGCAAGATACAGTACACCACAAGAAGATGCAAGATGGGTTCCAGTACAGTGGGGAAAACCCATCTTCACCTTATTCTGTACGGTACTCCTCCTCTCTTTCATTACTATACTTCTACTAACCTTCACAAAACAATCTAGAGGCAGAAACAGGTTATATCCAATTACTGTAGAAATGCGCTGCATGGTCAATTATTAGCATCGTGTTTGTTATATATAACGGGTGAAATAATATACATGTTCACCACAATATATACGTTTTCCCAGATTTTACGCCCTTTCGAGGTGAAGGTGAATTTATATTGCTGATACTGTCAATGCACTTTTTACAGATATAATGTATTATAACAGAATTGCGCAGTTATTATCTGTGTAGTGACCGAGTTACTATTTGAACACTGCACCGACACTTCCATTATTACTTACAATTCATTAAACTTAAATGTTCAATTACATTACACTTACAATTCCGTACATTACACTTACAGTTCACACACTGACCTGTTTAGTAGTAAGAGTAGTGTTTTGGCTATCTAAAACACTATCGTTTTACCTAAAAAGTTGTATCGTTTTTCAAACATTAAATTTTATTCACAATATTCCCTTAATATGAAGCAGCCGTATTAAAGATGATAGTTTATTCAGTACTGCTGATACTTCAACACTTTAAACCTTTTCAAACAACATTTCTTCAAAACAGACAGACAGACAGACACACACACACACACACACACACACACACACACACACACACACACACACACACACACACACACACACACACACACACACACTGTTGATATCAAGACTAACTCTAACGTATAAAAATATTGTTAATAAAGATCTTAATTACATTGAATAAAAATAAAAATTCGTAAACAGTGATTCACTGGTAGTTGTTTTGTTGGCGACTGTAAGTTTTCCGTGCCACAAATAGCTCTAGCTGGGGAAGAAGTTGACGTGATTTTGCCCACCATGCACTTCTTGTTCGACAAACTTTTAGCAAATAAAGCTCTTACACAACATGAACGTGAACTTAACTTTCTTCTTCGGAATCTTTATTAACAACCACGCTATATTTTTTGTGCAGGGATTAGCATGAACAGAAAGCAATTACGCGATTTCTTAGAGTTAGCTTAATCTGCATTCAGTATTGTGGTACAGTTCAGTATCTAAGATGGTCCCACAACTACAACTATTACTATAACCCATACTATACCATTCTATAACTGTTACAAAAATTAATGTTATGGTAGTTTTCGTTTATCTCTTTTCAAACGATGTGATAGTAGTAAGATAATTGTTCGAAATTAATCTGAAAAACACAGATATTTAATACGTTTAATTTGTAATATAATTATTTCTTTCACTCTGAAATTTTGCATGGTAAGAAAAAACACAAAGTGAATTTGCTATTTAGTTTTCAAAATTGTTAAATTGCTAGTAAGCTGTTTAATGGAAATTTGTAAATTTAAAAATATCTGTCATTAGCACCACACACAGAAAACACTTATAATTTATTCACAAATGCACAACTTGGCTAGTAAAAAGTATCATTAATATCATCATTAATTGGTTATAATTGCTAATTGGTGCCACTAAATTAACATTACGAACACTTTCTATAATTTTGAGTACGCCATTCCACCTGTTAAAACTTAAACGTCGCGCAATGACTCATTAATTTCATTTATTATAATGTGTATTATTAAGTATGCTAGCAAATTAGTTTTAATTTATTTTATTTTGCTTCATTTTACCATCAACCATGTTTTATCCATCAAGTTTTATAAATGTAATATCTCTCCGTATAATTTTCTGGGTAAGACGGTCCTACGGGTAAAATGTATTATTATTTACCCTGTTATAGTTTTTTTTTTTTTTTTTAATATTACGAGAATTTAACAAGAAAATAACCCGTAAATTTTATTTATTAATAATTAGTATTACTAGCTATAATTTTAAAAATCACTAATGGTATTTGGGGATTATATTAATATTAGTTAGGTTTTTATTAAATTTAAAATGTATTAATTATTAATTTTTCTCTTTTCAAACGGTATACTATACTGTACAACAAAACGTAAAAGCTACCAATTGCCTAAGCCATGTGTGATTAAACCCATGTTGGAATAAATTATGAAATATATTCTATTTTTTATGAAGACTCAAGACAGAAAAAACCCTCTAATTGACTCAAAGTAAGAATGTGTCACAATTTTATTTATCCTTTGAGTACTATTCCATACTTAAATGGCTCTAATTTTAAGTACTTTAATTACTCATAGCTCAATTTTTTATTTAAAAACATATACGCTGAATTAACGATGATGTGTTCACACAGCAAACTTTGTTATATTTTACAAAACATATATGAAATTTTATTCCAAATAACCAAATGTTTTATCAATGTATATATGATTTAATTAATAGAATAAAGTATTGAAATTAAAAGATCCGAGATTCACTGATAATGCTCGTATTGAAATTGAGATTAATACAATGTACGATCCTCCCAATGTGTGTACGAGCACGCTAATGTAAATCTGTAAAAGCTTAACTACTTTGCTCCCAGGGAGTTGGCAATAGCCCAAGTCCGCTGTCAGTCGGGAGTTACACAAACACGTCCCAAAAAGCACTAATTATCGCTCTCCCGCCGCGCAATTCTCAGTCGGCCGTTATTTAATTTACTTAATTACACTGGAGCCTAAACTCGCCATTGTGCAGTAAAATATTTGTAGAACTGTGAACCCAAAACAAACGAGTTATAAACCCCTAATAAATCTTTCATTTGGTGCTGTTTCATTGTGCCATATTTTGGTCGCGCACATTTAAGTGGTGTTATTTATTGGAGCTGAAATGACACACCGTAAATTGTTACTATACTAAACTTGACTTATATAGCTCTATAAACCATACAGAATTACTTATAAATCATAAATACTGTGTGTCTTGAGTCATATGCCAATTGTCTATAGTGTACCTTTTCAACGGGTTTCTCATATATTTTATAGACAATAAAGGTAAGTTTATTTAAAATTCCATTATTATCAAAAACAGTTAGGATAGACACATTATTTAATCAATATTATTCGATTGTTTTAAGAATAATATAAAGATAAAGTAGTGCTGAAATGATAATTTAATTTTTTCATTAAAGTTTTGAAAACCTCTCCAGTCTTCTGGTAAAATAATAGGGATGTAAACCTCCTCTTGAGGCAGTTTCTGTGAAATAATCCCAATGAATGCAGGACATAATATAATGCTCCTAGCTCATTCTGAACTTTGGTGTAGTAGGATAGATGAGGAAGACTAACTTCTTGAAGATGTGTTCGGAGGTAGGAGTTCAAGAGAGAGTGTAACAGCGTGGGGTGGGTAATCACAACATTTATGACAAAGTTAAACTTTATTATTTATAATAATAAAGTTGAATTATGTAACCTAAAAACAATATAGATTTATCTACAAGTAATAATTAACAATTATTTTCTAATGCACTTATCCATTCACTTAATGTTTTTTATATATTTTCTGGACAATAGTGATTTTGGTCAATTTTAAAGTGATATGTTGGTATATTTTACACTGATACTATTTTACAGATATTTTATAAATGACTGGAAAACAATAAATAACAATATTTAAATTTAATGGTCAACAGTTAAGATAAGATGTATCTAATGCGTCCCTTTAATTAAACCTTAGGAATCAATTGTTATCTTATCTTCTTTGTGTATGTAATTTACTTCTTAAAATTAATGGTTAGGTTACTAAAAGCTCTTTTCACTTAACGGTTTTGCTATGTTCAGCTATTATTGATTTTACTCACTGTTGCAACTCAATAAAAATAACGTCAATTACATTTTTGTTTATTTACCAATATTTTTTATTACAGCGAAATTAGTGTGTATGGCAGAATTCCTGAATACTAGAAATTTCCTGACTACCCCAAACGCTTCAAAAATAATAATAGGTAAGAACCTTCACAGGTATTTGACTTGGTAATCATGCAGCTAAACAAGCCTCCGATGATCGTAGATAAGGATAAGTTTAAGATAAATAAGGGGTTGCTAAATGCCTAACTTTTTAAATGTAAACATTGTTGCTAAACTCACAAAAGTGTTCAAGACAGGACGTATGGATCCACTATTGCCAATTGACCGCTGTTACTAGTCTTACCTGAAACAACAAAATATGCACTCTTAAGACAGTCATAGTGTCATGTCATTAATGAATAGTAAAACCTACAACAGTTTAATTAGAGTTGGTATAATAATAAACATTAGTTAGGAAGATACACTTTACTCACTCCTTATATTCATTCATCGTTTGTATTTGTATTAAAATACGTATTTGACTGTGCCAACGCAGTACTTTGTGAAACGTACTTACAGTTAAGAGATCAGAAAATTCTGCTAAAATATAATGTTACTGTTTACGCCTACTGTAACACTTAGTTTTGGTGCTAAAATAATGCCAATATTTTATTATAACTTAGTTTTTATGCTAAATCGTGTTAAAATACATATTATTTTAATCCAAAAGTGGGATAGTTAACCTATAACTACGTCATTCGTATTTGTTTGAATTCACAGAGTATCAATATGCAACTGAGACTCTTATGGATCAACAGGCTACAAGGATTTTTTTATGAGGAATAAATTATTTCCTGGTATTGCTAATTATGCCCTTATCCTTGCTTTAGCACTTTATTATTAGGAATTGTATGCATTTTTGGTTTTAGAGCATAAAACTATCTTAAATCGTACATAATGAGTGTAATACATACCAAATATAAATAA
Organism: Homalodisca vitripennis; assembly: GCF_021130785.1. Lineage (NCBI taxonomy): Eukaryota > Metazoa > Arthropoda > Insecta > Hemiptera > Cicadellidae > Homalodisca > Homalodisca vitripennis. Next base: position 125,661,670 of record NC_060211.1, on the reverse strand, counting down.
ATAGCAAATATGAATTATAAGTTACAAATATTTTTACTGCATTGGTATGCACAAACATTTATTTTGTTCAATATATTACTTTTGAAACATTTTAGCAAGTAATGGCTTACTGAAAACAGTGTAAAACTTTGTTAGGTATTACATTATATGTATTTATTTAGTTTCTTTACGTGACATGAGAAAGTATCTTTATGTACAGTAGTTTATCCTTTCTATAAGGTTAGTAGCTAAAGTACTCTTTAAATTGAACAGAAGGTTGACCCAGTGAATGATCTTCTTGTTTTATGTATGAAGCTTTAATTATTTTACGTTATAAAATTATTTTCATCATGATTACTATATTATAAACCTGTACTTTATATTATAATATTGGAACCAAATGTTTGAGAATTTTTAGACTTTTCCACTGGCGTTTTCCTTGTATTGTTTTTATGTTTTAACTCTCAAATGTAGTAGTCTCTTTGTTTGTAAGTATTTTCCATCACATAAACATTTCATAATGTTATCACGGTTTTTTACGAGCCTTTGCCTAAGAGTGCTTTGTTTGCAAACGCGTCTCTAATCTTCTATTTTCTGTTTATTTTTCTAATATTCTCCAATAATCCCGCAAAATGAGGAATTTGCCTTTTGTCATAGTTTTCTCACTCAGGATGTTTCCTATTATTTCTTTAGCATTTACTTATAACAGGCTCAAGGAATCCATTTTGAATGAGATGCTATTATATTTTTTGAAATCTTCTTTTTGTACTTCCGTGTTTCCTCAGTACCTAGCGCGTGTTTGGTTAAAAAAAAACATTTTTAAGACATTTTATGGAAATAAAACGCAAACTGGCTAATATTTAAAATTCAATCTAACCATCAAAATTTGTTGATTGTTTTTTTATTATTCATAATATTAAATTTTACACCTATTCACTGACTAATGCATTAATAAGTGGGCAGACTACATCAATTTATCCAGATAATTTAACACCGTTGTAAGTAATGATTGTGGCAATAAATTTCAAATGAGTTCCAAAATAATTTCAGAACACAACAAACGTTCTTCTCTATTACAATGTCACTATTTATTTTTTCAAAAAGTTGAACATGTTTATTGAACCACATAATTTGTTCGATAGAAGGTACAATGACCTTATTACGCAACATAAAAGTGTCTAATAACACGTGAAGGGTCGGGGCGTAAGCTCATTATCCAAGTTTGGTCATTATACGAGTTCGAAGTTCAGGGCGGAGCACATCACGATCTTAACTGCTGATGTCAAAATGTTACATCATATTCTGAAAACCATACATTTTACTAAAAATTACACGTAATATTCCTCACTGTATTGCTTCTTATACTTGACTACTCATTACATTTTCATAGTTAAGTGTTTTACAATTTATTTATAATCTAATTGTATTTCCAACTTCTCTATATATAAATCAGTTTAATCTCAAAAACATAAATACTTTATATTTAAATCTTTGAAATCAAAATGAATCGCTAAACGTGCTCCTGAGCCGCTAATCTTGACTTTAGCGGTATTTTTTATCTTGAAAAATGATGTTAATATTTACGAAACACAATACAGCTCTGACTGACAGCAAACAGCTGTTAACAATTACAGCTGAAGCTCACTAACGAGGCATTAACGTGTGTTGACATTTACATTTTATAAAAATATTAACATACAGACCTTGATAAGTAGTGTAGTGCAGATATAAAAACAATGTTACTATCTGCTTTACTACAGTTTGCATAGATGACGAATTTAATTCATTTAATGCATTCTAAATATTATTGAAAAGATGTCATAAAATCTACCTTAATGAATGAGCTGTGAATGTTTGCTCATAAGGTACTTAAAATTTATTGGCTTCCAAAAATAAAAACACTTTAATCACGCAAAACTTATTATAAGCGACTAATTTGAAATTTTGAATGAACTTCAAGGATTTACATTTACTCGTTCTACTTAAAGCAGAAAAGAATGGCCGAAATGGGTGGTTTTTGAATGAAATAGTCTTTTTTGTCTCAAGTCTTTTCGTTGTTATAAAAAGGCAAAATCAACTATGGCACTTAAAATATATTAGACCGGCAGTAAATTATAAGGTCTGGAAGTATACGCTTTCGGGGCGAAGTTGACTGAAGCTTTCTACAGTAGGAGTTGACACTTTAAAGTATAATACCTTCTCATTCCAAGGAATTTACCCTATATATATATATATATATATATATATATATATATATATATATACAGAAGTTGATTTTGAAAACCAATATATGTATATATTTTTCATCAGGCCAACAAGGCAATTTCAAATGTGCCATTGTAAATACATTAGACCTGAACTTAATTTAACAGTATTGCAGAACACCTTAGACTGTTCGTTGATCAAACGTCCGTACACGTATGGATTTTCAGTCCTACGTAGGTACAAACATTTTATTCACATAACAATAAATCAAACACAAGGCACGGGGTAAGTGCTAGTTTTATACATGTATGTAGATAATTATATAATCTACGATTACTCATCTTTCTTTATGCGTCAATAGTAACTGTTACTTACATTGTCCAAATTTGAGTTTCTAAATGAAATTTAAGTATAACACATTGTCTATCCACTTGACATTGTGAGAAACTGAGAACAATTAAGCTGTGAGCTAACTGTACAATTACTAACACACACTGCGTGTACTGGCCTTCAGTTCAGGACTTTTTCACGTGCTGCTGCTCCTCATCTACGGACAAAATAATCCTACGTTTATTCCATCAAGGACTGTCCATAACTATAAGACGATGAATCGCTACAGTACTATTGTTTTAATTTAAACATTCCATAAGTAGGAGCAAGAATCAATCATAGCGACAACTTCACGAGCAGCTGCTTGCTCCCTGTGCCGCGCTCTACACTAGAGCCAGTCTAGTTACGGTTATCATCAAAGGACATCGCTTTGATTGAAATAGCTCAATTAACTGTATCATATCATAGAATAAAATCAGATCCGCGGTTTTGAGTGTGGGACTATTGCTTACCAACATCCGACGACATTACGATTTTGCTTACGAGGCAGGTACATGTCGAACACGTAATACGAACATTTTGCTAGGATTACCTACATTGATTCGATCCTTTAATTTTTTTATGATTTAACCTTTCGCAGCATATAATATATCCGAATTTATTTCATTCTACAATGCATGTGTATATGATCAACAGTCAATAAAAGAGCAGGTCATAGCGGTAACTCCTACATTGTAATTTATGTTAATATATTATTTATTTTACTTTCTTGATAATAGCTGGCGAAAAGCCTGGCATCCAGAACGGTGGGAACCAAGATCTTGATTAATGGTTTAATTCTATTCCGAAATTCACAACGGTTGGAATGATAAGTGAAATTATTATTATTTTAGTTTCCAGGAAATAGTTGGTGAAACTCCAGGCACCCACATCGGTGTGAGCGACGCACAATCGAACTCCAACTACGGTGTTAAGTATTGTTTGGTTTATTTGTACTTATAACTGTTAATAAGTGAGCTATTCCGACTTCCATGACATCGAGGCTTACTGTTGCATAATGAGTTTTCACCGATATTACTCATTAAAATTATTCTCTTTGGGTTTGTTGATGATAAGAGTAACTGACGATCTGTTGGGGTGAATCCCCCTTTCCTACCTGACTTAAAACCAAATTCAATGTGAAATAAAGGCCTCTATCAACAACCGCTGCTCTATCAATATCATGCTGAAGTAGAGTTATCGACCGGAGAATCCTGGAATAAATCCCAGCGTAGGCTGACGCTGATAAGATGCGGGAGGGTAGTCTCATGACGCTTTAATCTGACACTCAAAACAGTCTTTGCACAGACTTAATATGAAAGATGAGAAATCTTCTTTGTCAGGTCGCTACAGTACCATTAGTGTAATTAAAATATTCTTTTAGGAGTAGGCTGGAGAGGCAATCTATCTTAGCAACAGTTTCAACTGGTGTTGTTCCAAGGCTATTGACAAAATAATCCTACATCGATTCCATCAACAACTGTTATAATGTGAAAGATGAGGAATCTTCTTTGTGAGGTCCCTACAGTACCATTAGTGTAATTAAAATATTTACTTAGGAGCAGGCTGGAGAGGCAATCTATCTTAGCAACAGTTTCAACTGGTGTTGTTCCAATGCTATTGACAAAATAATCCTACATCGATTCCATCAACAACTTTTATAATGTGAAAGATGAGGAATCTTCTTTGTGAGGTCCCTACAGTACTATTGGTGTAATTAAAATATTTACTTAGGAGCAGGCTGGAGAAGCAATTTATCTTAACAATAGTTTCAAATGATATTGTTCCAAAGCTACTGACATAGTAATCCTACATCGATTCCATCAATAACAGTTATAATGTGGAAGATGGGCAATCAACTGTGTTAAGTCGCTACAGTACCATTAGTGTAATATTAGTATAAAATATTCACATAACAACAGGCGGGAGCGGCAATCAATCAGTTTCAACTGGTGTTGTTCCAAGGCTATTGACAAAAATAATCCTACATCGATTCCATCGACAACTGTTATAATGTGAAAGATGAGGAATCTTCTTTGTGAGGTCCCTACAGTACCATTAGTGTAATTAAAATATTTACTTAGGAGCAGGCTGGGGAGGCAATCTATCTTAACAATAGTTTCAAATGATATTGTTCCAAAGCTACTGACATAGTAATCCTACATCGATTCCATCAATAACAGTTATAATGTGGAAGATGGGCAATCAACTGTGTTAAGTCGCATTAGTGTAATATTAGTATAAAATATTCACATAGCAGCAGGCGGGAGCGGGAATCAATCATAGTGACAGCTTCTCGTGGTGATGCTCTGCAGATACTGACAAATTAATGTGCTCCAGTTGCAATAGTATTAATACATAATGATAATGTAAGTAAATTAACTGGTTTTGATAAACATACAAAATTATGCATTAGGGGTTTAAAACCTGATATTTCCTTTTAACACGGATATTTCCTAGAATGGAGATGTTCTTGAACAATACCACAGACACAAGTATAGATATTACAGTTATGTAAAATTAAAATTCCGAGGTAGGTACTTTTTAAATATATGAAGGCTCCTCTGTCGTTACGTTCCTTCGTTATATTCAGCTTTTCTATAGGTAATTATCTGTAAAAGTCAGTAATGACTTACTCACTCGCTGTTGGTACTTACTTTTTAATTGGAGGATTGACATTGTCATTATTTAGGTCCTACATCATGCTCATAAAACATCAATATATCAATTCATAAGGTTATGTTCGAATACCAATTTGAAAAAGGTAAATGTAAAACTTTTTGGATTTGATTCGTGTGTAAAATATAGGACATTTCTATTGAAATTATCTGTATTGTCTTTAGAGTTCATCGGTTCTAAACATTAAATTTGTTTTTTTGTATGAACAAAGGAAAATCTTACAAATATCTGACAATAAACTAAGAGATTAATTGAATTATCTGTTAATTACAAGTTTTTTAATGCATTCTGTCTTTATAAATGTAACTATACATGTAGGTTTAAATATTTGTTAAGATGGAAAAAAGCTTGAAATCTTTACTAAAGTCAAGTATAGTTAAAAGATTTAATTTTTCTCAAAAACAGTGTCAACAACATTTGCTACACTTGCATCAGTTATGATCTAATTATCCTTAACAAAATGAACAAATCTCATCTCCATTAAGTTTCTCGTTCAGAAGAGAATGTAAATTGTGTAATGCAGTAAAACTTACTTCCTGTTAAGATCGTAATGTGTTACAAATAAAATATGCTTAAAAGTTTACTTGCACAACTTAAACAGTAATATTAATTCAAACTAAAAATTATCTTTTCAAAGTACTTTTTATTTTATATTTATTTAACTATTCATCTAACTCTTAAATGTGTTACAGCAGATTATTTGTCTATTGCATGTTTAAAATATTTTTTTTAATTTTATGTTTATTCATATTTGTCATATTCATAATAGCTAAACATTTAAAATTTTCTACAGAGGAAAATTCTTTAAATAGGGAGAGAGACTTTAAGGAAATTCCTAATTTAAACAGCTCGTCTAATTAAAATTAAACAATTGTTAGAATTTGTAATGTCTCAATATTGTTTAACCCTTAGACTGAATTATGTAATGTCTAACTGAGGAGCCTAAATTAATTATTCAAATTCCTTTTACAAAATTTTGATTATTATTAGTATGCTTTTTTTGGTAGATAATATATGGGTGTTATATGTGATATAGTATGTCACATAAAAACTTTCAATCCTATAACGAGCGGATAAAAATACAAAACTTGCATTTTTACTCTTAATCAATATACATATTTTATAAAACACGCTGAAAATAAAGTTGGAAACTTTTTCAAAGTTAATACATAGTGATATTTGTCAGGCAAGAATCTTAAAAATTCCAATGCAACCCAATCCACGTCATACTTTAATGCTTACAAAGTATAAAATTGGTATATTAGTACTGTATAATATACCACAATTACTGTAGTTTTGTCACAATTTTGTTTTTGTCCTCCCCATTTCTGTTCGTAATTTGATTAGAGATCGTTGAACACTCAGACCCAATCACTGATGAATTAAAATTTGTTAATTACAATGAATGAATTAGATTTAAGCATTATAATACAGGATCCGTAAATTTGTATAGTGAAAGCACACAACCTAGTTTTCATTGAACTCGATAAAGAAACTTTTCCTAATAAAAAAAATCGATCATCAGACACTTTGAGTTTGGGTGAAGTTTGTAACAGGAGGGTATAAAAAGCATTAAAAAAGTGAAATGGTATTATTTCTAAGATCATATTTTTGTTAGCTTTACACGCCTAAAACTAACCATAAGACGCGTACAAAATGTTTAAATCAATGTCAGATTGATCTAACATATATGATTATTTATACATATATGATTAACCGTAAACAGACTCTTATATAATGGCAACTTTCAATATAGTTATCAATTTGTCTGGCGATGATATAACTGATATTTCTGTCCCTGACGGTTGATTTTAAGTTTACCAGTCTAGCAAAAATATAATCTGACAAAAACATTATCGTTTCATAATTTTTACCATTTCTAAATCCTCCCATTTTGAACGATCAATAGAAAGAATTCCTATATCGACTTCAATAAAAACCCATTTGTGTGTTTATAAAGTGCAAATTGGCTCTATGGACCTTTTGGAACGTTAAAATGGATATAGTTAAAAATTGTAGGCAATATATTATGTAACAACCATAATACGTAACTTGTTATATAAATTTTCATTACAACCTAGTGTAACACATATATATTTCAATATCACAGAAACCATTACAGGAAACAACACTTTTCTTACAAGGCCAAGAAGAGTGGCTAGATAATTCATGAATTCGATGGTTTTCCAATCAAAAGGAATTATGAAACAAGTTGTTATTGCCTCTTTAGCAGATAAATACAAGAACTGAGCTTGTTCAGAGCAATACATCATTGGGCCACTACACACCATCAATCACAGGCCCAATATTCCGAGTGTCTTGTCCTCGACACGGCGCCTTGTAATAAATCTCCTTGGTCGTGGCCACGGCGCTCACAACACTCTGCAATCACGCTCTACATTTTTCATTTTCTTTTGTGCAAGAGAATTAATATAAAATCTTAATTTTATAAAGAAAACTTGCTAGAGGTATAAAACGTTCGTGTTTGTTACACAGTACTTTTAATATAACTAATTGGAGATTATATACGGTAAATAATTTTATTTTACTGTATAAAATACTCTGAAGTATAATTATGGAAAACTGAGAGTGAATCGGATCCTTACCCCAATTAGTTTACTTTCTAAAAGCAAGTTAGCCATATTTTCTCGCCAATTATATTTTATTCCGTTATCCATTCAATATATTACTCTTGCAGGTGAATACTGCCATATAAAACTGAGTGCTGCACCTTCATACTTACGACAAGCCAAACATTTTGCAGACTGTATCGCAACAGCTTATGGTATAAGTGATGGAACAATCATTTCTCCTAAAATATTAACACTGGGAGCACAAGTTACAATAAATAACAATATATAATTTACATCTAGGCTACATTTTAAACAAAATATGCTTAGATTCGTCGGATGTTGGTCTAGGATGCCACTAAAGAACCAATGTTTGATGTAATACGAATAAATAATCTTATTTATATTTTGAAAATCATAATATAGTAGCACTGGATTGTTTTAATAGAAAACGTATACCACAATTTCAAACTATGTTAAAAATACATATTTTATTGTTTTAGGAGTTACCGATTACCTTTGGTTATCTCACCTTTAAAAAAATACTTGATCACAATTTTTCAACCAATGAAGTATATTTAAAACTAATATTTTTAGGATTATAGTAATTAAAATTAATTGCAACAAATCACCGTTGAATTCTGGGATTTGGACATGAATTTACAACTTAAAATAATGTAACTAAACCTTCAACTATCATTTCCATGATATTAATGCGAAGTTTAACTTAACAGTAACGGAAGTTTAACAAATAAGAAGACAGATATTTATCTGTGTTTAGCACTTAAGAGATTTACATATTAGGCTCATGTATTGTCCAGTCGTGTATCCTTGTATCACTAAGTTCTTGAAAACACTGATCGCCATGTAACAGTTTAAACTTCATGTTAGTTATTATTAAATTAGGCTCTTATTAAATAACTCGATGTGAAGTTAGAGTTGAACCCCTTGTTATAATAAATAGAATAGAATAAAATGAATACTTAAAGAGAAGACTCCCCTTAGACAAGTTGTTCATTTTGCAAGGATTAGTACCCTTGAGACTTCCATTACGACGACTGTCTATCTAGAATATTGTTACCTTCAGACTGAATTGACTCACTCGTTGATGTCATATGGAATTATTATGAACAAATTATTTGCGAGAGGTTAGTAAGGAGGATATTGTAAACCAGTATCAAACGTCGATAGCTCATCATAAATGCCTCCCTCGATACTCTCACCTTCAGATTAAATAGCTGTCTTCATTATGAAAATGTAACGCTCAGTGTTATTCCATGTATTGATAATAACCTTTTTCTAGTTTTGAGTGAAGATATTGTAAAAAATTGCCAATTGTCGCTGATATTTTGGCGCATCACTATTGCCTTCCTCGAGTATTCAGTCTAAATTATTATTTACATTATCTAAGTGTCACATTCAGTGTAGTCGGGAACCTTCGGCAGGTCGATATTGTAACATTTGAAGATATCTCGAACCACTAGCAAACGTTGTATCACCAAGCATATGACCTAAAATCCTGTTATTGTAGCGCATTTAAGAAAGAATTTTCATTCATTAAGATCGTTGACCTCTGAGTATCAAACTTATCAAAACAAGTATTGAGAACTCAAACATCCTAAATATAAAATCCAAAAGAAAATGTCAAAGGATTTTATAGAATCATTAAGATTGCTAAAATTGATAGTAATCGTATTACGGATTTGGGATGGCTCGTGCTTTTCGTAGTTTTATAGAGCAGCTCAAGCACATATAAATTTGTTTCTCAGTGAGTTTTTCGATGTGAATGTTATTTTTAATTGAGTGTACCAAATCCAAAACTTTAAAAGTAAGGTCCTAACCTATTGCAATTCTTATTGACCTGGGAATCTAACCGTTGACCACTTGGAAAGCCGAAGCCGTTCCCCTGGACTACGGAGTTTTATTAATTTTAATTCAAAAAAATGATAACTTTATTTTCATAGCTTAAAATCTATTATCCAAGAATTATAAGATGCCAAGAATACATCGCTATGATTAATTCTTTAGGTGTACAGCTTTTTATTTGACTAGCGTAGTGGTAAGCCGTACTGATGTTTGATGCGCTCTGTCTATGTTTGGAGTCAGAGAGTAAGTATATCTAGCAGTATATCTACCTCTATAGAAAGAAATACAAAAATAAACTGTCGCCCCGCAGTCAGTTATTCTTCTACCCTAAAAGTAGCTCCTGGTCACTTCGATCATTCTTTATATCCCGCCGTACTCTTGCGCTTTTCTTGGGCTGTCTCAACAATAGACGTTTCTCTACAAACCATCTTTTGAGTAGCCATTCTAACACCATTTTAGCTCCGCCCCGCCCCAAGTGTCAGTTGTAGATCTACAGTTACACGGTTATTTTTTATCTCTTTTAAGCCTCAGCTTCTGCTATGTAAGGCTGCGATGTTTCACTGGTTTTATTATTATTATTCAAAGTACACTGTTTCGTGTCTATACATGATTTGGCCCTCCCCGGGATTTGAACCCGTGATCTCTCAGTTAGAGAGCCGAGACTATAACCATTAGTCTACGGAGGAGGACTACACGGTTCTTTATTAAAGCCTAGCGGTACATTAATGTACCACATAACATATGCTGCAATAATACTTAATATAAGACACTATGTAGAAATTATTTTGTTTGAATCAAACATAATATTACTCTACAAACATGATTTCATGTTTGTGTAGTGTGGTAGCAACTGCTTCAGCTGTTTTAATTTTTCAGTTATGCTGTGTAGCATATAAAGGAATCAGTAGACTATGGATTTTCACAAGAGGTAAGTTTTGTTTTTATTCTTTAGTGAGCATATAAGAAAAGTTATTTTCAATATAAAATGTTGTAATCATCAAAATTACTATATGTAGTAGACATATTTGTCTAATTTACGCAAATGGCAGTGGTTTTATGGACATATACACTAGACATACCCTAAATGGTACATTATTGTACCGCTAGGACAACACACTACCATGTCAACACAATAACCTGACCAGCGAAATTGATGTGTGCATATAATAAAATCGTATCTAAATGGCCTGATTATCTTATTTCTTGGTATGTATGTGTTGTTGTACTTTGGATATAGACTATAGGTTATACATTGGTTAATTTTTATAGGCCTACCTATTTTAAGGTTTTGGTTTCGTTGCAGATTGCCTGTTGTTGAAATAACAACTCTACTTGAAGAGAACGATGAACTTCCTTCTGTGCAACGGATATTTCATCCAACCACCTGAAGTCGATGGGATACATCTGCAGAAGATTCTGCAGATGAGGATGGTGGGGGTAAACTAGACAATTTGCCGAAAACTCAGTTACGCTGGCTTTCGGAGAAGCAGTTTTGGCTGAATGGCACAAGAAGGGGGGATGAACATGACGAAGAGCAAGGTATGCCTAGGCTTAGCACAACCTGTGATCTCACTGAAGAACCAATACCTAGCGGAATCTCTGGGATCTGTAGACTTACCGATGAAGCTACCACCACCCCTAATCTAAAACTGAGAAAAACCTCTAATTTGCTCTCTTTCCCACAGAACCTATTACTAGCAAGATAACATTTGATAGCATTCATAAAAAAGACATCAAGTGGGAAAAAAAGATATAAACAACGTATAGGAAAGAAATGGTGGTGGTTCATTTTTACTTGGATGATAGATGCTGCAGCCCACAATGCTTGGGTTCTAATGAGGGCAACAGGATCTCACTACTACAATTCAGGGGAGAAATTGTGAGGACGTACTTGACAAACTACAAAGTTCTTCCCAAGGGTCCCGGCCGAAAACGATCGTGTGGACCATCTCATTGTGCCAACCAATGGGGAGAGGAGAAAGTGTCAAGGATTGAATTGCACAAAAAGGGTCCAAACTCAATGTATTATAAATGTAATGTTGGTCTGTTTGTCAATTGCTTCAAGCCGTTTCATTGCAAGTAAATAGTTTGTTTATCTAAGATTTAGTTTTAGTTTGAAATGAAATGCACAAAAGCACTGATTCCATGTTGTAGATAAGACCAATGGATTGTTAGCATAATGTCATAATTAGCATAAATGGTCTTAGGGATAATATGTTTAAACTCATGTAATTGCAAATAAAAAATATTAAATGTTTTGTTAGTTATTTTAACCAATAGTCCAATTGTTAATTAAAATAAATCACAGTAAAATATAAAAAGAGTGTGCATTTAAGTTATGTAAAAAGGCAGTAGCCGAGAAGCCTAGCGGTACATTATTGTACCACCCCAATACATAAAAATGGTGTCAATAGCCTAAATTGCACTTATAGATACTATACATATCAACATATTTGTAAAAATTAAAAAAAAATAATTCACGCTTTAATGGGTTAAGGACATCCACGGCTGTAAGAAGTGACTCTCAAATTAAACAATTACCTATAGAAGAAATTATAGACAATTACATCGTACTATTTAACTTTACCCCTTTTATTCTTAAATTTGCACAAGTCCAGCTCATAAGTTTTAAGTAAAAGTATTTTGATGTAGGCCTTCTATATTTTATATGTTTGAAGATTTTACAAGCCGATCCAAAGTTATTTTTCAGATAAAAATGAGAGTAAATTAATGATATCATTGATGGAGGTCGGAGTATTTCGAAACTATACGGAAGAAGAACATATATTATTGATAAGTAATATCTCATCGATATCATAATAAAAGTAAAAGTTGTTTATAAACCAGCAAAGTAACTCAATGTACTTAATTATTAAACATTAAGTAACTAACATAGAGTTAAAAAAGTATTTTACGAAATTTTTGGGTTAGTTACTGTCTGAGTATTTCACAATGGTACTCGGACAAGATGTATAATGTTTATAATAAAACCTGAAGAAACCAATGTAATTATTCATTGTTTAAGGTATTAAACTGTATTAGTTCATAAAGGACTACCTGAGCTATTTACTGCAACACTTTGATTGTAATCTCACAATTTCTCGTTGAAGAAAAGAATAGAAAACCGATTTCATGCCTTCGTACGTAGCTTCCGGTGTTCTCAAGTAACCATCTCCCCCACCTCACCTCCTACAGCACCGCCCCTGTCATCCGTGCTACAGTCTGCCTAACTTCCCAGCACCCATCAAATTACACTGCCAACCACTTTCATCAAAAATCTTATTCAGTGATAAATAAACTTACAAATATAAAACCTAAACGTTGTGTGGATTAAGAAATAATGAATAATGATTCTTTGATTACTGACCTTTTTTAAATAATTGTTTGAATAATTATGAATAACAAATAGTAATAAGCTTAATTAAATTAAATTTTAGCAGGTTATTAGTCAAATCAATCTTATTTTCGATCTAATAAAAACTGCAGCCGAAGCATATTAGTTTTTAATTGGTTGATATGATATAAAAAATAAATCTTCTCTCTAAGAAAAAACTATTTTAAGCATTAAATAAGGAATTAACATTCAGTTTAAGCTATTAGGAAATTTTTTTTTAAATATGCAATGATATATGTGTGTGCGAGACGTATTTTATTTAAAAACATTATTTAATGCCTATATTTATATTTACATATTTAGCATACTTGCATCCTGCAATGCAATTTTGTCACAATATTTAATCTAATGAATTATTATTTTGTATACAAAATTATATGCTAACCTAGTTAAAACACTATTTCTTCTTAATTTATTAAGAACTTAATCGTTATGAGTATCACGCTTGTTTACGTCTCACAGAATGTTAGCCTAGATTTTAATAGTAAAGTGACTTACTACGTAACAGTTTATTTTTTACGCATAAAAGCATTTCTGGGAAATTTAAAAATAAATTACTATAAAACAAGCTGCGTAATTTTCGTCGGAGTCTATTATTATAAATCGTCCATAATGTGATATTCTGAAACGAAAGAAAATTTACAATTTAAATGACATGAATAAATCAGCATCCACATATCTGTGTTAGAGAGACGCTCTCCAGATCGGAAGACTAAGTGTGATTGATGACGTCATACATCAAGATGGAGCACAATCCTTTCTGTTTATCATCTGTAGCTTCGATATATAGCAAATTAATAGTTCAATGACAGTTCCACGCTGTTTTACACTCTTGTTTGTTACAAAATTTATGTTAAAGATCATGTTTTGATGGTGAAACAAACTTAACTTAGGTAGTTAAACATCTTTTGTACTACACTTCAATTATATTAATTTAAATTTGTAGAAAATTATTTATATTTTAAATCAATACAATAAAGTAAAGTGTAATACTGAATTAGTGTAAGACGTGAAAAGAAATTGTGTTCTTCTCTCTATACAGAATGTGAAGTCTTCCTCAATAATATAAGAGGCTGAAGTGGATCATCAATGTTTAACAATGCTCAATGGCTACCGTTTAAGATTTCTAAGCCTTTAAGTAAGCTTACTGAATGGATCAAACCTAGCTACAAAAGAATTCTTTTACGGTTTCTCCTTGAGAAACTTTTACTGTTTTAAACCCCGTTGTAATTACAGGTAATTAATCAATTCGTTCAAATTTTTAACATAATTGAGAAAGAATTTTCATTTTAAACTTATACTATGTGGCAAAACACAAGTACTAAAAAAGTAGTACCAACAAATAACATGAACTCTCTTCATTTCCCACACTCCTAGACACCTACAAAACAAGATTGTTTTACAAATTTCAAATATATACTTTTCAAACAAGAGTTTGTATAAAAATTCAATTTCTACTATTAGAACAACTAGCTGATTATGAATACTATGAATCTATGAATACAATTTGACATTTTTGTAAACAAGTCTCTGACTTTATACATGTTTATCATAATAAAAATATGACCTGATATATCTTCACAAATTCTAAAACTTTTAAACAAGAATTAAGGGTCTGAAGTTTTATTAAGCTACACCTAATAGATCTTGTGAGAATCGCGGAGTAAAACGAGGCTAAGACGGTAATTGTCACAAGTTTTATTTTAATTGTGATAATTACAGTCCATTGTTATACAAGCACCCTAAGTGACAGTCTGGAGTTCTATTCACGTGCATTATAGAACAGCTTAACTAAATTAGGAACTGTCTGGTGTATGCCAGCATGCATTACGGACATTTTAGTCTATACATTTCCGTAATGAGTATTTTTTCCGTACCAGTGATGATAACAAAAATTACCTAATAGATCTATGATTTTTCCACGTTTGTGATCACGGATTCTAGAAGGCCTATTTTGTTCTAAAATTATATGTTTGTTTTCCTAGGAGGCGCTTCGGTGAGTTCATTGAAACAGGCTACATAAGAGGGCATACATTAAAATTACAACATAAGAGAATAGATAGCTTCGTTATCATAATATTTATAAAATAGTCCCTTCGATTCAGTAAGAAGAATTACTTACATTGTGTAACAACTAAAAAATTAATAATTTATTTATATGTATTAATAACATACATGTAGATAAATCAAGATTTCAAAATCTATTCGGGATAAAAAAATTATGGTTGCCTGTAAAGACGGTTTTACGGGCGAAGATTTTACGTGACAACGTCTTTTTCTCGGTAGAATATTTATTGATATGAATATTATTAAATTGCACAATAGGAACAAGGAATTGAATGAAAATAAGAATTGCACAAATTTTTAACTATAGAAATATATTTTGTTTACTAAAACATTGTACATAATTTGAAATTAATTAAAATTTGTTATTGTAAATGGTAAAGTTGAATAAAACATTTACTAAAATTGGAATTTGAAATTCTTGCTAAACACAGTTAAATTCTAACTCCGCGCGTGGTGATTGGTCGATTTAGTTCGTTTGTTTGGTCGCACTGTTATGACAGGTTAGAGGTTATAATTTGTTATTTTAAATGTTTGACTAGCAATACGCGCTGTTTCTTCTCAATCGACTGAATTACGATTGATTGCAGAGTGATTTAAACTAATAATTTACTTAACACTATCAACATTTGTCAATAGTATGACATAACCTATAAACTCAGTTTCTCAACTTTTGTGTCAATCTAACAATTAATCAATCAATCATAGTTTACAATAATGAAATATCAGTGTACAATTATTTACCTTTACTGTTGTAGTTGTTGTAAATGACGAATCTAAGCACTCCACATTTTCACGAATAAACATAGTTATCTGCTTTATCCCGTGCGGCGGACCCACAGTTATCTGCTTTATCCCGTGCGGATCCCGTGCGGCGGACCCACTGGACGGGCATCGTAACGTTACCGGGCGTTACACTTTTCATGAGTGACTCCGAGCCGCAACCTAATTTAAGACGTTGTCACGTCAAAAACATATTTTATATCAAAAGTTTATGAATTTGTATAAGTAGCCTATTCCAGAAACTTCTTTCTTTAAATTCATAAATAATGGAGTTTTGAATTTTTTATTTTTCCGTCGTCACGTTGGAATATAATAGCGTTCCACATTCAGCTGAATGAAATATAGACAATAAGCGTGGCATATATATTTATAATTTAAATTTTCTTATCATATATAGTCTATATCGATATCTACTGTATTAAGGAGAGCCCGATCCCCTTTCAGCCTTATTCTGGCTATCCTTAGGAGTCATTCGCCTGTGCAAGGGTTTCATCAAACAGAATAAGGAGTAAAATCGGTACAGAGTGAGGCCTGCATAAAATCAGGTAATATTTTTCAGGTAGGCATACTAGAAGTGCCTCAGTTACATACAGGACGTCCGACTGTGCTACCTCAGATCCTAAGTTCGACGTCTTAGACCATTCGGCCACCGCCAACTTTGGAACGGAGAGTGGTGAATTGAAGTTTAATTAAAATATATAAAATCTTTTTCATTACGTACTACTGTAAGAATCTGATTATCTATAAAAAATCTACCTAAAACTTTACGTACTCATTAAAATACAATAAACCAAAGATTCTGGCCAATATAATTTCCATATACGTGCATAATGAATACAATTCCTCTTCGAGAAATTTCAAAAAGAAACATAAACCCAAACCCCCAATATACCCCAAGTGTATTACTCTGAGGAGAGTTACCCTTAGAGGAATCTTGTCAGGGTATAAGATGATTATTGCCCCTAGAAACTATCCCAAAGGACGTTTTCCCTTTGCTTATATGCAAAAAGGCATGCATAGATTATACAAAAAAAAACATGTGACTATAGCTTGCTCTAGTTCGTATGTAGGACATAGAAAAATCGGTGACTCATAAACAAAATAAATAGTCGGCGTGGAAGCTGCTTATGAAAACACTTAAAATCAGACTTGTGTTTTAATCAGGCTCAAATGAAACCGGCTTAGAACAAAATATTTTAATTTTAATAAGTTTTTATATGAGTTATAGGTGATTATATTTTGTAATTAAATGAAATGTGGTTTTCAATATTTTTATCAGAATCATCATTTATTTATGGACAAAAAACTTGTCACCCCTTGAACCTATAACCCATATACATGCGAGTTTAGCTGCATTTCGCCTTCCGCTTTCCTTCTGAAATCTGAATCTGTTACAGACTTGTTTCGAAGAATCTGGAATCTTGAGGAATCTGAGATTCCAAATAAGATGGTGACGAAGAAATATGAAGGAGTATCGTTGGACTTGACAGAGTTATCAAACAGTCATATCAAAGAACAGCATTTTTGCCTTCTAACTCCATAACCAATAGTGTACTTCCTTAGGTCAACTGGAGCCTACGTACCAAGTTACAGGTCTTTAGGACCTTTCAATCAAGATTTATCACGCGGGTACACAGACTGCCCTTTGATCTTCAGACCTCAAATCAATACGATTATTTCTTGGATCTAGAGGAACCTATGTTCTAGATTGAAATTGAAATATCTACGACCTTGTATCCAAAATAAAGTTTTACGGACGATAAACGATACAGTTTTAAGAATGACCAGTTGGAGTTTGATAAGGGAAGAGTCAATACAATGCAATAATATCGATGATACTGTTAAAAAGATAAATTTCACAGATAGGATCTGCACCTGCGTTTGCTGACATCGGCTCTCAGATTCATTTTTTTCACCATGATGTTACTTGTTTGAAATTAAAACACGATATATTACATGGAAATTGGTGGGCAAAATAAGCACATAATTCCAAGTACCTAATAAAATTAGAACTAGTCACTGATTATAACAATATTGTAAACATTCATATGATAATATTCGATACATGTAGTTTCAAATCACAACTCTTCGTTAGCGATGTTACCACATGTTTTAATTAAGAGTTGTGTTATAATTAACATTCAATTAATAATGTTTTTAATTTGTAATCTGTAGATCACAAATCCACAAAGAGGTCACCTATTCCCAGTTCAAATCAGGGCTTGGGATTTTCATTACATCAGAGTGTACGTTCAATTATTGTTTAATCTGAATGATTTTAATATACACTCAGTGTAGTGTGTTAGCGGACACGTTAAAATTTGTATGAGAAAACGATAATGCCACAGATGTAACACAGTTATTATAACAAATTGTAATACCAATACTTCTAATGTTTTTGCGTGTGTTAATTTTGATTTATAACCGCTTTATAGGTAAATTGTTGCTCCATTTGAAAGGAAAATAAACTATTTTATATAACAAATAGAAATTTAAGCACAAATAAACAGAAATAAAAGAACTTGAGATCAGAAACTTTCCGGTAATAACTAATTGAGACAGTAATCTATGAATACCCTTCTGATCATATCTTTACAACTGGTTTTATGGCTTTGTTTTTCGTTCGTATCTAGAAATTTATCATTTTTGCTTGTTTATTTGCTATGCTTTACTGCGTACTTTATTTTTACACTACCCTTTTACAATTTATATTTTCGTATATTGAAATGGGTTTTGAAAACTTCAATGGCACCCGCACCAAAAATTCTTCTTAAACGTTATCTATGTCATTACCTAGAAACAATCAAACATTGCTGAATTGTATAGATACTTGGATAGTTTTAACAGTTTAGATTTCATCTATTTATGTTAATACACGTTTTACAATAACGTGTTTACGTAAAAATTGTGTTGGTAGAATTTGACTTTTTAAATGCGTGTAAAAATACAATATCAGGAAACCGAACTCCACTCGGTATTTTTTATGGTAAATCGTGTTTTGAGATTTTATGATATACTTGTCCGCAAACGATAAAAATATAAATGCTATGGCTAAGTATTTGTTCTGACATCTTCTGTATTAAAGGATGCTAGAGCAAAATGTAAAAGAGAAAAGATCGTTTTTTTTTACGAAACTTCCAAATTTGGGTGACGGTTTAAAAAAAGCAGTACTAATTCATTTGAAAAATTTGGTACTCCAAATGAAGTTGGCAGTCGTTAATTTTTGAACGACACGGACCACCGCTGTAGTGGCAGTCGTTCAAAATTGAACGTCATGACGACATCAAATAATTTATTAATATAATTTATATTTAATAATATTTGTATAAACATTTAAAAACAAGTTTAGTGACTATATTTAGGTACCATTGAAATGACAAAGAGTTGTTTTACCCAAATAAAATGTTTTTTGTTCTTATTTGCTTCCTTCCTTCTAAACTGCTATTATTTACGATCGCTTGTCGTTGTTTAGTCTAGAGTAGCCATTGCCATTCTCGTCTGCTAACTGAGGTTACGATTACTGCGTTCTTATTTTAGTTCAGTAAAACAGTTATTTCAGTTTTTGAATGTGATGTATTTATTACCTGAAGAATGATAAATATAGTTCAGTTTGATTGTGAGTGACGAAATAAAGTTATGTAATTTGTTATTTATATTTCAACGTATGCAATACATTGCAAGTGTTATGTTTTGCCGGCAAGCGTATAACAGTCTACCTCACTAAGCTGTGTTTTCAACTATAGTGATGAAAATAGTTTTGTCTTCAAAGTCTGTCTCGTTATTTTTTATTATTAGTTATTTACTGCGTGTTGGAAATTTTTTAGGCAGAAGTGTTGGTGTTTTGCTGGTAACCTTATCAATGACTTGTTTTGAACCTAATCCATGTTTTGTAATAGGCCTAGTTTGGTGTAAGCAGTTTTTTCTTCAAAGCATGTCTATCGCTTTTTACTTCTTGCTAGACTATTTTACCATACATTTTTAGTTATTTAGTGCATGATGGAAAATTTCAGAGACAGATCAAGTGATTTGCGGGAATTACTAAACCCAGTTAGTGACAATGAAGTAGATTTTGACAGTGACATTGCTAGTATTGGTAGTCATCTTCCATCGGATGATGAAGACCTGATAGTTATCTTCTGGTAGTGAGGACAAGTATTGTTCTCAATTTGAGTTTGATTCTGACGACTCCAGGTCAAACAATAGGCCTGAACGACAGATTCCTAGATCTGAATCAGAAGGTGATGTAGGCCTACCTCTTCCTAATTTCTCACTACCAACTCGTCCATTAGACCTGTCTATACGACATACCCCCATCACAAGAGATTCCACACATAAATGGTGTATGGTTAAAAATTTATCCTCCTGAACCAAGAAAAAACTTGGAAGAAAAATTATTGATAAGAAACCCCGGAACTAGAGGTTGTCCTATAAGTCACGAGCCAATAGAATATATTAAATTATTTGTAGGTGAAGGCATGATAAATGTCATGGGTAGAGAAACCAACAAATATGCTGCAAAGCAGATTGAAAAAATCTGTTATCTGGGAAAATGAGAGAACAATCTTTGGCTTCAGACTTGGCGTAATGTGACAATTGGGGAAATGAAGCAGTTTTTAGCTATAGTGATAAATATGGGATTGATCTCACGTAAAAACATTGCAGATTATTGGTCACAAGACCCTGCAGACTTTATTCCCTGGTATGGAAAAATGATGGCCTTACGTAGGTTCCAGGCAATTCATGCCATGATGCATTTGACTTCACAACGGTCCATCAAAAGATGCCAACCAGGGTACGACCCTTGGGTCAAAAGGCACTGGACTCCCTACCAAAATCTTATTATTGATGAGAATATGGTAGGGATGAAGAACAGATGCTCGTTCATCCAGTATATGCCCAATAAAAGACATGCACGCTATGACATAAAAAAATTTGAGTTGGTTGACTCAAAAACTGCATGCGTGATACACTCTGCGCTTTACTCAGGTAGAGACTACTTAGTTGAAGACGGAGTAGGTGACGGATTTACCCACAGAGTTGTGTATCATGGAGAGAGGTCAGTGTTTCAATAAAGGTTATCATATATTCACAGATAACTTTTATACAAAGTTACCTATTGCACAAACCTTGTTACAACACAACACCTTTATGACACGTACAACTAACAAAAATACTAAGGACTTATCAAAAAGTGTGCTTAACACAAAACTTGGGGCACAAGAATCGGTTTATTTTAGAAAGATACTAGTGCTTTTGACTGGCTATAAGCAAAAGATCACTAGAAAACAAGTGTACTTGCTGTCAACTGGTTACCATGCTGAAGACAGGGAAATTACGAGTAGAAGTGGCATTGTAGCTAAACAACCTACGCTCATTGACCACTATAACAAGCTAATGGGCGGAGTTGACACTAAAGATAAGTCCATTTATCACCTTTCTTGCACTAGGCCTACTAGAAGATATTGGAAGAAGATTTTTTTCAACATCCTGGACATGTGCATTCATAATTCTTTTATAGTATACGGGTTTCAGTGTACTCCACAAACTCCAATGCCAAGAAGAAAATACATTTTACAAATTGTTCACTCCTTGGCAGGCACTGGAGCACCAGTTGTCCCTCATCATTTGCCCCACTCTCCAGGTGGTTCTCTCAAACTTGAACATTTTCTAAAGAAAAAAACAAGGGTTCGCTGTGTTTGTCCTCCCGAAATAAAAAAAAATCATCTCGGTGGTGTCCTGGTTGTAATGCAGCTGTGCACAAGGAGTGTTTAAAAAAAAATAATGACACATGAATGGAGAGCTTCCAAACAAAAGAGGACAATGATGAAGATTGAAATATGTTCATTACTTTACCGGACAGTATTTACAGTGTAATGTTTCCATACTTATAAATTTAATTGATTTTATAGTTTTATTTAATTAAAAATACAGTATATCATTACTATGATCCAGATAGAAAATAATATAGTGATTTATAGTGAACATTTCTTTTATTATAATAAATACTGCATAAAGCATGTGCTACAGAATTACCTGCGATGTACTTCAAATATATCGTCATATATATAAAACCAAGGTAATTAATAGACTAAATTATGTGTTTAGTATTGCTATGTACATTACTAAGTATGTTTGGCATGTTTACTATCCAACTTATGCACTTTAGTTCCAAAAACAATCTTATGTATAATTTTCTTTCAAATCGCGTTTTCACGAATGTGCATGGTTTTAGAAAAATGCATGCCAAATAATTTTGTTGTTATAAAAATCCCATACAACTATATATTTTCTGAAACTAGACAAGTTTTTCTATCTTTTAGTTATTTTGGAATTATAAATTTCAAACTTTCTATTAGTTTCCTATGCATGGTCTCCTCAAAATTACGTAAATTTAATTTTTTTATTTCAAGTTTCACCTAATGTAAAACGTATGTATAACACTGATTCATATCTATTAGAAGGTTATGTTATTCTACAGATATTACCGAATAAAACAAAATAAATCATAATTATAAAATCACAATATTTGAAGTTTATAGATCATTAAGAATAAGTACTTGTAAACGAAGCTAAAATAGCCTGCCACTACATGATTTTTAGTTAGCAGGCTAACTATTCCAGGGCAACAACAGTCACCAAAAGAATTTCTATTTAAGTGATTAGAAACCCGTTCCTCAGCGAAATTCAATGCTCTGCAATGGATACAGAAAATGTCAAATGGTCCTAAGGCGTATTATTACACAGCTGCACTAACGGCACATTTATATGTCGGTAAATAATTATTAAGCTCTAAAGCCTTACGACGTCTTCCGTCTCGACGTCTGTTCTGCTAATCGGTATTCTCGTTGCTCGCCATTGTCGGTAGCTACACACTGTGCCGCCCGCTGCTGCGTGTCTTGTAGACGTTGAAACATCTAAATCATGAGACCTTTCTGCTCGTATAATGCTAGTTAAGGTTTTCAGGCATATGACTTTAGCAGTACGTGTGGGACGAAGTATATGAAATAGGTAGATTTAATTTTAAAAGAAGTGATATTATTTATCAACTTATATTACAATCCAAATTTCGGATTCAACCTTCGTAAATTTATACAAAAAATTTTATTTTTACTCTTTGGCATTTCTGATGAAACATTAGCTGTGAGGATTGGCTTACTACTCTTGTTATAATACGTCAGATGTCATTTACTATAGAATATAAACAAATAATTAAAATTAAAATAAATAAATATTGAATTTGTAGCAGTTTTTCATTGCTTAAAAAGATGGATAAAACTATAAAATTATAAAACCATCTAAAAATGAAACCCCCTGCATACTAAATTTTATGAAAATCGTTGGAGCCGTTTCAGATATATATAATTATTATTATACAAAAAAAACTAAACGTGATTCAAAACTGGGTGATTCAAAACTAAACGGCAATCTCTCGAGAGCTTATTCTATAGCTAAAAACAAATAAATAAGTTCATATAACCATATGCCCGGAAACGCTTCGTTAGCGAGTTACGCCTAGCGAAAGATTTCGCCCGGATTTCAGAACCCTTGGTGAAGTCAGGCCGTATAAAAATGGTAAAGGTAGTTACAAAGATACAAATACGATTTTTTTTTATGTTTTTATATCTGACAAATTTATTAAAATTCGTCCCAGAGCTGTAAATGCAATACTTTCGGAGATATCTTACGTAAAACACAAGAATTGGTGCAAAGAAATAACACATTTTTGTGTTTAACGTATGATTACTTCCATAAATGTTAAATAAAGGTCATTTTTTCTTAAACAGATTTGTAGAACATTTAATTCTGAAAAGATTCATGTGAATTACTTAGGAAAAAAATTAATAATAGGTATTTAAATTTAGCTTTATTTAAAAATAAAACAGACGCACAAAAATGCATATTCTTATCTGCATAAAATATTAACTAATGTTTAGGTTGTGAGTAACAGCTGATCATTTATTCTAGACTGAACATTAACATAATGTATTTACCTTTATAAAACTGTAATAATCACCTATAATAGTTGCTCAAAGTGTCCTCCGTTGTTAGCAATGCACGTTTTCGCACGACGAATCCACTCTTTTCTAGCGCGTTTCATAACGTTTGGAGCATTCTTGATAGTTTCTGCCGCCTCTGTAATGCGATTACGTAACTCCTCTATGGTGTTAATCCGTTTTGAATAAACAATTGACTTCATCCAACCCCATAAGAAAAAGTCTGCTGGCGTGAGGTCAGGAGAACGCGGTGGCCATTTTACTGATCCATTTGTGCGTCTGTTTTATTTTTAAATAAAGCTAAATTTCAATACCTATTATTAATTTTTTTCCTAAGTAATTCACATGAATCTTTTCAGAATTAAATATTCTACAAATCTGTTTAAGAAAAAAATGACCTTTATTTAACATTTATGGAAGTAATCTTACGTTAAACACAAAAATGTGTTATTTCTTTGCACCAATTCTTGTGTTTTACGTAAGATATCTCTGAAAGTATTGCATTTACAGCTCTGGGACGAATTTTAATAAATTTGTCAGATATAAAAACATAATAAACAATCGTATTTGTATCTTTGTAACTACCTTTACCATTTTTATACGGCCTGATTTCACCAAGGGTTCTGACATCCGGGCGAAATCTTTCGCTAGGCGTAACTCGCTAACGAAGCGTTTCCGGGCATATAGTTATATGAACTTTTTTACTTGTTTTTAGCTATAGAATAAGCTCCCGAGAGATTGCCGTTTAGTTTTGAATCACCCTGTATACACAACAATTGCTCGTTTAAAGGTATCTAAACAAACTGTTGTTTATTAATTTTGCTGTACAATGCTATAGTTTGTAATGTTTATGTGACATTAAATATATTTACACAAAGTAGTTTTTGTTCAGTTAATTCATTAAGAAATAGTAAATACAGTTTTTGTTTTCTTAAATTAGTCACCGGACACCCAGTCTCTCGGAGGTGGAAGGAGCTCAAACGGTTTCAGCGTTAATTTACATTCCATTACCATCTCTCACAGGACCTGAGTTAACTAAGGTGGCCCCTTCTTTTTAAATTAATTTTTTCACTTTATCCTTCTTTTTGAAGTATATTCATAATGGTAGCAAAATATTCTTTGCTACAATTAAACACTTAAAACTGCATTAGGCCAACTATCTTGTATTTTGTACATGCCTACAATTGTTTAGTTATGAAATACTTCTCATTCTCTACTTGCCAATGAAAACACGAATAAATCCTAAATGAACAATATATTCTACTTATAACACCATGGTCAAACTTTACCCGTACATTAAGTATAATCTAATCTATGTAAGTCGAATATATTTAGTGTTCCATTGTACAATAAATTTATTGATAACTGTAGCCTACGAAAATATAAAGTAATGAAACCAACACTCTTAACGACTAGTAAGCAGTTAATACATATATAATTTATTACGTCACTCGGTATGAATAGATCTTTAAGTTAAAACATCAAACATTAGGTTCAATAAAATGTATTAACTTTCTTAGATAAAATTCTTTGTTTTAAACATATTTCCCCTAGATATATAAAAAGGTTCTTGATAAGCAAGCCTGATTTTATAAGATGTCTGAGTGTGTTTCGGCTCTGCAATCAACCGGTACATCTGAACTTTATTGTTTTCTTTAAAAGCTGTACAACATTCAGACATCAGCCACAAACGAAAAAATCACTTTTTACGCCGATGATACGATTATCTGTTTTCCTGTAGGATACCTTATAAATTTAAAAATTCATTAATATGAGCTCCTGTATTCAAAATTCCCTTATTAATAATCTCAAACATAATCACACAGAGTTTTTCGTTACGTAGGCGAATTTCATACCAAATACCACTGCAATGGCAGATAACTAAATATTCTCTAACAGAAAACTGATTCAGCCACTTTTTTTTAATTTGCAACAAGGGGGTAACTGGGAGAGTATTCACAGGATTCAAATTCAGAGACATGAAGGTGCTTCCAGGAAGTTGTGCATTGATCTGACTTTTCTGGTTTGTAGTGTCTTGGAAATGCTCTTTAAATGCTCTCGATATAAATGTGTGTAAACACATGGCAATGGCATTCTCGTGTATGAAACCAGAGCTTTTTAGATCCCGCCAACACACCTGCTTTCGAACACCTTTTGTCTCAAACAGGAATCAAGTTTTTAAATAGCCTATCTAAAAATTAAAAGTGAAATTTATCAGAAAAGATAAAAAGTTAGACAAAATACTTGATTTTTTTGTTATACTCAGTTTACGAGTCATTTCTGACAGGTTGAGCATTTAGAACTACATTTGAGGATGGATCTACGTAGTGTATTTAATCCTAAGGCGAGAGAGGATTCAAAGAAGAGGGAATATTTAATGTAATACTTAATGAGCTCCTCATAGGGGGGGGGGGGTAGTGATTCTCCTTAGGTAGTACTTAGCATATGACTAGTTTATCATCAATTCATTATCATACAGTAGTATGTCCTGTTACCAATTTTCTTTTAGATTATAGGTTTTTATGTTTTCTGACATGTATAACAATTGTCAAATTCATATTGTATTGTACGAATAAATTCATTGACTGGATTTATTGATTGATTGTAGGGCTGTATTGCTTACTTAAGAATGTGTGAAAGTTAAGATTTAAGTGAATTCAATAAGGTGTGATGGTTAGAAGTTTTTTTAATTAAGTGTATTATTTAACAAATATTATATTTATTGTGTTACTGTCGAATTATGCACTTCTTTTGATCACGACTTCAATAAGATGTTCACTTCAAACGCCAAAAATTTACTGGCTTCATTTTTACTTCAAATAATCTAAAATTAAAAGTGTTCGTAATGCAAAAACAATTGACACAATTAGGTAAGTTCATTATTTTTAAAGTAACAAGATCTCACAAGTCTAAAAATCATCATTCTAGCGCAAATGTGTATCTAAATATAAAATGTAAAGTGCCATTACAAAAGTTAATATCAAAATTACAAAGTATAATATTACTATTAGTTTAAGAAACCTACATGTTCTCAATATTAGTTCGTTCTGAATATTATTATAAGACACCTTTGTTCCAAACTACGGAATTGGGCGTATATGATAACGTTATTAAGGAAGTCTGCATTAGCGTGGGGATAAGAATGGACGTCACGCAGCTAACGTAACGAATCTAGAGCCCCAAGAGCCTGTTGTCATGGCACAAGAAATATTATTATTATTATTATTTATTATATTATATTTTCACGTCTAGATTGGTTTTGGGGGAAATCGCTAAGAAATAAATATCTTATGTAAGTGCTCTTAGTTGCCATAGTCAAAGTTAGTTAGATACGCTCAATTGTAAATTTTACAAATATATTTGCTCAGTCAAAGATAAATTACATTACATTATTTATAGTTTTTTTCTTTATAAAACAGGAAAAACTCAATGGCTTTTACACACATACGCAAGATCTGTGGCATGGTATTCAAAAGATTTAAAAATAATTTTTGACATCAAAGGAACATTTTCTGACTAAACAAATGAATTAAAAAAACATTCAGGTACTTTTACTTAGGTTATTTAACAGTTTCTATAGATATTTTCATAATAGTTATTATTTATTATTGTTTATATAATAAACCTCTCAGTTATTTTATTTACATTATTTATATATTTTTTCAAAATAATTATTTTTTGTAGATGATAAAACTGAATGTGATTTGCTGTACATAACTATGTTCATGCTACGCAATTGCAAATATCCATTACCCGTAATATGACTATTAAAAACCACTATATTTTTTAATAGCTATTAAAAACGATATATATATACATAGTTTTTTAATAGCAAATGTACTCTTTTTACGTTTGGTAATTTACTTTTGATAATTCGAGAACACATTCAGTTCGAGGTGTCTGTGTTACTGATATTGGTAAAAACTGTAAACCAAAATTAACAAAATTCATAGCATATATACTATCTTAAAATCGATTTAAAAACTCTACTTTCGTTAATTTATTTTAAAACCTTCCCTGGGTACTCCCTAGGGATGAAGTACTTTCCTAGTGGTATTACATCGGAAATGTCCTGCAAATAATTGAACTGGTGGGGTGTTTTGTTGGTCATTTTAGGTAAATAATACTTGAACAAAGAGGAATTACATATCAATCACCGACATAAAACCACGTCAAAGAGTGAAATAGGCGCTTGCGCTCTCGGTGTATTGTGGAACTGACATTGATTACTAGATCGACAGGTGTCTTAAATTCAATTGCAAGAGGCGTTTTGAAAGATACTGGAAAAACTCCAAATTTGTTACGTGTATCCATAATATAATATTATAATACACTTAACACACGAACGTGTATTATATACAAATGTATTATAATGGTGTGTGTGTGTGTGTGTGTGTGTGTGTGTGTGTGTGTGTGTGTGTGTGTGTGTGTGTGTGTGTGTGTGTGTGTTCAAAAGATTTCTGTAGTACCACAAAAAAAAATCAAATTATCCGATAATTGGTAAAACTACTTGTGAATCTAGCAATATCATTTACCAATTGTGTGTAAAAGCTGTCCAAAAGACTACATTGCACATTAGAATGAGCAAACACCGCAGCAATACAAACCCAACAATTAAATAAATCCTATCTCCCCATGAAATGGAGCACAACAAGAAATCCAATGAATGCTATTCTTTAAAAGGCATTAACCAAATTCAAAATCCGTACAAGATTAAAATTAATAATTTAGTAATAGCTCATCGGAGGATTCTTCAGGGCTTATCACATGGAACTTGATACCAAACATGTTATTACAAAACTATAATTGGATTAATTCACTTTTTAACTCGACAACAAATACCTATTATAATGAGCTCAGTTCATTTCACTTCCATTTTTCTGTTATTGCTTCCATCATTGCCTATTCATTTAGGATTACTAATCAGTAATCCTAAATTACTGTTACAGTAATCCTAAATTACTGTTACAGTAATCCTAAATACTAAACCTGTTCTACTGGACAGGGCATTTTTGAGCTTTATACTTCTACGCAGATCAACAAAAGGCATCACTGATGCACTAGAAACAATTAAACTCTGATATAGATTTGTATTCTGGATTAAGATTTACAACAGTAACTTTCGACTCATAACAAAAATACTTTTGCTAAAAATCCATGATCGATGAAAATAAATGGAATTTTGTAGTGTGTTACCACTATGTTTAAATTTTGAATCATTATTACTGTAGTAGAGAAATTAAATAGACTTTAATTTAATTTACTGAATACAATAAATACCATACTTAATATATTATTTTCCCGTGCTTGTGCATTATTTATAGAGTAAACCTAGAGAAACTATTTCGCTCTCACTATCTCTCTCCCTCCCCCTCCACTCATTGCATTCTTATTATTATTATTATGAAAGTTAGAAAAGGCTGAACTTATAGTGAGACACAGCATCAAAAATGATGAACTGGGGTTGTTTAAAGACCAGTTATTAAATATAATTTTAAGAAAAATACGTTTAGTTTCTGGACACCAAAACTGGATACTTGATGCTACTAGATTTAAGAAATATTGAGATTATTTTCGAGACATGTATATCACAACAAATTCCCAGAAATTACTCTCAGGATGAATTTCAAAGTACTGCAGTGGCCTTTTACTCAAAGAAAGACTGAAATAGGATTAGTAGCTCAAAGGCGATGAAGAGAAATTTTCCTTACAACGCCTTTTGAAGATTCTGTTCTTATTGAAATATTCTGAGATGAAACTGAATTGTATTGGTAAGGTTACTGTAAGGATAATTGAGTCTCAAATATTCTCGTGTCGTATGTTCGTATGTGAAGAACTTTAAACATTTTTGCATAATAGTGGGTCAAATAAAGAATAGTTCATCTCTGGCAATAAAACCGTCGACTATGACCCCCTAAACGTTGTAGTTTCATTTTTGCCAACTTAAAACCCACATATTTTATTAAAATTGTACGTAATAAATATTATGAATCAGGTAAAACATTGTACGTGTATTTCTACCTTGCAGATCGCTTATCCGAATAAATTATTTAACAGTATGAATTACAGAAAAAATTCAAATAGAAGTTTTTTCCCATATTATATTTTTCTTTTCTGATATTCCTTTAAATTTCAGCGAGAAATAACTTTCAAACCAAGTAATTTTCAAACATATCATAACCGTAAAAGTTTCTCAAGTATTCAATACCCTGTTGTATCGGTTTATTTACGTTAATAATTCTTATGATAATAGCACTAGACATGGCTCATGAACAGAGGGATACAATTTGTGGGGCTGTATATCTTACAGTCCATTGTGCAAATTATTGTCATAATGTATACAAAAGCTCGAACATCGAAGGATTGTGATAAGGATTGTGTCTTATAGTCGAATGTGTAAAATCGTATCTAGTAGGTATGCTATGGTTTCGGATATTGAAATATGGGGCTCAGGAAAACAATATATATATATATATATAAATATGTATATATAATAATACGATGTCATCACGTATCCGCAAGTTTTTGATATCGGTGAATTTTACTCCTGAAGACGGATATTTTTTATGTAAGTTGTGTAGTCTGTACTCTACTGTGTTATACTGTACTCTTCAGGTATACTTAAGCTTGGATATTAGTGCTTTGGCTCATGAAGATAAATATGGATATATATTGTGTAGTCCACTGTATCATACTATACTCTTCAGGTATCCATAAGCTTAGATATAAGTCAATTTGGCTCATGAAGATAAAAATGAATGTATATTGTGTAGTCCACTGTGTCATACTATACTCTTCAGGTATCCATAAGTTTAGATATAGGTCAATTTGACTCATGAAGATAAATATGGATGTATATTGTGTAGTCCACTGTGTCATACTATACTCTTCAGGTATCCATAAGCTTAGATATTAGTCAATTTGGCTCATGAAGATAAATATGGATGTATATTGTGTAGTCCACTGTGTCATACTATACTCTTCAGGTATCCATAAGCTTAGATATAGGTCAATTTGGCTCATGAAGATAAATATGGATGTATATTGTGTAGTCCACTGTGTCATACTGTACTCTTCAGGTATCCATAAGCTTAGATATAGGTCAATTTGGCTCATGAAGATAAATATGGATGTATATTGTGTAGTTCACTGTGTTATACTGTACTCTTCAGGTATCCATAAGCTTAGATATTAGTCAATTTGACTCATGAAGATAAATATGGATGTATATTGTGTAGTCCACTGTGTTATACTGTACTCTTCAGGTATCCATAAGCTTAGATATTAGTCAATTTGGCTCATGAAGATAAATATGGATGTATATTGTGTAGTCCACTGTGTCATACTATACTCTTCAGGTATCCATAAGCTTAGATATAGGTCAATTTGGCTCATGAAGATAAATATGGATGTATATTGTGTAGTCCACTGTGTTATACTGTACTCTTCAGGTATCCATAAGCTTAGATATTAGTCAATTTGGCTCATGAAGATAAATATGGATGTATATTGTGTAGTTCACTGTGTCATACTGTACTCTTCAGGTATCCATAAGCTTAGATATTAGTCAATTTGGCTCATGAAGATAAATATGGATGTATATTGTGTAGTCCACTGTGTCATACTATACTCTTCAGGTATCCATACGCTTGGGTATCGGAAAATGGGTTCATTTATATAAAGATTTTATTTAAATATCATTAACTTTTTTTAAATTGTAGTATTAAATGAATATAGCTTTAAGAAATTGTTCATATAATTATTAGTACGTTTATAAATATTTAAAATCCATTTAATTTGATTACACAATATTTTCTTTACGTCATAATTGTTTAACGTTTAGTTAAAATTATTATTAGATCCAATCATAGACAAAAATGTCATATTATATTGAATTTAACTAAGTCATACATATTCTTACCTTCTGAAGACCACCAACAGAGGTAATTAAAGTAAGTGGAGTACTCGTAGGTTATTGTCAAAATTATATTATATTCCATTATATTATTAATATATTATGTTAAAAATATATTACTAGATTTATTCCCGTAGAAGGTTTACATATTTTAAATTCTATATCTTTAAGTTTTATTATACAAGGGTTTCATAGAGAAAGTATTTGTTACTATTTCTTCACTATTACTCACACACACTACTTTTAGTAGTTTTAATACACTTTCTGGAAAATAGAATATGCTATTAAAAATTATTAGTTTTTACAATTTTGTTAAAACATTGTAATAAAATCTTGTTAACTAACAAGACGAGGCGCAATGACGGTCATCTCCGCTCTGCGAGAGGATATAAAATCACGCTCATAAAACTGCTGGGATACATCTCAGCTGATCGCCCATCTTCAGTCATTAAGCATATTATCTCTGTTTTCTTCTGCGCCGTTTGTTTCACACATACTCGACTGAACAAGCAGCTACAATGAAATAATTAACGTTTACAAAATGTCATGCATAGAAGATGTAAACTAAAGTAACTACTCCATTTATCGAAACGTCCTTCTACTTGTAGAGCTGAACGGTGGTTGAGAGTTGGAAGGACGCAGCTTCGTTTTTTTTAGGTAAAGAGGCAAGCATCAATCGTTCCTAGTTTATACATATTACAAATTCAAAATAACCACTTCATGAAGGAAGATTAAGCTTATAGTTTAAAACCTAAAAACTTATAATTAAGAAACATTTTTTCCAAAGTCAAATCATCGTAGATGAACTTATTGATTGTGTCTCACGAATTGTTTCTGTATCCATATACTGAAAGAGACTGTGTGTGAAACAATGAGGACCATCCTGATGGAAGTGTATTGTGAGCACTTAGACCAAGTATACTGTAATGTCTCTCTCTCTGAATTGTTACTTATTCATTGTTAGGGCAACTAAAGATTGCTACTCCACCAGACATTCTTACTGTTTGCGTCTGAAACATCCTAATAATATTATGAATGTGAAAGTGCCTTTGTGTGTTTGTTTTGCTTTTAAGCGTAAACTATTAAACCGATTGTACTGAAATTTTACATGGACATTCTTACGGTCCCTGAGATGAATATAGGCCTGCTCTTATTTCTAAAATCCCTCCGAGCTACGCCTCACTGGTCTTTAAGTAACGAAAAATCCCAGCTTGGTCTCTAAAGTAGTGAAATATTAATAAAAAGAGCATGTCTAATGTAATCAACTGTTCCTTGTAATAATTTGTTTACATTATTTTCAACTTGTTTACGTTTATAGTGAGCACATTCTAATGCGAATAATTTCTAATAATGAGATGAATAACTATTATTTTTCAAGTAGTTATAGATTTCTACATTAAGTACTCGTTTACCTTAGAAAATTTCCTAAAATATAAGATAGTCTGAATTCGACTCCAAAGACTCCGCTTGAAGCGGTTGGCAAGCTATGCTAGATAAAAGTTCGCTGGACTTGGGACAAAATTTCAAAAACATTACGTTCGTAAACAACAGATTCCTTTCATTTCTCATAAATAGGTGTGAATAATTTGATAAACTGATCTTAACATTTGTCTTAGTAAGAAAAATATTTTAAATACTTGGTATTATGTTCTGTAATAAATCTACTTATAAGAACAATTTTAACTTTTTATTAACATATTTTCGAAACTAATGTATGATTTATAGCAATACTCCAAAGATGTATCTGTTATATATTTATAATATGTACATAATTCATAAAAATATATTCAAAATATCAGTCTTCATGAACAAATTTACTAATAGTCAAGCTTATGGATACTTGAAGAATACAGTATGGCACAGTGGACTACACAATATACATAAACAAATACCCGTCTTCATATATCAAATTATCCAAGCTTATTTGGAGAGTACAGTATAACACAGTGGATTACATCATATACATAAACAAATATACGTTTTCATGAGCCAAATTACCTAATATCCAAGCTTATGAATACTTGAAGAATACAGTATGGCACAGTGGACTACACAATATACATAAACAAATACCCGTCTTCATATATCAAATTATCCAAGCTTATTTGGAGAGTACAGTATAACACAGTGGATTAAATCATATACATAAACAAATATACGTTTTCATGAGCCAAATTACCTAATATCCAAGCTTATGAATACTTGAAGAATACAGTATGGCACAGTGGACTACACAATATACATAAACAAATATACGTTTTCATGAGCCAAATTACCTAATATCCAAGCTTATGAATACTTGAATAATACAGTATGGCACAGTGGACTACACAATACACATAAACAAATACCCGTCTTCATATATCAAATTATCCAAGCTTATTTGAAGAGTACAGTATAACACAGTGGATTACATCATATACATAAACAAATATATGTTTTCATGAGCCAAATTACCTAATATCCAAGCTTATGAATACTTGAAGAATACAGTATGGCACAGTGGACTACACCATATACATAAACAAATATCTGTCTTCATATATCAAATTATCCAAGCTTATGGGTACTTGAAGAGTACAGTATAACACAGTGGATTACACCATGTACATAAACAAATATATGTTTTCATGAGCCAAGGTAACTAATATCCAAGCTTATGGATACTTGAAGAATACAGTATGGCACAGTGGATTACACAATATACATAAACAAATACCTGTCTTCATATATCAAAGTATCCAAGCTTATTTGGAGAGTACAGTATAACACAGTGGATTACATCATATACATAAACAAATATATGTTTTCATGAGCCAAATTACCTAATATCCAAACTTATGGATACTTGAAGAATATAGTATGGCACAGTGGACTACACAATATACATAAAAAAATACCTGTCTTCATATACCAAATTATCCAAGCTTATGGGTACTTAAAGAGTACAGTATAACACAGTGGATTACACCATATACATAAAACAATTATATATCTTCATGAGCCAAATTACCTAATATCCAAGCTTATGGATACCTGAAGAGTACAGTATGGCACAGTGCACTGTGCAATACACAGCCACAAATATCTTTCTTCATGAGCCAAATTCGCGGATATCCAATACTTATAGATACGTGATGACTATGACGTGACACAATGGACTATAAGACATATTGCCACATATTTTTTCCTGAGCCCCATCTTTCAATATCCGAACCATAGGATTCTTACTAGCTACGATTTTCCACAGTCGACTATAAGACACATTGTCCTAACATTGCTTCCCTCATCAGCATTCTTCGACGTTTGAGCTATTGTATACATGATGACAATAATTTGCACAATGGACTGTAAGATGTACAGCCCCACACATTGTATCCCTCTGTTCATGAGCCATGTCTAGTGCTATTAACATAAGAATTATTAACGTAAATAAACCGATACAACAGGGTATTGAAGGACTCGACAGAAGAAGAAAGAAAGATATAGCGTACAGAGTTATCGCACTGGCATACACACAGACAAACAGACTGATCTATTTACGTTTTGACTCTAAAATCAATAGCTCTCCTGCTATGTAGCAAGTTTCAAGTTTCTAGGATATTCATATCAACTGTTATCGCATAGACAGAAGGACAACGACAAGGTTTCAAGAGGGCCCTGACGGATCCAAATAATAGCAAATGAGAGAAAACGTAGTTGCCAGATCCATGCTTAATATTTTCTTAATTATAATATACTAACATATTTTAGAGATATTTACGGTTATGATGTGTTTAAAAAAATTATTTGTTTTTGAAGTTGTTTCAATATAACCGTATAAAGCCGAATTACATTGGAATCCACTAATAATTATATAAATGTTACTGTAGAACATACAGGTTACAATTCAGAAACAAATTTACGTTTAGTCACACTTAACGTTACTAAACCATTTTTGTAGAACTAGATGTATTTTGATATTTGAATATACAGAATTCATATATTTTTTCAACGCCAAAATATGAGTAGTTAAAAAGTGATAAAAAATATATCTGTAACTTTTCGACAAACAAAATAAATCATTTCATTCCAAAAATGTTCATTTGTTACTGAAATTTGAAGTCACATCTTTGACTGCAAACTTTCCTTTGTCACTCAGTCATTTTCTGAATATTCAAAAAGGTTTGGTCTTCCTGAGCAAATTTAATAGCTGTCTTCCTTCCTGAATAAGTATTTTTACTCTCGTGGGTGTGCTTTGTAAAATAATTTTCTTAAATGTACACTTTTCTGAAGAGCTGTTTATAAGGAGCATTCCATTGAGTTCTAAAATGCAAACAGAATGTGGGATGTACAGTAATGGGTTTTTTTTTCAAGTTCAGGTGGGAGTGGACGTAAAATATTAAATCTTTCCTCTCTAAACTTAGAGACATTCTTAAAACTTAATTTCCTATAACTGTCACGTCATTTCAATAGTATTCTCCACTTGAAATGGGGATGAAAAATTATTAAAATACACATTATACATAAAATTAACAATATAGTGGTAATAATAGAATACAAGAAGACAATGTAACCGAAAGAGGTGCAATTTAAATATAATAAGGAAAGTATCGGGTGGATTAATGACTTACAATTTTAAAAATTAGTTCTGCAATTCTTAGAAAATTAGACTGCTTTACTTTCCCAACCTTCCCGTACTAGTAACTAACTGGTGTTATTATTCAATGTTAGGTCATTTAACTCGTATGTACAATATTGTGCATACTAAGAATGCTGGTAAGTACAAAAAAAGCTAATATATATATATATATATATATATATATCTTAATAAGTCAATGTCAGTAGTTTCAGAAGTAACTTTACAAAGTAATACAACACAGTTTAAAATGACGTAAACTGTGTACAAGGACAATACACTCAAACGGAATTAACAATTCTCTTTAGTAGGACTTGTAATGAAATAATCGTTTGTTTCGCGATCGTTCTCGCTTCGTTAAGTCCATGTAAAACGTGTTGTGTCGTTTCTTTGTACTACTTCCATTCGTTCCCCGCTCCGTTGTAATATGCAATGATTGCATAATGCACAGCGATAACAAATGAAACTAAATAAGTTGTAAATAGTAAAATTTCGTAGAGCAATTTTGGATTCTGCGTAAATTGAGTATTTTAAATCGATCCATCCACATTCCTGCAAATATTTATATTTAACAAATGTAGTAAGGTTTTTTTTTATTATTTAGTTAATTTATTCTTCCAACGAAAATACACCAATAGTACAGTTAAATAAGTTGAAAAAAATAAAAAAGAGCACATTCTAAACACCAATATTAGCCCTACTTACTTTTACAATTAAATAACGAACAGTGTTAAAAAGTTAACAATACAATGAATAAGGAAAAAACACAATTTAATTAGCAAACAATCAGCAAAATAGTAAAAATTAAAATTATTATTATTATTACATAAAACAGTAATAACTGGTTTATAAAACGATTCAACCAAACAATTTACAGAATAGCAAACTCTCTCATTTACATATAATCCGATCATAAACAACATATATGTAGGTTACTATAACAAATATGCGATATTCCAATTGTATTAAGATATAATTTTAACGGTTATGCAATCGCTTCTTGCAATATAATAGAAACGTCTGTGTTTTAGCTGTAAAAATACAACATACTACTTAAAATTTTGCTAGAATCTGTTTTATTTAATTCATACTAAAATATAGAAAACTCCCTGTTTGCGCAAAGAGTTTAACGTCCACATTTACATTCTCAACTAATGTTTTTTATATAAAAATACAATTTGAATATTAGAAGTCATAATAAATAAATATACCGTTGCAAAAATTACTGCAAAATGAAAAACCTGGGAGTATTTAAAAAACACTAGTTCGTTGGTAATATCCGTTATAAAATTTGTATAATTAATATTTTCTTGCTACAAACGAAAGTACTGGTACTAATTTTATTCTTTTTTAATCTGGATTTATTTATATTATATTTATTTATATTTTATTTTAAAACGTCTCCACAATTTTCATTTATTTTCTAACAATGTGTTTTCTTCTACGTATTAAATATAAAACCAATGTTTTAATGCACATATTTCTGACCAAAAAAGCACTGTTTTATAAATTAAGAATAAACTATGTTTTTTTAGTGAATTAAAGAGTTTCGATTCAAAAATTTGCATGTGATATTCAAAACTCGTGCAGTTATAATTATTATCCTTCTATGATGATCTAATAAAAATATCGTTTTTAGTTCATATCCATCGTAATATCAATAACTTCATCGAGACGATTGTTTTGAACAGTCGGACCACATTTTTATTTGAATGAGAACGTGTTTGACCACCAGTGTTTACTTTGAAAGTATTCATTACACAGTTTAAAACTCTCATGTATAACAGTGTGTGGAACAGCGCCAGGAGAGGGATGTATCTCTCACCCCTCCGCCAATTATCCCAGCCACCCCCTCCCCCGCCACCCTTGACTGTTCCGGGCTGCAGTCTGTCACCGCTACCAGCATCCATCAAATTAATCTGCCGACCACTTTCCTCTTTTCCACCGCAGTAATAAATATCATTAACACTGACGTCTCTCATCTACCATTAAAATCATAGATCTAATAATGTTCTAGTTACCTAAACTGCCGTTTAGCTACTATTTACCTTATTTGAATAACAGGATTTTAATCACCTTAGACATAATGTATTGATTGCCAATGTGTTGATGACTTGGCACAAGATCCTTATATTTACTCATTGTTTATACAAGTTTTAAAAATAAAAACAAAAGGTGTCTAGATCTCACCTAGTGGATCCATAACAAATATTTGTTATCTGTTAGCTGACTTCCATCAACAATAACTTGAGTTATTTATAGAATTCTGAAATAAAACTATACAAAAACCAGTGGATTTCTTATTTTCGTTACGAATGATGATCGTGTGGTCTATTTCGTCTCATATGGAAAAGACTTGTTCCGAACACTAACATTCTATTACTGAAAAGATCCTCTTCAGGACCCCTTCAGCCACTCGCTCCAGAGACCTGTTCGCTAGGCAGCAACATCGCACCAACTACGCAGCAAACGATACGATGTACCGACTTCAGAGTTCTGGTAATAGCGTCCGCCGACATCGTTGACTTTTTTGTGGACAGTATACCAGTGCTCAAGAGGAAGATCGCCGGTCTGCATGAGTTATCTGCCTAGGAGTTGCACAATGAGGGAAGACACTCGTTCTTACACTTTACCTGTACGTCTCTCATTGCTGTTATTTATACATTGTGTCTTGTTAATTCTTGTCTATTCTTGTTTATTATTAATGGTTTTATTCTCATTTGTTCGTGCTAATTTATTGCTGTTATTGTTCGTTGTTTTCCATAGTTCAAATCACGGTACACTAATAATTAATTACGTTATTGTCATTCATAGTTTATATCCGTTTCGTCACTTAAATAGTTTATTAATCGTTATTGCTCTATTTGTCACTGTGGTTGTTTAATTTCATTGTTTAATTATTGTTCAAAACTGTAAAAATGGAGATGTCCGTTGAAATGTAAAATAAATGAAACAATGTATTAATAAACTTAAGGCACAAATTTTACGGGAATTACAATTTATTCAATAGGATTTATTTCATAACACGATTGATTCACACATTACTTTTTCTACGCCCATTTGTGAACTCACCTTCAACTACTATCTGCATATAACTGATATGAAGTACGTTAAGGTAACTTTATTTAAGTCTCTATGTAGATTAACGGCAGTGTGGTGAATTTTTGGAATTTTAAATGTACATTGTACAAAATAAAAAATATATCAAAAAGTGTTAAAAAGGTTTATTATTGTATATTTGTATAAAACACTTTTTGAGGATCCTTGATGTTTCCGTTCTCAATATTCACTTGATAATGTATTACCATATAATGCAGTATTAAATTTTGAATGTTATATTATTCTGTTTAAAATCCCTATTGCATTTTGACTGGGGTTCCTTACCTTTATCGGACGAAATATTAGAGAATCAGAATCGTTTGTAAAGTAACTCAGAGATATTAATATCCTGTTAACTTTTCTATAGCATTAAGCACATTCACACTTTCTAGTACATAAAATATATAAGACATACATTTACCAGGATCAACTCACACAGAGCCATCCGACGGTCAGACCTATTACTATCAATGAAGGGCCTTGAACAGCAGCGTATTATGTTCACTTGTCCTAGTTACTAATCTAAGTAAGGTAAGGTGCGTTTTGAGAATCAATTCCTCACGCTATAGATGTCCAGTGCATCGGCTCACGATCCAAGAGCAAACGTCCTTCTATTACATCCTACACGAAGAATACAGCTTCATGAATGAATCAGTTGTAATTGTGTTCTATATGTCTATATAGATTGTGTCTACAATGATAGAATATACATATTTACGTAATATTGTGATTGTTTAGAGCTAAATGGTTGATTCCTTAGGTTTTCCCAATCCGCAATCTAGCTGATTTTGATTGAAATCAGGCTGTAAGCTTCCAGCTTAAAATTTATTTATTGGTTAGTTAGTTTGTGAGCATGTTTATAATGGGTGAGTGAAAAAGATTAAATCAGTTTATTAGGATAAGTGAAATTCACTTGTTACTACAGAATTTCTGTAACATTGTAACCACCACAGTGTGACAATACATTATTAACTTTTCAATATATGTTTGAATTTGAAGTCTGCTTTAAACGGAAAATTGTAGTTTTTATGCTGCAAAATACTATTAAAGTATACATTTACAACTAAAATACACATCACACTTTGTTTGCTTTTTAATAGAATATAATTTTTCTTGGACCAAGAGGAATCTGTGTGTCAAGTTTAAAACGTCTCTAAGGATCATTTCTATCTAGGGTTATCGCACAAGCGGACAGACAGATGTACTGGAACATGATTTTAAGAATGTCCTGAAGGGTCCTTAATATTAAATTCTACACATTAGCAAACTTAAGTCTTAAAAGTAGTCGGATTGCGAATAAATGTTTAAAAGAATGGTCTATCTTTTTATATACATATATATATATATATATATATATATATATATATATATATATACGGGGTGTATATTATGTCTGGAAACACCCAAATATATCCTTTAATAATTTAAATATAAATTTGAAACCTCTTACAATTGTGATAGAGATTGGGCATCTACTTTTTGGAACAATGTTTTGTTATGTCACACCAACGGGGGACGTCCTGCCGAGGGTATCGTGAATATTCTTAATGGAAGCCTATACCTTGTGATACATAATTTTAAAGGTAATAGCTTACTGAATTGAATGCCACAAACCCTCATCTCAAGGGAATTATTCTATCAGAAAATAGAGCATTTTTTAGTATTGAAAATTTACTGATGTTCAACAATGTAATTTTTAACATGGTTCTTGCCACAAAATGTGTTACACTAATTTTTTAGCATTTTTTAAATGTTTTCAATTAAATAAAACAAAAATTTCATTTTAAGCTGGTTCTATTAGCACAAATTTGCCAGTTTTTATTACAGTACAATTATGGAAATAGGTACTTATGTTATTGATTTCTTATTACAAATAAAAAATAATGTATGCTGTTAGAAAAGTATTACAACAAACGTTTTACCTGCATTTGGTGTTAAAGCAATTGTTCGAACTGTGTTCCTTCTACGGTTTGACAATGAGCCAATCTTGTGGTAAAATGATTCGACAGAGTTGCCTAACATTTCTTCAGTTATCAAAGCAATCTCCTCTATAATCCTGTTTCTTAGGTCTTCCAAATTATGAGGCTTTCTTCTATAAACATTGGATTTTAAATGACCCCATAGGAAATAATCGATTGGTGACAAATCCGGAGATTACCTGTCACCCATAATGGGGTGGAGCACCATCCTGCTGAAACCATACATTATCAAAGTATTCTCCTGATGCAATTTGAATAGCTGGGATTATTTCATTTTGGAGCATATTGTAGTAAAGTTCGGCATTTAAATTTCCATTGATGAAAAAGGGTCCAACAATTTTGTTACCTAAAATTCCACACCATAACGTTCAGTTTTTGTGGTTGCTGTGAATGGGACTCAGTAATCCAATGTGGGTTTTCACTAGCCCAGTAACGGCAATTGTGCCTGTTAACATTGCCATTTAGGAAAAAAGTTGCCTCATCAGAAAATAGTATGTTGGTCAGAAAATCTCTATTGTCATCACATTTGCGCATCACAAATTCACAAAAACTCAACTCTTCTGTCGTAATCATCCTCACTTAACTGTTGGACTAAATGAACTTTAAATGGTTTGTATTTATTAATTTTCAAAATCTTA
Organism: Homalodisca vitripennis; assembly: GCF_021130785.1. Classification (NCBI taxonomy): domain Eukaryota; kingdom Metazoa; phylum Arthropoda; class Insecta; order Hemiptera; family Cicadellidae; genus Homalodisca; species Homalodisca vitripennis. Next base: position 125,619,518 of record NC_060211.1, on the reverse strand, counting down.
CTCACAGACATAGGGTGCATATCATGTTGCTGTGCGAGCTTTTTCTGAGCGATGTATGTGGGTCTTCAATAAATGTTTGCAAAACATCTAGTGCATGTTCTTCATCCTGTTGCAGATTGTATCCTACCCGACTTTGGCCGATTACGTACACTCCCTGTCATTTCAAAACGCTCAATAGTTTTTGATATTGTTGAAACACTTATGGGATTCCTTTCTGGAAAGTGTCATTAAACAAATTACAAACTTCCCGATAAGATCTTTGACGATCGCCATATCCTCGCATCATCAACAGAGTAAATTCGTTCTCTTTCAGACAATTCCATTAAAATGCCAAATAAAAACTGAACTACTGTAATTAGATAACTTGTTGACAGCAATGCTTCAGAGACACTGATTAACTCGACAGGAATGATATGACCTTTGTCCATTTGTAATTCCCAAGCTTAGACCTGTCTAGTGAAAGCTCCATGCTCAACAAACTGAAACCTGTAGACCAGGTGATTAATAACACAATAATGTTTCTCATAGGCTAGTGACCTTTGTCTCTTTAAACCTTCCTGCTGACTGGAAAAACACCAAGTACAGATTCATAAGTAATCAGAGAAAGTGACTCATAAGTTTTATTCATTGTAATAAAAACTGGTAAATTTGTACTAATGAAACCAACTTAAAAAAAAATTGTTTATTTTATTTTAATTGAACATTTAAAAAAATGCTAAAAAATTAGTGTAACACATTTTGTGGCAAGAACCATGTTAAAAATTACATTGTTGAACATCAGTAAATTTTCAATACTAAAAATGCTCTATTTTCTGATAGAATAAATTCCTTTGAGATGCGGTTTGTGGCATTCAATTCAGTTAATACCTTTAACATTATGTATCACAAGGTATAGGCTTCCATTAAGATATTCACGATACCCTCGGCAGGACGTCCCCCGTTGGTGTGACATAACAAAACATTGTTCCAAAAAGTAGATGCCCAATCTCTATCACGATTGTAAGAGGTTTCAAATTTATATTTAAATTATTAAAGGATATATTTGGGTGTTTCCAGACATAATATACACCCTGTATATATATGTATATATATATATATATATATATTTCTTGTGTTCGTGTGTATGTGACTGAACTCCTCCTAAACGACTGGACCGATTTTGATGAAATTTTTTGTGTGTTTTCAATGGAATTCGAGAATGGTTTAGATTCACAATTTGGTCCACTGGGGTTTTTTTAAATTTATTTTGTTATTATAAATATTGTTGTTGATGTTGGAGTGTTTTATATTGGATCCGACAGACTGCGCTAGTACACGTAATACAAAGCGAGCTGATACTTAACAGCTGTTAATACTTTCAGCTGAAGTTCATCAAAGAGGCAGAAACATTTTTGATTACATTTAAAGTTTCGAAAATTGTTATTGTAAATTGCTTGATCAGTAGTGTAATGCAGGTTGCATAGAAGACGTCATTGCCTAATTTTAAATTTAGATTGCACCAATAAACTATCTAATGCAATGAAAATACTATTAAACGCTATTACAAAAAACAACCTCATTGTACAAATCCATGAATGTTTGCACATAAAGTAATCGAATTTGGTTAGATCGAAGGTAAATGAAAAGAGCCGAAAGAAGACATTTTATGATCGAAATTGGTTTTCGTTGATACATTTTCTTGAAGGGACACTCCACAATAATACTGAAAATATCTTAGACAGAAAATTAATTTTAACAGACCGAATTTTATTCTTTGTAACCTAATTAGTTTATCGAGATTCATCCATATAAATTAATTGTTTTGAATAACTTATCAACACCTAGCAAAATAACGAAAGAAAGAGGCAGGAAATATGGTACATACCTGCATAATGTGCCCAAGAGGCTCACGAAGGAACGACTATCAATCTCAGGAATTTTTAGAATGTGATAGAAAAAGAATACGTGAATATAGTGTACTCTTTTTCAAAGGAAACTTCTTCGCACAGGAAATTGCGTGCGAAGCCGCGACAGCTGCTAGTTGCGCTATAAAAGTATGCTACCGATTAAATGTCTTTGTTTATTGTTAGTTTTTGACAATGAAAGAATTGTGAGCGTAACATGATTTCTTTTCGGGCACATGCCAGTGATTTTATATCCTAAAGGATGACGAAATTCCGCTCCGTTTAGCTGGATCCTCAATTCACTTAAATCAAACAACTCAAAGTCGTTCTGTCGGGTGGGACGATGTAGTAAGTTAGAAATAATTAGCTCACTTCTGTTTGAGTGGCACAGCTTCTGACAAGCCAGAGCAGTCCTCATAACTTCTACCATTCTGACACAAGAAGTTTATAGCCTGATTAAACTTATAATTGAATTTTTAAAGTTTTCAATCGAGAGGAAGGATAAGGAGAGTGAGAATGAGAGAGTGTAAGAGAGAGATAAAAGAGGTAAATACTGAGAGGAGTGGGCGATACATTTTTTTTTTTGCACAGGTTGAAATTGTTGCATAAATACATCAGTATTTTCACAAAACATTCTTATAATTTTACCGTTTTTGAAGGTATCCAAGTCGTCATACCAAGATGTAAGCCCAGTTTAAATTCCCTGTAATGAGTAGGATATGTACCTCTGCGCCACAATCATGGGCTCAAATGTGTCATATAGGGTACTTGCAAAGAATATGACTATTCATGACAATACCACATTTGCTAGTAAATTTATAATTATTGTGTTGGATAAAATTATTATTTTTATATTTTATTATTTACTTTTTTTAATAACACTCAAGCAGGCTTCTTTTTCTCAAAACTTACAGATTTTTAAACAAATATACTTTTATAAGGATTCTATCTCGCATAAATAACTGTCAAGGAATCAAGACAACGTATCAAAAGATTGTGTTTTTCCAAACTCATTAGTTATTTATAATGTATTCTCAAAAAGAAACGTGACCAATTTCATCTAAAATACAGATAACATTTTGTACTTTTGCGAGATCTCTTTAAAATATACAGACAATTTTAAGTCGTCTTGCCAAAAATCCGAGTTTCACCATTTTATCTATGGTTGAATTCGATAATATTTTATCAAATAATTAAAATATTTGCTAACTCCACACCTATACTTGTAAAATTGTGACTTTTGTGGATATTTATTTTATTTCGGACTTTTGTACTGAATAAATGCTTTCGTTAATAATTCAGTTTTCATATAATTTAAATTCTGGTGCTAAATAGTGTAAGTTGAATGATATCTATCTAATCATTATCTCACTTGCCAGCGTTTTAACCATAAAATAATCAAGAGTGTTCTTTTGAAATCACGAAAACCTCATTAATTAATCAAGTTCTTTTCGACTTTTTCTAAGTTTCAAGCGTTGTATACAATGCGACACCCTTAAATTCGAAATTTTCAGTGGGGATTTCTCCGTGTAATACGTCACAGAAAGTAAGAAAAACTTTTAACACGCTCTGAAGACTAGTATCGTTCTTCATTTTCCAGTTACGATACATTAATCAAATCAAATACACTAATACTTTATTTTCTCGCGTTTGTTGGGAATAGAACATACTAATTAAGGTTTATTTATACTATCTTCAAACTTTCTTCGGTGATAAGAGTTTTTAGCTTGTTTCAGAATTTGGAAATAGGAATTTGAGCTTTAATATTTTTTAATTACAAAAAAAGATCTCTTAGTGACAAAATACTTGGTTTCATTATTCATTTTTGTATTAAACATTTGTGGAATTTAAAATATTTTGAACGGGATACCGCTCCGTCTTCGGAGGACATATTCTGAAAACGTCAAAGAATCCTACTTATATAGGAATCACCTCATTTTTATTATATTTTTACTGCGTTCTAAATATATTTGGTGGGAACAAAATGTGATTTATACTACAAATCTTAACCTTTGCAAAGCTTATTTACACATTATTGATTGGTTAAAAGCATTTAATATTTGAAGTGTTACCATCACCTGAAAGAAGGAGATTAAATATTAATACTAATCTTATTCCAAAATCTATAGGCCTAATTAAATTGCATGAACCTTAATAATTGTTGGAATAATTATAATACACCTCCAATCCAACGGAATTCATTGAGGTAAAGTTAATATATATTTAATATATACGCATATATATTTTTTATCCTCTTCATTCTCCATTAAGGTTTATCGCTAATTAACTACAATTTTCAATATATGCACATAATAAATGAGTGCATACTGTAATCGCTGAGCGAATCGATACCAGTAAATCGGACCGGTTCGAAAATAACTTGTCTTTATGAGTGTCTACAAGTCCGGATAGGTTTATCTTCACGTTATCTTGAGAACGGGTTTGACATACATCGGCGGGATTTAGTACCAAAGTTGCTCTATTAAATAGTAAGACACTGACGGAAGTTGGGATATTTCAGTCTATCCCTTACACAGGAACTAAGTTATAAGGGATGAAGGTAGACGCTTTTTACTTACGTATATTAAACGTATACGGTGTGCACACTGAAGGAATCTTGGAAACTGTAAGACATTCAGTAATGATTAAATGGACAAATTTTTGCGTAGTTACAAGACATTGATAATGCACTTTGGTTAATTATATTGGTTGTGTCGTTCACTCGCTGCGCTCAAAAAACCTATATTTATCTCAGATCTTAGAAACAGTAATTTTTAGACTGGCCTTGTCATATAATTTCTAGTTTTCACTAAACAGTTAATTCCAACACTATGTGCAATGAAATATCAGCCAGTTTCACCAACCATCCGAATAGTATAATAAAAATTCTCTTCTGACAACCATACGAAAATTTAAATAAGTTACACTCGAAAATCGCTTAACGTCGTTACGTAACTACGTAACTAGTTACACAAAGAATTAGTGTAGTAATAGTGTTTATGTATTACTCCCTCATATTATTCATCAATTGTAATATATTTTAATTAATGGTGGAATAAAGTAAAGATGTAACAAACATAGCTGGGCACAATTGCAGTCCTCTCTGTTCTGCGAGAGAATATTTTAATTACGCTCATAAAACTGATGCAATCCATCACAGTCGATCTGCAGTCATTAGGAGTTTATCACTGACATTTATATCCCTGTTTCCTTTTCGAGGGATTTTATATTTCATTTCAGCAATATTATTTATGCGTATAATTTACGATGGTATTTGTATGTTTATATTTACATTATTAGTTGTAAAATATGAGCAAAAAGTGTAAAACCTATTTACTGCATAATTAAGAAGTACCAGAAACTGTTTTTACTCATTCCAATTCACAAAACTATTAGGACAAAATCAACACATGTTAATAATAAACGTGCAACAGTGATAAATAATCAACTGGATAATAATTTAATTAGGAAACATGTCTGTCAATATTATTGGTTCAGTAATATAAAAATAAATAATTCAATATTATTATTGGAAAAATGGATACTTATTACTAATATTCCAGTTAATACTTCAGACATAATGCAAAAGGTACGTATGGTTGCAATTCATCTGCTATGCAATAGTCAAAAATCTAAATTTTATTAGGGACCACAACTATTAAATATTAAAAATTATACAAGTAATAATGAAAATACGATACACAAACAAGGTATTTATCAAATAAGGTTTAAAAATGGCAGTTATATGCATTTAATCCAATATGATAAAATAATGATATCCCAATATGCATTAAGATACACAGTCCGATAATGATCGATAAAAATCCAACTCATGCGAGTCAAACTAATTACTTTGAGTTTTAACCGTCTAAAATACGAATCAACAAATTCGTATCATTTAAACCGACAGAATATAACGTAAGTTGTGCACCGATGAAGAAATATACGAACGGACTTCCCGTAGACCCTTTGGCCCCAAAATAGGAAAGAAATAGGAGGGGGGTATTAGGTTTCCTCCCTGGACCAAGAGAAGGTCACGTAGCAAGTTTCAAGTCTGTAGCACGGGTGCTGAAGGAGATGAACAGGCAGTCCTAATGCCTTTCGATTTTTAGACTACGGATGCTACGTTAGTGTTTCGTGATGCCACAAATTACTATTTTTATGAACCCCAGATTGTTCAATCTTAATTTCTACCATAAAACTATAGAATACGAAGATTTTATTCAAGCAGTTCATTAACCATAACTATAAACAATGCAAAGTTAATTGAAGGAAGAACAAAGACATTCCATTTGCTCAGGAGACCAAACTTCCCTAAGATTCAGAAAATAACTGAGTGACAAAGTAAAGTTCGCGATCAAAGGTTCTGACTGCGCTTCCCAGAAAACAAATAACGGTCTCACTTTAGAAAATTATTATCGTCTTTTTTTCTTCAAGTAAAAAGACATATCTTTTTTAATTCAATCAATTGATAGTTTTAGATCTTACATATTCATTATATATTATGTATTTCATTTTAACATTTCATGTAAATATATTGTACCTTTACTTTACTACTTCAATACGAGTTCTAAGTCTAAATAGTAATTAACTATATAGTTCTATTACTACCGATTGCTACTTATTTGGAATAACGGGAGAATGAAATTGAGGCCAAACCACTTAAATTAGAACAGTTCAGTGTGCATCCAAATTTGAATCACATTTTAAGATGTTAAAACCTATTAAAGTAACTAAAATTTTGAACTTTATAAAGAAATAAAACCAATTTCTTTATAAGCACCATTATCAATCTTGAGAGTAAATAATAAACCAATAAGACGGAGTATTGAAGGACCCAAAAGAATGTTACGCAATTCTTTACTGAACTGACTGTAACTTGTTTCTCGGATTATTAAAATACTAACTTTTTTCTCTAACCTTTTTACCGCAAAATCGATGCAGTTCTTCCTGTAATAAGAAGAACCTTTGCACCAAGTTTTAAGCCCCTAGGATCTTTGAAGAGTCAACAGACAGAGGCCACAAAGTCGCTAATAAAAATACATTTCCTTTAAGAAAATAACTTAAGTTGTTACTATTGTTATAATATAAAATAATCAGTACCAATATTAATAATTGTAAATGTTTTAATTTGATTTTTATTTGGTTATTTTTATTGATATTGTACTAGTTAAACATCATAAGTAGACTGTATCAGTCTTTTTTTGCCAAACATTTTAGTTATCCTTAGAATATGCTAACTTTTTACAAACAAAGCTTCTCTCCAGTTATGTACTGAAAATTCGTATATAGTTATTCTCTCGCTGATACATCTGCTAAATAATTTACATAGAGTACGTTGGTTGAAAAGAATACTGAAAAACAGTAACGGTTACTCCAAAAGTCAATATCCTCAATACACTCCACTCTCACAGTCCGGTCGGTATCGTACAGCACGAAAATAATATGAATTCTCAACTATAAAACTGGATCTAGTGCTATTCATGTCAATTTTAAATGAGAATCATATTATTATTGTCCAAACCTATTGAATACAATACATTTTTATGGATACATAATATAATACATACATAATTAAATATATAAAAAGATTATTACTATCTATATTAACATCAGATAATTCAAATACATTTTTGATAACGTTCTTTTCATTTTAAAACCGTATAATGTACATATGTATGTGTTTTTTTAACTCAAGAGAAAAAAGAATGTATTGAAATCGAGAACTACCGTTTCATGTGGAAACTTCATTTAGGTACTGTGTGATAGCACTAATTAATTAAACGGTAACGCTACCCCTGCTCTTATCCTCACTTAACGTAGAGTGGTGTCTCCCAACCTAACGAACTATTTAAACTTTTATAAGTATATGATTTATTTAACTTAGAATATCTCAATCGGATGTGGATGATTTTCAAAAGGAATGTTTGGTAAAATAGCTAGCTGTTGATATGTCCACAAAGAACGAGTAGTAACCAAGAGAGAGGTAACCAAGAGAGAGGCATCATAGCATACTTGGTCTAAGTGCTCACAATAATCTACCTCCATCCAGGCTGGTGCTTATTGTTTCACGCACATCCGCGCGCTCGCACGCACATACACACACTATAGATGGTTTTAGAAATGAGCTACCTAAACGTTCTATTGTACAATCTACCACTGTGTCCGTGTTCATTTAGTATTATGAAATCATGATTTAGGTACGAAATATAATGTTCTTTATATTGACTCAAATCTATATTAGTCGTGGTTTTAATTATTACATATAAATGTAGATTTAATATAATTGTAGGAATTTAAATGTTGAAACAAAAATTTGACTAATTATTATGGCATGTGAACACAAAGTTAGCATTAAGCAACATAAGAGCCTCATACAGTATTTTTGGGTTTATGCACTTTAGTGGAAGAATAATTTTAATTGGAACTTTTTATATAGGCTGGATGATTAAGACACACACGCTCACGCACATACACATACACACGCACACACCGTCAAAGCAAACAGGAATTGACATTTATATAAAATAATTATCGTACTAAATTATGTGTACTACTGGTTTTAAAGAACTGATGATATGAGGTAAACCAGACAAACGATAAAAGCCTTTAAAATCATAATTCAATTTTAAATTTACCAATAACAATCTGATTATAAATGTATGTAATCTTAGTGTATTTTTCTTGGCAAATTACATCATATTTTACAAAACTGCCCTGTTAAAAAACTTTTTTTAAGTTTTTTATTTCTCACTCAGAAAATGTAAGAGATAGAACATACTTTATTTGTGAAAGCATTTCTTTTCTAAAGAGGTTTAAAATTATCTACGACATAATACAGTCTTCAATTTAAACTTTTTAATAAAAGTTAGGATATAATTATCCAAAAATTTGTACATTCTAAAAATATTGTTTTATAAAGATATTTTAAATATATTTTCTGTGTATGATTTAGAGGGGTTGCATTTTGTTTCTTCATTATACCGCTAACCGAACGCATTCTCCTAATATTCGTTTATAACACCTTAGCTAACTCACCCTCTATGTGGTTCAAAATTAACAATACGTAATTTTAAAAACTATCTGCTAAAATCAGTCAAAATTCAAGACTCGCCTCAAAGTACTTTTATAGCGAAAGCGAGATCCGCGCATATATTGGTTCTTGGGAAACCGATGATTTTGAAGAAAGATACACTCACATGCACACGTAAAATAAGATTTCGGTTTGAGAAACATGGTGTCAAAGAGGGGAAAATTGTCGAGCAAAAAAAAGCTAAATGAATTTTGTGTGTTTAACTGGATGAGTCACTGATACGTTGTAGCTTATTTTATATTAATAATTGATCTATGATATACAGTTTATTGTTATTGTCTGACGCCAATAAAATGTATTATTACTAAACTAGTAGGATATTATACAACAATATTACGTAATAAATGGCGTTGAAGTTTTAAGAGTCTGTTTTTACACTCGTACTTAATGTTTCCAAAAAACTATTTATTTGTATTTGCTTTGTATTTAGGTACAGTAATAAATAAACACTTATGCGATTAAAAAAGGCCTATAATTTTCAATAATGTAGTTTTCCAACGATTTTTTAAAACATACGATGAATCCAGAACTGTCTATGTGTCACGTGATAACCCTTTATGTACGTGTGCCAGACGAGTATTTTTTTCTAAGCCCGAAAACGTAATAAATGTATAACAACACAGATCTTGCAACGTATTTACTATTCTTAACTTATCGAATCACTCGAGAATAACAATTACGATAAATAACAGTAATCATTGTATAGACTGGAAATAAAATAATTAGCAGTGTATGGAACAGCGCCAGGAGAGGGATGTATCTCTCACCCCTACGCCAATTATCCCAGCCACCCCTCCCCCCGCCACCCTTGACTGTTCCGGGCTGCAGTCTGTCACCGCTACCAGCATCCATCAAATTAATCTGCCGACCACTTTCCTCTTTTCCACCGCAGTAATAAAAATCTTTAGCTCACAAACTCTTCTCATATATCAAATGTAGATAAATATTTCCATATTTTTTATTTTTCTATCAATGTCAAGTAAATTTCATTTGCATGTAAATAATTTCTACAATTTAGACAAATTTTGTTATATGAACATTATTGAGTGGTTGAATATAACACTGCCGTTGAGCATTTCCACAAATTACTTGGCAGTCTCCATTTTCTTTCTTTCCGATTAAATGTAGGTTTTATTATTACAACACAATGTGTAGCTTCATAAAGCAAACAAAACATATTGACGCTATCAATTGCTTTGTGGTATATTGGAACTATGATCACCCGTTACGTGATAATTTCAGGATCAATCGTGAACTTTGATAAACGAGCATTCATTGACGATGTGATTTATTTAACATAGTATATCTCAATCGGATGTGGATAATTTTCAAAAGGAATGTTTGGTAAAATAGCTAGTGGTTGATATGTGCACAATGAACAAGCAGTAACCAAGATAGAGGCATCACAGAATACTTGGTCTAAGTGCTCACAATAATCTACCTCCATCCAGGCTGGTGCTTATTGTTTCACACGCGCACACTCTGAACACACACCAGGGGGTTGGCGGTTTTTTGTATTGTTGCTGAGTATTTATTTTTCATCTTATTTAAAATAAATTTGACTATCACTACTAAAACCACTTTTTTCTTAAAATTAAATGTTATTAAATCTAAACTATTTAAGTACATATTTGACAGAATATAAAAGGAAATAGTTTTTACAATGAGTGAGGCCTAAGGAGTGCAAGCATCCAATGTTAAATAGTAGTCTAACAATACTAAACACAACACATCACACAACACAGAAAATAGCACAACTAAAATTGCTTACGTGCATTTAGTTCATTGAGGTTAAGGGATTCAGTATCAGTAGTCTCACCTGCAAATGATAAATTGAGTTAGTAATGTGATGCATGATCAAATAAGATATAAGTATGTAACGAATGGGTTAATGCGGTCAGAAATGGACCGATTGCCCTTCGACCTTTGTACACAAAATCCATAGTGTTTTTTCTTTGGCCAAGAGGAACCAATTCAAGTTTCGTCACCACGTCCTTTCTATCAGAGGTATCGCATGGTGGACGGACAACGACACGGTTTTAAGAAAACCCTAGCTGATCCTTAACAACAATAAAAGAGGACTTTAGAAATATGGTCAAGTGTGAACACCGGAATAGAGCGAACAAGGATCTATGGATCGGACAAGGAGGGATAAAACCAATTTAATGCAACAAATTTTGCATCAATATGTCCCATCGCCACTGAACAATAAATTCACTGAAATTGAATTCAATGTTCTTTCAAATTCATAACGGTATGTTTAAGACAATTTGAACACATTTTAGAATATAATTGCTAGTTTAAGCCATTTTAGATATAATATATTATAATTAAATTTAAACGCTAAAGTATAAGAGAATATGGATTGTTGATGTGAAGATTGTTAGAGTTGAATTAACTCGTGAGCATTTCAAACAACGAACAAGCTGGCAAAAATTTGTCACAGGATGGGTTTTTTTTAATAATTTGAACATTGATAATGTTGTGACAAATATTTCCTTTACAATGCAGTGGGCGCATCAGCCACCTAAGACCATGGCTCACAGCATGCTACTGTCTATTTTTAATATCTAAACAACTCCGTCAGGTAAGAAATTCTGGTAGTGAGGAGTATTTGCAATCTAATACACGTATATTAAGAAACTATCCAAGAAAAGACACATTTTTATTCTTAAATTATATTAGCTAATTCTTGATCAACTCATCCGAAATACGGTTACTATGGACTCAAACTATATAGCAACAAAACGTTTAAAAAATTCTCAACAAGCATATTTTTGAAAAGCTACAAATATCAGAATAATCTTAAAATCAAATAAATAAGCATTTCTATATATGCGATAGTGATTTTGATTATAATACTTATCACCCCATGGGAATTTGATGAGCATTTACGAAAATATATACTGGTCCTATGAGGAAATGTCAGAATAAATAAATTTGTGAACAAGCTGAGTACAATCATATGATATTGGAACATGTTACATATTACCACATGTAGCTTATTCATACTGTTAACAAAAAAAACAAAGTGTAAATTTTAAAGTTGAATGTTAGTTATTTCAGTCCATTCTTGTATTGTAGAACGCTCTCTACCTCACATGAACTTTTCTTATTTAAATACTGCTGTGAAACGTAACACAGTTAAAAAATGTTAATCATTTGGCAAAAACATCTTAAGGAAATTTTCATCTGTAGAATCTAACTTTTGCATGGAACTTAATTTATTCGTTGACAAGGACGGGTTCGTATGTCTAAATCTTGGAATTTAGCTGAGCGTTATTGAAGCCTATCGCTCAGTAGACTGCCGCAAATTCTATTTTGTATGAATGGGAATGTAAAAGTCTCTTTTGTTCATGATATCTGTCTGTATATCTGTCGCAGGATATCTCAATAATGACATGAGCTTTAGACTTGAAACTTTGCATGTAACTTAGTGAACCATGTCACACGACACGTAGTGTGGCGTGTACTTCTTTCTACTTTGCATTTAATACAGACGATACTAAATGGTTTAAGTTTGCCACATTTTATTGGAAAACAAAAAGGCTTGTATTTTAGTGTAAAGCTTTAAAATTAGTGTGAACTTTAAATTCGATAAACTAAATCATTTGTTTCTAAGTCGTTTCATAACTGCCTATTTGTGAAAATACTCTTCAACAAAAATTATTTATTTTAAATTTCTGAACGTTTAAAAATTCCAGGTATATAAGTGTACAGCAACCAGGCTGAGAAAAATTAACTCAGATGTATTTTGAAAACTCAGGTCAGTGACTATCTTCCTCGACTTTGGATTGCTAATATGACAACCTGAATCAATTTTCATATGTAAATTTGAAACAGCTATGTTATGGACTTTCTTTTATACTATCCATAGATGGATAGTATAGGTAGTAATAGGTATAGTATAGTAATAGTATAGATAGTAATAGGTAGTATTGAATAGTTTATGTAAGTTCTTGATGTAGCTTAACTACTAGTATATATTTATGTTGTTATCAGAGGCTATTTAACAGGACATTAAACACATATAGAGCATTCATTGATAAAACAGTTCAATTTACTTTGTTTCCATGTTACATTTATTTTGAATCAGCCAATCTCTTAATTTCTTATGATTAATATACAACTATATGTATTTTTATACAAAAATCATTTTAATTTCTTTTTTTTATTTTAAATGTATATTCCTTTTATTTTCAGCCACAATAAAAGTGGCTGAACATATATTTTTTACTTTTCCATCCCTTAAAGTTTTGCTCAAATACAATATTTTCAAAATCGCCTCTTACAGAAACATAAAAATAAAGAAATGCCTACAATAATGTTGATTAATAAGCTTTATATTGTAGTCGTTGCAACGAATTTGCACACAATCCTGGTTTCCAATATTTGTTCGATTGTGCAAGAGGAGGTGCTATTCGGAATCTAATGTAATTAATGCCACCTCTGAAACTTCATTGTTTGTTTCTAATGATGAGCTATGCTCACAAATCCCATTGCACTGAGGCCTCAATTCTCTTTTACTAGTTTAAAATTCAATTGTGTTTTGCACGAGAACTTTTTGATCTACAACAATAAATCTCGAAACTCTAAAATATTTACTCAGACGTAAAAAGTCGCACAACTACAAAATCTGCAAACAACTTTCCAAACCATTCTTTCTCTAACTGGACTTTTTTTCCAACATAAACGCTATTGGGTACAAGATTTACATTGAGAAATTCACTAATTCTCACTCCAAAGCGTGTTTTTTACTATTAAGGTAACAAAGTAACTGGTTTCCTAGTATCAGTTCATTTTAAACATAAATAAATAAATTTTTCAGGTTTAACTGATTTAATATTCCTCGATTTCGCAGAACATGAACATCAAACAACTCAAAGTCACTTTGTCGAGTAGAATCATGCAGTAAGTTGGAAATAATTAGCTTACTTCTGTCAGAGTTGAACAACTTCTGACAAGCCTCAGCAGCCCTCCAAACTTCTATCATTCTCAGACAACAGTATGATATCGTGATCGTACTTTGTTGCCCCAAGGAAGTTTTATTTTGAATGAAACTTCACATCTTTATCATCTATGATACTCATGTGTTTTTTTCCCGCAAGTTGACGTCTTTTACATAGATAATATTTATTTTCACAGTTTTACAAGCAATCTAATAGTAAGATTACTTGTAAGATCGCATTTGAAAACTCAAGTCGGTCACAAACTTCCTCGGCTTTGGATTCCTAAGGGGACAACCAGAATTAGTTTTCTTATGGAAATTTGAAACAGACATTATGGACTTTTATATTTTAAATCGAATATATTAAATATAAGTAAGATTGCATTCTTCTTGCAATATATTTTACGTAGTTAGGGTTTTAAAATTGATTTTGGGGTTAGGATCGAACATATTCTTGTGTTTATTGCATTGTCCCTTAAGATACAGTAACTTCCCTGAATACATAAAAAGCAAAAGCCTAACTTTTTCACTCCAAGTGTAATTAATTACAGGCATTGAAAACAAGAAAGTTAGGTAATTTTATAATTAGGTCAAAATAAAAACATCTGGGAATAAAAGTGCAAACTTTTTAAAGTATTTATATGAGTTATGTCTTCATGGAGTGACGCAATTTAGTATACAATTTAATTTCGTAACAAACGTTATATTTTCTTAAGTTATATTCAATTACGAAAGTACAATTACTTTAAATTACAAATGAAAAAACTATCCCACCCCTTGAAACTATAACTCATATAAATACTAAAAAGATTTCATATTTTTATTTGGATGTGGTTAAAACATGTTCTACATTTCCATATTGAAATGAAACTTCACGTGAAGCGATAACAATAATTTTCTACTCTGTCTGTATTCAGGAAATTTACCTTAAAAAGCAGTGAATTTAACGTAAAAAGTGATTTTCCTGTCGATTTTACCACCTTAAGCAATCAACACATGGCGACTCTAACAAATTGTTTCCAATTTTGCACGTGTATGCGCATTTCTGGTTCGAATGAATTAGTGTTAAGACTTTTACATAGCCTCAATCAAGAAAATAAATAGATTCATAGATATGAGAAATATTTCGATCAGAAATATCTACTTTCCTCCCTTTATATTAGCTATTTCCAATCTAAAACCCAAATGAAAAATTAAAACTTTGACTTATACATTACCAGTCACTATACAGACGTTGTTGCTAAATCTCTCTACTTTACGTGTAACCGTTCTAAAGGTAATTTGTGGGTAAACCTCGCGGGCAGACGCACACACCCATCGATCTACATGTGACTCGCGCAGACAAGAACATTTTGGTCTCTATATACTGGGTAACGCTGTAATCATAATACAGCCAGTCGATCATCATACAAAGAGTCGATCATCATACAAAGAGGTGATCATCATACAAAGAGTCGATCATCATACACCACAGACTTAATAGTCCTCTTATTCGTGATGTTTAATACTCTTGATCCTAGATGGCTGATTACTGAAGCTGAGATGCTGTTATATCCATAGCATCATTATCTAGTAGAATTTAATACATACATACATATATATACATACATACATATATACATATATATATACATACATACATATATATATATATATATATATATATATATACAAACATACATACATATATATATATATAATTGAACTCTTCATAAATAGTATCAACAAGAGAGCAATTTTTTCTGATAAAAATATCAACAAAATATTACTAAACCAATTAGGACTTCGGAAATATTATGTCATAAAATGTATAAAGTTTCACATTTTATTGTAATGACGTTTTAGAACTACATATTGTAACTGTTTGTCATAAGTGCAACCGAAATTCCCGTCTCCTTCCACACAAGTTATATGAGTTGGATTAGAAACAGACATCGGTTTAACTATTGACTCAAATTCACTATTTAGGTTAAATATTCACTATTGATATGTAATTAAACTAATAATCTGTCGTTGCTCTCTTCTTGAAAAATTCAAGTGCAAACAAAATAAATAAATGGGAATTAAAATTAAACTTGTTAAACATAAACCTTATAACACGCAATAACTGTTATGCTATTACAGTAATAACTTTACATTGATCAATATTTAATATGTTACATAAAATATATCTTCCTAGTACTGAGTAATTTACAGCATTAACCACTGTAATAAAATTTTCGTGGTGCGGAAAGTCTTTGATTAATGCAAGCTAGAATTTTAATTAAGGATCGCGAGTTAGACTGATCAATGTTGTGCTTTGTCCTGTACGACAAGGGAGTCTGATTGAATCTCTAGAGATGTCCTGAAGTAATTGCTTCTTCCTTAGTGTTCTTCGTGGTGTTTGATTGGATTTTCTTGTATAACATGTCCTTATACTAGAACTTTATACATATACAGCTGTTAGTACGCTGATGACCCTAATGTCAGAGGCCACGTTTTCAAAATCTAATCAAGTTAGTATACAACATACTGAATCAGCTAACATTGCCTATTGATGGTATTTACTTTTAAAAACCATAACCATTTGTCAAATCAGTTAACACTACTACTGAAATTACAATACGTGTACATTGTTACTTTAGAAAGACAATAGAGAATCTTGGTTATTTAGTTAAAAATCGACAAAATATATCACATACAAGATGAGCGATGTTTTTTTATATTTATTTGGGGTTGATTTAAAAACAGTAATTTTTAAATGTGCTACCTAATTATAGATTTGTATTAAGAAAAAGTGTTCTATCAATATGACGGATTTCAGTTAGTTTTTATTTTGGTCGTAGTTTTACGTTAAGCCTTTAGATGATATGAAAGCACTCTTTAACATTTCTAAGGTTTTAACTAAAGAGCAATAAAAGCGTTCCAAAAGCACGCAAAAATTTGTCTGATTAATTTTTCTTAATAGATTTGAAATTTCAGGTATGACACCACTAGGCTTATAGAGTACATTGTGGAGTAATTGCCTTATGACAATATTTTACATATTTTAATCTGCCTTATGAATAAGATATTTTAAGGGTGCGTCTCAGAATATGATCTTCAAGATAAGGAGCTATTAGCTTCATTCCCCGCGTCTTCTCTTGTTTTCTGACTCGTAATCTGGCTTTCTGATAAATCTGGATTGGGTAGATCAGACGGATTATCACGGAACTTTCGCTTCAGTCTGGCGTATTACAATTTTTTTTCTTGCCTGTTAATAATCATTGCAATAAGAGTTTTCCTCTTGTTTAAACGAGTTATAGAAAATGGAAATGTCTCGTTAGTATCAGTCGGCAAAATCCAGTTAACGGGCTTAAGATATTTTAGAGAAATTTTGAGTTCACTTTGGGAGATTATGTATTTATTTTCTACGAAATGGTTTTGAGAATAGATGGAACGGTCGTATATTTTAGTTTAGTATATTATAGTAAGATCAGAAATACTGTATAACATGTATTGGCCATTTGTACCGAGTTTTGCTTATTCGTTTTTACGTACTATTGTGTTGAACTAGACTTATCTGTGGCATTCACATTCCGGGTTTTGTAGCTCTAAAACACACAGATACTATAATACTCATATTTCCCTAGAGGTTAATTATTTTTAGCATTGAAGTAATTTCTAATTATTACAAACTCATTTTCCAACTATTCACATAAAAATGCAAAATTATTTAGTACGTAAACTGGATATAATCAGTTCACCTTCAGAAAGGGATTATTATTAGATAGGTTTATTACAAACAAAGGCTGATATAATGCCATTCGCGTATTGTAATTGTCAAAGACACGCTTCAACTGTGATGCTGCATTTCTATAGATGTGGATTCGTACATTCCAATCATTTCATCAAAATTACTTTGAAAGGTGAACAACATAAACTCTAATCAAATAATTTCTGTAACCTTTATTTATGTCTATTGTTTATAACCAACAAAACAGAGGTTATCATTCATCTGAATATACTCGTGTTTTATTGTGTTTCAAAACCGCAGTTCTGATCCGATTTAGATGATTCTTTTGGATTCTTTGGCTTCGCACGCGATTTAGTCAACTTTGCACGTGTATGAGCATTTTGGGTCGAGTGAATTATATTTCCTACGTCAATTTTGAGTTTGCCTTGTTGCGACGATCAATAAGATCTGTAAATAAGTTGAATTTATGGTCATTGCAATTTACTCTTGTCTTACTATTTTATTGTTCCATAGTTGATGTTGCCTTGTTCCACAATCAAGGAATGTGTACACACACACACACACACACACACACACACACCACACACACACACACACACACACACACACACACACACACACACATATCCAAAATGCATTTATGAGATTGTGTCTTCAGGACGGATTAATATAGCTGTAAAACGCTTTCCATAATTATTTAGTAAAACAATACACTATTTTGTTTTTAACTTATACACGTAAGAAACCTTTAAATTAAATAAATTAAAAACACAAAATTTAACACATTAATACTTGCACTACAAGGATTAGTTTCACCTTTCTTTTGGGCAAAGCAGAGAATTTAGAAGTTGGATTCAGGACTAGTTAGTTCTGCCGGCCAAATCGATAAAGAATGGAGCACTTAAACTGTATCAATAAGGAAAGAAAGTCTTTGTAGACACAGGTTGAAAGTTTGCCTTGTTTAAAATTGAATGGGCTATTTCCTGTCACGGAAGTTTGTAATTCAGAAAATGTATCTTAAGCTACGAATAGTTTATAAGTATAAATAGGTATAAAGTATAAGACTGATATATACTGTTAAATAAAAGTATCATGGTGTATGTTTGTGTGTTTATGTGTGTGTCGAAAACCCGTCCGATCTACTCCTCAATGGTCTCTAAAGTATAATTACAGCAAACAAATGTTTGTAATTGAAAGACCCTAAATTTTTTAATTTAGATTTTATCAACTGTTCTTTGTAAACAATGTTTATGACAGCACAACCATATGTTTAACTAATCGAACAACCATAGAGTAACCTTGAAAGTAAAAATACTTCTTATTTCTACCTTTTCTGCAACCACTGTTAAGCACAGAGTAAGAACATATCCAGATAAGAAAACTGAAGGTTTTAGTACAAATATACTGTTTACTGTATATTTGAGGAAATATTAAGTACACAATGCTTGGTCAGTAAACTGTAATTTTAATTGATAAGTATTGGTTTAAATAAGATTTTACGCTGATTTGGGACATATTTCAGGGGTGTTGATTCATGGTTAGAACACTTATTACTTTAACAGTCTGTGGAAATTATACTGTTATTAATACAGGATATTTACAAGCTGAAAATGCATCAGCATTCATACAAAAAGTAATACCACGTGAATTCGTACATCACTGTATACTAGTGTTTTGGGTGACACGAGTTACTAAAGATGAGTTATAAATTATTAAACTCGATTTATTTATTGATTGTGCCACATTGCAATTATGCTTGTCCAAATAATTATATCAACTAAAAATTATAAAATTATAAAACGTGTTAAAATTGTTTAACCCTAAAATTATAGTTATTTAAAAAGTAAAATAGAAAACTTTCGGTATAATTTGGAGGTTTATATAACCGCTACAACGTCATGATTGATCAGTATTTCGTGTTTAATATTGAACATCAGTATTTATTTTATTTATGAAAAACTTGTATTCATTTGTTAATCAATTTAAGTATTATGAAAACTGTTTCTTAATCACTTTAAAATATCTTATTGCGTATGTTTCATTTAATATTTTCGACCCTCCTGACTACAGTATTAATTTAATTTAATACGTTACTTACATTTTAATTTACTTTCACTGATATAATTTTCAGATTTGTAATGGAAATGTATTTGTTTTGATCGCCATTCGAGTAATTTTAAAGTATTTTTACTTTTAATTTTTTAGTATTGATAACCATATCTTTTGACTTCCAAAGTTTATATAGAGATACAATAACTTGCGGTTATATACGTGTATTGATAGCATATTCAAGAATATTTTATCATGTTAACTTGTACCGAAACTCTTTAGAAAAATGTTATTCCGTGTAGAAAAGTAAATATGAATTTAAGTATGTTGCTCCACAAGACATCTATCTATAATCAGAAAGTATGCAATATTTAAATTTAACCAGTATACTCTACAAGAGGTACATCTATGTTCCATCTTCACGTTTCTAGCTTTAATGGGGGTGGAAGTCCAATCATTTATATCAATCAGCCAATTAGGTCACTTTTTATACTAGGAAAACTTGCTTTGCTCGATTGGTACTTCACCCTTAAGTCACACATACATTAAACTTATGTAAGATTTAAGTTAACGAAGGGCGTTGACCAGGGTTAAGTAGACTTGAGCCGGTAAGTTCACCAGGAGGTTTATAATCTAAAGATATCAGACAATGAATTGACCAAGAAGAAAAACGACCGGCAGATAATCAGGAAATTCATTTTTAGAAACTTAAGCTACATAAATAGTTATTGTACTCAATCAATAAATTAAATTAACCAATTACTTAAGCTCATTATAGATTTAAGTTAACCCGGATCAGTTTATGAAGGGTAAAAGTTACCAGATGGTTAGCTTAACAAAAAATTAGGTTAACTAGGGGTTGATATGGGAATGAATTCATTAAGATACTGTACTCATGAGATACTGCATCTATCAGGATGTTCAGCTCACTAAGGTATGTTTGCTGGTGATGAACGTTATACTGACAAAGTGTCACTTAAGGGATAGAAGCTGGGATATTAACTGGTTTAGTTGTACCTCCCATAACCGTCTTACTACCAAAGTCATCCTAAAAGAAACTTCAGACTACATGTGAAACGGTTAAGTTGGAAAAGAGATGTACTTGTTAAACATAACTAACATTAGATATACTTGCGTTACCAATAGTCATTGAAATATCACACGACATCGATTTGTAATATATAAGTGTCAACAATATGTGTCAATATGTGTCAACTTATTTTACTTATTCATAAGTAAAATAAGTTGATAAGTGAATTAGTAAGAGACGTTCATAAGTTCTTTATAAAGCAGATTTAAATCAGAAAACATGGGATATGCGTTCGTTTGCCATTTTTCATCACACGTCGTCATTATTAAAAGCAATGCATCACTAAAGGTCTTATTTTCTTTTAAAAAGTCCAGTTAATTTCATAACAGAGTCTGCAAAATTTGATAAGACGAGTTCTATATTTGGAAAGCTACAGTAAGGATAATTTTCATATTACCAAAGTGGTTGATAAGTCCCCATTAATCACTTATTTTCTAGCGTTTGAGCAAATTTATTAAAACTGTATCACGTAAAATTTTATCATTTCAATCCGACAATGCAGATATTTCTGTTTAATCTTTTAGGAAAAGATTATAAACATTTTGAGTTCCCAAAATTATTACTTTTAGTCTAGCTCAAACTCAAGTGATTTCATTAAGTAAAATTGGAGCTGTCCGTTTGTCTTTAGAACCTATTAAACAAAAAACGTGTCAGAAAAGTTCTAAACAAGGCGAAACATCCTTTGCCATTTCGAATTGCTTAAAGGATTTAAAATAGACACTCCATTTCCGGGTTCTATATATCCAGTTTGTAGCATTTGAGATCTTTATCGACTCTAGAACTAGATTAAAATATGTATGTACGGATGATGTACGGAGTCAGTTCTGTATATAAATTACGCAGATTTGTATAATATTAGTTTCATTTCTATATAACATTGATTTTTTGTGCCGTATCTAATATTGATTAGAAAATGTAACAATTAATTTTATATTCGACCCTATTTAAGCTCATATTTGGATTGATAGCTTCCTATCGTAAAGCCATGTTCAAATTTTGTAAGAAATTCAAAACTACATTAATATCAAAGAAAAGCAAACGCTACGGGTATGGATATTAAAAGAAATAATCATACATTAAATACTAAAAATAACTGGGATGTGCAATGAAAATACAATACTTTGAACCATATTTGACGCTATAATCCGATATAAATAAATTCTGTTTATTACTTTCAGGCGGAAATCGAGAACTATCAATCACAGTATACGAGTAAACGCACGCAGATTCTCCAGCACATCAATATTGTCTTGTGTTTAATGTTATAACAGCTACGTTAATGTTCCATTTATTCTCCATTCGTAGTTGTTCTATTAAATAACAGCTTATTGATAAAACGAATTTTTACTACTAGCCCTCTAGTTTTCGGTTTCTGCATGGGGCTATTATCTTTTTAAAGTGAATTACTACAAAAAGCAACAAACGAATACACGGGTAGTTTATGAATAATCAAATGGACATATAGTTTATTTTGGAACTATCTTTCCAACTGTTTGAAAATCTTTAATTAAAACAGTGTGACTGGTAGAAAATTGTATATCTATTCCAAAATGTGCATCATAAAATTTTCAATCCTTTTAAATATTATTGGTAAATATTATACACTTCTAAATTAACGCGCATCTAAGGATTTTTCCTGATGTGTTGTCTTTTTAGAATTCAGTTCGTTATTAAGTTAAATTTATATTAATAATTACTCAGATTATTTCCATTGTTTGAATCTTATGGTGTCATTTTTAGTAATTATAAACTGTAGTTGTGATAACAGTTCATATTCAAGTTCATAGAGTAATAGCTTCTTGCAACCCAAAACGTTATGTTTAGTATTTGTTGCAAAATTAAGTAATGTTATTTTACCAAGTATTGAAAAGTGGAAAACCCCGTGAGACAAACATAATAATTTATGTTTTCCATAAGTAGTTATTAAGTTAAGCAGGGTCTTATTTTGTTACACTTAATACACATTCGGCGTACTTAAATGATCAAACCTATACAATTTAAATATACAATTACATATATTACTGATTGATTTTGAACTGACCAATAGATTAAACAAGTGTATACTCTACCACAATGGCTAACTGAGGAAGCTAACTAGTTTTAGTTGTAAATTTAGCAGGTATTAGTGGAGTGGGCTCGAGCGGTCAATGACATTACCAAGCTACAATGTCTCCTGGCTCAGCTCCAGGCAGGGAGAGCCTCACATCCTGGAATAGCACGTCCAGTGGTCATTAATGGTTTTAAGTAATTAGCAAACAAGGGGATTTATAAGTTTCAATAGCTATAAAAAAATTTCATTAATTGTTTATTTCCTGTATTCAAGAAATGAATATCGAAACCTCACTTATTTAAATATAGTACAGATAAGTTTGGGAGACTATAACCTCTGTTGTGGTGTTAAAACATCCATAAATTAGTCATCCATAAAAATTAGGTGGATTTTGTGTAACTTGTATTTATAATTTATTTCTCCTGCTATTTAAATATATATCAGCAACTCAAAAACCGTTCGAAATACAAAAGAATTGTTCACAACTAAAAGATTATGAATGTTATATGCATTCCAAAACACACTTTCTCTGTTTCTTATAGTTCACGAATAACGGATTTATGAAATCTGGTTTAAATTCAATGGCTACCAGATACGAAAAAGTCGATGGTCTTAACCAACATATCTATAAGACCACTTTTTGTATTACGTTAGAATTTGTTTCGGCATTTCTTTCCCCAATTCTTGGTAGAAGGAAAATCAAAGACAAAATCACTATAGAACTTTTACTGAAGATTTAAAGAATGTTAGATAACCCGCCTTAGGTGTCGTTTTTCTTTTTTACAGAAGTATACACTGTTCGATATATTTTCTTAATCGAAGCAATAAGGCATAACCTTGGCGTTAGAAATATAAGTAATTCGAACCAGAAAAACGAGCAATATACACGTAAAGCTTAAAATAAATTAGCAATTCTTAAGCTATTACTTAAATTTAAAATGGATCAGGAGATTTGTTATCTTTCAGTGACTATCACTTATCCCACGATTGTTCAGAATGCCATTAAAAGATAAAATTCCAATGATTTTTGTGTTTTTATAAAAGAAAATTTCGTGCGAAACAGTGAGTAACTACTAGTTTGAATATAATAACTGTACTCTAAATGGTAAAATACCTCTAGTATAGACTAAATTTGACTAAAAATATGCTTATGAGCCTATCTAAAGGGTGGATGGAAATTGAGAATGGATAAAAGTAATCTATGTTTAAATAGACGAAATTATACACTTTTAGACATATTTTCTTGATCGGAGGAATTATCATAATGTTTTTAATAACTGTGCGATCCTGTCCAATAAAATAGTCAAGTAACGAATCAGAAATAGTGTCGAAGCCCACTAATGAAGAGTCCTTAATTAAACCACTGATATCGCTACGCTTGAGGACATAACCATTCAAATAAAGGTCATGTGTCCTTAATGACACACCTACTTACAGCCCCTAGCTTTCAGAGTATAATTTATACGGTCGTAACAGAGAATACCTGGAGTCACCACAGTCAGTGTGGTAAGATGAAATGAGGCGTGGAGTAGATGACTTGTTTAATTGCATTACAGACTTCGTAACTGGTCGAATGTTATGTCATCTAAGTAAGGATTTATGACTCTACTCTGACAATCATTCAGGCAATCTTTAAGAAATATGAATGTTTAGGCCACGGTATCGTTCATATTGAAGAGGTCCTGGGGATAAAAGGCAAAATTTAGAATGTTTCTTAATTAGTAACTCTGACTTTTACATCAACAAGGAGTTCTCAGAGAGGGCGACGAACAATCAGGGAAGGGGTTAACTTCCGGCCCACGATTAAGAAATTAAAATTACCACCTAATGACTTTACTGCAGAAATAAACTAAATATAATCCAAAAACACAATATTGTGCCCAGTTGTAAATTTGATATTAACTTTGGATTTTGTAACTGATGATAAAAAGTATCCCAGGAACGCAAGAGGATCCGGTGACAATAGTCGTTTAGCGCCGGATCTGGACAGTGCCCCCCCCCCCCCCCCGCGTACACCGCCATGCCTTCCCGACGTTAGTAATGGGATTGTACGTCATGCGCCTGACTTTTACAAGTTTTATTCGTAAACGGCGCCATTGTACATCTCGACAAAAACGTTATGGAGGAAAAATGTTTCCACATTTTGTAACAACCCCCATTTTTAAATTTATTACCATATCGCACATTAAAGTATATTAGTTGTTCATTGTTGGCTGTATCCAGTATTTTTTTGAACACAAAATTCCAGATCCTATTATGTCCTTCCGACAATAATTATTATTAGTGCCGCTACACTTATCACATAAAACATTTGTTTTAAACCCGATTTCGATCTTCGAACAGCTCTTATATTATACACAATGTTATTCCAACGCTTCCGATTCTAATATAACGAAATGGAAATAACAATACAAATGGAAATAATCTGTTTGATTTTTTTATGTACTTTATAATATGCATTTGTGTGAATAGTGAGTGTGTAACATGTTTTGACTTTTCAAACTCAATATCTAAATTTTAACAAGTCACTCTCTAGCTGTATATTGCTCCTTTAAGTTGCACTAACGTAATTATTTGACGAATTGAACGTTCCACTGTTTAATAAAATGAAGAACAACGGGACGGTATAATTACATACACATATGTACATTTCATATGTGTACATGAAGGTACCAGATTTCGAGTAAAATATGTTTTGTCAAGACACAACAATAATATTATAAAAACTTATCTTCTAAATCCAAGGAGGCGAAGTAACATCTATCCAAGAAGGACAAAATGTACAGGAATAACTTTTTTACATGTCTCAGTTTACTATACAGAACAGAATACAGGGTATACAATTAATGTAACGGGAAATGAGTCATGACCAATTCAACAGTAAAACAATGTGTAGGCTAATTTCATATTTTAATTATACCATTATGTATGCTTAAATGCATATTAGTTTATCCAATTAACTTATTATCAGTCGTGTTATAAAAGCGATGTAATTACAATTCAGCAGATTACATATTTAAATATGTTTCTTTTTTATTTGCACAAAGTGGAAAGATAAAATTCTATGTATGCCATTGTTTTATAAGAACTGATGTCTAAGAATAAATTAAATATTTAGAGTCGCCAAACTACTTCAAAGCAGATATCAAGCATTCCTTTTTGGTTGCATACATTGAGATTATTTAAAAAATATCCAATTCCAATAGATTCTCTTAAATTTATCTTTTATTTCTCGCAACCAAATTTAATCAGTAAGCGTTAATTATAGCTGTTCTTCATCACTTTTTATAGCGTTTTGTGCAAAATCAGTATTAAATATAAAAGATTTGTAAGAATGACAGGCATTAAATGCCTCACCGTGTATTTTAAAATTTCAAGTGATACATAATTATGTGTTTAAAATAAGTTATAATATAAACCATCAAACGTGCATATTATGTAAAAGATATTTTAACCAAAATATATAATTCAGTAACTTAAAGAACTCTTTAAATAACACTTGTATTGAAATGTAAGCTAGTGGCTAATGGAGTACGTTTACTTGAACCTTCCCATGGCTTTGGCATGGCAATGTGGATTGAGACGCTTTTATATCTTCTTCGTTTTCAAATAAGGACATTAGGGTGCCAATACTGTATTTTCCACTCAGTCAATACATCCGTTGATTTCCATTTATCGTTTCTCTTCAGTCCTCATAAAATATCAACCAACGTCTGATATATGAGTGAGATATTTATTATGAATTTCATGAGGCTTTGTAACACACTATACCGTTAAACATACAGTCATAAGTAATAAAATAAGGAACAATTTAAATTTTACCTATTTAAGCTATGTTTACTTATTAACATATTTAATCATTGTCTGACATAATAACATCTTTTTTAAACGTGTGTTCCTCAGCTGCAGAAAATAAAGAGATTATTTTTGAAAGTTCTAATCAAACTAAACATTGAAGGAGACAGAAATTTCTTCCGGCCATCGTCCAGTGGTACATGAAATCGCACTACGTTTAGAAATCTTCGATTTTATCTCTTTCATGTTTAAAATTAACCTAAATACAACTACAGTTTCCGTTGCACTTAAAACATTAATTAAACAGTTGCGACGCGCGTATCAGTTCTATGCACATTATTTCTCAAACATTCATTTAGTACAACACTAGTATATGGAGTTCACAATAGGTCTGCACACAATAACTATCTACTGCACTATTTTATGTAGCACTAAACAATGGTAAATGTCTAGAAAGTCCTGCCCACTTCACAAACCTTACATAGTCAAAACAAACTTTAAACAAAGTAGTTTCAAGCATTAGAGTGTAGATAGATCACAAAATAATCCACACATTTGTGTTTTTTTTTATTTGAAATTGTTCTTCGTTAAATATTTTTCTCACAAGCCATAGGGAAATTTAGGTAATGGGTCCTTGGTCGGGTATTATAAATTTATTTAATAATAATAATAATAATCAGAAATAAGCGAATGAACCTAGCAAACACTAAAAGTAGAACTTTTAGATAGAAGCCATAAATTGTTTCAATTATTATTCATAACACATGTTTCTATAAATTTAGTTGTATAGAGAATTATATGTAACACAAGATTAAGTCAGATAATTCTTCGATATATCAACAATCAGCTAAAAATTCAAGTAAGGATCAGGTAAAGTTAGGGCTAAGAAGCCCTCTTTAACATTTAACCTGGTGACCAACGGCTTGAAGGTGACTTCCGAACCACCACATTAAATCAACTACTATGACAAGTTGCGGCAAACAACTTTAAGAATCTCGTAAGGTCTCTTTGTCCGAAAGCTCCTCTTCTTTAAAGGCAACATCTTTAGGAATACCTAACCAAACAGAGTGAAGAAGAGAGTCAATATAGTAAAAAGAGGACAATACTAATATAATTCGCCGTGGTTCCAGGCAGGGGTTTTCTTGCATTATATTAAATTTACGGTGGAGTAACCGACTCTTATTTACATACTAATTCAAACTGGTAAATTCGTTAATAAATTCATGAATATAAAACGAAACTATTGTTTTTTTTGCGTAGAACTCGTGCTTTCTTATTTAGCATGTTTACTTTAAATTACGTATCTAAAACAACTAAATTTAATTTAATAAATTTAATGTTTTTCATAGTGCTGATGGTTATCAGCACTGTACCGTAGTTGTAATTATTTATGCTGAATCGCGGTAGGAAGTAGGCTCTTTTGTTAACTAGACGCGGTGCGTGGACATTGTTTGTTGGTTAGACCGGCACATCAGCTGATCGAGATGTCTACGGTGATACGTTCCGAGCCGGTTCCCGGAGAGAGGGGGACCAGTCTTGAAGCCACAACGACAAGGTGCAGACGTCGAGTAGAGAAGCGGTGGTAACTCTAATCCTATAGTTTGGGATCTAGAGTAATTCTTTTAATCGGGTATAAATTCAAATCAAGTTTTTAATTTTCTTTAGTGCGTTTTTAGTTTCCTATCAGCCTCCATAGTCTTCAAAGTAGTAAGTCCCGTACCAGCGTTTAGTTAATATCTTTTATTTTTATACTGTTTTGATTAAGTTTGTAAAATTTCCCATATTACAGAGTCTGAGAATTAATTCAATTTTTTGAAGTATTGTGAATTAAATGTTGGTCGTAAAGTTAATATCAAGTTTTGTGTTATTTTGATTTTGAATATTTTGAGAAGAGAACCTTTTATTTTATTTTGTTAATTTAAACCTTTTGGAGAAGTATTCATTTTTCGTTTCATTTTAATTTTTAATTCTTTTTTGATTAGACTCTTAATTAGATTTGATCGATTGTGAGGATTTTTTGAAGAAAATCAAATCTAAAGTTTGTAAACTTTGTTACAATTTTGGTGAAACTCTAATTCGGAATAAATCAAGTATTTCCGAAAAGTTGTTTTGATTTATAAAGTATTAGCTCCAAATTAATATAATATATGTGCTATAATAACGGTACAGCACTATGAGAAATCTAAAACGAGTAGTGAAAATCTAAAAGCACGATGTTTGTAAATATTTTATACATAACGCACGTAATTTACTCCTCTGTGACTCACAGTGTATATTCCCAGAACACTTAAAAGGTCCCAAATGTTGTAGTGTTTGTTTTTATAATTCTGTGTACTATAGCGTTCTTAATTATTGCTTTACAAAATGGAATGATGTTGTTTTCTAAAACAAACTTTATTTGAAGTGCTGGTATGAATATTCAAAATTTTCACCGTACAATTCTAGAGTAGCCTATATATGGAGAGAGCCTTTAGCCCCTAGTCCAGGAGGCCTTAGTTTATTCACTGTGACATTCATTAACAATTCACAGTCATCACTAATGGAATGTCTGTCTGCAAATGTTTAAGGATCTTGAAGTGTAAAGGCCGGCATGTAAGGCCTGGATATCCTGCTAAATTGTTTGCATGCCAAGCTGAATTACTCTTCCCCTTATTCTTATACTAGTTGCATCATCCCAAGCCGCATAATTCATCTTGATTCATCCTTTTCACTGCCTAATACCTAGTTCGGTAAGAAAAAGATTTAACTCTTATTTACGTCTTTGTAGTTCAACGTCAGTTAAACTGAAGTATAGTTAATTGACCTTTTGTCATTACACTTGTAAAATCTCCAGTTCCAGTGGACAGTGGTAAAAACAAAGCTGTTGAGTTCTGTGAAATTATTTCACGCAAACATTGACAATTATACGTAGCGATTTTTGTTTTCTCTTTGTTCCACACTGAATAACCAGATTTTCAGTCGTTCTCAATAATAATTTTTCATTATAGATGCTGTCTATTTTTATATTTACAGTAAAATATCTCACTCTTAACAGTTGTATTCCTAGAATAAGCATCTATTTTAACAATAGGTTAAAGAAATATTCTATTGTTTTTTAGATTACAGTATTTTTTGTGCTCTCAGTGAGTCTTTTCGGCTAAACAAGCTTTCAGTCTGGGAGAAACTGCTACAACCAAGTACTTGTATTAACATTTTAAACTAAGAACGGTTACGAAAGGAAAATTAAATCATCTGCGGCCTTTATTGATCTTTCTTCAGCTTACGACACGGTATGGAGAGAGGGATTGCTTTGTAAACTTCATAACATTATACTTTGCCCCTTCATCTTTCTGCTTTAAAATGGAATGTTGGGCAATAGGCTGATAAAAGTTCCGGAAGTTTTTGAAACATCTGCTAAGTGGACTTCCTCATGGGTTAGTTCTGGCTACGATTCTATTTAATATCTATACGGCTGATAGCTGTTATTATATCCAGAACTTGTACTTATGAAGACGACATTCCTCTAGTTATCCAACATAATGAAGTTAAAAACAGAAAGAACATTTACTTGAAACACCTCAAAAACTATTTAAATATTTGGAAGTTAAATGCTATAACTCCCATACAACTCCCATGTTTCACGTTAATAATATAATGGCTAAATACAAGCTAAATTTATCTTTTAATGTTTCCCTTCATGGCACAATGAAAACCTTAGTAACCTTAGAAGCGACACTAATATTGATCCCTTACTTTTAAAAGTTACAAATGACCGTTATAGAACAAACACAAGTTAGAAGTAGGACAAACATCATACAGTATCCATTTGGGACAACATGGGGATCAAAGGCAAAACCTTTGCGCACTTCTGCTTCCCATATTCCACTGTTGAGTACTGCGCCCCTGTATGGATAATAGTTCCCATATTAAAAATATTGTTGCTAACTATATATTATTATGAGAACAAAAAGCCAATCACACCATTATTGATTCCTGTACTGTGTAATATAGTTCCTTCTGAAGTAAGATTCGAGGAACCACTATTCAAAGAACTTTGGAAAACTATATCTGCCTCATAATATTATCCATAGTGCAAGATCACCCACTACAGAAGAGCAGTCTTTGGTCTCGAAACTATCTCTTAAATCAGCACAAGTCTGCTGCAGCACAAAACTTTTCATCCAATGACAGCTGAACATCTGAGTGGTATATATTAGAGGGCAAAAACAAAACTTTAGTGTTTAATGCAACTTTACTAATGGACAGAATGGATCTACCTCGTAAAGACTGGCGTTTTGCTGAACCATTCCCGTAATGGGATGGGTCCTTATTTCTGGCTGACCTTAACAATCAAGTTATTGACTTTAATCCTATCAAATAATTCAATTTGTTCCAAGGTACAATCAGCATAGAAAGCTAATCATGGCATTCTGACTGGCAACGAATATATATATATATATATATATATATATATATATATATATATATATAAAACGTGGATCGACCTTTTTTATGTTTGCAAAAAGTACTTGCTTCGCCGGGACTTGAGTCAAAAGTCATTTGGCAGGTATTTGGTCTTCCGATCATATGTTAGTTTGGTTATTTAAACACATTTGTGAAAGAAACGGCCAAATACAAAATAATTGATCGTAAAAAGTAAGGGGTCTGTGGTGTAATGGTAGCACATTCACCCGGCAAGTGAAAGATCCGGGTTCGAGTCCCGGCGGAGCTAGTACTTTTTGTGATTCAATGTTTATTGAAATTAAATTAGGCTATTGCCACTTATACAAATTTAATGAGTATGTATATGTATATATAATATATATATTATATATATATATATATAATTTTATCTTGCTAAAACAACTATCCACAATTTTTAATATATAAGCTCCTTGGAATATCACCGTTAATTACTTGAGAAGCATAAAACATCCTTAAAATTAAAA
The DNA here is from genome assembly GCF_021130785.1 of Homalodisca vitripennis. Classification (NCBI taxonomy): domain Eukaryota; kingdom Metazoa; phylum Arthropoda; class Insecta; order Hemiptera; family Cicadellidae; genus Homalodisca; species Homalodisca vitripennis. The sequence continues at coordinate 125,587,967 of NC_060211.1, read as the reverse complement.
TCTCCAAAAGGTTATTTCAGTTGTCTTGATTATTTTGTACCCAAACAATTCACTTCTCCAAACACGCGATCCCCTAACGTTTGGATCGTGAATCCAACGATCAACAATCAACGAATCAACGATCGGAATCCAAACATCCAGGATGACAACTTTATGACCTGTTAAGACAACTAATCGAAAAGTTCCGGCTATAATTTTAAGCTGTCTTTAAACGACTGTAGTGGTTTTAATTCAAAACAATGGTTAATAGAAGTAGTGGAATAGTTTATTGCAACAGTATTTCACGTATGAGTCCGACGCATGTGTTCATCAAAAACGATAGTAAGATTAGATTTATTGTAACATGTTCTTAATTTTTATGATAACATGAAATAGATCCAGGAACGCCTATTGTGTGTCAATCTATTAATATCGGTTCGATTATTCAACTAATTATCTTCTGCAGAAAATTCATTATAAATTCAAGAAGATGAAATGATAGATATGATGATTCGCCTTGATCAATCAAGATCATTGTAACCGGACACGGGATCAACTGAAACCAAAGTAATCCGGCTTGATATGACCCATGAGGCCACATCAGTCCCTTCGAGTCCAGCTGAGGTAGAATCATCACTAATGGCTAGCAACCCCTTATTAGCAATCCTCCTTTCTGCAAACTTAGCCGAGTTTAAAATCACACATCAATCTGAAAGAAATATAAGACAGTTTATTAAACTTGTGTTCGTGAGTAGTAAATAAAGTCCATTTATTGCACACACGTTCAATATACGTGGAGTATTTATAGCAATTGGTTCATTAGTGTATAAAAATTACATGTATATGTAATGAATATGGCAAATGCGTGTAATTGTTCCTTTTTCCCACAATAGTTCTTAAATTGTAATTAGAATTGTTAATAAACAATACTTCCATGATATTAAAGTACATTTTAGTTGATAGTATATTTGTAGGAGTATTTTTATATGCCAAAACTTTTTAAAAACAGTCGTTTTATTTAGTTGGCGTTACTAATTAATAACACTGTTTATAATGCGCAACAATTTTAATACGATGGATTTTAAATAAAAGATAACAAACAATATTTCGTCTAAGAAATTAATGGATAAAGCCCTGATGACTACAATTATTTAAATGGGAAGAAAGCATTTTAAATCAGAAAAAGTGGGATATTAGTTTTTTGCCAATTATTACCTAATGTCATTTTTAATATAAATCTATAAAAATTAGATTTACTCATGTGTAATTTAAAACAGAATTGAAGTTGTTACCGTCAAGAGATGGCCTTATGTTTCTTCTCTAAGCGTCAAAGTTGTTAATTTGGACAAAACTCTACGTGAACATCGAGTTTTCTATTAATAATTTATTTTTTGAATAGTGGCAATAACTTTAATGACTAATAACATTAAAAAATTTCAGGTGATACACTATTCACATTTTCATTTCTTATAGATCTCTTATTAAGCCATGTAGGTTTAAAGGCCGGTTTTTGTGACAATTGGACAGCTGAATGTTTAAAAGTTTTGGTAAATTTAAAGTTAAAAGGTTTTGTCTTTTAAAAAGTATATAAAGTTATACTCTTTTAAAATAAGGTATACAACTCTTTTGCTTTGGCAACTGAGACAATATAGTTTGAAATACTGTTTATTACTTTTGGACCGAAGTCAAAGACTACTCATCACAGTATATGCAAGGAAACTCGCATAGAGAGCTCCATTACATGCATATTGTCTTATATTTAAAAGAACCAATAAGGATGTGTAATTTATAAAGTAGTTCAATTACAAAATATTTTTATCAATTTTATGAAAAACTATGTATTAAATATGTTGTAATTTTTACGCGCAACTAAGTATTTTTAATATTTTTGAGACTTTGCCCGTTCTATCAACAAAAAGGGATAGAAATTTCATAACCAACATCTGCATGGAATCTAAAAAAACCATTAACCTACAAACTTTTAAAGAAACTCTTAATTTGGATTTAGGGTATAAAATTAAATAAATTTCTTTTAATTAAAATCTCTATTTGAGTGTCTATGATTTCTTTAGAGCTCAAAGTCTGCATAATTCATAAGTAACGTGGAAACCACAAGATAGAGATTGTTTTATATATTGTGAAAAAATTAAATTTCTTTTTATTTACTGTTTTTAAATGAAACACTTGTAATGGATGGATATTAAGAAAGATTCAACAATATTAAATCGTCTTTTTGTTCAGTATAGTTTATCTGTTGTAAAGTGTTCAAAGTTGTGAGATCCGGTCCAAAGAAGACGATAAAACAACGAGTTATGAGGTGATTTTGGCGTCTACGAATACAGACTCTTAATTAAAACCTCTGACCTAATGACTACTTGAGGATAGGTTTTCTGCCCTTAATAACATTCCTACCTCTACACGAGTTTCCGAGCCTAATGTACACGTTCAAAGTTGTTACTCAGTAGAGTAAACTCAGAGTCTGAGTGAGTGTGTCACTGCAGTTAGTGTGCTAAGTAAGATGAAATGGGGTGAGGGGTAGAGCACTTCTCTAATTACATTACAGACTTCGTGTCTTGCAGAATATCTTGCCGTCCAAGTATGGGTTCATGAGGATACTCGTATTTAGAGACCAAGAGATTTGGAGCTCCAGTGTAATAGAAAATGAAGCAGATCCAAAGGTAATAACCATAACTGATTTCAGGTACTTTTGGAGAAATTTGACATATGAATTAAAACTTCCGAAATCTTTTCAATTGTGGAAATCAAAATTTTTAAAAACTTTTGTCAAAGGTAAAATTCATAATAGTTCTTAATTAGTAACTCTAACTTCATGCATGCTAGTAAAACATCGAGCCTATATGAATGGGTTCTGTGTAACGTTCACTGTGAGCACTTTACAGCATTTCTTCTCATGATCATCAGTGACATTCATATTTAAAAACCTCTCGTCAAAGAGGGAAGAATATAATTTTTTTTAAACCATGGAGTATTTATGCCTTTACACTACGGAATCCGTAAATGTATCCGTTTAAATTTAAAAGATTCCCATGTTATCTCGTACATGTTATTTCGAAACTTCCAGGCCTTAGAGATGCTTGAGAGCATACTTCCATCTTTTTTGGTTGTTTTTCAACATTATCTCCAAATGTCTGCTGGATATAAGACGATATTTTATTTAAATCTGTTTACCAAATCTGACAGTTAATCAATTGAAATATTATCAATTACACTCATAAGATATTGCATCGAGGATAAATAAAAGACAAGCTGTAGACTAAGTGAAGGTAATAAATTCCCTTTAAATCACTTCCAATATGACTGTCTTAACCCCAATCCTCTGGAATATTAAAATAGTAAAATATTTGGTACATTTGTTCTCGAAACAAATTAACATGTCTCGCTATTAATTTTAAATGAAGGGTGGTTTTGAAAGTGATAAGGAATCCTTGGAACGCAAGATCATCCATCCGTTGAAAATCTAAGTTAGCCCCAGATCTGGACAGTGCTTCACACACACACACACACACACACACACACACACACACACACACACACACACACACACACACACACACACACACACACACACACACACATATTAGATTTTTATATACGAGTTATAGATATCCTGTATTGTCACTGCGTATATTATTAATAAAATAATAATTTCTATTGTTTAAACGTACAATTCATATTGTTTTATGTTTGACCATTATTGCACTAACAAAATTTATATTAATCAATAAAATATTCTAAAATAGTCGGTATTTTTCAAATCGATTACAATCCACAAAAGTATATATCTCATAACAACATTCACATTTCTTTGACTATAAATAAGCTTAAATAAATAATTATTAATTAATTATTTATTAATTAAAATTAATTAATTAAAAATTAATTCGATTAAAAATATATATTAAAATGTTCACTCGTTCAAACTTGTAAAATGTTAATCATTATTGTATAACCTATATATATTTTTACTTGACATTTTTACATCTTACATGTAAGAAGCCAATATACCGCCTAGTAGACATACGATATATCGCATGTTTGCTAGTATATTGCAATCTCACAACTACTACTAAATAACGTAATTTATAGATCCAATTGAAAGTTCCACTGTTAAGAACTCGTAGTGTAATGTGCCAATATATTATTATAAGGACTGATTGTTTCGTGTGGGTTCATAACGGAATTGTCATAAACGTATTTAATTCATGACGACTTGAATCATTGAATCAAGAAATTGGCTTCTAAGAACAACAGATAAAAATAATAATAATGTATCCTCTATATCCATAAAGAAAAAATGACCATTAGAGAAAGTCAACATGTAAAGTGAATAACGTAACGTGGCTAAAGTTAATGTTCAGAGCAGATCACAGTTTTACTTTCAGGCAGTGCAAACGATATAAACTGAAAACGAGTTATGTTTTATTCATAAGCAAAACCAATTTTACATTTCCTATTTAAATTAAACCTATTTTACTCTTGAATTATACCCAATATGCAATTAGCTAAAAGAACTCAAAGTTTCTCTTATAAGCCCTTCTAAATTAGAATACATTACACTTTTTTTGAGCAAAGTGGTCAAATGCACTATTGATAAATTTAATGTCAATTTTGTTTTTTTTTCATTTACTACAAAACGCAGTTTATCACACAATGTTTGCAAAAGTCGAGTTAAAAATTCGTAGTTTGCTATTTAACAGTTTTACAACGAAATGTTGTGTGATAATGGTTTCGATTATGTAACTGAAATGCAACTAGTTTAATTAATATAACAACTAAAGGAAGATATGCTTCTTTTTATAAACAATAATTGAGAAATATCAACTAAAATAAAACTATATTTAATGCTGGATCATGTTACTATTATATAATGACGTATAGAAGATTTTTCAAAACTCTGGTATTTGTATGTGTACAATTTGTTCATTACAGGAGATAGATAGGCCGATTTTAATTCATTTCAATGTTAATAATTCAATATCACTTTGATCTTACCGAAGACGGATGATTACATATATTTAGTATATACTGTAATTATACATTACATAATAGTATGTAAGTAGTATATTCCGATTATAAAATAATTTGTAATAATCCCATAATACTTTATTTAGTCTATCAAGCAAGATCAAATTAGATTTCTTATATACCGAGGAATAAATTTAATAACGTTTATTGAAGTTGTCGTTTCAAACAGTATTAGTTAATTATAGTAACAAAGCAACTCATGCAATAACTAAAGCTAGTAATACTGTGCAACGTCCAATATTATTTGCAAAGCGTTCTCGAAGCGTCTAATAGATGGTTAAACAATTTTGGTTTATCTCTTTGTCTCACTCTTAATCGTGTTTATTCATCTGTACATCATCTCAAGCGCCTTTCAAGTAAAATATAATGTAAACTAACAGTGAATTCTTAAACATTTGAATGTATATGCCGTAGTTTGATTACCCACGATACCAAACCTAATAATCTCTAAACTAATATGATTACAACATATAACGACTGACTTATGATTGCATAATATGATTGCAACGACGAACTTCTGGTATCTCATGATCTTACTCACAGTAACTGATCTCGAGAAGTAATAATCAAATTTCAAGTTTTGGTAAATTTAGGAACTACACCAAAAATATGGCACATACTTTCCAAGTGTACATTCTTCTTTGAAAAATAGGACCTGCCAAAAGATAGGACCTCTCATAAACACGAGCTACCAAAGGCCAGAACCTTTGAGAGGCCAAGTGCTGTCAAAGGTCGGGAAGATCCTAGAATCAGGTAAAGTCTCTGATAATTTTGGATAAAAAAAAACTATTCTGGGGCATGTTAATTTGTTATAATCCCAACCGTATATGAGATATAATGTATTCAAATAGGGTGTATTTGTAACTGCACCTCCGTTGGAGTCTTAAACACCATACATCTGAAAGATAGTCTTGAACGAAGAATCATCCCTCGGTTTTTGAGAGTTTTAAAAGTATATTGTTTAAATATTTGTATATTATGGCCGCATTTATCCCATATGGCGAACATTTTTATTTTTATTACCTAACACTCTGTATGTTATGTTAATTTTGAGAAAACAGTCATTTTAGACGTTGTTCTCTTAATTTTTATGGTAGATATTTTAAGAAAAGTGTATCATTGATTTGAAACCAAAAGCATGATATATTGAAATACAGGAATAATATTTGCGCACACGTAACACCTATAAAACACATCAGCTTATATAGAGTACAAGATGATGACATTTTCTGATTATGCACATTCAGAGCTGTGCTAATGTCGAACAAATTTATGAAGAAGTTAGAAGAACGCCATCACACTCGGAGCAGATATTTCTCCTGAGAGCAGTTAAAATATGAGTAACAGAAGCTCTTGGGGCGTAATTCATTGTTAAGAGCTAAAGAGAGTTATATTCAAAGTAAGTCACATGGATCGGTTTATACAAAATTCTTTGTCATATTTCATTATTCTAGGGGACACTTCTGGCTCACTTTGCTCGCTGGTTTCTCCGCCTTATCGCTGGGTTTTTTACTTACCTCTTTGTTCTCATATAAAATATTTCTATTTAATTTTTATAATAATCGGAAGCAATGAAAAAAATATGCAAACTCTTACTTTCATTTGTAGTACATACGCCTACCAAACCACATGAACATGAAAGTGTTCAATTAACAGTTATAAATATACAATAGCGTACTCCTTTATCTCAATTTTTTAATTTACTTCATTGGTTGTAAAAAATAAAATTAAAGGACGGAGCGAAGATTATAACAGTTTAATTATCTCAACGGTTCATTTCTCTCTGGTTCCAATTACATATTTTTACCCTGAACCATTTGGTCAATATTTTTATGAAATATTTATCCAAATTAAACCAATTAATACGCTAATACTTTAACCAGTATAAGTTCATAGGGTCAGTATTGGTCCCTATTAGTACAACCGTTTGTTAGAGTAACAGTTTATCTGCTCCATATTCTGGGTATATATGGGTTATAATACTTTCCGGTTATAAATAAAAAATACTCTACAATCGAACATTGCTCCATTGTAAAAAATGTGATGGAAATGAATAATGAATTAACTTAATGGACATTCTAAACGGTATCTGTTATTGAAATGTAAGCTGGTAGCTAATGGAGTACATTACTTGAACCTTCTCGTGGCTTTGACATGACAATGTGGATTGAGACCCTTTTATATCTCTTTCGCTTTCAAATAAGGACATTAGGATGCCAATACTGAGTTTGTACTCAGTCAACAGAACTTTTTTTCAGTTATCGTTTCAGTCCTCACAACACGTCAATAAACGACTGATATATTAGTGAGATATTTATTGTCGATCTCATGAGTTTTGTAACACATTTTACTGTTGTGAGTAACAATAATAAGAAATAAGTTATCTTATCATAAGGGAACGTTGGGATAATCTTTGAACATTCTAATCTTACTAAGCATTGAAGGAGACATAATTATCAGGACATCGTTCAGTGGTACTTGAAATCAGTATCACTACGTTTCAAAATATATAAGTTTCAATTTAAAATCTGTTTAGTTGAATAACAGCTCTAAAAATGTCACACAAGAAAACTTTCAGTGTATCTCAAGAATTTCCATAACAGTGTATCTCTTACTGGAGTGTCGTAAGTAATATTGTAGTTTCCTTGTGTGGAGATTTAAATAACTGATTTATCTAAAATTATTTGGAAAACAATCGATGACTTGGAATAATCACGGAAGTAGTGAATAATAATTGTTTTAGTAATGTGTGTACGTTTTTTTTTTAATTAAGCCAACATGAATAAATAGTACAATATTTTAAACATCTGGTTGAGACACTACATGGTATATTTACCAAATATGTTAATTGTCTATACTACTTTTATATATTGACATATTAGTTTACAGTTTAGTAGGTACATTAAATTTCAGACGAAACGAATTTCCAGTAATTAATATTGTTTCTTTGCTGATAAAACATTGCTAAACCTAAATTTAAAAAATTAAAACAAACATAATAGTATTAGCATTGGAATTTGTAAAATATCACAATATGGATGAACATATCAAAAATTACAAGTAGGAGCTGCTTCAAAAAATTGACGTAAAAATGTCATCTTCGGTGTCAGTTACTAAAAATTTGTCAGACAGTAGTTCAGTTATTATTCCCAATTATTAATTAATAATTCACAGCCATCAGTGATGAAATGTCCTCCTATAAAAGTGTCGTAAAGTGCAGTGTTCTGAATGCAAGTACTGGATGTCGTCCTGCGGAATTATTCGCATGCCAAGCTGCATACTATTAATGCTAATTACATAATTTAGGGCGCCATGCATCATGCATGCTTTTGTTATTATCATACGCTCAATACTCTTGGTTCGGTTGGTAATAATAATTTCATGTATATGTTTTGGAGTAAAAACGATTTCTTCCGTACATTTCCCATCGTTCAGTGATACAATAAATCAGTATCACTAAACTACTAACTTGTATCACTGAACGATGGCAAATTTCCGGTTTCCTTCATAATCCTTCTGTTGTAATAAAAATCTTTAAACGAAGAATATATCAGCAGTATTTAAACTTTGGTAATGCTAATTTACATTTTGTCATTATACTTACTTCATTACTTGGTCATATGCAAATATTATACGTTAAAATGGCATATGATAGCACTCAAGTCGATTTGTAAATTTCTTTATTCTATAGGTTTCTTGTTACCAAATCCTATTCAGTGACAAGCACCATCATCGACCTATATGTTCCTCATATAGAAATTATGCGTTTGTTTAAATATACGTTTACAATGTAGGAGTACGCCAATAGCATTGTCAAGCTTCGTTGAGGTAGAATGCAAACCTAATTTTATTAGGCTACGTCTATTACTATGTCATATGACAAAATTTCAAATAATCCATAATTTTTAAATATGAACGTTTCATAACATTCTACTGTGCATTTATTTGAGAAATGTACAAAATCCTATAAATGCCTCTTCACAGTACAGCTGTCACGACTATTCTAAACCCAAACAATACACTTCTCCAAACACTCGAGAAGTAGCAACAAAGGAGATGACTGTATGACTTATATATAACAAATATAAGGGGATAAATATACTATAAAGACTACGTGTTTACGCTGTCTTAAAATAAGACGATATCACTTTTACTACAAATAAATTGTTCTGAAGTGGTTAACAACTTTTGTTACAATTCGGTAAATAACTACTACGTACATTTTCAACTGTTTACAAAATTGTTAAGTTCTTCAATTGTATGTTAATAATATTGTTGAGAGTGACATTATTTATTTGGGCGTATCAGTTATCTTGATCTACCCCTCGCATAAAGACCTCGTTCCACCACCTCATGACGATATGTAAAAATTTACTTTACTATCAAATCGGATACATTTTATTCATAAATAAATATTATTAACTGATCAAATATTTATTACGATTAATGTGTATTTTCCTGTTAAATAAACATGCACACAGTTAATTCGGAAGTAATTCTTATAGGTTTCCCATTAAAATGTCATTATGTGCCAACTTCTTGAAGTTACTTACTGGGCCTTTAATAATCTTTAAAACCATTCAACTGAAAATAATTTCTCCAGAACTAACCCTGTACAGACAAAAAGCTGTAATGATCATGATTCTATATCAATAACGATCATTGTACCCGCATTTGAGGTCAGTTAATACCATAGTAATCCATCTTGGTATGACCCATGAAGCCACATCAGTCTTTTCGAGTTCGGCTAAGGCAGAATCAGTAAAAAGTATAACATGTTCTTGTGATACGGAATATATATGCGAAACAAAAAGACTATTACATGAGAGTAGAACATAACTAAAATACTAGAAAAGCCAATGAAAAAGCACACTACTGCTTAACATAGCTGTTATTATAACCATCTCATTAAGTGGGATGACCAAGCGAAAACCGCACAAACAATGTTTTTTTAAACGAAATCTTATTGAGGCTTCATACATAAATGTAGCAAATAAACCGCCAAGTAAACCGTTAAACTGTTAAAGTTGTTAATTGTAACAATCAAAAACGTGTTTCTTCCATCTGTTAAAATTATTACACAAAAACACATACCATGACTTTAAGATCCAGAACAAAAACGTAAGGTCAAGATATCTACCATTTGTCCCTTACCCTACTGGGCAATCCTCTTAACAGAGCAGGCGTCGGATTGTTATACAGTATATTGAGATCCCAAGAGATGACGTCATCTTTTGCTTGAAGCTCTACAGATCTTCTATTAAGTTAAGATATGTTAATGGTTTTATTTATTCTTTTTATGAATCGAGTATTGGATAGTAATTTTAATCTACCAATCAAACCGTGAAGTGTGAAACATTCATTGCCACAGTTGAACATCAATCGTGATAAAGGTTTTGGCAGTCTGCCAACAGACAAGGAGAGTTCCTTCCTCAAGTCTGCCAACTTTCAGGATGAGTTTTTCCTGGTGATTGCCTTTATACACCGTTCTAAGAACGTTCTCTATTTTTTCTAATGCTACTTTATTAGAAAGTGTTATATGTTTTTAACACACACATTTTTAGTTACTATGTAGAAATATCACCTTTAAACATTTATAAATATCTTATCAATACTCTGTTTAACATCTTCTGAATGAAAAAGACTCTACAATAAGGAGGAAATATTTCAAAAATTAAGTTGTAAATCTAGTTTAGAAATAATTTTTCTCAGATAGTCTACAATAATAATTTCAATAAATATTTTATTTTTAGTTTACTTGGGGAGTGGGGTATAAGGCAGCTGTAAACAAAGCACAGTACTACATTTTATCAATTAATTAAACGGTTATAAATTAAATTATTGGATTATTATTGGTTTCAGGTTCAATTAAGTAATCAAAGCTGTCTAGAACACTAAAGTCCTGATAAAAGAATCTCTAAAGATTAATCGCGTGATTTTGGAAAAGTATAGTGCCAAAATCAGAGTGGAACACATGGACTGACTGTGATATTAATTATACATTTACCCTTCTAACGCACTAGTCAGAGTCAGTAGCAGGCGTGCGAAAATTCTTCATCATGCCAGTTAGAAAATCTTTGACAATCTTTAAGCATTTATATTTGAAAGTCTAAAAGTATGTCTAACCACATCATCGCTGTCAATGTGATACGATGAAATTAAGTACAGAGGAATGAACTTCACTAATTAAATGACAGATTTCATGATTGGTTGAAATTATTTAATAAAAGTAAGAGATTACCATGCCTATTCACATAAGGAGACTATAAGTGTGAGGCCCTTGTACAATAATAAGAGAAAAGATATAAAGGTGTTCAATGACCATTACTGATTTCAAGTATTCTAAAAGAAATATAAATTCTGAATTAGCAATATCCTGATGTTCTTATTGTATGGATATGTGATCTATTTCATTGTATTAAGTATTGAAATTAAGAGATTTTCAAATGAGTTACTTGTTACATGCCAGGCCAACATTTATCGGTTATACCAACTGCGAGTTTGGATGCAAGAACAAAGAAATTAATTAAGATACATTTTAAATTCAGATAGGAACTTATTTTAAAAGCCAAGAGCTTGTGTGAAATCTTTCTCTTGACATTTATAGCTGATTTTCAAAGGTTAATCCAGTATGAGTAAAATCACCAATCTTTTTCATAAGAAGAATTAAAAGAAATAACTAAACAATGCACAATCAACTAAAGACATAAATATTTCGACAAAAATGTACTTTATGGAAAACATCACACGTTGTAGAAACATTGTATCCGATACAATAGCAATATAGTTGTATCAATAGTATAATTGTGAACCTTCGTATCCGATAATGTTCAAACACTAAATGCTACTAATTTTTTATATCTATAACGTGCTAACAAATCGAAATATTACTTCAGCATTGTATTGAATATTATCATATTATTCGTATTATTATTTACATACATGTGTTTCTTGATTAAGCTTTAGATACTAAATAATTTTCAATTTAGAATAAATATACTTTAGAAGGCCTTATAAATGGTGAATGTAAAACGTTTTGATTTTCAAACTTTCGAACGCCTAACTTTAAACGAGCAACTATACTACTTAACATTATATTGCTGCTCACAACTGCAACGAACTAGCTTGCCTCGAGTACTCGATTGTAAACTCTATTATTAAGAACTTAATTAACAAGTTATATCGTATGTTATTATACGAGTATTCATACCTGTACACGAACGTATCATGTATGGGCAAAACATTTTATGTTGTGTAGTTTGATAATGGATCATTGAAAAGTTATTATTTACAGTAAGTAGTTACGTCTTAGTCTAAGTCTAAGTTGAAAAAACTTGTTGACTTATTACAACAAATATATATGCTCTATAATTGTGTCTACTCAATTCGAAGAGTTAAATTTACATCTTTTGTAGATCGCCAAAATGTAAAATGAGTAATAACGTTGCTGAAATTAATGTACACAGTTTTACTTTCAGGCTCTACAAATGATGTAAACTGGAAGCGAGTGATGTTTTATTCATCAGCAAAACGATGTGTACACTTCTTCTTTCAATTATATCACTTTTTATGCTCGAATTATACTAATTTAGTCAGTTAGCTGTAATAAATCAGCCGTTATTTTAAGCTGATTTATTCTTACTCAGAAAATAATACATTTAACTTGATCTTCTCGTTTATTTCATAAAGATGCATACATCAATAAAATGCTAATTATTGTTATGAATTGATGTAAAGCACATATTTCTTCCTTTTAAATGCTGATGTTACTCGTATAAACATATTTGTAAAAACAAGACGTAATTAAAACAAATATTAGTTCTTACCGATACATAGTTTGTTTATTAACAATTCCGAATTAAAACATGGTATAAATGTGTTCTATTGTATGGGCATACAAAATAAATGTGACAAAGTTAAATAATAAGACAAAAAATTAAAATTACCTCTTTTAAAATATTTTAGTTTTATTCACTACATGATGAACTTACGCTTAATTTTGTATTGCTTTACTATACATGTTCGACAGGTCATTCAAACCTTCAATAAACGCTTATAATTAATATTTTCTTCATTAACAAAGCCAATCCCAATATTATTTATGCCGAGAGAAAGTATGTATCTCGTAGTTTTGAATATGGTACAGTAATATAGTAGAATTGTATTTAGTTATGTTAACTTACTGGACAATAAATTCAGTTTTGTTTCAACGATTTCTTCTGGCTCTTTGTTTTGTGTATCCCACCGAATTATATCTCAAGAATGTTAAAATTGGTGATTCAAAAACTCAAATTAGGTAAACTATATCTAGGCATAATCTCTTCAGTATGAATATAGGACGTGTCTGGAGAAGTGAAAATCAAGATTTCAATTTTCTTTTTGTCACAGCAATTTCAGCAAAAACGTCCTACAAACTTTCCCTTATACATTCTTGTCATTGTCATTACACATTTATTTCCCCACCCGTGAATTTTATGAAAACTGGGTTGGGATTATGTGTACACATAAATAAAATTAATACTGAATATTGGTATTTTTATAACATCAAGTGCCATGATGTGACACTGTGGCGACATCTTTTATACTACGCCGGTTGCCCAGTAACACATTATTTGACAATGACTTATACCGTAAGCCGTGTACTATATAAGAAGCAAACCTATGCTTTAGTGAAATATCTTTGACGAGTCAAGCCACCAGGCTCTGTCCCAAAACTGCAATTTGGTGCTAGAAACAAATTTTACCGATACCATTTAAGTTTTCCTGTGCACACCGTGTCGATGGTTGTGACACTGTTAAAAGACATAAATAATGCTTTTAACAAGCCTTTTTTATTAAACAATTGATGCCACAAATGATCCCAGAAACATTATTTATCGTTGTGCACGATTGCTTTCGGAACGTTTACAATAACAAGATGTCAACAAATTTAGAAATTCTGTATATAACCAATATGTAAAATAAACTATTGTGATGTCATGTTTAATTGCGGTTAAAAAGATAATTATTAGTAATTCCTTGAATGATATATGTCTAATACTTGTCATAAATGTGGAAGGTTTTCTAATCATAAACTGAAATACTTGCATTCGATGGCGTAAATGAAGAAGACAAAAAGATTTCGTTCCATTCAATATCTTTACCTATTGCAGCCATGAGGCAATAATACTCGTATTATTAAAAATACTAAAATTCCGTAGACCCAAATTTTATGGATCCAAGCAATTTCTTACGTTTCATACATTGTACAATGTCCGGAGATTTTCATATAATGCTTCAGTTTTCTCAAGGATTTTTACCACATCCTTGCAATGCTGTGAGGACATGCGCGTTAACCACAGGTAACAACTAGTAACCTCTATGTTCAGAAATTCCTCCCGAACTCGTCTTTACTTTTGAGATGCTAATGTTCGAGTAATATTTAATGGAGGCTACAAGACGAGAATCTGTCTTGGAATGGAGTTCATAATAAATGTAAAATATATGTTATATATTAGGAAAAGTAACTTATATGTTATCAGTTCTGTTTCCAGATAACAACAGTCGTTTTCTAGAATGTTATTGTAATTTTTATTTTTTTTTTTATTGCTTTTGGCTGGACATACCTATTTTTCACATCTTTTTAGTTTGTGTATACGAGTATTTGTCTCTTTTTGGTGAATCATACTTCATTCACAATTTTACATGATGGTTACTAGTGTTATGTACTTCCATAAAAACAGTAAAATTTTCAAAAAAAATAACTTCAAAACTACTAATAAAAATGTCCAAGTTAATTTCTTTTTCCAGATGAACAATGTATCGAACGGGATCGTTGAAAATATAACATTGCAACAACACCGTTTTTCGAGAGTTCTAGTTCTGTCTACACATAACAACATTCAATGATTTAATAGATTAAATTTTAATTGATTCTGGAAATTACTGCTGGAAATTCCAGAAATGAAACTGGCGACGATGATCAATCCTCGTTGTTTTTCAAACTGTAAATGTAAACTATTTCTAAAAGCAACCCTTATGAAATATTTCATTACGTGTTGTGTTAATAAATTAGGTCAAAACCACTAAACTACTGCTTAGCTTTAGCTAAACCCTCATCTCCAGCGGGATTCTGTCTGGTTTATGTCTGAGTTACAGTGACAGTTCACCTGTCATATTTTACTGGAACTCTCTGTGTTTCCAGTATTGTAGAGCTCTTACATGCGCTGTTACATTTTAGTGGGCTGTCATGGAAATGCATTGTGATGGTGGCGGAGAAGTGTCAGAGGGGGAAGTGGAGGTATATTATTCATCCCCCTGCCAAGAATTAGGGGCTGTCCCTCAAGAAGATTCTGATAGCAGAAAGAATAAATGAATCCAGAAGGGTTAAGCATGATTATCGCGATATGCCAATCAAGTAATTTTGAATTTCTTAACACTCTTAGTCACTGTTTTCTTTTTTTTTATTTTCATATTTAGTAGGCCGATTTATCAACTTGATATTGGAGATACAATATGATGAGCGATATAATTTACTACTTTCAAATGTTTTGTCTCCTTTGTGGCATTAAAGATATACACCTCATGAGTATTTACATAGATTTGTCCAGCACTAGCGAAATAGTTTAGGACTTTCGACAATCTTATTTTTACACCATTAAACCTTTTTATAATATTTTATATGTGTATGGCTGTACAAATATATTAAATGAACAATCTGTAAAATACGATAAAATGAGAATTATGATTGTTTTAACCGCGTGATTAATAATTAAAAGCAGGAACATTTCGAAGAGTGGTATTTTCTCTAATTTAAAGTAATTTCTAAATATGTGTAATAATAAATACTCGTACTCCAAGGAATTCCAGGTTTTTGGTTTGTTACAGACTCGGTATCCGTTACATTGCATTAGGGATTCGGTAAGAATATTGCTAATGTTGTGACATGTTCTAGTTTGACATCATTATATTGGAACACACAGAGCTTGTTTGTATTTTGCTTCAAGAATAGGACATAACACTAATAGTATCAACAAGTTCAAAACTTAACTTTATAAGTGGTTCTTCAGTATAATAATAAATAGTATAAAATAGCAATCAAATATCTCTTACAATATATTCAATAATCGTAGATACTGAATACGAGATATACTTGAGATGAGTTTGAATTCATTCAAACAAAATTACAAAGGGATTGTATACAAATATCAAACTGAAAGCATTACTATAAATATACAACTATATAAATCAAATATAAAAACTACATGGGCATTTTGCCTGTTCGTTTACTGAATTGTTCTATTGACAATGTACAATTGAAAAAATAAAAAATTTAAACAAAATACCGACAGTTTTCAATTACATTTAAAAGGTTAATATAAAAATTGGATACCTTTATATTAACCATAAAGACCATCTTACAAGTTTTACGTAGTTAATATTTTATTTCGCAAATACTTTTCATGGAAACATGAAAATATTAGCTATATAAATATTATCTATTCATATTATTAGCTATATAAACAAAAATTAGAAGAAAAAATTGGTGCAAAAAGAATATACAACTTAAAAAAAATGTATTATTGGTATTTCCTTTAACATGATCCCAATCTGTTTCCGGTGCGGTGGATCCCTTTTTGGACCTTGAACTACTTAAATTTTCCCTTTGTCGCTTGACCTAGAATCCTATGTTCTACGCTAGGTAACTCTTGGCGTCTAGCAATATAATTCTTTCTTGGTGAAGGGTATGTATCCGCTTTCTCAACAGTTTTCTCTTTTTATTGAATCACTTGATTGTTTTTTTCCAACTGCTCTAGTACCTACTTTAACAATTTTTGCTTTAGCGTTTATATTTTTATTATTGTTACAAAATTCAAATAATACTGTATATTTCATCAAAATAATTCGTGTTTCAGTATAAAATAATGTTATATTTTCTCAGGGCATATACTTCAACAAAGGTTTTGCTGCGATTTCAATTAAATAATACGAGTTGATACTGAAATATTAACATTTGTTCACACGAAGCAACAGATCGTATAGAGATATCATAGTGAAGTTCTCTTATGGTCGTCAACACAGAGCTGTGCTTTTGTAAAACGAGTTCACAAATAAGTTAGAGCACTATCACACTCGTAGCAGAGATTTATTCTGAGAGGAATTAAAATATGGGTAACAGAAGCTTCTGGGAAGAGGTACAGTGATTATAAACAAACATATTTTTTTAGTCGATTCTCGTGAAATAGTTTATGAAAAACATTCACAATTGTTCATACTAGAAGACACCTCTGCCCGCCTCTTAGAACAACTCCCTCTCACTGTACTTGCTTGTTTTCCGAATTCGGGATCGTTCGTTTGTCGCCTACTTAATGCCTATCCATAGAAAGAATTTATTTTAAAGTAACATGATCACTTAAGTTACAATTTTAAGGTAACTATCTCATTCCTGTACCTGAACAAAGTAATCTGGATGTTTTCTCTTACTTGCTATTTCTTTTACAAATATAATACTTATAAAACTGAATTTTTCAATTTACTTATTAATTTAAATCTCTAAGAGTGATGCTTAGTGATGAAGCAAGGTTTGTAATTGTCTATCTACCGTACCACACAATATTGGTTCGTGCATTTATCTTATGTTAATTATAATCCTGATCCATTTTATTAATCATAGATTATTAATCCATTTGGAACATCTCTTGCTACAGGTACTATTCTCACAACCTAATTGAGTAATAATCTCACCGCACGAAATTTCAAGAATGAATTGACCTACAGACTATAGACATTTTCTAAGAAAATCCATTTATTTATAAGCACTACTAAATTCGCTGCCGGTGCATGTCACTCCTTTCAGCATATTTACATTGGTCTTGTGATGTAATCCTGATGCAACGAGAAAATCACAGATTAAATCAACTGATAAACAGAGTACAATGTAGACTCTAAACTTTGCATGCAGCCATATTCGAAGCCAGTTACACGAAGAGTGGTGGCGTATATTTGAGTAATGAACTAATGAACTTTTTCCATGTTTGAATACATTACACATTTTTTCATCTAAAAAACGGGTAAAAATGGATACTGAATGAGTTGTAGATTTTATGAAAATAGCCGTACTACGAACTTATCAAACTTATAAAATATTTTATTGGTACAATATAACAGGATCAAAATTTTAACACTTTTCTAATTATGACTTATATTTGCTGATAATGATTTCTTAATTACAAAACCTATCATAAACACAAACTGCACGATAAAGGAGAGAAATCGTGTACGACTGTGAAGGTGGTAATATTAGTATGTGAAATATAGACCTGTAGTAAAAACCGTCTCAATTGTATCTGAGATCTAGATGGCTCACATACAAATCCTGTCTGCTGATTTGGTCCATTTTGTCTGCTCCTTGTACTGTCCCTCTATCCTCCTCCTCTGTTTGTTAAGATCTTTGTATAGACCAGTGAGAGTGGGCATAACAAGGTAGAAAATGGTATTGGCTTCTTCCTTTTAAAAAATTATTGATAATGACGTTATTGATAGAAATATAGGCAATAGACTCATCAACATATATCACAATGGCATTTTTATTATTAGAGTGTTATATTAGAAAACTAGCAGTAACCCACGGCTTTGCACGTGTTTTCCTATTGAATAGCAGGAACGTTATACGCATGTAATTTATAAATAGCTTAATAAACACTTTTAAAATAAGGTGCGATCACTGGAATATATTCTATTCTGCCGATCAATTTCATAATAATTGGACTTTAAGTTAGACCAATGTTTGAGTGCCTGAAGTCAGATAATGATATAGTTCTTCTAGGGCTTGAAACTCTAGTTCAATTACCCCTATGAATAGTTTATATTCATGAAAAATCTGTTCTTGTCTCTTTTGAGAAACTGAGGCACATGTGTGAATAATTTCATTTTTCTAAATCATTTATAAATGTAAAAAAAATATAATTCTCTTAGGGATTGCAACCCCATTTGAACCTCTATAGGTGGTTCATATTAATGAAAATATTTTATTTGTCTGTTAAGTGCATAAGCCAAGTTTACTTATAACCGTGTAACCCTTTTTATCCCATATGTGTGATTGGCGGTAGATCTTCATGAAAATTGTGTTTTTTATCCGGTGAAAGTAAAAAATACGTGTGTTTCAAATTTTATCTTTTGGACAACGAAATGTTGAAAAACAAATAGTTCTTCTTTGGATTTGAAACCCCACATTTCAACTTTCAATAAATTTTTGATCTTCGTGGAATTCTTTTCAGTTTTTCTATTTAGGTCCAGAAGAAGCATAACCGTGCCAAATTTCAACATTCTGTTAGGGATGAGTGAGCCAGTGAGTCAGGAAGTGAGTGTGTGGGTAAGTGAGTTAGTGACTGATTGAGTGAGAGCTTTGCCTTTTGATACGAGTTTTACCCTTGCCCTCGTATATAAAGATAACAAGCAAACAACAAAGTTTACGATACATTTTAGTATTTTCAGGGTGTGTTATATTAAAATTAATAATGAATCATAGTTTAAAATACGAGATAATATGGGATAATACGAAGCTATGGGACTATAAGGCACGTCGAGAGAAATTTTAAAATGTAATCTCCAAGTTATGTTTAATCCTAAATAAATTAATTTAATTTGTTAATACTTGTTTATTAGGATTGTTTAGCAGTTTGCATAACACTGAAGGTAGGACAAACTCTACGAGCACAAGATGTGTTTTTCATTGGTATACAAATAATATTTCCTTACGTAATATAACACTTAAGAGGTACCGAATTCAGAGAATTCTCTTTAATCATTTTGATGTATCAAATTTTTAAGTCAACAAGTTAGTTTTTGAGTCAACAGACTATACCTTTATATGGATAATGCGTATGACCCATAGGCCATTCACTGTGTATTCATTGAAAATTCTCACATTACTAATGGAATATCTGTCTAAAAATGGTTAGGTATCCCGAAGTGTAAATGCCAGGATGTATATCCCACCCATATAGGTCCAGGATATAGTTCCAAATTGTTTGCATGCCAAGGTTTATTACTCTTTCCTTTATATAATTATACTATAAGCTGTATTATCCATCTTAAGTTTATCTTTCTCACGAGGGCAATACATATAATTCGGTAAAAGATAGTATTTGACACTATTGAATGCTTTATAGTTCATAAGTATTTAAACTGCAGTGTTTTAAACTAACCTTTGGTCATTGCACTTGAAAAAATTCCGCTCCGAGTAGCAAAAAACAAAACTATGCTGTCCTGTGAAGTTATTTCATGCATGCATTGACGCAGCAATTTCAGGCTTCACTCTTTGTTGCCACAATGAATACCCAGATTGTGTCCCGTTTGTAACAATAATTTTCTCATATAGGTTCTTTGTAAATTATGTATTATAATACACACCCAATAGAGTGGGGAATGTTTTAATTTTATATCCCGTTATTTACAGCAGAACGAATATATATAATTATTGTAATAGCGATGTATCAACAGTAAGTACCTATTAAGGCAAGAACTTTGATGTTATCTACTGAAAAATATTATTCAAGTAAGCCCTTAAAATTACATTCAATCTTATACTTGATCTAAAAATTATTTGAGATATAGATAATACACATCCAATGCTCTAGTTTTTTAATATTTTTATTGATTACTCAAGGAAAATCTTAAACCTTTTTATACTTCAACGTTTCAATGTTCAAAAAATATAAACTTTACAAAGAGTACAAAGAAGCGTTTGAATGTATTGTAATAATATCTTTAAAATGAGAGATGTAGCCTCGAAAAGTGTTTTATATATATTTCGTATAATGTACATTTCAAATTCTAAGAATTCATCATCAGGTACTTTTAGGTTCACCGATGATGAATAAAAAATACATCAAAAAGTGTTAAAAAGGTTTATTATTTTGTGTGTATATATATATATATATATATTTAAAATTATACATTTTACATAAATACATGATTAAATATAATACCGTAAAAGTGTTCGGAGTTTAGTATTACCTTAGGAAGTAAAACTCAAAACTCTTAAACTACAGCTCTTTGGTTGTAAATATAACTTTTGATTATATTATTTACACAAGAGATGACTCAAGCAATGTTACAAATTGAGGCATTCCATAAGTGATCACTCGGACTGCTCTGTGTGGAGTGAAAAGATCATGTGCGCACAGAACAGGTAACAAATATTTGAACAATATCGTATCTCAAAATTTACTGAAATAATCCTCCGGACTACAGCACACCTTGTCTCCATGAATGATTAATTCCCTCTGTAACCAATACAATGAAAGTTGTATCTCAGTAGTACTTAACTCTACAGCACACCTTGTCTGCATGAATGATATATCTCCTCTGTAACCAATACAATGAAAGTTGTATCTCAGTAGTACTTAACTCTACAGCACACCTTGTCTGCATGAATGATATATCTCCTCTGTAACCAATACAATGAAAGTTGTATCTCAGTAGTACTTAACTCTACAGCACACCTTGTATGCATGAATGATTTATCCCCTCTGTAACCAATACAATGAAAGTTGTATCTCAGTAGTACTTAACTCTACAGCACACCTTGTCTGCATGAATGATTTATCTCCTCTGTAACCAATACAATGAAAATTGTATCTCAGTAGTACTTAACTCAACAAATCTAGTCATCTACCTGTACCTACTCAAACAATAAAATCTGACACATCTTTCAAACAATTAGATATACTAATATTTTTGTGCTTCAACACTGAATTAAAAATACTGACAACGTTCTTGGTAGTCATATTGTGCCTTTGGTTACCTATTCCCTATTATTTAATTATACGTGTGCCAATGTCTAATATGACAATCAGAACACTACCAGTATTTTAAATCTTCTTGTCACTCACATGAACTTACCTTTAACGAAAGGAATTTTGAACTTGAATTGTGATTCCAAAGACCTAAGTTTACTCCTGCTAAAAGGAAAGCAAAAATAAATAATAGTTTAAAAAAACTAAAAAGACGCTTTTATAGCTAACCAAACTAAAAAATAGAAAATAATTTTTAATTGCAAAGAGTTTATATTATGGTAGTAGAATGCAAAACAATCATTCATAGTCAATCACCTCAAAATAAAATTATAATAAAATTTAAGTTATTAACAGAATAAATTAATTCAGAGTAAAAAGCGTGGGGTGCTTGATATATTAAATATTACAATCATTCTATCGGTAATTATCTTTGAGAGGAGACTTATGAAATGTAGTAAAATGCACCCCACGCTTTTTACTCTGAATTAATTTATTTTGTTAATAACTTAAATTTTATTATAATTTTATTTTGAGGTGATTGACTATGAATGATTGTTTTGCCTTCTACTCCCATAATATAAACTCTTTGCAATTAAAAATTATTTTCTATTTTTTAGTTTGGTTAGCTATAAAAGCGTGTTTTTAGTTTTTAAACTATTATTTATTTTTCATTTTTTAGTTCGATTTAACAATTAGTTTTTTGTGGAAATGTGGTATTTCTTACGAATCATTCCGCCAATCTCATCATTTTCATTTTAAGCTTCACTATGGGGTATTTCCTGTTAACTTAGAGCAATCAAGTTTTTCAATCCGAATACCGTCTAAAGATCTTACTCGACTAAGTGCTACATAGGCTTGTCCAGCAGCAAACAATCGCGAGTCTAGATCAAGGATGTCGGGTCGGACAGGTTTTTGCCCGCTTGGTGCGTTTCTGTCATCGGTGCCTCATTAAAGGTTCTGTCCTATTAATAGCTACCAACGGGGGAAAATAGCAACCTGCATCGCCTCAATATGACTCCTCGAGCTTGCACTTAACATGTCGGCTCTGATCCCTGGAGACTCGGAGCTTCGCAGTTCACTTTAAGATTAATTATTGTCGTAAAAATCGAAGGCTGGCATCTAAGCTACCAAGGAACTGTGGCTGTTTGAGACACCTTTGCCGGACTTGAGGGTTATGTATGTGAAGTATTTCATAAACGTAATGTTGGCTAGTATATATCATTTATCATTCTTACTGAGCTGTATTAAAACAATTATTATTTGAGATTATACTATTATAAGATGTTACACCCTTAACTAAGATGAATTTTTCGTATCGTAAATTATTTTATATTTTTTCATATAATTGCTATATTCTGATATATATATATATATATATATATATATATATATATATATATATATATAATTTCAATAAACATTGAATCGCAAAAAGTACTCGCTCCACCGCGGGACTCGAACCCGGATCTCTCACTTGCCGGGTGAATGTGCTACCATTACACCACAGAGCCCTCACTTTTTCCGATTCAATTATTTTTTATTTGGCCGTATCTGTCACATATGCGTTTAAATAAGCAAACTAACATATGATCAGAAGACCAAATACCTGTCAAATGACTTTTATTTACATTAAATAGTATAAATGTCAATAGCCTTATTTAATTTCAATAAACATTGAATCGAAAAAAGTACTTGCTCCGCATGGACTCGAACCCGGATCTCTCACTTGCCGGGTGAATGTGCTACCATTACACCCACAGAGCCCTCACTTTTTCTTTGATATACAAAAGTGAGGGGACCGTGGTGTAATGGTAGCACATTCAACCGGCAAGTGAGAGATCCGGGTTCGAGTCCCGGCGGAGCGAGTACTTTTAGAGATTCAAACATAAACATACATAACAAAACTAATGGTTATTGTAGTTCAGAATTGAATACACCCATATTTTGGTACATTTATTATTTAATTTATTAGCTATACATCTTCGGTAATGTGTAAAATAACTAAACTGTATTTGTTCAAGTTTATTCATAGTAAATAAAATTGAAAATACAAGAAAAATTTTGAATATTTTTGAAATGGAAATAGTTAAAAAAAAAACACTAAAGGCTTTGCCTGATAAAAATACTATGTATGTTTCTGTAAAGCAACAACTCAAATTAGTATTATGTAATGTATACTAAACAAAGAACATTCATGGATCGTGTACTTAGAGATATGGCTGTCAAGGAAACCACTGGAAATGGTAGAGACTGGATGACTACTATAATATTACTATATAAGAGAGTCAAGCACATCCGAGGAATACCGAGACGAATGGAGACTTAAACGCTGGGTTAGCGCAGATTGAATGGAGACTTGAAACGCTGGGTTAGCGTAGATCGCGCGCTAGCTCTATCGTAGAGGATCTATAAAAGAATGTATTAATCCTGGCGGTCCTTATAAGGATAATGGAAAATTATGATCAAATTATTGCATTGTCATCGGTCCTTGATACGTATGCAAAGTTTCAAATTAATCAGACTAAGCTAATAAAAGCGTGTTAATAAACTTAAAAACGTGAATACTCCACGAATATTTATCTCCTAGTAACCCATAGGAGCATATTATGTCCTTAAAAGACAATTTCTGCTGTTATGAGTGTTTTCTACTCAAACAATACGCATCTCCAAACACTCGAGGAGTAATATCCAAGTTGATGACTTTACGACCTGCTAAGATCGTACGATAAATCAACAATTGCGGCTATACTGCTATAAGCTGTCTATAACTAAGGCAGTAGCTTTTTTTACAACAAATAAATTGTTTATGGAAGTTACGGAGGTATTTTTTGTTGCGGTCTATTATATTTAATGTATTAATCGATACATTTTACTATATTTAATAACGTAGTAAGTGTGTTCAATCATTGTTCGAATTGAAAATTACTTCATGAAGATTATTTTCATATGAATTTTAGTATAATTTTCAAATGTTTTATTTCTCAACTCATAAACAAAATTTTTATAAACGTAATTTATTTTATATGGTAACTACGTCATAACATTCCCGTATTTTAACTTTTTAGTAATATGAAACATCATTATACTCAAGTAATTAATCATTTTTTTAATTTTTAACATTATACGTATTTTCCGGTTACGAAAGAAATTATATGAAAAAGAAGATTTATGGATTCACCTTAAGAACTTTTCTAGGGATTTAATAACTAACGTCATTAGAATTGTTCAATTACATATTTTCGACAGAACTGTGAAAGTTAAAAAGCTATAATGATCATTATTCTCTTTGATCAATCAAGATCGTTGTAACGGACAAGGGATCAACTGAAACCAAAGTAATCCGGCTTGATATGACCCATGAGGCCACATCAGTTCCTTCGAGTCCAGCTGAGGTAGAGTCATCACTAATGGCTAGCAACCCCTTATTAGCAATCCTCCTTTCAGCAAGCTTAGCCGAATTTAAAATCACACATCAATCTGAAAGAAATATAAGACAGTTTATTAAACTTGTGCTCGTGAGTAGTAAATAGAGTGCGTTTATTGCACACAAGTGTAAATAATTTACTCAAATTATTGAATAGCAACTGGTTAATCAGTGTATAAAAAATTACATGTATATGTAATGAGAATGGGAAATGCGTGTAATAGTTACTTGGTCCCACAGTAGTTCTTAAATTGTAATTCTAATTGTTTACAAACAATAATTCCATGATATTAAAGTATGTTTGAATGGATAGTATATTATTGTAGGAGTAATTTTATATGTCAAAACGTTTTAAAACGGTTGTTATATTTAACTTGCATTACTAATTAATGACACCGTTTATAAAGCGCAACAATTGCAATAGAATAGATTTTAAATAAAAGACAAAAATATTTCGTTTAAGAATCTACAAATTAATAAATAGAAACCCTGATAGATAGATAGAAACCACTTTCTAAATGGGAAGGAAGCTTTTTAAATCAGAAAAAGTGGGATATTAGTTTTTTGCCAATTATTACCTAACGTCATTTTTAATATAAATATTAGATTTACTCATTTGTAATTTAAAACAGAATCGAAGTTGTTACCGTCAAGAGACGGCCTTATGTTTCTTCTCTAAGCGATCAAAGTTGTGAATTTGGACAAAACTCTACCGTGAATATCGAGTTTTCTATTAATAATTTATTTGTTGAATAGTGGCAATAACTTTAATGACTAATAACATTAACATATTTCAGGTGATACACTATTCACATTTTCACTTCTTATGGATCTCTTATTAAGCCATGTAGTTTTAAATACCGGTTTTTGTGACAATTGGACAGCTGAATGCTTTAAAATTTTGGTAAATTTAAAGTTAAAAGGTTTTGTCTTTGTATATAAAGTTATAAGTAAAAGTATATAAAGTTATACTCTTTTAAAATAAGGTATACAACTCTTTTGCTTTGGCAACTGAGACAATATAGTTTGAAATACTGTTTATTACTTTTGGACCGAAGTCAAAGACTACTCATCACAGTATATGCAAGGAAACTCGCATAGAGAGCTCCATTACATGCATATTGTCTTATATTTAAAAGAACCAATAAGGATGTGTAATTTATAAAGTAGTTCAATTACAAAATATTTTTATCAATTTTATGAAAAACTATGTATTAAATATGTTGTAATTTTTATGCGCAACTAAGTATTTTTAATATTTTTGAGACTTTGCCCGTTCTATCAACAAAAAGGGATAGAAATTTCATAACCAACATCTGCATGGAATCTAAAAAAACCATTAACCTACAAACTTTTAAAGAAACTCTTAATTTGGATTTAGGGTATAAAATTAAATAAATTTCTTTTAATTAAAATCTCTATTTGAGTGTCTATGATTTCTTTAGAGCTCAAAGTCTGCATAATTCACAAGTAACGTGTAAACCACAAGATAGAGATTGTTTTATATATTGTGAAAAAATTAAATTTCTTTTTATTTACTGTTTTTAAATGAAACACTTGTAATGGATGGATATTAAGAAAGATTCAACAATATTAAATCGTCTTTTTGTTCAGTATAGTTTATCTGTTGTAAAGTGTTCAAAGTTGTGAGATCCGGTCCAAAGAAGACGATAAAACAACGAGTTGTGAGGTGATTTTGGCGTCTACGAATACAGACTCTTAATTAAAACCTCTGACCTAATGACTACTTGAGGATAGGTTTTCTGCCCTTAATAACATTCCTACAGTTACACGAGTTTCCGAGCCTAATGTACACGTTCAAAGTTGTTACTCAGTAGAGTAAACTCAGAGTCTGAGTGAGTGTGTCACTGCAGTTAGTGAGCTAAGTAAGATGAAATGAGGTGAGGGGTAGAGCACTCCTCTAATTACATTACAGACTTCGTGGCTTGCTGAATATCCTGCTGTCCAAGTATGGGTTCACGAGCATACTCGTATTTAGAGACCAAGAGATCTGGAGTTCTAGTGTAATAAAAATGAAGCAGATCCAAAGGTGATTACCATAACTAATTTCTGGTATTTTCGGAGAAATTTGACGTATGAATAACCTCTCGATATCCTTTCTATTTTGGATGTCACAAATTTTAAAAACCTTTTGTCAAAGGTAAAATTCATAATAGATCTTAATTAGTAACTCTAGCTTCATGTATGCTAGTAAAACATCGAGCCTATATGAATGGGTTCTGTGTAACGTTCACTGTGAGCACTTAATAGCATTTCTTCTCATGATCATCAGTGACATTTAAATTAAAAAACCTCTCGCCAACGAGGGAAGAGTATATCGCTTTCTAATACCATGGTGTATTTATGCCTTTACACTACGGAATCAGTAAATGTATCCGTTTAGATGTAAAAGATTCCGATTTTATCTTGTATATGTTATTTCGAAACTCCCAGGCCTTAGAGATGCTTAAGAGCATACTTCCATAATGTTTTGTTGTTTTTCTACATTCTCTTCAATTGCCTGCTGGATATAAGACGATATTTTATTTAAATCTGTTTACCAAATCTGACAGTTAATCAATTGAAATATTATAAATTACTTTCATAAGATATTGATCGAGGATATATTTTTTGAAAAACCGTAGACTAAGCGAAGGCAATAAATTCCCTTTCAAATCACTTCCAATATCACTGTCTTAACTCTATTCCTCTTGAATATTAAAATAGTAAAATATTTGGTACATTTTTCCCGGAAACAAATTAACATGTCTTGCTATTAATTTTAAATGAAGTTTGGTTTTGAAAGTCATAAGGAATCCTTGGAACGCAAGATCATCCATCCGTTGAAAATCTGAGTTATCCCCAGATCTGGACAGTGCTTCACACACACACACACACACACACACACACACACACACACACACACACACACACACACACACACACACACACACACACACACACACACACACACACACACATTAGATTTTTATATACGAGTTATAGATATCCTGTATTGTCACTGCGTATATTATTAATAAAATAATAATTTCTATTGTTTAAACGTACAATTCATATTGTTTTATGTTTGACCATTATTGCACTAGCAAAATTTGTATTAATCAATAAAATGTTCTAAAATAGACCGTATTTCTAAATCGATTATAATCCACAAAAATGTATATCTCATAACAACATTCACATTTCTTTGACTATAAATCAGCTTAAATAAATAACTAATTAATTATTCGACTAAACAAATATATTAAAATGTTTACTCGTTCAAACGTGCAAAGTTTTAATCATTATTTTATAACCTTACTTGACATTTTTACATCCTACATGGAAGAAGCCAATATACCGCCTAGTAGACATACGATATATCGCATGTTTGCTAGTTTATTGCAATCTCACAACTACTACTAAATAACGTAATTTATAGATGCAATTTAAAGTTCCACTGTTAAGAACTCGTAGTTTAATGTGCCAATATATTATTATACGGACTTATTGTTTCGTGTGAGTTCATAATGGAATTGTCATGAACGTATTTGATTCATGACGACTTGAATCATTGAATCAACAAATTGGCTTCTAAGAACAATAGATAAAAATAATAATAATGTATCCTCTATATCCATAAAGAACAAATGACCATTAGAGAAAGTCAACATGTAAAGTGAATAACGTAACGTGGCTAAAGTTAGTGTTCAGAGCAGATCACAGTTTTACTTTCAGGCAGTGCAAACGATATAAACTGAAAACGAGTTATGTTTTATTCATCAGCAAAACCAATTTTACATTTCCTATTTAAATTAAACCTATTTTACTCTTGAATTATACCCAATATGCAATTAGCTAAAAGAACTCAAAGTTTCTCATATAAGCCCTTCTAAATCAGAATACATTTAACTTTTATTTGAGCAAAGTGGTCAAATGCACTATTGATAAATTTAATGTCAATTTTGTTTTTTCATTTATTACAAAACGCAGTTTATCACACAATGTTTGCAAAAGTCGAGTTAAAAATTCTTAGTTTGCTAGTTAACAGTTTTACAACGAAATGTTGTGTGATAATGGTTTCGATTATGTAACTGAAATGCAACTAGTTTAATTAATATAACAACTAAAGGAAGATAATTATGCTTCTTTTTATAAACAATAATTGAGAAATATCAACTAAAATAAAACTATATTTAATGCTGGATCATGTTACTATTATATAATGACGTATAGAAGATTTTTCAAAACTCTGGTATTTGTATGTGTACAATTTGTTCATTACAGGAGATAGATAGGCCGATTTTAATTCATTTCAATGTTAATAATTCAATATCACTTTGATCTTACCGAAGACGGATGATTACATATATTTAGTATATACTGTAATTATACATTACATAATAGTATGTAAGTAGTATATTCCGATTATAAAATAATTTGTAATAATCCCATAGTACTTTATTTAGTCTATCAAGCAAGATCAAATTAGATTTCTTATATACCGAGGAATAAATTTAATAACGTTTATTGAAGTTGTCGTTTCAAACAGTATTAGTTAATTATAGTAACAAAGCAACTCATGCAATAACTAAAGCTAGTAATACTGTGCAACGTCCAATATTATTTGCAAAGCGTTCTCGAAGCGTCTAATAGATGGTTAAACAATTTTGGTTTATCTCTTTGTCTCACTCTTAATCGTGTTTATTCATCTGTACATCATCTCAAGCTCCTTTCAAGTAAAATATAATGTAAACTAACAGTAAATTCTTAAACATTTGAATGTATATGCCGTAGTTTGATTACCCACGATACCAAACCTAATAATCTCTAAAATAATATGATTACAACATGTAACGACTGACTTATGATTGCATAATATGATTGCAACGACGAACTTCTGGTATCTCATGATCTTACTCACAGTAACTGATCTCGAGAAGTAATAATCAAATTTCAAGTTTTGGTAAATTTAGGAACTACACCAAAAATATGGCACTTACTTTCCAAGTGTACATTCTTCTTTGAAAAATAGGACCTGCCAAAAGATAGGACCTCTCATAAACACGAGCTACCAAAGGCCAGAACCTTTGAGAGGCCAAGTGCTGTCAAAGGTCGGGAAGATCCTAGAATCAGGTAAATTCTCTGATAATTTTGGATAAAAAAAAACTATTCTGGGGCATGTTAATTTGTTATAATCCCAACCGTATATGAGATATAATGTATTCAAATAGGGTGTATTTGTAACTGCACCTCCGTTGGAGTCTTATACACCAGAATGAGACTTATACATCTGAAATAAAGTCTTGAACGAAGAATCATCCCTCGGTTTTTGAGAGTTTTAAAAGTATATTGTTTAAATATTTGTATATTATGGCCGCATTTATCCCAATATGGCGAACATTTTTATTTTTATTACCTAACACTCTGTATGTTATGTTAATTTTGAGAAAACAGTCATTTTAGACGTTGTTCTCTTAATTTTTATGGTAGATATTTTAAGAAAAGTGTATCATTGATTTGAACCAAAAGCATGATATATTGAAATACAGGAATAATATTTGCGCACACGTAACACCTATAAAACACATCAGCTTATATAGAGTACAAGATGATGACATTTTCTGATTATGCACATTCAGAGCTGTGCTAATGTCGAACAAATTTATGAAGAAGTTAGAACGCCATCACACTCGGAGCAGATATTTCTCCTGAGAGCAGTTAAAATATGAGTAACAGAAGCTCTTGGGGCGTAATTCATTGTTAAGAGCTAAAGAGAGTTATATTCAAAGTAAGTCACATGGATCGGTTTATACAAAATTCTTTGTCATATTTCATTATTCTAGGAGACACTTCTGGCTCACTTTGCTCGCTGGTTTCTCAGCCTTATCGCTGGGTTTTTTACTTACCTCTTTGTTCTCATATAAAATATTTCTATTTAGTTTTTATAATAATCGGAAGCAATGAAAAAATATGCAAACTCTTACTTTCATTTGTAGTACATACGCCTACCAAACCACATGAACATAAAAGTGTTCAATTAAATAAATATACAATAGCGTACTCTTTTATCTCAATTTTTTAATTTACCTCATTGGTTGAAAAAATAAAATAAAGGACGGAGCGAAGATTATAAAATTTTAATAATCTCAACGGTTTATTTCTCTCTGGTTCCAATTACATATTTACCCTGAACCATTTGGTCAATATTTTTATGAAATATTTATCCAAATTAAACCAATTAATACGCTAATACTTTAACCAGTATAAGTTCATAGGGTCAGTATTGGTCCCTATTAGTACAACCGTTTGTTAGAGTAACAGTTTATCTGCTCCATATTCTGGGTATATATGGGTTATAATACTTTCCGGTTATAAATAAAAAATACTCTACAATCGAACATTGCTCCATTGTAAAAAATGTGATGGAAATGAATAATGAATTAACTTAATGGACATTCTAAACGGTATCTGTTATTGAAATGTAAGCTGGTAGCTAATGGAGTACATTACTTGAACCTTCTCGTGGCTTTGACATGACAATGTGGATTGAGACCCTTTTATATCTCTTTCGCTTTCAAATAAGGACATTAGGATGCCAATACTGAGTTTGTACTCAGTCAACAGAACTTTTTTTCAGTTATCGTTTCAGTCCTCACAACACGTCAATAAACGACTGATATATTAGTGAGATATTTATTGTCGATCTCATGAGTTTTGTAACACACTTCACCGTTAAAAAACAAACATAAGGAATAAAAGTAAGGAACACGTTACCTGTTTATACTATGTATACTTATTAACATATTTACTTGTAATATTTTAACATAGTAATTGACTAATGTAATAAAATATTATTTTTATTTTTTTATCCTGAGCTGCTAAAAATAAAGAAACCTTAAGTAATCTTTGAACATTCTAATCTTACTAAGCATTGAAGGAGACATAATTATCAGGACATCGTTCAGTGGTACTTGAAATCAGTATCACTACGTTTCAAAAATATATAAGTTTCAATTTAAAATCTGTTTAGTTGAATAACAGCTCTCATAAAATGTCACACAAGAAAACTTTCAGTGTATCTCAAGAATTTCCATAACACATTTCACTCGAGTGTCATAAGTAATATTGTAGTTTCCTTGTGTGGTGCACTTGTGTATGCATTGAATTTGAGGAGATATATATAAAGTTCATTCTACATATTTGGTTTATTTGATATTATTGGGAAAACAATCGATGACTTGGAATAATCACGGAAGTAGTGAATAATAATTGTTTTAGTATTTTAGTAACATGTGTTTGTTTTTTTTAATTAAGCCAACATGAATAAATAGTACTTTAAACATCTGGTTGAGACACTACATGGTATATTTACCAAATATGTTAATTGTCTATACTACTTTTATATATTGACATATTAGTTTACAGTTTAGTAGTAGGTACATTAAATTTCAGACGAAACGAATTTCCAGTAATTAATATTGTTTCTTTGCTGATAAAACATTGCTAAACCTAAATTTAAAAAATTAAAACACACATAATAGTATTAGCATTGGAATTTGTAAAATATCACAATATG
Source organism: Homalodisca vitripennis (assembly GCF_021130785.1). Classification (NCBI taxonomy): domain Eukaryota; kingdom Metazoa; phylum Arthropoda; class Insecta; order Hemiptera; family Cicadellidae; genus Homalodisca; species Homalodisca vitripennis. The sequence continues at coordinate 125,555,161 of NC_060211.1, read as the reverse complement.
GATGAACATATCAAAAATTACAAGTAGGAGCTGCTCCAAAAAATTGACGTAAAAATGTCATCTTCGGTGTCAGTTACTAAACATTTGTCAGACAGTAGTTCAGTTATTATTCCCAATTATTAATTAATAATTCACAGCCATCAGTGATGAAATGTCCTCCTATAAAAGTGTCGTAAAGTGCAGTGTTCTGAATGCAAGTACTGGATGTCGTCCTGCGGAATTATTCGCATGCCAAGCTGCATACTATTAATGCTAATTACATAATTTAGGGCGCCATGCATCATGCATGCTTTTGTTATTATCATACGCTCAATACTCTTGGTTCGGTTGGTAATAATAATTTCATGTATATATTTTGGAGTAAAAACGATTTCTTCCGTACATTTCCCATCGTTCAGTGATACAATAAATCAGTATCACTAAACTACTAACTTGTATCACTGAACGATGGCAAATTTCCGGTTTCCTTCATAATCCTTCTGTTGTAATAAAAATCTTTAAACGAAGAATATATCAGCAGTATTTAAACTTTGGTAATGCTAATTTACATTTTGTCATTATACTTACTTCATTACTTGGTCATATGCAAATATTATACGTTAAAATGGCATATGATAGCACTCAAGTCGATTTGTAAATTTCTTTATTCTATAGGTTTCTTGTTACCAAATCCTATTCAGTGACAAGCACCATCATCGACCTATATGTTCCTCATATAGAAATTATGCGTTTGTTTAAATATACGTTTACAATGTAGGAGTACGCCAATAGCATTGTCAAGCTTCGTTGAGGTAGAATGCAAACCTAATTTTATTAGGCTACGTCTATTACTATGTCATATGACAAAATTTCAAATAATCCATAATTTTTAAATATGAACGTTTCATAACATTCTACTGTGCATTTATTTGAGAAATGTACAAAATCCTATAAATGCCTCTTCACAGTACAGCTGTCACGACTATTCTAAACCCAAACAATACACTTCTCCAAACACTCGAGAAGTAGCAACAAAGGAGATGACTGTATGACTTATATATAACAAATATAAGGGGATAAATATACTTACTATAAAGACTACGTGTTTACGCTGTCTTAAAATAAGACGATATCACTTTTACTACAAATAAATTGTTCTGAAGTGGTTAAGGAACTTTTGTTACAATTCGGTAAATAACTACTACGTACATTTTCAACTGTTTACAAAATTGTTAAGTTCTTCAATTGTATGTTAATAATATTGTTGAGAATGACATTATTTATTTGGGCGTATCAGTTATCTTGATCTACCCCTCGCATAAAGACCTTGCTCCACCACCTCATGACGATAGGTAAAAATTTACTTTACTATCAAATCGGATACATAAATTTATTCATAAATAAATATTATTAACTGTATCAAATATTTATTACGATTAATGTGTATTTTCCTGTTAAATAAACATGCACAAAATTAATTCGGAAGTAATTCTTATAGGTTTCCCATTAAAATGTCATTATGTACCAACTTCTTGAAGTTACTTACTGGGCCTTTAATAATCTTTAAAACCATTCAACTGAAAATAATTTCTCCAGAACTAACCCTGTACAGACAAAAAGCTGTAATGATCATGATTCAATATCAATAACGATCATTTTACCCGCATTTGAGGTCAGTTAATACCATAGTAATCCATCTTGGTATGACCCATGAAGCCACATCAGTCTTTTCGAGTTCGGCTAAGGCAGAATCAGTAAAAAGTATAACATGTTCTTGTGATACGGAATATATATGCGAAACAAAAAGACTGTTACATGAGAGTAGAACATAACTAAAATACTAGAAAAGCCAATGAAAAAGCACACTACTGCTTAACATAGCTGTTATTATAACCATCTCATTAAGTGGGATGACCAAGCGAAAACCGCAAACAATGTTTTTCAAACGAAATCTTATTGAGGCTTCATACATAAATGTAGCAAATAAACCGCCAAGTAAACCGTTAAACTGTTAAAGTTGTTAAGTGTAACAATCAAAAACGTGTTTCTTCCATCTGTTAAAATTATTACACAAAAACACATACCATGACTTTAAGATCCAGAACAAAAACGTAAGGTCAAGATATCTACCATTTGTCCCTTACCCTACTGGGCAATCCTCTTAACAGAGCAGGCGTTGGATTGTTATACAGTATATTGAGATCCCAAGAGATGACGTCATCTTTTGCTTGAAGCTCTACAGATCTTCTATTAAGTTAAGATATGTTAATGGTTTTATTTATTCTTTTTATGAATCGAGTATTGGATAGTAATTTTAATCTACCAATCAAACCGTGAAGTGTGAAACATTCATTGCCACAGTTGAACATCAATCGTGATAAAGGTTTTGGCAGTCTGCCAACAGACAAGGAGAGTTCCTTCCTCAAGTCTGCCAACTTTCAGGATGAGTTTTTCCTGGTGATTGCCTTTATACACCGTTCTAAGAACGTTCTCTATTTTTTCTAATGCTACTTTATTAGAAAGTGTTATATGTTTTTAACACACATTTTTAGTTACTATGTAGAAATATCACCTTTAAACATTTATAAATATCTTATCAATACTCTGTTTAACATCTTCTGAATGAAAAAGACTCTACAATAAGGAGGAAATATTTCAAAAATTAAGTTGTAAATCTAGTTTAGAAATAATTTTTCTCAGATAGTCTACAATAATAATTTCAATAAATATTTTATTTTTAGTTTACTTGGGGAGTGGGGTATAAGGCAGCTGTAAACAAAGCACAGTACTACATTTTATCAATTAATTAAACGGTTATAAATTAAATTATTGGATTATTATTGGTTTCAGGTTCAATTAAATAATCAAAGCTGTCTAGAACACTAAAGTCGTGATAAAAGAATCTCTAAAGATTAATCGCGTGATTTTGGAAAAGTATAGTGCCAAAATCAGAGTGGAACACATGGACTGACTGTGATATTAATTATACATTTACCCTTCTAACGCACTAGTCAGAGTCAGTAGCAGGCGTGCGAAAATTCTTCATCATGCCAGTTAGAAAATCTTTGACAATCTTTAAGCATTTATATTTGAAAGTCTAAAAGTATGTCTAACCACATCATCGCTGTCAATGTGATACGATGAAATTAAGTACAGAGGAATGAACTTCACTAATTAAATGACAGATTTCATGATTGGTTGAAATTATTTAATAAAAGTAAGAGATTACCATGCCTATTCACATAAGGAGACTATAAGTGTGAGGCCCTTGTACAATAATAAGAGAAAAGATATAAAGGTGTTCAACGACCATTACTGATTTCAAGTATTCTAAAAGAAATATAAATTCTGAATTAGCAATATCCTGATGTTCTTATTGTATGGATATGTGATCTATTTCATTGTATTAAGTATTGAAATTAAGAGATTTTCAAATGAGTTACTTGTTACATGCCAGGCCGACATTTATCGGTTATACCAACTGCGAGTTTGGATGCAAGAACAAAGAAATTAATTAAGATACATTTTAAATTCAGATAGGAACTTATTTTAAAAGCCAAGAGCTTGTGTGAAATCTTTCTCTTGACATTTATAGCTGATTTTCAAAGGTTAATCCAGTATGAGTAAAATCACCAATCTTTTTCATAAGAAGAATTAAAAGAAATAACTAAACAATGCACAATCAACTAAAGACATAAATATTTCGACAAAAATGTACTTTATGGAAAACATCACACGTTGTAGAAACATTGTATCCGATACAATAACAATATAGTTGTATCAATAGTATAATTGTGAACAATGTGAACAATCTGTATCCGATAATTTTCAAACACTAAATGCTACTAATTTTTTATATCTATAACGTGCTAACAAATCGAAATATTACTTCAGCATTGTATTGAATATTGTCATATTATTCGCATTATTATTGATTAAGCTTTAGATACTAAATAATTTTCAATTTAGAATAAATATACTTTAGAAGGCCTTATAAATGGTGAATGTAAAACGTTTTGATTTTCAAACTTTCGAACGCCTAACTTTAAACGAGCAACTACACTACTTAATATACTATATTGCTGCTCACAACTGCAACGAACTAGCTTGCCTCGAGTACTCGATTGTAAACTCTATTATTAAGAACTTAATTAACAAGTTATATCGTATGTTATTATACGAGTATTCATACCTGTACACGAACGTATCATGTATGGGCAAAACATTTTATGTTGTGTAGTTTGATAATGGATCATTGAAAAGTTATTATTTACAGTAAGTAGTTACGTCTTAGTCTAAGTCTAAGTTGAAAAAACATGTTGACTTATTACAACAAATATATATGCTCTATAATTGTATCTACTCAAGTCGAAGAGTTAAATTTACATCTTTTGTAGATCGCCAAAATGTAAAATGAGTAATAACGTTGCTGAAATTAATGTACACAGTTTTACTTTCAGGCTCTACAAATGATGTAAACTGGAAGCGAGTGATGTTTTATTCATCAGCAAAACGATGTGTACACTTCTTCTTTCAATTATATCACTTTTTATGCTCGAATTATACTAATTTAGTCAGTTAGCTGTAATAAATCAGCCGTTATTTTAAGCTGATTTATTCTTACTCAGAAAATAATACATTTAACTTGATCTTCTCGTTTATTCATAAAGATGCATACATCAATAAAATGCTAATTATTGTTATGAATTGATGTAAAGCACATATTTCTTCCTTTTAAATGCTGATATTACTCGTATATAAACATATTTGTAAAAACAAGACGTAATAAAAACAAATATTAGTTCTTACCGATACATAGTTTGTTTATTAACAATTCCGAATTAAAACATGGTATAAATGTGTTCTATTGTATGGGCATACAAAATAAATGTGACAAAGTTAAATAATAAGACAAAAAATTAAAATTACCTCTTTTAAAATATTTTAGTTTTATTCACTACATGATGAACTACGCTTAATTTTGTATTGCTTTACTATACATGTTCGACAGGTCATTCAAACCTTCAATAAACGCTTATAATTAATATTTTCTTCATTAACAAAGCCAATCCCAATATTATTTATGCCGAGAGAAAGTATGTATCTCGTAGTTTTGAATATGGTACAGTAATATAGTAGAATTGTATTTAGTTATGTTAACTTACTGGACAATAAATTCAGTTTTGTTTCAACGATTTCTTCTGGCTCTTTGTTTTGTGTATCCCACCGAATTATATCTCAAGAATGTTAAAATTGGTGATTCAAAAACTCAAATTAGGTAAACTATATCTAGGCATAATCTCTTCAGTATGAATATAGGACGTGTCTGGAGAAGTGAAAATCAAGATTTCAATTTTCTTTTTGTCACAGCAATTTCAGCAAAAACGTCCTACAAACCTTTCCCTTATACATTTTTGTCATTGTCATTACACATTTATTTCCCCACCCGTGAATTTTATGAAAACTGGATTGGGATTATGTGTACACATAAATAAAATTAATACTGAATATTGGTATTTTTATAACATCAAGTGCCATGATGTGACACTGTGGCGACATCTTTTATACTACGCCGGTTGCCCAGTAACACATTATTTGACAATGACTTATACCGTAAGCCGTGTACTATATAAGAAGCAAACCTACTATGCTTTAGTGAAATATCTTTGACGAGTCAAGCCACCAGGCTCTGTCCCAAAACTGCAATTTGGTGCTAGAAACAAATTTTACCGATACCATTTAAGTTTTCCTGTGCACACCGTGTCGATGGTTGTGACACTGTTAAAAGACCTATTATAAACAATGCTTTTAACAGCCTTTTTTATTAAACAATTGATGCCACAAATGATCCCAGAAACATTATTTATCGTTGTGCACGATTGCTTTCGGAACGTTTAAAAAACAAGATGTCAACAAATTTAGAAATTCTGTATATAACCAATATGTAAAATAAACTATTGTGATGTCATGTTTAATTGCGGTTAATGTAAAAAGATAATTATTAGTAATTCCTTGAATGATATATGTCTAATACTTGTCATAAATGTGGAAGGTTTTCTAATCATAAACTGAAATACTTGCATTCGATGGCGTAAATGAAGAAGACAAAAAGATTTCGTTCCATTCAATATCTTTACCTATTGCAGCCATGAGGCAATAATACTCGTATTATTAAAAATACTAAAATTCCGTAGACCCAAATTTTATGGATCCAAGCAATTTTTTACGTTTCATACATTGTACAATGTCCGGAGATTTTCATATAATGCTTCAGTTTTCTCAAGGATTTTTACCACATCCTTGCAATGCTGTGAGGACATGCGCGTTAACCACAGGTAACAACTAGTAACCTCTATGTTCAGAAATTCCTCCCGAACTCGTCTTTACTTTTGAGATGCTAATGTTCGAGTAATATTTAATGGAGGCTACAAGACGAGAATCTGTCTTGGAATGGAGTTGATAATAAATGTAAAATATATGTTATATATTAGGAAAAGTAACTTATATGTTATCAGTTCTGTTTCCAGATAACAACAGTCGTTTTCTAGAATGTTATTGTTCGCTAATTTTTGTTTGTTATTTTGTACTGCTTTGGCTATACATACCTATTTTTCACATCTTTTTAGTTTATGTATATATTTTTCTCTTTTTGGTGAATCATACTCATTCACAATTTTACATGATGGTTACTAGTGTTATGTACTTCCATAAAAACAGTAAAATTTTGTAAAAAAATAACTTCAAAACTACTAATAAAAATGTCCAAGTTAATTTCCAATTATATAGAATCGGATATCACGTTTGAGCGATATAAGAATCTAGTGTTCCATCTTATTCCAGATGAACAATGTATCGAACGAGATCGTTGAAAATATAACATTGCAACAACACCGTTTTTCGAGAGTTCTAGTTCTGTCTACACATAACAACATTCAATGAATTTAATAGATTAAATTTTAATTGATTCTGGAAATTACTGCTGGAAATTCCAGAAATGAAACTGGCGACAATGATAAACAGTCCTCGTTGTTTTTCAAACTTTAAATGTAAACTATTTCTAAAAGCAACCCTTATGAAATATTTCATTACGTGTTGTGTTAATAAATTAGGTCAAAACCACTAAACTACTGCTTAGCTTTAGCTAAACCCTCATCTCCAGCGGGATTCTGTCTGGTTTATGTCTGAGTTACAGTGACAGTTCACCTGTCATATTTTACTGGAACTCTCTGTGTTTCCAGTATTGTAGAGCTCTTACATGCGCTGTTACATTTTAGTGGGCTGTCATGGAAATGCATTGTGATGGTGGCGGAGAAGTGTCAGAGGGGGAAGTGGAGGTATATTATTCATCCCCCTGCCAAGAATTAGGGGCTGTCCCTCAAGAAGATTCTGATAGCAGAAAGAAGAAATGAATCCAGAAGGGTTAAGCATGATTATCGCGATATGCCAATCAAGTAATTTTGAATTTCTTAACACTCTTAGTCACGTTTTCTTTTTTTTTCTTTTCATTTTTCGTAGGCTGATTTATCTATCAACTTGATATTGTAGATACAATATGATGAGCAATATAATTTACTATTTTCAAATGTTTTGTCTCCTTTTGTGGCATTAAAAACATAAACCTCATGAGCATTTACATAAATTTGTCCTGCACTAGCGAAATAATTTAGGACTTTCGACAATCTTATTTTTACACCATTACACTTTTATAATATTTTATATTTGTATGGCTGTACAAATATATTAAATGAGCAATCTGTAAAATACGATAAAATGAGAATTATGATTGTTTTAACCGCGTGATTAATAATTGAAAGCAGGAACAGTGTGAAGAGTGATATTTTCTCTAATTTAAATAATTTATAAATATGTGTAATAATAAATACTCGTACTCCAAGGATTTCCAGGTTTTTGGGTTTGTTACAGACTCGGTATCCGTACATTGCATTAGGGATACGGTAAGAATATTGCTGATGTTGTGACATGTTCTAGTTTGACATCATTATATCGGAACACACAGAGCTTGTTTGTATTTGCTTCAAGAATTGGACATAACACTAATAGTATCAACAAGTTCAAAACTTATCTTTATAAGTGGTTCTTCAGTATAATAATAAATAGTATAAAATAACAATGAAACATCTCTTACAATATATTCAATAATCGTAGATACTGAATACGAGATATACTTGAGATGAGTTTGAATTCATTCAAACAAAATTACAAAGGGATTGTAAAAAATATCAAACTGAAAGAATTATTATAAATGTACAACTATGTAAATAAAATATAAAAACTAAATGGGCATTTTGCCTGTTCGTTTACTGAATTGTTCTATTGACCATGTACAATTGAAAAAAGAAAAGAATTAAAACAAAATACCGACAGTTTTCAATTACATTTAAAAGGTTAATATAAAAATTGGATACCTTTATATTAACCATAAAGACCATCTTACAATTATTACGTAGTTAATATTTTATTTCGCAAATACTTTTCATGGAAACATGAAAATATTAGCTATTCATATTATTAGCTATATAAACAAAAATTAGAAGAAAAATTGGTGCAAAAAGAATATACAACTTAAAAATGTATTATTGGTATTTCCTTTAACATGGCCCCAATCTGTTTCCGGTGCGGTGGATCCCTTTTTGGACCTTGAACTACTTAAATTTTCCCTTTGTCGCTTGACCTAGAATCCTATGTTCTACGCTAGGTAACTCTTGGCGTCTAGCAATATAATTCTTTCTTGGTGAAGGGTATGTATCCGCTTTCTCAACAGTTTTCTCTTTTTATTGAATCACTTGATTGTTTTTTTCCAACTGCTCTAGTACCTACTTTAACAATTTTTGCTTTAGCGTTTATTTTTATTATTGTTACAAAATTCAAATAATACTGTATATTTCATCAAAATAATTCGTGTTTCAGTATAAAATAATGTTATATTTTCTTAGGGCATATACTTCAACAAAGGTTTTGCTGCGATTTCAATTAAATAATACGAGTTGATACTGAAATAGTAACATGTGTTCACACGAAGCAACAGATCGTATAGAGATATCATAGTGAAGTTCTCTTATGGTCGTCAACACAGAGCTGTGCTTTTGTAAAACGAGTTCACAAATAAGTTAGAGCACTATCACACTCGTAGCAGAGATTTCTTCTGAGAGGAATTAAAATATGGGTAACAGAAGCTTCTGGGAAGAGGTACAGTGATTATAAACGAGAATATTTTTTAGTCGATTCTTGTGAAATAGTTTATGAAAAACATTCACAATTGTTCATACTAGAAGACACCTCTGCCCGCCTCTTAGAACAACTCCCTCTCACTGTACTTGCTTGTTTTCCGAATTCGGGATCTTTCGTTTGTCGCCTACTTAATGCCTATCCATAGAAAGAATTTATTTTAAAGTAACATGATCACTTAAGTTACAATTTTAAGGTAACAATCTCATTCCTGTACCTGAACAAAGTAATCTGGATGTTTTCTCTTACTTGCTATTTCTTTTACAAATATAATACGTATAAACTGAATTTTTAAATTTACTTATTAATTTAAATTTCTAAGAGTGATTCTTAGTGATGAAGCAAGGTTTGGAATTGTCTATCTACCGTACCACACAATATTGGTTCGTGCATTTATCTTGTGTTAATTATAATCCTGATCCATTATATTAATCATAGATTATTAATCCATTTGGAACATCTCTTGCTACAGGTACTATTCTCACAACCTAATTGAGTAATATCTCACCGCACGAAATTTCAAGAATGAATTGACCTACAGACTATAGACATTTTCTAAGAAAATCCATTTATTTATAAGCACTACTAAATTCGCTGCCGGTGCATGTCACTCCTTTCAGCATATTTACATTGGTCTTGTGATGTAATCCTGATGCAACGAGAAAATCACAGATTAAATCAATTGATAAACAGAGTACAGTGTAGACTCTAAACTTTGCATGCAGCTATATCGAAGCCAGTTACACGAAGAGTGGTGGCGTATATTTGAGTAATGAACTTTTTCCATGTTTGAATACATTACACATTTTTTCATCTAAAAAACGGGTAAAAATGGATACTGAATGAGTTGTAGATTTTATGAAAATATCCGTACTACGAACTTATCAAACTTATAAAATATTTTATTGGTACAATATAACAGAATCAAAATTTTAACACTTTTCTAATTATGACTTATTTTGCTGATAATGATTTCTCAATTACAAAACCTATCATAAACACAAACTGCACGATAAAGGAGAGAAATCGTGTACGACTTTGAAGGCGGTAATATTAGTATGTCAAAGACCTTTAGTAAAAACCGTCTCAATTGTATCTCAGATCTAGATGGCTCACATACAAATCCTGTCTGCTGATTTGGTCCATTTTGTCTGCTCCTTGTACTGTCCCTCTATCCTCCTTCCTCTGTTTGTTAAGATCTTTGTATAGACCAGTGAGAGTGAGCATAACAAGGTAGAAAATGGTATTGGCTTCTTCCTTTTAAAAAAATTATTGATAATGACGTTATTGATAGACATATAGGCAATAGACTCATTCAACATGTATCACAATGGCATTTTTATTATTAGAGTGTTATATTAGAAAACTAGCAGTAACCCGCGGCTTTGCACGTGTTTTCCTACTGAATAGCAGGAACGTTATATGCATGTCATTAATAAATATCTTGATAAACACTTTTAAAATAAGTTGCGATCACTGGAATATATTCTATTCTGCCGATCAATTTCATAATAATTGGACTTTAAGTTAGACCAATGTTTGAGTGCCTGAAGTCAGAGAATGATATAGTTCTTCTAGGGCTTGAAACTCAGTTCAATTACCCCTATGAATAGTTTGTATTCATGAAAAATCTGTTCTTGTCTCTTTTGAGAAACTGAGGCACATGAGTGAATAATTTCATCTTTCTAAATCATTTATAAATGTAAACAAAATATAGTTCTCTTAGGGATTGCAACCCCATTTGAACCTCTATAGGTGGTTCATATTGATGAAAATATTTTATTTGTCTGTTAAGTCCATAAGCCAAGTTTACTTATAACCGTGTAACCCTTTTTATCCCATATGTGTGATAAGGCGGTAGATCTTCATGAAAATTGTGTTTTTTATCCGGTGAAAGTAGAAAATACGTGTTTTTCAAATATTATCTTTTGGACATCGAAAAGTTGAAAAACAAACAGTTCTACTTTGGATTTGCAACCCTACATTTCAAACTTTCAATAAGTTTTTGATCTTCGTGGAATTCTTTTCAGTTTTTCTATTTAGGTCCAGAAGCATAACCGTGCCAAATTTCAACGTTCTGTTAGTGATGAGTGAGCCAGTGAGTCAGGAAGTGAGTGTGTGGGTAAGTGAGATAGTGACTGATTCAGTGAGAGCTTTGTCTTTTAATACGAGTTTTGCCCTTGCCCCCGTATATAAAGATAACAAACAAACAACAAAGTTTACGATACATTTTAGTATTTTCAGGGTGTTTTATATTCAAATTAATAATGAATCATAGTTTAAAATACGAGATAATATGGGATAATACGAAGCTATGGGACTGTAAGGCACGACGAGAGAAATTTTAAAATGTAATCTCCAAGTTATGTTTAATCCTAAATAAATTAATTTAATTTGTTAATACTTGTTTATTAGGATTGTTTAGCAGTTTGCATAACACTGAAGGTAGGACAAACTCTACGAGCACAAGATGTGTTTTTCATTGGTATATACAAATAATATTTCCTTACGTAATATAACACTTAAGAGGTACCGAATTCAGAGAATTCTCTTTAATGATTTTGATGTATCAAATTTTTAAGTCAACAAGTTAGTTTTTGAGTCAACAGACTATACCTTTATATGGATAATGCGTATGACCCATAGGCCATTCACTGTGTATTCATTGATAATTCTCACATTACTAATGGAATATTTGTCTAAAAATGGTTAGGTATCCCGAAGTGTAAATGCCAGGATGTATATCCCACCCATATAGGTCCAGGATATAGTTCCAAATTGTTTGCATGCCAAGTTTATTACTCTTTCCTTTATATACTTATACTATAAGCTGCATTATCCATCTTAAGTTTATCTTTCTCACGAGGGCAATACATATAATTCGGTAAAAGATAGTATTTGACACTATTGAATGCTTTATAGTTCATAAGTATTTAAACTGCAGTGTTTTAAACTAACCTTTGGTCATTGCACTTGAAAAAAAGTCCGCTCCGAGTAGCAAAAAACAAAGCTATGCTGTCCTGTGAAGTTATTTCATGCATGCATTGACGCAGCAATTTCAGGCTTCACTCCCACAATGAATACCCAGATTGTGTCCCGTTTGTAACAATAATTTTCTCATATAGGTTCTTTGTAAATTATGTATTATAATACACACCCAATAGAGTGGGGAATGTTTTAATTTTATATCCCGTTATTTACAGCAGAACGAATATATCTAATTATTGTAATAGCGATGTATCAACAGTAAGTACCTATTAAGGCAAGAACTTTGATGTTATCTACTGAAAAATATTATTCAAGTAAGCCCTTAAAATTACATTCAATCTTATACTTGATCTAAAAATTATTTGAGATATAGATAATACACATCCAATGCTCTAGTTTTTTAATATTTTTATTGATTACTCAAGGAAAATCCTAAACCTTTTTATACTTCAACGTTTCAATGTTCAAAAAATATAAACTTTACAAAGAGTACAAAGAAGCGTTTAAATGTATTGTAATAATATCTTTAAAATGAGAGATGTAGCCTCGAAAAGTGTTTTATATATATTTCGTATAATGTACATTTCAAATTCTAAGAATTCATCATCAGGTACTTTTAGGTTCACCGATGATGAATAAAAAATACATCAAAAAGTGTTAAAAAGGTTTATTATTTTGTGTGTATATATATATATATATATATATATATTTAAAATTATACATTTTACATAAATACATGATTAAATATAATACCGTAAAAAGTGTTCGGAGTTTAGTATTACCTTAGGAAGTAAAACTCAAAACTCTTAAACTACAGCTCTTTGGTTGTAAATATAACTTTTGATTATATTATTTACACAAGAGATGACTCAAGCAATGTTACAAATTGAGGCATTCCATAAGTGATCACTCGGACTGCCCTGTGTGGAGTGAAAAGATCATGTGCTCACAGAACAGGTAACAAATATTTGAACAATATCGTATATCAAAATTTACTGAAATAATCCTCCGGACTACAGCACACCTTGTCTCCATGAATGATTAATCTCCTCTGTAACCAATACAATGAAAGTTGTATCTCAGTAGTACTTAACTCTACAGCACACCTTGCCTGCATGAATGATATATCCCCTCTGTAACCAATACAATGAAAGTTGTATCTCAGTAGTACTTAACTCTACAGCACACCTTGTCTGCATGAATGATTTATCTCCTCTGTAACCAATACAATGAAAGTTGTATCTCAGTAGTACTTAACTCAACAAATCTAGTCATCTACCTGCACCTATTCAAACAATAAAATCTGACACATCTTTCAAACAATTAGATATACTAATATTTTTGTGCTTCAACACTGAATTAAAAATACTGACAACGTTCTTGGTAGTCATATTGAGCCTTTGGTTACCTATTCCCTATTATTATATCCATATTATTATTCCCTATTAGTTTTACGTGTGCCAATGTCTAATATGACAATCAGAACACTACCAGTATTTTATTTAACTCTTCTTGTAACTCACATGAACTTACCTTTTAACAAAAGGAATTTTGAACTTGAATTGTGATTCCAAAGACCTAAGTTTACTCCTGCTAAAAGGAAAGCAAAAAAAAAAAAAAAACTTTAAACGTGAATACTCCACGAATATTTATCGTCCAGTAACCCATAGGAGCATATTATGTCCTTAAAAGACAATTTCAGCTGTTATGAGTGTTTTATACTCAAACAATACGCTTCTCCAAACACTCGAGGAGTAACAACCAAGTTGATGACTTTACGACCTGCTAAGATCGTACGATAAATCAACAATTGCGGCTATACTGCTATAAGCTGTCTATAACTAAGGCAGTAGCTTTTTTACAACAAATAAATTGTTTATGGAAGTTACGGAGGTATTTTTTGTTGCAGTCTATTATATTTAATGTATTAATCGGTACATTTTACTATATTTAAAAACGTAGTAAGTGTGTTGAATCATTGTTCGAATTGAAAATTACTTCATGAAGATTATTTCCATATTAATTTTAGTATAATTTTCAAATTTTTTATTTCTCAACTCATAAACAAAATTTTTATAAACGTAATTTAGTTTATATGGTAACTACGGCATAACATTCTTGTATTTTAACTTTTTAGTAATATGAAACATCATTATACTCAAGTAATTAATCAAGTTAAAATCTTTTTTTTTTTTAATTATACGTATTTTCCGGTTACGAAAGAAATTATATGAAAAAGAAGATTTATGGATTCACCTTGAGACCTTTTCTAGGGATTTAATAACTAAGGTCATTAGAATTGTTCAATTAAATATTTTCGACAGAACTATGATTACAAAGTTAAAAAGCTTTAATGATCAGTATTCTCCTTGATCAATCAAGATCATTGTAACCGGACACGGGATCAGCTGAAACCAAAGTAATCCGGCTTGATATGACCCATGAGGCCACATCAGTCCCTTCGAGTCCAGCTGAGGTAGAATCATCACTAATGGCTAGCAACCCCTTATTAGCAATCCTCCTTTCTGCAAGCTTAGCGCTGAGTTCACACACTAACATGAATATAAACTAAATATACCCTATTGCCTCTATAGGCTTATAAACAAGACATTCCGGAAGCCGAGATACAATTTACACTGTATAACCAATCAACCCGGATTTTCTTGAAATCTATAGCGAATTTTTTTCTCTTTAGTGGGTTGAGTCCAACCGCCCACCAAGGATAAAACCCCGTTGGAGGGTATTGAAGGATTAAAAACTTAATTTCTTTCTCAGATTGTATTTTTATATATTGATGCATGAACAAACGATCGTCAGACACATATACAATAGTTTAATCAGGTCAGCCTACTAGGTTAAGAGACTGCAAGTACCTCATTAAGGGTCTGTATACGGTTACCTGGCACTGATTTACATTTGCGTTAGTGCTTTATGCTGGTTTTAATTTTATCAAGCTATAAAAAGTATTATACGTAAAGAAATTAGCATTAAGCGTTTTGATACCCTCCCACTTCAACTTACATCATAACACAGGTGACGATCTATTTTTTCTTTAGCGGAAATTTCTCTATCGATTAAAAATACACAGGTTGTATAAAATGAATAGAAATCAATTTCAGTCCGTCGCGAAGCAGAAGAGTCCCACACTGAATCCCACGTGTATTTAATAATGTATCTTACATCATCAAACTGTTTGTTAAACAACTATAGTCAACCAGTATGGATGCTCCTGTCCAGAGTGACCAATGAATGGTCCTGTTCTTGTTTATAGAACAAACAATACACATTTCCAAATTTTAAATCGTCATTATCAGAATATTAAATTTTGAAATCTTCTAAAGCGGTTTATTTGGGAGAGAACGTTAATACACTAAACTATTTTCCTTAAGACAGTATGAAGTTCATGGAGGCTCCAATACTCCTAGAGTACATATTATTTTAACAATAATCATGTAACCTGTACAAAACGTCTATAAGCTTAGTCATGATATTTTGCACACAAAAAGGGAAGAAGAATGGTTTGAAAAGAACGTATAAATACTTCTTTTTAACATGTTACTTTTAGTTTTTTCATATACATATTTTTTATTATATGCATGCATGTAATCCCTTTATAAATTTACTAAAACGCATGTTTAAAACTTATATACTGAGTGTGAAGGGAAATACCCGATTTTATTTTAATTATCAAATTTAAATACTCAAAGTGTTATTACTTTTACGATATCCAGTACTCTTAATAATGAAAGAAACTATTTTATAATAGACTGATTCCTAAAACGTTGATTGTATACAAAATGGCGGCCGTTCAAAGGTTCAATATTGACTTTATTTCAACAGCCGCCATGTTGTAATGAATAAATCTTATGAGGTGTGGTTTGTGACATTATATTAAAACAATAAAGACCTTTAAAATTATATTCATGTTGACACCAACGGTTGACACAGACTTGCATTTAGGATTTCCATGACACTCTCCCAATGGGCTGTCCTCCAATGTGGGTTTGTGCAGTTTGTAGATTGTATCTTTGTTTTATGGTTTAAAAATATAAAGATATTTCTAGACATATATATTACAAACTGTAAGTGTTCTTATATACGACCTTATATTATTATATAGTAATTAACCCTTTCAGTCCCACTGTCCATGTACATGGACATCAACTTTAGGATTTTTTTAAATTTTGTTAAACTACTTTTTATGCTGTTAAATCCCACTGTCCATGCTCATGGACTTGTTCTTTGCAAAAAAAAAACACCTATAAACTAGTTTTGTTGTCTTTGAAGTTCATTAGTAATGTTATTTTGGTTGACGTCAAGGGACAGCTGATGTTGTTGTTGACATAACCTCAATAAATTTGGAAGTAAAACAGCTGAGTAAATTTTTCCATATAAAAATACATATTTCTTGAAAGAAAAACATACACGTAATGTTTTGATGTGAAATACGTGTATTTATCTTTATTATAGTGGTTTCAGGAATTTTCCAAATATGGGTGTCCATTTACGTGGACACTGGGTTTTGCTTCAAGTCGGCAGGGGCATTTAAAAATTAAATGTCTTCGATTTAGAAGGCCTTGGAATAGTGGATTTGTGATTTTTTGGTTACTGTAAGGGCGAAACTTCCAGTGTAAGTGTACAGTTTTAGGTTATGACAATTGGACCATCTGCCAGAAGTTGACTCGAAAAAAGAGGCTACACGTTGTAAGAACCAGAATTGCAAAGGAAAACCCCATGTCTTTTGCACAAAGTGCCAAGTACATTTATGCCTTTTGTCATACAGAAATTGTTTTATTATGTATCACACATAAAGTATGTCAAATTATGATTTTTTATCATCTAATTTCGATGTTTTTGCAATTTTGTTTAATTATTCGAAATGAAAGGGTATAATAATAATAATAAAAAAATATGTTATACTTCTTGTAGAATTGTTTTGTGTTATTTCAAGCCTCCCATTTAGTCATTTTTTTTTAAAGGAGACCTTTCAATGTGACCACTTAAAATTTAAATGGCCCCCTTTCACTTTCATATAGTCCCACTGTCCATGTAGATGGACATACCCAAAAAATCAATTAAAAAAAATTTAAACTAAAAATTACATATGTGTGTTTAAACAACCCCAAAGAACAGGTTTTTTAATGAAAAAGAATTTTTTTGGACAAAAAAAATAATTCGGGACTGAAAGGGTTAAATAGCATTTACATGTATCATACACCAAACTTCATAAAATTTGAGCGAAATCTTTGTATATATATATATATATATATATATATATATATATATATATATAAATTGTGTGTGTGTGTGTGTGTGTGTGTGTTTTCACTGAACTGCTCTTAAACGGCTCTACCGATTTTAATGAGTTTGTTTAGTGTATTCAGGTGGATTCGAGAATGGTTTAAATTTACAAATTTAAGCAGGTACAAGTTAAATTAAAAAGATAAAAGATGCGAGACAATTACGTATATTAAATAGTCACATAATATTTGAAGGTGCTAAGTTATGACGCATATTTGTCTTTGAAATAACATTCTGGTTGAACTTAAAGCTTGAGTGTTAGACCACTTTAAGATAAAGTACATGTACGTGTACCATGCGTCTATAATTTTGATGTGGTTCACAGGACACCTCAGCCTGCCAAAATTTAAAAAATTCAATTTATAAATTTGAGCAGTAATGACTATCATAAAGACATTTTCTTTATTTATTAAACGATACTTAAATTAATGTGTGTATGTAAAATTAACTTAATTTTTGTCATTCTTTACATATTCGAACTGAAGGAAACAGGATTTTTCCGGACATTTGCCATCGTTCAGTGAAACAAGAAATCAGTAACACTACGTTTCGAGATCTGCAATCTGATCTCTTCTTCAGGTAAAGAACTAACCTAATACATAATTACAAACTAGGTTAATTTCTAGGTGTTTCACTGAACCATGGCAAATGTCCGGAAAAATCCTGTTTCCTTCACAATCCTTTCATCGTCAAAAATAACCTTCAAACAAAATATTCGAACTGTTGCACAAACAGATGATTTTATTTTTATTACAATTTCTGAAAACTGTATCAAAAATTCTAATCCTCATCCTAATAATATTATAAATACAAAAGTGTCTTTGTTTGTTTGTTTTGCTTTCACGTGTAAACTATTGAAACGATTGTACTAAGATTGTACATGGGTATTCTTACGGTCCCTGGGATGAACATAGGGCTATCTTATTTTGAAACTTCCTCTGGGTTACGCCCCACTGGTTTCTAAGTAGCGTAAATCCCATCTTGGTCTCTGAAGTTGTGTAATATGAAAGAGCTTGTTAAAAGTAATCATTCTGTGTTTATTTACATTTTTATAGATTGAAAGCATAACAAAAGTAACAACCATTCTTGGTAGCCTGACAAACCTCGTAATATATGTTTTTAGATTTTACCTATTCTAGATGTAGGCCTACTAAATTGGAAATGTGCATATTATGTAAGGTATTGAATTTTTTTTCCTTAGACATTGTAAAAACAAGTGGAATGACAAAGCAATACACGAGTAACCATTTCTCACTGATGAAGTATATGATACTGATTAGGTATGTAAATACTGATATACTTCCTAGACTGGACCGAGGAAGTAGTATGATACTGCAAACAATTATATGAATTATGGTATGATATTAGGAAGCAAGAACATGTACTTTACTGCATCATGTAGTATCATATTTACTTATGGATGACAACTGTCATAATGTAAGATTGAATGATGTAATGTGTTAGTATTATTTATGTTGATTTCAGTTTTTAATTTTCAATTTTCAAGATATATTTATTACATATATATATATATATATATATATATATATATATATAATTTATAAAACTGTACTGTTTTAAACAACAATTTAAACTCATTGTAAAATCATATACAGGTTCATATATTATTTTGTGTGGCAAAATAGCGACCTCCAATTTTGCGTTGAAAATAGTATGAATTTTAACTAAAAGTGAAAAACCTGAAATAATAATTACTTACAATTTTGCTTAAATTCTGGCCCTCTTAATAATGAACACTAAAAAAATGGGTACTTACCTGATGCATGATGTATGACTAATTCCATTTTTAAAATATCATAGGACAATATCGTATTATACCACAGCTCTAAATGTTATAAAATATTGTTAATATTTTTTCATTTTATAAAGAAACAAACGCGTAATGTCATTATTAATGTACTTTTATCTGTAAATATTTATCAAATATTAATCATTAAGTCTAAAAGACAATGTTACTATCCAACGTAGATTAATTAGAAATGGTAATGGTAAATTAGAATGGTAATAAATATACACTTTTTGACGTATTTTCTTGATTATAGCAACAAGGAAAACTCAACATTAGCGTCAGAAATAACATTCATTCAAACCAGAAGTGCTCATGCTCATATAGATGTAAAACTTACGAAATTGCGTGCGAAGCCGCTGGTAACGGCTAGTAAACTTATAATGTACTGCTAGTAAAGTCTAAATTACACACACACACTCAAAAAACACTTTTTTTGGTACGAACACTCTAATGCAAGGGGTTTAAATACAAGTCGGCCTTATTACTTCATCATTTATATCTCAAAAGCAATGACCACATTTATAACTTCCAATGTAGCTATGGATGTTTAAAGAGGATTGGATAAGTTCTACAACTTAATAACAATGGACAACACAGGATAACTCTACAATTCTCCTCTAGAAAGATCAGGAATGTTAATATGTAAATTGCCGTTCACTCTCTGTATCATATAGTGAATAGTACGGAATTCCAATGTAACGATGAAGTGTGATACATTCATTGCCACAATTTAACGTCAATCGTGACAGAGACTATGGCAGTCTGCCAACATACAAGGAGAGTTCCTCCAAGTCTGCCAACTTTCAGGATGCGTTTGTCTCGGTGAATGCCTCTTTACACCGTTCTAAAAACTTTCATTATTCATCGTGATACTACGCTGAAATAAATTATGTTCAATATGTTTGATAGTGTGATTTTTGTTCAAATGTGTGAATCCTAATTTAAAATAGTGTAATATATTATGGCTTATAGACTGAGCATTAGCGGAGTAACTTGAAAACTTCCATTTTCTTTAGTTATTGCCTCTCTGTTTATCAGTACGATATCATGAGAGCGAAATGACCTATAGACTTGAAATTTTGCAAGAAACTTCATTGGTCTTATGGGTAACTATGATTGCAACGAGATAATCTAACAATAAATCTATTTTCAAACAAACTGGATATGAAACTTTATCTCATTAAGTAACATATGTAACTTAATGAGCTTATAGACTTTAAATTTTTCAAGAAACTTCATTGGTCTTATGGGTAACTATGATTGCAACGAGATAATCTAACAATAAATCTATTTTCAAACAAACTGGATATGAAACTTTATCTCATTAAGTAACATATGTAACTTAATGAGCTATAGACTTTAAATTTTGCAAGAAACTTCATTGGTCTTATGGGTAACTATGATTGCAACGAGATAATCTAACAATAAATCTATTTTCAAACAAACTGGATATGAAACTTTATCTCATTAAGTAACATATGTAACTTAATGAGCTATAGACTTGAAATTTTGCAAGAAACTTCATTGGTCTTATGGGTAACTATGATTGCAACGAGATAATCTAACAATAAATCTATTTTCAAACAAACTGGATATGAAACTTTATCTCATTAAGTAACATATGTAACTTAATGAGCTATAGACTTGAAATTTTGCAAGAAACTTCATTGGTCTTATGGGTAACTATGATTGCAACGAGATAATCTAACAATAAATCTATTTTCAAACAAACTGGATATGAAACTTTTATCTCATTAAGTAACATATGTAACTTAATGAGCTATAGACTTGAAATTTTGCAAGAAACTTCATTGGTCTTATGGGTAACTATGATTGCAACGAGATAATCTAACAATAAATCTATTTTCAAACAAACTGGATATGAAACTTTATCTCATTAAGTAACATATGTAACTTAATGAGCTATAGACTTGAAATTTTGCAAGAAACTTCATTGGTCTTATGGGTAACTATGATTGCAACGAGATAATCTAACAATAAATCTATTTTCAAACAAACTGGATATGAAACTTTATCTCATTAAGTAACATATGTAACTTAATGAGTTATAGACTTGAAATTTTGCAAGAAACTTCATTGGTCTTATGGGTAACTATGATTGCAACGAGATAATCTAACAATAAATCTATTTTCAAACAAACTGGAAATGAAACTTTATCTCATTAAGTAACATATGTAACTTAATGAGCTATAGACTTGAAATTTTGCAAGAAACTTCATTGGTCTTATGGGTAACTATGATTGCAACGAGATAATCTAACAATAAATCTATTTTCAAACAAACTGGATATGAAACTTTATCTCATTAAGTAACATATGTAACTTAATGAGCTATAGACTTTAAATTTTGCGAAGCCTGTTATGCAACATCGGGGTAGCATACAGTACAGATTGAAAGATATAGTCGTATAAAAAACTAAAATTTATAAAATAACCTCAATTAGAATACGTTCTGAAGGTTATAAAATGTGTTATTCTATTGGAAGTCACCGATCGGATTTCATTCTTTTGTCTTACGAGTTGTTTGCGGTTAACGATCTTATTTATCTGCAAAGAAAGAACGATCAAAGTCAAGCAATAAAGAGAAAAGAGAGTAATTGCTCATTGGAAAGAATCAATCAGGTTGTGTTGTACAATAAGCTACATATCCCTATATTGTATTTATGAAAATAGCCCATTCTTTTAACAATTAACCATCTATGCTGTAGTTTATATACTAGTATATAGTATGCTACTCGTATATACTAGTAGCTGTATTCACTACCCTATTGTGGGTAATTAGAAAGAATTACAATCTTTTCTTTGTTGTATCTCATATAATTAATTGTTATGAGTAGTCATAGCAGAGCAAGTACTATGAAGTATGTCCATGGCTTTGAGTGTTCACATTGTTACACACGATTGTATGCTAATTACAACCACCGAGATATCGTTTTTCCTATTTTGGACATCATCAAAAAATCTGGTCTCATAAATCTTTTATCGTTTGGAGTAATTTTTTCATGCTCGTTTTGTTGTTAATGATCACGTTATAACAGGAATGTCGTTAAATATAGACTTATTTGGTTTTATAACAAATTAAAAATTAGTTAATTGGTCTGAAACGTATTTTGCAATTCTTAACATTTTTGCCACAGTGGTAAATGTTTAGAGGACACGCTAGAATCCAGAATAAATTTATTTGAATTCAAAAACAGATTTTAATATCTGCATTCCAATGAAATTCCAAAAATAAGATTATCTGATGATATTAATGGTTTATCATTTATATTCAGTCTTTATTATAATTGAGTCTTCTTTATAAGAAAATCCTTACTGAATATAAATGACAAACAATTACTGCTAACAGTTAACCGTTACTTTAACAGTTCGTTGAAACACAATTCTTAGTTTCTAAAGTGAAGCATTTATGAATATGAGACGAG
Source organism: Homalodisca vitripennis (assembly GCF_021130785.1). Taxonomy (NCBI): domain Eukaryota; kingdom Metazoa; phylum Arthropoda; class Insecta; order Hemiptera; family Cicadellidae; genus Homalodisca; species Homalodisca vitripennis. Next base: position 125,532,391 of record NC_060211.1, on the reverse strand, counting down.
ACCTATTAAAATCGCACTTTTAAATTTAAGCCCCATGTTGAAAATGGAGTTTCAAATTCACGGCCGCAACTGACTAGAATTTCCTCTGAACATTTAATTACATTAGTTCCTGACATAATATATCTGGACAAAATAGCTGTTCAATTGTTAAAACTTACATAAAAATTTAATTCATTTAGTATTAAAAATTATTGATGTATCTTAGGCTGTATATGAATACAGGGGATAGCCCATTTATTTTTAAATAACATGCTCATATGTTTCCATGACTACGACAAATTAAATCCCAACAAATATTTGAGATATAAATATAGGATATAATAAAGCTGTGGTGATGCCTGCTATGTCAAGTGTATATCGCAATAGCCGAGAAGACTCGGGTATCAGGAGACTAGGCTCGTTCTGCTGCCAAGTGTCTGGAGGCAGGTAAGCCTCTGTTTATGTCTCTCCTGTGGTTCAGCGGACAGCCACTCAATCTAAGCCACTTTAGAGCCATCTGAGGGCGCCCTCGGCTAAACTGCGTCGCGCCACCGTTTGTGGCCTTCTTAATACCTCGTGTTCCCCTCTCACACTCACTCTCAGGCTTTACTGCGAGAAAATACCTGCGGCCTTTTACATGCGTATAGTACTTTTTAAATTACTCGTATACCCATCCTGTGGGTACGAATAAACAATAAATTGGTTTGCATCGTGTTAAGAAGAAATAATAAACTTATCGAGTAAAATTAACTATGTATGTTTATTTAGTTATGTACAGTATATGGGTTTAAACAGCTATTTCAACCTTCTTAAGGTATGTAATAATACATCTTTTTTAAGTGTTATGTGAAATTTATAATGTATTTCCGTATCATATGTCTGGGAAACATATATTAAAAACTAACTTATTGTATATTTTCTCAAAGTTTTAATGCACTAACAGTTTAATACAATATATTGTGTACGAAGGTATAATATTTTAAATCTGTGTACCAACTTGTAGTAAGGCACTATATTTTATTCTCTTATTTCAGTTTTTTTCTTCTATTCTTACATAAATGTTGTTGAACATTTTTGAAGTGCTTCTCTTCCAACCCCGTGGAGCAAAAATCGACGAAATCTGGCTTCAAATAATTTATTTTAACTTTCTCACTAATTCTTAAGAATTCAGTTCATTCATGGAAAGTCTGTTCGGTGGAAAATGTTAAATGGAAGAAGAGATTAATTTAAAAGTATTCATTAGACAAAAATAATGAAGTGAAGTTTTGACAAGAATATAGTATATTAAAGAAAAATAATTAGTTTTAAAGAAGTTTAAAACATTTCTTAGATAGTTCATCCCTCCAATACAAGTACTCGTATATTGCACAGTGCATATTTAAATTTGTATATATAATATTCAAACTTTGCGATTTTATATACAATTATTCCAATTTTAGGCCTGGTTTTGGTATTATTTACTATCTAAAAGGGTCAATATTTTGCTCAGTCAGTAGGGTAATAACGACTCACACCACCGCTAAAGCAAGGGGCAGTTCAATCAAACATGGCTGGTTTTGCTAGTCGCGTCTTGCTCGCTGTGTGTTGAAGAATAAGTCAGCAACTACTGTGAAACGTCATCTCGTAATGAGTTCGATCAGGATTCCAGTTGGCCAACAATATATGAGTGGCATGTGTTGTTGTTTCGCCGTAGTGAAGTGGCACAACATAAAAGGAAGAAGACATCAAAACCCTTTCAGCTGCCAAGCAGTCATTCTATTTGTTACATTGATGTTACCACAGAGAGGGTCCACGGAAATCTCTGCCAATCAGCAGCTCCGCCTCAGGGCCTCCCAGAACGTTTGTCAGTGTCATAGACCAAGTGAGCCTGCGTTACCTACCCTCCGTTACTTATTCTTCTTGTTACCTACGACCAGGAAGAAAATGAAGCTGTGATACATCCGAGAGATTTCTCTATGATAGCCTCCCAACAAAAAATTTATTGACGACTAGATCTCAGAGTGATTGATCATTGTTAATCTTCTTAGCTTAATATTTACCTAGATTTAAGTCCTAAAATAAAATAACCTTAAAGCTTCCATCATTAAGAGCGAACATCAATTTCTCTCTACCAAGAGGAACTATACAAGATTCAAGCCAACTAGTTCAGACATTGTTTTCTTCGCTGAAAAGACATACTCTTTGCGGAAAAATCTACCAAAAATTACATTACTAATATCTAATCTAATCTAATAAACGCCAAATATATTAACAATACCATAACAATGTTTCATCACAAATCACAATTAGTACTGTATTAATATTAATAAGGTATTGTTATTTGTTTGTTTTTATTTTTGAACTAATAGGCCACAAAATATACCATTGTCTAAAACTTTGATAGAATTTTCCCGTCAAGAAGGAATGGTATATGATGTGGGATGGGGTACTGTATGGACAGTGAACGGCAGAGGAGACAGACCAGCGACAGGACAGGGATTACAGCTACATCAAGGAGGCGGGATGTGCAGGAATAGGACAGGGATGCCGGGTAGCCGAGAGTGACTTTATGTAGGTTCGGAAGTGATTAGTATTATTTGTTGTTTCGGGGGTATTTGTTCTTAGGGGTTATTTTGGGGGGGGGGTTGTTGAGGGGATATTATTCGTTGTCGGTTTTGTTTTGGTGTTTGGGAGATAGCACCGTACCATAATCTAATAAATAACTAATATTATTACTGTTTAATTTCGTTTCCTTTTCAATCACCTTGTACTGTGGGGTAGCTAAGATTAATACTATATTTATTCCATAATTAATAAACTGTCACTGGTTTTTTTTTTCTTACCAGTACATTGTAGACAAAACCATTATTATTCTGTTACTACCGTTATTTATGAATTTTCTTTTGTTATTATTGTTATAACGATACCGTCTTTATTTTAAATCTACTAACTTTATGAGTTCTTATCACTTGAATTTGTATTACTGTTGCCATTATTATTTGGTCTTTTGTCATTATTGTTGCCACAAATGGAAAAGTTCTTTAAATTACGAGTTAAAGTTATGAGTAAAATTGTATTATTATTCTTTTTTATTGTCATTACATGCTGTTATTATTTGATTTCCTTCTGTTAACAAGGTACAAATTAAGCGCTATTTGAAGCGTCAACTTATTTTAGAAATGTGTTGTGTTATGGATTTTGGCCATATTGAGTTATCTTGGTTGATAGATTATTTATTATTTGTTATCTCTCATAAATGGTGGATCCGGTTAAATAAATAAAAAAATAATTGATGGAAATATATTTCTTGTTTCTAAGAATAATTTGTTATTTATTAGTTCAAATAACTTCAGAGAAACTAGAATAGTTGAGATGGGCGTTGCTAACCAGCCAATTACACAACCCAAATGATTGTAAAATCTCTTAATGATAGACTTGGCTATAAGCGTTAATATCTAAAGTGGGTTCAGTAGTTAAAAGAACTAACATATAAGGCCAGAACTTCAACTTAGTTCTTTCGGTTTCGAAAGTTCATCATGTATTCCATTAACTCCAGTCGGTGAAACAGTTTTGATTTAGTGAAATAATTTATCTACCATCGGTATAATAGTTTTACCTTGTATGTGTATGAAATTAAGGTAAAAGTTTGTTTTTGTAAAGCAGAACTATTAAAACTTTCCTACCTTCTAGTTGGGTACACAGAGCATTCATTCACAACAATTTGAGTTAGTAGCAATAGTCTTTAATCTTAAGTCATAAACGTTGATTAGTGACATAAAATTGTATGACAGAATATTTATGTAAGAATTAAAACGTGTATGTAAGAATTTCAGTCTTATTGCAACCAACATGTTTTACAAAGACACGTAAAGCACAATCTATGTAAAATCTATATATATATATATATATATATATATATATATATATATAGATTTTACATAGATATATATATATATATATTTATATATATATATATATATATATATATATATAATATAGATTCTTGCTTATATGTTTCGTGAACACATTCATGCTGTCCTATAACAATATAAAATAATGAAACTATTTAAACGTGTTTACGAATTTTTGTTTTGTTTAACCATTATATACATATTTTGATCCCTAAGTAAATATTTACGATAGTTTTCTAAGTCAGAAGTCAGCCTCTTTGACCTCGGGCTCAAGACTAATGCGTTTATATTCCACTGATCCTTGTCTCTTTGATCCAAGATTCCCTCGCTGAGCCTATAATCCCTCTAACATAGCACCATTAACACTACTCTTAAGTCATTACTACCCCTTTACTTCCACGTCTACTTAACTACAATTCATCCTATAAACACACAACAAATGACGACAACACTAACTATTTTTAATTCACATAACACGTTGATGACATCTTCATATCTCAGGTGGTATTCTTTTTTGCACCTGATTAATCCTCTCTACCATTATTTTAACTGTATTAGTATTTTCACCGGTTATTCTTAACATTTCAAGCTACAAAAATTCTAAACCATGACATGAATTTGAAAACTAGCCCAAAACGTAAAGCCGTAGGTGTCTGTCCTTAACCACTTTCCCTCCGGACCATTCCCTTCCTGAACTCATCGTTTTAAATAACGTACAATATAACACGCAGTGCCAATATTGGAGTGTCTCCCAAGTCTCTTTCATTCTTTGGTGCGTGTAACATCTATTGTGTAGTGAAGTTACACTGGGTTCATTGCCACTACAGCTATGTGCTTGATTTTTTTTATTTACAACTTATTTTGTTGTCAACTTAGACTCTAGCGAATAGGTTGTTTTAGCTTTTTGTATATGCTTAACCTTGTGACTTTAAGGTTCCTTGATGGCTAAAGAGGACAGATTCAATGCTCGAAACGTAGTTTTCATTCTGTAACATATAACGATGACACGTTATAAAATCCTGTTACTATCACCTAGTATCCTGTAGGTATACTGAAACCGTGACCAGAAAAAAAACTTTAGAGAAAGTGCCGACAACTGATATATCAACCAGTTGACTAACCAGTTAATTTTATGTCATCACGAATTTTATCTGTAATGGAAGGTTTTACAACAAACGTATTTGTAAAAATTCAGGCTGTTCATGATTAAATCTCTGACGCTAGAGACGATACTCTCAATATTTTGATATTTCACTATATCTCATAACATAAGTTTCTTTTTACTCTAAAACTATCCTCCATGTTCGTGGTTGGCTCCTATATTCCTGGTCCACACAAGCTCCAAGTTCAATAGTTACTAACTTAGCCTAATCTTATTGATTGCTCATAAATGACCGAGAACGGTTACTATCACATGCAGGACCATTATGTAGGTCACACTTCTCCATTTGCACGTCAAATTTTAAACAATAATTTATTGTGTCCGTTACTCATAATTGTATGTACTATTTAACTCATTCGAATAGTTTGACTCGAATAATAATTACTTCTCAGCACTCAAAAAATAATTAAAAATATAAAATATTAGACATATGACTCACATATCAACTTTATAAACCATTCGATAATTATAATATTCTCAACTAACTATCCTTAACCAACAAATATCTTATTTAAGTATGGTTTTAAATAAACGTAATTCGAGCCATGTAGATTTTTTGTTATAATATCAAAAGCTGCAAATAGCAAAAGATTATAAAGTCAACAGAACACCTAGAAGTGATCAATATTTAATAGTAAGTCAGTAAGGGAGACCAAGACATTTACTCCATTTTTCATAAAGTGTAAACAATAAAATAAAAATATTCTGATCATTTTATTTAACAAGATGTAGCATTGAAAACTACCGTTTAAATTAATACAAGACATTAGACGTTGGAGGTCTGGTGGAGACTATTACAATAAACCCATTAGTGCTGAGAGTCTAGACCCTCCCGGTCGATCTTCACAGTAATTATCTTTGTTTCTCGGCATTAGTAACCACCCTAGATAGTAATACACGACAATATACCGTTGAGAAGCTGGCAGAGTCTATTACAATAAACCCATTAGTGCTGAGAGTCTAGACCCTCCCGGTCGATCTGCACAGTAATTATCTTTGTTTCTCGGCATTAGTAACCACCCTAGATAGTAATACACGACAATATACCGTTGAGAAGCTGGCAGAGTCTATTACAATAAACCCATTAGTGCTGAGAGTCTAGACCCTCCCGGTCGATCTGCACAGTAATTATCTTTGTTTCTCGGCATTAGTAACCACCCTAGATAGTAATACACGACAATATACCGTTGAGAAGCTGGCAGAGTCTATTACAATAAACCCATTAGTGCTGAGAGTCTAGACCCTCCCGGTCGATCTGCACAGTAATTATCTTTGTTTCTCGGCATTAGTAACCACCCTAGATAGTAATACACGACAATATACCTTTGAGAAGCTGGCAGAGTCTATTACAATAAACCCATTAGTGCTGAGAGTCTAGACCCTCCCGGTCGATCTGCACAGTAATTATCTTTGTTTCTCGGCATTAGTAACCACCCTAGATAGTAATACACGACAATATACCGTTGAGAAGCTGGCAGAGTCTATTACAATAAACCCATTAGTGCTGAGAGTCTAGACCCTCCCGGTCGATCTGCACAGTAATTATCTTTGTTTCTCGGCATTAGTAACCACCCTAGATAGTAATACACGACAATATACCGTTGAGAAGCTGGCAGAGTCTATTACAATAAACCCATTAGTGCTGAGAGTCTAGACCCTCCCAGTCGATGCACAGTAATTATCTTTGTTTCTCGGCATTAGTAACCACCCTAGATAGTAATACACGACAATATACCGTTGAGAAGCTGGCAGAGTCTATTACAATAAACCCATTAGTGCTGAGAGTCTAGACCCTCCAGGTCGATCTGCACAGTAATTATCTTTGTTTCTCGGCATTAGTAACCACCCTAGATAGTAATACACGACAATATACCTTTGAGAAGCTGGCAGAGTCTATTACAATAAACCCATTAGTGCTGAGAGTCTAGACCCTCCAGGTCGATCTGCACAGTACGGTAATTATCTTTGTTTCTCGGCATTAGTAACCACCCTAGATAGTAATACACGACAATATACCGTTGAGAAGCTGGCAGAGTCTATTACAATAAACCCATTAGTGCTGAGAGAGTCTAGACCCTCTCGGTCGATCTGCACAGTACGGTAATTGTCTTTGTTTCTCGGCATTAGTAACCACCCTAGATAGTAATACACGACAATATACCGTTGAGAAGCTGGCAGAGTCTATTACAATAAACCCATTAGTGCTGAGAGTCTAGACCCTCCCGGTCGATCTGCACAGTACGGTAATTGTCTTTGTTTCTCGGCATTAGTAACCACCCTGGATAGTAATACACGACAATATACCCTGTAAGAAGCTGGCAGAGTCTATTACAATAAACCCATTAGTGCTGAGAGTCTAGACCCTCTCGGTCGATCTGCACAGTACGGTAATTGTCTTTGTTTCTCGGCATTAGTAACCACCCTGGATAGTAATACACGACAATATACCCTGTAAGGATCTGGCAGAGTCTATTACAATAAACCCATTAGTGCTGAGAGTCTAGACCCTCTCGGTCGATCTGCACAGTACGGTAATTGTCTTTGTTTCTCGGCATTAGTAACCACCCTGGATAGTAATACACGACAATATACCGTGTAAGGATCTGGCAGAGTCTATTACAATAAACCCATTAGTGCTGAGAGTCTAGTCCCTCTCGGTCGATCTGCACAGTACGGTAATTGTCTTTGTTTCTCGGCATTAGTAACCACCCTGGATAGTAATACACGGCAATATACCCTGTAAGGATCTGGCAGAGTCTATTACAATAAACCCATTAGTGCTGAGAGTCTAGTCCCTCTCGGTCGATCTGCACAGTACGGTAATTGTCTTTGTTTCTCGGCATTAGTAACCACCCTGGATAGTAATACACGGCAATATACCCTGTAAGGATCTGGCAGAGTCTATTACAATAAACCCATTAGTGCTGAGAGTCTAGACCCTCTCGGTCGATCTGCACAGTACGGTAATTGTCTTTGTTTCTCGGCATTAGTAACCACCCTGGATAGTAATACACGGCAATATACCCTGTAAGGATCTGACAGAGTCTATTACAATAAACCCATTAGTGCTGAGAGTCTAGTCCCTCTCGGTCGATCTGCACAGACGGTAATTATATCTGTTTGTAAGCATTAATATCCGCATAGAGTTGGTAAACTTAGATTGCATGTAATCTGCTTCTCTTACCAATTATTTTTAACAACGTGTAGTAACATAAATGTTTTGTTCTATAATGTCTCTGTGAAATAGAATCCAGCTGTTTTAAAATAATGCTTACAGGCAAGTGGATAAGTTATTCATAAGATACTTTCATTTTTATACTATTCATGAATGTAGGTAAATCAAGAACTACATGTTTTCCTTCCTTCCTTATCAGGCCAGGTCATGAAGCGAATGTATCACACTAGGTATTATATTCTGGATATGCTTTTCACACGGCTCCTCTAGGCTGATACGGATCAAAAGATTTATATACTAGATAGTTTAAATCACAACGTTGTCTATCTGTATTATTATCTGTCTATTGTTACATTGACCTTATAGATCATAATAATAGCAATGATAAAATAATAGAAATGATAAGTTTTTAAACAAAATGAGTATGTTATGATATATCATACAACGTCGTAACACATGTAACTACGTTACTTTGTTTGATTGGTTGGTACGACTGTCATTACGTTCAATCGGCATCTTCGATTCTCTGATGTATCGGTTTATACTTAGCAATAAAATTTACCTAGATTGAGGTTCAAGGAAGTTAATAATAACTCGTATTCTTTTGAGGCGCTAAACTCAAGTCCTGTTCGACTAGGAAGAGAATGCGTGAGAAAGTTTTCTGCCTGCAAACTATTCAAAACACGGGTACTGATAATAAAGTGGACCGCTCAGCTTACAATGTAGGATTTCCCCTGTGACCTCAGGATCGCTTAAGATATTAACTTTTTTTATTAGATGTTGGCTCATCCAGATTTACCGTGAACCAAGTTTACCAATGAGGCTGTGAACATGGCCCAAACTGAGTATATTTCATAAGCAACGTAAACAAACAGATTTGGAAAGGCATAAGTCAGAAAAGGAAAGACATTATTTGATAGTCTGGTACCCAAGGTTTCAACTCTAATACTTGTGAAATGTTACTGTAGATAATTTAATGTATCTATTAAACTATAATTAACTAATAATATATCAATAAGTGTTGTATTTTAACAAAACTAGAAACCTTAAATGCAAGTTAGACTTAAACTAATACATTTGCATAAAGATTCATAGCTTTGCTTTTAAAATATTTAATATTTTACAAAACATTATTTTACTAGGGCGCAGGTAAACACTATAACGCAATAAAACGTAAAATTTTATCTTTCCGTAATCTTTCCAAGTCACAGCGAATAACAACGATATCATACTCACATCTTCCTGTAGAGTATTGCTACAAGATGACTAGACAGTTAATAAACCATAAGGAGGTGCCCTATATAGTCACCAGTGGGATAATGAGGGTTTACTATTTAATATTTACAATAAATTTATTATGAACCTACCTTCAAACTAAATTACAAAACACTGGGACACGCGAGTTGATGGCACGTAAGTTTTATTCGTATAGGACTCCCACCTATACTTTTATTTTAATTTCAAATATATTGCTCCAGTTTTTAATGTCTGACTTTTTGGCCATTGTCCGGCAATTTTACAGTTTTCCATAATTGCACTATTGCAAGTCGTAATGCAAATGTCGTGCACTATTCGTTTTGTCGAATTGGTCGAATCATGTAACTTTGTCTGTAACTCTTTTGTGGAGTTACAATGTTCATAAAAATCATAAAATTACTTATAATCTTTCTTCTTTACTCACTTGATCCTTTTCCTCCAAATTTAACCTTAGATTTCAAATTCAATTTCGCCATAGACTCCACAAAATAAAACAATACCCAATGCCAAATAACTGAACTCTTTTGACAGTTTGAGGTAATAGAAAAGCAAAGATAAAGTAATCCACATCAAAACTGACCACGCATAGTACTTGGATTGATCCTCCTCACCCTGTCATTTCAGTTCGACCCTTTACAAACACAATCTATATAGAAACATTTACTCTACATAATTTACTTATAGAGAATCAATGCCCGCGCGTTTTAAGACGTTGGACTTTGGCTTTGAGTTAATAATGGCTCATATTCAAACTCTGTCTGTAATCATTGATTTTTGTATGATTCTGGTACAGGCCAGTGTTTGATATGGTTCTGATACACGCCAGTGGCCCATAAAAACGGACAGAAATGGCTAAAAAGGGAATTGGTTTCTACTTTGCTTGTAAAAAGAAATAATAAAATAAAAACTTCATGTTTGTTTTATTCGTGCAGGCGAAGCTACAAGAAAACTAATTCTCTGTCGGAAGTCGTTCTTCCATACTTCCACGTCATCCCCCAAAATAAACCTATTCTAGACTGGAGCACTCACTCAAGGACAAGTATCGCTGTTACGTATTTTGTCAGCATCGTGTTAGGCGACCTTTTCCGAGGACTAGTTAGTCGATGTTACGGAATTTCTTTTCATTTATATTGAGATCAAACGCCTCTTTGATCTCAAATTGTATTATTAAACAATACTTTGATATTAAAAAAAACATATTTAACAGTTCTAGATATCTCTAAACGTAAATTACCATGATATTTTGTTCGGTTTAAAAATTCGAATAAAAACTAGATCAAATCAACTTAATTCCTTCATATCATAATAATAAACACAGTACAGAAAACATTAGAACTTATATTTTATATTTCCTATTCGATCTTTGTGAACACTTTTATTTTTAAATGGCAGTCTTCCTTTGGAGATAAAGTTACCGAAATCGGTAAGCCTCTTCCTTGTGTGAAAGAAAAAGTTCAGATTAGTGAGAAAGTTTATAGACCAGAGTTCAGCCGTTATCAAGTGGACAAGAAGGTAAGCACACAAACAGAAGTTGACTTTTCCGACAACGATGCGACATTTGATAGACGTTTCGCTTCAGATCAACAATGACGTTACAATAGAGGGATACGTAATTACAAGTCCGCGAATGTATCGTTTTTAGATGGAACTCCGTACTAATTGCAACTTAAATTACAATTGTCAATTAATTTCATTCGTGCCAAATTATTAATTACTGGCCCTCACAACATGATTGTGTAAAATGATTTTAAGTACAGTGAATAGGATTTCGGATATGTGGCATCGTTATTTGTTGTGATGATAGAAAATTACACTTATAAGATTGATTTTATACGTATTGGTTTGTGCTTGTTTAACCCAATAGAGGATATATTTCAATGCTCTATACGTAGTGTTCTACCCTTGTAACAATAAAGATAATAAATGTCAGAAATTCTAATATCTTTTTATATCAATTAATAGTAAATTTTAATCAAAGAAATGCTTTACAATAAAGAATTATCGTATACATTATGAACTAAAATAAAATAAGTATTTAAAGTGTCTTATGTATTAAAACCTTGTAACTTCCATCAAGGATACAACACAGAAAATAATATAAAACACTTTATTGAATAATAAATCCATACCGATATAAAGGAATACCTATTTCTCCCTAGACATGCACGGCTACTAGACTTAACTCTGTTGAGGAGCTCCGACCTCAATCATTGTTTATTGCAACTTTTATTTCAATATAGTTAATGTCCTTAATATTGTTTTAGGGATAATTAAGAACATCGATATTTTATTTAAAGGACTGATAAAATGGAGCAGGCTAGATGGGTTCTCTTAGAAAAGAAAACACCGGAGGGAAGAAGAATAAATGGCGTTCTGCCAACAGTTATCTGTTCAGTTCCTTTTCTTAGGAGCACAAAATAAACGACAGAATCTTTGCAAGAAAGATGACTTTACTAGACACCAAATGCACATATATGTAACAAGATAGATAGATCGTTTTAATTCAGGATTCATTAATTATTGCATTAATTATTTGTTTTTAAAGAATGTTTATACAATGATTTTGAACATATTTAGGACATATCACATGTATATTTTATTTTATTTTTAGTCTATTATTATTCTTAATTATAAGAATGTTTCTGACGATTGCATGATTTTTATGAGTATTTTTATTGCTTTTTAAGTAACATAAGTGCATTATATGTAGTATTGAGATGGTTTGATGTAAGTAGACTTGACTCAGCTTGGTCACACAAAACTTAATTCTGAACAGATTTTTTTTAAGTGTAAACAAAATTTGTATATATAAACTTTATGTATTCGAAAAGATACATCATGTATTCATTATTTTATTATTTATTGCAATAAGTGTACAGTTTAGTTATATATAAAATGAAAATACTAATCAGTCTACTGAAAGTATTTAAAAGCTCGTTTAGTGTCATATTTATAGTATACGATCGGTTGTTTCGGAAACGGTCTTTTAACATTTCAGTATGTTTATATTTGTAGTAAAGCACAAATAATAATTTAAGATATATTTCTTACTGCTAAACAGCTTAAATTGTTATATATATACACATGTATGGCGCGGTAGAAGAACTAATGTGTCCGGCACAGTATTACGAGTCAAGATCACTCAGTATCAGAATGTTCCAAAAGACATTTTACGAATTCTATCAAGTAAAAAATGTGATAATTGAAACTTGTACAATTAATTAATAAATTAATTTAGTTTTCATAGTGTATTTTTCAAATATTTTAGATTTACAGCAATGTTTCAAAGTCTATGACATCTACTTTTTACGCTAATTTTACACTTAAAACCAAATTTTAAACAAATCTTATTTGTTATTATTTTACGCTTTGAATTCGCCTTAAGCGAGCTTTCAGTTGCTAAAAAAGTAAGGGTTTATAAGTAAAAACATTATTTTAAATGTTCTAACATGATATTATATGATCTCAAGGGTTATTCAGTTGTACAACAACAAGGCTGTTTCTGGGAAATCCTTTTATGAATAACACAGAAACACCATCTTATGGCAACAGCCAAGTAAAGTTTGTACTTCCATACGGATAATTATTATGTAGCTCAGGCAAAACCACTTCTGATTACGGTAATTTTCCAATAATGTACTTAATTAAATATACAATTGTTCCTGGTGCTCCTGGAACACCAACTGACTTTAGGAGCACCATGTAGACTCGCAATGAAGGTGTTTATTGCACCTATACAGTTACTGTACAGTAATTTAAATTTCAGCATTGTAACGAATACTGTCTTTACTTCAATCTCGTGAAAGGGAATTTATAATCAGTTTTCAACTGGAAAGCTTCAGTGCTGTAAAATAAGAGACAAAGTTACGACACTTCATATAAGTCTTAAACTTAACGTCAAGTTAATATAAAAAAATCAAAAAAATAGGTACCTTGTTTTATTGTTATTATATGTAAGACATGTTAGAATTAATAATCTCTTTTAGAAATGATTGTTTTATATATATGAAAGATGTTGATAAATGCATCAGCTCAAATACGTATTAATGGGAACTAGAGAAAGCACTGTAAATGTATTCTATTCTTTGTAATGCTTCTTGAAAAATAAGCTATGAACTTTACAGATTGGTTTCTGGTTCCGGCATTAGCTTCAACATATCAGTGGAATACTCAAGCAGAGCGTTGGTGTTGATTGCCTTGTTTCGCTACAACATAACAATCAGAGAGCGAGTAGAGGCAAGCGCCTGCAGTTGGACTGTATGCAACATTCATGTGTTTATAAATTGCCTCCCAGCGCCTTATCTCATATGCTGTTGGCAGCCAAAACGAAACTATCACTGGATATTAAAGGTACTGGTCTGCGACAACCCACCTGTTTTGCTGTCTTAACACTTTTAAATAATGCGTATCCACAATTTCTGTGGATTTAAAATGCTATTCACAGTAAAACCTAGTATAACGTATAGTATAGTAGGTGTTTTTTTTTTTTTTTTTTTCAGATATTTAAATAAGTTCTAATTAAAAACCGGATTTGTAGCTTATTAAAATCTCATTACAGAAGATTAGCGCCAATTTAATGCCATTATTGTCTGACTGTAATATTCTGTCGATTATATACAACGTATCAAATACAATTTGCGAGAAAATTTAATCCCAACAAGACAAAATATAAACGTAGGTTTCGTGGTAAGGGAACTGTGGGCACCCATCTCAATTCGGAACAAACACCGGTGATGTAGAGGTACATAATTAACTGAGTAAATATTGGTGGTAGCTACTTCAGGTCCACAATACAAAAAAACTGTAGGCCGAAAATATCTTAATTTATTTAATAAAATTCCAGGCACCACCTTTTACAATTTATTGTAGGCGTAAAAGACTTACGTGAATGTATTCCTATCATAGTAAGCATTCGTTCAGATATCTCACCTCAAGACTCTGCTATAGGCATTTAGTTTCTCTGAAAAGTGAATTGAACTACTCAACTTGATGCATTTAAAAATTTTTAAATAATTTCATTATTTTCCCCAATTTGTTGTCAAAGTTTGATTAAAAAGGAAAAGAGTTGAGATTTTAGTCAAAAACTTCATTACACAGTTTTGAAAATAATATTTTATGAATTATATTATGAGATAGTGTATTTAAATTTCTAATTAAATCAAAAGGGCTGACTAAGCTAATAGCAGTCACAACTAATACGTACACTATGTATTCTCCGTTCGACGTCTAGACGTTATTGTCAAATAAATGTAAAAGTCACAAAAACATTTTTTTAATTATTAAAAATTATGAAATGACTTATGGAAACTTATTTTACGAAATGCTTGGAACGCTATTTAAAAAATAGCAAAACGTATGGAGCCGAGGGTAATATATGACTCTCTAAATTTTGTAAATTCGTCCAATTAGTTGCTTAATCTACAATATTTGTTGTTCAATAGCACAGGCTTGCATCATTAATACAAATGAATATCACGGTCTATCTCAAGGAATCACGGTGAATTACATATGAGTGAATGGACGTAATAAAGATAAAATTCGTATATTTTACAGACTTAATAAATGTATGAACTTAAAGGTTGTGGCACACTTTAATATACTAGTAAGTATATTATGCATGCATAGTGTTTCAGTAAAAGGAAAACTTCCGATGGATCACATCCTATCGGATGAGCGGCGAACTACGAAACACGAGTGAACCCCCAGTTTTAATACGCCCAGCTTGTTGTTTCTGATAACAGAACTGCTGATGCAGGAAACTTTGGCCATATGTTATCTCTTCCGCTCACCTCCACCTTCCCTGACTCCATCTTCAGCTAGCTAAGTAATCTCAACAGTAAGTGGTGAATTTGTGTTATGAGGTTGGCAACACTGTTTATACTAATCAAATTTATTCAATTTTTTTAATATACTTTAATTACAAAACAAAATCTTTCCAGATTAATTAAACCCGAAACATCAAATAAATGACTTGAAAGGTATTACCAAACACATAATGAAACCCCGTAGTAATATATTGGATACTTTAATTAATTGTCTGAACAATTGGACACAAATTGTTGAGAAACCGTCTGGCGTAATTGGGCTAGGATCTATTTAATAATCGTCTTTCAGCTCTTTTGAGCTTCCATGATTGGAAGGAATTACCAAGCTAATGAGATGTCACTCCATTTGCAGGTTTTGTTGGATTGTGCTACAGAACGTGTTAGTAAACTAATTAAATTAAGGCGGTGCAACCAGTTAAAATTTACATAAACATAATTTCAGCATATACAAATTTTTTTTGTAATTTATAATTCAAACATTTTTAGAGTACAGATGAATTGTTTCCTCACTGTAGGTAAGTACATGATAGTACGAGTATATAGCTTATTATGGTTACAGCTTATTATGGATACTGTGGTTTTTATTTTATTTGTAAAATTATACACTGCTCTTTTGTACACCTTCTAGCGTGAACAAATTATAAAATAAATGAGTTTTCCATAAATAAATTAATAGATTATGGGGCATCTTATTAACCAGACCTACAAAACTGTTATATAAGTTAAATATGAAATGGAAAAAAATAATATTTTTTGTTTTCTAATTTATATTACTTTTTAAGTTACAAATGAATAAAATAAATGTCACTCCCTAACGCTACAACTCGTGTACATATTGCAATAATTTCAAATTTATATCTTCAGCCGATTTTATTTGGGTCTAAGCAGCTAATTTTATATGTAGCTTCTACCATGTACAAGTTATAAAAACTGAGTTTTCCGTAAGTAAATAAATTATTGGACATCTTATAAACCAGACCCAAAAATCGGTTATTCAATATAAATTAAACATGGAATGGCATGTTTTTGTTTATGAAAAACTCAATTTTCTTAAGGAAACATTTATTAAAACCTGTAATTTTTTATAAATTATTAAACATAAAAAGATAATAAATTTACGCCACTCCGTATTGTGAGAACTCCCACTTTTTATCTTCTGCCGTTTTTATTAGGGTCGGGGTAGGTATTTTTTAATTACCTAACCTAAAGAATAACTTGATTGACAGATATAGATTATTGGGGAGAGTGACTGATGAAGTGCGATAAATCTAGCAACCCAAACGTGAGGAAGAACCTCGGCCTGCCTGCTTTTACAGGTAGATAGTGAAACCATTCCACACCCCCTACTTCTACGGTTGCTCGATTGAGATAGTGTCCACTAGCCCTTTTTCAGGTAGCTGTTTCAGTGGTTCTGGGCAGGAGCTGGTCTCAATCCACCTCCGCCTGACCAATCCTGAATATCCTATCAATCTAGAAGGCACCCAGAACAACTTTTAGGATTAAACGAAGTAGAGATTTCCTTACCTTATTCGAATTTTACTACTATATAAAATATAGTAATTTATTATATAATAAAATAAAACATGATGTTATATAAAAATAATAAATTTATAAAATTCACAAAAACTAAAAACACAATTTAGATACTAAAGTCTTCTCGCAAATTTTACCATCTCGGACTAGAATGTTACAAAGAAGGCAGTCGCAATATCCATTTTCTCTGTGAAAATTCGCATAAAACGTAACTAATGAATATTGACGATTTATAAGTTACAATTAACAAACGTTATACTCGTAGGTTCCTACAGGGCGTGCCTCAAAACTCAGTGATTATAGATATTGAAGCTGGATTTATATGTGGAATATGTTGTATATTTTCTCCAAATGGTTGTATATTGACGTATCCATTACTTCAGCGTAAACATCCTCTAACTGCAGATATCGGGGAGTTGGATTACAAAATTTTAGAGCTACAATTTGTAAAAAATACTTTATGGTACATATTGGTACACAGAAACTAATACAAATTTACAAAAGAGCCGAGCTGGGTTGTATTACATTTTAGTACAACAGTTGTTACAAGTCGTCGTGGTCTGGTGCCAGCCAAACACGCCTGTAAATTAAACATACACACAACCAAACACACCCATAAATTAACAAATAAAACTATCGAAAAATATCATGTTTATAAATCAAATTATACTTAAACCATTTTTGTTTTTAAAATACTGCAGTTACAATAATTATGGATACGTATTATTATTTCTAAATGTCCTATAAACTAAATGATTGTGTTGTTGTGGAACTATTTCAGTTTCATGAAAGCTATATTATATCATTTCAAACAACAGAGAGTTTTGATTAAAAGATCAATCTATTTTAATTGAGTGTGTCATCACCGTTAATTTATCAAACCGCTTTAACTGTCGAGGTCGCATCTATCTCGCACTGTAATCACATTAAAGGAAGAAAGTTAAACCAATTTTGTTATAAAACTTTAATATAATGGAGAAAATATGATGTTCATATTTGTAGGTTTAATCTTTAATTTTCTCGCAGAGGCATATCAACTGGGCTGTTTATTTATTGTTACCGTAAATGATTATCCTAAATATCAATGTTTTAAACTATAATTATATACAATATTTCTTTAAATCAACAAACTTAAACCTTATCATCGTACTCACTTAATATTTTTCTATATCTCGACCGAGTATCGAAAGTTAGTAAGACGTTCGAAGTTATAAGATTCATATTGTGAGTTGCCTCTTTTACTGAAAGTTTGGGAAGTTCACTTATTATATTTGACGATTGAGTTATACATGCAGAGAATCGCCGATTGTTAAATGATTGAATATGATTGTATCATATTAGCTTTAAACTTGTGACGGTTTTGATGACAATTTCATACGTCATATTAACTTAAAACAGGTGATAGTATTGATGCCGATAGTTATGTATCATATTAGCTTTAAACTGGTGACTGTTTTGATGCCAATATGTATATATCATATTAGCTTTAACACATTCGGTGCGGCTGGCCCGCCGGCGGGAACCGCGCGTCATGGCCTAGGAGCGGGGGGTGCGCGCGCGGACTACCGCGCATCGCATTGTGTATAGGCTTAGTGTGGTTCAGCCAGTCGCCGGTGTAGGTTGTTACGCTACAGCAGTTGGCTAGTGGTTCGTGTCGGTCTTGGAACGTGGTTCGTTCGCGTCTCGCCGCCACCCTACGGGGTCCGCCCGCGACCCCTTGTTTTTATTACTGTCTGTTAAGTTTTAGAGTGTTCACTGTTATTTTAGTGTGTACAATAGTGTTTTGTGTGTGTGTGTGTGTGTGTGTGTGTGTGTGTGTGTGTGTGTGTGTGTGTGTGTGTGTGTGTGTGTGTGTGTGTGTGTGTGTGTGTGTGTGTGTGTGTGTGTGTGTGTGTGTGTACGAGTGTTGTACGATGATTACAATGGATCATTCAATCCCTGGACCGTCTAGAAACGCCTCAGAAGCTACCCGCATCGAGTTGCAACCTGAAAATCTAGACTATGTCGACGTAGATGACCCTGTTCAACGCGCTGTAGATGACGTATCGGATGAGGAATCAGATGATGGATCGTCGGTAAATGATGCTGATGAGGACCCCGACATATACACTACAGCTCCACAATGGACAATAACAACTTCAGGAATGAGACCTATACAATTTACTAAATTTGAACATAAGTGGGAGGATTGTATATAGTGTAAATAGTTTAATTTTAGTTTAATTTTTTTTAATTTAGGACACAATATATAATAAAAGTGCGTAGTGATGAAATGCGGTCGCGGTTGACGCTCTTGAGCGCGTTCGGCAGTGCAGCTTGTGCGCGGGAGTACATGAGTGACAACGCCAGGTGCTGCGGGGTCCGCCGGTGACTGATGACTCTTATGGGCCAGAACGCACATCAGGAGTTCGGATTTGTGGTTCTAATGCCATTCCCAGACATTTCAACACATAAGATAGGATTTAGTAACATAACATTTTTTAGCACCTAGGGTACGTCTTGATTTAATTTTTCAGCAGCAGCGAATGGGTTAAACTTGAGACGGTTTTGATGCCAATTTATATATATCATATTAGCTTAAAACAGGTGACAGTATAGATTCCGATATTTATGTATTATTTTAACTTTAAACTGGTGACATTATTCATGTGATTGTTATATATCATGTTACCTTTAAACTGCGCGACAGTATTGTGCCGACTTTTATATGATAGATTAGGTTTAAATTGGTGACACTTTTCATGATAATTATTATATATCATATTACTATTAAACTGGTGACAGTATTGTTGACAATTATATATATATATATATATATATATATATATATATATATATATATATATATATACATTAGCTTTAAACTGGTGACTGTTTTGATGCCGATTGTTATATATAATTTTACCTTTAAACTAGTGACAATATTCATGCTGAATGTTATATATCGAATAAGCTTTGTAAGAGAATGTGGAAATTAAAAAAATTGTCTCAATAACCATTTAGTCCTTGTAAGAGCAAAGTAGTTAAAGAGTTTGAAGTGTTGAATTTAATTTAATTATTTAATTAAAAATATGTCAACACTTACAGCTCCTAAAACATTGCAGTGGTTCTTACTTTCCTCTATTTACTTCAGAACTGTTTCCTCAAATTAGCAGTTCTTTCATATGTCGACCTTCTTTGATAAGGCCAACCTTATCATGTAACTTGTAACATTTATGCTTTGTAACAGTAATTCCCACGGACGCAATATGTTTTTATTCAAAAAATAAAAGGAAAACCGCATTAAATTTATGCAAATGGCTTGATTTATACTCAAACAAGGTTTCGGGTGTACAAAGTACAGAAAAAATCAGAAACCATCTCATTTTTAAGTTTTTATTATTTTTCGGTCTAAGATTTCCTTCATATTTGAGTATATGTGTCAAAATATAAATAAAAAACTAAAAGTTTTCCAAGAATAAGAATAAGCCCTTATTTATTATATTCGGCAAAAGTATACGTATACCAAATGTTCCAAAATTAATATCCATTTTTAATCATTTTTATGGTTTTTTAAATAGCTTCCTTTTCCTCAAAAGAGTAGGCTACTCTAAAACTAGAAATATGATGATGATGATCAAATAATACCATGAATTGAAAATTTATGAAATCAAGAAAACCTAGTTCTGATATAGAATAGATATTATTTGCAAAATGAAGTATTACTGCTTATTAAGTTTATCTAATTTAAATATATGAAGTGCTCGGGAACTAAATATTCAAGATCACACTACTAAAAGTTTCGTATCGCCTTGTAGTCCTAAATTAAATTTATGTTATCTATTTTGAGTACGGACCCATTTTAAATACTTCAAAGCTCTGTTTAAAGGCCTTATGACAGTAATTACTGAACTAAACTGTTAGATGCGTGGACAAATCTACCTTCTTAGTCAAGGAGGAATAAAGACTTCTTATGAATGATAATCTCAATTCCAAAGTGTAGCTGTAGATGTTACTCAACCCCGAACTTACAGTGCAAAATGTACTGAAATAGGTTAAACAGATTCAAGTAGGATCTCATTGTCCCTGTACCGAAGCTTTGAAAGTGAATAACTCAATTAGTCTGCATGTATTAACCATATCTTCTCGTAGATGGATTTGTCGAATGTAACTTGATTCGTAGCTTGCACTATGATGATGTTCTCTATTTAAGAATTATATTGTTTTACCTCTGACGCTTGCAAAACACTCTTTCGACGTAAATTTCATAAAGAGTCGATTGTTTCAATAACTATTCTCTTTATTATAGGTAGAGATGATACTTATATTCTTCGAAGTATTACAACAAAATATGTTTTTTATTACATTTAAAGTAAATAAAATAACATATAACTTAGAGGTATTCTTTTAATTTTGTTGTTATATTGTTAAGGCTATCCGTAATTTGTAAATAATCTATAAGGTCAAGAGCCCACGATTCAGTTCTCAGGCCTAAAAGGAGTGCCTACTAAATTAATTACATAGTAAAAGTCAAGATGTTGTTCTCATAGACTACCCGACAGATCTATCTTAAAACTGTATTGTTCTCTGTCTGTCCATCTGTGAGATAACTCTTGAAAGAAAGGTTTTAGAGACATGAACATAGGTACATAGTTTCTTCTTGATCCAAGGAAGAACTTATTGATTTTAGGGTAAAACGGTCAAAGAGCTGTAAAGTTACAGTCAGTTGTTATGGAAGCTACGAGTATGTTAGTAAGTGCGAGAACCACTGCCAGTCAGCCTTATAATATTTAGTGTTCCTTTCATGACCATCATCTGAAACTGTCTTCAATTAATAAGCGTGACAAAATTTTTGAGCTGGCAATCATAGTTTTTACAAATTCGGGGGGAGGGGGAAATTGCAGTCAATTCGGTAAAGGCAAACAAAAGTTCTGATTCTTTGGCACTCCGTTTTAATTGGATATTTGTTATTATTTCAAGGTCACACAGTAAAACACTGCATGTTTTATTGGCTGGGCATTAGCGAAGCCTATCCCGTGAGTTGGTCAACATTTTTATTTCTCTCTGTCAGTCTGTCTGTACAATACCTCAAAATCTAACTTACCTATAGATTTGAAATTTTGCATGAACCTTCATTTCTATGTAGCCAACATCGAGTTCTATGACGGTGCGTATCATCTCCACGTGATTTGGCTGAGCGTTAGCAATCATTTTTAAATTGGCAATCATGATGGCAACGAGAAAATCGTAGAATATACAATAATTTGTAAACAAACTGAGTGGTCATTTGACATTTTTACATGTGACATGTAAAACATGCGAAAAAGTACTTTGTTCGATTGGTCGGTACGACGTTTAGTTGCATTATTTCGACTCCTTCAATACTTGTCTTTGTCCTTCAAGTCCTTCAATGTCTTTGTAACGGTTTATATGTATATAGACAAAATAGAGTTCGATGATGGTGCATGTCCCTCATGGGTTAGCTGAACGTTAGCAAAGCTACTCACCTCTCAAGGCGATGTCTCGAGAGTGAATTGAGCTATAAATTTGAAATTTTGTATATTTGGTTAGTTAACACTAAGTATTTTGGAAAAATTATTTTTCTTTCTTCCGTCTATCTGCCTATCCCTGTTTTTCGCTGGATATTTCAAGAACTATATACTTGACATTTTTCATCTGCTACATCTGGTTTTGCGTACTCCTACCTTGTAGTATTCAAAATGATAAATTGTAAATCTAAATATAATAAATAATACAACCAATAATCATATTAAATAATTAGCAAAGTTGTCCCAGTTTATAGTATAAAAGTTCACTGCGATATTAGTGACAAATGTGATAAATAAGCTATGGTAGGAAGGGTTGATTCAGGGTTGACAGATCGTGCCAGTCATATGTGCACTCAATTGTGTACTTGGTAAGACAATGAGACTGCCACTTCACCTATTTATAGTTGTCTCTGATGTCGAAACGATGTTAGGGTTCATTTTGAGCTTCTTCGTCGCCGACTTTCTTTGGATCTGTTCAGACGAACATGACTCCAGATCCCAGGAGTCAAGTCTGAGACAGTGTCAGATACCAGTCAATGCAATAAAAAGAAGGTGAGCTGGAGCTAAATCCCACAATTTAAAAAGATGTGGTTTTTCTCACAATATTTACAGAGGATACTGTGGGAGAATTAAACACTTAAAAATACTAGTTTTCTAGGTCAAGTTTTATCTCAATAATAATAAATAATGTTTTTTTTTAGTTATGTTATAAAATACTTATATAGGTTCCACACACTAACAACCTTTTTTTCGAAACAGTCTCCAACACTTTAATTAACATATTAATTATGAAAATCATAATTTATCACATCTGTGATTCACAGGATACGATTACATTTTCTAGAGTTAAAAATGATCGGATTTTTTTGCATTCAGACCAATATTTGAGCAAACCAACTAATGGTTATCCTAGAAATATACAGCCAGAGAATCTCAGTTTACTTGATAATTTAATTCTTTATTTAGAATTTAATTAATTAAAAGTAATAATTAAATATGAATCAAAGCTAAACACATTTCTATGAATTACTCCTTATACCTATTATCTACAGTGATTTGTGCTGATGTCACCGTGTTCGCCTATCTCATAATCGGTATTGATTGAATACTATTGATTAAATATTGATTAGTCCTCGTGGCCTCATAACCCATGTCCTTTAAGTATAACTAACATCAAAGATAGTCATTAGGGGAAATACTCTCCACCAAAAATCTCCCGTTTCATTACCAAAGGCTCAGAAGCCCGTACCTACGACGAAAACGTCCAGTTCCAAGGGTAAAACATATTCTCGACAACGAAGTGTGTGTTTTCCATATTTCAAGGTTTGTTACTTATATACACCGCCATCACTGTAGCCCATCCTGTCATACTGGACAAATATTGATGGTCGTGGCATCAAATAGGGACTTTGGTCGTCGGAAAACTTCATCATTTAAGTTAAAAGTTTAGTGATGGCCATTGACGGAAAAAACAAATTGCCATCCAATTAAGGCAGCCATATTTTTATCTTTATCGCTAAATATTCTTGAGGTCATTTGCTGTCTTATTCTTATACATGTTCATCTTTTCCACTTCTCTTTCTTTTGGAATCCAACAAGGACATATTTTGAATCCTTTCCTGGATGATGAAGGAATGCATCTTAAAGTCAATAAAGAAACTTTTAGAAATCTTCCCACTTCTGTCCAGACCTAATGTACTGTTGAGGGCCCAGACGTTCGTAGCCTCCAACAAGAAAGTAATCGGTAATTGTTGACAACAATGTGTTCTCAAGCATTCCTACAGTAATTCATGAGTATCTAGAGAGTTTTATCTTCTCATATTAACCACGACTTACCTCATCTAAAGCGAAAAATCACTTATTTTAAACATAAAGTAATTCCTACGGTAAAGACATGTACGTTTTACATGGAATTCCTCCACAGTTCTTTTATTCAACTCGAACTGCATATGAAGTCAATTGTAGTCACTACTTCGATTTTTTCCTTTGACATTACACCAAAGCACTATATCTCGTAGATTATACGGGGAATGCCAATTGTAAAGATATTTGAATGCACTCTTAAAGAATGCACTCCTAAAGATAGATAATATCTACGCAGAAATTTAGATTCCAGAAATGTGGGGGTATTAACAATGAGCGAATTATACAAATAGGTTTCTGTTTTATATAAAGTGAGAGTTTATACACTTGGAAATAGTAGGGAATATTACATCTGAGAAAGGGCTAATGCTGTTGTAAATAGGAATAAAATAAATGTGTTTTTTAATAATTAAACTTATGCTACAGTATCTTGGGATTTTAAAGCAACAACTTTATATTCAAAACAACTATAGCAAGTTCAATTTTCAAAAAAGTACAGTCCTTTGATGCGTTTCAAATTACAATCTTCTTGTCAATCCAAGAAGAAGAGACATTCAAGTTCGGTAATTTGAAGAAAACAAATTGGCACAATACACCCACTTGGAGTGATAGTGGGAACATATTATTCTTTATCAAACGAGACGTTCGCGGCCATAAATCTGCGAGAAGCGTTCCTCGCCACTGACAGTGCAATCTGAGACTCAGGCGAGGAATTGTGGGATTGATAGAGGCTGAGTGAAGGGCTTCCGCCCACTACGGCAGGACCAGATCCGGCTTTTCACTTCCTTTGAAAAATGAGCAGTCTTTCAATAAGAGTACGCGATGATATAGATGATTCTATTTTACTATTATGTCATAAATACAGAGGGGGAAATAGTTGAGGGATGTGGATACATTTCTCTCGATATTCAAAATTTGTCAACCGGAACAAAAAATTATATAGTAGTTACTGGAAATCTTTCGTTCTTATTCGTTTTCCACTGTTTCTTACTCGTTATTTAAGAAATTAAGAGCTGTTCCATTTTATTTTTAATATGCTTGTATGAATGTTGAAACGATAAACACTTGAAAGAAACAATTTTTGTAACATTATCAATTTTCACTTCCGTGAATTGATAGCTAAATACCATTTGTAGAAGGCTTGCACAAATATTAATAATTATTTATTGACAAAAACCAAAGTTATGAATCAACTTATGTAGTTTTAATTGCATTATTGTATTCAATTTGATAAATAATCGGTTCCTTAGGCTTAGCCCGTTTAGGGTTACCTTCATAACCCAACACGTAAAGAGGAAAGTGATAGCAACAGTCATTTACATGTATATAAAAAAGTTAGTATTAAATAACAAACATGAAAATAACATCTAATGAATATTTAAACACAAAACCAAAATTACATTCTATACAAAGTATTCTTGACACACCCAAAAAACGTGCATACAGTGTAGAAACACATTTATATTAACATTTATTCACATTAACGTGCATTATGATTTGATAAAGCCATTCAATTACCTACCTGTTATTATAGATTTATTATGTCTTACATTTACTTATCTAATCATTTCCATTTTGTAATTTTAAAATAGGCTTTGCCGACAAGATGGCAGTACACCATATAGAAAAAAATATTAGCCCAATCGTTAAAATCTCAATATATGATATTTAAACCATAAAGAAATCCCTCCTGACCAATATTTCGAATGTATATATGTACACACACACACACACACACACACACACACACACCACACACACACACACACACACACACACACACACACACACACATCACAAATAAATTAGAGATTTGAATAAAATTTCGTTAGCATTAATGTTCAACATTGACCTTTTAACTTTCCCAATAACTCAACACGTCGCCGTTTAGAAAAAAACATATTTCCTGAACGTTATACAATCTTGGTGCATTTTAACTACAAAATGCTTACAAATAGTTAAATAAGGTTTTGGAACAGGCAATAAATAATCATTTTCCATTTATTAATCTTTGCTGTTGCGTCGTTACGATCCACAAAAAGAGATTCAAATAGTTATGAATGCATAACTCAGTAGGGTTACTAATAACTTTAGGAAGTTATTGCCATGTTAGGACAATACATACGATTTTCCTTATGAATGTGGTGGTGCACGTGTTTATACCTAAGGGACGTCCGCTTATCCGGTCTGTATATTGGGAGTCCTCCAGCGCACCCTTCGAGGAAATGTCGAGCACAATGGAACAAATCCGACCATAGCCA
Organism: Homalodisca vitripennis; assembly: GCF_021130785.1. Taxonomy (NCBI): domain Eukaryota; kingdom Metazoa; phylum Arthropoda; class Insecta; order Hemiptera; family Cicadellidae; genus Homalodisca; species Homalodisca vitripennis. The sequence goes on along the minus strand of NC_060211.1, from coordinate 125,505,918 downwards.
TAGAAACTAGACGTTTGGCCAAAAACGGGTTTCGCCAAAGTTCTCGAATACAGTTGTATGTACGAACGAGACATAAATCAAGTTGATGTATGTGTAGTAAACATGTCTGAAGTGATTAACACTGCACACAACGTCAACAAGGCGGCACACAACACACAAACACACAGTCAGGCGCAACTTACATCAGCCTTACCAGTTGCAATCTGACTAACACATCCGAATTGGTTGGTGGCTTTTTAATTTAACACATTTTTGCAATTTGTAAGATAGTAACTTTCAGAAAGAGTAAATTGCATTAACAACCTTCTTAATTCAATTTGTTCGTAAGGTATTGATTTTCTTCTTAAAAGAAATTACATTGATAAAAATAAAATTGATTTTCAATTTTGAATGGGTGGTAGGAAAGTGTCATGTTGAGTCCTCTTTGACTTCATTGCTAGCTGACAGTCTAAAGAGCGGCTAACATACCTTTAAATTGTAATGAATTTAAAGAGAACCCAAAGGAATTGTGCTAATAATGTTGTTTACAAATATATAAGACAAAACTTATGTGAATTTTTTGTTCGTTTAAATCTATCTTTCCTCAAAGAACAGCTATCAGTCCAGTTAAGAACCGACTGTCCTGGCGGCCATTTTGATTTCAGATTCATAAGAACAATGATTAACCTCTAACAAGTATTCTTCACTTCAGTAATAGAATTACGAAAGATGTCTCATTTTAAACATAATTGATACGTATCTAAATTTTTTCTCAATATTTTTCTTGGTTAACCAGAAACAATCTCTTTCATTTTTTTATTTCGAAGTTAGTAAAAAATCACAGAAAAACGTTCTGATGCGTATTTACCTTATCTTAAAATTGAGACCTGAGACCTATTTTTTGAGACCATAACTCCACGACTAAAAATAAAGTATTTTGAAGTTTAACGTTGTTTTATGGTATAACACTTCCCAACCGAATATAATATAGTGCCTACGTTGACTAACTTTTAAGCCTTGTTTAGTGAAGTGGAATGAGATGTAGGGTTAATGGTGTCCCGATGGTTATATTGAAACAAGGAGGTACTTTTGAACAACTTTTGCCATCTACGCATTGAAATGATAATTCCCTTTTGTAAAAAGATGTGGAATAGTGCCTAGATTTAATAATATAGAAAGTGTTCAAAGGTATAATTTTTTTCATGACCAACTCTTTTATAGACATGGGGAAAGTAGGAACTGCCTCACAACCGTGTAAGAATGTTTTAAGTTAAAATATGATAACGTCTGATCCTTTACATCAGTCCTTTACATCAATGAAACTAATGATTAGGAGATAGATATTTTTCCATGGCTATCTCAGAGGAAATTGAATATTCCATAACTATCTCGCTTTCTAGATAATAGTTTTCACCCTGCCTTACAATTATTTCTGTACATCAAATTAAAGGTTGAATTTTAAACCAAAAGCGTAATTCCAATTGTTGGCATAGAATTTCAAAGTGTCTGTTTGAACGAAATTTTCTAACAGGTCCAAAAAACGAAAAAGGTTTTAGATAAGAATGTAGATTCTGGCATATTGAATGTAGACCATTGCTCAAAGAGTAAACCAAAAATGAGTTTGCTTGGCCAAGCTTGTTTTTTGTAGTTAATATAAAGTAGAACATTAAATTTGTCATAATATTTTTTTTAATTAAGTTTGTAAATAATAACAAATTGCCGTTATTTCAACATTAATGTCTTATTTAAAACTATGTTATCTATTAAAATACGTAGATTTACTCAATTTTTAGAAATAAATATTTTAATGTGGAATAATAATAGGAGTAGGTCACACCTCGAGTCGCGTAGTAGATTTCACTGAGGTTTAACACAAAAGTCTATAGTTTATTTCGTATTGACAAAAAGAAGAACAGACAATTATACGAAAAAGAAACGTTTACATCCCCCGACAAACAAAACAGAAACCTACTTAGTGATAGGCCCCACAACTCTGCCAAATTCCATGTTTCGACATGTACCTTCAAAGAACTCATGAAAGAAGAAGTTTTATGGAAAATTTGGAAGAAATCATTTTTTTAGATATCCTACCATATGATACATTCGTATTTTTTCATTAAATTGGGTTTCATATCAGTATTTAAATATTAAAATCTACACACCAAGTTAACTTAAATAATGTATATGTTGGTATAGTCAGGCTACACTGTGTCACTTGTTAAAATCTCTTATTAGGGTACTGAGTTTGTTTAAAAATGTATTTAGTCTGGTCTCTTATTTAGTTTTCTCATTGCCTTCGTGGCTATCCTTAGTACACAATTTAAAAATCACTAACGCACAGCACAGTCTCGTGTTTCATCATCGAACTCAGCGTTCCTCACATAGAAATGAAGCTTCATGCAAAGTTTCAAGTCTATTGAGTCACTTCGTTTTTGAGATATCAAGATATAAAAATATGAAGTCATTTTTTTGTGTATAAATTGGGGTAGGAAATATTTTAAGTTTATACAATATGATAATTGTATCATGACGTCAAATTATGATAGACTGATATTAGTAAGATATACCTTATTTATAATAATAAGAACTTAAGAAAAGCCTATAAGTCGTGAGGCTGGCAAAATTGTATTTCTCGTCGTCTTTCTATTTATTTGTTTGTCCGCATGATAGCTCGAAAACGAATTGACCTAGACTTGACATTATGCATGAAGATTTGTGTATAAGGAATACTGAGTTCGATGATGGTGCATTTCAAACAACGGAATTTGGCTGAGCGTTAGCGAATATTTTTACATTGGTCTTATTGTTAATGATGACGGCAATGAGAAAATAGTGGAATAAATAAATTTTTAAACTAACTCAATACACCCATACGAGATATTAAGGCATGTAGCCTAACTGTTGCAATACATACATCATTTGATAGTGGCTTGGTTTGCATACTTTTATTATTTAAACATTATTATGAAAACCAATTTAATTACCAAAAACTATGTGTCAAAATATGTTGAGAAATATTTTATATAGATAATTTACATTTTGCATGAAACTTCATTTTTACAACAATGGATTCTACGATGTGTCATTTTCGAATCGATTTCTTTCTGTATGATTATCCGACTGTCTATCTGTCCTCAGGACATCTTGAGAGTGAAATGAGCTATAAATCTGAAATTTTGCACATTTTGCACATTTGAACCTCTGTGAAGATGTTTCGACCAGTGGTCGAGCTACCTTGTATTTTATACTTAAAATAGTTAAATTTTAAATTTAGATTTTCTTCTTACTAAGCCAAATTTTAATGAGTATATTTTTTCACACAAATGTAAAATAACTGAGTCAGATTTAAATCATGTATTCTGTGTATTCAAAACTTAATGTCAGTATTTCTTTTATTAATTGAATAGGTAACCGGAACATTGCTGTAGCCACGTTTTACAAAGTATATTTCAACACTCTTGATTATAGTTCGTTATAAATAATCACTGCTTTATTGATATTTTGGATTTGTTTTACCTTTATGCGTAATTTTGTTAATTAACGTTTTAATAATACTAACTATTTTATAATCATGTTTCATGTTTAAGTTTACCATCTATTCCGCTTGGTTTTGAAAGTAATGAAGTAAAACAATAAAATAACACAAATTTAAAATATGCTTTGATAACACAGAGAAAAAAGTATCACAGTTGAAAGTAATTAAATGCACACAACATAAAAATACAAATAATATATCAGTCCTAAATTTCTTATTGTTATATTATTTGGTATCATATTTCTATTGTACTCGCAGTAATTTATGATTTGTTAACAACTTAAAATTTTAAATCATTACCATGGATATACTTGTTGTAATCAATTCGAAGATTGAATAATCCGACAAATAACTTATTTGTATTATAATATCAAATCTTGGTCTGTATTTGAAATCGTGTGTTTTTATTCTAGTCGAGAAACGCTGGGTTCATCAGTTATCTATCAAATGTCTCCAATTACCGCTTCATTTTTAATTACTCCTTGGTGCAAAGTACAATATTTCTCTTTGGAATAATTCAATGCGAACGACAACATTTCTTGTATCAATTCATTATCTTAGGTCTCAATATTGGTTTGCTGTTTGACATTTGAACAGTACGAGTGATGTGAGAACGTTTTAAATATACAGTAATGTTTCACTTTTCTTTAACACTAGCTGATTGAGGTACACTAAATTTTCTCGTGTAGTAAAAACGATCTTCATGTTATGGGAATAAATATCAGTAAACTGTACTAAAATCAAAACACCAAACTCGTAGTCGAACTGAGAGTTTATTATTAAAAGCCAGTAATAATAAAAGTAATTATGAACACAGGCTAACAATAAAAGTTCAAATATTGTAACGGAACTTACCCCTTTATTTTTATACACAAAATTATATAAACTCTAATATGATACATATTTATATATGGCATATACGTAAACTCATGCACCTATCTAAAACCTATATGAAATGGTTAGTTTATTTATGTATCTTAGATTAGCCTCTGTTCTGCATTATTTATGTGTGCTCCCATTTCCAAAAATAGAGAATAACATGTTCTATGTCATTTTTCTGTAATTAACTTGTCTTACCATTCTCATTTAGTTAATAATGTAGACCTTGTATGTATGTTCTCTTTATGTGGATCGATAGGATTGAGAAAAAACAATGAGGTAATTTCACAGGAATAAGCTATCTCCGAAGGTTTGTTCCCACTACACAGCCTCTGCTGCTTCCGGTTTCACTTTCCTCCATCAGAATCTCTTACTCGCATTCACTATCTCTTACTAAACATATTTGTGCATCTATTTTAAAATAAACAAAAAAGGCTTTCAATTAATACAAATTAGTGGCTGTTAATTGGTTAATTGCATTAAACATAATTAAAATACCATTCCATAGCACAACAACATTGGCTGTATGTGAAGTAAAACTGTAATGACGCGACGAACCTTGTTGTAACCCAGTGACTGTAGAGTGTAGAGTGTAGAGTGAGCGAGATAGAGTGCCGGGGTGCAGCAGGCGGCGGTAGAGGGCGCGCACAGGGGTGTACTCGCGACACTATACAGCACAACACTGAGCGGAGTTCGCGGCACACTGGCCCACACAGTCCACACCCCGCCCGCCCACCACCCCCCATCTGGACCATCAATGTCAAATATTACCAACACCACCACATTGTATGGATATGTCAAATTTCACCTAGTATCTTCGGTTTTGTTCACGATGTCTTCTGTACCAAAATGGGTTACATAGAAATATGTCAATAATGATGTTCCCAACTATTCGCCAACGTTATTACTCAAGTAAATTGAACCTTGGTCTGTAATACACAAAATACATACCTTCATACTTCTATTGCACTGATCTTATTAATTAAAACTAAAATAGGTTGAATTAACTAGCAAAATGGTCAAGGATGCCATTTCACTTTCATTAAGATAAAAGGATCAATAGTTCTTTTTCCTACGGGACAACAATTTAATTCATAAAAAAATTTCCAGTGGTTTATTTCATCACCAAGATTGACAACGTCGTTCATGTTAACCGAGAGTAGTAAATGTCGTGTATATGCTATAAAAATATTTAAAAAGCATTTGCTGTAATTTTGTTATCAAAGGCTACAAATTTAAAAAAAATGATATAGCTAACTTATGTAATCGCTAATGTGGTAATTCAATTTTAAATAGCACTATAAATACAGGCTGGGTTAATATAAATCCTCCAATTGAAAACGAAGTGTTTACACTGATTTTCTGTTGAATGGTCCAGTTTATATTCGATGATTGTAATTTTACGTAGTTAACGTTAGGGTTGGTTTTTGTGCAACTCAAATATCTTCCATCTGTAAAGAATAGTCAGATTGTCCATTTTTTATTCAAAGTAGAAATGTATTTGTCTCTACACTAAACTATGAACGTTAGTAAAGCAAAAAAATAGTAGTCTCTATACTTTGAAGTGGTAGTTCTATTATTATGAGTTTTGCCTCATTAGAACAAAGTTAATTTCAAACAATATTATGACCGTATTGTTGGTCTTATAACTATGGGAGATATCTCATTTTAGACATATAATTAGTGCACATGCAAATATTTCTTATAGCGTCTTGTTAAGTGTGTGTGTACTTTTTTAACTTGACTCCAAAATATTTGTTTACAGTTTTCCTTTCAATAAACATTTACAGCAGCGGAAAAAATCTTAAACGAATTAAATGTTTATTAATTACATTTTTAAAACATGACATCTTCCATAACTCAACATGAAATTGATCGACGTTTAAAATTGTTCTTGTATAGATCAAAACCAAGATGGCCGCCGGCACAACCGTTTCTTAAAGTAAAACGCGTTAAAGGTCGTATCATAAATCATGACATGTACTATTCAATTCGTTATAATAAAAAAAGTAAAATATGACGTTAATAACAATAATATTTAGGTGACTCGCCAATTATCAGTTATTAGGGACTCCATATTAATGACGTATTTTGGAAACTTAATTCAATAAATTTAATAATTTTAACTACTAGATATAATTTATCTTTAACCGTGTCCAAGGTTAGAGTACAAAAAAGAGACTATCAATTATTTAATTTTTTAAGTTTACAAGTAAAAATATTCTATGGAATTCAACAGTGAGATACAGCCATACATTATGTGTGTGTGTGTTTTATATTTTCTATTAAAGTAAACACAATTAAAGTATCGTAATAAAAAAGTACGAAAAATTCGGAAATGTGTTCCCTAAGTACCGTGGTGTGACAGTCTAGGCTGTGCCAACTGTTCATCCCAAACTTCCTGTCTTTCTCTCATTTTATCATCCCTTTTCCCGTTAGTTTTCGTTTATGTTGTTGCCAATGTAAAATTCACTTTCTGGGAAAATGTGCTTGCATATTTCCATGTAATTATAAATTGACCGTTTAATGTATACTTCGTACGCAGTCTATGCTTGTTAGGTAATTTCTTTCAGCGCACCTCTGCTATAAGTTACATTTGAGTTTATGACAAAATGTTTTCAGGCACATTAATAAATTGTACTTTTTGTAAATTCCGAAAAATATCAATAACGATCACAACATGCAGGAATATTTCATAGGCCTACGACATAAACACAACGTTATCGAATGTACCGTACTTATCTGTTCGTCTTTCTTGCGTGACGTAGAAATTAATTAACTTTGGACAAAGAATGCAAGCAATTGAAATATCTTTCTTATTGGGGCTTGCAGGAGATTCCTCCTAATTTTAAAATTAGATATATCCCAATAGCTCCCTTTCTCAAATAAAAACTAACGAAAATCATCTGTGTTTCACAACTGTACGTACGTGGACATTCGTGGACAAACAAAATATCCAACCAAATTAATAACCTCATTAAGGAATAACCAAGAACTTAAACAAACTGAAATCCTTTTGTAACAAAAAAATCATTAGGCTACATTAATAATGTTTAAGACGATCTATTAAAAAAACATCCATTGTAGTTTTTAATTTGCATTTTAGTATTTTTACATTGTCATTTCTACCAAATGTATTATAGCCATACAAATTCAGTACTACAATTAGTTTTGAATAGCTAAAAATAAATCTAACAGAAATTGAGAGCTGTTGTAACTTTTGTTTCAAACTAATACAGTATCACAACTCCACATTTTATTAATTTTCTTTGAAGGGAACGAACTTGTACAAATACAAAATACAAATTTAAGTAAATAAATAAAGAAATGTATATATATATATATATATATATATATATATATATATATAATGTGTGTGGTGTGTGTGTTTTGATATACATATATATAATGTAATATGTTATATATTTTCATATGTATGTATATGTATACATAATTATGTATTTCGTCTTAACAAGACATTTTCAAGATATATAGGTAAATAGGTAAACATATTAACAACAATCTACATATATTGTACAACAATTTATATATATATAATTATTATTACTTACGAATATACATATTTTTCTTAAATAATTATATAAAGTTAGAATAAGAAACGAGTTCTTTATTATATATTTGACACACCCTTGTACGTGGATTAGCTAAAGAATTCTTCTGCTGAAGAAAGCTCTTGATCTAGAACTCTCAATCAATTACGCTACATCGAGATCTCTGTGCCCAATCAGTACTGGATGGGACAGATGTCATTTCAAAGCTCGAAGTTAGTTACGTTGATTAGCTAAGGTATTCTCTGAGTGAGGAAGGCACCCGAAATAGAACAAAATTAATAAATTCAAAAGCAGAAAGATTTAGACCGGATGAACATAATTTTAAAGGCAATAAGATACTAAGAATACCGTAAAGAGTATAGTATGAATATAGAATTGTAATACGCATCATACGTTAGACTAAAACTTGCTGTTAGCAAGTTTTTTTAGTATAGTTTTGATAAAGGAATAAAAATGTTATGGTATTTTTTCATCATACGGAATGTTTTAAACATGTATAAATATTTATAATTTTGTTCCTTCACAATATAAGATATAATACCACTCTTAGATTTGTTTTACATTTGTATTTTTATATAATATGCAATGGATTGCATTGGTTGGCTGCGCAGAAATAGACAATTGAATAGGATCAGGTGATCGCTCTCTGTTTTTTTATTGTTCGTCTCTGTTAGCTCTAGGCTAATAGACTTCGGGACACCCCATGCCGCCTCAATGTACTATTTAATTCTTGACGTAGGAGTCTTGTAAGGATCTAGGATAACTTCTCGCTAAGGTTCCATCAGGCTCCCTTGGATGAAGCACCTTATCAAAGATACATTTATGTTACCAATCTGCAGAGAGTTATTTTTTTAATACATTTTTGTAATTGAGCTTAAAAATTCAAGGAATTCTTTAAAAAGATCATTTGACTGGAGAATTTTAGCTCAGTTTTAAACATTCATCCCATACTTATTCTTAATTGATTTTAAACCTTGGCTTCTAGCATGGCCATGTGCAGGGAACGTAAAAAATATGTTCCAAAGTCTCACTGTAACCTAAACTACATATCAGACATAGAGGAGTGAAGTACTGAACAATAGTACATAGGTTTTTATTTATATATGCTCTCTGTTGGTCTGACCAATTTAAGATATGCGGACGTTGTTGAGGTGTCGCGTCTTACTTCCCTCTCATTCTTGACTATGAATCGTATGTGAGTAGGCTACATCTGAGAAAGTGTCGCTCTGTTGGGACCGAGCACATGTCGTCGTTGCCCTACACGGTACAAGGCGAGGGATTATTCTTCCTTGTACCGCTTTACTAGTAGAAGATTGTGGATTTTGTCTCTCTCGACCTGCTGTGATTGTAGCTTATGGATACTTCCGTGTAATTGTCCATGCGTAAAGAGGTGGACAACTTTAACTTTATTGTATGTCAAGTGACTCTTAACTCCTGAGAACTGTGTTGCGTACATAAGCTTGTGTGTCGACCCTGTGACAGTCCTTTTGGAGTGAGGAAACGATCCTAACTTGTGCCATGCTGCGTGTGACAGATGAAGGCAACTTTGGTGAGTCAGGCATTCCTTTCCTTATATATATATATATATATATATATATATATATATATATATATATATATATATATATATATATATATATATATATACCCCCTTCGACATGTATACTCCCTTCTCCTATTAACAAGGTATTTAATTCGATTATGACATTAATTAATTTTGTCACTGTCCTACGAGCCTATTTTAAATCTCTACATAGTTCAAAACTATTGTGTGAGATTTTAAAAGTCTGAAATGATTGTGGAACTTGCTATTAGATCAATTTACTGAACGTTCTAATAATTATTAATTTTTGTAAGGAAATAAACTCTGTCTGTTGTATATCTTGAAAATTTTATAGATATTTTATAAATATCATCTAATTTTAGAATTTTTTCGATCCTGAGAAAATATATTTTTAAATTTACACTAGCAATTTAATATTTTACAACGGTAAGATTTTTGTTGCCAGAATCTTAATCTTAGACAAGTTTTATTTGATTGACATATTACTACACGGTATGGTATTCCACTGTTATACAGTAGTACTTTTATGAATGTAAAACAATAATAGACTTCCGTTTCTGAAGATAGGGTGTATTGGTTTTTTTATGTTACTAATGTTGCGGTTTAGTGTTGAGACAAATAAATTTTTACTCTGAATAAAAAAAATGGAAAATTAGAATATTCTCTTGGAAGGGGGGCTATTGCTGTAATAAGCTATCCTAACCTCAACTACGTAAAATTAAGATCACGAACTATAAACTGGGTCATTCCATAGAAAATCAGAATTAACACTTCCCTTTCAACTGGAGAATTTAGCTTACATTTATATTTATGGTGCAGTATGTATAATCAATATTATTTACAGCATGTAAATTGAATTACACCATTAGCGATTATACAAATTAGTTATACTATAATATTTAAACATTCTGAAGGCTTTAATATATTACTACAAATGCTTTTTGCAAAATTTTAATATCATACCTGTACAACGTCATTAGCCATTTTCAGTTGAGGTTAACGACAACACTGTCAATCTTATTACTTACTTTTACTTGTCAGAGTATTTTTAACTTTTTTATTAGTTTATTTAACTGTGATTGTTGAGAATGCAATAAAAATTAATTAATACTAGACCAATCAAAACCGCAACTAGTAGTCCATATTGTAAGTACTAGAGAAAATTTACCGAATTGTGATAAATCCGGATAACTAATGGGTCCGATATTACAGGAATAGCATCTTTTGGGAGATAACAAAGGGGAAATGACCGATGAATTTGGCAAACAATCGCAGGGTGGGAGACCGATTACGAGATGAAATATGCGGGTGGATATAATAGTAGTGGGGGGGGGGGCAGAGCCAGCGATGTCTGAGGGAGATACCGGGTTACAACAATGCCACTGTCAGAGCCGAGTCAGTCATCATACTTTGTCATGGTCTTGGAGTTATCAATAGCCGACTTTACTGGTACAGTAACTTTCATTTGCCAAGAAATGAGTTGTCCAAAATTCAGCCCTCCAAGAAAACATTTTAATTTCTAAGTTCTTTAATCCAAGACGAAAACATCGGTAGTCTTTTCTCCCCTGGTATTGGTGATTACAGTTAATCAAATAATGTATTTCAGCTCAATATTCAGTAAAATAAAGCACAAATGTCCAATTTTTAACTAAATGAATAGTTAATTTCTTTCTATTTTTTAAGAAACTATTTTGTACTGTTTTCATTGGCATGACACTGACTAAAGTATTAGATAAGTTCCTACCTCATTATACAGGGAGATCAAAAAGTGCCCTCTCTTCTAAACTTTCAAATTATTCAAGGTAGAAAAATAAAATATGAGCTATCTTCCTCAATTAACGCGGAATATGACTTTTGGTAACATTTAAGGAAGTGCCGGCTCTGGAGGCATACTCATATTTATGGTACATCATTGGAAATGGAACAAAAACCTAAAAGCTACACTGGATACCTATACAAACTGGATTTTTCATTTTTATTCGTGTATTAAGAAGGCAAAACTACGATTTGACCGATTCACGCATAATATTGAGAGAAATGTAAGCTAAAAGTAAAAACTGTTTAACGTACGAAGCACGCTTGAAATTCAAAACCACGAAAATTTTCCAATCATAATTTTTAACCATAAGTAAATGTGAAAATCAATTTCGTGTATTTATTTTACTATGTGTTAAAGGCACATAATGGTGTGTTTGACCTGTACTTTTATATCCAAAATGTTAAGAACACTGCACGTTGTTAAATAATGCGTAATAAAGCGTGTCTCCAGCTAAACTTTTGCACAAATATATGAATGTTTAAATGCATAAAACTTAAATTTAAGTGCTAAATATTTAGAAAACCAATAAAGATAAATCCTTCGTTTGGTGTAAAATGTTTGTTTATTTACATTTTTTTCAACAAAACGCTACAAAAATGTATTGGTATAAATATTAAGTGACGGCCAACTGTCCCACTAAAAACTCAAAATAAGCCAAACACCAATCATATTTGTCTAATTATAATCTAATAAATCACAAATAAAACACAACCTTATCCTAAAAGCTTTGTATACTCGAATATATTTTTATTATCTGTTATTTTAAATCCTAGAACAACAAACCGATAATGTGATAACATTCCATCAAAGCACAAGAATATTGTTACAAAATTAATCTACAACACACAATGCTATAGACTATTTATAGCTAAAATTATAAAACGTTCCAGCCAGCTGGAGTACTCAGATCTCCAGAATTCTTACGAAAGCAGGACAGATGATAATGATGGCATTTACAAGCGGTACCTGAGAGAGAGCCAAATGTAGGCTTTGAATATTCACTCCAGTTACAGCTCCAATTCCAGTACCGACTCCATGCAGCTACAGTACTCCCGCTAATGGGAGTTGGCCAGGTGGATGTTGTACATCCGCAATAATGTTGTCTTACACTTTCCCTTACATCCTTACATTGTGTTTATATATATATTATTATTATTATTATATTATTTTATATACATATATATAATATATATATTATATAATTTTGTATTTGGCCGTAATATATAGTAAATATATTACGGCCAAATACAAAATTATTGAATTGTAAACAGTAAGGGCTTTGTGGTGTAATGGTAGCACATTCACCCGGCAAGTGAGATATCCGGGTTCGAGTCCCGGCGGAGCAAGTACTTTTTGTGATTCAATGTTTATTTAAATTATATACCTAAGTTAAAACTGACAACGGTATATATATATATATATATATATATATATATATATATATATATATATATATATATATATACCGACTGCTCTTTCTTCAAGAGCAACATTCATATTTAAACAATATTCATCAAGGATGGACCAAATAGTTATACCCAATCAGGAATTGTGCTACCCATTAAGTACCGTATGAACACCACTGTAATTAAAATATTATTTTCTTTAATGTTTTATGTTAACTAAATTTTCCCGGTATTAACTAAGTCAGATGTCATTAAGAATGAGTACGTTGTTTAAAAATCTATAAGGTTGCCTTTAACCATAGACGTAGCACTGTAGGTTTTTTACATTCACATTTCTGGAAAGATTTTGGAATGGACATGATGTTATTGAAAATAGTACAATGGATATTGCTTATTGTCACTTTGGAGTAAGCTACTAATATTCCAATAAACATTCTACTTCTTCATATTTCCTGTGGTTAATATGTCAACACGATGGGGTAGGGTATGAAACTATATCTCTCTTACAAAACGACGCAATTTTACGTCGTATGACCTTACCTTACATAACATGCCAACAAAAGGTACTCTTAGCCTCTTCCACAGTTTTTATTTTTGTTCAATTTTCATTACCAATACACCAAGTTAATTACAACTTGCACTCTCCATGTAGCTCTGTCTCTCCTGCTTTAACAGGAGCTTAACTATCTGTATACCGTGACTTCCCCAAATACCTGTCAGATATGGTTATTGATAGAAATCCACACATACTACACCAGTTCAGAAAGCAAATGAGCTCCAGAAACTTTAACAGTATGGCGGTGTCTCCAAAATATCTCAACAAATAATGATTTAACAATAGTCACTGGAGCAATCTCCATGTCCGTATTCTCTCTCATTTCATTGTGCTTACATGGCCCGCAATAGTTGGGTTTCAACAGAGGTGTCATCGAATTCGGGCCTTCAAGATGGCCCAAATGATTAATGTAAATGGCTATAATCCGTTGTAGAATGTTTTAAAATGTTTTATGTTCTCTGTCTCCAGAGAAACTATTTCGAATGTCTGTGACAAAATAATTGTAAAACGAGGTAGGAGTACACCACGCCACGTGTAGCAAGCTTCGTTTAGGTTGCATGAAAAATGTCAAGTTTATAGCTCATTTCAATCTTGGATGTGCAGACTAACAAACAGAATAGAAATGTTATCCGGGGAGACAAAAGGAAAACTGTGCAAGCATATTGAGTGGTGGTCAATGAACGGCGCTCAGCCAAATATCATGGATGGACATGCACCATCATAGAACTAATTCTTGTATATTTAAAAATAAATTTGAAGGAAACTTTTGTACAAAGCCAAAATCTTTCTCGATATATTTTGTGGACAGTTAAACCACAGAAATGATGAGCCAAACCCCTTCAAGGAATATGTCCATCATCAAACACGGCGTTGCTTATGTATAAATAAGTGATATTTCATGTAAAACTGCAAGTCCACAATTCAATTCGTTCTGGAGATATTTAGCGGGAAACAAACACACAGGCAGTTAGACAGACAGACTGAAGAAACATTTTTCCAGAACTCTTAGTGATACCCATATATACAACATTCTACGTATATAATTCAATTCATTCTTAAAATATCAAGAGTAAAAGACTTTGCACCATCATCGCATTCTATCTATATATATAAAAATGAAACTGTTCGTGTGTAACAGCATCACTCACAAACGGCTGGACGGATTCGCCTAATTTTTTTTTAATTTGTTTGTCTTGATCTGTAGAAGGTTATAGGATACTTTTTATCCCTTTACCGATTCAGGATTCCGCCCCACTGGTTACAGAAATACCCGTAAGAAATGCATTGCAGCAAACATATGTTATTAAGTGAAAGAGTCTTTTCAAATTTTTAATCAGCTGTTCTTTGTAAACATATATAATGCGACAAAAAATATATTTATATATAAATTTCTTTACACTTATAGTTTTAAAGCATAGAGTAAGCTTAAGAGAAACGACAAATTTTGTTTAAACTGTTTCTGCAATCATAATATATAAAAATGAATGTTTGTGTGTTTGTCCTTTATAGACTCAGAAACTATTGGACCGATCACTATGAAAATTTGTATTTTTCTATGTAGAAGGTTTATACGCAATGCCCATTGATGTAACTAACCACCAGGCTGTACTGCAAGATATAAAAGTTATCAAAGCGCCTGCACATTATAAACTGCAATTACAACACAGTAGTTACGTATATTAAAATATCCAAACACTATTTGAAGGCAAAGAAATATACGGGCAAAGCTTAAGAGACGCGTGCGAAGCCGCGGGAAACAGCTAGTCTTGTCTATAAGCAAATACACTGATACATTGAAATATCGAAGGATTCGACAGAATGTAACGAAAGTCTTATCAATCAAATCCACCAAATATCGTATAACTGATAAAATACCATATAATTTTCCGACTTTCTCATTGCCATCACGGTTACCCATAAGACCAATGTAAAATGTTCATTAATGCTCAGACAAATCTCACAAGATTGAAATGTATCATCATCGAACTCAGTGTTTCCTATATATAAATGAAGCTCCATCCAAAATTTCAAAACTATAGGCCAGTTTGTTCTCGAGATATCTTGCGGAGAGTCCGACAGAAGATAAAATTTGCTAGCCACCTTAAGCTTCGTTAACGTTTAGTCAATAA
Organism: Homalodisca vitripennis; assembly: GCF_021130785.1. Classification (NCBI taxonomy): domain Eukaryota; kingdom Metazoa; phylum Arthropoda; class Insecta; order Hemiptera; family Cicadellidae; genus Homalodisca; species Homalodisca vitripennis. Next base: position 125,490,479 of record NC_060211.1, on the reverse strand, counting down.
ATATGTATGCAATTTCTTGTTGAATGATTAAAAATTGTTATATTTTTCCTGTTTTCAGAAAAAATATCGTAAAAAGTGCAAAATACACAAGATCTGAACTGTATCCCACTGAAAACCGCAAGAGAAGATATAGCCCTATTTTTATTGTCAAAGTTCCCAACGGCTCATGATGAACTTATCAATAGAATTGAATGCACTTAATACCAGGTGATAGTTCACACGAACCTTAAACCTTTTTTAATGTTCAATCGATCGACTGCCTAAGGGGGTATTGCTCAGTCTCTCCCCAACTTGGGTCAGAGACCGTTATATTCCCACTATAAAAACTTTGCCCATAGCATTATCTATTCTCTATAACATAAATAAATAATATTACTAGACATTACTCTGAGAGACAGATTAACTGTTATGATATTTTCTGTGTTTGCACGGATAAGTCTTGCAGTTTTGATTGTAAGGGCATGCTCTTCCTGATCTGTCAACTCCTTTTCATGAGTATAGTTATTTATTATAATGAAAATTTTGTTATGTTTATTTATAAGTACAGGATTCTAACTACATTTGTAGAAAAACAATTTTTCCCTGGAGTTAAAAAATAACAGAATTGTGAATTTTTAGTTTTAGCGACCGTCATATTGAAAGAAGAAATTGTGTAGCAACCAACTTGGAATATTAACTTAGCCAAGATAATTACAAGTTGATTTCTCAATTCTTGATGATCGGAAATTCCTCATGAGATTTAAAATGTAACCGATATCTTGAAAACCTTCCGAGATAAAAAAGATTTCTAACAAACGACATAGGAAATTTTGTATGCAATCAAGAACACTTTTGACTCTTTTTCTAGGTATATAAATAATTGACTTGTAAACTTTTACATGTCACAATATTGCAACGATATTAGCGATTCAAGCTTACCAACGAACGCACTCGTCATGTATAAGATCAAATTTTGTACGTTTCAACTTATTTGGAGTTTTAAAAAGAACAGATATCATTATAATACACACAAGGTGTTTAGAAAAGAGTGTCACAAACTTCTGTAACTGATTGTATTTATGACTTCAAACAAAAACGTGACATAAATATGGGCCGCTGACTACTATTTTATACTTTATATAAATACATTAATATCTTTAGAACTAGTAAAGCCACAGATACAAACCTTTTCACATAGGTTTTAAAAAATATTGTGTGATTCGCTTTAATGTTTACAAAATGGTGACTGTTGAAATTTTTAAGTCGAATAACAAAAACACCACTATAGTTACAAAACATTTACAAGATACTCACTATTTTTCAATGTATATTATAATTCCAACGGTACTTTTTTAAACGAAATCCGTCAACGCATAAGCGAGCACGACCGCTTTAGCCCGATTACTAAATTACAATACTATAGAAAAATATATTTTGAGTAGGAACAAGGCAAACAACATCGGTGTCGAAATATAATTCACTTGAACCAGCTAAGGTACGTTTGCACAAGACGGGAGCAACAAATATCAGGTATCAGCTGTTTTGACATAATTTAGTTCCTATAGGTTTTTATTACGACTATACTCGTACATCCATGTACTGATAGTGCTTTAGAATACCAACTTTTTAAGACTTTCTGTAAACAGGAATAACTCAAATAACAATCATTATTCTATATTCTTTTATCATTTTGGATATTTTCGGTAAATATAGGTAGGCTATGATTTCAATGAAACATCGATTAGTTTAAATTTAAATATGCTTTTGATGACACGAGTTATATACGGATCTTCAATTACATTCAAACCCAATTATCTTTTGTCTTTGAAAACATTCATCCTCAGTGTTTTATTGTTTCATATTCTAAAAATAAATAAATTATAAACTACGACGCATTTTCGGTGTAGGTGACACTAAATTAAGAATTACTTAATTTACACACCTCTAATTAGCTTTCCAATTAATTCGACAATATCTCCTTAACATTGTTACCAACCTATCGAAACAAAATATCTCAATTTATGAGGAAACTGACATATGCGCCTCCCTGATTTATTTATAATAAGTCTAGTATACATATAGTATATATATATATATATATATATATATATATATATATATATATATCTCAAGAAAAATACTTCTTCACAATCCTTTAATATTTTGACTAAATTTTGACTAAATTGTCGCCAAAAAGGATGTAAAAGATAATAATGTGAACAAACAAAAAATAAAAACTAAACACATAATATTTCGTATCAGCTACATTATTTTAATATTACTTTAAATAAATGTTCTTCTGTAATTATATACTCCTTGATGCACTATAAAACATTTTTTGCAATTTGTCTTAAATATTATAATACAAACTACAAATGTCTTCTACTCAAGTAAAAATAAAAATAAATATTAAATTTTAACAATATTTGTAGTTTTTTAAATGTACATATATAATTCAAATTTAAAACAAGTACATAGAATGAATTTTAACTATTATTTGTTTTACGTAATTGAGACAATTATGAACAGATCATCGCTTACTTAGACCAAAAGTTAATTTTGATTTAGTGACCAATAGATAGTCTTGTTCTGAATTATCTAATTTTGGAAGAATATTCTGGTACTTTACAAATCCATTTTAATGATTAGCAATTGTTAAATGTTTCGTTGTGACCCATGCTTGTTGTGAAACCAATTTTCCGTCTCGCCTGTTAGATGAAGACCGATGGTTATTCATCTTTATGTGTAAGAGATTTGTAGATAAACCAATATAGTCCTTAGGACAAAATTTGCAAAACAACTGATAGATTACATTCTTAGATTTACGGTGGTTGATATTTGAAATTTGATATGTTTTATCAGTTGTTTTACTTAGGGGATTTAGAAATTTGCTTGTAGCACAACGTTTTGTCTTCGCAAGAATGACAACCTAAACAGTTTTGTATTAGCATTGGAATTGGGAATTTGGTTAGGCAATAATGTAGATCGCACCAGACGGTTCTTCAAATAGGGGCATTGATAAATATAATTTTAAGAGGTTTTTAAAATCCCTTGAAAACAGGTTGCGTGTCAAGGAAGCTGATTCTAAAATGTTGTAAGCAGTTTATGAGATATTATTGGTTTTATGTAGCCCAGGAAAGTATTGTGTAATAAACTTAAGATCGTCTGTATAATTTCTCCTACTGGTGTTGCTGTTTATATTTTTAGGCTCGTGAATTTGATTTTTAATTATCTTTGCAGGATATTTCCTAGCAATGAATGCTTAAGATAATTTTTCTATTTAATTACGATAATCCGAGTTTTTTAACACAACTCTTTGGCTCGGATTCATAACCTTTTGGTATGAACTTTTTAATGTGAACAGGATGGCAACTGTTATAGTGCAGGTATTGCATGGTATTAGTTTTCTTTACATGAAATTTTTTTAGGTAGCCGCGTTATAGAAAAATATCTATGTCAAAACAGATTACAGTTTTAGGAGAAAAATTCCAAGTAAATTTAAGAAACGCAAATGTATTGAGATGTTTTGAAAATGGTTCCAATAAAGAATTACCATGTTCCCATATCATGAAAATATCATCTATAAATCTCAGCCAAATAAGAGATCGGTGTGGCTGAGATTTCAGAAAATTATCTTCCAGCTTACCCATGAATGGATGTGCATAGACAGGTGGCTTCCTAGTTCCCATTGTGGTACTATTGACTTATAGGTAATTTTGTTCCCTATATTTAAATGATTCATTTTTAGTACCACGTTAATTAAAGCGACTACGAAGTTAGTGCTAGGTATAGAATGTCTAGCCCTATTGTTTAAGAATAAAGTTACTTACTGTTTATCTTCACTGTGAGGAATGCTGGTGTATAGTGATTGCACATCAATAGTCACTAACAAAATGTCATTTGGAAGTGATTCTTTAATCTCACCGAGTCTTTCAATAAAATGATGTGTGTTTTTAATGTAGGAGTTCATGTTTTTGACAAAGAGTTGTAATAGTTCATTCACATAACTAGAAATGCGTTCTGTTGGAGATTCCTAGGCGGAAACAACGGGTCTTCCTGGAGGTGGTCTTGAAGGTTTGTGAATTTTCGTTAGTATCTAAAAAATTGGTGCCTATGGTATTTTTGGACCTAGTAAGTTTAGGGTTCCCATGTTGATGTCTTTCTTGGACCTTCTTCTAAGAAATATTCTTTTATTCCATTGTTAAATTTTACAGTTGTGTCTTCATCTTATAAAATTTATAAAGTTATAAAATTTGGAATCAAGACGACAATAATAGCTTTATAACAAGTAGTAGATAGGAACAGAGATGCCTCTTCGCCGACATCGCATCCTTTTGGGAGACAACATATAAGAAAAGGTCGTCAAAAATTTCACAGTAAGTCTATAAAGCCTATTATTTCTAATAAGATAGTTTTCACATGTAGGTTTTTTTTTTTAAAGAAAAACTATTCTAAAACTAGTAGCCTACGGATAATACCAAAACGACTGATAGAAATACATACCCATAGTTTAAGTGGGAATAATATAGTAGTTTCGCAGTATATACCGGTATATGTTATATAGTTATAACTTTCTGAACCACACATTGGTACGCAATGTTTGATAAATTATAAACTACATCCCAAACTAACATAAAAATATTACTAAACTAACAATTCACAACAAAATCAATGGCTAAGTTTTTGCTCTGGGCTAACGAAACAAACAAAGAGGATCAAATCAATCTATCGATATACCACTGAATCTTAATCACAATATAACATCAATTTTACGACACTGTAGCTTATATCAAAACAGGCGATTTCATTAATAACAGGTTATATTATATTTTATTTATAAATTGAATAAAACATTATTGAAATGGATGTTGAAAACAATAGGCCCCTACCCCATAATTTAATATTATGTTATTATTATATTTATGAACATATTTCATAAAGTTCAACTACATTAAATATTTAATTGTTTCAAGAGCGATATTTGATTCAAACTGTAATCAAAATGTAATAAGTGTAAGGAGGATAATGAAGGTTGGAATCAAAGATGAAAACTAGGTTCTTTTACACCAAGAAAACAAACAAAACTGCCATTTCACTCAAATAGGGATAACATCTAATTTTGCAACCATTATAATCGAATGTCTACAGATTTCAGGAAAAACTGTTGATAACGCTTCATTTTTGTGTGTTTTCTAAAGCTGTTTCGTAATTATATCTGCAAACAACATGAATTTAAATATCTTTAATTCATATGTTTGTATTTTTAATATAATCGACTAAAGTTAATTTTTTATATTGTTATATAATTAATATTTATATAACTAGATTCAAATAATACTTTTAAGACTAGTTATTTGAATAAAACCTTGATAGTTTGTTCGGTCATTTTAATACAGTGAATACATCACTAAATATTTAGTTTAGATAATCTTAGTTCGACATTCTATTCTACTTCTTTGTTAGCCAAACATGGAACCGTAGCCAAATCATTACTTAGAACCTTTTGTTCTTTATTACATATCCATTGTTGTTCCTCATGAATATGCAAGAGCTTATGCAACAGCTGGCTCTGCTGGACACGATCTTTGACCTTAAAAAGAATACATCTTGCATCAATATTGGAATTGAGTGGCGGAAGATGTTTTCAATAAAGCTAGTTCTGTCCAGTATTGTGTGGATGGCGCTACTATATTAAATGCTTTGTTTCGAAATTTAATATATTTTAATCTTATAGTAATTACCTCATTTGTAAAAAGTATGTTTAAAATGTTGAGTATTAGTGTTGTGAGAGTTTACTCAATACAATATATTTAATATTTTTCTATAATATATGTAGGATAGTAGCTGTTTTTCGTCTGCTGCTAGATTTCATACAGATTTTAGCATTGTATGTTGTAGTCTATCTTCACATAGACTATTAGGCTACATAAAGAACCATCTTTAAGTAACAGAGTTAAACTATTGTTGATTGCTTTTCGTAGCGAGGCTGAAATATTTCAAGACTTTAATCATGTTAACAATATTCCGACGTTAAATAAATCGTAATACTTAGATGAAATCATGGTAGTAATGATGTTTGCTGTTAGAACATAAAATAAAATAATGACAACTGCCACGTAAGTCTAAGAATAAATATGATTCCATACTGGATACACTTCGTATAATATTACAAAAACAATGTATATAGACATAATAGAATAAGGATAAGAATAAATAGGATTTATTTTTCTCTTAATTTATAAATAAAAATTAAATAGGAACTGATGTTTGTTGCTGTTCCTGAATTATGTCAAAGGTGTTTTTGTTGTATAAAAATGGAACAGTGACGGTATAACGAATTAAAAATTACTCACCATAATCAGTTCTATAATAGAGCGAAAATCTTGCCATTTTTCTTGTTATTGTCAAATACTGATCAATCAAGCTATGGGATATTGTTCCAAGGTTCGGCCGTCTGGCATACAAGAACTGGAGGTGTTTTTTTGAACTTGCACAGTGTACCTAACGGGTCGTGCGGCCAACTGGCTTCTGGAAAAGACCTGGATAAAAGTCTGTGGAGTCAATTGGAGGATCCGTCGGAGATTGGAAGTGATGAACTGCTGCAGGTGAGTCAGCCCTCTCCAGGTAGACTGCAGAGGACCAACATACTATGCATTTGTTTGGAGTGTATATAGATGGGTAACAAGCGGATCGAGTAAAAGGCGGAAGTCCGGTATTGTCTATGCGTGGGACTGAACGTATCCCCTAAAAACCTGTAACACCTTCTCAGCACAAGGGCCTATTATGTCTTCCGACAGGCTCTGGACAAAGCCCGTATAAATGTAAGAGGATACAATTCCTTCAATGAAAGCTCCACCGAAGTATAGTTACAGACAATTTCCTGTTGCAGCTCGTTCGGGAACACGATATCGACATTGTCACAATAAGCGAGCAGTACCATGGAATTTAAGGCCCTTGCCGGTTTCATGATACCCTGGGATCGTTAAAATATAGGTGCTAACAGAACGTGTTCGTTAAGAGTCATGGTACCTGTCGGGGCTTCGTTTGGGTGAGTAGCGATGAGGCCACTCTCATCAGCTGCTATTTCACACCCAATGGAAATGTAGCCTATTTGCTGGGCAAGCAAATAATCCATACTCTTCCTCATCGGTGGAATTTTGATTGTTGCTGGCGATTTATCGCAAAAGCAGTCAAATGGGAAATGCTAGTGACTGACTCTAGAGGTCGTCGCATTACGGAGATCGCTACATAGGTTGGTCCGGTTGTCGTAAATTGGGGGAATACCGACGGGCGGGATACACCTTTACAATCCCGGATATAACTTTTGCGGTGGAAAACCTCTTCTGAAGAATCACGGATTAGAGAGTGATGGAGAACTTTATCGGATCTGATTACTAGTACATATCCTTCTGTATCGTGGCAAGGAATCAAGAGTTCCGATCTGGACAAACCCAACGATCTCAATGTTGAAACGTTGCCAGGCTAAGCGAAGTTACCCTAACTGGGATTATCGTCAGGGGAAAGGACGATGTCTTGGAAGTGACAAGGGACGCCGGTGACGCAGTAAATTCTACGATGGAGCGTATCGTGATGGGATGTAACGGTGTAAGGTGTATTAGTACTAAGATCGTGAGTCTCGAGACACGATAGAGTTCCAGTGTACTGGTGGAACGAGGACATCGAACTAGTCCGCAGAAAGTGTTTCAGTCCGAGGCGGAGGATTACTCGCGGTCGGTTGACGTGTGGAAAAGTCCCGAAACCTCTGCAAGTTGTACTCGTGCTTGCACTGATAATGGCAAGAAGGCCCTTCGAATTTCGTGAATCGATTAGTCAGAAAGCTCATTACAGTTAAAAATCTGTTAGTTGGGAATAGAAGTTTTAACTATTCTGCCCATATTAACTGTTTAATAAGCAAAGAAGAAATTAATTGTTTAATTTTTATAACAACATAATATGGTTCTAATATTATTAAAACTAAATTAATGAATATGTTGTGGTCAATGGGAAGTTGAATATAATCTAGAGCCAACGTAGAAAAGGATAAACAAAAAACCTTTAAACTAATCTTTCTTTATTAATTTATCAAATGAGGTCTCGAGTGAAATTAAAAATATTAAATGGACTAATTAAAACCAGAAGAAGCAGGGTGAATTAAAATGGCTCTGAAATTAGCAAAAACCGTTTCTTTACTATCATAATTTGCTATCTTTAGTATCATTAATTTCCTATCCAGTTTGTATTCTTTCCCCCATCTGTTTTCGCTCTTATCGCTGCAAGACAAACAAATATACAAGATACAATTTTAGAAATTCGTGTCTATAAGAATTATATTATTATGTTTGAAAATAGTTCAGTTATTTTAGGAGACGGTTTACAATGAAGGTAATTTACCATAACTTAAAACGACATATTTTATGAGGTTGACTGATTAACAGCCAAATTCAATAACACTCCGTTCTGAGGCGATTGCACAACAGTGCGAGCTGTTATCAATTAATTAAGGGGGGATCGGTACTACCACACCGATCACCAAATCTATTTGATTAGACAATATTGGGTTTATTATTGCTTCAAAGATTGCAATAGATAAAAGCGGTCCAAATTATGTTATTAACATTTTAAGGACCATAGTCAAAATTTAGGTTTCTCAATAATTTTGTTTCAGATTTCGACTCCCGGCTTTATAAGAGTATGTTATCTGTGGTAACAAACGACGGTGGCTACTAACAGTGGCCCCATAATTCTGTAGTAGTCGCGATTAGCTTCTCAACTTCTTCAACGTAACATATTCCCGTTATAAATTTGAAATTCTAACAATTTTTGCAGAGTAATTTAAAACCGAAGAAGTAACCATTTGCTTAAAAATGGTAAAGGCTGTTGACTCCCAAATGCTGTGACGTGTTGAATAAAAATACAAATATTTTTACTTTTTATTTTTCAAAACCAAATGTAATATTTAGATGGCGAAAGATATGACTATTCTGAGAAATAATTAAAATTGTATCACGAGAAGAGAAAAAGTATCTGTTACTGAAAATGAAACAATATTTTCACACATTTTAATTTGGCAGCACCACGGAGTAGGTCTAAGTTCATTGTTGTCTGTTCCAGTAGCTAGTGTAATGTGACGCTCTTTAAGTCTGTTATTTGTTTGTGTTTGTTTTTAAAATATTTAAAACCCAACAACGAGTTTACACATTAACAACAATCCTTCAGTTGTGGTGGAAGCATAATAAAAATACTGCTAGAATAATTGAAGAATGTAATGGTAAATATCCAGGTGTCGCGATACCCACTCGTCAGTATATGCGGAAGTTAAATAACACATTTTAAGACACAGGAAGCGTTTTAAATGCCCCGAAGTGTGGTCGTCCACCATCAATTTGCAACTAAGAAAACCTGCAGTCAGTTACTCAAGCTTTTGTAGCCAGTCTCGGTAAATCGACTCGTAAGGCATCTGCTGAACTAGAAATATCAAGAAAAAGCGTGCAAAGAATGTTAAAGCAATTAAAATTTAAGCCATACCGCCCATTTTTACTCCAAGCGCTTCACGAGGATGATTCCGAAAGGCGATTGGAATTATGTGAGACAATACTTTATCCGCTCAGAGGCTGATCCAAATTTCTTGCGATCAATGTTGTGGTGTGATGAAGCATGTTTCAAATGAAATGGACGCGTTAATCGGCATTACTGCATGTATTGGTCGGACGTAAATCCTCATAACGTAATCCAAGCAGAACTCAAAGTGTCTGGTGTTATGGTATGACGTGGTATTTCGAGTACTGCACTGATCGGTCCTTATTTTCCTCAAGGAAATGTTAACTCGGAAAGTTACTTACGGTTGCTGCAAGAAGTAGTAGTTCCCGAGCTCATAAACAATCCTGTATTCAATATTCATTCGTTCATCTGGAAACAAGATGGTGCCCCAGCACATTTCGGTATCCAAGTTCGAGATTTTTTTAATAACGCATTTAATGAATGGATTAGTCACCGAGGTTCAATTGATTGACCTGAGCGTTCGCCAGATCTGACTCCATGTCATTTTTCTCTGTGGGATGTTATAAAGGAGACTGTGTATGCTTCAAAACCGCAAAATCTTGACGAACTCAGAAACCTAATTAGAAATGCATTTGAACTTGTTAATAACGATAAACCTTTCTTGCTAAAAATGTGTGATTCTGTTCTCAGTCGTTGTATGAAGTGTATACAAAGTCAAGGTGGACATTTCAAACAACTGCTATAATATTTTATGGCAATGTGTAAATAATTTCATATAATGAATTTGTTTTCTTGCCTAAAAGTATTTTATTCAATTAACCTACCACGCCTTTAAATTTTTCTTCTAGGGAAACTGACATATCCGCCACCCTGTATAGAAAGTTAACGAGCACTCACGTGATGTGAGCTTTTCTTCTGAAGTGCGGGTTGGCGCCACCGAAGCCCGCACTAATGGACAGGGGAATTTGCGATCGGTACTATCCTGACCTCAGATTATCGTCCAATGATCTGACAAAGAGAAAGTTGGATGATCTGAGGTTGGGATAGTACCGATCGGATATGCCACTGGCCATCAGTGTGAGTTCCGGTGGCCCACAATTTTGGAGAAAAATAATAACTTCCCTAAAGATAGCACCCACAGTCAAGCTGAGATCAGGTGAATGCTGGTAAAGGCTATCTTTAACTTTGGTACTACTAGTCACATATTTATGATAACCTAATCTGAACATACTTATATCACGTATTAACAAGTTTTGGGTAGGGACAGAGCGGCCTCCTTCTCGTCGAGATTAATTCCGTTTAGGAGGGAGAAAACAAGAACTGATAGTCCCAATTACATGTAATTTCCACAGTTCGTTAAATAAGGTCTGTTATTTCTTAATAATTAAGTTATTTAAGTCCCCGGCAAGATAAACCTTTCCAAAATAATAGCCTCCGGATGATAACAAATTAACGTCGCGTTCTATATCTGAGAAGAATAAGCATTATACAGTATTTCTTAAATATTGAATAAAATCTCAGGTATGATAATACATTTGGGGCAGTGTACGGTAATGTTAGAAAAGTTTAAGGTAATAAAACTTCTATCTGTTGGCAACCTTGTTATTAACTGACAACATTTTTGTTCTTGTTCTTCTCTTTTGCTTCACTTCAATGAATACGTGAATCGTAATCGTGGGTTAGGAATGTTTTCTTTCCTTAGTGTGAGAGTGACAAAGCCCGTTTATTTGCATTGATGAATTATTTTCTTGAAATGTTAAGGAAAAGTAAATAATTTAAAATGTCATTAGTTTACCATATTTAATTCACAATTCCTTGCATTTCTATTTAATCTGTAAATAATTAGTAAACAAACATTCCACCCACATATCTTAGCTCTTTATTGTTCTAAATCAGAGTTAATTGGTTGATGAGTGAATTCAAGACTTTAAATTGAGTAAATTAGTGTCTGAAATTTTATTTCTATAGTTTTACTTTCCAGGGTTTATAAATCACTTCGTTTGCTGTAAACAATATGGGTAAGTCATTACGTTTTACACTAGATTAGGCTTAATTTTAATGTTTAATGTACCAAGCAAGAATAAACTGAATCAATTAGTTCTCAGAATCATTTCTGACTAAGTTTAGCTGATCTAGCCTGTAAGTAGTTCATTATTTTAGCCATATGCACTCTATGGCTATAGGCTGTTTTTAACAAACCTACAATCCTTACTGTAGTTGATTGTTATTATCGACCAAATTCAATGTAATATCCAACTTCAATATTTTAAACTAATTGTACACAACATGCATTATAATTTATTAACAACAAAAATAATGCATTAAAATTATTATAACTCCTCAAACGGTATCAATTTACAATATCGTGACCATGGAAAGGTATGTTCATTTTTTTTTCCTGAAAACTACAATTTTTTCCTGAAAACAATAGTGAAGAAAAAATTCGTCGGCAACGAAAATCAAAGGAGTTACGATTTTTTGAAATCCTCTGAAAAGTCTGTTTTTGACAGTACCTCTGGCAATTTTACTGAAATTATGACGTTAATCCTGTCAACGATGCCTGCCCGCTGCGCAGTGCTGCGCACTGCTTGCTCTTTTAGAAAAAAAAATTAACTCGAGCTTGCAAAAGTCGAATCCCAGATCACGTGATGCCCCTAATCCTTAACCCTCCAAGTGTTGTTCGACAAAATTTTGTCGGTTATTTTTCATCTTTAATGCAATAATGCCCGAAAGGCATCAATATAATACAATGATATACTTTCCCCCAGTTTATATGCACCTGTGATAATAATACTTGGCTATAAATGCCCAATCCATGAAAAAAAAGTCCATTTTTCATGGTCACGGTATTGTAAATAAATACCCCTCAAACTTCTTTTGACTGTTCGCAAAGAAACTTCATCAGTTTATCTCACACAATTTCTTCATCTTCATCGCCATTTACAAATATTCTAAAAATTAGCTAGTTTTTGTTGTTTATTGTTTACATTAAACAATTAATACTATAATCTGAAATCAAATATATCAATTAATAATAGTATGTTTTCATACCCAGAAAGAATTTTTAGGCGATTGCGATCCATATTTGCACAATAACTGATATGTATCAACTATTAGGTTAGGACCAGGGGGATTCGGGTGGGGGGATAACAAACTACGAAGGAGTAGAAAAGAGGTGGAGAGAATAATCAGCATCAACACAAGCTATAGGAGAAGAAATTTTAGAGGTCCGGGCATTTTTGCAACAATTTCTACTTCTATGATGACGTTTATTTCTCTGTCCTCTCCTCTGCTCCTGTTTCTATTTTTGTAATATTTTCTACAATTTAGCTTCGCTATTGATTAGTTATTTTCAGCTATTTCGTGATTTGTCAGACTTTCTATGTTGTACATCCCAAAATAAAGACGCTTTGCTTTGTGTTTTCATGTCACCATTAGCCATTTTGTGTTAGCGTCTTTTGAAGTGCAGTTAAGTTTTCGTGGGTTGCTAAAAACATTGGAATTACCTTCAACGAGTGATTTAATGGTTGAACCAGTGATCAACAAGTATAATGGGTGTTTACTTAGTTTTTCAACAGCGATGCAATGAACAATTCGCAAATTGTTTCATTTTTTGTGAAACAAGAGTTTTGAACGGATCTTCATTGTGTGGTGGCCATTGTCCTGTAGTTAATTATAAACTGTTATTTCATTGTTTTATTCAATATTTTTTAAATTGCTATTATTATTATTATTCATTTGTTATTTTAATGATGGGTAAATATTAAAATCAGCGACTACTGCTCCAATCGCCGTAATTTTTTGCATACTACCACAGGTTAACGTAATTGCGCCGAAAAAAATAGTCCCAATTATCGCTAACATATAAAAACCAGTTTTTCGGCAGTACAATGTTGGCAATACAAAACACATAAATAACAAGATTTTCAACTATCAAACTAAAAACAATGGCCGACCATGGTCGTTTTGATGAATTAACAGTAGTCACGTGACAAACAGGAAAGTTTCCGATTGGCCAGGTGGATCACGGGACCTATAGGACGGCTTCGATTGACTGCCAGACGTAAACAAACAAACCCACATGGACAAGGAATAATTAGTGAAGTTATTGACATGGCGTGCGATGCTTCTTGTCACACGCTAAAAAGACCCTAGCTTGCCTATTCAAAAACTCAGATCACGTGATGCTTGCTCTTTTAGAAAAAAAATTAACTCAAGCTTGCAAAGTCCAATCCCAGATCACGCCATGACTGCTTACACACACAAAACTCAGACAGAACTAACGCAGGTTTCATACAGGCAAAAGATAAGCGGCACGCGTTTATCACTGATAAGATAAGACGAGTTTATACTAGAAGTAGTACCTGGACTACTGCCCTACGAACTAATAACACCAAAAAAAGAATAAATGCACTGTCAGTCAGGTTTTTTTTTTATTTTTTTGGGGGGCGGGGGAGTAAACGGCTTCGGCGATAATCGGGACTATTTTTTTTTTTTTTTTCGGTGAAATTATGTTAACCTGTGTTAGTATGCAAAAAATTACGGCGATCGGAGCAGTAGTCGCTGATCTTAAGATTATTTACCTAATGATGTTTTAATTTTTATTACTTTAATTCTTGTATTGGCTGGTTGCTTTTCTAACGTGGGATTATAATTAACGAATTTTTGAAAGGGCAGATATGGGCACTTAAATGTGATCTGAGCTTGAATTTAGGTACTATTCGAGGATGTTTTTATTCTTTTGCCAGCAGTGCGAGAGGTGGCGCCAAACATACCCACATTGCTTGCCAGAGGTATTTCGATTTAGCCTTTTTCACATGATCTGAGTTCCAATTTAGCAAAGCTTGTTATTCCCCCACCCAGAAACCCCGATTCCCCCGGTCCCCAAGATTGTTTTGACAAAATCCAAAGCTGAGTCTGTACAAGTTACAAAACATAAGAGTAAATAGCTGAAACTATAAAGTCAAAACCAGAAAAAGATTCATTCTTATAGTCAGTACATGAAAGGTATCGATACATCTAATCGATGATGATGATGTATTGCTACTTAGATAAGTGCCGAATCGTTCACCAAAAGTTGTATTAAATATATTTTTAGAAATGGTCCTGAACGCATACATTCTGTATAAGGAAAACTGTAAGTAGGCAGTTGACCAGGCTTCAGTTTACAACAGCTTTATTGAGGAACTGGCTCAGGAATGGTTACAGCAGAAGTGGTGATGGTCTAAGGTATTAATGTAGGCTTCAGCAACCAGTTTGGTGTTGAAACCTTACCTGGAAAAAAAAAGAAAGAGAATGTGTTGTATGTAGTCCTGTAAGCTTTGCTAAAGGGGGAGGGGGGAAGAAGGTGCAGAACTGCTTGTGTGAAGTGCAAAAGAGTTCCATAAAGCTTGGTACATAGAAGCCTAGAAACTGGTCAAAAGATAAAAAACAGAAAAAGTGCAAAAAAACTTAAATTATATTCAAATTCACCTAAGAATCTTTCTGCTCAAATTATCATGTGAATGTTTACAACCCTGTTATTGCTCTTCTTATACCTACCCCTCTTTTGTTTTTAATCCTCCCACCCAGAAACCCCCGATTCCTTGCGGTCACCAAGATTGATAGACTAATCGAGGCATAACCTAAAAGAAAAACAATTGAATAATTATTGTACACGAAATGTTTTTTGACTGCATAAAAATCCTTTCTAGAAATGAAAATGTAGGCTATTTAAGAAATTGTTAAATTTAGTAGCCTTATAAATCACCTAAGCTCTTGTAAAAGTTAAATTAAACTTTAAATCCATAATAACTACATGCCTATAACTCATAGTAGAAAAGATAGTAGATAGGGATAGAGGATTCATAAAAGCCTCTTTCGATTCTTTTAATTATTATTATGTTTTGTTTATTTTGTTTTACTGACAACTATAATCATTTTAAATGTTATTATTTAAATTAACTTTGTATTTCAATAGTAAAGAAATTGGATAATGTTACTATAACCCACGAGAACTCGCGCTACAAGAAGTTACGCAAGAACTCGCGTTGTTAGATTGAATCCAACATCCTCCAACCAACTAAGAATGGCTTTTTCATGGTCTTCATTCATTGCAATAATTGTAAAGTCATAAAAAAGCAATCTACGAAATATAACTCAAAAGCAAACTGAAAAACAAGAAAAATCACTAAACTGATGGATTTAAACTGGCAGTTACACGATCACTCGTGCCGTTAGATCGCTCCTAACACTGGGCTGACGTGATCACTCGCGCTGTTAGGTTGAAACTAATAACCCACTAGGCCCCCCCCCCACCATGAAGCCCCACCCCAGCGACTTCTACTGTCTAAACATGATGCAATACGCAGCAGACACCCATAGAAGCATAAATTAAGGGTTCAGTGTTGTAAGATAACAAATAAAAAAATGTTATATAACACAAAAAATATGTTAGATTCAATCTAATAGCGCGAGTGCTCCCGGGTTAAAATGCCCTGTTACCTAAAACCACCTGTTTCAGCCTTTTTAAGAAGTTTTTAAAAATTTCCGGCTATCCAAAGTTTAGTGTTTTTTGTTGTTTTTATAAATGTACTTGTTAAGCATTTTTCTTCTAAAAAACAACAAATAATGTTATGTAACCTAGCTAAAGTTGATATATCATTTAATACATATAGTAAATAGATAGACAGAGGATTACATTGTTCGCTACATTAATATATTTGGTTACTATTTATAGATTGTTTTGTCTTATATTCTTGTTTTCGTCACATATTTAACTAAAAATGTTCACTTTGTAAAATGTTTAACCCTAAGCATTCGAAGGCAATATTTATAATCTGTTCTTGAAGCTTGTATGGCCAGCTCTACTGGCCGCCACCATTTTGTCGGAAGCGAGGATTAATTTTTGCTGTAATATTATGTCAGCTTGTAAGGCCAGCACCACTGGCCACTAAACATAGCAGTTATTTTCTAATATTCTCTTTGTTTTATAATTAATGGTGAGCACTGAAACCTATGGAGCAGCTTTATTTTCAAGTAATTTTTAGGTAAAGCAGTAAATTTTAAATTGGCCTATAATTCTTTTCTAAACATTGACTGGGCACATAAGACAAATGAGGCGTAGTGGGCCTATACACTAAAATGATACATGGAATAGAAACCTAGAAAATTTTACAAAAAGACATGTGCTAACTATTCTTGACTAAACATAGGTTGTGTATTTTTAATGTTTTATTCCGTAAAAAAAAATAAAAGACTGAGATAAATGTAAAATACTTTATGTCTGAGTATAACATAAACTTCTGTAAATGCCTACTTTATAATGTTTTATTTACATATAAAATGTAAGTTAACAATATGCGTGTAAGAGTTAAATTTCTTAAATGAATGTTTATCTTTGTATTAGAAAGGTTGTTCATTAAAAAGTATTTTAAATTATTTTTCATTTCTTCTTTAAATGTTTTAAACTACTATGCAAATAACACAAGGATATTGAAGAATAATTCTTATCTGGGGAGGCAAACCACAAATATAGCCACCGAGCTGCCAATGAAAGTAGTGCGGCCATCTGTACTGGCCATACAAGTTACAAGGACAAAACTGCAGCAACCTGACACGAGCTGTCTGCAATACTGGTGTGTCCAGTGCTACTGCTGCTGGCCTATCGAGTGCAAACGGTTAAGTTGTAAACCAATTGAAGTTTGTACAGTAATTATAGAGATTTACTGTGTTGTTATTGTGAGAATTAGCTTAATTTCTCAAAACTCCTCATGTTATGTTGAAGAGATAAAAATCAAATGCTTAGTCTTCAGAAATTCCATAATAAATGTGTTGTTATTGCTCAAAATTTGACTTCAGAAATGTTTATAAAGCATTAATGTGCAATTTTTGGCTGAGCATTGCTTATTACTTATGGGACTAGAAAAATTTCAATGCTGTCTGTTTATTTGCCTATCTCTGTGTCTGCCCGTTTTATATCTAATAAACAAACTGACCTGTTTACTTGAAATTTTTAAAGAAGCTTCATTTCTATAAAAGTAACATGGACTTCATTATGGTGTAAGTCACTCCATGGGATTTGGCAGAACATTACTGAACATTTTTACATTGATCTTGTGTATAATGTTGATTGTAACAAGAAAATTGCAGAATAGATACTGTAAACAAACTGAGTACAATCATATGACATTTTATAATGTGTCATAGTAACACGTGTATCTCTATACCTTAAATGTTGCTTGCAACCTCAGCAAAGCCCTGTTACATCATACTACTACGTTATAGTATCCTGAAGTATATTGCAATGTATATTCTAATCATCTGAGATATGGTATAGATGAATTGATGGAATGTTTTTGAAATTTTCCAACATTTAGTCCAAACACATCTGGATGATAGTCTGGTATGCAGTCATTAATAGTTTAGTTGGTTAAAATGGTACTTTGATATTATCCTGAGGCCACTATTTCTGAAAGAGTTTCTTACCGAGGACCTAAACAAAACTGCATTATTAGAAAAAACAGACTTTACAAGGGGGTTCCCAAAAGAAACTACAATTATTTCTTAAAAGCTATATATTTTCAACTTTTTTACAAAATAACCTTATCCCCTTCTAAATACTCTCCATTACAACTAATACATTTGTCCTACAGGTGTTTCCACTGTTCAAAACATTTTTTGTGCCTCTCTTTAGAAATGGCTGACAACTTCTCCCTCTTTTTTTTACCTCTGATGTTGTCAAATTAATGTCCTTTCATACATGGAATAAGAAAAAGTTGCAGGTTACTAGGTCAGGCGAGTAAGGTATGTGGGGCAGCAGAACCATACCATTTTTAGCCAAAAAACTTAACAGAAGAAAATTACTGTGTGTATAGGTGCTTTGTCATAGTGGACGAACCAGTCTCCTGTCTGCCACAAATCGGGTCTTTTTTTGACAAACACTGTTGCACATTCTTCTTAAAACTTCCAAATAAAAGGTGTGATTGGTGGTTTGGCCTGTGGGAGCAAACTCTGAATAAACTATGTCCTTGCCACCAAAAAAGCAAATCAGCATTGTTTTGATGTTTGATTTGACAACAATTTTTGAATGGGGTGACGATGATATCTTCCAATGGCTTGACTGTTGCTCTGTTTCTGTATCGTAACCATAGCACCATGACTCATCACCACTAATGATCTTTGATAGAAAATCTGGATCAGTTTCAAGCTGTTGTTTCAAAACACGTCATGTTTCAACTCAATGTGTGTGCGATGTAAACACACACTCGGAGGTAGGATACCGAAAGTTAGTAAACATTTCTCTGCAATGACTTTGAGGTTACACCTTCAGTATGCTCAAAACCAACGTCTTTTCTACCAAATAAGAATTTTGTTTGAATTATTTCCTGTTGAACATCATTAAATCAGTGAATATAACATTTTCAGCTCAATCAAGCAATGTTTGATATTTATACAGGACAAAAATCTCTTATAATGCTTGCTTTTAATTATGTGGCCACCTACTCTCTCTAGTTCAGTTCATCGCCTGATTCATATCCCAACCATTCTGCTGATATTGGTAAAAATATTTCCTGTCACCAGTGTGCACGATTTTGGTATTTTATTAGACATGTTTGTCTTTGGTAAGTTTGGATCCTTTCTATTTTTTTTTTTTTTTTTTTTTTTTTTTTTTTTTTTTTTTTTTTTTTCAGGATTAAATATTGACTGTTGTTAAAATTATTAGGCAAGAGTAGGTGTTTTTATGAGTGGTTAGATTTCAAGGAGTTCATACTTGTTGGTTTGATGTCCAGAGTCTTATCATTTATGAATGAATTTGAAAGGCTTATCTTCTAATTTTGTATTTGTTATTTAATTATTAATAACACAGGTTCCAAAATTATACTGTTATGATATTTCATTTGTAATGAATAATAGTCTTGATTTGATGGCAAAGGTTTGATTTCATGAACAGAACGTACTTCGTGTTTGTACTATCAGAGCTTATGTGATTGTGTAAAACCCCACCTTTATGCATTGTGACTGTCTGAATTATGTTTTGTGTATTCTCATACAAACATCCATGCTTCTGTGCAGTCTTATTGTGGTCTCTCTGCTATAGCTGTGGGCTTATTATTTACTAAATTAGGATTTATGGTAAACCATTCTTCTTCTTAATTTATCCTACTTTCATTTAGCTCACAGCATGCTAGAGTAATAATTTAATTACATGTTTCTTGTGTGTATAGACTGGAACATGGCTATTTTCTGCAGTCTTTTTCGATGTGAATAAAATAAAATCAGGATTGGCAGTGTTATCTTGGAACAGTCATATCACAACAGCATTATGGGTAGATCAAGAAGGGCCAGCTCAGTTGAAGAAGTGGAAATGGTTAGAGCCGTCCGTAACAAGCTCCGTTGCGCCGATCCAGATATGGACTGTCCTCATGAAAGCATTGGAAGATTTTCTGAACATTCTTTACATCGTCCATACCGAATACAAGATTACAGGTCTTGTGGTAAGTTTAGGTGTAATAGTGTCTATTCTGTCAATGGATTTATGTAAGCAACTTTGGGCCCCCAGCATATCAAACATAGCTTTTTTTGTTACAAAATCAATTTTGTTCAATTAAAAATAATGAGTTTGTAGCCATTTTTTATACAAAGCAAAGAAACTAGTTGGTTTATATTATTTAGATCAGTATCAATATGTGGAGTTTATGAAAAAAATTGTTTAAAAGTAATTTTATCAATTTAAACTGTAACTTATAAAAGGTATTACTATTAACTCATACCTGAGAGGAATCTTCCATTCATATCATCTTTCAATTGCCCCACCTCCCTTCCCTTTTACTAATAAAAACTAGGGGATTGATATTAAACTAAGAGCTATTACATTTGTCTGTAAAGGTCTCATTAGGCCATACTAGGCAATATCCAAACATCTCTGTCAATGTAATCGTACCAACTCTATATCACATTTCGCTATGCTGTACCCGTACATAAATAGAAGTAAGATTGCAAGTCTGAAGGACTGTTGTTGCAGGAGCCAGGTGTGATGACTGTCTCACACGAATCCCCTATCGCTACTCTCATCGCCACCATCATGTGTGTGTCTGGGGTCGGCATATTCTGCGGGACCATGCATAGAGGAGTCACACTCACTACACTTATGCTGGATGAAGTTTTCCATATGAGACTTGGATGGTAGGGTTACAAATTTACTATAAAAATAATAATAATAATAGTTCTATAATTCAGCTATTAAATTAAACAATGTTTTTGCAATATTTGACCAGTTAGGTATCTAATAATAGTTACCAAAACATTTACCTTTTTCTAAGTGTTTTATGTAGACAACATAGTTATTTGATCAAGTTTCATGATGTCTCATGTTGTAGGTTGCTTTTAATTTATGCATTTTATTGCCAAGCTACTGTAAGTTGTATATCCAAAGTGAACAAATAATTTATTGTGGATGTTTAAACCTGTGTAACATATTCATTTTGCATTGATATTGTGAAAATGCAACATTAACATTATATAATTCAAAAGACTTGTAAGATTTTATAACAGTCTTTAAATGTATAGTAAAAGTTAGATCATAACTTTTTCTTTTATGTATAATACTTAATATTTGCTAAAGATTTACAGTTATGGTATTTTTTTTTCTAAACCCGTTTATTTAATTGTCTGGATATTGTTTTACTCTGTGCTCAAGAGCAGTTGCAGATAAGATTGAAAATAAGAAGTGTTGTTACTATAAAAGCTACTTTCACACTAAAATGTAAACGAATTGAAATGAGTGGTTAAAATAATTAAACATAAATGGTTGCGCTGTCGTAAAAACAGTGTTTACAGAATAGTTGATTACATTTAACACACTCAACTAATATAACTTTAGAGACCAAAGTGAGATCTTTTAATACTTTAGAGAGCAATGGGGTATAGCCCGGAGGGATTTTCGAAATAAGAATAAGCCTATATGCATACCAGGGACATGAAGAATGCCCATTTAAAATTTCAGTACGTTTGGTTGAATAGTTTATGCGTGAATGCAAAGCAAACAGTCATATTGGCGTAATTTGTTTGCAAAGTATGCAGTGGTACAGTTATATCTATGTTTATGTAATATGAAAGTAAACTGGAGATACAAATGAAAAAGCAAAGGAAAAACATAATCCAAACTTGACCTTTACAGTAGATTGTCCATGCCAAATAGCCAAGATACAAAATTACAATTGAGGAATTTAAATTATATGTAAGTTTTTATTTTTTAACTAATGTGGGCAGGGCAAACATAATACAGACACATTTCTATATGTTATGTTGGTTTGCACATAACTAACGAAATATCTTGTTTATGATGCAGGGCTGGAACCAGTTGAGATGCTGTTTGTGATCCTGTGTAGAACCAATCCTCTAACGAAACATCTTGTTTATGGCGCAGGCTGGAACCAGTTGAGATGCTGGTTTGTGATCCTGTGTAGAACCAATCCTCAAACGAATTATCTTGTTTATGACGCAGGCTGGAACCAGTTGAGATGCTGTTTGTGATCCTGGCCAGTTGAGATGCTGTTTGTGATCCTGGGTGGTTGTATGGCAGCACTGGGTCTCATGATACTGTTTGTGGGGTTCCTGGCTACTGGTGCCACTCGTCACAAAGTGTACAGGGCTTGGACTGCTCGAGTCAGTGGCAGGATCTCCTGTGCTGTGGTACAAAGCTTTTTACATCATCCTTATAGAAAATATATGGCAGAGAGAAACTGTGTAACTGCTTTTGGGTATATCCTTTCCTGCCTCATCGTTTATGCAAATTGAATTTCTTAATGACTTATAACTCTTTGGGAACAAACTTTCAATATATTAGAAGTTAAGTAATAAATGGTCACATTTATTATGTAACATATTTTAATAAATTGGTTTTTGAAAATCTGTAGGTAAAATAACAAAACTGAGAAAAAATGGTAACTTGTAAACGACATGAAACTTTTATGGTTAGTGTTCATTTTCAAGCATCACTGCCTTTTTTATGTGTGAAACAATAGCTAAGTAATAAACATACAGTCACTAAAATGTGTTTATGGTCTTACTTTGTATATGATAAACCGTAGCAGCAAACCAAATAGATAGATTTTGTAAGTAATATTTGATTAGTTCATATTTTTCCTTTCTATGGTTCATGTACCATCACATATTTGCTGTATATATGTAAAGGCAACAGTTTCTTGATGGTTAAAGAAAATAAACAAACAAAAAACAGATGATTCAAAACTTGTTTATTTTTAAATAACAGTGTGTCAGAAGACGCTTTTAGGAAAATCAATGTCACTGTTGATACTTACTGAGAGTAATGTCCAGTTAATAGAAATTAGATAGCTTGGAAAACAATATATGCTGCAATCAGAAAATTTAAATTTAAAAGTGTGCTAAAATAATAAATACAGGCAAGTGTCATACCTCAATATTTTCTTAATAAGGACGCCTTGTCTTGTTCAGCCAAATTAAAAAGGATAGAAAATAGATACCACGTCCACCTTTGTATGAGATATGATTTTATTTTTATGAATTATGTATTTTCCTAAAAAAATTGTGTTAACTCATTGGTGAATGACATGGATTATGTATTTACAAATGTTAAAGGTATATCCTCTCTCTTACGCTTTTTGTCATATTTGATGTTTGTCATTATTACAAATTTTCAAACATTAGAATAAAATATTAACTGCTAACCTATCCTGGTGGTTGTTTTCCCGGCTCTGGATTTTTTCCTGGAAATAAGTTTACTCATAACGGGCTTTCTATTCTTTGATAATTAGGATATCTATCTTAACATTTTCTTCATCTTTTCTTATCAGATACCAATCTGTTTAACAATTTTTTTTTACAGGCTTTTTGTTTTGGCTACTAATATTAGAAGAAATCTAATGTGTGAGCTGTGTGACATATTTGTTATTTTTTTATAACGTCATTTTGCCAATGCAACCTCATTTTTCGTTATCTTGGTAGTTTGCAATACTATCTACAGTTCTTATTTTTCAAAATAGATTACCTTATAGATAAAACTGTTGTTTATTGTGTTATACCACCAAAACCGTCATTCAGAAAAATATGTCACTTTATGTTGTTGGCAGACCCATTCAATTTATACATCCTTAATACTCATAGTGAGTTAGATGTCTTTGTTAGTAGTTAACTGATTCTACATATTGCCATTATCAAGAGAAATCAGTCATTTAGGGGTGCTGGAAAGTCTTGAAACGGTCTAATATCTTTATCTTTTTCGTAAACGTACAAACATAACACTTTGTACTGTGACATAGGGCTTAAAATTGAAATTTTTGAAGCAATCAGTAGCTCTGCACCACCTCAGGGGGATGGCCTGTAAGGAGTCGGTGAAAAATCTTAAATGTAAACATAGGTCTATGTGTATACCATTTTAAAGATCTTAATTAGTAGCTCATTATGCCGCAAATTAGATGTCAAAAGGTTAATTACAAACTGATCTTATGTGTAAGTTCAAGAATTGCTTAATTTTATTGTAACCATATCAGATGAACCTAGAAAACTTCTCACATAATTACTGTACAATCATCTATTTTAAGATGTATTCAGTATCCTGCTATTCTTCTATGGGAACAGTCCACGAGGAGTCAGTAGAAAATGTTTAATGTAAGCATAGGTTGATGTGCAAATTATTTTAAGTGGCTAGTCAAGCAAAGAAGTATGTCACAAACTGCACGTCAAAAGCTTTATTTGTTACAAAATGGTAGCGGTTCAGATTTGAAAAGTAAACTGTAAAAGCAGCAAGAAATTCAGGGAGTTATTTTGCTTAGTTTGATTTCACACTAACACATTTGTGGTTAGTAACAATATCAACACCAACTATAGGAGGTGTTCAAATTATTTTGGCAATATCCCAGCCAATAATAATACACTACATCGATGGATTTATTTGAACACTGTACATGTTTCTTTCTATTTCCCTATAAATAGATAAACTAAAATCATGCAAATCAATTTTTTCATTATACACAAGTTTTAAACTACTTGTAATAGCTTGAATGGGGTTACTAAATTGCATTGGCGTAGGTCTGTCCTTAAACTTCTCGCTCAAGGTATATTGTAGCAGTGCAGTAATTTAGTTTATCATGAATTGCCTCATAATTGTAAGATTGAAGTTTAAGACATAATGTTTGTCAATGATCACTACAATTCCAAGCGGTTTATATATTTCCTAACATCGTTCTTTATTGGGTGACGTGAAGAATTTTGGTATTGAATGACATGAAGAATTTTGGCCCATTAAGTTTACAATTTCCTGTGCACTCGTACCTAATGGTGATAATCCTAGGCAATGGAATAATGTTCCAATGTTATTAACACTGGCTAAAATCTGTACATGGTTCTAGGATGTATGTACTTTGAAAATAATAGTGCCATTTATAAAATTAATTATAACAAATTTTTTTACAATTAATACAGAGCAGTCCATCTTGGCCACAACAGAAATTATAAAGACATGCTAATCATCCTGTTGTTTTACATTAGTTCACTTAATTGGCTCCGCATTTTCCAAGCATAAAGAGAGAGCAAAAAATATTTAAAAAAATGGATAAGTAGATATTATAGATAGTAGTTGGACTCCTATATTGGATATTATGGAGCCACTACAAGAGCCAAACTGTAATAGAATATAACACTAAACGTGGCTTTACTTTTAGTGGTCTGTGAGATTCTAAAATCAATAGTGACCACGGTCTGAGCTGTATTTTAGTAATAGCCACTTCATGTAGGTTGTACAGTTTTTGGTGAATTTAATCAAAGAACACTACAAGATTAAATGATTGAGAATAGTTATGTGCCATTCATAGTGAATCAAAACCAAATAATACATTTCATGCTTAAAGAAAGCTACCGTACTGTGGAAATGGGAATTAAATTTTTAATACAGTTCCATCAATTCATATGAGTACAACACCTTATATTTATATTCTTAAATACATTGTATGTTATTAAAACTAGTATGATATACATAGCTATGGTAGGAAGGGTTGATTCAATTGAATTTTCAAAATTCAATGTATGTTATTTCATACATATAGTCAATTCTTCTATTATACTTTTTATATTGGATTGTTGATTTTTTTCATAAGAATAATAATAAGCATAACTTTTTATTTAACATTTATTAAGGTTCGATTGCTACCTAGGCAATGTACAAAATAGAATGGACTTAGTTAACCTACGTGCAATCTAAAATGTTTTAATTTAAAAAATTAATAATGTATATAATGTACATAATAATATAACTTAATGTAAATAGTGTGTGGAACCATTTAGAACCCTTAAGAATTTTAAGAATGTTGTTAAAGTTATAAATTGAAATAATTAGTGTTTTATTACTTTTGTATTATATATGTGTTTGTTGTATTTTAAAATACATATTATGAGTAAAAATGTTTATTATTAGATTCCAGTTTTCAAATTCACAAGAATTAATAAAGCCTGTTGAAGTACTCACTGGCATTATTTAAACACACATTGTCATAATAATTGTGTTTTATGGCAAATTAGTATTGCATAAAGTCTAGGAGTCAATTTGCACTGTCTAAGCACATAATCTTATTTTTTTTAATTGATCGCCTGCAATGCTAGTTTTGGTTGATATAGGAAGGGTGTCAAAAAGGTTAAAATACTAAACAATATTTTTCTCAGATCATATTTTTTTAATTGATAAGGGTAGTTAACTCTCTCAATCCCAGTAATATTTTGTGAAATGTCTCCAACTATTCCTGACGATTTACTGCAATGTCTCTAAAAAAATCCCATCTCTATTTTGCAGACTTCTGTGATAAAAATATTTGTTTACATATTTTTCAAGTGATTTTCAAGATTTAGCCTATTTTTCTTTTTATTCAGCATGAAATATAATAAATTATACTCTAGTAAGTGAGAAATATATATTCTTGCTATGTATTGTACTAAAAATAACATTAAAAAAATAAACAAATTTGTTACCGTACTTAGTATTTTGAGATGTATATACAAATGTACAGCTAAAAATAACAAGCTGCACCAAAGTGTAAATTGATTATTAACTACAAAAAAAAAAAAAAAAAAAAAAAAAAAAAAACGATAATTGACCAGTTTTTCAGGAATTGAAAGCTTACTAGGATTATTAGTCAACCTAAATAAACTAATATTAAATTTTTAAAAATACTTTAAAAATAAATATAAAATAACTAAGTAATAATGTCAAACAGCACATCTCACTCAAGAATAAACTGCGTAGTTAGTTGTCATTTATAGCTGATTTAGTATAGAAGAATAACAAGTTACTACACAATTGATTACACATTTGTAAAATACTAATTTGAAAAATTCAAACTTGTATTAAAAGACTTACATCCCAAGTATCAAAATTCTGTAAACGGGAGTGTATAGTACTAATTGGGGGAACAAAAAAAGCCATATTTTCAAAATGGAGATGCTCACCCCCCATACCCAAAGTCAAATCTTTGAAATGGTAACTAAATACCCTGTGACACCTCCAATTGAAAGTCATAAAAATGCTGTATTTTGGTTTAAAAAAATTGAAATCGACCAAGCTGTTTGGTGTCAGCAGCCAATAATGTAATTTCTTACACAACGATTATTAGTCTACAAACTACTGTACTACTGCTAATAACAACAAAATTACTCACTGAATACTGTTGTAAATCCTTTGTAAACTTCAAATAAAATGTTCAAATTGGTAGCCATTGTTGTTTAAGCAAACAAATTACCTATTTTCAAATTCTTGCCTAACCTTTCTAAAAGTTTCTGTGGTTAAGCGTCTGTACTCAGTAGTGATCCTATTTTTCAAGTCTTGGACACCAGTGAAAACTACTAATTTCAAGTGACCCCACAATAAAAGTCTAATTCGTCTACTGAAAATTTATCAGGGCTGATAGTTTTTTAACAATTTTCTAAACGGTTTTACTCTGATTTTCTGAATATTTTATTAATTTTGTGTGGAACTGTTTTTAGTGAACTTGATTGTTGGCAATATTTTTTTTTAATTCTATACATTTCAGGTCTCATAAATGATTTGAACAATTCATAAAGCATGCTGAGCTCATTTTTTTTTGCCAACAGTTCATCAATATACCACTTATTTACCTTAGAACTAGCTCTATTACTATTATGCCTGTTATTAATTCTAATTTGTTTTATTAAAACTTATTTCATAATAATAATGAATAACATTAAAAACATTTGCAACAGTGCATTTACAGCATTGGAGAAAAAGGTAGCTAGGAAAACATCACTCCAATTTCCATATACATTTTCTAGATAATACTTTAACATTGGAATTGTTTAAAATAGATACACACTTAAAGCTAGGCCCTGTATGTAAAATTTCTTTTGAAGGATAGGAGTTTTTTTTTCTTGAGTTTAAGTCTGCACAGTGAATAGCTGTCCCAAATGATCACTTATATGACAGTTAATAACTTTAGCAGAATAGTGTTGGAAGATCAAAGATGTAAAAAAGTTATCACTACAATTTCCACCTCACGTAGGTTCACAGGTAGTCATTTAAAGACCATATGAAAGACACAAGTTAAGAATTTGGTTAGCATCATTGTCACCTTTTAAAAATTGAAATCCCCACAAAGGATAGAATTTTTGTTCAACCTATTAATGTGAGATAAAACTTGTTCCATAATACTAAGGAAATTAATTTCTTCATTAGTGCTCCTGTAGGCAGTTACAAGAAACTAGTTCTACACTACAAAGTTGACCGTCCAATTCAACTAATTGAACTATTTACCTTGATTTGTTGTAAAGGGAAACTAGAGAAGATGGCAGTTCCTCCATGACCAATTCGCTTCCTACCAAAACTAGGCACTAGTTGGCTGTCATTAATGACTGCATTTTCATTCAATCTTTCTTCTGACATTCAATGTTCCATACATACATAGAATTAATATTACAATCATTTCCCACTTGATCCAATTATATTTTATTTAGTAAAGATTGAACACTCTGGTGAAAAACTGTCACTGAGGTTACACTAGAGTTGCTCGGGACAGCTGGCATATCACACCTTAATACATTAATGGACTTCCGAAAGGGTGAATGGAGTTTCCGAAGAAATTTCACTGTTAGACTCCTCTTTCTCTACATCCAGTTTGATACAATCCTCTGTTATACATTTTACATCCTTGAATATATCACCAGCTAACCACTTTTTACCTTTACCATTTAAATGCATTTCATATCTGGTATGAAACATCCTCTTCGACTTACTAGCCTCAATTAGCACAACATTTGAATGCTTTTTACAACGTTCTTTAAGAGCTGAGTTGGTTTTGTTGACTTCAGGATTAACACACAGCCATTCCACTGTCATGCCTCTTTAGCAGGTCTACTACAAGCATCTTGCGCATACCATTAATTTTCTGAGGCAAACTTGAAATTCCATCAATTGCTTCTACAGACTCGTTCTTCGCCACATCCATAACAACCACCATATCCTCACTTTGTACTCCATTAAGATTAAGATTATTATGCATTTCCACAACTTCCTTAGTCCTAGACCCAGGTCTTACAAAACCAATAGATTCAAATGTAGTTTCCTGTTGATTTATTTCCAAAGTAAAAATTATTCAAGACTATCAGCACATATCCATATTTTCTTTTCTTTTTCCTTTTTTTAGGAAGAGTTTAATCAGCTTCAGCTAACCATAGACCCCAACTATTTGGCTGAAATTGGCGACTTTCAGTCTATCTAGTTGTCTCATGGTGGATTATTTAATGGTGTCTGACAGTCAAGTTTAAATTTGTATGAAGCATGGTGGCTGGGCTTTTACCTGATGATGATTTATTGGATAAGCCAAATTGGCAATGCCCTTAGAGAAAAATGCCACGGTTTTCCCAAGCAGAAGTCATAGCAGTTGAAGTATGCGCCAGAAAGTCCACAAAAAGGTCTAAAGGTGCAAACTATTTTTATATTTTCAGAAAGTCGGGCATTATTAAAGGTGCTCAACGCCTGCTCCTTTGACTCTAAAGGCAGAATTGGGAATGCAAGAATCCACTAATGGAACTAGCAAAGAGGAACAAATTCTCCTAGGCTGGGTGCCGGGACATAAAAGTGTTCCTGGAAATGAAGTGGCTGTCGCTCTTGCCAAGATTGCTTCTGACAGCCTTTGGGTAGGACCAGATCCGGGCTGTGAACCAGTACCCTTCTCCTAGAATAAAGTTCTAGTAAGTGTTTGGGAAAAAAGGATTAGATCCGAACTTAGAGAAAGTTCTCAGGCATTCACAACTGTTTATCTCTCCATATGCAAAAGGGTGGTTAAGACTCCTAGATCCAAGCAAGGAGGATACAAGGAGTACTTGGGATGCTGACAGGATATTGACGTCTTAGGAAAAATTTGATGAGGGTGGGTCTAAGCCAGACTGATGAATGCAGGCTCTGCGGAGAGGCAGAAGAATCAGTAGAACACATATGGCCAAACTGTCCTGCCGCTTGTAAAATCAGGAAAGAATTCCTAGGAGCTTATATCCTGAGCCCATAGAATATCAGAACAGGTGCCCTCAAATCTCATAGGTTTCTGTAAAACTTAAAGTGAGGGAGGAGCAAAGATCTCTACAGGACTAAGTGCACAGACTTAAGACACTTTCTCCTCAAAAAGAAAAAACAGTAATGACGAGGGACCAAGGAAGAGTATACATATAGGAAACACCAGAACTACTTGAGCAACACTTGATTGTCATAGAAAAGTTTCTGGCCCAATATTACAGCAGATAACAGAATAAAACAGCAACAATATAATGATGTGTAATTATTATGTCAGTAGCACACTGTTACACAATGGCTATGAACGTATTGTTATGTCACACACCGTGAAGGGGTTATATACCATATCTGAAAATTTTACATCCATTATTGACATCCAAACCGATCATCTGTTGGTTACCAATAGCAATAACTCATTATAGTCCCCTAATGAACCATAGCACTAAATCTCTTGTAATGCACAAAATATTAAGGAACTCCAACATCATCTGCATCCCTAAGCAGGGAACTTCCCCTCCCCATCAATATAACATTGAGCTTAGGAAAATGGTTCTGAAAAACCATGAAAAGTAAATAAAAATCAAATATTTATAAAATCTATATTTATTTCAAAGAATAACTATTCTATAACATAACTATTATGTAAACAATCAGATAAAAAGAGAATCAAGAAGCAGCTAATATATAAAAGGCACTTTCTATCAAAAACAGAATGAAATCAGTTTATAAAAATATTGTGCTGTTACAAAGAACCTTACTGTTTTTAAAATACTGAGCAATAGACATAAGAATGTGATTTATAAAATACTTAGCAATGAGAAATACTAAACACTAACATGTTTGAACACAGTTTCGTATTAACGAACATTATGGTATCACATCAATGGTCTTGTAAATCAAAACATCAGTCTCAACTTAAATCTTAATTACGGAGTCTTCATGACAGGTTTTCTCAATTTTACAAAATTATCAGTAGTGACATTTAACAGCATCAAAGGCATCCAATATATTCAACTATAAAAGCTTTTTTCTACATAGGCAGAACATTATAATAAAAACCATTGTGTTTAAAATTATTTTGATAGTCACAATATAATTATTGCACTTATTTTCCATTAGTAGAAACTAAAGGTTTCCAACAACATTTTAAAATAAAACTGACATTGTTTAGAAAAGAGTGAACATATTATTCTAGATATAAAATATATAATAACTGTGCATTGAAATAACAACTATTAAATAATACTGTATACATTTTGGCTTTGTAATCAGTGTGTTGCTTAAAAACTCAGTGGATAATATTTGAAATGTGATTTAACAGTGTAAATTCAATACAAAATATTATTTAGTTAATAAAGTCACTTCACACAATAAAATGAAATAGTAATATTGAGGTGGTACAAATTATGAAAGTTACTACACTTAATTTAAAATAAAGCATAATATAAACAACTAAAACATATATATTACTTCTTCATTGAATTCTTAAAACTAAAATAGAAAAACTACAACTTTGCAAGAGATCAAGCATAAGTTACACATAACATACTACTTTAAAGCATTTTCTAAGAGAAAACTTATTTAAGTAGTAGGAATACTTTGATTTATTATAAAATTAAAACATGTTCGTTTCACTGATAAAGGCACTATTTGATCCTCATTAAAAAAACCCCAAAACCAGTTTAGAGAATTAGTTCCATAAAATCTACTCCAATTTTTCTCATATACAACAGTCTAACTGATATAAAATAAATAATGTTGTAATGCAACAGTTCCAGCCTTTCCCAGATCTGATAATAAATGGGGAAACATATGCTTTATGCTTTGTATTGTACTAAGTATATATAAAATCAAGCGTAACAAATGGATTGATATAAGTTAGTATCCAAATTACTTCCCCTTAAAATATGAAAAGTACAAATGCAGTTTCTTCTAAAAGAACTAAATTTCATTTTTGTCAGAAACAAAATAAATACAGAAAAATACTTTTTTTGCCTTAATACTTATAGGTTGACTAAAAGCTGTAATTGTCTGTATAGATAACATATAGAGTGCCCCAACAATAACGCCGGATTTCAAATGTAATCGAGCCTAATATTTTTAATTCAAATCTACAAAACGAAATATGGATCTTAATGCACAATATTTCCATTTATTTTTGAATATTATATCTGATAAGTGCCGACCTGCAGCCTGCTGACAGCTCTAACTCTTCTGACAATGTTTTCTGTCACATCATCACACACTTGCATCTGAATATCATTAACAACATGATACACTTGAGGGCTTGATTAGTCTGTGGACTACTGACATGTACCAGCGACTTCAAATAACCCTAGAGAAAAGAAACTACAAGGTGGTAAATCACATGATATTGCAGGCTAGGTATGATCACAGTTTTTTGAAATTGCACTTCCTGGGAACCGTTTGTGGAGCAAATCAATTGTATCTCAGACAGTATGACAGGTTGCACCGTCCTGCTTAAACAATTTTTCCACATTCATCCTCTTGAACTGGGGCCAAAGAATTCATCATTGGCTGGTAACGTTTACCAATTACAGTCAGGGTGGATTGGGCTACGTGCTCAAAGAAATAATTGGCCAATGACTCCATTAGCCAAATACCCACACCAATCTGTCCTGAGGGATACAATGTGTTTTATTTAATGAATCTAGGATTTTCACTCCACCAAATTTGACAGTTTTGCTTATTTGTTTAACCAATGAGGTGAAAATGGGCTTCATTACTAAAGAAAAATATTAATGAAAAAAAAAAAAAAAACATGTAATTTTCATCTTGATTTTTAAGTATCCAATTTACAAAATCAAGCCGTTTTAACAGGATCTCTTGTGTGAGTTGAATCTTGTAAGGGAACACGTAAAGACCTTTTTACAAAATACTTTGCAAATGGCTCAGAGTTAAGCAAAACTCATGACTACACAGACGAAATGATGTATTTGAGTTGTCCTTTACACTACCACGTACGGTTCCAATATGTTCAAGAGACTGACATTCCTGAGTATGCATGGTTTTTTTTATATCCCACACAATTTTTTCAAATTTCATAATCAATAATCAAACAGATGACTCATTTGGTGAAGCGTGTGGATCTTACACTATTTTAGCAAAACATTCTCCTTATTTAAAATGAACTTTAACTATTGACATTGATCTGTGTCTGTAGCGAATTCATGTCTGAAAATGGGACCTATTACCGATAATATCACTGGAGATTTTGAACTTTCTAACAAAAAACAGAAAAGATACGAAGGTGTTCAAATCCAGCATTCTTACCGGGTCACCCTTTATAAAGTAATAAAATATTACAATGCTCACCTCATTATATAAATCAAAAATATGTTACACACAAATTGAATAACCATTCTCAACGTAAAGTAGATTAAATCTTCTCATATTTTTTATATTTAAGTATATATGGTACTAAAAATTGATACCAACAAACAATAACATTTTTAAATATTGCCATTACCACTATAACAACACTTGACTAAGAGCTAATAATGCTCTTAACAATGGTATTTACTATATAGATGAACTAACTGAAAATAAAATATAAATTGACATTACGTAACATTCAAATATTTTATCATACGTCTCCTGTGTAACAAACATTGCTTCAGATATCTAAAAAACAAATACAATATTACAACAGCATTTAGGACGGACATGTATCTAACAAGACAATATATTTTTAGTTAACAACATTAAAAACCAACACAATTGCCTTAAAACTAGTTTAGGCTTGTGTTCAATCGAAAGTAGTATTTCATGCTTAGAGCTACAGTTTGTAGTCACTAACTTGTAGCTGATAAATTCTCTACATGACATTGATTTGTTGTACATTATTATTGTTATTAAACAATAATAGTAAAAAAAAACTGTATACTAATATTTATAATACCATTATCGTGATATACAATCAGTGTGTTTTACACCTTTAACAGTTATTTTAGTCTATTCAGTGGATGATGAAGCTAATTGTTTCAAACATTATTTCTACTAACAGTTCCTTACAAAAATGTCATGGACTCTTAAATTGAAGTGTTTGGTTCTTATCACTAAAATGTTACCCGATGTACTGATACCCAGACCAGAACATTATAGACTATAATTTATCAATAGTGACACTACTGGGAACTCATTTAAAGCACAAGAAACCTTCATCAAGAACACTTATTGCTTCGTTGTATGGTTACAATTTATACAGATTTAAAGTAAAATATACCAAGTTATTCTATCAATTATAATAGGTACAACAATGGAATGTAAATTGCAAGAACAGGAACATATTGTACTTTCACAAAATAATCAAAGAAGACTGGATTCACATTACTGGTATGTACTACAAGTGGATAATTAGTAGCATTACATACTTTGTAGGTAGTTTGAGCTCAGCAAGTTAAACAAAGAAAAGTAGCATGCGATAAATAAATAAAACATGTTATAAATACTTAATTTGACTAATGATGTATTATAAAATTTGGTTTAGTTATTACTGAATTGAATTCACTAATAATTAAATGTAGTGTTAAAACAACTATAGTGCTAATTAAATTCAAGCTGAAACAAGCACATTAGCATAAATTAAAAAGAATAAAGGTCTAAAGTATACAATATTCTTATTTTAAAATATTAGTAAAGAATAAACATATAAAATTTATGAAATGCTTAATAAATACGCAAAAAGGATATTTCAAAACTTGTTAATAGTTTTAGTATCTGAATTGGAACAGAAAATTATTAAATATGAGAATTAATAGAAAGATACGAATTAGGGTTTTGAAATTGTTGTCTACGGGATCAAAGATAAAAGTATAGAAAACATAAGAATAAAACATTAACAATGAACAATAAGTTAACTTTATACTGTTATAAACACGAAACAAAAAAAAAACTAAATTTTCTAAAAGTTGAAACGCTACTTTTTCAAAACGATGCAATGGATTTTGTGAAATGTTTTAACTTGCTGAAGGTAGAGGAACTAACTAGATTACAGACTGTCGTGAAGCTCTAAGTGTTTCTCCTTTGAAGATTTCTTGTGCCCTGTCCTAGAAGCGATCTTTTGAGGAAGTGAAACCATCCGGATCAGACAGGTATTGCAACTCTTGTAGCTCCTGCAGTTTCTCGTGGTCTCGTATATGTGCGTAGTTGGCTGCCAGACTCATCATGTAATGTATCTGTAAAAAACAATCAAACTTAGCAACTGCAATAGGCTATATTGAAGAAAATTACACAATCAACATTTACTAAAAAACAAATTTTTCAACATATTTTCAATTTAATACAAATTTGTTAGCCTTACTGGAAAACAGCCTATTTATGACATTCTACAATAGTTTGCATTTTAGAACAATAAATTAGTCCAACTAACCAATATATAGTCAGGGAGCTAACAGAAGTTGGAACAAGGTTGAATAAAAGGGCTGTGATTGGTGCTGTTATTACATTTCACTACATTGAGATAATACCATCCTATTGCAGATTAAAGAGAGATCTTGGCAGAATGAACCTCCTAACAAGCCACCAGACCTCAAAGGAAGCACAAATCACACCTTCTAATTCCAAACCTTAATAGGGTTGCACCTCTCTCACAGGTCTGGTAATATCTTTTGCAAGATCCACAGCTCAACATTCTATTTGAGGGATCTGCAAGAGATTAACGTATACTTGGCTGACATTACACAATCTCAACAGTAGGAAAAACTCGCTGCATTCAGACTGCGTTGTTCTCCATCCAAACAATTGGCCAGTAATCACCACGCAGCTGACAAATATAGTTATTATAAACCCTTTAACCCTGCAACTGGCTTTAAGCGATTAACTACAATTTCAAAATGTCACTAAGCTATTTTCGACGTATTAACTATATCGTAATATGATCTCTCACAGCAAGCCTATTTTTACTTTGTTTAACATAAAACATACGTAAATCTAAAGATAAAGATCCAAGGTTTCATATTATATCATAAAACGTCCTATAATTACGTTAAATATTTAATTATAAAATTCTAAACTTGGATTTTCATATTTCCGATTGCCGTTTGTTTGCGTAATTTCCGAACACGCTAAAATTACCGTATGTTTGTCAAAATTCCCTATCGTGATTTTTCGTTCTACACGATCGTAAGTGTCGTCATTGAAAACGGTGTATTCTTGGCTTTCAGAAACATCCTTTCAATAGCCAGTAGAAAAATAAATGTTTATAAAATTTGCGTTTGAAAAGCTCATGTTTTGTAAAATCCCAAAATGCCTAATGCGTCGAAAATAGCTTCATTAAATTTTATTATTTTTGTTACTTTATCGTTGTCTGGAAATAGTGAAAATCATATCAAGACAATGAAGACGAATTGCTCTAAGCAACAGTATTGTCAACAAAGACTATGAACTAGTATTTTATTTTTGTTCTGTTGTACAATCACCGACTCAGCCAGTAGATAAGAACAACGCATCGCTTGGTTGCCATGTTGATTTCTCTGTTGTTATTACGCCATTGCCGGTATTAGTGTATTGCTTACTATTTATTTGGATATTTTAGACTTTTCGTTATTTAGTGTGTATAAATAAAAGTTTGTTTAGTGTTTTTTTTTTTTTAAATTAGTGAAGTGAAAAATGTAGAGGTTAGGTTAAGTTTTAGTGAAAAGGTTTGATTTTTGTGAAACTGAAAGTAAGCCTATGTTCACGTAGGTTCAGTGTTTTATTATTTTGTAGACAATTTATAGTTATTTATATAATGAGTGTTAAAACATTAATGTATTTATTATAAAAGCATATTCATGTATTTTAGACAGTAATTTTTTTTTACTTTTTCTGAAGGTATTAGCGTTTTATTTCTATGACCATCGCTTGTTTTAATTTTTTAACAAAAAAATAATAGAGATAAAAATACATTGGTGTACATTTTTTGTAAACTTCAATAAATGTACTATCAATATAAATAATTTCTAGATGAAAAGAAAATTGTTAGCTAAAAATGTTAGGCATTTATTTCACAATTTTGACTTTAGTAAAAATGTTAAAAAAAGTTATGCCATATAAAAAATATCTTATACAATGTAAAATTCTATAAATATCATACTTTTCTCTTCTACATATATTTATCACTTAGAAAAAAATATTTGTTCATCCAATAGATTCCAAAATGTCACAATGGTATACATAATAGTGCTATACAAACTTTTTTCAGATTTTGTAGTTTTTATAGACATATTATTCAAAAGTACCAATAAACTTCTTTTACCTACATATTTTTTTTGTAATTTGTAATTCAGATATATAAGCAAACTTTTGTATATTTTAGAATTATTATAAAAAATTTCATATTACCTGAGAGGGTGCTATACATTTGAGAAAAATTTATTCTTTACTAAGATTTTTATGTTAATCAGTAAAAATATAAAAATACACTGAAATGATTCAATATTTAATATTTGTTTGGGAAACGACATTTATTTCTAAAGATATTGATGTTTTTAAAATGTTTGTATCTTAAAAAATAGATGAGAAGTGATTAAAATACAAAACCCTTACAAAATCACCAAAAAGTGCCTGCCATTTTGGGAAAAATGATGGCCAGTTCCAGGGTTAACTTCTGAAGTTAATTCAATGCTCAATTATTGAACATAAAATGTCATGAGAGACAAAATATTGTTATATAAGAATCCAATAATTATCTTACCAGACTCAAAATAACTATGAAACCAGCAATTGTAGAAAATATAAACATCACTTCTGCTTTTTCTACGTAGTCTTTGCAAAAGAGTTTAATTTCATGAGCTTCACAAACTTTCATATCTTCCACTCGTGTGTTGTGTGGAAATATAAAATCTGCAACAAACAAACAAACACAATGTATACTAGATTATTTGTATAAATATTTAAATTGATGTAATATTTTTGAAGACAAATACAAAAATGAAAAAGTTCAGGTACAAAAATTATACAGATAATTGAAACATTGGTGATTTCAAGGTTTATGAAAACCAATTTACTGCTCGTAATTCATATTACAGCTCATAATTACGTACCTACTGAGTTATTATCAAAATATTTTTCTGTGAATACTGTACTCAAAGAATAGAGTGAATATAGTAAATAATAAGCATTAAAAAAGTGGAAAATTTGAATATGAAAAAATAAAAAGAAGCACAACTAACCAAACTGTGTGAAGTCTATGCACTGATGCTCCTCCTGCACCCTATGGGAGGAGCAGAGGGCCCAGAACATGGTGAAGGTCACAGTGACTATGAGAAGGAAGCAAAAAATGAGCAGCCAAACCAACTGGAGGATGTAGGTTATGCCAAGAAACTGTAACAAAACATAACTCATGTATTTAAACATTTTAACAAAACATAATTCATGTATTTATACATTTTTAACAAAACATAACGCATGTATTTATACATTTTTACCAATTTTAAAATATTGATCTATAAATGAAAGGTACAATTTATTTTCCAAGGGATCATCTCATTTCAATTAACTTTAGTACATACATAGCTTCCTCAGAGAATCTCAAACAAGATTCTTTAAAGCAGCCAATATGCGGATCTTCAATATCTAAAAAATTTGGAACTGATTAGATTTTATAGTAAGTAATTATGCACAACAAGAAAATGAAGTTATGGATATAACAATATGAATTTGAGCCATACACACCCTAAATGACTGATTTCTTGATAATTGGCAATATGTAAGATCAGTTAACCACTAACAAAGACATTCTACTCACTATTGAGTATTAAGGATGTATAAATTGAATGGGTCTGCCAACAACATAAAGTGACATATTTTTCTGAATGACGGTTTTGGTGGTATAACACAATAAACAACAGTTTTATCTATAAGGTAATCTATTTTGAAAATAATAGATGTAGATAGTATTGCAAAACTACAAGAGTAACGAAAAAATGAGGTTGCATTGGCAAAATGACGTTATAAATAACAAATATGTCACACAGCTCACACATTAGATTTCTTCTAATATTAGTAGCAAAAACAAAAAGCCTTGGTAAAAAAAAAATTATTAACTGATTGGTATCTGATAAGAAAAGATGAAGAAAATGTTAAGATAGATATCCTAATTATCAAAGAATAGAAAGCCTGTTATGAGTAAACTTATTTCCAGGAAAAAATCCAGAGCCGGGAAAACAACCACCAGGATAGGTTAGCAGTTATATTTTATTCTAATGTTTGAAAATTTGTAATATGACAAACATCAAATATGACAAAAAGCGTAGAGAGAGGATACCTTTAACATTTGTAAATACATAATCCATGTCATTCACAATGAGTTAACACAATTTTTTTAGGAAAATACATAATTCATAAAAATAAATCATATCTCATACAAAGGTGGACGTGTGGTATCTATTTTCTATCCTTTTTAATTTGGCCTGAACAAGACAAGGCGTCTTATTAAGAAAATATTGAGGTATGACCCTTACCTGTATTTATTATTTTAGTACACTTTTAATTTAAATTTTCTGATTGCAGCTTATATTGTTTCCAAGCTATCTAATTTCTATTAACTGGACATTACTCTCAGTAAGTATCAACAGTGACATTGATTTTCCTAAAAGCGTCTGCACACTGTTACTTACAAATAAACAAGTTTTGAATCATCTGTTTTTTGTTTGTTTGTTTTCTTTACCATCAAGAAAATGTTGCCTTTACATAGACACAGCAAATATGTGATGGTACATGAACCATAGAAAGGAAATATGAACTAATCAAATATTATTTACAAAATCTATCTATTTGGTTTGCTGCTACGGTTTATCATATACAAAGTAAGACCATAACACATTTTAGTGACTGTATGTTTACTACTTAGCTATTTTTCACACATAAAAAGGCAGTGATGCTTGAAAATGAACACTAACCATACAAGTTTCATGTCGTTTACAAGTTACCATTTTTTCTCAGTTTTGTTATTTACCTACAGATTTTCAAAACCAATTTATTAAAATGTGTTACATAATAAATGTAACCATTTATTACTTAACTTCTAATATATTGAAAGTTTGTTCCCAAAGAGTTATGTCATTAAGAAATTCAATTTGCATAAACGATGAGGCAGGAAAGGATATACCCAAAAGCAGTTACACAGTTTCTCTCTGCCATATATTTTCTATAAGGATGATGTAAAAGCTTTGTACCACAGCACAGGAGATCCTGCCACTGACTCGAGCAGTCCAAGCCCTGTACACTTTGTGACGAGTGGCACCAGTAGCCAGGAACCCCACAAACAGTATCATGAGACCCAGTGCTGCCATACAACCACCCAGGATCACAAACAGCATCTCAACTGGTTCCAGCCTGTGTCATAAACAAGATGTTTCGTTAGAGGATTGGTTCTACCCAGGATCACAAACAGCATCTCAACTGGTTCCAGCCTGCGTCATAAACAAGATGTTTCGTTAGAGGATTGGTTCTACACAGGATCACAAACAGCATCTCAACTGGTTCCAGCCTGCGTCATAAACAAGATAATTCGTTTGAGGATTGGTTCTACACAGGATCACAAACAGCATCTCAACTGGTTCCAGCCTGCGCCATAAACAAGATGTTTCGTTAGAGGATTGGTTCTACACAGGATCACAAACAGCATCTCAACTGGTTCCAGCCTGCGTCATAAACAAGATATTTCGTTAGTTATGTGCAAACCAACATAACATATAGAAATGTGTCTGTATTATGTTTGCCCTGCCCACATTAGTTAAAAAATAAAAACTTACATATAATTTAAATTACTCAATTGTAATTTTGTATCTTGGCTATTTGGCATGGACAATCTACTGTAAAGGTCAAGTTTGGATTATGTTTTCCTTTGCTTTTTCATTTGTATCTCCAGTTTACTTTCATATTACATAAACATAGATATAACTGTACCACTGCATACTTTGCAAACAAATTACGCCAATATGACTGTTTGCTTTGCTTTCACGCATAAACTATTCAACTAAATGTACTGAAATTTTAAATGGGCATTCTTCATGTCCCTGGTATGCATATAGGCTTATTCTTATTTCGAAAATCCCTCCGGGCTATACCCCATTGCTCTCTAAAGTATTAAAAGATCTCACTTTGGTCTCTAAAGTTATATTAGTTGAGTGTGTTAAATGTAATCAACTATTCTGTAAACATTGTTTTACGACAGCGCAACCATTTAGGTTTAATTATTTTAACCACTCATTTCAATTCGTTTACATTTTAGTGTGAAAGTAGCTTTTATAGTAACAACACTTCTTATTTTCAATCTTATCTGCAACTGCTCTTGAGCACAGAGTAAAACAATATCCAGACAATTAAATAAACGGGTTTAGAAAAAAAAATACCATAACTGTAAATCTTTAGCAAATATTAAGTATTATACATAAAAGAAAAAAGTTATGATCTAACTTTTACTATACATTTAAAGACTGTTATAAAATCTTACAAGTCTTTTGAATTATATAATGTTAATGTTGCATTTTCACAATATCAATGCAAAATGAATATGTTACACAGGTTTAAACATCCACAATAAATTATTTGTTCACTTTGGAAATACAACTTACAGTAGCTTGGCAATAAAATGCATAAATTAAAAGCAACCTACAACATGAGACATCATGAAACTTGATCAAATAACTATGTTGTCTACATAAAACACTTAGAAAAAGGTAAATGTTTTGGTAACTATTATTAGATACCTAACTGGTCAAATATTGCAAAAACATTGTTTAATTTAATAGCTGGATTATAGCACTATTATTATTATTATTTTTATAGTAAATTTGTAACCCTACCATCCAAGTCTCATATGGAAAACTTCATCCAGCATAAGTGTAGTGAGTGTGACTCCTCTATGCATGGTCCCGCAGAATATGCCGACCCCAGACACACACATGATGGTGGCGATGAGAGTAGCGTAGGGGATTCGTGTGAGACAGTCATCACACCTGGCTCCTGCAACAACAGACCTTCAGACTTGCAATCTTACTTCTATTTATGTACGGGTACAGCATAGCAAAATGTGATATAGAGTTGGTACGATTACATTGACAGAGATGTTTGGATATTGCCTAGTATGGCCTAATGAGACCTTTACAGACAAATGTATAGCTCTTAGTTTAATATCAATCCCCTAGTTTTATTAGTAAAAGGGAAGGGAGGTGGGGCAGTTGAAAGATGATATGAATGGAAGATTCCTCTCAGGTATGAGTTAATAGTAATACCTTTTATAAGTTACAGTTTAAATTGATAAGATTACTTTAAACAATTTTTTTCATAACTCCACATATTGATACTGATCTAAATAATATAAACCAACTAGTTTCTTTGCTTTGTATAAAAAATGGCTACAAACTCATTATTTTTAATTGAACAAAATTGATTTTGTAACAAAAAAAGCTATGTTTGATATGCTGGGGGCCCAAAGTTGCTTACATAAATCCATTGACAGAATAGACACTATTACACCTAAACTTACCACAAGACCTGTAATCTTGTATTCGGTATGGACGATGTAAAGAATGTTCAGAAAATCTTCCAATGCTTTCATGAGAGAGTCCATATCTGGATCGGCGCAACGGAGCTGTTACGGACGGCTCTACCATTTCCACTTCTTCAACTGAGCTGGCCCTTCTTGATCTACCCATAATGCTGTTGTGATATGACTGTTCCAAGATAACACTGCCAATCCTGATTTTATTTTATTCACATCGAAAAAGACTGCAGAAAATAGCCATGTTCCAGTCTATACACACAAGAAACATGTAATTAAATTATTACTCTAGCATGCTGTGAGCTAAATGAAAATAGGATAAATTAAGAAGAAGAATGGTTTACCATAAATCCTAATTTAGTAAATAATAAGCCCACAGCTATAGCAGAGAGACCACAATAAGACTGCACAGAAGCATGGATGTTGTATGAGAATACACAAAACATAATTCAGACAGTCACAATGCATAAAGGTGGCTTTTACACAATCACATAAGCTCTGATAGTACAAACATGAGGTACGTCGTGTTCATGAAATAAAATCTTTGCCATCAAATCAAGACTATTATTCATTACAAATGAAATATCATAACAGTATAATTTTGGAACCCGTGTTATTAATAATGTTAATAATTAAATAACAAATACAAAATTAGAAGATAAGCCTTTCAAATTCATTCATAAATGATAAGACTCTGGACATCAAACCAACAAGTATGAACTCCTTGAAATCTAACCACTCATAAAAACACCTACTCTCTTGCCTAATAATTTAACAACAGCCAATATTTAATCCTGAAAAAAAAAAAAAAAAAAAAAAAAAAAAAAAAAAAAAAAAAAAAAAATAGAAAGGATCCAAACTTACCAAAGACAAACATGTCTAATAAAATACCCAAATCGTGCACACTGGTGACAGGAAATATTTTTACCATTATCAGCAGAATGGTTGGGATATGATCAGGCGATGAACTGAACTAGAGAGAGTAGGTGGCCACATAATTAAAAGCAAGCATTATAAGAGATTTTTGTCCTGTATAAATATCAAACATTG
Organism: Homalodisca vitripennis; assembly: GCF_021130785.1. Taxonomy (NCBI): domain Eukaryota; kingdom Metazoa; phylum Arthropoda; class Insecta; order Hemiptera; family Cicadellidae; genus Homalodisca; species Homalodisca vitripennis. The sequence goes on along the minus strand of NC_060211.1, from coordinate 125,446,920 downwards.
CTTTATTGAGCTGAAAATGTTATATTCACTGATTTAATGATGTTCAACAGGAAATAATTCAAACAAAATTCTTATTTGGTAAAAAAGACGTTGGTTTTGAGCATACTGAAGCTGTAACCTCAAAGTCATTGCAGAGAAATGTTTACTAACTTTCGGTACCCTACCTCCGAGTGTGTGTTTACATCGCACACACATTGAGTTGAAACATGACATGTTTTGAAACAACAGCTTGAAACTGATCCAGATTTTCTATCAAAGATCATTAGTGGTGATGAGTCATGGTGCTATGGTTACGATACAGAAACAGAGCAACAGTCAAGCCATTGGAAGATATCATCGTCACCCCATTCAAAAATTGTCGTCAAATCAAACATCAAAACAATGCTGATTTGCTTTTTTGGTGGCAAGGACATAGTTTATTCAGAGTTTGTTCCCACAGGCCAAACCACCAATCACACCTTTTATTTGGAAGTTTTAAGAAGAATGTGCAACAGTGTTTGTCAAAAAAGACCCGATTTGTGGCAGACAGGAGACTGGTTCGTCCACTATGACAAAGCACCTATACACACAGTAATTTCTGTTAAGTTTTTGGCTAAAAATGGTATGGTTCTGCTGCCCCGCACACCTTACTCGCCTGACCTAGTAACCTGCAACTTTTTCTTATTCCATGTATGAAAGGACATTAATTTGACAACATCAGAGGTAAAAAAAAGAGGGAGAAGTTGTCAGCCATTTCTAAAGAGAGGTACAAAAAAATGTTTTGAACAGTGGAAACACCTGTAGGACAAATGTATTAGTTGTAATGGAGAGTATTTTGAAGGGAATAAGGTTATTTTGTAAAAAAGTTGAAAATATATAGCTTTTAAGAAATAATTTTAGTTTCTTTTGGGAACCCCCTTGTAAAGTCTGTTTTTTCTAATAATGCAGTTTTTTTTAGGTCCTCGGTAAGAAACTCTTTCAGAAATAGTGGCCTCAGGATAATATCAAAGTACCATTTTAACCAACTAAACTATTAATGACTGCATACCAGACTATCATCCAGATGTGTTTGGACTAAATGTTGGAAAATTTCAAAACATTCCATCAATTCATCTATACCATATCTCAGATGATTAGAATATACATTGCAATATACTTCAGGATACTATAACGTAGTAGTATGATGTAACAGGGCTTTGCTGAGGTTGCAAGCAACATTTAAGGTATAGAGATACATGTGTTACTATGACACATTATAAAATGTCATATGATTGTACTCAGTTAGTTTACAGTATCTATTCTGCAATTTTCTTGTTACAATCAACATTATACACAAGATCAATGTAAAAATGATCAGTAATGCTCTGCCAAATCCCATGGAGCGACTTACACCATAATGAAGTCCATGTTACTTTTATAGAAATGAAGCTTCTTTAAAAATTTCAAGTAAACAGGTCAGTTTGTTTATTAGATATAAAACGGGCAGACACAGAGATGGGCAAACAAACAGACAGCATTACAATTTTTCCAGCCCCATAAGTAATAAGCAATGCTCAGTATAAAACTGCACATTAATGCTTTATAACATTTATGAAGTCAAATTTTGAGCAATAATAACATTTGTTATGGAATTATAATTTATTATGGAATTTCTGAAGACTAAGCATTTGGTTTTTATCTCTTCAACGTAACATGAGGAATTTTGAGAAATTAAGCTAATCCTCACAATAACAACACAGTAAATCTCTATAATTACTGTATGAACTTCAATTGGTTTACTACTTAACCGTTTGCACTCGATAGGCCAGCAGCAGTAGCACTGGCCACACCAACATTGCAGACAGCTCGTGTCAGTTTTGCCGCAGTTTGTCCTTGTAACTTGTATGGCCAGTACAGATGGCCGCACTACTTTCATTGGCAGCTCGGTGGCTATATTTGTGGTTTGCCTCCCCAGATAAGAATTATTCTTCAATATCCTCGTGTTATTTGCATAGTAGTTTAAAACATTTAAAGAAGAAATGAAAAATAATTTAAAATACTTTTTAATGAACCTTTCTAATACAAAGATAAACATTCATTTAGGAAATTTAACTCTTACACGCATATTGTTAACTTACATTTTATATGTAAATAAAATATTATAAAGTAAGCATTTACAGAAGTTTATGTTATACTCAGACATGAAGTATTTTACATTTATCTCAGTCTTTTATTTTTTTTACGGAATAAAACATTAAAAATACACAACCTATGTTTAGTCAAGAATAGTTAGCACATGTCTTTTTGTAAAATTTTCTAGGTTTCTATTCCATGTATCATTTTAGTGTGTAGGCCCACTACGCCTCATTTGTCTTATGTGCACAGTCAATGTTTAGAAAAGAATTATAGGCCAATTTAAAATTTACTGCTTTACCTAAAAATTACTTGAAAATAAAGCTGCTCCATAGGTTTCAGCGCTCACCATTAATTATAAAACAAAGAGAATATTAGAAAAATAACTGCTATGTTTAGTGGCCAGTGGTGCTGGCCTTACAAGCTGACATAATATTACAGCAAAAATTAATCCTCGCTTCCGACAAAAATGGTGGCGGCCAGTAGAGCTGGCCATACAAGCTTCAAGAACAGATTATAAATATTGCCTTCGAATGCATAGGGTTAAACATTTTACAAAGTGAACATTTTTAGTTAAATATGTGACGGAAAACAAGAATATAAGACAAAACAATCTAGAAATAGTAACCAAATATATTAAATGTAGCGAACAATGTAATCCTCTGTCTATCTATTTACTATATGTATTAAATGATATATCAACTTTAGCTAGGCTACATAACATTATTTGTTGTTTTTTAGAAGAAAAAATGCTTAACAAGTACATTTATAAAAACAACAAAAAAACACTAAATTTTGGATAGCCGGAAATTTTTAAAAACTTCTTAAAAAGGCTGAAACAGGTGGTTTTAGGTAACAGGGCATTTTAACCCGGGAGCACTCGCGCTATTAGATTGAATCTAACATATTTTTTGTGTTATATAACATTTTTTTTATTTGTTATCTTACAACACTGAACCCTTAATTTATGCTTCTATGGGTGTCTGCTGCGTATTGCATCATGTTTAGACAGTAGAAGTCGCTGGGGTGGGGCTTCATGGTGGGGGGGGGGGCCTAGTGGGTTATTAGTTTTCAACCTAACAGCGCGAGTGATCACGTCAGCCCAGTGTTAGGAGCGATCTAACGGCACGAGTGTGATCGCGTAACTGCCAGTTTAAATCCATCAGTTTAGTGATTTTTCTTGTTTTTCAGTTTGCTTTTGAGTTATATTTCGTAGGTAGAATGCTTTTTTATGACTTTACAATTATTGCAATGAATGAAGACCATGAAAAAGCCATTCTTAGTTGGTTGGAGGATGTTAGATTCGATCTAACAACGCGAGTTCTTGCGTAACTTCTTGTAGCGCGAGTTTCTCGCGGGTTATAGTAACATTATCCAATTTCTTTACTATTGAAAATACAAAGTTAATTTAAAATAATAACATTTAAAATGATTATAGTTGTCAGTAAAACAAAATAAACAAAAACATAATAGTAATTAAAAGAATCGAAAGAGGCTTTTATGAATCCTCTATCCCTATCTACTATCTTTTCTACTATGAGATATAGGCATGTAGTTATTATGGATTTAAAGTTTAATTTAACTTTTACAAGAGCTTAGGTGATTTATAAGGCTACTAAATTTAACAATTTCTTAAATAGCCTACATTTTCATTTCTAGAAAGGATTTTTTATGCGGTCAAAAAAAAACATTTCGTGTACAATAATTATTCAATTGTTTTTCTTTTAGGTTATCCTCAAATAAAAAAAAAAATTTTTTATCTTAAACCAGGTTTTTTAAAAAAGGGCAACCTATAATTCATTTTAAAAAAATTCTCATTTTCCCTGTAACCACAATTCATTTAAAAATACAAATTTTTTTTTTTAAATTCAAAGAAAATTTAAAAAAAAGTTTAAAAAAACAAAAATAAAAAACTTTTTTTTGTTTTCCCCAATTTCAAAAAAAAAAGAAAAAAAAAGGGGGGGGGGTTTTTAAAAAATTTTTTTAAAAATTGAAAAATTTAATTTTTTAATTTTAAAATGGGGGGTGGGGGGGGGGGGGGGTGGGGGGGGGGGGGGGTGGGGGGGGGGGGGGGTGGGGGGGGGGGGGGGTGGGGGGGGGGGGGGGTGGGGGGGGGGGGGTCTATCGCCAAGGTTTCATGACATGATTTTTAATCGATAATTTTAAGGACGCAAAATTTTAGATATTTTTCATTGCAAAAAGTTGTAAAAAACTAGTAAATATGTAACTATGAACTCGCCGAAGTCATGAAAAACAAATAAAAACGTTGAATATAAAAAAAAAAAACTCTCAAGGACCCTCGTGCTTTGACTTAACACCTTTTTAAATGTTATTACTCGATTTCTGTAGTTTGCTAACACATATTTGTGGTACTAGACTTTTGTTAATCATCCTTTTAGATAAAATAACGATTATTGTAACAATGGTGAGGTTTTTTTGTTCTCTTAGGAGAAGAAACGTAGAAATTTCACGTAGTCATAAAAGAATATTTACGCTGCTTCCAGAGTGACAGAATGTTGTGACAGGGGCCACCTCCTGTCGAGAACCACTATGAAACATTTAAGATATTTATCTCAGTCATATCTCATTTGAACAAGGGGAAGCCAGTTCTGAACCATCCTCTTCAGTCAAAGCAGGCAGGGGGTGGCACGCCCTTATGTCTAGACTAACAAGAACCTTTGACACTTAGGAAGCCCCATCAGCTCCAACTGTCATCTCTTACAGTAGACTAGACCTATCGATCTACACTTGCACCCCAGATTCTCGACATTTACGGTTAGTGATGTGTCGATACTAGACAACAATAAGCTTGCCCAGATTTAAGTGAAATAACGGCTTAATGCTGTAACCATTGTAGGTTTAACTGGAAGGTATACACCATCCAGAATTGAATCTTCCCGGGGATAACAATGCTGATACCGTGGGAATAAGTAAATAAATAACCGACAGTAAACATTATAAAGCGTGATAAGTTACAGTACTGTTCTCAATGTTTAGGCCAATGCAGTCACTTTAACTTCAGATGATTATATCAAGTAGGACAAGCCCCTGCGTGTGTTCTAAGGAAACTCCGGATTTGTTGTATCTATAATTAAAATCAAAATGTTACATTAATATATGTTTACATACTTGATTCTTGAATTAAACTCGGGATATATTGAACTTATATTTAGACGAAATAAAATATTTTTATTTATGTTCTGTTACTCCCGATAATATTTAATAAAATGTAAACTAGTAGGAGAGGGATTGTACAATACATTTTGGAATGTACTAAACTGACTGTCTAAATATGAACGTCAGGATGAATGATTGTATTCAGATGATAGTGTGTGTGTGTGTGTGTGTGTGTGTGTGTGTGTGTGTGTGTGTGTGTGTGTGTGTGTGTGTGTGTGTGTGTGTGTACTATTTTTACATCCCTTCGTAGAGATTTTATGTAGAAATATTTTACGATTCTTTAAAAATGCATGTGTCTGTGCTGTATGTGTGTGTTTGTGTGTGTACACATTCATATGTATACTGAATATGTTTCATCGTTGACTCGAATATGCTCAAATGTGTCGTGTGTGTATAAAACACCAATATGTTTGTTAAATCTTAAAAAAATATAATTCTTACACTAAATTTAAAGGTTAAGAGCAGATTTTATAATTTTGAAAAAAATTCACCCGTAGCAGACAATGTTACCTTACCTAAATGCCATATACCACTTCCCCATTAAGGCTTGAATGGACTTTACACAAATATGCAATTAGCTCTGTATACGTATTAGTCAAATTGTCCAATTACCAAAACAACATCTAAAAACACAAAGATCAATTTTTTTACAACATTTAAAACATATTCTATTCTTTCTTATTTTAAAACCTACATCTCGCCATTGTATTTAAATGAAACGAAATGTAAAATGTCTTTATTTACAGAGGCGAAGTTAGGAATTAAAAGTCTTCTGTACCACTTAATCTCCAATTTAAAACTGTTACTATTTAAAAGCAATAAATTGTGTCACAAGTATTTTACTACAGCCCACACGAGCTGTATTTGATTATGTTGATTGTGAAAGTTTATATTATTATCGAATACTATATCAAAACGGCTTGTTTCAATGTAGAGTTTGGAAGAAGAATGAAAACAAAGATTTAAATGAACTCGTTATTTAATTTGATCTACTCTGTCGTTTGAATGCGCGTTTTTATTCATTTCATGTTAAGAGTAATTATGACGTTTAAATGGCTTATTAGTAAAAATTCAAACTTAACATTAGGAACTGTACTGTTAATTTTTTCATTTACATAAAACATCTTTTGAAATTTTAAACTTGTGTTCTTCGTCTCTTGTTTACATTTATTGGTATTGTCTAGTCAAATGAAATTAAAATAAGTGGTAGTCTCAAATTAAATAAATGAGAGTATTACCATAATCGCGGTGCATAAAATATCAAGGGAATAAAAATAAAAGAATATAAATTGGAATTTTATAAAAGAACACAACAATAAATCAGTTTCTGTTGTCATACCGCGTTGTAAAATATTTTATAGCTTACAAACAAACGTTTAATAAACGACAAATGGATCTTTATCTACACGTATTAAAACTGATAACACAATAAAATTTGCGGGTTGCGTGACGAAGTTTTCCAGATCCAACAATAACGTGCCGCCTGCACTTCACTACGTCTGAGCGCCTGCAGAGCGGGACAAAGCTCAAAGCCAGCTCCGCTCTCTCTGTATTTCGTTGAGGACATTAGAATAATCGCCATGTACCAGCATTTTCTTTGAGTACACAGATGGTTAAAAATAGTTTGACATTAACAGATGGTTAAACAAATTTCCATTGGTTTTCGCTAGGTCCATTATTTGTGCTCTACTACTTATGTTTATCATTTCTTTTTTCGGCCTCACTTCATGCAAGGGTCGTTAGTAAAATAAAATTCCATATTGTGATCTTACAACATTATTATCATTATCTAAAGAGAAGTCTTGAAATTAAATAACTTTTAACTATACACAGATGATTATTATAGGACAGGGTAAAGTAATGATAGTAAAATTGAAAATATTTTTATTTATTGAGAAATTTAATTTATTAAGAAACTTCGCAGTGCTAAATAGTGTTGCTTCTATTTACTTAGTTTTGTAGTGAATTCAGTGGCCTACTGATGTTTCAGCCAACTATACACGTATAATTTTCTTATCTAATCTAAAGGTCAATGGGCCTTTAATGTTTGGTCCAAAATAATCATCCTACAGTTCTGATTCCAGTTGAGACATTGGTACAAGATATTTCTATTCTCTTGCAAATCTTTGGATACGAAGCTAAGGGGATGGACATGTCTCAAATACTGTAATGATAAAGATAATAACTGTGAGGGAGGGGCCCATTGACTTGTAATTTAGGAAATAAAAATGTATTATGTAACTGTGTTGACGGAATACTGATGCGGTGTTTTGCGGTTTATTCGTTTGTAAGAAATAGAGACAAGTGAACAGATACCCTGTATATGTATATCGTCTACCCTTAAATGTTATGGCCTGAAGGAGTTCTTACATCACTGCTCGATTTAAATACAATAATAATATTGCTTCTTTTTCTTTGGAAGTAAATAAATATATACAAAAACGATTCCTAAGATTCTTGATAACTCATGAGTCTGTAAAAACGTGCATCTTGTAGTTGTAACGTCTAAAGATCTGTTAGGTGTAAAGAATTAAAATTAAGGAAACATTTACGTAGTATTTAATGAAAATTTAAATTGTTACCAAATAATACGGTTGTTGTCACAGAGCAGTTAAGTCTATTGTCTGATTTTCTTCTGTCATATAACACAGTCAGTAAAACTAAGTAGACATCAAAGCAATGAACTTTAAAGCTAATTAGGATTGTCGTTAAAGAAAATTGAAGGGAGTTTAATGCTTTCCAATATAACTTATGGTGTTTATGAATCAGTGATATTAAACATCATTCAATTTTAATAATGTTAATGCAATTAAAACAATTTGACCGACTGCAATAAAACTTATATCAGACCAATCAGACCAACTTTGACCTCATCAGAACTGATGTCTTTAACAATAGATTTGTTTTCAAAACAATATATCTATCAAATTCATACAAAATAACAGGTTGTGTGTTTACTCCCGTCATTGTCACTTTGATTCTGGACTGTAACACATACAGTAACAACATCCTAGGTTAAAATAAACAAAGATTGCAAAATTACCAAATCATCTGACACGCATTACCATGAATCATAACAAACATAGTGTTTGCCAACTTCATGCACACCATCCGTACATCATACGCTTTGTAAAACAATATTAAATTTATTATATACTGTATGTTACTGCTCGTAATAACCAAACCCTGAAAGGTGGCCAGGAGACTAACTCCTATATTTAATCATGCCTCGAAGGATACCAAACATTAATTGAAAACACTCGACTTCCTGTAATTGTGGAGCTGTTAGAACTATGCTATTAATGTAATTAGTTTGATTTACAGGGTAAAATAGTATGAGAAATTTCCATTTTCGCATACTTCTCAAATATCTGAATGGAAGAATTTGAGAAATAATCCTTGGTTTCATCTGAGATAAAAAAGAAGATTTTCCAGAGATACTTATGAGATATCCAGAATGATATATATGTTGATAGATATATCATATATATTGCTTTTTTAATGGAGATACTGTCCTAAACTTAACGAATTTTCATTAATATTAATATTTCTCTTTTCAAATGTCTCACAATAAAAATGAAATTCCAAAACAGTTTTATTTTTTATGAATTAAACTATAGAAACGTCCTTAAGACTATAGCTTTTGTAAAGAAACACACACACAGAAATAGTTAAACAATATTCAGACTATCAAAAAAATTGTCGAAGATGGACTGGAAAAGGATTTACGCTCAGATTAAGCTGGGTTAAAAGAGGAAGTTAAGAAAGTAGAATCGAATCTTAATCAGAATCGGTCTTTAATTTCAAAGAGTTGTTCTCTCGCTTCAAACTGAGGGTGGTAGCAAACAATAAAACGTATGACTTTTTTAATGATTCCCTGTGCTTTTCAAAGGAAACTGTTGTATTCATAATCCCTTGTGCTGATTGAGTGAGATTCGCGACTCCTTTTATACATGTTCAAATTCAAACTAAACCACGATAATTTCAAAAATTTACAATGTATCTAACATATCTATATTGTTTTGGGGTGTATGGTTATACTGTGTTTAGATCAATAATTTATCATTGCTGAAATATTATATTATACTTATTAAATCAATTGATTATAGTCCACAACATGCAATAGGTATACAGATACATATTGCACGAGAATATTAAATATATATTTATTCCGTTATTTATCACCCGTTCATAACAAAGCATCACATTCTTGTATTTATAGAAACTATCTTTTACGTGCCATGTTAAGTTTTTTCTTCTCGTAATTTTTCCCTAAATTTTGCTTTGAACGTTTTAAAATGCAAAATTGAAACCATTAACATATGGTTTGTTCTTTCAGCAGAACGTAAAACCCTAATAGGACGTTAAACATGTAAATAAGCAAGCCGAACCTTTTCTCTGTTATGATTATTTTAAATTAAAAACACAGACGAACATACAGACGCTAGATGAACCAAAATAGACCACAGTGTTAGAAAAACCTTTTTATTTACTTTCGCCTATTAACCCACATACTAAAACATTTCAGTACGTTTTTAATGTATGACTTTTATATAATTTACAAGTGTCTTAGTGTAACCTCAAACTGAACACACAGTTTTAAACATATACGTCCAATAATCTATGAGCTACAATCATTTTAGTTTTACTGAAGTGATTATTTTTGTTGCTTACACCCTTCCATGAATGCTTTTAAATATAATACGCTCAATTACACTTTTTAATGAAGCTTAGAGTTCAAGTTGTAATTACCTTTTAACTGTTTCATCGTAACCATTTTAGTTAACATTCTGCTAAACATTTACACATTTCAATATATTTGTAATATATATATATATATATATGTAATATATAGAATATTAATTTTGAATTAAATATATGTATATAATACAATATATATATATATATATATATATATATATATATATATAATATTGAATATATATATACATATATTTCATTCATGATTAATTAATATTCTACACATAATTTTTATTTGGGTATATAAATATTCCTTCCGGCTCAGTGAGAATGCGCGTGACTGCCATCTTAACATACCAAACTGGTGATACATTATTAGTTATTGAGGTTAATTTTTACAACACGATGGTCTGTGGACTCTCATTTTTGGCATGTTAATACAAAACATATAATACTTCATAATGTTTAAACCGTCTAAGATATAAATATTTTAATAATAACAGGTAGTTTATAAACATATAGATTTTGTTTGTCACTGTCCAAAATTACAATCCTTAATATATTTTAATGATTCGATAATATAGTATGCTTCTCAAAATGTTTAATATTAAAATATTACGAGACATAAATCACATTGACCAGGCATTGTAAATAAACTTAGAACTGTAGAGCATATTGTTGTTTTACATAACCAGGTCCCTTAAGGCACATTTCTTTCCAAAATCCGAAAGTCGCTATCTTGGAATCTTAACAAATACCGGTAGATGTGCAAGAGTAAGAGTCATTGCACATGTTTAAAAGTGTTTTAGAATTTTAAATTATTTTGAGTGTTATATTTATTTGGAAACTAAAATTTCTTAGTGATTCTTTTGCCAGGAAAGGTCCTGGACTATTTTGGTTGACATTCGGATTTTCAAAATTGTTTAATAAATTAAATAATATAAAACCTGGTAAAGCTATTTTTCACATTTTTAAACCCTGTTTATTTACAGCGAGATAAATTTTGTAAATGATCTTTGCCAGAAGACCTTTAAAATGAGGAGCCACACTTATATCAAACAATTCCTAACCCCCAAAAATACCCCTTATAAATTTGTTTAGGGGTTAAAAATAATGTTATCAAATTATTTGCCACAAAATAAAGGGGGTTACAGTAAAAACAGAGTTTCTATCTTCTCTTGTTATCCCGCTACAATCAGTGGGCCAGAGACACAGGTATACCCTGTATACTGTACTGAGAATATTTCCCATTTTCAGTAATGGGGTTGAATCAAAAGCATAATAATTTAGTTTCTTTATTGAAAAGTGTTGTTTAGTTACGTAATAATTCTATAGAAATACACTTGTAAATTATTTAAGAAATAATGCTATTTTTTAAAGAACTGTTTACCTCTTTTTATAAGTTAGAGTTTAATATGTCAGAGTTTCAAAATAAGTTTAGTTGGTCCCAGGGCCTTACTGAGAAGCGAGAATTAAAGGTGTTAGTACAGTAGAATAAGGTGTTGAGAGAATTTGTGTTATGTTGTTACTAGCTTAACCTGAAGTGTAGGACGTAAACAAGAACTTGACTTCATAAGGACCTAATCGAAACTTTTACACCCGAAGTTTGCTTTGCAAGATTAAAGTTGGTTTTCTTTTGCTTTCAATGAAATTACTTTGTTACTTTCATGGTTCATTGAATTCTCCTACTAATGCCTTTTCTACATAGTAAAAACGTGATTCCACATCAGTTATCTAGAGATAACGTGTCATACTGGTTAACTGAGTATAGTTGAATTAATAACGTTGACCTATGTTTGCTTTGGTCTGACTGAGAGCTGTGCAAGGGCACGTAATGTCAAAATACACACGCAAATTTCTATAAATTGTACTAATGTTAAGTAATACGATATAGTATTTAGGAATGTTAAATTGGCGATACATGAGCGTTGCCGAAGAGTTTTGAATTACTTTATGTTAGAAAGGTGCATATTATAAGAGTGCTGTTATATTATAATTGAATTAGTACTATCCACAATGAAAGATTAGAAACCCCAGAGGTGTTTTTAGTTTTAAGATATTCAGTAAGATCTTTGTACATAGTCAAGTTTATATTAACTACTTACCGGCTGTAACCCTAACGAAGTTCCGCATTGGTCAGAAATTGCATCGCAAGAATGTCTTTACTGACGAAAACATTTATTTAATAAGAACAAACAATTTGTGAGATTGTTATTCCATTGTGTTTAAAATCTTTAAACCTTCAGTAGATTTCGGACTTGTATAGCTCAATCTTATGGTTCAGAATAGTAATTTGTTACCTGCAAGATAAGTGCAATTTCAAGGACGATACAATGGAAGTTACAAATAATCCACGAGTATCATGGAATTTAATAGAATAGGACTTGTATAGCTCAATCTTATGGTTCAGAATAGTAATTTGTTACCTGCAAGATAAGTGCAATTTCAAGGACGATACAATGGAAGTTACAAATAATCCACGAGTATCACGGAATTTAATAGAATAGGACTTGTATAGCTCAATCTTATGGTTCAGAATAGTAATTTGTTACCTGCAAGATAAGTGCAATTTCAAGGACGATACAATGGAAGTTACAAATAATCCACGAGTATCACGGAATTTAATAGAATAGGACTTGTATAGCTCAATCTTATGGTTCAGAATAGTAATTTGTTACCTGCAAGATAAGTGCAATTTCAAGGACGATACAATGGAAGTTACAAATAATCCACGAGTATCACGGAATTTAATAGAATAGGACTTGTATAGCTCAATCTTATGGTTCAGAATAGTAATTTGTTACCTGCAAGATAAGTGCAATTTCAAGGACGATACAATGGAAGTTACAAATAATCCACGAGTATCACGGAATTTAATAGAATAGGACTTGTATAGCTCAATCTTATGGTTCAGAATAGTAATTTGTTACCTGCAAGATAAGTGCAATTTCAAGGACGATACAATGGAAGTTACAAATAATCCACGAGTATCATGGAATTTAATAGAATAGAGGTCACCCTTTCCTCTTGATGACAAGTGACCTTCTCTTTGGAACCTCCATCGTGGAATCTGTTATCACAGTTGTCGTGACTTAGACAGTTGCTGTATATCCAGCAAAGATGCTAAGAAGGTAAAAAGCGCGTTATGACTACAGTTATTAACTATTAGGTTTGTTTTATGGAATATGAGGATAGTTTTAATTTTATGATGAACCTCATAAGAATGCAAAATTACATAGCATCCTAAATATAACGACTTGGATTATAGGTATTAATATTCTAGAATATTACGAATAAAATTATCAATCAGACATCCAAGACACTATAAAATATGTTTTGATTAGTAAGCTCTGAGTAAATATTCAGTAAAATTTATTACTAAATCTTTAACTATTAAATATTATCTGGTTTTTATAAAATAAAAATCACAGTTCTAAATAAAAATAATGGATTTATTTAAAATGGCAAATTAAATAGTTCAATGCTTCAGAAGTTCATCACTCTATATTTTCCACAAAAGAATTGACAAACCGTTTAGTAATATTAAAAGGTCTTTAGACAAGAAATAAAAATTTCAGTCAAATATGTCAAACTAAAAATCAGAGCTCTCTTCTGAAATAAAATAATAAAGTTTTCAAATAATAATCAAATACCACTTGGAAATAACTAAAATAAAAATGTTCACTACTAAGTTCAACCAAAATTAAAAATAAAAATAAAATTTCTATTTCCTCTAGTTGTACCTTAACTTTCAAGCCTTTGCAATTAAGACACAACACTCTCAAACAATTATTAAAGTTAAATTATTTCACATAAAAAATTCACCATATAACAGTTCAAATTAAATATTAATAAATTACTACATTTCCAAAATTAAATCAAAGTTATTAACAAAGTTAACTTTTAATTCACTTCTCTTGCAAGTTTGAACCAAATGTAACTTAAATTTAATTTTTCCTATAAAAAAGACAACAACATTAATTTAATATCAGATCTGGAAGACTATTTCAATATAACGTACAATAAATTTCGCGCTTACCTCAAAATCCCTCGTGGAAAGAAATTTGGAACCACGGCGCGCACTGTCATTTACTGTCTTGACTCACGATAATTACCAAAAAGGGCCGAAAATTATGAGCTGGCAGTTTATATAGTTTCCCTTCCACCCCCTTCTGATGGACATCCGCGGCGTTCTCTCATTGGCCCAGTCGTATTTAACTTGAGAAACAATAGCCCTCTCAGATCTGACGTAACTGCAGTACACAAGACAAGTTCTCATCAATTCAAGGCAGTGAACCGCCTTCCCAATAATTTAAAGTTACCAGCACTAACTTGCCAAAGGATTATATATTCGTATTGATTCTAACTTTTCACAATCTAATTAAAATTAAATTAAAATATTTCTTTTCCAAAAATTTTCATTTAGTTTAAGTTTTAAATAAAAAAAATCACCCAATGTAGCTTTAAAAACGCTATACTAAATATTAATACCACGGTTTTCTGTGTAAACAACATCATTCGAGTTCCGAGTGAATTGATTACTTTTAAATATTTCCACACCGTGCGCGGGCGTGAATATATCAATTACTGAAAATCTGATATGATTTAATAATGCAATGTAATGAATGATAGTTAAAGTAAGATATCGATATTGTTACAGTTTAACCGTTTATTTGAGATTTAGATCATTTAAAACCCTACTCATCAACACGATGACTAGAGAATAGTTTGTGTTATAATTTTCAATTTAATACTCATATATTTACTAGTAATTTTTACTTATACTTCTCACAAAATATTGGAAACGGAATACATGTAAAATATATACATAGTAAAAGATAGGAGGTTGTCAAGCGACCGAAATTTCAATCGGAGGACAAAGGACGTGACAGCCTGTGTAAGACAAACCCGATTGGAGTCTGGCAGGAGAGTGATGATTACTCAATTGCTTTGTGACAGGTAAAAACTTTTTGCGCCTTTTTATGTAGATTTAAAAGAAAATGGATAATACCGTCTACATATTTGACTTAAAATATTTCACTTTAAAAAAGTGACTGGAATTCAAAAATCTCAAAAACATTTACAAATCTTAGAGATTTTACGTAATATTTTACTTTCTATTGAATTATTAACCAATTCGTTCCCCCCTACTTTTATCATACAGTTTATGGCATTGATCATCGTTTTTTCTGGAGATAAATCTGACATTTTACTTCAAGAGAGCAATACCAATGTGAAATTATATTGAATAAATAAATTTTGAAAGTAATAGAGGCTCTTTAGTACAAATATAAAACGTAAAATTACGTCCCACTAACATTTTACTATTAATTAATTACAAACTAATTATGACACCAAGAATATGTGAATAAAATTATGACACTGTTCTTTTAAGTTTGCAATAAGTGTTCCATAAGGTTATTCTGGTTTATTCTCAGTAAAAGCCTTTTAAGATAATTTTAAGAGAAAATAAAACATGAATAAAACTCCTGTCAGATTTAGAAAATTTTTAAGCAAGCCCAAATAAGATTAACTGTACAACACCTCAAACTTTTCTTTGGTAATTTGTCACCTGTACACTTTTCACCGCGATCTTAAAAGCTATGATAGTTTAAAAACTGATGTCTGAACAATTAATCATAAATAATTGCTTTCACAATATAGTTTGCATAACCCGGATCATTTCTAATTACAGAATGACCCAAAATCTCACAATTTCAAAGTTACCAAATGTTGGTGAGAAAGCTACGATATATAAACAGCGGGCAGAATTAAATTGATAAAATTCTAAGTTTTACCCTTGTGTTTATATTTATTTAGATGTTTTATAGGCATTTAGGTTATACACGTAAAATAAGTACAAACATTATTTAACAATAAATCTTTAAATTTAGTAAATTTAAGATTTCTCAATTTTAAAAACTTTCCATTAGTAAGTAGTAAGTTTTAAATGTGACAACTCATTCTAATGTCACGAGACAGTTAAACATTAACGTGACCCAGTTATACAACCCGCAGTACAGAGTTAAACTGTACAACTACATAACGAGCTCTCGTATTCTCTCGGGCTCTCTTTACTCAAGGCGCGAGCAGAGAAATTGGTAAGCAATTAGCCAGCGAGCGAATAAGAAAATATGATGCCTTACCTTTGTTGATATTTCTTGTACCCAACTAAACAATCTTTGTATTTGTCTTATGCTACAATATGGATTTACTCTTTATATACACTTATGTTTAGAATCATCTTAACGATAAAATTAGAAAAATTTTTAAAACTAAATTGAACAAGTTGCGGGATAATATTACAAAATTATAATGGACATGATTTAATAATATTACATTTATAATTCAATAAAATAAAAATGGTATTATTTTAATATAACTCGATCTTTTGAACTACCTACAAACATATGCAACTTAGCATAAAAAAGGAGATATTGCATTTAAATAAGATTACATACATAAATTAGTAACTTAATTTATATGTTTAGGTTAAATCTAATAATGCCTGGAGATACGTGTTGATGTAAACGCAAGACCATCTGTGCTTGGGCCCCAAGATACTTTACATTAATAAAACAAATTAGCAACAATAGCACAAATATTGCTAGAAAATTATACCAAAAATAAAAATTTACAGCATAATAGCTACATAATGAGATTAATTTAATCACTTATTATTCATTATTTATTTTTTAAATGATTAAAAACATTATCATTTAAGTAAAAAAGTCTTAACTGATATCGAAATGATTAATACGCAAACAGCATCGACACTAGAGGACCGACGTGTGCCTTTTTCTGAACTTATAAAAGGTATGAGTAGAGCCCACAATGTATCGCGTTACAAGTGTCTGAGGTTGCAGGCAAAACTGAGGTCTGTAGGTAATTCGTTCTAGAGTAGCCCTAAGAAAACATAGAAAAACAGAAACACACTACTGAGAAATCTTTCATCCCCCGAGCATACGAAAGATAAAGTGAGTCAGCCTACTGTGAGATAGATACTGATGTTGAGCCAAATTTCATTTATTATATACCTCTTGTTATGTATAGAGGTGAGTCAATCTATATATTTAGCTCGAGAGAAAAGAGATACAAAATGGATTACAAATGAAAAACAACATAGTTTTACATTAAATTATAGAGGTAATTTCCCTACATCAATCGACAGTCACAGGAAGTTTTGTTGAGGGTTTCAATCCACCTACAATTAACTAAAACTCTTTATTTTTAATCCTCACACGTCTTGATTTTTTTATCATCTTATGAGTTTAATTTAATTTTTTATTCAATAAATATGTTGAACACCATGTATTCAATAGCAAGAAATATAGCACCCTGTTCTCTTTTGTAATATCTCTGTAAGTGACCTATTTCAACAAGAAGCAGGCCGTTCCAGAGCAATTTGAAAAAAATATTACTCTTCTACAATGCCATTAATTAAAATTTGCATACAGCGTTTTTATAAAATAACTTAAACTAGCTTTCTTTTTATTACATTGATTAATTTTCTTTTCAACTATAAACCAATTTCAATCTCATTGAATGTTTGTAAAGCAGATTTCGTGTTGGAAAGTACTATATTATGAAATTGAGATATTATTTATTTGAGAACGTCAACGTAAAAGATATTTTAAGTTAAAATAACATATTTGATATAAATAAAACACAGACAAAATCATAACAGAAGAAGCGTATTGGTAGAGATTACATAACAGTGTTTACAGCGACTCGACGTGCCACATGTCCGCGCTGTGTTTGTAACCCTGCAACCTTTTGTATCATAACGTGAAGAGAAATTCAAGCAATATTGAAGGGTTTCTGCAACACTTATTTTACAACCCTTTGTGTTCCTTTAATTTTTTACTTAAACTTCACTACCAAACATGCTGGATTAGAAATAATTCGTGAAATTTAATATCAGTAAGATATACAGAGTGTAAAATAAGTTTCACATGGGCTTGATAGTTCCACAAATTAAAAATAATGTACATCTTAGGCTATACTTACGTAAAGATTTATTGTCAAACTCCTTGTAGACCATCCTCTAATGGATGTGAAGAGCAAAATCTACCTAAAAACTGTTTCTTTAAGTTTAGTATTCATTTATTAAGCTTTACTTTCACAACTTGAGCCAAGACAAGAATATTAAACCATCTAGAACAGGACCTTCAATGAAATGTCGGATTTGTGGGATTGAACCCTACTAATAGCGACCTTTAATTTGATGTACTACTCGAATTTAAAATTTCCTTCTCATCCCTTGCGGTCCATTACCTGAAATGACAAAAAATTTAGTTACTTAAAAAAGTAGATTTATAGGTACAGTAATTATGTACCAAGTGTTACTGCTATAACTGTGATCGTTCTGAGATTATTAAGCCCGTGCGGATTTATTTAAAACCTGTATGCTTAAAAATGTTTATTATATACTGTTTTAAAATCTGGTACCATAATACTAAAATACTGGTACTAAAATACAATCATAAAATAAAAACCAAAATAACGATTTAGTTTAGGGTATAAGGGAACAACTTGAAGATGAGTGTATGTAGAGTTTTATTGTGTAATATGGTACAAGGAAAAATTACTGATATTATATTTATGATATTACAGAGTAAGGACCTCATAATGACCACACCTTGCAACTGATAAAAATAAAAGTTGTATCTGAATACAACGTATTAATAATACTGATGCATATACAATGGAAATATTCTCTATAGCAGTATTTAAATATGTACAATGAAATGAATTAATGAAATAGTATATAAATATACATTTATCTTCATAAAATTTCCTAAACGTACTGTAACAGGGTTGGTGGTGTCCACTATTACCACATAAAATGACTGAATATTAATTTATTATTCAAGTTAACGTAACTCATTTCATAATCCAGTCATCAGTAAAAGAATATTTAATCAGTTTTTAAATCTATAATCCTGCACATTATATAGATAGAAGTATTGTAAATGTAAGCCAGAGTTTAAAGTCAGTTTCTCAGTTTTATCTCAGAAGAGCAGATCGGCTGGAAAATTAAACTGTTGCCCTGAGTCCCCCGGCATTCTTTCTCGGTTGCACGATCTGAAATTTATCAGCACAGTTGTCAGCTTTTCAATTCTATAATACAGATACAGATTTAAATTAAATTAAATTGATCCAATAAAAACCCAAAATAACATACACTCCAAAATACCTGCTAAGAAACTGTATTTTATCTTTATTATCTAATCAAATTCTTTTTCTTTTCTTTACACTACATAGTCCCCAAAACATAAAAGTTTTATTTTGCATGCAGGTGTTGTAAGTTATTATGAATGATGGTCAAGTGCATGTTTTCACCCCTCCACTACACTCCCCCCCCCCATACACGGGTAAAGGGGAAACTTTGCGTGTCTCCCGAGACATTTCAACTTTCGCGGTATATCATTTTCCTAATTATATTTTCTTCCTCTACGTAGTGCGCATATTTTACTGGAACATGACAGCCTTAGCGACACAATTATTGCTGTAACATTAACAATGGAAATACCTTGTTCTTATAATAAAAAAAACTGTGTACATAATTTATTGCAAAAAATCTAAGCAATTTTCATTTATTTAATTCAATAGACGGTCTATTTCAAATGTAGTATTAATTTCTCCTATAAAATATTATTAGCTCGATTGATGCATTACTGAATATTTCGTGTTTTTTCAAAGTTGACTATCATTACATAATTTGTAAAGAAATTAGATGTGGAAACTGAATCAGTGCAAATACAAGTAGGTTACAAAAAGTTTTATACTGTGTTTTCTTAGACAAAATTCGATTTGGTGGACCGTACCACCAAGACTTGAACCTGACTCTTCTAACTCATTTGAAAAGGATTTTTACTAAACAATTGCAACTCGATATGTCAGGGTGAATAAATTTCCAACAAATATTATTTTATTGGTTTGTATTATATTGAAAGTTTGCAAATTATATGTATATCATCATTTTATTATATTTAATTTTGTTTGTAATATATTTAACTAACACATGATCCATCTATACTCACACATCCAATCTGTAGACTACATAAAATTATTAAGATGTCAATTTGCCTAACCAATATTTTCAACGAATAGTTGATTCCTTCAATGTAGATCCTTGAAATTAGTTTTTAGTATTTGAATGCTATCCCTAATACCTTTAAAGAAACTTAAAAAAATACGTATTTCTAGTCAAAATGAGGTCTGTTTAAAATGTGAAAATCCATGATTCAATTTCCTATTGCGTAGAAATATTTCTCTGCTGAAATATTATTACTGAATCATGAAAGATTTTAAAGGATAATAATTAAAATCATACATTTTAACATAAGGTTTTGTGTAAAAAAATAGTTATACCTGAAAACCTTTAGACTAGGCTCGAAAGTTCAGAAAAGCGCACAAAACCAACATTGCAAACACAGACGTACAGCTTGCAAAGTTGAAACAAGCAAGGTCTTACACATACCATCTCAGGTTCCTGTATTGCATGTTGCAAAGTTGTGTCTATTTCTTGTTTGGTGGTATTTCGTTTGGTTTGTGATTCTTCTGGCAGTATTAGTAGTTCTAATATTATATTATATATATATATCGAGTAAGGCTGTAAGTAATTTGGTTTTGAGTTTTTGCTAGTTAATGTTCGTCTAAGTTTAATCTTAAGTATGAACGTGAAAATTAAAACGGGTTTCGGTTTTTGACATATATTACTATACAAACTAAGCCTTTTACTTTTAACAATGCATAAATTTACGGTTCTTATCATCTTTATTAAGTTTTCCGGATCATACCGTGTGAAAGTTTGCGTAGAATATAGAATTCTTTATATATTTCAATCTCACTCTGTAGAGTTAACTTGCGTCACAGATATGAGTTGGAAGTCATGTGTTTAATGTTAGCCAAACCAAGAGATTGTTAATTTCGTTTTCGCATCAGCCTTTAATGAATGATGATGGCTCTCCATAGAGAGGTCGAAATATAACAAAAATTTTGTTGTGTAAGCAATATTTTTACGCAGTATGAAACGAAACTTAGATGATTTTTTTGAATAATTTAGTGAAACTTAATTAAACTTACTTGTTGCAATATTTTTAATTACTTTAATTTGATGTTCTGCAAGTAAATATAATTTATAAAAAATAGTACCTGAACAATTTTAGTTCATTAAAACACATTTTTAATGTTTTTTCTCAGAGTATTACGATACAACCTCCTTACGCCAATAATTACTTCTTAACATTACATAAAGGTTAAACTTCAGCTCTTTCTGAGGGTTCCTTGATTACTACCATTAATGTCAGTAATGGTGCAATGCGACTTGCTAGCGTCACCTTGACAAATATTTACAAATTGAGCTCCGCGCGTTGTAAAAATTAGTAATTCACTCTTACGAAATTGTAAGATTCGGTAATGTTTACTGGTCACTCAAAATTCGAATACAATTCGTTTGTATGACCACTTTTAAACAACTTATATGATACACTTTTTATTCATGCCTTTCAAAACTTCTCAGCAATTCAAATCACACAATTGAGCAAGAATAAAAACTTGTAAACATATATAATTTGCTATTATGTCTCATATGTTAATCTGATAGTTATATCAGATTGAAAAACTAAAAATCACCACCTCTGTCCATGCGGTGAACTATCTATTGTGTTGGAATTCAATTATAGAACGACAAATTTTACATAGAAAGTGAAAACAATATTATTCCTAACTGAAATAATTAAATAAAACTGTTTATGTCTAGTAGAGAGTAAACTTTATAGTAATTATTTATTTAAATCTTTAAGTAATAATGGTTATGACTGTATAAAATTATCAATTACATTTTCTAATCAACCAAAAAGAGCCATAATCAAGGTTGACGATGAGCAAGGAGAGTAAGTAATTAGGCTTCGCTGATGAGTTGTGAAGGCCTGTAGGAAGAGTTAATGAGTTAGGCACTAATGAGTTAATCAGATTCAGCAGCTTAAACAAGACATGCTTTGCGTCTCCAAACAGATCTTGCTTATCTGTAATACTACATACTTATATCGTGAATATAACATCCTACCATAGAACAATTTAAGACGTTCAATTTAACAGAATTTTATAATTTATAACCCTAATTAACATAGTAGAATAGTTTTAGAATGTGTCGTAGTGTCAACTCGTATTATTGTCGAAATAAATTTTTCGTGTTTAAAGTCGGAAGTTACTGGGTTTTAAAAGTCCTGTATTCCAGTGTAAAAATCTGTAAAATATACAAATCGAATTGCTGCGTCGAAATAGTGTTGAATCGGATGTGTCGAAAAGTACAGTCCACACAGGCAACAATGTAACCAGACGTTCATAAAATCCCTGGCCCTCCGTATCATACAGTGGTTCAATATTATAATTAAGTAAGTAATCTAATAACTATATGATGTATTTAAGATTGAATTTTAATGTCTTCCCAAGTGAAATAGTAGTGACAATATATTTACATATACACATACATATATGTACCTACATATTTAAGCTGAATTTTCAATCCGAAAATGCTATCTTGAAGTTAAAAATGTATGTGACGCTAGTTAAGCTAACGCCTGCAAAGTTATTTAGACTAATTCTGTAGTCCCTAGATTGTACTTTCGAAACTAATATTATCCTGCATTTTCCAACCCTATTCCGACAATATACCATATATTCCATAAAACAGCAGCTGTAAAATTAAATAAAATTCTACGGTAAAACACATATCCTAGTCAACGCTACAATGCCGTAATAGTTCGTTCAGATCTAATTGAATGCTAAATATTTCGATTGAAAATAGCATACCGAAAACAGCTTTTAAATGATTTTATATATCTTTAGCAAATAAAATATAATACCTTTTTAGTTATTATTAAAATTATTTTTTCATATACAAGAAAACTTATTTTTTTAAGAGTACATCTTTATATCTCTAATTAAACTATAAAGTAACTAATGAATATCTTATTCTACGACACGAAAACTAAAATAAACTTGTAGTTTGTGGCGTTAGACAATCAATCCATTACCATCAACCTGCTTCTATCAACTGTATCATCAAGATCCTACCCTGAGACACGGCATCTGTCTAAAGTATTTTAAACTAATCACTTGATTTCAAAAAATGTTCCTTATGAGTTTCAAGTTTGTTGTTGCACTTGAATAGTCTTTTGGTTGTTGAATGTGCCACTTGGCCTTGCTGTTTGTAACCTAAAATTACTTTGATTTTTACACAGTATTATATCTATGTTCAATTACATATTGCAATAAACAAGCTAATATTTAACCAATATTCTACTATCTAACATCTTTAGAAACCACCACTAATTTATTTTATGAGTACATACAGGAATGTCTTAAACTTCAATGTATACTAAACTATTTACAAATTAATAATTCGTCATCATCTATCAATTTATACACATAAATATACAGAATTGTTTTAACACTGAACAATATATAGTATTTAAATTTACTAACAAGTTTAATCACTAACAAATTGGTGGTATGCAGTACGCGCCCCGGGCTAAGGTGTATTCACCCTGAGAAAACTGTCAACTTGCGTCCCCGTTTTTCCCACTAGGTTCCTTGATGATTTTGTGTTTTTTATTTATAATGAAAGTATTTTAGAGTTTTCCGTTATTGACTACGTACACCACAGTCTCAACCACTCTAATGATAAAACTTGACCTAGCTAATGTTATCAATCCAGGATAGGTTAGGTCGTGGCTATAGAATTAAACGGTGGTAGGCTATCCATATAATGGATATGATCCATACTTTTTACAAGCACTAAACTTACTAATTTTGTTAATGTGCTACAGGAAATAACAACAAAGCCTGGTTGATTTTTCTTATAAAACTTTTGCTATTTATTTACACAGCAGGGTTAAATTAGCTTTAATATTGAAAAATGTACTAAACAAATTTAAATCAAAGCTTTCTTTTTGGCTTTTGACTTTTAAAGCTTGTTTATAATGTTAAAAAGTCTTTTCATAACACAGCGGCATTAGAGAACTTAGTTGTTCTTATGCAAGAGTTGATCTCTTCGCTTAACATCTTCGATACACGTGTAGCGTAAAGCCAATTGGTTTGTACTCGTATGTGAACAATCAGGACTAGAATTAACAATGATAGAATAATGGGAATGTTTCACATCACCTGTCATAGTTTATAGTAGACACTCTGCCATGATATGGATAAACCCGTCACAAATTTGAGAAGGTACGACATTTGTCCTTCTCCTTTATTTTCATGTTAAGCAAGATGTTGGGAAAGGAAAATTTTACTAAAATTAGTATTCCATAAAAAACAAACACTGTGGGGAGAGATTTTTCCCGCGAGTTTTCAACCCTCTTTTTCAACGATATTACGTCATAAAGTAAGTATGTATATTACTTAATTTATTTCAAAACACATTTAAAAATATAAACACTGTAAAATAAACAGCAAGATTAACAAGAATACCATACGTTTAGAGTATATGATGCATTAAATAACGTAACGAAGTTATCAACAGATTGTCCGCCACTATTATAAGTATCATGTTCCCCCACTAATAGGAATATTAATCTGGTAATTTATCCTGATAGTATCGTAAAAAACTATCTGTTTTGGTTGTAAACAAGATCGAATAACAAAAATGGTTGAGCTAAAACCTACTTTTCCAATCTCACTCAAAGTTACTTTCAATATTTCAAAAATAGAGACCGTCAATAGTTCATTGCAGCCAAGTGACGCAAATATTAATTCCCTTTTTATGTATGCTTATTATGTATGTCGGTTTATATTGTATATTTGGTTGATGTTTTGTCCCAAACCTGCTTTTGAATTTGAATCCTAAACAGATAATTTCACGAATTTGAGTACTATCATAATTTTTTTCATACTATTCACATGCATGTGAGTTTTAATAGTGTACTAGGGTTGATATCTACACTCAGGTTTTATAATAATAACAAAAATAATGTTTGTAACAAAAGCTAAGTATTTTAGATAAACATTTTATTTTATTTTCTCCAATTTAAATAACCATTAAACACCAAATTTCGAAACGTTTTGACCTTTACGTTACCAGAGTTGCGTTACTAATTAATTACTGTATCATCCTACACCTTGGGAGACAAACCTTACATTAATCAACAGTTCAACTAAGGAAGGAAACATTGATATAATTCCTTCAAAGATTTATAAATATCTTGAAATTCTAATAATGTTTTGTAGGGTTAGCGATTTATTAAAAACTGCGAGTATTTTGTCTTTATTTCCTGTCATCTAATGTCTCACAAGATTTAAGGTTGATTTTTGAAAATGTTATATGAGCATAAAATAAATTTTGGAAAAATAAATAATACTTCAAAACGAAATTCATTATATAACGAATATGTCTCAAAGTGTTGAATTTACAGTATGCGTGTTGAAGAAATTAAGAAGAATGATATTTTAATTTCAAACTAAATGTCAACAAGATTGCAAAAATTCAACATTTTTATTTGATTTTACATTTGGATTATTATTTACTCACACGTTTTGAAACAGTGTATCTGATACCTTGCTGAGGTGTCAAACCTAAGACATGAAGGAACGAACAATACAAATAAAGACATCAACGAAACACAGTCATTATTTCACCTAAATCATTTATAAAAGTAACAAATTTCGACATAAAAATCCAAACATGTACTCGAGACTCAGCACCAAAATCAGGAACAATACAATACCACGAAAAAATAAGATCACACTGCTCACAATACAAGACTCACCCAGAATGGCAGGTGACCGAGCGTCACTTATAGACACACGATAGAAAGATGTTTGAGATTATTACGAGGAATGGGCAAATGCATAAGGTTTGTGACTCAGATCCATATATGAGTTTTTGGTGTACAAATTTCATTTTTTCTTATATGTCTCTGGCTCATCTCCATTTTAAACGATTTTTAAATGAGTGAAGTGGTCTTAGGGCTTTATAAACAAGCATAAGGTCAAATTCCAATAAAAACGTGATTTTAAACTTTTTTGTAACATGTACAGTAACTGTAGAATTTATATAAATTCTGTTATTTAAAATATATCTATCATAATAAATAAGGTTTGAATAAAGCGTAATAGCCTAGTCAACGAATGATTCTATAAGGAAAGTTAAAAAGCTGGAAAAGTATGTGTGTAAGTTTTTTGGGGTGTCTAGTTGTAAAGAATACTAAAAGTACCTAACCTTAGCAGTAACGAAAGACGTATGGTGGAAGTTTATTTCTTTAGTTAGTGACCATTACCTCATTAGGGGTTGCTTCTATGAAATGGATAAAATAACTGAGTTATAATTTTAATTAATAATCAAAAGAAATAAGGTTTACATAATGTACAATAATACTTTATTTTCGTAAGAAGTTAAAGAATACGTTCTGAGTATCAAATACCACTTAATGTCTCACTAAATATAGTGACCAAAAGAAATAAGGTTTACATAATGTATAATAATACTTTATTTTCGTAAGAAGTTAAAGAATACGTTCTGAGTATCAAATACCACTTAATGTCTCACTAAATATAGTGACCAAAAGAAATAAGGTTTACATAATGTATAATAATACTTTATTGTCGTAAGAAGTTAAAGAATACGTTCTGAGTATCAAATACCACTTAATGTCTCACTAAATATAGTGACCAAAAGAAATAAGGTTTACATAATGTATAATAATACTTTATTGTCGTAAGAAGTTAAAGAATAGCCTACGTTCTGAGTATCAAGTACCACTTAATGTCTCACTAAATATAGTGACCAAAAGAAATAAGGTTTACATAATGTATAATAATACTTTATCTTCGTAAGAAGTTAAAGAATACGTTCTGAGTATCAAATACCACTTAATGTCTCACTAAATATAGTGACCAAAAGAAATAAGGTTTACATAATGTATAATATTACTTTATTGTCGTAAGAAGTTAAAGAATACGTTCTGAGTATCAAATACCACTTAATGTCTCACTAAATATAGTGACCAAAAGAAATAAGGTTTACATAATGTATAATAATACTTTATTTTCGTAAGAAGTTAAAGAATACGTTCTGAGTATCAAATACCACTTAATGTCTCACTAAATATAGTGACCAAAAGAAATAAGGTTTACATAATGTATAATAATACTTTATTGTCGTAAGAAGTTAAAGAATACGTTCTGAGTATCAAATACCACTTAATGTCTCACTAAATATAGTGACCAAAAGAAATAAGGTTTACATAATGTATAATAATACTTTATTGTCGTAAGAAGTTAAAGAATACGTTCTGAGTATCAAATACCACTTAATGTCTCACTAAATATAGTGACCAAAAGAAATAAGGTTTACATAATGTACAATAATACTTTATTTTCGTAAGAAGTTAAAGAATACATTCTGAGTATCAAATACCACTTAATGACTCACTAAATATAGTGA
This sequence comes from Homalodisca vitripennis, assembly GCF_021130785.1. Taxonomy (NCBI): domain Eukaryota; kingdom Metazoa; phylum Arthropoda; class Insecta; order Hemiptera; family Cicadellidae; genus Homalodisca; species Homalodisca vitripennis. The sequence goes on along the minus strand of NC_060211.1, from coordinate 125,419,499 downwards.
CCAAAAGAAATAAGGTTTACATAATGTACAATAATACTTTATTTTCGTAAGAAGTTAAAGAATACGTTCTGAGTATCAAATACCACTTAATGTCTCACTAAATATAGTGACCAAAAGAAATAAGGTTTACATAATGTACAATAATACTTTATTTTCGTAAGAAGTTAAAGAATACGTTCTGAGTATCAAATACCACTTAATGTCTCACTAAATATAGTGACCAAAAGAAATAAGGTTTACATAATGTACAATAATACTTTATTTTCGTAAGAAGTTAAAGAATACGTTCTGAGTATCAAATACCACTTAATGTCTCACTAAATATAGTGACCAAAAGAAATAAGGTTTACATAATGTATAATAATACTTTATTGTCGTAAGAAGTTAAAGAATACGTTCTGAGTATCAAATACCACTTAATGTGTCACTAAATATAGTGACCAAAAGAAATAAGGTTTACATAATGTATAATAATACTTTATTGTCGTAAGAAGTTAAAGAATACGTTCTGAGTATCAAATACCACTTAATGTCTCACTAAATATAGTGACCAAAAGAAATAAGGTTTACATAATGTATAATAATACTTTATTGTCGTAAGAAGTTAAAGAATACGTTCTGAGTATCAAATACCACTTAATGTCTCACTAAATATAGTGACCAAAAGAAATAAGGTTTACATAATGTATAATAATACTTTATTTTCGTAAGAAGTTAAAGAATACGTTCTGAGTATCAAATACCACTTAATGTCTCACTAAATATAGTGACCAAAAGAAATAAGGTTTACATAATGTATAATAATACTTTATTGTCGTAAGAAGTTAAAGAATACGTTCTGAGTATCAAATACCACTTAATGTCTCACTAAATATAGTGACCAAAAGAAATAAGGTTTACATAATGTATAATAATACTTTATTGTCGTAAGAAGTTAAAGAATACGTTCTGAGTATCAAATACCACTTAATGTCTCACTAAATATAGTGACCAAAAGAAATAAGGTTTACATAATGTATAATAATACTTTATTTTCGTAAGAAGTTAAAGAATACGTTCTGAGTATCAAATACCACTTAATGTCTCACTAAATATAGTGACCAAAAGAAATAAGGTTTACATAATGTATAATAATACTTTATTTTCGTAAGAAGTTAAAGAATACGTTCTGAGTATCAAATACCACTTAATGTCTCACTAAATATAGTGACCAAAAGAACACGTTGAAATTATGTAATTTACCATTACTCAACTCTACTGCACAATCTCGTGGGAGCACTTCCCGTCCGCAGTGATGATCTCCACACGCCTCTGGCCAAAGTTTATTGCTATATCTTGGGGCCTCGATATTCATGTCCTTTTTTCAATACAATATTTATAGAGGTTACAACTACTTCGCACTCCATACTGTATACATTAAATACGGTTTTTTACCGTACACAAATTAACCCTTTTAAGTCTTCATACAGAAATATATCAAGAAAAGTAAGATGTAAAAGGTTCAAATATGTACATTGGCGAGGTGTCAGAAACGAGCCAATAGTAATTAATTTTCTTATAACAACAGTAGCTATTTACTTTCGTCTAGAACAATATTCATCGCGTCTTTTCACTTAAGGGGAGCATGTACCTTTTTGGCACCAAAATATCGATTTTTTGAAACATATCATAAAAAATACTATGTTTTATGCCCTTTTCAAAAATATATAACACTCTATATCTGAGAGGTTTAGAAATATGTGTAAAAATGTGTTTTAAGAAATGTATGCACGCTTTTTTCAGCTGACAACATGGCGCGCTATGGATTGTTAGTGTCAGAATGTATTTATATACATATTACTTGCTCCAATTGTATGATTATTAAGTTTTTCCCCTTTAGGTTGGTAGCACTGCTTGCTTTAGATGCATTTGAAGGATGTAAGTCATCTGTAACTTACCTAACCTACACTATTGATATTATTGTTATTGTTTTATGTTTACTAACAGTGTTTGTCAGTGTAATTCTATTTTGTGTGGTGCCAGTGATCAAAACTTTGGACTCTTAGTGTGTATTTATTATATAAATAAGTGATATTATTATGTATTAGCCATGCCCTAGAGTGAAAAGGTTCAATAAACAGTCTTACAGAGGTAACCAATTTCGTAAAAATTCAAGTGAACTAGGACTAAGTGCTTCTCCAGGTACAAAGTGAATCTAATAGGCCTAGGCCTAAACAATCATCTAGTTCTAAGAAGATTAATGATTCAAAGTTGCCTAAATTTAGTGATTATGACATAAACAATGTAAATATTATAATAGATTTACAACAGATTTCTGGCCTAATAAAATCTTTCACTGCATGTAAATATTGTAGTAGTTCCGACTGCATTGACATAAGCCTAGATGAAGACTTCAAGTGTGGAATAGTACATCGTGTAAATATTTGTTGCAATGTATGTAAACGTACTGACTCAGTAATAAAGCTCCAAATGTGTTAGAAATATGTATGAGTTGAATCTAAGATATGTTTATGCTCTACGTTCAATCGGCAAAGGCCTAGATTCTGGTAGGGTATTTTCTGCTGTGATGATATATCGCTCCACCAAACAGCCGAATTGAAAAATATAATAAAAAACTGCTTGCTGCTGTAACAGAGGTAAGTGAATGTTCACTTAGACAGGCAGCTGATGAAGTTCGTAGCCTAAATGATGATTGTCGTGATATAGCAGCCGCTTTTGGACGGTACCTGGCAGAAGCGAGGCTTCACCTCTGTGAACGGCGTAATGACAGCAACATCCTTCGATACAGGAAAGGTTATGGACTTTGAGTGTTTCAGCAAATATTGTAATAAATGTGTCAGAAAACCTCTAAGCCATGACAAAACCCTATTGAAACAGCACAAAAATTCTGGTACTTGTTTGGCAAATTTTTCAGGTACAAGTGGTGGAATAGAGGTGGCGGGAGCTCTGACTCTTTGTCGCCGCTCTGAGGCTAAACTCAATGTGCGATACACAAAATACCTTGGAGATGGGGACTCTAAGGGGTTTACTCATGTTGTGGCAAACAATCCCTATGGTGATGATGTTTTATTAGAAAAACTTGAATGTGTAGGCCATATTCAGAAGCGACTAGGAACAAGACTGCGGCGATTGAAGAGGGATAAAAAAGGAATCAAAATTGAAGGATGGTAAAGGACTTGGAGGACAAGGTAGGTTGGACTGATGTAGAGATAGATCACTTACAACGTTTTTATGGGATGGAAATAAGGAATAATTTGGAAGATGTTGAAAAAATAAAGATGAGAGCAATATGGGGCTACGTTCTATCACAAATTATCGACTGACGCAAAACCTCAGCACGAACTATGCCCGCCTGGGATTGAGTCTTGGTGGCAAATACAGACAAGCTCAGGCAAATAATAAGCTAGATGATTTCAAACATACAAACTCATTGCCTGAATCTATTATGGAAGAAATAAAACCAATCTATAAGGAATTTATCAGCCCCAGCCCTACTAAAGAGGTGTTACTGCACGGTTAAAACACAGAACCCTAATGAAAGCATCAATAGCGTAATTTGGAATAGGCTACCCAAGACCACATTTGTTGGCATTTCAGGACATTAAAATTAGGGGTTTGTGATGATGCAGTTCTTAGTTTTAATGAAGGAGCAATGGCCAAAGTGAATGTTTTGGAACGATTATGCATCCAACCAGGACGCTTTATGGTTGAAGGCCTTCAAACAAATCGATTTCCAATAGGGTTAAAAAAAAGCTGACAAAGAAGTCCAAGAAGAAAATAAAAAGAAGAGGATAAAAAGAAGGATAGGAAAAAAGAGTAAAAATGAAGAAGATGATTACTGTCCAGGTGGATTTTAAAGTGATTATGTGTTTTTGAAGTGTAACTAAAACTTTTAAAGCTGTTTTAACCGAAAGTAACGTTTTGTGACATTTCGGAACACGTTGTGAAACAATTATTAGACTTACAGGACTTCAAATTTTACACACTTATTTGCAGACTAGTTGGTGAGTAGATTCATGCTTTTTTATCAATATATATTATGTTTTTATAATTTTAAAAAAATATTGTATTTACATAATTAAAAAAAAAGTTTTGTTAAAATTGCTACCACGATAATTTTTTTTGTTTATTGAGATATTAAAAACAAAGGCATGAAAATATAAAGCTGTTAATGTAGAACAAAAACCCTAAAGTTTAAAGTCAATATGTCTAATAGTTTAGGAGATAATGGTACCGACATGTTGCAGTGTACTCCCATTTAAATAACATGGGACCCGAAAAAGGTACATGCTCCCCTTAAGAAGAAGATATTAGTGACACACCATATTAGCGATAAGATACTTGCTGATATGTTATTGTTAGGCACCATTGTACTGTATAGGCTAATCTGTTTTAATTTTTCTATATTAAAACAACTAAAAGTGGTCTGTGACAATTCAATCTCTTAAAATACTTAATTATAGATAATTTAGATAACAATAAAAGCATACTTAACCAATCTCCATCAAATATGGTTTTGAACTCAAGAAATAATCTAGTAATCAAGCAGAGTGAATTGTCTATGTTTGAACACAAATGGATGAGATCCCTATATATTATGACCCTCAAGACATTCGAACTGACAAGATCCTTGGTATTAAATGGCTGCATTCAATTTACAATTTCAGTTACAATGTTCAATTGAAAATAGTACTCGAAAATAGCAACGAAGAGAAATATCCTATTTATATTAGCACACATGTTTGACCCTCAAGGTTGGGTTACTCCACTTGTACTCTGTGTTAAATCTTTAACAAAGCAGCTAAGGTTATACAGATGTTCGACCTTCAAGGTTGGGTTACTCCACTTGTACTCTGTGTTAAATCTTTAACAAAGCAGCTAAGGTTATACAGATGTTCGACCTTCAAGGTTGGGTTACTCCACTTGTACTCTGTGTTAAATCTTTAACAAAGCAGCTAAGGTTATACAGATGTTCGACCTTCAAGGTTGGGTTACTCCACTTGTACTCTGTGTTAAATCTTTAACAAAGCAGCTAAGGTTATACAGATGTTCGACCTTCAAGGTCGGGTTACTCCAGTTATACTCTTGGCTAAATCTTTAATACAGAGATGACCTACCTAGTACACAATGACTCATGTTTGTTGAAGAATTGCTGTCTCTTAAGAATCTTATGCACCCTGCTTTGTTGTTATAACCAACTGCAAACAAGTGGGGCTGTATGGTTTAGTGTAAGGCTGCTTGAAAATTCATTTTGGTGGCACAGACTAGAGTGGTTAAACCAATAAAGACCAACCGAGTCCTTAGTAATGGAGTAATGAAATGAATCTGTGAAAATGAAGAAATTATTTTAGGAATACAAGATTGTAGTGATAATTATATTGACTAAATTAGAGAAACTAATATAAACGATACTAATGAAGATGTGTAAATATTTATTACTGTAATATTTAGAAGTCAGTTGTCGTTTTAATATATAATAAAATTGCAAAAAACGTATAAAGTTTATACAAAATACTAAAAGTTTTTATTTTAAAGACTTATGTCTCATATTATTGTAAAATATACAAAATAAAAATTTAATACTTAGCAACCTTACTTTTTAGGATATATACTCGCAGCCCGTTTTTTTAATTTTGTGTACTATTTGGTTTATTTTTCATTTATTATGAATTTAAAATTATATTAAAACTTTTTGTATAGAACTATCCCTCTACCAGTAATACGTAAAATAATACGTCATAGTTTTAGCTATGTTTATTCTTATTACAATTTCTCTCGGTTTTATTTCAAGCTCAGTACAGAATTTTTGACAATATAAACTGATTTGGATTTCTAATACTCAAGTTTGCTGCGACCATGTTTAGACGTTTATATAAACTGGCGGAGATCAGTTTCCTGGTATAAATTCACACAAACAACTTGTAGCAGAAAGTGCTAATGTCCTAATGGAAACTTTAGTGTTAGTTTCCAGTACGTGTTTCAGTCACATTATTTATCCATAGACAAGATCCGCCAGTGTGTAGTGTTATTTTACTAGTTTCTTCCACAAATTAAATATGAGAATTCGTTCTTGAGTTAATGAATTGAGCTAACGAACGTCGAAAGAGTTAATAAACCTGAGAACAGCTGATAGAATGTTCATTTCATCAACTGTGCAGTCTACACCTCACAATACTATACATGACTCGATATTCTAATCAATAAAGGCGTAGAACACTTTTGAGTTAACCGACGGTGGAAGAATTGGAAGAGTTAATAAACCTGAGAACAGCTGATAGAATGTTCATTTCATCAACTGTGCAGTCTACACCTCACAATACTATACATGACTCGATATTCTAATCAATAAAGGCGTAGAACACTTTTGAGTTAACCGACGGTGGAAGAATTGGAAGAGTTAATAAACCTGAGAGACAGCTGATAGAATGTTCATTTCATCAACTGTGCAGTCTACACCTCACAATACTATACATGACTCGATATTCTAATCAATAAAGGCGTAGAACACTTTTGAGTTAACCGACGGTGGAAGAATTGGAAGAGTTAATAAACCTGAGAGACAGCTGATAGAATAATCAGGTTATCAGCTATGCAGTCTAGACCTCGCCACAACAGTAATCTACACAACTCGATTGTCTAAGCAACCAAGATGAAGCGATGGTATCGAGTTAATAAACTGCTGAAAAATGGATGGAGTAATAAACCTAAGCAACAGCTGATATAATAATCAGTTTATATCACCTTGCCGCAACACACCGTAATATACATGGTCTATATTCTAGGCCAGGGGTTCTCAACCGGTGGGTCGCGACCCCCAGGGGGGTCGCGGGACGGGTCTGGGGGGGTCGCGAGATAGGTGATAAATGAAAAAAAAACTAAAAAACTCAGGCCATATATGCCATATGAGCGGCGAATATCAAATGAAGCGACCATGTACTTATTTAGAAACTGAGTCCGCTTGTTAAATACAATAGGTATATTTAATCAATTTACAATTAATCAATACTATTTTAAAATACAACTATAATTAACAAAAAGGTACAAATGGAGCTCTAAATGACTCAACATCGCTGCTAAAAATGATGGTGCCTGCCGCGCCACTTGTATCGTAACGTAGGCTTTATTGTTGTGAGACAAAATTTGTTTATTCTAAAAAAGGCACACTACACAAAATACATTGCAAAAAATACATTTTTTTAAAAGTCCAGCAGAATGACTTAATGAGAAACTTGAGCTTGCTTTGAATTAACTAACTGTAGAATGTCTGGGTTGATTTTTGTCAAACACAAAATAATATTATTTTCCAGTGGCAAACGATTTCTTGATTTGGTTTTTAAATTCACCATTGTGGAAAATCTTTTTTCACAATTGTAAGAAGTAGAAAAAGGTATCAAAATCTTCAATGCTACTTTGGTTAATTCTGGGTGTTCCTTCTTTATACTTAGCCAAAACTTGTCGGGACAAACATCGTCAAAAGTTAGTTTCAATGACTGATCACTTGATATATCTATCAGTTCATCGTGGAGGCCAGCATTCAATTCAGATTTTTGAACAGCTTTTTCGGAAAATGGTTTTGTTATCCACACGGATCCACTTGTATCTTTAACAGGAATATAATCATTCAACTGCTTTATCAAGGATTCAAGGTGTGATGATATGAGTAATGAGAGAGATGATGTGTCAATGGATGTGTCACCAATACTTGAGACATACTCCTTGAATTCTTGTGTAAGTTGGAAATTTTCAAAGTCTTCATCTTTTATTCTTGTATTCCAAAGAGTAAGTTTTCTTACAAATGCATTTACTCGGTCTTGAGCTTACAAAATAGTTGTTTCTGGTCCTTGTAGGATGAGTTCAAAATGTTGAGATGAGAAAAAATATCAGCTAAGTAAGCAAGCTTTATTAACCATTTTTCATCGCTGAAAAAATGGGAAAGTTCATGTTTACTGTCCATTAAAAAAGCAACATTTCTGATCTCAATGAAAACAGCCTACTCAACACGTTATCCCGGGACAGCCATCTCACTTCGGTTTGGAATAGCAAATGTTTGTGCAGGGCTCCTACCTCTTCACACAAGTTTTCAAGTAATTTACTCTGCAATGGTCGACTCTTGACGTAGTTAACAACTTTGATAGCCTCAGCCAAAACTTGACGCAAGTCATCCGGCATTCCTTTAGCTGCCAAAGCTTGTCTATGTAAAAAACAATGCACCCAGTTTGCATTTGGCGTTAACGTTTTCAACCTGGCAATCAATCCGCTGTTTTTACCCGAAAGGGCTCTTGCACCATCACTACAAATTGAAACACATTTTGTTCCAATAAATTTCAAATGGTTCAGTTGCCTCATGAACACTTTAAAAAGACTTTCACCTGTGGCATGGTCTGGCAAAGATTTGCAAAATAATACATTTTCCTTAATAGAGTGACTGCAATCATACCTAATAAAACACAAAAACTGAGCACAGTTAGCAATGTCAGTTGATTCGTCGCATTGAATCGGAAAAATACGTGCTTTCTTTTATTTGCATCTTTAGCTGGTTCTGAACATCTTTCACCATGTCTGATATTCGTCGTGACACAGTGTCATTTGATAGTGGGATTTTTTTTTTAGCTTGTCAGCTTCTTGAGGATTAAACATATTTGAAACCATATCGATTACGGCAGGAAGAATTAATTTCTCAGCAATGGTATGTGGTTTCCCCACTTTAGCAATCTTTAGCGCTACCTCGTACGAAGCTTTAAGGGCATTTTTGCTAACATCATTATGACTTTTAATATTTACCTGTTGACTGCGAAGGGACAGCAGTTTTCTCTGGAAAAACTCGACTGGTTTGTTTTTCAGCGCAGAATGCTTAGTTTCAATATGACGCTTCATTTTTGAAGGTTTCATGCTTTCAACTGATAAAAATTCACTACAAATAACACACTGAGGTTTGTTTTCAAGTTCAGTAAAACCAAACTGTAGACATGCATTATCATACTTTCGGTATTTTAGTTTTGAGACTTCGGAACTACTTTTGCTACATGAAGCTTCTCTTTTTAAAAACTTATCCATTATTAATACTAAAACTTGAGTGTTCAATTTGAAGATCAAAGTACGCACTATTTCTCAAGACGTCAGGCAGTCGACTGGCACACTGGCACAGTGGCTTGTCGGAGGACGAATTGCGCCGTGCGATGGCTGCGCGCGCAGCTCCATGTCAGGCTGTCTCCGCGGCTTTAAATACACCACGCGTCAGTTCTGTAAATACACTGCGCACAGTCTTTGACTGCTTTGATATTGAAGAATTGGAAATGATTAAAACTACTTTCCTTACATTTATTACCGAATCGTTTATTAATTATTAAGAAATTAGTGCTCACTAACGTTTTTATATAGTTTTGAATAGTGTTTTTTATGTTTTTTAAAACATTATTGCTGTCTTTTTGCATACAAAGGCTTACTTTACGATGTTACAAGAAGGGGGTCGCCAAAATTCTCAACCTAAAAAGGGGGTCGCAGCGTTGAAAAGGTTGAGAACCACTGTTCTAGGCTATTTAATCTTTCAAACTATCAAATACCGAAATAAGCTGTAGCATGTGTATGTTTGAAAACTATATTATGTAATGTATGTGTTATTTAATTATTCATGTATACTAGCAGTTGCCCTCGGCTTCGCACGCAATTTCCTGTTGAAAACCACTACACTATATTCACGTATTAATTTTCTATCATATTCTAAACATTCCTGAGATCATTGATAGTCGTGAGCCTCTTGGGCGCATTATGAAGGTGTGTACCATATTTGCTGCCTCTGTCGTTCTTGGTTTATGATTTGATAATTTATTCAGTATAATTAATCTATAGAGATGAAACTCGATAAACTAATTAGGTTATAAAGAATCAAATTCGGTGTGTTAAAATTAGTTTTCTGTCTAAGACATTTCTATCCCTCAGGGGCGGTCTTACTTTCGAGGCCGTACGGGTAGTGGCGACCCCGAGGTACCCTAGCTAATGCTCCAGATCCCTTCTCTTCTTGTTCTGGAGGCCTATGGCTGGCACACTTTTCTATGTGTCAGCCTATCTCTCTTCTTCACTCTCTTCTATCTGAGGTAAAGTTCCTCAACTCTTCGATCTAGTTTCCCTTTCATTTCTCCCACTAGGGGCCAAGCCACGGTGGAACAGCGTAGGCCAGGGCTGAATAGCTGGTGGCAAACCAGTCTTTACTATGCGGACTCTGGACACCGGCGACCCTCCAGTTTAAAAGCAGCTTACCCAGGCATGCGGGGCTCTGTCTGGGTTGACCTTCCATTCCCTAGCTTCTCGTGGGAACAACATGAAAAGAAACAAAAACAAAAATCAAAACCAACCAACCCCTGAAACAGTTCCTGAAGCTGTTTCTAACCTACCTCTTCCTGCTGAGGTAGCTCCTGAAGCTACCTCGCACATACCACCACCTGGCAACACAACTCAAGAGGTTGTTATGCCAACATCCCTACCTTCTCCTCAACAAAGTGCCTTAGGAACACAGGAGGTTCCATTGCACACTGAAGCTCCCATACATGGCAAGGCTTTATCTGAGGAAGGCAGTACAAGCGCTGAGGAAGCAAAATCCCGTCAAGATATAGAAGATCAGCTCCTCAACAGCCCAAGCACTCCCATGTCTACAGGTACGCTGGATGATGCCACAGAGCAACTCGGCAACCTCAGAATGAAGAGGCCCAATCTCACCACTGCTCAAAGAAGAGAAGCACTAAAGGCTAAACTTCTTGAAAAGGGTGAAGCTTTTGACCCTTCCAAGTGGAGGAGGGGGAAAAAGAAGAAGAAAAAGAATCCATAACGGCAGGAGGTCTCAACTCCGGGCCCAACTGCGGGTACCAAGGCGGGGGTGGGGTCGGCCGAACGCCCCAGAGGCACCTTGGTCACCCCGCCCTCCGCTGAGGGACCCGCAAAGAAGGCAAGGAGGGAAACCCAAAAGCCCGAAGCCCACGATCCCGAGGCCTCTGGTAGCACACCCAAGGCTACCTACAGAGAGGTCGCAGCGATCACAATGGCCATAGCCCTCGAAGGCTACCCGGAAGCGAAGCTTAGTGCAGAGCAAGGAGAAGCCATCGAGGACGCAATTATGGAAGAAATCCAACCCCTGGAGGATGGTTCCGTTCCATCGTTTGCGGGCACCTACCTAGAGAAAGGTGTTTTAATTGCTTCCTGCATCAACGAGCACACCAAAAGTTGGCTGGAAGAAGTTATTCAAAGAATAAAACCTCTGGGAGATGACATCTCTCTGAGAGTGGGTCTGCGTAAGGACATCTTGAGGTCCACTAGGGTGTTTTTCAGAGCTCACCCGAAGCTTCTGAAGAAGACACCTGAAAAGGTACTTGAGATGTTCAATAAGCAGAACCCCAACCTGAATGTAAACGAGTGGAAAATCCTTCCATCCAAGCCAGACCCGAAAGGTTACGGATTCGTCTGCTTCCTGGACGAGGTCTGCTACAAGGCTGTGAAGGCTTCCAACTGTAGAGCCAACTTAGGACTCTGGCAGGTCTCAATTGTCTCCTCGACAGTCAAGGACAATGCCACGAGTTCTACAAATCAACCTCCAGCACAGTAGGGCTGCCTCGGCAGCCTTCTGCCAGTTCTTCCTCCAGGAGGGATTTGATCTGGCATTGATTCAAGAACCATGGCTTCACCAAGGGAGAGTGGCGGGCCTAAATGAAACCAAAGGTAAGTTAATTTACTGTACCTCTCTAAGGAATGTCAGAACCTGCATCCTGTTGAAGAGAGGCTTGGATTTTCTAACCCTCAACGAATTCTGCTCCAGAGATCTCACTGTGGGCACACTGACCTGGAAGAATGGAGGCATAGTGCAGAGCACAATTGTAGGCTCCGTATACTTGCCATATGATGCCAGGGAACTCCCTCCATCAAGAGACCTAGAGCTCCTGGTGGAAGAAGCACAAGCCAGACGTCAACAACTTCTTCTAGGTTGTGACGCCAACGCCCATCACTCTGCTGGATGGGGCAGCACCAACACTAACCCCAGAGGTGAGGCACTTTTACAATTTCTTCTAAGTAGGGACCTATTTATATGTAATAAAGGTAACCGCCCTACGTTCGCAACACGAATTGGACAAGAAGTTATTGACATAACAATCTGCACGCAAGGTATACTTGGAATGGTTGATAAGTGGCACGTAAGCGAAGAGGCCTCATTATCGGATCACAGGTATATCCGCTTTAACTTGCAAGATGAGGCTGCAGAGGTCCTCTATCGCAATCCCAGGAGGACTGACTGGTTGAGATATAAGTCTGACCTTCAGTCACAGTTGGGATCGGTAGGCGGAAGGGTGCGATGCTTCACAGACATAGATCAGATAGCTTCTGACCTGCAGAATGCTATAATCAATAGCTTCCACGACAATTGCCCATTGCGACGGGGGAAGAGTCGAACCAATACTAAGTGGTGGACTGCGGACCTCGCTCGCAAAAGGGCTAATGTCAGGAAGCTGTACAATCAATGCAAAAGGAGCCGTATCTGGGAGTCCTATCATAGAGCTCTAACAGAATACAGCCTAGCAATTAAAAAAGCAAAACAAAGTTCCTGGAGGCAGTTTACACAGAAGGTAAATGAGTTAAGCGCGGCAGCTAGACTGCAACGCTTACTAGCCTCAAGTCCAACCGGTCACTTGGGATCTTTAAGGTCCCAGGGAGGTCAACACACTTCCGGGTCTAGTGATAGCCTCAAACTTCTCCTTGAGACTCACTTCCCTGATTGTATCTTTGAGAATGACGACACTGGAACGTCTGGTAACCACGAGGCAGGCTCACGGCCAAGAGCTTGTCGTGGTAGCTGGGCCATTGCCAGAAGGATTGTCACTCTCTCTAAAGCCAAATGGGCAATTTCTAAATTTGCCCCTTTCAAATCTGTAGGAGGGGATGGAATCTTTCCGGCCCTGCTTCAACAAGGGCCGGAGAATCTCCTTACCCTTCTATGTGAACTATTCAGGGCGAGCCTAGCCTATGGGTACATACCACAAGTCTGGCGTCTCAACAGGGTGGTCTTCATCCCTAAAAAAGGGAGAGCGGACTACTCTGTCCCTAAATCTTTTCGTCCCATCAGTTTATCTTCGTTTCTACTGAAAACATTAGAAAGACTGGTGGAGAGGCACCTGAGAAAGGGAGTTCTCTCAGACACTCCCCTTCATCGCAACCAACATGCATACCAGCAAGGCAAATCCTGTGAATCAGCACTGCACCAACTAGTCAGTAGGATTGAGGATAGCCTGTCCGCCAAGGAATTGGCATTGTGCACCTTCATAGACATTGAAGGAGCTTTCGACAATGCCAAATTCACTGCAATGGTAAGTGGAGCACAGCGACGTGGCCTCGAGCCAGCTCTGTGCCGGTGGCTTAGGGCCATGCTGTGCTCCAGACGGATCAGGGCCGATCTCAATGAAGTATCGCTTGTGATCGCACCCACAAGGGGATGTCCTCAAGGAGGCATCCTGTCACCTCTACTGTGGAATCTAGTAGTAGATGGTCTACTTGAGGACCTTACTAACAACGGAATCTATGTCCAAGGATATGCAGACGACATAGTCCTTATGGTACAGGGAAAATACACAAATGTTGTTGTTGATATCATGAATACCAACCTTCAACATGTACACAACTGGTGTCAGGGAGAGGGACTGAAAGTAAATCCCTCTAAGACAGTAGTTGTACCATTCACTAGAAAAAAGAACCTAGAGTCTCTTTCTAGGCTGAAACTCGCATCCACTCAGCTGGAGTGGTCAAAGACAGTCAAATATTTAGGACTGACTCTAGACCATAAGCTTACGTGGAATGATCATCTTAATAATATCCTGCACAAAGCAAAATGGGCGCTCATGACGTCCAGGAGACTTGCAGGAATCTCATGGGGCGTAAACCCCCATATAGCACTATGGCTTTACAAAGCAGTTGTAAGGCCTCAAATCACTTATGGTTCATTAGTCTGGTGGACAAAGGTGAATCAGGTAACTGCCAAAGCCAAGCTTGAAAGCTTACAAAGGCTTGGCACAATCTTTGTAACCGGAGCATTCAGGAGCAGTCCCTCAGCGACCCTCGAGGTGGCTTTAGGACTTCTACCTCTTGATGTCCATATAAAAGCTGAAGCGCGTAAGTCAGCTTATCGGCTGATGGTTGCTGGCTTGTGGAGGAATGGCGCGTCTAACGCGAGCCATGGCGCCATCACTGAAGCTGTAAACCCAAGCGCTATTCTCGAAATGGTCTCCGACACAATGAGAACGGGGTTCGTATTCAATAAGCCATTCTCTGTTGACTTCTACTCCAGAGATGAGTGGAAATCGCAAGATAACATCCCAACAATAAGAAAGAGCTTTGTCTAGTACACGGATGGCTCGCTTATTAAGGGTAGAACTGGATATGGAGTGTTTAGTCAATCCCCTAGAACTGCCCTTAGCGGCAGTTTGGGTCGGAACTGCTCCATATTTCAAGCCGAAATCTATGGTATCCTAGCCTGTGCCAACCTAGGCCTCACCAGAAGGTACCCGGGAATGAACATCTGTATAATGTCAGACAGTCAGGCAGCTCTTAAAGCTCTTGAATCCAACAGCATTTCATCCAGGCTTGTGTGGGAGTGCTTTAACACTCTCTGCAAGCTTGGATCACGCAACTGTGTGCGTCTTGGTTGGGTACCGGGCCACACAGGCATAGGTGGCAACGAATGCGCCGACAGGCTTGCCAAAAGCGGAGCAAGCATGCCATATACCGGTCCAGAACCGAGTTGTGGTATAAGCAAGTCAGCCGCTTACCAAAGTATAAACAAATGGTCCAGGAAGACACACCGCTTGCGGTGGCAGAGTCACCAAGGACAAGCACTCGGCAAAAGACTGCTTGCCGATTCTAGCTCCGGATTCACCAGATGGCTGATGGGGCTGGGCAGGGATCGGGTTAAGCAAGTGATTGCCTTGATCACTGGACACGGCCACTTCAGGAAACACCTAAACACTCTAGGTTTACGAAATGAGGACTCGGAGTGTAGACTCTGCAATAAGTCTGAAGAGACTGCAAAACACATAATACTGGACTGTGAGAGACTGGGAGCAAGGAGAAGGGCTCTTTTCGGTGATAAACAACCAGGCGACGAACCAGATGCTAGTATCGGGGAAAAGCTTCTTAGCCTAATTAAGGGCACGAAGATAGGCTTACCCCTCTAACATCAAAGGGGCACACAATAAGCTCAGGTTGACGTGTGAGGATCTATGAATCCACCCCAATATCCCAAAGGAAAAAAAAAAGAAAAAAAAAAGACATTTCTAGTATTATTGTGGAGTTTGCCTTGTGGTCCGATCAAGAAAATGTATCAAAGAAAACCAATTTTGATCATAAAGCGTCTGCTCTCGGCTCTTTTCATTTACCTTCGATCTAACCAAATTCGATTACCTCATGTGCAAACACTCACGGCTTTGTACAATGAGGTGTTTTATAACAGCGTTTAATAGTATTTTCATTGCATTATATAGTTTATTGACCATTGGTGCAATCTAAACTGAAAATTAGGCAATAACTTCTTCTATGCTATCTGCGTTACACTACTGATCAAGCACTTTACAATAATAATTCTCTAAATATTAAATATTTCTGCTTCTTTGACGAACTTCAGCTGACAGTATTAACAGCTGTTAAGTATCAGTTCACTTTGTATTATGTGCCGTAGCGCAGTCTGCCGGATCCAATGTAAAACACTCCCAAAATCAAAAACTACTTACAAATGAAAAATTAATTAAAAAAACATTTTCCAGTGTACCAAATTGTGAACCTAAACCATTCTTGAATTCCATTGAAAACACAAAAAAAGATTTCATCAAAATCGGTCCAGTCGTTTAGGAGGAGTTCAGTACATACACACAAACACAAGAAATATATATTTATATATATAAAGATTATTCATGTATATAAAGATAACACAACATCGAGGTCTTTTAAAGTTACAAATTTAAAATTATTTCTTTTTGATCTCGTTATTTTCTTTGAGGCGACTAGTAACCATTACTGCCCTGTCATGTGCAGTCATGTCTGATGCAGGAATTACCTCAGCGATTGTACTTTTATTTAATGGCTTGAACAAATTAAGTTTTAAGGGGTTATGAATTTAATATTCTTAGTGGACTAATGCATAGTGATTTAAGAAGTAACGTATATTAGATATATGACCAAGGTAACAATTTGGAGACGGTTTTGAGAACATTATTCGAATTCACATCATCTCAGTTATTTATCGCATGTAAAAAAGAAATATATAGGATTTTTTTATTTAAAGACGCTAAGGCAAAACTTAATAGTACTCGTATTTGCAAAACTTATAATCAATTACTCGCTTATATAATGCGATCAAATAGGCTCATAAATTCAAAAAAACTACAATTGTTCAATTCGTGTGTTTTATCAGATAGTAATTTATCTGTTCTGAATTAGTACAGTATAAAATTTATTGTATTAATTCGTAAAATCACTTTACACAAAATAATTGTAAAATATTAAAATTTCACAAATTGTTTATGTTTGAGATTTTTTTATTATGTAATATTAATATGAAAAATTATTTAAAAAACCACAGGCTTGGTGAAGGATCGGTTATAGTATGTTCTGTTCTAATCAAGAACTAAGTGGATTGGTTCTCTGTTAAAAATTAATATGTGTTACAGATAATATAGAAAACCAGTTTTTAAAGGCCACGCTTTCAGTTACCTTCCATTAACGTGAGGTTCCAATTTTAAAAATGGGGGCAAAGTTTAAAACTGCATTATAAGAGGATTTCAACTTAACTTAGCAGTTCATTAGCATTGAGACCTTAAAATCCAAGTTTCAAAAATGAAATATTTATGAATTTCACATGTGTCTCAAGAGATTGCCTTTGTATTAGAATGAGTTAATATTAACATATGAATTATTCTGCTCTGCTGTCGGATAGCTCTAGAATAAAGTGCTAAATGCAGTGAGTTGCCATTTTCATCTGATTTTAATAACTAATTGTATTAATTTTGAATTCTATTTTAGTTTGATGCTGAGGGTTAAAGTTATAACAATGATGACGGCTGCATTGCTTTGGTTGAAGTAAGGGATCATAGTTTATTATATTTTGAAAAATATAAACGATATGTGTAAACTCATAAACTGAGTGTTTTAACCAGCAAATTGTACAATAAAGTTGTGTTTATATATTTGTGTTGATGATGAGCCCAAGCCTTTTCCCTTTATCATAGACATCTAGTAATTACAACATCTACGGAAATTATTTATGCAAGCAATAATTGCATCGAAAAGTCATAAAATATTTATTAGAATATTGATACAGAAACACTTGTATTATTCAATGTACAGTGATCCTATTTATTTATTCAATCCTAGATATGAGTGATGATATGACCAGTATATTATGATGACTGTTTTGCAACCATAGTGTACCCTTATAAACTGAGTTGGAAAAAATTCCATGCTTTAACTTTAAAGGAAAAAATAAAAATATTATACATTTATTTTTTTAGAAAAATATTAGTAATAAAAAGTTTGAAGCTGTATTTTCTTCGACGCGACGACAAAACTTGATTTTACGGACTCCCTCAGGACTAAACTCTATTTACACAATTGAAATGAATATTTATTTGACAAATATAATTTAGGATTCCTACTTTTAAATCATTTATAAATCCGCCTATTAAACACTTGTAATGACCATAATAATCCTATTCCTTACTTTACAATGCGAAGAGTACTGTATTTAAGGCATTTGATCTATTATTTTGACCAATACTGTTTCAAATAATTAAAATTTACTTATGATTAGATATGTTAAAAAACCCTTACTCTCCTGCTCAAGCTTACGGAATAAGTAAACCAGAATCGAAAGTATTTAATATTTCAATTTCCTGAAGGTTGTTTTCAGTGCGTTAATTTGTTTTACGCAGAAAACTACAAAATAAATATATCTAAATGTAGAGTGCTTCATACAATTTTATTGTTAATGGGGCTTATAAAACTTATTTTTACATTTTGAATATATTAAGATAGTTCAATATGCCTCATGAACTCAAGCTCCAAACCTACCGCAATTCTAATGACTATCAGAGCGCGACTTACTAAAATTTGTGAACTGACTCGAAAATGTAAGCTTCACATTCCGCCTCTTACGTCTTAAAGTCCATCCTAGCACACTCGGTACTTACAATGCTGAAATCTCTAAGAGGCATAATGACTTTGAGGCCATGTATGAGCGCCTTTTGGAATCAGATAAAACCACTGCACTATCAAGTTTCATTATATTTTGTTTGTCTTATCGTGCTAGCCTCTCAATTTAGTGAAATGTCTAAATCTCTAAAACTGTCCCTACCTACTTGATAGCGTATAGCTTATTGCGTGAACACTATCATAACTCTAGACAGCACTTATCTGAATTACGTACTAGACCTCCCTAGTGTGTCAGATGGAGCAGTTATGCCAATGCGAGTTTTGTTTTGTTTTATTATTATTATTTTCTATGATCATACGGAAGCTCTTAAAGCCCTGCAGTTCAACATCACTGTGAATAACCCTCTTCTCTCTGTACACCTGTTGTGAAACCTCGATCACAGGTTGATCAAAACCTTGAACACTCTCGTCCCACACCTACTGAAGGTGATGAGATTTACTCTCTCCCTTCTGTTCAGGAAATTATACAGTTCCTTAACACTGAATGTACTTGCGTTGAGGATGCCGATCTTCACGCGATGAATTATGAAAATAAAGGTTCCTATTGTAGGCCTAAACCGCACGCAAGGTTCATTTATTATCCAGAGATGTAACAATGCTCGAAAATTTTGTCCCGCGGACCTTTCGCAAAACGTAAGCTAGCCCGAACAGCTTTGTTTTTAAAACAACCGGGCCACAGTTATCTGTATTCAGGAAACATATTCTTGGGGAACGTCACAGTATAGTGAAGGACCACAACCGTTGTTTCTCATGTCTTGGTACACACGTTTTATCACAATGTAACTCTAAGGGCTTCTTGTGCCACATGTCAGAGAAGACATAACTACTCCATCACACTCCACACTTTTACTCCATTATTCACCAAATGACCCTCGAGGTCAAAGGTTCCCCGCTCAGGCATGTCACTGCACAACCCGATCTTGAGCCGTGCAGCTCTCAGAATAAAGATCTCTCTATCGCTCTAAAAGTGGCCACCATACCACTGTGATTCTGGGCACTGCGCTCGTTAAGATTACCGCCTCCAATAGAAATATTCAGGTTCTCCGCACTCTCCTTGACTCTGGCAGCATGTCAGACATTACCAGACAGCGCGGCGCTCAGCTGTTAGACACGCATTGTCTGCACTCTCGCCTGACTGCTGTCGGTCTCTCTGAAGCTGCGTTCCATATATTGGCCTCTAATCACCCCCTTCCATATGTTGGAAAAGGTAACGGTGGATTTACCACGCACTCAACTCTCACTATAATTCTGCCGATGTGTGAAGCATTACATTCTGGCATTTAAGGTGCCTGGTCCCATTGACATACTACTAGGTGCTGCCATCTACCATCAGCTGCTCACTCATGAGCACTACTCTCTCGTCATCACTAAGCCACATGTTCTCGACACCTATCTAGGCTTCGTGGTCATGCCGCCCCCTGTCTATACCCTGTGCAACCTGCCTCTCAAGTTTCTATCTCTCTACTCTCAACCAATAACGTTGACCTCCAATCTTCTCTCTAGCGTTTCTGGTTTCAAGAAGAGCCCCCTCTCTGCAGTACAAAATGTGCCGAAGAATCGTGTTATGATGACTTCTTCAACTCTACTCACTCTAAGGACTCTCAATGACGCTGTGTCACCCAACTTCTTGGAAATTCTAAAGCCGTTGCTCATCATACGATCCAGTGCCTTGAAGTCAAACTGCAAAATAACATCTACGATATTAGTATACAGTTCCACATCTACAATGTGTTCTTCTCGTGTGATATATTCCGTGCCATTAAAGTTCATACAAATAAACAACTCTTCTATCTCATATTTTAGCGTTCTGATCCTTATCAACTCCTTTCTGTCTACGAGCTCACTACCATGACATATGGTATGAAAATGGGGGGGGGGGGGGGTGGGGGGGGGGGGGGGTGGGGGGGGGGGGGGGTGGGGGGGGGGGGGGGTGGGGGGGGGGGGGGGTGGGGGGGGGGGGGGGTGGGGGATCTTGGCGGTTCCAACAGTCTTTCAAAAGAAGAGTTTAGAAAGAGCTATGTTTTTTGAGGGCTTAGTATTTTATAATTTATCTTATAACACTCTCTTTTGTTAGTTGTTTCTATCAATGGAAACAGGGGTAGGCTAAAACGAAAGTCTTCCGAACAAAACCCGCAACACCCCACCTGTGGCTGAGGTGCGACAGCATTTGTTAGTCAATTAGTAATTTTTTATTTCAAAGTTTTCAATGTTGCTGCCATTAAATCCGTATTCTGATAAGATTAGTAGTCGAGACGAGGCTCTTCGCACAAGAGGGAAAGTTTCATTCTATTGTTTATAACCATTTGTGCATTTTGATTTTTTGTGCAATTTGTTTTCGAATTGGTTCCAGATCATACTCCTGTAGGAGTCCTTTACATGAAAGATGACATGGAGTAACGAGGTAGAATAAGATGCCGAGATATAGTTTTCTTCGAATGGTTATAGCGAACATATAATTTTTATAGTAATGGTCCGAGTAACGTCTGTGTTAAAAGCAGTGTGGAATTCCTGTTGGAGCAATGATGCAGGATTGATTGTTGGAATTGTAAGTTTTCAAATGTTACTTTAGAGTTGTTGTGAGAAGTTTCCTAGTCTACATTAGAGTTCCTGGTGATGGTGGATTCCTTTAAAAAGTTATATGGAGCAAGACAGAAGAGTTGCCGAGATGTAGTTTTCTTCCCATAACCATAACCTACCTCAAAAATACCTGATAGAGCCAATTTCGAATCCGTTTGAAGTGATGAAAGAGGATTGCAATTTTTCAATTCACCATTTGGTTCCTCAAAGTTGTTGTATCGAAGCTTCTCTGGTTATAGCAGGATTCGAAATGACGTAAGCTTAGATAAAAGTTGTTTAGCATACGTGAAATATTGCAAGCGGCGTGCTATTTATTTATTCATTTGGTTGTCCAACCTTCATACGAAGTAGTTATACAGTCACGTCATGCAAAGGGGCACATGCCATTTAATGTAAATGTTCATTCTTAAAAGGACTTTATTCAAAACAAAGGTATGATTCAACACTTTAAACATTTCGGTTAAATAGGCTTGTAACTTTTGTAATCGTAAATCTCAAGCTGAACTTAAACTTACATTACTGATATTCTGCAAGCATAAGGTGGCAATAATCTTACAGGAATTCACTGCTATTATAACTTGCTACATGAGGTGGGCTGACCAGAATAAAAATTGCTATTTTATTAGCAACCTTTAAATGTATCTGAGCACGCAACAACCATTCAGGTAATAAAGTATCGCAACCTGTTGGTGACGAACAATTCGCGATGAAGTGGCTTGTTATCTGGAGATGGTTACAGCGATTGTATTCTGAATCAGATATAAGAATGTTCCTATCAAGTATCTTTAATTGGAGACATATTAGAGACAATGCAGCAGAACTACACAATATCGGATGGCTGCTGTACGAGGCCACTGACAAGAGAATATAAAAGAAGTAACAACAGGTGATGGGTGTGTAACAAAACTTGTGAAACTTATGTAGAGTCTACTTCACTGTGATGGATTTACAAGATGGCGACTGACAGTATTCACCACCCTGCACTGATGGGGTCGATCAATATTTCAGATTATTAAGTGATTAGTAAGGTATCTGGAACAAGATCAAAGGACTATAAGATATGAACATTTTCACTATTGGATTGTCGGCTCTCCAGAATTACGTAGGGTAGTAGAAACTTAAATGACAAGCAACTATGTCTCAAATTTGTTTTGTGTCAATATATTAAGAAAACGTTCGTCCAACATGATGTAGTATCTCAATCCGTTCGTTGCATAAAGCTGGAATCTAGACCGATGCCTTATACACGAATAATATATGTCTTCTTTATCACAGCGACAGAGGGTGCTGGGCATAACCTATCCTTACAGGATAGTGTCTGAATGGACGATTTATATAATTTGTTTGTTAAATATATACCGACTTGTTGACTAAAAGACTTGTGGAAACCTTCGTGTTCAGCTTGGATGTATGTACAACAGAAAACTGCGTCACAGGCTCGTGGAAGGCCGTGCTGTAATCTGGTTGGCAAGGGCTGGTTGAAGGTTGACCAGTATGATACTTAGTTTTGGAACTTGGTTGAAAGTAGCCACAGAGAAGTAAAATTTATATCTTGTCAGCTTCTGGGGTCAGTGGATACCTCAATAAATACCTATATACCGGCTTAAAAAAGCTAGAAAAGATACTTATTATATTACATTTTATATATTATATTATATTTTATACTAATCACCTTGTTTAGTACTTTATTAAGGACCTATTCGTGAGGATAGGAAAATGCTCGCTTCTTTACCCCTCGATTTCATTCCAGAAATAACGCAGGAATAAGGCTAAAGCCAGTAAGTGGCGAGGGGTACACACAATTACACAATGCAGATATTGAAATGCACGTCACAAACAATACGATTTAAGATATTGTTCATACTTAGTTTTAACAGTCTAGACATAATGACAAAATAATGTTCTGGCTTAGCAACCCTTTTTCTTTTATCACAGTGTAGACAATGTTAAAAACCAGAAGTGATAAATGGACATTTATTCGCTACATGTTTTTGTACTACCAGACATTACGTTACAGAGCGTTCTTTCAAAATTATTCAATGCATAACATTAATTTAACTTGTTGCATGGATCAAATAATTTAAACTGTACGTTTAATTTGAATTAAACCTTTATTATGTTTGAAATCTGTTTTTCAGCTTTATATTTTATACTATAACTTTTATCGACAAATAAAAACAGTCTTTCATCGGATACATAGGTAGATTTTGTGACAACTGAAATATTAGTGATTTATTCAATGAATATACATGAACTCATTATCTTAAAAACGGTTTGAGATACTACACAATTGTTCATAATAAAGTGTAGGAAATGTAGGCATCCCTGAAATAGTTCGAATTTTTCTCTAGGTTTTTAAATAAGGGAGTTGTGAATTTTTTTCAAAGCTGAGTGACTGCCCTGAAACGAAATGGCATACCAAGCTAGCGAATTCACGTAGTCGAGATATTTATAAGATAAACTATAGTACCAAGTGTGAACTTTTTTCAACAGTAATGTCACCAGTAATTGGCGATAGAGACATTCTTATGGGATTTAAATGTAATAGATATCTCGAAAAAATCTTGAAATACATGCATTATTTGTTTTGCATGGTATACAATATTTTGTAAAGCAAACAATATTTTTGAAATGTTACGAGAATTCCTGAACTCTTTTTAGGTTCATAAATGACGGGGAGCTGTGAAATTGTTTAGATCTTGAAAGACCGAAATTATTGAAATCAATTTACGTACAAAGAAGGCCTTGAATTAGTCAAGACATTTATAAGATTAATTTTTATGCCTAGTCAACTTGTTTGAGATTTTTATGCAAAGTTATCGTTTCCACAAGTAAATGGATAGGGGGGGGTTGGTTACTTTGGAAACAATGTTCGGTGAAGTTATGTAGAAACTTTACTTTAGTGCTACCATAAAGGCAGTTGAAATAGGTTGATTTTGTATAATTATAACATGTACTAAATACAAATAAACAAACAAATCTTTCTTATGTGCATTAAAAACTTATTAAATGCATTGATTATTGCAGAAATAAATAAAAAAACTGAGTTCACTAAAACTTACGTTGTGTTAACTTTTGTAGCTGAATATTTTCTGTTTTTGACTAATGATGTTTAATAATACTTGTCTTAATTGATTGTTTCTAAGAGTTTAGTTTTTTTAGAACTAAAACTTTTAACATTTTTACTCTTCAATTACCACTTTAAAACGTAAAAAATAACACACATCATTACATGATTGATGTAAACACCTTTTATATCAAAATACCAACTTACTTACACCATTTTATATTTAACTGTGAAAGCTATGTAAGTTTTAAATTTATTCAGAGAGTCTGAATAATAACTAGTAAGATTCAATTTAATTTATTCGTAGTTTCTCAATGAGAGTTAAATAGATCTGGTTTGCTAGACAGAATATACTTAATAGAATAGTAAAATATACTACCCAGGGGGGTGCAAAAGTAGGTATACAGTAATTATATATGTTAAAGAATAAGTAGGTTTATTTCTACAAAAACTAAACTTTTACAATCTATTTTAAGAGCGTTAAGAAACAGAAATTAACTCTTAAAAGTGTTGTACTTCACCAATACACTTACTTCCTTTTGTGTTCAAATTGTTTGCCTTCACAGTCAACACACTGCTGTAACCTTGAAGTTACGCTTAAACACACTTTTCGGCAAAGTTCTTTTTTTTCATCTATGTCTTGGCAAGCTTGGCGAATGAATTCAACCATCTGATTAAGATCACGAGGTTTTTTCGAAAAAAACCTTGTCTTTGACAACTCCCCAAAAGAAAAAATCCATCGGTGTCAGATCGGGAGATCTTGCTGGCCATTCAACCGATCCTCTTCGACCGATCCACGAGTTAGGAAACTCCCGATTTAGTAGGTCACGCACGATTGTCGCATAGTGGGCAGGAGCTCCATCTTGTTGGAAGTAGAATTCCTCATTACCCTGCTGGATTTTGATTTGTGGTATAACGTCAGTCAGCATGTTCCTGTATGCATGTTGGTCTACAGTGTTATGAAAAATGACAGGTCCAATGACACCTTTACATGAAATGCTAGCCCAAACTGTTACTCCAGGTTGATTCAGCTGTTCTTCGAATGTCAAGTGTGGATTATCAAAACAGTAATAGACACAGTTGTGTCTATTGACTGCACCTGAAAGCTTAAAATTAGCCTCATCGCTCCAAACAATTTTTTTGAATAATTCCCGCACCTTGAAGTTCCTCGTTTAACATTATCTCGCAAAACTGCAGTCGACGATCAGGGTCGTCCTCTATTAGCCCATGAATAAGTCTTGGAATGTACATTTTCAAACCTAACCGTTTCATTAGGCGTCCTAAAGATCTGCGTTCAATGCCCAGTTCAATTGATGCCCTTTTTCTTGACTTTTTTGGGCTTTGAACATAGGTCTGCGCGACAATCATTTCGTTTTCAGGAGTACTGACAGTGATTGGTCGTCCAGCCTTTGGACAATTGCAGATAGATCCTGTAAGGTTAAACTTATCTCTTAGTCTATAAATACTTAATCTGATTGGTGGTGGTGTATCAAACTCTTCTCTCCATCTCTCTCGAACTCTTTCACAGTTTTCTGTCTTCCAATATTCTTTCAAAACCCACTTTCGTTGATCGTTGGTCATGTAACCAGCCATGATGACAGAAGTGTAATAATAACAACAGTAACAATGAGAAAACATTTCCAGCTGTTAGTAGCAAACGTATTACACAGCTGATCAGGTGGCTAACTTGGGTATTACCAACCAACTAAAACTGTATACCTACTTTTTCACCCCTCTGTATTGTGCTTGTAAAACGAATTAGGTTTGAAGCGCGTGTAGACTAAATTATGTTTAGTATTCTATTCAAAAATTAGCCAAAGGGCTGGTTTCAAAAAGGAAGCATGTAGTATATAAAAAGGAATATCTTTTATGCGTTGTACAGTAGGAGTGAGCTAGCTATTCCATTTTCTTCATCTCTTTATAATACTATACGAGTATTTCATATATAAATACGAGTTTATACCACATTCATATTGATAACATTCTTTATTTTTTATTTTTCTTCGTTATAACACCAAGCAACTTTAATAAATAACTGATTGATCAATACAAAGTCTATAATTACTCACGTATTTTGTTACTTAAAAAAATCAATAGAGTTCTGTTTGGAAATGGATTGAAAAAAAATAGTTTAATGGTAAATGTCGATTCGGACCTTTTGATGAAATAAATATAAGGTAATAATTTGAAATCTAAAACATACTCCAAATTAATAGTTTGAACAAAATATCAATTCAGTGTGAGTTTTGAAATTGTCTCAATTGAGTAGATACGCTTGTTCACTTGTATGTGACATGTATGAATGTTATAATATTTATATATTATTTCACTTTGATTAGAAAATCTGATTAAACCATGATAAAGCATTCACAAGTAAGTTTGTTTCGGCGCAATGGGAGTTGACGAGTTTGCAACGAAAGTTAAGAAAAGTAACAAGATTTCCAATTTTGTTTGGTTGGTTTCTCTAATAGAATATGTGATGTTTTGTTGTTTTACTTTCAAGGAAAGGGTTAATTCGTCCAGGAAAGGTGCGCTATATAAAAGGATCAATTTTTGTGATTAAAGAATAAAGTAATATCCAAATGCTTTGTTCACTAAAAAAATATTTATAAAGCTAAAATAAACTAAAGTTATATTTCTATTGCAGTGTATTTACAAGTAGTTATGAACTGTTAGTATCATGTATATGAAGTATCTGTTTTAGTTTATAATTAAACATAAACACTGGATGTAAGAAGGGGAAGGACTCTTTAATGGTACTAAACATTCTTTTTAAGTTGAAAATTTTCCAGTAGATTTTCAAAGTTAATATTTTTTTAAGGTTTATTACAACTATCCCAAAGACCAAACAGTAAATGAAAAATTATCCACATTTAAATACTAATATTTATTTTAATATTATAATTTAAACGAAACGTTTTGTTTCTCCATTACGAATACGAACCAACTCAATATTTTACTCGGTGGATAGAGATATCGTAAAGTAACAGTGCGTAGTATCTTTTAATGATTTGTTATAGCATAGACCAATGGATATTTTTATTACCCAAATTAACACGTTTGCGAAACACATTTTAAAATGTTTAAGTCAGGCACAAGAAACCAGAATAAGCTATTTTCAAAATTTATGCAAAATGCTTGAAGGCACCTTTTTTACTATTTGCTTTAAAAATAATTTATAATCATGTTAAGTTTTGATTATTATTACATACGTTTTATTTATTTGTACATCTCAGGTTTCTAAAATAAAGTCATACACTCTATAGATTGCATGTTTGTAGGTGCGGCGTTACATATCGATGCATTATCATACAGGGATGCAAAATTTTGAAAGTATATGAAAGAAATATTCTAACGTAATGCAGAATTGTTTCATCCTTGAAATGAAATTCAAGGCTACAATTCTTAATACAAAAATGAAGCAAATTTTACGGATCAAAATGGTACACTGGAAAAGATTTTTGTGATACAAATATTACAAATTTTACTTTAGTTACTGACTGAGAATATAATCAAGTGTCAGAATACTGGACGAAATCTAAAAAAAACTTCTGCAATTTGGCTAATAGAGACAGCTTTAGATTCAGAAACTAAATTGTCATTGAAACAATAATAGCAGACGCGAAACTAAATTAAACTTAACAGACAATTGTTAGAATGTAACTTTACCCTAAGTTTCAAACTTAGTTGTGAGTGGTAATTTAGAACCGAACTTCTGAATGTTGTAATTTGTGTAAATAAATAAGAATTTATCTGTCTATGCATATGAAAGGTGATTTCCGAACAGAAGAACACCTACTCACGTAACTTTTACATCGGTTTTCAATAACTTACGGACAAATGAATCTTTCAAACAGTTAATTTTTCGAGAGAACGTCCTGTAATACAGCATGTAAGCGAACAAGATAATACCATTGACAAGAAACGATACAGTCCTCAATTCAGCACTCACCGACTTTTAAATAGATTTTAAACATATCTCGTAATACAGATGGAGAACATTGAAAGAAAACAACTTTTATCCATATCACTTACAAAGAGTTTCAACTCCTTATCAAGGTGACAGTGCATCAAGATACAATTTTTTCGATGGGTGTTAGAAAATATAAATAATGTATAAGCTGTCTTTTATTCATAGACGAATTAATGTTTACAAGATACGGAATTCTAAATTTGAAAATAGTCACCGGTGGTCAACTGAAAATCCAAAAGCATTTGTTTTTGAAAACCGCCTTACTGGTCTTGTGTACAAAGACTTTTTTAGAGAATCAACTGCCAGTTCTAATTGAAGATTTATCACTTGAAAGAAGACATTAAATGATATTCCAACATGATGGCGCACCGACATATTATTTAAAAAAATGTTAGAGAGCACTTGCAGAAGTTTTCCAGGCAGATGGATTGTTCGAGGTGGACCAATTAATTGGCTTCCGAGGTCCCCTGATATAAATCGCTTGGGCTACTACCTTTGGAGCCATTTAAAGCAACTTCTATACACAGAAACTCCAAAGAAAAAAAATATTAAACCGAATTGTAAACGCTTGTGAACTACTTAAGACTGACCGAGATGCTATCAGAAAAGTGACACGTGGTTTTGTTAAACACACTAAATTGTGGATAAATTATAAAGAAAATAATTTTAAACACCATTTATAAGGTATGGAAATTGGAATAAAAGATTAGCAATGATCAGAAATTAAAATGTTTTTACGAAGAACGTTAATTTAATAAACAGATATTGCATTTTATGTCTTATTTTTCCTATGTGTTGATCTAATTAAGAAAACTTTGTGTTTGTTTTTAGTCTAGTTTAAATGATTTTCTTCGGAATTAAATTCTCATTCTCATTAAAAATAAATTAAATTACAAATTTTAGTTCAAAAGTTTGCGTGTTTATCACCCATTTAATAAAGTTAATTCACTTCAAACCTAAACAAAGCATATTTTTTGAGGCCGAGTTTTGCATATTTTGTTTGATATCTCAGAAATGGATGGTCTTATAGGTCTGGGACGTGGTTATTGAAAATCGATGCAAATGTTACGTGAGTAGGTGTTCTTCTGATCGGTACTCGTCTTTCATATTCACGTTTAGCTACACGACTAACGTTTTTCCGACTAAAGGTGTTCCATTGGCAAAACCTTAGACGAAAACGATAACTGCGTACTCTTGATTTGAAATTGTAAATGGCACCTTGTCGTTAAAACATGAATAAAAATAATACAATAATACACATATACCGCACAAACCAAAGATGATAGACAGGTTACTGCACCAGCTGAATTGTTGGACAGCTGTACAAAAACACCTTGTATTCAGTTATTGTTGCAGCAGTGTTGCTAACTCTCGTTTTTGATAAGTTGACGCTGTATTTAAAAAATCTTGTCTCTCAACCTACAATATTTTATAGTGTAACATTTTTATAGCTGTTTACTTGACTCAGAAAAAACGTCTTTATATGTTTTGTTTTTAAGAAGAACGTAACATTCACTATTATTTGTACATTCACGTAATTTATCATTTAATAAACCGATTTTGCATTTCCTGTCTTCTTTTTAGTATGTGTTGATTTAAAAATAAATTTTTTAAACTTTGTGTTTGTTTATTATTCGCCTATTTTACATTATTCTCTTTGGAATCAAACTCTCTAAAAGTTTTGGTTAAAACGTTTGCGTGTTTATTACCCGTTTAATGTAGTTTTTCGATACCGAATTTTGTATATTTTCTCTGATATCTCAGAAGTGGGTGGTCTGACAGGTCTAGGACGCATTTTATTCAATTTTTAAATACATTTAGCATAAAATGGAATAAATTTAACAACTGCGCCATAAAAACATGAGTTTCGTTTTATTTATATCCTTTCCTACACAATTGGGCACTATCTTTTGCTATCCGTAGCTCGCTAAAAAAGTTTTTCCGGACATTTGTTTAAATGAACTTTTTAATTATTTTGATGAGAGGAAACCACCTGAGAAGTGTTGTAGGGTTGTTCGTACGACACCTTCTTGAAGTACAGAAATTCGCCTGTATCTTTGCGTACGCGATAACGCTATTTCCAATAACATTTTTTTTTAAGGAGAAGGCGATCCCCTTTAAGCCTTATTCTGCCCGTCCTCATGGGCCACTAGCCTGTGCGAGGATCTTATCAAACAGAATAAGGGGGAGAGTCGATACAGTACAAGGTCGACAATAAGAGTATGTAACAATATTAGGCTTTATCGAGCTGCCGAACTGCCCATACACCTTTGCCTAATTTTTTAATACATATATTAGTAGAGTTGAACACCATTGCGTGTTATTTACATATTAAATTTATGAAAATTGTTGAATAAGTAAGAAGTTCAAATAAATTTCGAATGAGCTTTCTTTATAAATATGCTATGTTTGATCAACAAATGTTTAAGACGCAAGGAAACAAAGTTTTTCGATAAAATAAATCAAAATATTTATAAAACAAAACACGATTGTATGCAGTGCAGAATAGGACGTGACATTAAAGTTGACACCTGTCATGTCAAGATCCTATATTATCTAAAAGTGCCAATCATTGTATTTGAAATTTTGAAGTCACAAAGGCTTAGTGTCACTTCGTTCCTGAATACTGAGATTGTAACTTAGCAATTCCGTGATGTAGCAAATATTTTAATTGCTTTATTTATTGTTCCATTTTTGATTTAAAAGATTTTTAAATACTGCATTGTTCATGATGTGTGCTGTATGATCACATATTTTTATATCACACCAGGCTTAAACTAGTCTACTAATTTAGTGAATACTCGAATCAAAATTGAACTATTTTAACATTGTTTTTTTTATAAAAAACGTCCAATTTAAAAAAGCCCTGTCAGCAAGTTTTGTTGCTGTGCACACTACCCCATGGTTCTTACTATGTCCAATTTACAAGTTCCACAACTATCCTAACATAACCGTTGTTTATTTAATTAGATTAACTAATAATGTGGTATGTGAGTGAGCCGGGATAAAGATTATTAATAACTTTCTATTAGATTTAATATTCTTAAAACGTAGGATCAAAATGTGATCTGTGAGACAGCAAAACAACGTAATAATTGTATAGAGGATATTTAATTTACACTATTTCCCCCCAATCCATGCCAACAGTGTAAATAACGGAAGATTACAGTACTTAACTGAACAGACACTTTTATAGAATATAACAGAGGTCGATAGAGAACAGAATAAAGTACGATACAATATTAAAATAATTTTACATTGCATTCACATCCTATCGTTTTCTATCCTGTAAAGTATAAATTCATTCCAAGGACTCTGTCATATCATCCATTATCCATATATAGTATGTCGTCAGCTCTGGATAGTAATTTTCAAAAATTCTATAAACGTTTATAGTTTAAAAAAATCCTTCAAACTAACCTACAATATTTAAGCATATTTTTATTTCATAACGTAACATTAAAAAAAACATATTATATTAAACTACCCATTCTGTTGATGGGAAAATGACTTTGCTAGCATTTTGCTAGGACTTACAGAAATTAAGAAAGAGGCTTTGTTTGCTGATCACGTATACCATTCTTTGACCTTTGGGTAGGTTTATTCTAAATAAAATTTTATTATATAAATTCCTTTTTAATGAGGAAATCAGGAAACCGTAAGAGGAACATTCTTGGCAATCTGTAGTACCGATACAAGAACAGAACAATCAAATTGTCTTTATTTTCCCACATTTTGCTGAGATAATCACAAATATTCAGAGATCTTCCAGTACTATTATGTATTCTACCTACGCACATTTCCAGTTTGTTTTTTGAGTAAAGCCTTGGAATTTTGTGCGGCAAAATCCCTATACTTTATGTTGAAAAAGAGCCTGTATTTAGCTGATCAACCGGTACGAATGATCAACCGATTCGATATATAAGATAAATTAAATTCCTTCCAAACCAAACGTGGAATCATAGCTAATTAGGTTAGTTGTACTTACATAGCTTAGTTATATTAATTTGCTATTTTGAACAGAAAACTGAATACCGTACAAAATCGTGTTAAAGACAACTTCCAATAATTTAAGGATTGATTTAAGATCCTATGCTAAGATTTTGATTTCAGTAGAATAAGCATTATATTACATTCACGAAAACAAGAAAGTTATCGATAATGGATCATGCTGCTTTCTCTATTGCCATCATGATCCTGCACCTCCTGCCTTCCAAATGCTACTCCACAATACCGTTTAACTCTGCTAATTAAAGAATGTCAGACCCTCTTAAAGCTCCTAAATAAGGAAATTCCAATTGACCAAATATACCAGTATCAAAGTGACTCATTCTTTGTAATTTCTTGGTAAGTCGAATGTGACATAGGCTTGACTACGCTTTCTCTCGTTACGCTTAGAGATTTTACCCCTTCCTCGAAGTATGTACAAGTTACCTCTTGAGAGGGAATCTAAATCTTGGCGAAGATAATTATATACCAGGCTCCTTTACAGAGTATTAAACATAGTGTGTTTAATAGTATCTTAAAATATGAAGGCGTGAGCGCATCATGCCGGTTCTAGTCTGCTGAAGATAGAATAAGGGTTTATGGCTAGGGACAAAATAATGCAAGTTGTGACGCTCCACTGACTCGAGCAGATCTCAGTGTAATGGTTGGCACAATGCTATTAGGTGTTAATTATGTGTAACTCACTCTGCGCAAATGTAATTGCGTAGGATTACTTAAAATCTTAACTGCTTCAATATGATACTATACAATTCTATATAACAAGTACCGACAACTGAATTGCGAGTGTCAATACGAGTAATAAATACGAATAAAAATATCGTGCTTTGGATGGTCTTTTATCAACTTTTATAATCTACATCTGAATATCCTTAACGAGATGAGACTAACGTGGTCCTGAATCAGGCACCATGGTCCCGGCAGTTCTTTAAAACTAAATAAATAAACAATAACTCATAAAAATAAGAAATGTTTTATTTGTTAGAATGATAAATCAGGAGAACACCTATTATTTGACTTAAGGAGGTCATCCAAATAAAGTACTCCATGCATACTTTCCCTACTCTAATAGATAAACGTAACTGCGAGAAAGCCACATCCATCCATCTTGTGTAATTTATGTATTTCTTGTCATCTCTGTAGTAAGCAATGAAAGAGACAGATATAAGGTCAGATGAAACTCGGCCAGAACAACGATGCTGGAGGTAGTATCTGTCACAGATGATACTATCTCTTCGGATATGCTCTCTTACAGAATAGCTTACTATCCGAGGTTCCATGAGGAGGCGATAGCTAGATCTCTTTCAGCCTCTTCCAGTCAAAGGATAATGGTACTCTCTATTATTAGGCTAGCAGCAGCCTTTAACAGTAAGGGAGCTCCACTGACTCCAACAGTTATTCTCCGCAGTAACATTTTGCTGCTCCTATACATCCGTGAGGATGTAAGTGCCCAGGTATAAGAAACACATCGGTTTCTGTTATACATTTGTTTTGGTTCCACTGACAGATGGAAACCTGCTAGTGTGTATATATCTGGTTAAAGTATGGGTAACGTAAACGTTCATTATATTGATCATAATGTACGTGTTTTCCTTTTAATTTCCTTCCAATTTTAATTTAATTTATTTATTTTTAATTTCAAGAAGATCCTTCTTTTCATTTTATTATTTTATTTAAATATAGATTATCATTTATTAATGTAAAACAATAATGTAGACTATACTGGGGCACTGTTTTGCACTAAGAGTATCGCTTATAATTTTATGATTAGGTGTAATAGAGGACTTGTCCTAACCTCGCAAATTGTATACAGGTATGTATGTTTTTCTATGTGTTCAATAAATACATTTTTCATTTCATTTCATCTTATCATGCATTTAAAGAGAATAAATTGAGGAGCAAACATTCAAAGGTGATTTCTCCACCTCTGATGCAATTTTACAGAAACCAAATAACCTAATAGAAACACAGAAACACATGATTTAACCATTATTTTTTTTTTATTCTTATATAGATGGTCCGTAGATAATCAATAGACAAGTGGCCAAGATGTTTAGCCTCAAAACAAACTAGTTTAAATGCATTTTAATTTTGGATAAACCCCCGTTGACCGAATCTCAAGAGAAAACACAGTTTTTGATTGAATATCAAAGGATAAAAACACTTTTTGAATGGTATTGATGAAACTCAGACAAATGATACAAATCATGGTTTAGTTTGAAATTGATACATGAACAGGCTATAAGGTCGATTGAAAAGTAAAATAGTAAGCCTATATTGTTGTCTACAGTTTGTTCTGGAACCTCATCATCAGATCCTTAGCCAAATATCATTGTCCAGATAGTCACGACACTTCCTCACTTTCGTCATTGCCGTCTGGTAAATCGTACAGGATTGTCCTTGTACCATTTAAAAGCGTTTCAGTTCATTTTGGCAATCTCCCATACAAAAGATACAGGCCGTTTCTCCACAATCTTTTCTTTCAGCGAAATAATGAGGACTGAGTGGTAAAGGTTACCAAGACCGTTTTTCCTTGATATTAAAAAGTTTGACAAACCTTTTTTCTTTTTTCAGATTTAACCCCAAGTTTGTTCACTTTTCATCCTCAAACCTATAGTTTTTTGAGCATTACTTCGACACTTCCTTGGGATTTCTCAAAAGCAATCCGCTTTCCAATTCTGAAAATGTATGAGATTTTTGAAGAGCACGCAATGATTTTGTGTATAAAAGTTCCAATCAACACCCAAAACTTTCACACCCCAATAATCTTGTATATTTCCTTAGGATAATTAATGTAACATTTTTCTCAGACTTTTTCAACCCTACCGAAAACACGTCTGACTGGTAGTAAACTGTGGTCCCACTCACTGAAGCTAAGAACTTAATCTCATTAACAACTTGTATAGGACCGTATACAAAAAATGCAAAAGCATGTGAAGGTTTGATGGTTATTTTTATTCTAGGGAGATGCAGCCATTACAAAAAATTCTCAAAGGTTTTATACCTTCTAAGTTCATTGATTTGAGGTGGGCTAAGATAGCTAGATGAAATTTCAGTACTACCTTTCCTGCCAGTATCTTCATACCAAGTGTAAAAAGTAGAATGTTTATCATCTAAGCTTTGTTACACCATAAGCTTTAAAAGTCCACTGCCTTAGATAATATGCATCTTGGATTTGTTTTTGGAAGTTGTTGATTTTTTCCAAATTTTCCAAAACATAAATTCGATACTGATTCATCAGTGGTTTTCTTTTCATGATCGAATAAAATGAGTTCGCGCCTTAGCTTATGGTTTCTTTTTTTTCATCCCATACGGTTTTACACGTTCGGCAGATCCCATTGGTAAACTTTTTATTTTCTGATCAAGTAGTGCACAAGTGCTACACACAATCACTTGATGGAGATTTAAAGCCAATGTTAAATTCATTGACGAATAATCTCCTAACGCGCATATCAAAACTGACCATTGTACTGTCATTGTTAACAACGTTGGTCCACTATACATTTGGTGCCAACTTCTTTATAATCTAATCTACAATTTAAGTACAGACTTTAGACTTTTTTTCTTCCATCGTGAACTTTCACATGCCCTCAAGTTAGAAATAAGAATCTCTTAACTTTATTTTTTCTTTTCGATACTCCTGTACTTTTTCCTATCACCACCGCGCTTATCCTCAATAGGCTCTCCAGAATAAACTTTTGCGACTAAATTTGGCTAGCCTTTTTCTCCCAACTTTGGGAGAAAATTTTTTCTTGCAAACAGAATTCTTTTTCATTGCTTTGAATAAAGTAATTAGCTGAAAAAGGCCTGCTTGAAGAGACTTGTTTTAGGTTCGACATTGTAAGGCCTTACGTCGTTGAACTATAACGTTTCTTTGTAACGACTAATTAAAGAAAGTATAGAATCTGGCGAAATTTTTCTGGTACTTTATAAAGTTTCTACCCGCAGTATTTTTACAAATCATTTGGTCTAATATCAGAGCATGATAAAGTCTAGTGGAGTGTTTGCATGGATGTAAACATACTACCTGATGTGCGAGTACCGCTTACGTTTGACTTCTTTTTTTCTTGGCTTTTTTTTTTTATGTTTTTGCTTTTTCTTTCTCTTTGTTTTCTTTTATTATTTCTCTACTCCCTTTCTTTCTTTTCTTTATCTTATTTCTTTCTTCTTCTTTGATGACTTCTTTTCTCCTTTTTCTTTTATTTCTTTTTCTTTCTCTTTTGCTTGTCTTATTCATTTTTCCTTTTTTTTCTTTCTTTTTCTTCTTTCTTCTATTATTCTTTTCCTTTTTCGTTCTTGTTCTTTTCGTTTTTTTCTTTTTCTTTTCTCTCTCCTTCTTTTTTTTCTTTTTCTTCTTATTCCTTTTCCCACCACTTGCCTGTCTCTTGCGTGTCCACTATTTCCAATGCTCCACTAACGACACCACCACTCCTTCTTCCATTATTTTCAAAATATAATAAAACAACATTAACTTAATCATAAAAACTTATTAAAACATCTAACATGACGTTAAACATTCACTATAACCTCAAATATCTGCTGAAATAATAACAGATACAACTGGTCATGTTGACACAAGTGAGCACTGTGATTGGTCCACTGGAGAACCTCTAATGAATGAACATAGGCTTTGCGGAAGGCACTTTTTGGATTGAGATGTCAGTTTTCTACATTTATTTTTAATAGTAAAAGCATTTTGTGACTGAAACTAATTATGGAATCTCGTGAGATTCAACCTTAGAAGAAATAACAATCACCAAAAACTCATTTTTCAATTTTTTTTGTGAGAAATCACCTTTTGAATGTTTGCTCCTCAAATATTGACACAACACATCACAAGTCTGTAGTAGTTGCTTTACTGTAAATATACCTACTAGAGTAAAAAATAAAAATGGATCTCAAAAGTCACCCTTAGGATGACGCAATGAAACATTAAAATGATGAACACTTGGATAAAATAAATAAACACCAGAAACATGAGTTTACATGAAGTTAAATAAACTTACAGACGACGTCTTAACTTTTCTGAAAGCGTCGTTTCGTAGAAAGTTCACCTCAGTAAATACCGTAAACACAATTTAGCTCTGGTGGGTTACCGTGACTGTAACGTATGTTGGTAGCTAACAGGATTTAACGTTGTGTGGCCAAGTGAGGCTTTTCCAGTTGGAAAATTAACTTATATAAAATTTATTTGGGTAACATCCCTCTGTAAGTTTAACAGAAATCCTGTAAGGCTTTCAGGAACCACAACTTAGTTCTAAGGAAATATAAATTGCTTAATAAGTTGTTAAAGCACTTCAAAATATTTTAAATTTCATAGATAAGTGCTACAGGTACTTTTATTAAAAGAATGATAAGATTTCTCATATTTTTCATAGTTATTTTAATAAAAATTATAAATACATCGTTTGATCTTATACCAAACAATTATACGTGTACATTGTTTGTTATAATTTGTTAGAAACAAACATATAACGACGGCATATGTATACAATCTTTCACATAATTCATCGTCAATAGCAAACTTTAGACAAAAAATATGATTCAAGTTAAACACCAACAAATATAATGAAGTAGCATATAATTATATAAAAAGCTAAGTAGTATTTGATTTTAATGCAATATTTGTATTTAGTGTGGTTTTTTACTGGAGATATTAAATTTAAACTTTTTGTATTTAATAGGACACAATTAAGGCCACCTAAATAGTTTTTATTACTAACCTGGATTTAAATAAAATAAATACTTTTAGGGTACAACTAGACAGCATTTACGTAAAATGTGTGTACGTAAAAATCCTACTAAATGTGTGGTACTTAAAATTCACTATTTAGAATAACACTTGAGATTTAAAAGTATTAAACAGAATTGGAGGAAAATAATGAATGGATTGAAAAACCTACATATGAATGTATTTAAAATATTTATATAAATGGCTATAACGAATATAATCTTTTTCTACTTTTCAATTGAAATCCTGTGTTTGATACATCTATCAGCATTATCATCAGAAATAATAATTACAGCCAATTATAGCTAATATCCCTCTCTAAGACGCCAGTAAGACGTGAAAATAGTAGCATTTTAATGTACATTTTGTTAATGATTACCAATAACTAAACTAAAAGTACATTTGAAACCGGTACATCGCCGCTCGCACACCCACAGCAAACCATCAGGGAAGCGCGCGCCCATGGTGGCGAACGGGATGCCGGATCAAAACCAACTAGGTAAAATAAAGAACACCGTGGTCAGTATACTCAGGTTCATTCACTAAGACATAACATAGGCCTATCCAGTCAATATAAATATAAATATATATATATATATACTATAAATAAAAAAAAATAAAAAAAATAAAAAGTGCCTGCAATAGTATATACCTCAAACAATCCTTGTCAGGTGCACCTGCATACCAAAATTAGAAACGCCATAATTTGAAACAAGAAATGCCAATTCCACCCGGTATCCTTCGGCTAAGGGCGGGCTCCTAATGAAATCCAAGAAATAACTAAATAATATCTAAAACTAACTTAAAATTAAATA
The DNA here is from genome assembly GCF_021130785.1 of Homalodisca vitripennis. Classification (NCBI taxonomy): domain Eukaryota; kingdom Metazoa; phylum Arthropoda; class Insecta; order Hemiptera; family Cicadellidae; genus Homalodisca; species Homalodisca vitripennis. The sequence continues at coordinate 125,381,103 of NC_060211.1, read as the reverse complement.
ACAAAATATAAACTATATAAATGGCAACAATAACAATAACAAATAAATAAAGAATATGAGCAGGGTATCACAGATGTTGACTAGAAGAAATGTCCATCATGGTGGCCGTCCTTCAGCAGAGCGCAAAAGCGAAGGTTCTCTGCGACCACGCATGATGGAGAGATGACAGGAGAAAAACTACTCATCTCTTGGACCTCATCAGTGAGGGGCCGTAAACTTAGCCGCACATGTCAGAAGGAAAACAGCTCAGCAAAACTAACAAAACACTTAATTAAACAAAATTTTAAACTGGAGCTACTCCTAACCAGTACACCACGGCTCGGAGTCTTGACGCCACTCTCCCGGAAAGGCCAAACGCCTTCAAAAGGTCAGTGGCCTCTGCAGCCAATAAACCACACACACATACACTATATAAAACACACATGAGCCGGGGAGATATAGGTATTGAACCGGCTCACATTCTCTATAATTTCAGTATAATCCATGCAGCTAGTATTGTACAGTAAAAACGCTGTGTGCACATAAAAGGCGTGATTATGGAACTAGAAAGCTTACACAGAGTGAACAGTTGTACAAATATATTTTACGCCCGGCAGGTGCTAAGATAGCGAATTCCCAGTATTTATCCCTCAGTTACAAAGTTCTGCTTCAATCAACAAATCCTTTGAGCTTATAGTTTCAATATCTTATGTGAACTTTTAGTTCTAACATAAACACTTTTTTAAAGTTAAAGTTTGTTGTTGCTTTTGCAATTAGTATCTATCAATGGTATTTATTTAAGCCATGTAGATTAAATGTATGCTACTTAAACAAGCTACTTACCATTAAAAAAAAAAATCGTTAAGTTTCTATTGATTCACTTCCCAAAAAATATTTTTGTTTACAACAATTTAATTTCGAACAAAAGTCTGTTGTAATTCTTTAGAAATGTCATATAAGACAAAAACGGAATTTGTAAATTCATATCAAGACTGTGCTCAAGATTGCTTCCTTATTGAATTTTGCTGCATCGCTCTTTGTATAAGAAGCCCGAGGGAAATTCGAGCTCTTGAGCGAGTCATACTCTGTCCAACTTTTGTTTCTAACAAAGTGGAATGTTTCATTGGATTTCCCTTTGAGTTGCCTACCGGAATTGCAAGTTTACCTTACAATCTGCTGTGTCATATCTCTTTCTGTTGATTTACAAACACATATTTCTGCATGAGTTTCGTAAGAATTTGATTATTTTATTCGGTGATCAAAACTGATTAAAATTTTGTAAGTATGTATTAACGTGGATATTGGGCAGACCAAAATGTGTTTGACAGATACAGTTACCAAAGCCTTCCCATCAAAGCTTAATGTAATATATTAAAATAATATAAATATATTGAAAATAAATATTTTATGGGTGTAAAAGAGAAAATTCGCTTGAGCATTAAACAAATTCTTATTTCCATGGCTCGTTTATTAATACATATTCAGGTTTTTCTAAATCACTTTACTACTCGGTTGTTAAAAAAAACTGTTACATTATGAACAAATATTTATATTGTATTACTTTCAGAATAATATTGCACAAAATAATAACATTTATGTTGTTTTCACATTTAAGCGATTCTTCTAGAGTAATTAATTGCTTTCCATACTTTGCTTTTTCTGGCAAACAGTGTTGTGATCTAACAATGTAACGTAACATGGTTTTATTTTAAACGTTATAAAAAACGCACTAATAATAAAAAAATATGAAAATTAATTTATTAATTATTTTAAAATGTATAACCAAAATTACGCTATAACAAAATTAGCACAAACAATTGATTTTTCTTATAAAGCTGTAAACTAAAATGTATACAGTATTTAAAAAATAATATACAGGACAACTTTAATTACACATTTATGCAAGAGTCCTTCATTTTATTCAAATCTGCATGGAATGTCATGGTGTGGATAAGAAAGGAAAGTACCAATATTTTAGAAGCCCTTAACCGAGACATGTACACCAAATTACACCTCATGTTTTGTTGATTTCCGTAAAAGAATTTTGCTCGTCAATTTGAGATTGCAAACCTATATTAGCTTGATTTTGAAATAAGAAAATGTTTGCACTTTATTTACTGCACTGTACATAAAAAAGAATTGATTTTCTTTGCTAATTACAAGATTTATATAATTAGAAGTTAATGGAAAGAAAATAGATGATGTTATGTTCTTTAGATATTAATAATTATCTTTTTACTGAAAGCGTAATATAGCAGCATAACAGCATAGTGCTCTGTTTACAATAATCAAATAAAGCTTTATATCATGCGTGTTTAGTTGATCATTGGCGAAGCCTATCACTAAAGAGTCTGCTATTTGTCTGTCTATCCCTCTCGAAAAAGAAGAGATCTGCAGCCTTGATGTTTGTCATAAACCTTCATTTCTAAACAAGCAACACTTAGTTCAATGCTGGTACATCTCACTCCACGGGATTTGGATGTGCGTTAGTGAATATTTTTACATTGGTCATATGGGTAACCATGATGGCATCGGGAAAATTTCAGAATTAACAAATGCGCAAACAAACTGCGTACATTATATATTGATTTGAATATATATATAATGTTTATTCATAGAGTAAATAAAAAAATAACAGATTAGAAAGGAATTGTTGTCTGTGACAAGATTTAATTTCAATGCACCTTTGCGTTGTAGCACCTAGCCCCGGAACTTCTATTACTTGCATAACCTATAAAACTTAACTGAATGAAAACAGATGTTATTGCATCATGAGGCAAGATGTCTCGAAAAAAGATTTCATCTGTAGAATATATTGCATGATATATAATTTTGCATCTACAAGAATGTGTTCTATGATCGTGGAAGTCTAACCATGGGATTTGTTTTGAACGTCATGTTTGTGTCCAAATATTTCCTGTATGACTGTCTGTCTGCCTTCCTGCTTGCAGTACATCTCGAGGACTAAATGAGTTATATATTATAAAATTAGCATGTACCTCAGCGAAGCCTGTTACGATCCGTGGTGTGGCGCAGAGATTCTACGCAGAGATATGCCCCTTAAAACGATGCGACGCGGGATCCCTGATAAGAGGACATTTCCCTTTGTTCACAACAGGCTTGGAGTACGGAGACAGTGGTAATTATCCAAATTTACTGTATCAAATTCTTTAATCTGGAAATATATTAAAAAGTTAACACCTTTAATTAAATTTGACACATATTAAAATACATATTTTTATTTGCATTCGAGATAAATTTGCATTCGATGAAAAAAAAAAAAAAAAAAAAAAAAAAAAAAAAAACAGGTGTCGGACAGATGAAGTAATCTAACACTGAATTAACAATAATGTAATCTTCTGTTCCAATATATTATTTTTATTACGTACGATACAAATTAACTTCAGTGTAGTTAATACTGAAATATATTATAAAGTGAATATTTGCAATTACATTTTAGATCAATAGTGGTGTCGGAAACACCCTAAAACCTATTTAAAACAAATAAAAAGAATCAAGGTAATTCGCCGGTCCTATCTACTATTAAGTTATTACTTGGTCGGTAAGTACATACGTGTTATAGATAGAAAATAGGTAAGTGCACTTATGTATGTAGTGCACTAAGCTAGGTACCACCTCGAGGGATGTTTTTTTCTTTCTTCTCTAGACGGATGGTTTGGCGTCACATCATTTTATTAAAAACATACAATTTGTAATGTATTAAAAAAATTGTAATGAATTTGGAGTCGATATATCACGTATTGTAAATATTAGTTAGGGACAGACGATTATATATTATTCGCGTCATTTTTTGGTCATTTCGTGTTTTAGAATCACGTTTTGTAAATGGAAACTGGCGTGTGGTCACTGCCTAACAGGCTAGGAAAGTATATGTTACGCTATGGTTTATTCCGCAACTTCAAAACATATTTTACTGCTTTATTAGTACTAATATAGATTTTGCTCTCATATATTATATATTTATTAATTAAAGAAATAAATTATAAAAATAATTTTAAAGTTACGTGAAACTGTTTTTAAAATCTATGTAAATAAAAAAAGAAATTTACTATCTAAAATTAAAAAAATTACAATTTAAATTATTGGATCGATTTATTTAAATATACAGTTTTTTATTAAATGGTTATCTACCAAAATCGTATTGTTATGTGCTTTAAGACAACATTACTTTTTAAAATGCGTTTTGTGCATTGCAATTATCCTGTAATATCATGAATGTGAAAGTTTGGGTGTATAATAATCAATTGCACAAAACCAAATGGGCCGAATTGTAAAAAATGTTGCATGTAAATCAATTAGACACAAAAATAAAACAAGGTTATTAAAACACAAGGTGAATTTCACTACGAAATACCTACAAATACTTCAAAAATAATTAAAAAATATATCTACTGTGAAAGGATGGGTAAGTGCAATATAATTTCTAAACTTTATCTAGTATTTGATTTAATACCAAATTGCTTTTAAAACAGTCAGTATGGACGGTTTTGGCGTAAATTATGTTATTAAAATGAGAGGGCATCCGTTAAAACGGTTTGATTTAGATTAATATATTGAATATCTATATAAAATTATGTGAAAACGAACAGCATTAATTAATTATGTCCAACCAACCACCGATATTAATGTTTACTAAGTTAATAAACTATGCAACCCATTTTTAAACTTTGGAGTTTAAATAATGAAACTTATCTCTGTCAGCCTTCAAAGGCATTCCAGGTCCTCCCACTATTCTGAGAAAATGCATTACCACTTTTATCACGTTGGACCCAAAGCTCTTTTTCCTCCAAAAGAATTTACCATGTAAATATTTCGTGGGAATTCAACATTCAGTGAAGATTTCATATACGAGTTTATATAATTTTTGTAAATTTTTCTAAAATGCGTCCTTTAAACATAGGATAAACAGTAAAGAAAATTGCTTAAAATACAAATGTTAATTAATTTAAAATCTAATGTGTTAAATCTAGTATTCCAGATGAGTTTATTGGAATTTAATATAGAGATGATATTGCTAATATAAGTAATATTTTTGACGCAGATTTTATACTTTTATAACATTGGACTCTGGAAAAGTACAATAATCCTAGTTTCTGTGTTAAAATTCTGTTTTTATAAAGATACATAAATTTAAATGGCCTGATCCTGAGCCAAGATAGTACAGTTAATGATGACACAATTTCCTCACCGACTCACGAAATCCCAGAATACTGATGCTTATGTTAATAAAGATTGATGCAAAGAAAAAAATTGGAAATATAATGTTCAGTTAATAATTAAATATATGGTGTCCTAGAATATATTTTCTTTAGGGTATAATAAAAAGAGTATAGAGATTATTATCAAATTTGTGAAAAGTAATCACCTACACACATAAAAAATAATTCTTTTATCACATAACTTAATACAAAACTAATTCAGACATTGTGAAAACGTCCAGTTATCTGAGGATAAGTAGACTTCTGGGGGATACTGACATAACTCAGCCAGTGCGCTCTACACTTCCTTCTATACGTAAGGACGACCAGTGTATTCCATGCACATAGGCTAGCAATAATGTGTTTTCGAATTGTTCATGCCATTAGATGAATGCGAGTAATCTATAAGTGGTATGAGGTTTACCTGTTCCTTTCTGAGAATTAATTAATTCCCCTCTATAAATAGTTTTAAAGCATAAGACAAGACAATAGAATTAATTAAGAAAATGCTGTATGATGGTAGAAAATAAAATAAGTAAAAAAATAAGTCTGAGGAATTTTCTTAAATAGTAATATAGGCATTAAAAGCATTAGTGAATAAGAATTGAGAGATTCTCAATACGTGTTTTAATAGGCATGCTTTGTGGTAAGCAACGCGTATAGACTAATTTGTGACTAATGTGAGTGTTAAATTGAGCTGAAGTAAAGCTGAGTTGAGTAAAGTTGAGTTAAACCATCTGGTTTGAATTAAATGAAGTTAGATTGCGGGTTTGTGAACAGCTGAGAAAAGTTAAATCCTGTCGAGTTGATTCTCATTGTATTCATTTGCCTTTGAAATATGTCACGAAAGTGTCAGCAGTGTTAGTTATCCATTTCTCATGCTCTGGTGTGTTTTAAATTATTTTTCAGGCTACATAATGTCTTGCTAGCACATTCCGGAGTGTGTTTGAAAAGACAGCTAAGTGACAGATTACGTTTATGAATAAAATAAAAAATGATTTAGTATTAAAAACCTGAAAGGTCAAAGGATTCTCCACTTGCCACTCTTAATAGAAAGATTTGTAGGAACTTTAAACTTGGTACATTATTTCGATTTGCTTCAAATAAGATTCGTTTAGGCTAAAGTTCTAAGAACATAGAATTTAATTATAAAATAATTAAACTAAATTATAGTTAAACATGATTGCAATGAGAAACACGCAAAGTAAAGAAATTAGTAAACATAATAGTGAAGGCCAATTATATATTAGGTTAAAACATATGACAAAGTTACTTTTTTGGATTGGTTAGTTTCGTAAAAAGCTTAAAAAACTGACACGTTGACTCTGGCAGATGTTTTAACGGCGCAGAGGCGTTAAAGTGAGGTGTCGAGTGAAGGTGTTAAAAAAAGAAAGAACAAATCTGTACTACGGACTTATGACATTTATGTTCTGGTAGGTCCTTCGATATAGTTTTTCTGACGTATCGGTTTATTTGAATAACTTTGAATGGATATGGATAGGGTTTTCAGTGTCCATGACCAAAATGTTGACTTCGAGATTAAAAGAAAGTAAGATTGAATTTAAAAGTATCGTTTATTTGGTGTTCCTTTTGTTCGATAAGTCCATGTGGAGTCTTCTGATGACATTTGAGCACAGATCAAGGTTGGGACACACATAACCGCACCGTGCCCGACACGTGAGTTGGCCGATTGTCGGTGCGGGCTCGGCTCGGTTACCGTGAGGCCACACATGTCCCGTATGCAGTCCGAGCGCAACAATCTCACTGTTTGTACTAGAGCATGTTTCTTTTCAATTCGAAGTGACAGATACTTAAAAATATATTCGGAAGATTAAGTATTGCTTGAGAAAATTGTTAATATCATTGTTGTTATTTTTATTAATCGCTGTGATGAATGAAAACATTGTAATGCTACAGTAAAAGCTTTGTACAATCAGCTAGTATGTAAAATTTGTAAATATCATTATCTTGGTTATATTTTTTATCCCTATAATTCTTGTTCATTGTGTTTCATTGCAACGAATTTCGTTCAAATACACTATAAACAGTATATTTAGTGTTTTTTGTAATTAAACCCAAGAGCTATAGTGTGATGCCAGAGAGTTTGCCATGTTGCAAGCCCTTTTATAATAATTTGTAATAAAACATAGTAAATATTTGTAAAATATATACTGGAGAACTTACAAAAGACAGATTTTACAAAATGTTTTTCTTTTATAGCTCCGAGGACAAATAATTTATTGCCAGAATTAGTCAAAAATAGTAGAAACATAAATATATTCTCTAAAAAAAATTAGAGTATGGTTGATCGGTCAAAATGATATTGAGTATTTGTTTAAGATAATACATTAGTGTATGGTTAGTCTTGTCTGCTAAGTTATAATAATATTTAAATAGACACGTTAGAGCATTATAAAATAATTATTTATAATATAATATTTAATGTTACATGTGTAAAGCCTAATATTTGAATTGTAAATCATGCATAAATCCTTTTTGTTTAATACAGCACACTAGTTATACTAAATTTAAACTTTGAAACGTAAGAGTACATTATTTTACTACATAAGCTAAAATAACTCATTTTTATCATTTCATTCTTGCTCGATTCCGCTATTTTTATTTTTTACCCTTTTTGTTTATAGTATCCCCAACACAGGCACAGCCTCTTATGGGGTACCTAAATTTCCCTTATTTTGTAAAATCTATTGGGCCTAATTATTAGTTTAAAAAAAAAGAAAGACAAATCTAAAAAGGATGTAACCTACTTTTTATATTTTATTACTCTAAGTACATAAAATTAGAAATAAAGTAATTAGAAAACATTTTTTGTATTTGTTTATTTACTGCTATACGTTATGTCATAGTATTATTTATTATTAAGCACTGGCAATAAAATTTATTTGTAATATTCAGTTTGTTATTATGGGGAACTAATGATTTATTTATTATTTATTTATTTTTAAACATGGGTTTTTCTTGCTTGAAAATCTTATTGTAAATAAAATATTTTTATTTTTACTTTATTGAAGTGAAAAGAATAAAAATAAAAATGTCATAGAAACATTCTAAATATGACCCTTACAAAATACCGGAATAAATGTATCAAGTAACTTCAATACATCAAAGAAAAATAGATTTTCGCGCAAATAATTACATGCTTGTTATTTTTTAATTAATGAAAAAATATTTATAGGTTATTCGTGATTCGAATTTAGTTGTTTAAAATCACTTAAAGTACAACATGGTTTTTCAAATTTGTTGTAATAAGAAAATATGCACAATAAGAAAATATGACTAGTTTACGCTAAGGTAAGAAAATGTAATACTTTTAATAATAAATATGATTTTGTACGCGAACACAGGATGTAGAGTTAGTAGGCTATACTAAATAATTCACTAAAATAGAACGTGTAGACTACTTAAATAGTTTTAAAAAGAAGAACGCAACAGTAAACAACATATGATGCCGCTCGTAGACCGCACCGTGCCCGTCAAAGTTCAAACTAAACATATCGGTGACGGTGCGGGCGCGGTGCGGCCACGACGGTCTGGTGTCGGTGCGGACATGTGTGGACTTGCAGGTTGAAAAAACTGCGCTGCAATTCTTTCACCGTATGACGGCCAGCATACGGCCGACTGACGTGTCGGCGGCGCGGTGCGGGTATGTGTGTCCCAACCTTCAGACGTTTAGAGTAAGACATTTTAATGTAGTCTCGTTTTTCTCTTACCATCATAGTTCTGGGATATTCGTTGTTACTGAGATCACGAATGTGACTTCAGTAATGCGTTTGTACTGTACCTCAAGCATTTTATACCATGTCCTGTTTATAGAAAATGAAATCGTCCTTACAATGACAAACTCCATTTTTGCTAACGAAGAACAAGTGTGTCTTTTCAAATTGATTTTTTTGTTAGTGTTGGATAGTTCAACCAGAATTGTCTACTAAAGTTCATAAAAAACATTAATTTTATGTATGAAAAATTGTGTTCCCTCGTAAATTTGGTTTAGAGAAAGTATAGAAGGTGGAGGAGGACAAATTGGAATGTAATGTTGGGTAGTTGATGTTGCCTGTCATTTTACTGAAGTGTCAGATATAAACTTGACTTTATCGAGATTGAAAAACAACTTTGACACTCCGCGGAAACTTTGTCATCGTTCACTTTGTTCCCTTTCAGAGGCTACAAATAGATATTGAAGGGTGTAATAGTAATATTAAGTATATAAAGGTGCAATTAGTTAGTAGTATTTGGTAGTATTAATCTTTTATGGATGAAAATATTCTATACAATTTGATGGAAATTATTCTATACAAAACCAATTCTAGATCCTACGAAACCAAACCCAATTTACCATATACCGATCCAAAAAATAGTCATTTTATTTTGTTACAACCCTGACCTTTTATCCCATTAAAGGAGAGAAAAATAATCGTAGTTGTAATTCATAGATTGGAAAATTACAACGTTTTTAATTCTGTACAATAATAGTTTAGAGTCTATAGAGTATAATAAAAGTTATAGGCATATCAAATGCACTTGTACACTATCACTTTAACATGTATAAGCCTGTATCGACCCTCTACTAGTTACACATTATATTAACTAACTGATTCCTCTGTTTAATGTTCTGGGTATATATAGGTTATTACAAACTCGAGTGTACAGTTTAACGACTGCTTACAGCGTCTCGTATTCCTGTGCTTGACAGGTCCATGTTATTTACGATGTCATGGTTTACAGCAGCGGAGTTGTTTATCAAGAGCTTATGGAAATAACTACGTTTTAGAAATTTTCTTCTAATAAGAAATGTTACATTAGCACAGGAGCTTGATTAATATATATGTTTAATTAACAAATAAATTCTGTGCCAGCTGCGTAAAGAGTGTTAAGTCCAAAATTGGTCAAAATGAGTTATTGCTACACCTGCATGCAGAACAATGATATCTACGTTTGTGTATAGGGTGATAAGTCAAATTTCACATAATAAACAGGTTATTCACTTGTGCGCCAATGGTATAAGTAAAAAGTGAACAATATTTATTGTGTAAAGTGTGTTTAGTCCATGGTCACTTTTTACTCAAACTATACTGCTTAAGGTCTATTTGTGTTTAGTGTGTTAAGTCCAAGCAATTTGTGACTTAACACACTATTCACTAATTTATTTATTAAGTTAACACACTTTACACTGTTTAAAACCTGATGTGACATGTTTGACAATGTACACAGATACATGTGGGGGCCAGAACAAAAACACACACATAGTCATAGCTGCTATGTGTATGGTGGCCCTAAAAAATTTGCCAGGACTAAAAGAAATCAACCATAAATTTTTGATACCTGGGCATACGCACATGGAGTTTGACACATCTCACGCTCTAATTGAAAAACGTAAAAAAAACCCTTTAACGGAAACATTCACCACCCCCACGATTGGAGCCAGCTTATACGAAGTACCGGATCAAAGCATCCTTTTATTGTAAAGGATATGAATGAAGAAGACTTTTTTGACTTTGCTAAGCTTTTCAAAAGTGATCTCCAGCAGCGCAAGCAAGATGTTGTAGGAAACAGTTTCAATTGGAGGAATGTGCAGTGGTTGAAGTACCTAAAAAGTGAACCTGGAATCATTTTCTACAAAACTTCCTTGGACCCCAATCAACCATTTCAATGTATAAGTTTTAAAAGGAGATGTAATGAAACCACTTTTGCAATGACCCCTAGTCTACGTTACAAGGGCCAAAACCCTATCCCTGAAAACAAAAAGAAAGACCTCCTTGACCTATTACCTTTAATTTCACCTGTGTTTCACCAATTTTATAAAGACCTGAAGACTTCACAGGAAGCAAAGGATACCTATCCAGATGACATTCCAAATGAAGAAACTGAAGAGGCAGTACCATTAGTTGTAAAAAGGAGGAACGCACAAAATCCATAAAAGAAGAAAACATGTGATCAAAACGAAAAGAAATAAATATAAAAACAATCCGCCAAAGGAAAGGGTTAATGGACTTTTACAAAAAATAATTAATTGTTTGAATATTAATAATTCACTGCTCTGTAAGATTAGAGAATTGTTAACTTTTTTACAGCTATTCCTAAACACAAAAAATTAAATTTTGTCAATTTACCAATATGTTTGCCAGAGTAAAACTTTTGTGTTTGTATAAATATTTAATCTAGCCTTTGACTTAATTAAACAATATACTACTTAAAGTTTGTTTTTTAACCCTACAAACAATTGAAGTATTTAAAGACAGTATAATAAAAGTTTACTGTTTCAAATCGCAGCTTTCTTCTAGTGTAAAATAGGTGAAGTCCATGCAATTAGTGTAAACCATGTTAAGTCCAAGTCAAAAATATTTTTACATTTTTTTCTAATAAAAGAAAATATTGTTATGTTATTTTGAAGTATATTACCTTTTAAGGTAATACACAAACTAATATTTTAATGAAAATAGGAGGTCTGTAGGAGTAAAATGTCCACAAACTATTAAAAAGTGTAGGTTTCAGATTTACTGAAAACTTCAAACGTGAATATCTCAAAACTATGTTTTTGGACTTAACACTCTTTACGCAGCTGGCACAGGTAATATAAAACGGCTACTATCCATTGTTTTTTTTTAAATATTTTTTTTATAATAGTTATCCAGATTCCATCGATACATTTGACGAGAATATTCCTTACATGCACATATGAAAAGAGGTATCTCTCTTTATTTAGCATCTGTCTGATTTTGCGTGTCACTTAAAATTAGTAACTGACTAGTGGACCCGGCGCGCTTCGCTGCGCATTTCAATAAGTTACCCACGGCTTCGCACGCAAATCTTAAGAACCGAAGTCCTTATATTACTTAGTAAATTTTTTTTTTTTACTATAATAAATTTTAGATTAAATTAGTTATATCTCCGATGCCACGATTGAGCTTGCTTTGTTGTCTCGATCGAGAGAATATGTACACACGGAGTTTTGAGAACCATACTTCTGTCAAAAAAAAAACAACTAAGGTTGATTTTATAACATCTATATATATATAAATGAAACTGTTCGTGTGTAACAGCATCACTCACAAACGGCTGGACGGATTCGCCTAATTTTTTTTTTAATTTGTTCGTCTTGATCTGTAGAAGGTTATAGGATACTTTTTATCCCTTTCCCGATTCAGGATTCCGCCCCACTGGTTACAGAAATACCCGTAAGAAATGCATTGCAGCAAACATATGTTATTAAGTGAAAGAGTCTTTTCAAATTTTTAATCAGCTGTTCTTTGTAAACATATATTACACTTATAGTTTTAAAGCATAGAGTAAGCTTAAGAGAAACGACAAATTTTGTTTAAACTGTTTCTGCAATCACTGTTAAACATAGACTTTACTATCCAGATAATACAATTCAAATTTGACGTAAAAATTCACCTTTAACTGCAATATTTATTTAATATAAACCATGCTCATGCTTGATCAGAAGAGCAATGCAGATATCATAATTACTATCTTACGTTGGCTACAAATATAAAGAATTTCTACGAATATTCTAACTCTGAATTTCTCAAATGAGCAATAGAAAGATGGTTTTAAATACTTCTGAGATAGAATAAGACGACTTTTAATGTTTTAAAACAGGGAATAATAGAATATTCAGGAATGGTTCCTTAGGAACGCAACAGTGATAAAAAACAAAGGTATTAATATATTTTATAAACTTTCCTTATAAAAGTACTCGTAGCTTTATAAATCAGTAAAATCAGTTTAATAGTATTCGTATAGTTTAGTAGTAATAATAGTACTGTTAATCGTGTTTATAAGATAACGATAAATATAGATATTTTATATTTAAAGCATAGTCATGATTTTGATTTTTCTACCTTAGTTCTTGTAAATAGTGTATTATTTATTATTCTTATTTGTTCTATATATTATAATATGTTGAGTTTTTTACTTGCCTAATTAAATATAAAGGGTCAATAGTAAAGCATATTATTTCACTAGATAAAGTTAGGGCTAATAAATCCTCTCTAATACTTAACCTGGAGATCTACAGTTCACAGTTGACTTCCTAACAACTACAAATGGCCGGTCAAGCGGTCTACTAGCAAGGACAGGATTGTTCGGCGGTCACCAATCCAAGGAACTGCTACGCTCGATATGTCTTGACTAGGTTATTTTGCGATAAGCACTTTACCTGCAGATTGCATCACTGGTATATATGAACAATCTACGTATCTGTGGAAACAAAGGAGTATGGTATGACCTTAAACGCTTTTATACTTTTGACAAAGTTGATATAGTTCCTGATATTACATTTCGACCTACTGTGGTACACACGTTCTCCTATAAAATTCTGTATGGTCATATAATACCAGGTTAAAATATTGGCATAAGAGTTCGTATACCTTTAATGGATCGGAATTTAGTTTTTAGTCCTTATTTTGGAGTAATGATCTGATAAATACGAGTTTATAACTACGATAAAACTTGTATAAATACTTGAAACGCTTCTATATAAACTTTTAAAAATTCTGAGAAGTTTTTACGAAGCATGAAAATAATATGTGATTTATGAGTGTATGAACAGCGTTGCACTTGTATTAAATTTACTCCGTGTTGTATGAGCTTTGGGGCTTCTTCAGCCACTACTACTTCGGCGAGGTGCAAGGACTGAAGAAAAATCACCCTGACACAGAATGTCGTGTCTTTCAGTTAAACAGTAGGTCTGTATATCTTAACTGGTGCTGATTACACATTTATTGATGTGTCTGACGGTTGGTTTTAATCGTTTAAAGTTAGTTTTTATAATTTAGTTCTTTTTGATACGATCATATTTTAACCACCACCAAAACAAACGATCGATTTATTTCTAAAGGAAACTTTCTTTATTTATTTCAGGGAAACCCCTGATTATGAACTGAAACAATTCAAACTGGCTCTCGGCTTCCTGAAATTTAAAGTAATTAGGCACCTGTTAATATAAATATTTTAAATGTAACACAGGAACACTATAAACAAATAAATTTCACCAGAAAATTTCAACATTTTATTTTTGTGAACGTTTAAAACTGCTTTAGCTCAAAATACATAAACAGAATACAATCATTCCTGTAAACTCTACTCACAAACAATATCATATATAAGGCGTCATAATAATATAAATGGTGCCTTTTATAAAATGGTTAACATTGTAATCTTGTTCCTATAAATTTGAAACTAAACTTCAAAAATGGGAATTTTTTATTTGTATTAGAAACATATTCATAGAATATGTATTTCAAAACTTTTAAAAACTGCAGTTTATTCAGTATGTAATGAATTGTTTTCTTATAGAACATTTTGTATTCTAGCTTAGTTAAGATGAAAAAGTAATTATGAAATCTTATAAATATTGGTATTTCTCCTAATAACGGATACCGTATATGAAAGTTATAAGGGTATTCATAAGGAGTTTAAGAAAACTACTGTTTACCTAACATCTAAAATGTTTTGAAATTACAATTTTCTTAAAGATATTATTGTAAATGTTTATTCAAAATATTATTTCCTTTATAAATACAAGACGTTAGTAGCCGTAAAGTTTTAAAGAAAATAAAAAGCTTTTTTCAGAACATAGTATTTTATTCATACAATTTGAACGAACGAAAACTAAAAAGAATAAAATCTTAATATTATCTTTTTTAGCAAAAATAATAGTAAAATAAAGGGCGTTATAGAAGGAAAATCAAAGTAGACCTTGTTGAAGACCATAGTAGAAAATAATATTAGTTAAAAAAAAAAAATAATTTTAAATTTCTCTAAATACAAGGAAGGGTTCCCCAATAAAAGTATGGTGTTAAATTTATAGTTTCTAAGACCACAACTTATTGTGGCCTATTAAATAAAGACTGACTATTAATTTGTAATTGATCATTGTCTTATTCATTCAATTTGAATCAAGCGTTTGATCTCTTCTCATTTTTCACTAAAGTGTGTCGTCAAATACATAAAATTCAATATTATACATTGTGGTACCTCGTGTTCTGCTTGAGTTATATACCCATGGAATGGTGGCATATTAAATTTGACAAAAACTTACCCAATACATTTTTGCTGTAAAACGGCAATTTAAATGTAATGGAATTTCACCTCAAATTCTTTACAAAATTATTTCAGCGCTCAATTAATTATAAAATATACGTATTGGCATACTTCATGCTAGAAATAGAACGGATGTATCTGCTTCATTACTTTGCAGTACAGCTTATACTACTAACGCTGGGAGAACCACTTACAATGAGTGTGTCGGATCGATAGCCTAGATTAAACTTATATTATGCAAATATATCTGACAACGTTTCTAAAGTACTTTAAATTCCTGAAGTAATTCGTCCCGGAAACTGAAGTAACTGTGGAATAAATAAATATTCTGCAAGCCTGTGTATGTATAGTGTATGTATACTCAATTATAAATCATAGGAACCTTAATACAATATTTTAAAAATGCCTATAAGAGAAACATACGAGTATACAATTCCTGGAAGAGCAAGATGTCTTACAGCTACTAATATATAATACAATTATTTAAATGAACGATAGTGCTGTTATAACAGAAAGTTACGAATAACATATAATGGTACGTTACAGCTTATCAAACTTGAACAGCAAGAGAGAATAGCGTGTAAGGATCGGCAGAGCAAGGCGGTACGGTTCGGTAACCTGGAGTCTCCAGGGAGTGTTGAGCCAGTTGCCAGAATTCCAGCAGTGCTGCAACAAGCTGCAATTTACAGTAGGATTTCCGATTGTTTCCTTCTATTTAAATAAACATGTATTATATTCATTAAAGCTTAAAACAAATGTAAACAAAATACTTGCCGTCAAAATTGCTGTGATACTGACTACTGGATACGAAAAAAATATTCTGTAAACTGTTTTGACTAGGAGTGTTCAATAGCTGTTCAGCCTAAACATAGATCGCATTACTAAGCTCGCATTACTAAGCTTTAGTTACTCTTTATTTCAGGTCATGTTAGATAATTAATCTGAGTGCAGTTAATTTAATTTCGGCAAGTAAATTATTACACGCGATTTGCTTATTATATGCTGCAAAACAAAATTTTGGAAAACTAGAAGTTAGTAATTTTATAGTTAATTAAAACATTTATTTAAATATTTTCCAAATTGTATAAAACACATTATAAATATCTTTATTGGATTGAAATGTATGTCTTTCTACCTGAGTTATAACTCCAGTTGTTTTATCACTTTCTTAAATTTATATTCGTAACCTAAATTATTAATTTATAAAAAAAAACACTATAAGTATATTATTTGAGTTTAATACTTGTATTCTCATTGAAGTCTTTATATATTTTTTTTTTTTTTTTTTTTTTTTAGGGAGAGGCAGGAAAAATGCAATTACGCACACAGGTGGCCAGCCTGTAGTGTGGCACTCCCCTAAAAACGGGTTTACCCACTAAAAAACCTCCTCTACTCTTTAGGATTCTAACCTGGGATTGTTTATCACATTACTTCAGGCTAGGCCTAAATTTGGCTTAAGCCCGTGGGGCTCGCTCCTTATCCAGCCGCTCGGTCAAGGGATCTGGGCCACTTCGCGGTCCAGATCGGGTCTCTTTTCCAGGAGGATGCCCCGGACGAACTGTGACAAACAATCCCAGTTCCCCTCATCCTCCATTATCTTTTCGCAGACCGTATCCACCGAAAAAACCCCGAGTTTTCTTGTGGCCTCCAGGCGGGGCCTTTCCCAACGCGGACAGCGGAAGAAGGTGTGTTCCGCGTCGTCGGGAACGCCCGGGCAGTAGATGCAATCCGGTGAATCGGTCTTGCCCATCCGGTTCAGGTACGACTTGAAATAGCCGTGACCTGTCAGGAACTGCGTGAGGTAGTAATCCACCTCGCCATGCCGCCTTTCGACCCATGGTTGAACCTGCTCGATGAGTCGCGCAGTCCATCGTCCTCGGGTTTCGTGCTCCCAGCTGTGTTGCCACTGCTGGAAGGTTCGGGCACGCTCTTCGGATCTTGCTGCGTCCTTGCCGATCTCGCCTTGTCTCTGATAAATCGCCTTCCTCTCCCCTGCCAAGAGCTTGACAGGGATGACTCCGGCAACCACCAGGACGGCAGGCTCGGATACTGTCCGATAGGCAGAACACACCCGGAGCGCAGCTTGACGCTGAACCCGGGCGAGTCGCAACCTATAACATTCCTTGGTAAGAGCGTCTGCCCACACCTCTGCCCCATAAAGGAGTACGGACTGGACTGCGGACATCAATAACCGTCTTTTGCTGGACCGAGGACCCCCAACATTGGCCATCAGCTTACTAAGATAAGAGACCACCTTAGCAGCCTTGTCCGCCGAACGGAAGATCTGGTCTCTCCAGCTAAACTTATTGTCCACCATGACTCCGAGGTACTTGGCGGCACGCGTTGACTGGACCACTTCCCTTCCCACTCGCAGCGGGACGACGGTGTCAATTCTTTTCTTTGTGAGAATCACGATCTCCGTCTTGCTCAGAGCAAGCGAAGTCTTTATATTACTAACAGTGTATTTTAAAATAAAGTGTTAAACTAGTTTAATACATCCATCAAGTCACCAAGAAAATCACCTGAAATTAAAATGTTATAGAGATTTTAATAGTACGGGTTTTTCCGGGTAGAGTTTATTAGGATAAATCCAGTAATCCCTTATAGGTATCCATAACCAATAATACACTACACTTAAAACCAATAATTCGCGGTACACACCAAGAACCAGCAATCAAATCTGTACACTTGAAGCCTTGCATCTCAAGTTAACAAAACATTCTATCAGTCTGATCTTTTTAATCAAAACTGGTATAATTTATAATATAAGGTATAAGGTATAATTTCCCAAAGGTTTTCTCTCAAAGCGCCTGTTTACAGTGATTAAAACCGGTAACATAGTTTCTTCTGTCTATTAAAAAGAAAACTTGCTTATCATATCCCCAGATGAACCCGAGAGGGCTTTTCATGCCTTTTTTAGAGTTTCTACCTGACCCACTGTTGAAATTATGGGCACATAACGGTTAGGATAAACAAAATGTCTAATTTATGAAAATTAGAAATTTTCTAATTTTCTAATTAATTGTTGTTTGAGTTATTAAACTCATACAACAATAAATTACCCTCTCAGAAACAAAAACATGAATGTAAAACACATAATTGCCACCTTGAAACATTTTAACACCTAAAGTCTGAGCTATGGAAAAATACTGCCCAGTACCACAGACTGGATTTAGTTTAAATTACGGCACTAGCTTTTATGCAGGGTGTTCTAAAAATGGTCAAATACTTTTGTGACTGGTAGTAATTAAGATCCCAAACGAAAAATGTTTTGTAAACATAGATAGAGAAATGTGTCGTTTAGCAGCTAGCGGCCATGTTGTATTTTCTCATAAAATAAATTATTATCTTCAAACCCCTAAAACTACAGATACTAAAATTTGCAAATATGCTATGGCAAATAAGAGGAAAACGTAAATGAATGTGTGATTTGCTTCTATATTAACAAAATGGCGCCTGTTAAAAAGTCAAATAACAAAAAAAAGAACTAGTGTACTTTTAAAATTATAATTAAAAATGTATTTTTTAATATATAAAAAAAAAACTTAAAACATTTCAGCTATTTTGCCTTTATATATCGATTTCAAAGGTGATTTTCCAACGAAATCTGTCAACGCGTAAGCGAGCACGACTTCTTTAAAAGTACCCTTCCACAAGCCTGATGAATCTCAACTGTGACTTGTATTGATAATCCCGGCTTGTGCAGGGATACCTTCCGGCGAGCTAGGGTAGGTACTAGAACCTAGTTTAGGTACTAGAACCTAGGTAGGTACTAGAACCTAGGGTAGGTACTAGAACCTAGGGTAGGTGCTGGAACCTAGGGTAGGTACTAGAACCTAGGGTAGGTACTAGAACCTAGGTAGGTACTAGAACCTAGGGTAGGTACTAGAACCTAGGGTAGGTACTAGAACCTAGGGTAGGTACTAGAACGCTAGAGTGCGCGAAATTAAATCTGGTTACCGACGTTTAACTGACATGTTCACAATATTATTTATTTCTTTTTGCTGACGAATAAAAATGTCAAATTTTACAATCCCATATGTACTTAGTATGTTTAAAAATGTATTTGATGTGATATTTTCCCGTTGCTAAAATGTTTATCCATAAGAAAAATTAAAAAAAATATTTTATAATTCTCAGACAAATCCGGAGTGACATATCCGTCATCGAACTCAATTGTTGCTTGCTCAATGCAAACTTTTAAACCTCCCTTTAAAAGTCCTTTAGTATTAAAGTATCGTAAGGATATTTGAACGGGTATTAACTTATGTTTGTAAATCATACAGACAGAAATGAAATGTTTCCAGCCCCTAGAGGGATAGACTTCGTGAACGCTCAGCTGTAAACGATTCTGTTGCAACGTGTCCTTGACCTTCTTTTATTAATTATATTTAATGACAAAAGGGTAGAAATAAAAGTATTAACAATCAGCTACATATGAATTAATAAACACAATACATCGCCTTTGTAATTGTATTTTACTAATGAAAAAGTTGACAGTCAAATATGGCATGATTTATCAAACGAATAATATTCAGTGTCCAGTGAACTTTAACTCAACGATGTCACTAGCGTAACACACCGTAGAATTATCACTATAATTACATAGAAAGTTTTAATGTGGCAAAGTAATTAACACTTTCCGAAAGGAAAACTTACAGAGACAATTTAAAGAGTGAGGCAATTACTTTGTCCGTTGACTTAAATTAGTTTTCTGAAACTATAATAACAAAAACTACTAAATAAGTCAAGTTGGGGTTTGTGTCAGTAACAGTAACCTCACGGCCTCTCTACTCCAGGCCAATCTCAGTTTACAAATAAAACCACTTCAGGAGTTCTTAGTTTAATTGATATTGCTTTTATATCACCCAAAACAGCCAAACATACAATTTTAAGCTTGTGCGATGTTCACTATATGTCGCTGTTTGTATGTCTTGAAATTGGTGTAGCATTTTACACCATACATATACTTGATTCCAAAGTAAGTAAAATCAAGTTCATAATAACTTACTACATCCTAGATAAATCTCCTATATTCAGAACTAAAATATATAGAGAGAATCTAGAATCTCTCTAAACATTGTAGTTTTGTATAAGTTAAATTAATATAGGGTATAGTAATCTAGAATTCCAAACTCTTAAAATCTTCCATATTGGGATGTAGTCAAACAATAGAATGGGACTATATTGGTGACGTCATCATTTATAGGTGCCTTATAGTCACCAAAGGCTATATTTTTACTTAAAAAAAATTACTCAAAATTAATGACGAAAATACGGCTCTGTCTACCTTATCATGCATTGGCAATATGTCTTGATACATTGGCTCTTTTACTCTTATCCTGCCTTGGTTTTTTTATAAAAAACGTAACGATCACTCAATATTCTCATACAATCCCGGCTGGGAAAGTATACAGTTTGCTGTGCTCAAAGAAATGTGGCAATATATCACTGAAACCTATTGCATTGGCAAAATGTCTTGTTAAATTTCTTTACAGGAAGTTATACAGTTTGCTGTTCTTGAATAAATTTGTCAATGTGTTATAAAATGCTAATGCAATGAAACGATTTCGCCTTATACCAATTTGCTCTAGCTACAATACTTTATAAATAATTTTTCTCATAAATGCTTTCGCTCTTTGCTCAGCACTTCAGCCAGGATACAACGATATGTCATGCAGTATATACATCAAAATAGACACTACTGTATAACAAGGTTCCTTAAGGGCAGTCTGACATGAAAAAAATTTTTTTTTGGGGAATTTTGGTTTTTTATTTATTAATATTCTTTAGAATTTTCTCTTTAAAATGGTATATTATAATATACCTTATTACTATAATATTAACCTTATATAAAAAATATATATATATAAGGCTTGCAACTGTTGTTTGGCGTTGAGCACCACTCCTTATAGTAAAACAACAATCTATAAAATAGATATTAATTGGTTTTGTTATGTTGGTACTGTTTTGCTTTTAGTCTGGTTTTAGCTGATATCACACACTGTCAGCAATATGACAGATGTCATCTGTTGTTATTATTTTATGTTGGAGGTTATTATTGTGAAGTTTTGAAATACTGTGTTTTGTGATTTGCAAGTTTTCCCTGTTGTTTTTATTTGTAAAGGAGTTTTATTGTAATTGAATGTAGATTAAAATGGGTAATAAGAAGAGAGTAGGAACTAAGAAACTATGTTACAAGAAGAAGACTGTTGTTCGTAGCAAGAAAACAGTAGTAACTTCAGGTAATTGAAGAGGATAGGCCTAGAACACCCCAAAGTTGTTTCCACATCCAATGAGAAATTGAGCCCTAACCTAGCCTGCTATGATAATTCAACTGATACCTTACAGTATGACATAGTAAACATTGTACAGCTAGAATCAGTTTTGAAAGATGTTGCAGTGTGTAGGGTTTGTCATGGCAACCTATCATTTAGTCGAAAACCATTAGCAGGGCTCGCAGTACAAATTTCCGTCTCCTGTAGCTGTGGCATGACAAAAGCTTTTGACAACTGTCCCAAAGCAACAGATATTAGGCCTAGGCCTATTGAGGCACCAAGCAAAAGTTTCACAATGCTACTATGAACTATGAACCTAAGGTTAGTATACGGCTTGCGTGTAATAGGAAAGGGCTATACTGTCTGCCCAAACTCTTTGCGGCATGATGAAATTTACCCGCTCCGCCCAGCAAGTTCAATCAACATGAACAGTTTTTGTCCAGCCATGTAGAAAGTGTGTGTGAAAAACTCTATGAAGAGAGCAGTGACAGAAGCAGTTATTGAAAATGGAAATTCTAATGACTTATGTGTTGCGGTTGACGGAAGCTGGCAAAAGCGAGGCCACACCTCGCTAAATGGCGTTGTCACAATTACTTCAGCAGATACGGGTAAAGTAATAGATATTTATTCAATGTCAAAATACTGTAACTGCCCTCAGAGAACAAGCAACCAACACTTAGAAATATGCAAGGCAAATTATGTAGGTAGCAGTGGAGGTATGGAAGCTGAAGGTGCGACTGCAATGTTCAAAAGATACCGAGACTAAATACGGTGTTCGCTATGTGGAGTACCTTGGAGATGGTGACTCTTCCAATGGCTATGCAGCAGTTGTGGCAGAAGCACCATATGGCCCAGATGTGTCCATTCAGAAGTTGGAATGTGTAGGACACGTCCAGAAGAGGATGGGGACAAGAATAAGGGACTTTATCATGAAAAATAAAGGCTTGAAGCTTTCTGACGGAAAATCTCTTTCTGGGAAAGGTAGGCTAACAGGGAAGGCGATCCAAACAAATCCAAATATACTATGGACTAGCCATCCGTAGGAATACACACAGCGTGGGAAGCCATGAGGCGAGCAGTTTTGGGCGTTGTACTGTCATGTTCAGTCTACTAACGATACGCCTTTACATATTTTATATGCCCAGACACCGAAGACACATGGTGTAAGTATAACAAAGCCGCCAAAGAAAAAACTAAATATGACCACAGCCAGCATTTTTCACCTCTCACCTGTTCTAATGAAAAGCAATCAAACCTATTTTTAAATCTTTGTGCAGGCCTAGAACTACTCAGAAAATGTCTCAAAGGAAAATCTCAAAAACCTAATGAGTCCTATGAATAATGTCATTTGGGCTCGGCTCCCTAAACGCACCTTTGTTACACTAGGTGCTCTTAGGCTAGGTGTCTATGAGGCAGTCCTATCATTCAATGATGGGTACAGCTCCAAAGTGAAAGTTTTAGAGCACATTGGGCTAGAACCAGGACTGAATATGCGGTTAGCTTTAAAACGTCTCGACACCCAGCGGATTCGCAAAGCAGATAAAGCGGCTACCGACATTGAAAAAAAAATCAGGCAATCAAGGACTTTAGCCAAAAGGAAGCTGGAGGATCTGTATCAAGAAGCAGAGGATCCAGACAACCCTTCCTACAGTGCAGGCCATCATTAAACCAAGGTATGAGTCCAAAATATGCTACCTTCTTGCTTTTTCTTGATTTGCCGAAACTTGTTATTTTTTAACTTTGGGGCCCTATAACTCAAAAACTACTAGGCCTACCCCAGTCAAATTTTATACAGTATTCTACTTACTATTGCCTAGTTCCCCTCATGGGAATTTATAAATATCTCTTGTCAATGAGGCACAGTAAACATTTTTTACTTATAAAAAAGTTAGTTAAAAACAATAAATTATAAAAAAATTATAACTTTTTTAATTTTTTTTTCAAATTTAAAAACCTCATGATAAGACCTAGATTATAAGCTATTTAATAAGTAAAATAAAAATCAGGACTCTATCTATAACCATTACAGAGATATAGGTTCCCAAGTTAACATTATGTTCTTATGGAGGTCGGACTGCCCTTAAGATTGTCAGGATTATATTTGTTTCGTCGTTTCCCTTAATTTGGTTGTTTCATGTGTTTTCTGAGTGAATGTAGTATCATATCATGATGTATGATACATACACAAACATACGTGAGAACTCTCTCAGTGACAACTGCGAGATGGGTTTCCCATTGCCTCGCTTCGTTTTTCTCATCTTGCCGAGCTATATTATCTTATATTAACACCTATCCCACTTTCATTCTTCATCTTCAGGCAGGATGCATAATGTACTATACGCAAAAAACATGTAAATTAGTATTATAAAGCTAAGACGCAATTGCTTATGACAGTGTTTAGTTTTTGTCTCCTTACTAATTTGTATCCTGTATTGTTTATCAGAATACAGTATCATGCCGTGTGCGATACATGAATAAACGTGCCGATGTGACAGCTTCCGCAGTGGGAAATAAGAGATGTGGTTTCATTACCTCGCCTCGACTCTGTCACATTTCCTTGCATCGTTATTCTTCTCACAACACCTACTAGGCGTGTTTTATACTGCCAGTCAGGACACGGCGATGTGTAATGTTCCATACTTACATATCTAAGTCGCTTTACTGATTACGCACATGAAATAACTTAATAATTACTTAATAACTAGCCGCGACAAATTTCTACGTTTTTCTGCCCGTCTGTCTGTCTGTAAACACTCTAGCAACCATATTTTTAGTCCGATGTTTCCAAATAATAGTGTTTTTATTCAATTATACTGTTGACCCACAAATACAGTAGATTATATTATTAAAATTGATATTCTCTTAGATATTCCATATATTCATGCTAATGAGTAAAACATTTTTAGTTAATAAAATTAAATGGTGGTTGAAAGAGATTTTAATAGTCTTCGATTATAACATAATGTATCCAACACAAGTGTTTAGAAGAAAATATGCTTAAATGTTGTGTGCGTGTATAACAGATATTAATGGACATGTGTATTTCTTTAATTTTATACACACACTGATACATAGCCTATTATGGCTTAATGTTCTTGAATTGTATGATGTACGTTTAAATTCTGAATATTCAACTGTAATAGTGTCAGTGTAATACGTGTTGGGACGAAGCCAGTCAATAAACCAATTACTGACTAAACACTGGTGAAATATCTGTTGGTGAATCCAGGATATTTTTAATATCATCTGTCTTGTGTCAGTCCGAGGGAAGAAAAGGGTGACTAGGAAGGTTTTTAACTTAGGTGTGGTAGTACAGATGCTAATTAACAAAATAATTTAATTATTAAAAACAAATGAACAAATATGCCAGTTAAATGGGAATGGAACAACCTGTTCAGCGAATGTGGTGGTCTAATAGTAATTATCTAGTAGATGTAATTAATTAATTGATAAAAGTCCTCAAATAAGTTTTGAAGTAATAATGTAACGTACTAATCAACTATTAACAAACACAGCAAAAGTAGGTAATTACCTATGAATAGTAATAACGTAAATAAACAGAATATTATAGTTATCACGTATGAATTGTTATAGCGTAAGTAAACAGTCCATTAAATCCTATACACTCGTCGAGAATTATTAGAGGTTACATCAACTCTGCATGTGCGATCAATAGTGTGAAAACTGAACAGACCATACTAACAGCTCAGAGGTACTTTTATTAGTGCATTGTTACGATCTTCGAGGAAAGGAGCTAAAAGAATGGTTGCTACGGTCATATATTTTATTACCTTGGCAGGAAACAGAATCATTAAATTTAATAGTGTTTTGCCCAATACAATTTCTTATTGATTTACAGCTCTAGTGCATTCTATGTTCTTTATCGCTAAAAGTTAAGGTTGGAGGAGGTTCTATGATCAATATAAAACTAATTTACCTTATTATATATGAAATCTATGTACAGATCTATGTCAATAGAGAAAGTTTTAAATCTTAAATAACAATCTTAACATTATAATTTTTTGTTCAGAATATACTGTTTAAAAACCCATTTTATTATAACTATTTGCACCAGATATATATTGTATTGTTGTAGTTAATACTTGAAAACAGGAACAAAAGAACGACCGCCTGATTAAAGTTGGTTCCTAATTTTGTAAAATCGAATTAAAATCAATTTCTAAAAATTAGAAATAGTTCCATAGCCAGCTTTGATAAAAACTGAAACAAAATGATAATAATATGCTGTTTAGTAATGTTTTTCCTGTTATAAAAGAACAAAACGAGATAGGTGTGGCGAGCGACAAAGCACGGCAATGTAACATCCTCACCTCGGATTTGTCTCTGTTGTAACTTTCACAAATTGTCATGTTTGTTCTTGTACATCACGTGGCACGTTGTGTCCTGCTATAACATGCAGAATAAACACTTAGTAGTACTAAGTAAGATGTTAACTAAATTATTAGCACAGTTATAGTTATTCACGTTAATTTGTTTGCATCTCGTTTATTTCGTTCACTACCTCTCTTATTATAAATCAAGCGCAAAACAGGATATGTTACAGTCTTGTTTTATGAGTTTTGATGGACACAGTATAACAAGGCATAACAAACAAACTGCAGGTGTGTCAGTATCCATGAATCAATACTACTCACACATTGTGAAATTCTGGTGACAGGGACAATGATAGATTATAGCAACCAGATGTTGTCTTACAGACATTGACCCACGAAGATAACAATGTTAATTTTACCACTTTGGATATTATAATTATATAGCTGTAAAAGTATCGTCCTGGATGCGACGCAATTGAGTTAAATTATTTGTTTTAATTATTTTCCTTGATATATTGTAAAAAATATACTTTTAACACTTCAAACCCTAGTATTATGTGGGCTCCTGCACCCGTGTATGAGTGATGTTTAGATTTTCTGTACTTTTTAAAGTTTCATTAAGCATTTTATATTAAAAATAAATTACATTTGTTCAACTATCGATTGTTGATTTACTTTTTATAACCACGTGCAGTCATGTTGCCTTCCGTAGAATCTTGCCCCGAGGGATCAGTTTTCATGAAATTTTGTATTTATAGGATTGTAGTTGTGTGCAAGACAACAAATTAAGATATATCTTTCATAATCACTAAGTGAAAGAACATTAAGACCCAGTATCACACTAGTAACTTGTAACCAAATTGGAAACTAATTTTGTAAACTCTATCCAATTATAAACACAGAAAGAAAATATGACGTTTTTAAATATATATGCCATTGTATAATATTATGAGTAGAAAGCTGTGAATTTATACAAAAGTTCAAAGGCATCCTTTTTTCACAGAAAGACATTAAGAGGGAAAAAGAGAATAGATATTTTAAAGTGCGGAGTTTACACTAATGTAAGCTTTTAAATCTGTATTTAGACTATTTGACGCATTGCATTTATAATCCAATAGATATAAATATGTGTGTATCATACAAACATAACAATCACTGTTAGAAAAATTGTAGAATAATAGTTATTTCAGATACCAAAAGATGAGAAAGAGGTAATTATTTACACATCACAGAATATTTATAATGCATATCGATTGCGCCTTTATCTACGAGTATGTTCAAAAGTGTAGTAAAGCAATAATTCAAGATAAAAACAAACTGCTGACTTTTAGCTTGATATTGAGTATTTTATGTGCCAAAATATGTACTATGGAATATGCCGGTAATTTTTACACCAAATGTTAAATTTTTCTATACAACTGACTGATTTCATTCAACTAACTATATAATTTATACTGTAAAATCTTGTCATTTTTTGTTGGAACAGAATATTTATTTTGCTGGAAATTTCAGACTATATTTTAAGACCAAAAGCAAAATTAAAGAATTCTAGGCCTACTAGTCCTAAGTCAACGGTAGAATAGAATGTTCCTCCACAAAATCTTTTACCAGCAGCTTTAGTTGGTCATTATTTTTGACAATCTACTAAACATGGTTGTGTGCCGTTAGACCTTAAATATTGTAAATTAAACGATATAATTTATGATTTCAATATATTAAATTATTTACTGGATGGAGGTCTTCAGAACAATCTTGTGTTGAATATCTAAATATTAATCTCTTTTATAGTAATATAAAAGACAAAATTCCTATTAAACTCTAATGATAAAGAACACGGTATAACACAGTTTCTGCATGTTTTTCACTCCACGTTGGGGTTATGAGGATTGTCAGTAAACTAGTGTAGCCTACATTGCATTGGGTCAGACATAACAAACTGTACTCGAGGAGAAAGCTGGGAACTTGTTTTTGAAAATGCAGGCTTTACGGATTGTTTTTTATGTTTAAATAGTCAAATGACTGTATACACCAAATCCTCAAACTAGAAGTCGTAGATGGAGACACGATACCAGTCATCAGTTAAATACGGTTCATTCTAAGCTGAAAGTGTTCGGTGACGACAAATATTTTAATCTAATCAATCATAATTTTTGATACGTTACTAAATGCATTGTAAATTTTTTTTTTTAAATTGTGTTTTAAGAAAGTTCGGTCAGGGAGAAATTTCTCCTATAATTGTTAACTGCAAGTTGAGATTTAAAAGAAAATACACCAAATCCTCAAACTAGAAGTCGTAGATGGAGACACGTGACCAGTCATCAGTTAAATACGGTTCATTCTAAGCTGAAAATGTTCGGTGACGACAAATATTTTAATCTAATCAATCATAATTTTTGATACGTTACTAAATGCATTGTAAATTTTTTTTTAAATTGTGTTTTAAGAAAGTTTGGTCAGGGAGAAATTTCTCCTATAATTGTTAACCGCAAGTTGAGATTTAAAAGAAAATACACCAAAATCCTCAAACTAGAAGTCGTAGATGGAGACACGTGACCAGTCATCAGTTAAATACGGTTCATTCTAAGCTGAAAATGTTCGGTGACGACAAATATTTTAATCTAATCAATCATAATTTTTGATACGTTACTAAATGCATTGCAAATCTTTTTTTAAATTGTGTTTTAAGAAAGTTCGGTCAGGGACAAATTTCTCCAATAATTGTTAACCGCAAGTTGAGATTTAAAAGAAAATACACCAAATCCTCAAACTAGAAGTCGTAGATGTAGACACGTTACCAGTCATCAGTTAAATACGGTTCATTCTAAGCTGAAAATGTTCGGTGACGACAAATATTTTAATCTAATCAATCATAATTTTTGATACGTTACTAAATGCATTGTAAATCTTTTTTTTAAATTGTGTTTTAAGAAAGTTCGGTCAGGGAGAAATTTCTCCAATAATTGTTAACCGCAAGTTGAGATTTAAAAGAAAATACACCAAATCCTCAAACTAGAAGTCGTAGATGTAGACACGTGACCAGTCATCAGTTAAATACGGTTCATTCTAAGCTGAAAATGTTCGGTGACGACAAATATTTTAATCTAATCAATCATAATTTTTGATACGTTACTAAATGCATTGTAAATTTTTTTTTAAATTGTGTTTTAAGAAAGTTCGGTCAGGGAGAAATTTCTCCAATAATTGTTAACCGCAAGTTGAGATTTAAAAGAAAATAGGATGGGAGGTATTTGCCAACGGTATGCGTTACAACAGGCACTTGGTAGTAAACTTTTCAGGCTTCATGTTTTTTAATGGTACTTCTGTATTGTCTGAAAAGTTTTCGTTTGAGATTCTCTTGACTTAATGCTAGGCTTCAGACACATATTTGAGTTTTGACGTTTAAATATTTCTTGACACCTTTTACTTTATTTTTAGCCAAATTTTTAACTTAACGTTTTAATTTTTTTTCAAAGGTGTGCGGATATTAATATTTAGCAAATCATTCTTTTGATTTAAAATGAGTTTATAGCGAAGGTAAGTCTCCGCAAAGCTACTGTCTCATTATTATAAGAATTGTTATTTGATCAAAAAGCTACGCTCTGTAATAAAAAAATATTTCTATTTACTGTGCCATGGTTTTTATTACTACATTTATGTATGTAACATAAAATGTGATTTTTATATTGCACGAAACAGGTTACTTGGTTTAAAAAACTAAAATTTGTTATTGCGTTTTGGCATTACATGCATTATTAAAAGTTATTCTAACGTATAAAAGTTTATCATACATTCAGAGATTTTATTGGAGTTAAAATAGTTAAAAAAAAAAAAAAAAAAAAAAAAAAAAAAAACTGTATTAGTATTCCGACTGGAGATCAATGTTACTCCTAACTTCTTGTTTGAACTTGAAATTCTAGGGAAGCGTGTCCACTTGCTGATGGTTCTGGAGTTCTGACAAGTCCTAAGCTGCCATAAAAACTTCTTCTTGTATACTCTCCTGTAACTATTGACTTACTATTTCCTTATTTAAATAAAAGAAACATAAATATGACATATAACCTCAAAATTATACCACACAATACAACAACATTCAGCAAAATTATCTAACATAATAAAAGTGCTGGTACGTTATTACTGTCAAGTAACATAGCAACAGAAAAGTTATGTGATAGGTTATCCAATCAAAAAGTAAAACATTAAATGTTTTTTTCAGTTTCTTTTGTATAATAAATAAATCTTTTTGTCACAACACAACCCTTACCTAAGCAATCCTTGTTAAACATTTTTAATATAATTTTTATGAATTTTCAGACCTCACTATCCTTTTTACATGTAGAATTTTCTCAGAAACCATTGGATGTCTGCAAATGTTTACAGATACTATTTTCCTTTATCCTCATCGTCTTCAGTGAAAGTTCAATTATTTTATTTAATGTGAATTCTGAGTTTAGATCCATTTTGCCTTAAGCTTAGTGTAGCAAAAGAAATATGACATTGTTAAGGACTTGACTCCTGAAATATGATGTCCACGTCCGTCTGAGGAGATCGAAGAAAAGAAATAGTCGGCGACGATGACGTTCAAAAATGTTTAATCTTCCCTTCACTTCATTTTTAGTTAAAGCATTGCAATACAACTTTAACGAGTAATACTACAACATGATGCCAGCTGTCTAGGGTATAGAATCTCACAATGGGTGAATATACAGTAGCTGATAAATTAAAATCAGAGAGGGCGGCCGATGTTACACAAGGTATCGAGTGAATGTCTTTCTGCCGAAACCTCTCGACTCACCTCTCGCTGTGTCTGCAACTCGACTCGTACAATCATGTACCGTAGTAGTTGAGATGACGATGACGGTCGTGTACAATAACCGCCATTCTACTCACCCCCCTACTCAACTAATGTAAATCAGGCTTTATTTTGAATTCAGTTGTTTTCGGTTTAATAGTTTTCGTATCTGCAGCTTTTAAAGAGATAGATAGACAAGTTGTCTATCAGAATTTCTCAGCCAGTCTCCTACACTGGCTAGGATAGTTCTGCAAGATCTCAAGCTCGAACTGAGAACGCTGTGTTACGACTTGTATTACTACCGTACCTCTTTCATCATACATTAAGGAACCAACAGGTCCTTCTCATAATCATGTCGTCGTCTGTCTGTCCGTCTGTGCGATAACTCTTGATAGAGAGGTTCTGGTGACTTGAAACTTGGTACATAGGTTCCTCTTGTTCTAAGGAAGATCTAACATTGGTTTTAGTGTTAAAGAGTGAAAGGCAACAATGTTTACTTTAAAAAGGGCAAAGGTCCAAGCGCCTAGTCATATGCAATACATGCAGTACAGCAAACACATGTTATTGCAGACGCTGGGTAGAAGGCGCTCTTAAAAGGTCCATTGCGGTTTGTCTGCAGCCGAATCCTTCGAACTTTTGATACTTTGTCGTATCGGTTTATTGGTGTGCAATAGTTTTATTTATTTGTATATCAAGTAAAGTGTTTTATGCTAAGTTGGACACGTTTATAGTAAATACAAATAATAGTTTTTCTAAGCTATTAAACATGTTATAAGGAAATATGAAAGACACTCGACGCTATCACAACTCCTGCTAAGGAGGTCGTGAGCTCTTGTACAACAGCTTGTGCGTCGCCGCCTCGCCCATCCGTATCTCCCGCACCTGCTCTATCGGCTTCAACGCCTACGCCTCTCACATCTGATGCCCATACTTCCGAGCAACCAACGACAACAGAAGACCTGGAAGCTGAGAATGCACAACTCAAGAAGCGAATAGAAGACCTTAGTTTTCAGCTTGAGTGTGTGATCGACCACACAATCAAAAATGATGCCCGTCTTCTCCAATATACCAGTGAGATCTTCTCGACCAACACTTCGGAGAGTGTCAAACCAGTCATTGGAAACACGGAGACATCTCAGGAAACACCAGCAACACTAAAAGATTGCTCTGTACATTGTGACCCTGTGTCAACCAACTACGAACGAAGCGCAGAAGATAGAGAGCTAATTGACAGCCTCAAAACGACCATCCAGGTTTTGGAAGCGGAGTTGGAATGCCTCAGATCGGAATGCAAACTATGCATGTGCAAGAACAGTGGTCCGTGGTCGACTTATGTTAAAAAGAGGAGCCTGCCAATAGACTTGCAAAATAAATTCCTACCTCTTGACTCGGACAATAATGAACGGAAAACAAACAAACTGGAGAAGAGACAATCTACACAAAATAAAAACAAAAAGAAGAAAAAGAAAAAAGTAAACACTGGAACTGGACACTGGCAAACAAAGAAAAAGAAGGACCACGCCCCACTCAATGTAGAACCAAAGTCTATCGAGCAGGTGCCAAGTGAAATTACATTCTCGTCAATGCTGATTGTGGGCGACAGCCATGGCAGACACCTGGCGGGCATGGTTCGGGACCTCATCGGCGGGGGCCCTAAAGTGACCGGCGTGTGCAAGCCAGGGGCCGGACTCCTTGACGTCGCGTCTTCCAGGCCTTCTTCAGATGACCACCGTCCTCATCGCCGGTACAAACGACATTGCCAACGGTCAGCGATCAAACATCTTCCGCCATCTGGAGCGGGTTTTACAAGACAGAATGGGGGCGTCTCGGGTGGTGGTGTCGACTGTCCCTCATCGGCACGACCTTCCTGCTTGGCATCCAGTGCATCGCGATACAGATAATGTGAACAGGCATATTGAAGAAATAGCTGCTCGTCATGCCGGGGTTAAAGTGTTAGATTTTAACAAAATACCCAGACGCATGTTCACACGCCACGGGATGCACTTGCGAATGCCTGGCAGGCGGCTGCTGGCTAGACACCTCCTTCAATGCCTGCACCAATTTGCTGACGGCGGGGTGACCTCACCGCCTACGCCTGGCGCTGCCATCACTCGTTCCATGGCGGCTGCTGATGGGTCCTGTGGATCGCCTGCGAGGGTGCCGGTCATGCTGCAACAGCTATTCAGAAGCAGTAAGGGCCCAGCTGTCGGCGTCAGCAGCACCTGCGACGCCGCCTACTCCACCTCCGCAGCCACTTCCTTCTACAACGGCCCTGCCAGCGTCTCCACCGGCACCTGCGACGCCGCCTACTCCACCTCCGCAGCCACTTCCTTCTACAACGGCCCTGCCAGCGTCTCCACCGGCACCAGTAGTACATATTTCTCAATCTTTTTTAGTAGGGACTCCACTCCAAGTACCCATACAAATTTGACTGACAAGCAAAAAACAATAAAAACACAAATCTCAAACAATTTCAAAATTTTCACCAAAACGCACAAATTGCCACAAATAAAGGAGATGAGCTCCTCCTCATGTGTGAGGAGCTCAATCCTGATTTGCTAGTTGTAACCGAGCACGGTTTTTAACAACAGCAACATTTAAAATTTCAAAATTCAAAATTATGAATTGGCAAATTTTTATTGCCGCAACTCCTTCAAAGGAGGAGGTGTAGCAGTTTTTCTAAAAAACGAAATCTCCTTTACCCCCCTCACCCTTGCCAAACCTACAGACAAAGACTTTGAACTCACGGGGGTGAAAGTACAAACAAAAAACTCAAATTTTGATCTGATTGGCTTATATAGGTCCCCCAGCGGAAACGAAGCATCTTTTTTTCTGAATTTCGAAGAAACTCTCTCTGACTTGACAGAGAAAAATCGCGGCTTCATTGTCGTGGGGGACTTCAATATTGATGTTTTGGATGTTGATAGCCCCATGGCGAGGAGATTCGCCGATACACTGAGGTCGTTTGGCCTAAAGTGGTCAGTCACCTCTCCAACAAGAGTGACGGCCGATTCGGCGACTGCGATCGACAATGTCGTCACAAACATGACAGACATTGATGTATTGGTGGTTGACACAGCCATTTCAGACCACTATGGCCAACAGGTCATCGTCAATGGTCATGAAGCTACAAGGGATCCAGTCGAAAAGAAAACAACTAGAGACATAAGGCCCGCAAACATAGCATTACTCAACTTTCTTTTGAAAAAAGAGAGTTGGAGCTTTCTAAATTTTGAAGACTCCCTTGAGCTGCAATTCCAAACATTTGAAAACACCTTCAATTTCAATTTAGACGTGAGCTGTCCCCTAAGGAATACCCAACAAAAACGCAAAAAAAGGAAGTGCACATGGATTACCAAAGGTATCCTGGTTTCTAGAGAAAGACTCCTCTTTTTCTCAGAAACTAACAAGCACACAACCAACGAGGAATTCAAAACATTTTTTCAAAATTGCAAACGGATTTATAAAAAAGTCATCAAGGCTGCAAAAGCTTACGATGTAAACAAAGCATTGCTCACGTCAAAAAACGTTTCAAAAACCGCATGGGCCATCATTAACAATAAAAAACCACTGACTGACAAACCAATTGAACTGCACATAAAAAATAAACTCATCAACGACCCTTCAAGGATAGCTGATGAGTTTAACAAATTCTTTTCCTCGGTTGGAGCTGACCAAGGACTTCGTCCACCACATAGTCAGCCTGCTCCCCCCTTAGTACCGAGCCCGGTGGCTTCAATGGCACTGGTCCCGGTATCAGAGGAGGAGATTGCCAGAGTGATAAGAGATTTTCCAACAAAACGGTCAAATGACTCGAATCACGTGTCAACGTGGCTCCTACAACAGTGTTCTAAGCATTTATTGGGGCCACTTGAACATCTCATTAACCTCTCTTTTCACGCTGGAACCTTTCCCTCCTTTCTCAAAAAGGCCAAAGTCAGGCCAATTTTCAAGAAGGGCGACCCCTTCTCTATTCAAAATTACCGCCCAATCTCAATGCTGCCGGTTTTCAGCAAAATCTTTGAGAAGCTTTTTCTTTCCCGATGTCTAAATTTTCTGGATAAGCACCACCTGCTATCTGCAAACCAATTCGGATTCCGAAGCGGTAAATCGACAGTAGACGCAGTCGCCCGTTTAGTCGATGCAGTGGTAGAGGGAATTGAAGGTCGAGGGAATACTTTGAGTATATTCCTTGACTTATCAAAAGCTTTTGACTGTGTCGACCACCAAATCCTCACTCACAAACTGGAGTATTACGGGATACGAGGAAGGTCACTCAAGTGGCTTGAATCGTATCTTAGTAATCGAACACAATTCGTAGGCATTTCAGGCGTTAGATCGGAGGAGCTGGGGCTGAACTATGGAGTTCCTCAAGGCTCAATACTCAGCCCTTTTCTCTTTTTGATCTACGTCAATGATGTTGGCTCATCTGTGCAACAAGGGCGGCTCTACAACAAATGTGTACTTAGTAATGAAACTTATGACCACTCACAGTACTTTCATCTTCCAGAAGCCATTATGCTAGAAATTAAGCCTATTTTCCAAGCCCTGTCAGATCCTGAGTTGTTACAAAAGTGCTTGAAGGGGAAGTCCCAAAACCCCAACGAGTCGCTAAACAACGTCATATGGGCCCGTCTACCAAAGAAAACATTTGTAGCTATTGATACATTGAAATTCGGGGTTTATGAAGCTGTCCTCTCTTATAATGATGGTTACTTCTCCAAAGTGAAAATGATGAAAGAGTTAGGTCTTAGTGCTGGGGTAAACCTGGCGAAAGCCATGAAACGCCTCGATGAAGAGCGCATCCGAAAGGCTGAAAAAGCTCTTTTGGAGTTTGAAAAAAAGTGCGGCAATCAAGAACTTTGATTAAAAGGAAGATTGAGGACTTATTTCAGCAGGAGGAAGACCCAGACAACCCTTCCTACAGTGCTGGACATTATTAAAATGTAAGTTAATACTCTCATTACGCTTTCTGTTAGTTTTTGACCGTTTCCCGTAAACTACGTTTGTTTAACTAATATGTCGGATATTTCCACAACCGTAAGAGATATCACCACCAAAATGTTTTTACGGCTTATCAAATCCTAAACCTAGTTCTTAACACAGGGATTTCAAAAAAAATTTAAATAGGCTAAATTAAAAAATATTTTATGTAAAAAAAACAACATAAAAAGTTAAAAAATCATAGTTAATATAAATTTTACTAAAAAGACAAACCCCTTTCTTAAGAACTAGGCAAAGACTTGATCTTTGAAATAAAAAAAGTTTACAAGTCTATCTCTAATACTTTTTGTGTTATGCGAAATATCGTTAACATTGAGTTTAAATGGGAGTCGGACTGCCCATAAGGTAGAAAAGGTGCACTTTATGAGGATAGATGCCAAGTCACCGATGTTGATAATAATTCTTGCCTCGTTTAATCCGAGGGGAGGCTTCCAGCTCGTCTAGGTCTGCAGTGGGATCCACGGAAGAACGGGTCACTTTCACCGAGAACCGTCACAGGTATCGTGATAGGAACAAGTTTAGAAAGAAACCATCACGTGAACAAAGAGGTGGACCATCACGGCCGGACCAGGTCACCTCTTGAATATGAGTAAGAGGACATCGGGACCCAAGACGGCACTACTCTACCCTCGAGTAAAACAAGTGCAATACTTTTTGAATGACCGCGACCACATATCCAGAACGGCTCCGTCGATACAACCGAATGTTCAAGAGTCATTTGTTTAAAATTTGGCAAACATATTTTCCTACTTCAATTAAGTTATTGAGAAGTATTCTTTCCACTCCACAACTACATTACGAAGTAGACCTCCACCGTAGTGTTACTGATTTTTTTTATATCACAGAACAATAATAAACGTCCAAAAGTAATCTTGTTCCCTTTCCAGCTTGTCTATCACAAAATCAAACTTTAAACAAAGACTTCGTTTCGTGTTTAATTTATCAACTAAAAAACAAACCCGAGAACGCATGATTTTGTGTTCAGAAATTAGCTCTAAATAATTGCTGGTGTGGCAATGAACAATTACCTGTACGTTTAGTTGGTTACACGCAAAGGTTAACTTCCCTAAGCTGGCCTGTTGTTATGAAAGTTTCTATTATAAATGTAAATGTTTTTAGTAAACCCATTAAACTCAAACATCGTGTACATATATTACGTATTCACGAATTCTTTATTTTATTTTTTTTTATTTATTCATTATGTTTTTTTTTCAAAAGAAGTTGTCACTTTGTGACTGCAAGTTGAATCATATACTCCACCTATATTTATATACTGAGCTTCTAGGCAAACAGATGATAACTCTCTACTAGTTATACTCGTTTTCTGCTTTGTATGCTTAATGGAAGTCACCAGGCTTTAATATACAAGACATTTTTATTTCTTCCGCAATTTTAATTATTAAAAGCAAGGAAGAAAAATGTCTTTTATATTTACACTGGTATTAATTTATATTGACTGGAGTTACGTCATGTTGGTCATTTATTAGCAATTATCTAATATCATAGCTTACTAGAGAAAAATTCTATAAACTAGGTGGTTAAGTTGCGTAAAGCAAAAGATATGTCTAAAATTCAGGTAGAAAATATAAGAAGTTAAAAAACAAAGTTTTATAACTCTATGAAATGGTTTTGAAAATTTACAGGAACTGACTGGCAGTATACTATAAATATATTTTTATGTATACCTATATTATATTATCAGCTCTATTCTAAGTATGTATCGAAATTTATCAGTGTTGATTGGTAAAATGATACATATAGTACAAAATAAAATTAATTGGTATGCAAGTACCCTCAGCGCTCACTTAGGGAGCTACTATAACCCAGGATCAGTTACTAAGGATTGTCATTCATGCGGTTAGCGCTGTATCGGTTGAACTTTAAAAATACAGTAAGGATGAAAAATGTAACTTTTACTGAACACTATAAATTTAAAATTTCACTTATGAAAAATGTAAATTGAACCATTGGCAAGTGACAAATCATTGTTCTCATCATTTTCGTTACAGCCCAATTTGAAAGTCTATTGGTTAAACATTATTATTTAGTAGCAAATTTCTACCCACCAAGATTTTCTTGTTATAAGTATATATTTATTGTAAGTCACATTCAGTCAAGGATAATAATAATTTGGTAACGAATCATTATGTTCATCACTTTCTTTTTTCTAAATAAAGAATATAACTGTGAAGAGCTTTTTAACATTACATAGATTTGGATTTAAATTAAAAGGTGATATAGAGGACTATTAAACCACAGAGCGTCAAAGCAGTATCGACAGAAGGAGCCTGACTACCCCAAGAGTTCCTAGCGAGACCTAAGAGTTTCTGCCAATACTGCTGTCGAATTCATCACCTGGCTGTAAGATACCAAATAGGGTTCTCCCCTAACATCAAGACTCTCAAAATCGAAAATAACGTGTCAGGCAGTTTTCTGCGACTGGTTACGTAGTCTACAACTAGGCTCTTCAGAAGGATGTGCTAAGGTGTGCCAGTGTTTGCTGAACTAACCATACCTAGTAACAAGGAAAATTAACTGTATCAGAAAGTCTTTTTAGCTTCATCAGCCAGTTCGTGAAAATGATTGCACAGAGAAACTCTGCCCTTTCCTAATGGATTGGTAAGCATTTGACCCGCTTATACCACAAGCGGACTCAGCTCCATGAAATTGTTACGTTATGTTTTTTTTTTTTAATTTAACCCGATTCCCTCGCCAGCCCCGAGCCGCGGTTCATATGACTATTGAGAGCCGAGATATGAATAGTTACAAATTATTCAATTTCACATTGCCTATCGTAGCCTATGTTCCAATCTAAATTGCAGTAAAGCAAAACAAAACTATACCCCACAGGTTACTTACAATTTACAAACGGTATATCACCCCACGCACAAACCTGCAGTTTACCCTTAAAAAACCTAATTAAAAAAACACACACACATATTATGGTTTAAATCTTTATGCTTAGAATGTGAATGCTTTGGCTTAGAGGCCGCACCACAGCTGCGACATTAGCAGACAATTGTTAGTATCTGATACTGGTTTAAGGTGAGTGAATTAGGCAACCTATGTAAAGGAAATCAAAAGTCTAACGGAGTTCCATAATTAATAAAAAGTTTAAAAACAATATAAAAAATCCAATTACAACGTCACTACTGAATAATAAGTCCGATTCCGACAGCAAATCAATAAATCAATCAAATGCCAAACTAATGTTTAAAGTACTATATTAAATTACGTTTTCAGGAACAATTTGTTAGCTTAACCTTTTTTAGTATAATAAGATTAAATATTAATCAACCATAAGGCCAGTTTTCATTAGCCTATGTTTCATTGAGGCATGGCTACAGAACAATTACTTACAAGACTGCTCGCCAGGTCGGGTCTCAAACACGCAAATATGTAGCGTTTAAGTGTGAAAGAGAGCAGTCCAAATTACTGCAGCATAAATCAAGTCTCACGCGAAGTCTCTGCCTGCAGGTGCGTGGGTGACATCTCATTCCATTAGTGACTATTTATTATGCTGCAGTCTCATCTGTGGACTTTTACTTTTCTTGATATTTTCTGAGTACACGGTTATCGGTTCTGGTATACTTAGCGGTTATTGTCTATATTAATCTAAAAGTATTCTGATATATGAAATTTACTAAAATATACATTTGTGATACCATGAAAAAAGCTATATATTTCGTATTTCACAGTTAACCTAAAATAACAATTGACGACGCCTTAACAGTTTTGAGGGTTAATTCATACAACAGAGTTGCTGGTATTGAAACGTTGTATTGGGTTACAAGAAAAATCAAGATTCGGAAACTTTCCATCTTGAAACTTTTCAAAATGTAAGCACAGAAATGTTTTCATTTCAGAAATAGGTATATGTTATATTATTATGTTTTTTGGGCCAATCCCATATGGGAATATAATAGTTTGGTATTTTTAAACTTTTCATTTGATAATACTATGAGTAATATCCTTAATTTTAGCTAACCTTAAGCTTTACAGCATTATTTTACTTTTTAAAACGGCCAATAACTTTCTAAACTGTTTATTGTTTTCATTGATTAGGATATGAGGTCCAGTTCACAGGAATTGCTGTTATCGTTCTATCCTTAAACCGTTGTATAGGCATCATCTTGAAATCGTCAAATTGAAAGATAACAATTTGAGTGAGGGCGATTATTTTTCACACATTTGTATCTACAAAGTGGCGCAATTTTCAATTTTATCAAAACGAAAATAATTGGTGAACATATTTACTAGACATGTTATTGACGGTTACATTGAAATCCTTTATGCTTGTTTCTTCTTCTTCTTCGCCTTTATCAAAGTTTGGAAGTAACTTCCAGAATGTTGAGATCGTTTATTCGCTCGCAATTGCTTCATTTCGACGATAGACAGTTTTAGTTGACAAAGGAAGTTTTCTCGTATAACAGTTGATACGACGTACCAGCCTTTTACCAACTATATTTTGATCCTTGGTAGGTTACACAGATTGTACAGTATAAGTCATCACTCATATATTTATTACAGTATAAACATCTATTGTTGTTTATTATGTGAATCGACATGTTATATATTTTGAAAATATGTTTTAGTGAAACGGCGAACAATATCATTTTGCATTTTATAATTTAGGCCGGATATAGTGTGTTATAAAAGCTACAATAAGACATCTCATTTTAAAGCCTGTGGTGAGTTGGCTTTATGGTATGAAGGATACGTTAATATGTTTAAAATAATGTGATCATAAACATTGCTTTTTCATAA
Source organism: Homalodisca vitripennis (assembly GCF_021130785.1). Taxonomy (NCBI): domain Eukaryota; kingdom Metazoa; phylum Arthropoda; class Insecta; order Hemiptera; family Cicadellidae; genus Homalodisca; species Homalodisca vitripennis. The sequence continues at coordinate 125,340,668 of NC_060211.1, read as the reverse complement.
ATAGGTGCGATGTTACGTTCAACTCAAACCACGAAGTATTTGGTGCAGTTGGCGTTAACTTCACGGTAGCTCTTGGAAATAAAAATCAATAAGTTTTCCAATGCGTTATTTGATCGCAGCTCTCTTACGGGTAGTGTTACTGATAACGTACAAAATACGATGTAACGTAACGTACTATACCAACTAGGCAGGAGTACGCTACACCAAGTCTTGCGTAACAGGCTTCGCTGAGGTCGCATGTCGATTCCAAGTTTATAGTTTATTTCATTCTTGTGATGAACTGGGGATAGACAGACATACAGACAGATATACACAGAAGCATTTAGAAAAAGAATTTTACAGCTCTCCACCAGACAGAAGAGATATTTTGCCTGACTACTAAGTGATGATGGGTTCAATGACAATCAAAATTCCATGGATGATATGCACCATCATCAAACTTAATCTTGTATATACAGAAATGAAGTTTCATGCATAACCTACATATGAAACCGTTTTTGAGATATATGTTGATTAATTTATGATACATATCCAGATATTTTATACGTTTTTAACTATCCATCCATGTTAGACTACAAAGTAAAATGTTACTATGTCACATGAATTTGTAGTAATATACTCATATGGTTTACAAATCAGTTTGTCCTGCAGTTTTCTTGTTGCCATCATGGTCACCCGTAAGACTAGTGTATATAATATCACTAATGCGTACCGAACAACTTGACATGCACCATCATCGCACTCACTACTGCGTTTATAGAAACGAATCTTCCTGTAAAATATCACTTATATATGTTAGTTTGGTCAGGTTTTAGACTAAATCGTGTGATAGACTTTTGTAACGCTCTGCGAATCTTTATGTGGAATACAATTATTGAACAACCACAATAACAACATTATAACTGCTATTGTTAACTCCACAAGGTTGCAAATGGTTTTTTTATTGCATTTCACATAGATGTTAAGAAACTAACTTACAAGATTAAAACAGACTAACAAAAACATCTCTATCCGTAAACAAGTAAAGAAAATGAGTGAAACTGCACATTCAGAAAGAAATTACCACAGAAAATATTACATATGTACCATTTTAAAACCTCACAATTGTATCGCAGTAGTATACAAGCTGGAGCAAAAACGTAGGTTTTTACTCCTGACTCCAGTTTGTGATACGTGTTTTCTACTACGAATAATCTCATCTATACAACCTAAGTACAAATAAATTTTCTCCTTTATAAAACTTTTTCTCTTTATATACTACAATAAAACATGAGACCTGTGTTGTTGACTTGGCATGCTTTGAGAAATTGTGTAAGTACCTTTAGATTTATGACGTAATGACATAAAATGAATGCATGAAAATGTTGTGAAAAATGCAGAAAAATTACCTTTTATAGTAAACATTTATAAGAGTTTCTGTGCTAAGCCGTTTAATTTTCTACCTAATACAATTAAATGTCTCCCTTAAAAACAATTTTAACAGTATAAAAGAAAACATATCCTTTAAGAACATAACAAGTAACCTTAAATTAGCATTGTTTATACTTTATCAAAAATTTCGATCACATTGTGTTAATAATTAACACTGTACAATATACATTGTATTTACTTTGTGTTTTTATCTCTTGTTAGTATTGTTATTTTAGTTCTTAAATTTTGTTATTGCCATTAGATTTTACTGTTATTTATCTATTTTTGTGAGAACTATTAACTTGTTTCATCATTAAAAATATATATTTATTCTGGGCACAAATTGTCAAAGTACTTAAGATTGATACAAAATTCTTTATAAAGTCAAGTTAAGAGTGAGGGATTTGATCATACCTATTGTTATCAGTGAAATATTTAGGATTTCAAACGAGGTCGGAATTCAATATTGTTTCGAAGGTGAAGTTTCTCTATGTATTAAAATCCAATACCCTAAAATGAAATACTCAAGCCACGCTGATTCTAATGAATGTGATATTAATTTAAATTTATTTAAAAATATGACCTCAGTAACGTCTCAAAGAATTTCGAATCAGGCATTTCCTCAATCTCTGTGACGGTTAATGCTTATATTTGAACCTCCTATGAGGCAAGAATATGGGTGTAGAGAAACTTGTGTGTCGTTTTCGAGGTGCTAACTTTAGTTCCCCTCGTGGCCGGTAGTGGCGTAAGGCCTTCCTGGAAATGGAGTGGAACTCAACCTCGTTAGTGCCTCAGAAGTACATTAAAAAATACAACTTCTGTGACAGTAATTTGTCTACAAAATTTCTCAAACGTCACGATAGGCTTATTAAATAGGAAATTTATTAACAATATCTTTACTCTGGCTCTTAACAGAATGCAAACAATAAAACGGCTTGTTCTGCTACTTCAGTCGTAGTTTCCCTCTTCTCTTGCTGTTTCTGTCGATCATCTAGAAAAAACGCTGATGTCAAAGTGATGAGAAGGAACCTTTTCTTCTTCTAACCCATGATTCAACACAAATCAACCACAGAACACACACCACACACAACACCACAGAGTTTTTTTTTCTTAATCTAGTACAACACAGGAATTAGACGGGATCAGTTCTTTATGATACAGTGATGTCTTTAGTTTAATTTTTTATCAAGACTCCTTCTGGTTTTTTTTAAAAACTAATTATCATCAACTAACAGAAATTAGTTAGTTATTATTATAAGAGAGAACATACCCGAGAGTAAATAAGTTACTATTGTGACTTGTAACGGGCGCAGTTCAGGTCATGTTTCAATGAGAAACAGAAATGTCTTTTGAAATTAACAGTCTTACTCGAGAAACTATTCGATGGTGTCCTGCACATCATGTGTGTATTGCTGCAATGGAGCTGCAGAGCTTTTAGGATTACAGAGTTCATGATAAAAATAAAATAAAAGTCGATCCAATCCGACTGAAACATTAAAAACGTATCAGAATAACGCTCACATTAAAAAATTTAAACAAAACTACTGAAAGTACTTAATTATAAACAAGGCTGCCTAACCAATGGTTTTTTCTCACTAAAACCTTAAGAGCCAAACTTAGTGAAACGACTTAAACGCTACTCCGTAACAACAATGGTACACTTCGAACACTTTAAGGTTCTTATCTTTCTAAACACTTTTTAACGTTTTTTTATAAAGTATACAGCTTTTAAATATCTAAACGGTGGAGAACAAAACATTATGAGATTTTTTAGTTTAATAACTATTTAAAGTATAAAACAAACTAAAAATATTTGTGCTTATTAATCATATATGTAATAAGATACAAACATATTCCATAAATTTACGAAAATAATTCCATAAAATTCAACTTTAAGCTTTTAAACATTAACACATTTTTTCACACATCCAAGGTTTTAACGTATGAAAGAAGGAATTTATTTCATCAGTTATACATTAAGTACAACAAATATTATTAAAAACAAATATAGTTAGGAGTAAATATAAACTTGACCATATTGACATATTTGTTGTTAGTACTCGAGAATTCTTTGATTATTCAGAAAAAAAGTTGAATTCAGGAACTAAGAACTCAGTATTACTTTGCACCGTTTCGGGAGTAAAAGAAATGTATCTTCGTGGAGGCAAAACACAGACAGTGATATATTAGGCCATCTCCCTGACAGACTAGCCTTACTCGACTCCCTTTGTTGTGTAGTTCGGCCATAAATTGGTAACTGTTCTTGAAGTAGAACCTATTGATTGAACTTACAGTTTAGGAAAAGCACAAATGAGTTACTTTCAAAAATGTTTCACACTTTAATGTGACGGATAACAATTTATATTGAAATCGGATTTTTATTTTTCAGTTGAATTATTATGTTTCCAAGGACTTATATAAAATATTTCCTGAGTTCTTATCGCTATTCTGTCATTTTATAAGTGGCTAGTTCGTGAAACAAAATATTTGTAAAAACACTTATGATTAGAGGAAGGGGAATCGCTTTTATTGAGTTTTAGTTTCTTTAATTCACTTAAAATAAACGTAAATAAACAAAACAATAAATTTATTCTATTGATTTTAACACTCCCTTGATTTTAATTCCATCTCGTATGTATAACAAATACAATGTCCTTTTATTTGATATTTCCCTTTTTTTAAATTGGTAGTTCGAGACGTACTTTTGTATATGCAGATGTAAAAAAACTACTGTATAAGTTGTTAAACGCACATAAAATGTCAGTGAGTTATAGTAGAATTTGCTAGAAACGTTCGTTAAACATCATTGATTAAAAATATAATCATACTACTTCAGTTATTAGTTATTAAGTTCCCTAAAGCTAAACTGATTTACAAAAATATTAAGTGATAAAAAAACAGTTTTCGAAAAAATATAATTCTATTTTAAATTATTAAAACTTTAAAAGGAAACATTATCATTTGAAGACAATGTGGGAACAAAATTAATTGGGAATAATGGAAGTCCATTGAATTGTTCATAATTAAATAAGGCCTCAGTATAGTTTATTAGAGGGGTATAAATGTGAATGGTTTCTGTTCACTCTCAATGGCCGTATACAGAAGACTATAGTGAGTGGAGTGCATCAATGCAAGAGTAAGCCTGAGCGGAGGTATGACAGTGGCAGGGGTTTTATTACCGGGGACTTAACACACTGGTCTTCATAAAACGGCTTTTCTTAATCAACAGAAAACCTCTAAGTATAAAGTATTATATTTACAAGGCTGTATACTGCAAGGACTGCAGTGAGTGGAGTGCATCAATCGAAGAATCAATATGATTTGAGGTGTCAGAACGTCGGGGGACTTTGTCACTGGGGATATACGCATCTTATAGATAAATCGGAGTTCTTTCTTAAAGACAGATAATCTAGGTACAAATGTTTCTATTTCCCACAATAACTGTATATAGAATGCAGAAGCGGATCAATGCAGAGTCAGTCTGATTGGTGGCGTTAGGGTGGTGGGGGACTTCATCACTGGTTTATTGTGTGGAGTTATTAAAATTAATATTACCTTAATAAAAACAAGTAAAAAAAGCGTGTAAAAATATAAAGAAAACTGTTGAATAAAGAAATGACGCCACACACCGGATACTTGTTCACCTGTCACAAGCACTGCACTGTATGGCTGAGATGTCTCGTCGTCCCAAAGATCGCCACAGAGTCGACACACTCTAAGTAGACACATTTACAGTTAAAAGCAGAAAAGGAGTGCAAAGACAATTCCCACCAAGCGTCAATGTAATCGGGGGAGGGAAGGGGCAAGGAGTTATTCGGGTAAACCATATCTATCCAGGGTAGTGAAATATATGTTCTGCTCAAAAAGAGCAACGAGATCGAGACCCACACGCACCACAATACACCGAGGGATGTCACCAGAGCAGCGACGCGACGACGTTTGTAAGCTAACTTGATGTCACTATAATACAGAGTGATATCTGAAATTGCCTCTGCAAATGAGGAGAAATCAACCGATTATATGTTATCGTCAAAACATTCAGTGCAGAAAACCAATTGAGAATTATAGATACAAATTATAACCATAAAGCAAACAAACTAACAATGAAATTATATTTTATACAGCAACAAAAAAACATAGTTGTAAATATTATACAGTCGAGGGCACAACCTGCTTATCTGCTTAAACCAGATTTCCTTCATGAACAGAGAGAACTCTAGGTAATCTGGTTTGTATTTAAAACCAAAACATTTCAGAATGCTTAAGTTTTTGAAGCATTCAGTCTGATTGGAGGTGTTAGAACGGCAGGGGACTTTATATTGGGCCACAACTCGCTCATCTGCACAATCCAGATATCCTTAATATACATATAACTTCTAGGTACAAAGATTTCTATTTACAACCATGCCTGTTTAGTAGGATATAGTTTGTGGAGTACATCAATGCAAATTCAGTCTGATTGGAGGTGTCTGAGCGGCAGGGGACTTTATCACCGAGGCATAACTTTCTTATCTGCATAAACCAGCTTTCCTTCATAAACATTTAACCTCTAGGTACAAAGATTTCTATTTACAAGTACACCAGTTCAGTAGGATATAGTTTGTAGAGTACATCAATGCAAATTCAGTTTGATTGGAGGTGTCTGAGCGGCAGGGGACTTTATCACCGAGGCATAACTTTCTTATCTGCATAAACCAGCTTTCCTTCATAAACATTTAACCTCTAGGTACAAAGGTTTATATTTACAACCATGCCTGTTCAAGAGGCTACGGTTAGTGAAGTATATGCAGATTCTGCATCTTGATGATAGTAGTTTATATTAAACAAAAATCTGTTCAATACTTCAATACCATTCCTAGTATGAATTTCTAAATACTCCCAGTTATTAGCCTCCAACAGGATCGTAATTAAAAACGTCATTGAACTGCTAAATGTTGGCAGGGCCATTAGATATAAACTAATGTACAAATAAGAAGTCTATTATAATTAACTGCACCAGACTTGAAATCCATTGGATTATAAAAGAGGGCCAAAGAAAAGATTACACTATTTATTTATAATCCATCCTATCATCTTACGACCCAAACCCGGCGCACTGCAAATCTCGATGACTTTCTAATGACCCCAAGCCCTATCTATTTTTGTTTATTTTATGTATACCCATGGATTTGCACGCAATATGCTCTTGAAAAATAGGAAAACCATGTGAATGTTGAACAATTTGAATTAAAAAAAGACAAATTTGAACTAAACATAGCATGGAACATAAACAGTCGGTATTTCTTCATTTTACAATATTGCTATAATACATTCATATTTAATTTCAGCGAAGCCTGTCACGTGACACGTGGTCTAAAGTACTCTTACCTTGTCCTATATTTTATAAATAAAAATGCGTTCGCAATAATTTAATCCAACAATTGTATTCATTTTACATTCTCAAATAGTGCATTTTCGTGATGCAGATTTCCGCATCTAGATGTGGCTCTAGTTGTTCTCTAGAGTTGCACTGTATCACTGGAGTGAGATTAGCGCCACTTAGACTTAGATCATATGAATACAGAAAAAGCATTCTATGTAACAAGCTTATAATTAACAGAAATTTAACCCTAGGGAGTAGAAAATTTGAGAAATAGAATGTTGACAACTGGAAGTCAAATGGAAGGTGTACTGTATAGTCAAAATGAGCAAGAATCTGTGATATATGAATAAGCTACTGGAAATCTATCAATGATTCATGAAGGTTGAGATGCACACAAATAGCAAAGTAATATTCAGCAATAGAAATATTGCACCACGTGATGTGTTGACTAGGTGACGGTCGGTATCTGCGCCCGTTGCGTGGTCAGAACCAATCAGTGGTTAATAATGAAATAGCAATGTTCGGTCTTGCCAGCCATCCAACTGTAACATGTAACAAAGCAAGTAACTACCAGAAGTTGACTTTACACAATTTTATTGCTCACATATTGCCATTTAAAGTTGAATAATTCATAACAAAATATTAACTATGTATCTCTCACAGTAATGCTATTTATATTATTTGATTACGTGAGCTGCGTTCAGTGAGCAAATTAATAGAAGCAGAATGAGAATGAATAAAACGAGACTACGCGTATATATTTTATGGAATTCCAATTTTCTCTACAAGAGAGTAGAAATAATTTATTCTAAACGGATTTTTTATAATGACGAGTTGATGTCATGTTGTACAAAATTTGTTTTTGATATGTTGCAACGCGTTCAATTGCTGCAATTGATCTGAATATCGCAATTAATTCTTGCGAGTTATCAATATTGTATTCTTTTATTTTCAATTGCTATGGACTGTCAATAACCATATCACGTAACGATTTGAATAATTTAGCATAGCGTTGACCGTAATTTTAGTTGTAAGAATTGCAGATTGCCCTATCAAACTGTTGAATATTATCGTAGTATATAATGTAACTCATGTTTAGTATTAATAATCGTATTCCTGGATTTGTCAAACTTAAGGTAAATTATAAATATCCATGCGACTTTTTGATATGCTCTGTCTAATAATAAAACTCCAAGGCTTAGGCTTATTTGCGGTTTGTGGTAGTGCTGTATTTGTCTGAAATCTTCCATTACTCTTGGGCAGAAACAATAAAACACTGCGTCCTCCTTTGTTGAGATCCCTATACAAACAAAGCTCCCAAAACAAAGTAGGAGAATTTTAGTAACTCTGGGGCCCTGCTTCAAACGTGTTTTATACAAAATTCTGGTAAAAACTAGGCTTACTCATCCTACTCAATTCTAGCTTAAACAGTTAACGGTTGATAAACATTATTTATTGTTTAAGTTTTTGATTGGATAACCAATTTTAACCTTAACTATGTAATTCAATGATAAAACTTTAACATTATTACAATAGAAATTTCATTATATATATGTCAGAAATGTTTATACTCTCACTAGCAGTTATTCGTTGTACGGAATTTCTGTTGAAAAACTGAGGATCCAATGGGCATATACGTTTCTAAACGGAATTCCAAGTACTCATAAAACATTGCTCGTAAGTTTTAGTATGCTGTCACTGAAAGATATTCCAATATCCTGATTAATTTTAGATTTTAGTTTATAGAACAGTATTTTGGGAATACGATGTCAAAGAGTATAGCAGTTTTATATACTACCCGTGAAATAACTAGAATTTCGAATTGAAAAATACCATGAGATTTGATGCGGCAACTCAGCGAGTTCAATAACAGTTGAACAATTTTAGGCCAGTATAGAGGAAGCCTAATGTCGTACTCCTTAGCTTTTGAGTAATAAATGATAGTGCTCTATATACTTTAAAAATGGAAGTAGGAATATTTTAGTTTTATACTATGTCAATGTTGATGATTAGAAGCTTCAGATGTTAAGCAACATTAATAAAGGATCTTATTTTGAGACTTCATTTAATCAAGAAAATATGAAAAAAGTGTACGATTTCAGCCATTGTACTTTACTTCCAGTCAGGAAATTTGAGGTGCCACAGTCGAGTCTGATGAGTTGCCCCGATCAATAAAATATATACATACGTAGGTTTGAGATTCCAACTTTTGTCCAAGGTGGATTTTATAAAAGTTTTTAAATTTTGATCAGTCACGAAACGACCCCTGGCCCAGTACAAAGCAGTACACAGTCCAGCTGTGTATTGTTGTGGTATCACTTTATTTTGCAGGCACTTAAGTCTGTAATGACGTCTGCAACATTAGGGCATACGATTATAATTAGATTCTCAAGAGAGGCGATTAGCGTCTTGATTTGCTGGTGTACAGAGACCGGGGATCGTCTAGTGACTCGCTTAGTACAGTCATGATTAAGCACTACATACTTAAAATTTGCTAATATTTTCACTAAATCTTCCAAATTTCTTATGTGGAAAAGCTGTGCTCAACGTGATTACAGAAAATTTCGAAATGAGAAGTGTTACTTTCAAGCTAACCTTATACTTTCAAAACTATAATAAATTGTAAACAAATTTCAATTTTAAAGTCAACATAATTTTGTTGTCATATTGTGATGTTTACTCAGAACGGTTTATTTAATTTAATGGGCTCTTTCAATTAATAAATTTATTTATTACAATGCAGTTATCTTTTTGAACTTTTGGAACTTTAGAGGTCTATGTAGGGACCTTTGAGGTCGAAGACAAAAATCCCTTGTTAGTGAGCAATAGATAACCCTATCTACCAAATTTCATTCTCATTATTTTATTTATTTGTAATCTATACTATATCTTTTATATATTGTTTTTTGCTGGGAACTGTTGAATGAGTCTCTTAAAAATAATCAAGGAGGCAAGTAAGTTTTAAAATGTTGAGTGATTACTTTGTTTATGATCTAATAAAGGTAATATATAAACTAATTAATAATATTGCATATATATCAGGAATGTGCGTGGCTTCAATGTTTTGTTTCCATAACTGGTATGAATAAATAGAGACACTTTAGCCTTTAAACTATATTAAACTCCTTACTCATTTAAAATGCTATACATTTAACTGATAATATCGGAAATTATTAAATACGTCACTCTTAACATGCCTTAATTGTGAACCGCGTAACAATCTTAACTACCTTGACATTTTGGCAAACGTTTTTTAATGCATTCATTGCATGCCATTACGCTATAAATTTAAAGGTACTTAAACAATTTCTCGCAGCACACCAAGTCAATAGCACACGTCTCACATTGTTTTATTGCAGTATATTGAGAGCAAAATGATTTAAAATTGCAAATACATTTTTAGGTTATATAGACGTAATTATTCATAGTATACAGGTCGTATGATAAACTACAATTTCGGATTAAAAAGAATGGCATAAAATATATCTGTTCTAGCTTTATATTCCCGATATACATTTTTGCATTTTTAAAATTTCACAATATGTCAATTTCGTTTTAGAAATTTTCCTGCTAAAGATCCACTGTTAGTAAATTTAAATATAAAATGAAAATCTGTCTAGCTGCTAATCCTATTTACACTACAGCAGAATAATTTAACCTAAACCATACTCCTTTAGCCTGAATAATATTCCCTGTTCATCAGGTGCTTAAATAACCTATAAATGGTTTTTGCACGTTGACTCGTAGTTTTTAAGATAACTTATTTTAAAATAATATCTTCAGTGATTTCCCCCCTCTATTTCAGATATTCTTCTTAGTGTTTGGTTATTTTAATTGTTATTTTCTGACCGCATAATCATCTGAAATTTGAACATGACGAGATTTATTACATTGTAGATTGTTCAATTATAGTCAATACAGTTCTTAATCTTACTTAATGTGCAGCCATTTCCTGTGTCTGTTCATAGAAAGAAATGTTATTGCTCATCTATGTTGTTTTAATCTTTTGAGTTAGTTACTTTCCTATTATTTTATGTAAAATTTAAACCTTCGAGAAGTTAAAAAAACATTTATGACGCTATAAAACATTATTGTAACATTATAACACATTATTGTAAGTTAATTAATAATTTTATATCACATGAAAATTACTCATAATTGGCTGAGCGATAGTAAACTCTATTATTCAATATTACCTGACGTCTCTGCATATTTGTTGAGAACGATTAACCTCTATGGGTCAAAGTCTATACTCGATATTTTGCACGAAGTTTTATTTATATAAAAGCAACATGGAGATTAATGCATATTACCATATTGGGTTTTGCAGAGCATTAACAAAACTATTTACTTTGGTGTCATGGGTAACTATTATAAAAACGAGAAAACCGTATAACAAACAGATTTATAATTAGTCTGAGTACAATCATAATGCGATTTAATCATGTGACATAATAACACTTGCAGCCTGACACAGATATCTCGAGAACGAAATGACCTATAATACGAGATTAAAACTTACATGCAACTTCAGCAAATACTGTTACGCGTAACGTAATATAGCGTATCTTGGGAGTATAGGGGTCGTATTTTTACATATAGGTCAGAAACACAACCTGGAAGTGTGAAATGGGATTTTGAATCGTAAGCAATATATTCAGATATGGAGACATGGAGAAGCTAAGTCCACTCTCTCTCTCACACACACACTCACACCCTGAAACTGTAGCGCTTAGCTCTTATGTATACTTTTGTAGAAGCTTAAACATTTTAAATCTATTTGAATTATAATTCATGCACATTAAAAACATGATTAATCAAATGGACCAAATTGTGACAGTACTCATTACAGCCAACGCTATTATTATTGTGGGTAATAAAACCAATTAAAACATTTTACAGTGAAACCGGGTGAGTTTTTGTTTCAAATAATTACATTTTATGCGATTAAAATTATGAAGGTCTATTCCACAAAGAATAATTTATACAGAAAAACGGCTTTTACTAATATCATTTAATTTTACTCCTTTTCTCAAACGAGTAATGCATTTTCTCGTAAAGAGACGAAATAAGTAAAGGGATCCTTTATGAAAGTGATCACGTTTACCAACAGTTATTTTACTGCAAATATAGCTTAATATACTGCTTTTAAATATATATGTTGTCTACATTTGATGATCAAATCTTAAAACGACACTATAAAATTGCATAACCTAAATCACCTCCTCCCAATTTAAACATTTGTCTACACTGGTGAAAGATCATTTCTAAAATAAAAAACACAGAGAGAATCCTCATTAAGAGGTGTTAATCGTCAATAATAAAACATGAAAAACATGTTTCAGCTTAAATTGTTATTCTGCAATAGTTTTAAAATTACCTCATCAAATTTACGTAACCATAAATTTAGTTTTGTATCTGCTTCATTTTGTAACTACATAAATATTACCTGTAATATAAGCATATAAAGTGTTATATTATGTCGTCTTATTCTTCTGTATGTATGTATTAAATACTAAAACTGCAATACGAGTAAGCTTAGATTAAAGTTGTTTAGCATACGTGTCATATCGATACTTACAAGCGGCGTGCTACTTATTTATTCATCTGGTTGTCCAACCTTAACACGTAGTAGTTACACAGTCACGACATGCTACGGGGCACATGCCATTTAATGTCAATGCTCATTCTTAAAAGGACTCTGTTCAAAACAAAGGTATGATTCAACACTTTAAACATGTCGGTTAAATTGGCTTATAACTTTTGTAATCGTAAATCTCAAGCTGAACTTGAACTTAAATTACTGCTATTCTGCAGGCAAAAGGTGGCAATAATCTTACATATTCACTGCTATTATAACTTGCTACATGAGGTGGGCTGACCAGACTGAAAATCGCTATTTTATTATTAACCTTTAAATGTATCTGAGCACGCAACAACTATTCAGGTAATAAAGTATCGAAACCTTTTGGTGACGAACTATTCGCGGTGAAGTGGCTTTTTATCTGGAGATGGTTACAGCGATTGTATTCTGAATCAGATATAAGAATGTTCCTATCAAGTATCTTTAATTAGAGACATATTAGAGACAATGCAGCAGAACTACACAATATCGGATGGCTGCTGTACGAGGCCACTGACAAGAGAATATAGAAGAAGTAACAACAGATGATGGCTGTAACAAGACTAATGAAACTTATGTAGAGTCTACACTTCACTGTGATGGGTTTACAAGATGGCGACTGACAGTATTCACCACCCTGCACTGATGGGGTCGATCAATATTTCAGATTATTAAGTGATTAGTAAGGTATCTGGAACAAGATCAAAGGACTATTAGATGTGAACATTTTCACTATTGGATTGCCGGCCCTCCAGAATTACGTAGTAGAAACTTAAATGACAAGCAACTATGTCTCAAATTTGTTTTGTGTCAATATATTAAGAAAACGTTCGTCCAACATGATGTAGTATCTCAATCCGTTCGTTGCATAAAGCTGGAATCTAGACCGATGCCTTATACACGAATAAGATATGTCTTCTTTTTCACAGCGACAGAGGGCGCTGGGCATAACCTATCCTTACAGGATAGTGTCTGAATGGACGATTTTTATAGTTTGTTTGTTAAATATATACCGACTTGTTGACTAAAAAAACTTGTGGAAACCTTCATGTTCAGCTTGGATTTATGTACAACAGAAACTGCGTCACAGGCTCGTGGAAGGCCGTGCTGTAATCTGGTTGGCAAGGGCTGGTTGAAAGTTGACCAGTATGATACTTAGTTTTGGAACTTGGTTGAAAGTAGCCACAGAGAAGTAAATTTATATCTTTTCAGCTTCTGGGGTCAGTGGATACCTCAATAAATACTTATATACCGGCTTAAAAAAGCTAGAAAAGATACTTATTATGTTACATTTTATATATTATTTTATACTAATCACCTTCGTGGAGCGTAATCACCTTGTTTAGTCCTTCATTAATGACCTATTCGTGAGGATAGGAAAACGCTCTCGCTTCTTTACCCCTCGATTTCATTCCAGAAATAACACAGGAATAAGGCTAAAGCCAGTAAGTGGGAGGGGTACACACAATTACACAATGCAGATATTGAAATGCACGTCACAAACAATACGATTTAAGATATTGTTCATACTTAGTTTTAACAGTCTAGTCATAATGACAAAATAATGTTCTGGTTTAACAACCCTTTTTCTGGTATTACAGTGTAGACAATGTTAAAAACCAGAAGTGATAAATGGACATTTATTTGCTACATGTTTTTGTACTACCAGACGTTACGTTACAGAGCGTTCATTCAAAATTATTCACTGCACAACATTAATTTAACTTGTTGCGTGGATTACAAAATTTTTAAACTCTACGTTTACTTTGAATTAAACCTTTGTTATGTTTGACATCTGTTTTTCAGCTTTATATTTTATACTATAATTTTATCAGAAATAAAAACAGTCTTTTATCGGAAAAATAGGTAGATTTTGTGACAACTGAAATATTAGTGATTTATTCAATGAATATACATGAACTCATTATCTTAAAAACGGTTTGAGATACTACACAATTGTTCATTATAAATTGTAGGAAATGTAGGCATCCCTGAAATAGTTCGAATTTTTCTCTAGGTTTTTAAATAAGGGAGTTGTGAATTTTTTTCAAAGCTGGAATGGCTGCCCTGAAAAGAAATGGCATACCAAGCTAGCGAATGCACGTAGTCGAGATACTTATAAGATAAACTATAGTACCAAGTGTGAACTTGTTTCAACATTACTGTCACCAGTACTTGGCGATAGAAACATTCTTATGAGATTTAAGTGTAATAGATATCTCGAAAAAATCTTCAAATACAAAAATTATTTATTTTGTATAGTATACAATATTTTGTAAAGCAAACAATATTTTTGAAATGTTACGAGAATTCCTGAACACTTTTTTGGTTCATAAATAACGGGGAGCTGTGAAATTGTTTAGATCTTTAAAGACCGAAATTATTGAAATCAATTTACGTACAGAGAAGGCCTTGAATTAGCCAAGACATTTATAAGATTAATTTTTATGCCTATTCAACTTGTTTGAGATTGTTATGCAAAGTTATCGTTTCCACAAGTAAACGAATTGTGGGGAGGGGGGGGGGTGTTGGCTTTGGAAACAATATTGGGTGAAGTTATGTTTCCAAACTTGACTTGAGGGTGAACTTTACTTTACTGCTACAATAAAGACAATTGAAATAGGTAGATTTTGTATATAACATCTACTAAATACAAATAAACAAACAAATCTTTCTTCTGTGCATTAAAAACCTAAATGCATTGATTATTGCAGAAATAGATTTTAAAACTGAGTTCACTAAAACTCACGTTGTGTTAACTTTTGTAGCTAATTTTCTGTTTTTGACTAATGATGTTTAATAATACTTGTCTTAATTGATTGTTTCTAAGAGTTTGGTTTTTTTAGAACTAAAACGTTAAACGTTTTTACTCTTCAGTTACCACTCTAAACGTTAAAATATAACACTCATAATTACATGATTGATTTAAACACCTTTTATATCAAAATACCAACTTACTTACACCATTTTATCTTTAACTGTGAAAGCTATGTAAGTTTTAAATTTATTCAGAGAGTCTGAATAATAATTAGTAAGATTCAATTTAATTTATTCGTAGTTTCTCAGTGAGAGTTAAATAGATCTGGTTTGCTAGACGGAGTATACTTAATAGAATAGTAAAATATGCTACCCAAGATCAATTTTCAATATATTGTGCTTGTAAAACGAATTATGTTTAAGCACGTGTAGACTAAATTATATTTAGTATTCTATTCAAACTTAGCCAAAGGGCTGGTTTCAAAAAGGAAGCATGTAGTGTATAAAAAGGAATATCTTTTATGCGTTGTACAGTAGGAGTGAGCTAGCTATTCCATTTTCTTAATCTCTTTATAATACTATACGAGTATTTCACATATACATACGAGTTTATACCACATTCATATTGATCATATTCTTTATTTTTTATTTTTCTTCGTTATAACAACTTTAATAAATAACTGATTGATCAATACAAAGTCTATAATTACTCACGTATTTTGTTACTTTAAAAAATCAATAGAGTTCTGTTTGGAAATGTATTGAAAAAGAATAGTTTAATGGTAAATATCGATTCGGACCTTTTGATGAAAGAAATATAAGGTAAAATAGGTGAAATAATATAAGGTATAAAGGTGAAATCTAAAACATACTCCAAATTAATAGTTTGAACAAAATATCAATTCAGTGTGAGTTTTTAAATTGTCTCAATTGAGTAGATACGCTTGTTCACTTGTATGTGACATGTATGAATGTTATAATATTTATATATTATTTCAATTTGATTAGAAAATCTGATTAAACCATGATAAAGCATTCACAAGTAAGTTTGTTTCGGCGCAATGGGAGTTGACGAGTTTGCAACGAAAGTTAAGAAAAGTAACAAGATTTCCAATTTTGTTTGGTTGGTTTCTCTAATAGAATATGTGATGTTTTGTTGTTTTACTTTCAAGGAAAAGGTTAATTCGTCCAGGAAAAGTGCGCTATATATAAGGGTAAAAGTAATATCCAAAGGCTTTGTTCACTGAAAAGAAATTATTTATAAAGCCTAAATTAACTAAAGTTATATTTCTATTGCAGTGTATTTACAAGTAGTTATGAACTGTTAGTATCGTGTATATGAAGTATCTGTTTTAGTTTATAATTAAACATAAACACTGGGTGTAAGGAGGGGAAGGACTCTTTAATGGTACTAAACATTCTTTTTAAGTTAAAAATTTTCCAGTAGATTTTCAAAGTTAATATTTTTTTAAGGTTTATTACAACTATCCCAAAGGCCAAACAGTAAATGAAAAATTATCCACATTTAAATACTAATATTTATTTTAATATTAGAATTTAAACGAAACGTTTTGTTTTTCCATCACGACTAGAAACCAACTCAATATTTTGAAATATCAAATGAAATTAAATGAAATAATGAGTTTATTCCTCCACAAAAATACGGTTTTATGTTCTAGGAATATACACTGGCAATTCATCCAGTAGTGTGGCAGCGCAATAATAGAAAAAAATGTTTATTTGTTATCGTCCAAACTCTACTTAATAGACTGCTCACTCCGTGCCGTCTGCTAATTACTTTACTTAATCTTATCAATACAAATTGCCTTATTTGACTAATGTACTTTCGATTGAATAGCTATTAAATCTTTCTCTTGTTACTTATTAAGGAAACGAACATTAAAAATTTAACAGCAGCAAATATAACACACATACACAAATAAATAATATAACAATGAGGTAATAAATAAATATACACACTATATACAGTTTAACAAAATAATATAACAATGAGGTAATAAATAAATATACACACTATATACAGTTTAACAAAATAAATATAACAACAGAAACCAATAAATAAGCTGACAAACAATAAATAATTATACAAATGTATTATTTAAGAAACTGATATCACTATTTTCAAATAACCATTTTTTCGTCTTAATACTAAACAATTTTACTGTGCTACAGTCTTTAAATTCAGAAGGAAGTTGATTAAAGTATTTCTGCCCAACATATTTAAAAGAATTTCTAAACAACGATTTCTTCACTTTAGGCGTTCTAAAAAAGTGTTGTACTAAGTTTCTAGTTCTATATATTAAATTTATTGTGCCTGTATTACCACTTCTTAAATAGAAATATTACTTGCAATGGTAATATTCTTAGCTGACAGTATAGGGGAAACGAACTTTCACGCTTACGTTTCTGTAAAATTATTCTTAAAAAATGGTTCTGAATAACACGTATATTTGTTAAATTATATTTAAAAGTTCCTCCCCAGCGTTGTATCGCATACTGCAGCCTAGAGTCAACTAGTGCAGAATATAGTGTTCTCAACAGCTTTTCACCACAAATATTAAAAAATTTTCGTAATGATGATTTTAAAACTTTAAATAAATAATTAATATGATTTTCCCAAGTTAGTTTTGTATCTAAAAATACTCCAAGATACTTGAAGCTGTCTACTTTCCCTATACTTAGACAGTTACAATAATTAGTTTCAACACAGTTTAGGATGTGGTACTTCAACTCAGATTGGAAATGAAAACTTCTAAAATCAAAATTTATATATTTATTTTTGTTAACATTTATTTACATTTTATTACTATCGCACCAGATTCTTAAAATTGCTAGATCTTCTGTTATTTGTCTCCAGAGCGCTAAAATATTTTTACTCGGTGGATAGAGATATCGTAAAGTAACAGTGCGTAGTATCTTTTACTGATTTGTTATAGCATAGACCAATGGATATTTTTATTACAAAAATTAACACGTTTGCGAAACACTTTTTAAAATGTGTAAATTCAGGCATAAGAAACCAGAATAAGCAGAATAGGACGTGACATTAAAGTTGACACCTGTCATGTCAAGATCCTATAGTATCTAAAAGTGCCAATCATTGCATTTGAAATTTTGAAGTCACAAAGGCTTAGTGTCACTTCGTTCCTGAATACTGAGATTTTAACTTAGCAATTCCGTGATGTAGCAAATATTTTAATTGCTTTATTTATTGTTCCATTTTTGGTTTAAAAGATTTTTAAATACTGCATTGTTCATGATGTGTGCTGTATGATCACATATTTTTATATCACACCAGGCTTAAACTAGTCTACTAATTTAGTGAATACTCGAATCAAAATTGAACTATTTTAACATTTTTTTTTAATAAAAAACTTCCAATTTAAAAAAGCCCTGTCAGCAAGTTTTGTTGCTGTGCACACTACCCCATGGTTCTTACTATGTCCAATTTACAAGTTCCTCAACTATCCTAACATAACCGTTGTTTATTTAATTTGATTAACTAATAATGTGGTATGTGAGTGAGCCGGGATAAAGATTATTAATAACTTTCTATTAGATTTAATATTCTTACAACTTGGGATCGAAATGTGATCTGTGAGACAGCAAAACAACGTAATAATTGTATAGTGGATATTTAATTTACACTGTTTCCCCCCAAACCATGCCAACAGTGTAAATAACGGAAGATTACAGTACTTAACTGAACAGACACCTTTATAGAATATAAAAGAGGTCTATAGAGAACAGAATAAAGTACGATACAATATTAAAATAATTTTACATTGCATTCACATCCTATCGTTTTCTATCTTGTAAAGTATAAATTCATTCCAAGGACTCTGCCATATAATCCATTATCCATATATAGTATGTCGTCAGCCCTAGATAGTAATTTTCAAAATTCTGTAAACGTATATAGCTTTAAAAAATAACCTTAACTTACTAACCTACAATAGTTAAGCATATTTTTATTTCATAATATAACATAAAAAAAAATATTTTAAACTATCCCTTCTGATGACTTAGCTAGCATTTTGCTAGGACTTACAGAAATTAAGAAAGAGACTTAGTTTGCTGATCACGTATACCATTCTTTGACCTTTGGGTAGGTTTATTCTAAATAAAATTTTATTATATAAATTCCTTTTTAATGAGGAAATCAGGAAACCGTAAGAGGAACATTCTTGGCAATCTGTAGTACCGATACAAGAACAGAACAATCAAATTGTCTTTATTTCCCCACATTTTGCTGAGATAATCACAAATATTCAGAGATCTTCCAGTACTATTATATATTCTACCTACGCACATTTCCAGTTTGTTTTTTAAGTAAAGCCTTGGAATTTTGTGCGGCAAAATCCCTATCCTTTATGTTGAAAAAGAGCCTGTATTTAGCTGATCAACCGGTACGAATGATCAACCGATTCGATATATAAGATAAATTAAATTCCTTCCAAACCAAACGTGGAATCATAGCTAATTAGGTTAGTTGTACTTACATAGCTTAGTTATATTAATTTGCTATTTTGAACAGAAAACTGAATACCGTACAAAATCGTGTTAAAGACAACTTCCAATAATTTAAGGATTGATTTAAGATCCTATGCTAAGATTTTGATTTCAGTAGAATAAACATTATATTACATTCACGAAAACAAGAAAGTTATCGATAATGGATCATGCTGCTTTCTCTATTGCCATTCATGATCCTGCACCTCCTGCCCTCCAAATGCTACTCCACAATACCGTTTAGCTCTGCTAATTAAAGAATGTCAGACCCTCTTAAAGCTCCTAAATAAGGAAATTCCAATTGACCAAATATACCAGTATCAAAGTGACTCATTCTTTGTAATTTCTTGGTAAGTCGAATGTGACATAGGCTTGACTACGCTTTCTCTCGTTACGCTTAGAGATTTTACCCCTTCCTCGAAGTATGTACAAGTTACCTCTTGAGAGGGAATCTAAATCTTGGCGAAGATAATTATATACCAGGCACCTTTACAGAGTATTAAACATAGTGTGTTTAATAGTATCTTAAAATATGAAGGCGTGAGCGCATCATGCCGGTTCTAGTCTGCTGAAGATAGAATAAGGGTTTATGGCTAGGGACAAAATAATGCAAGTTATGACGCTCCACTGACTCGAGCAGATCTCAGTTAATGGTTGGCACAATGCTCTTAGGTGTTAATTATGTGTAACTTACTCTGCGCAAATGTAATTGCGTAGGATTACTTAAAATCTTAACTGCTTCAATATGATACTATACAATTCTATATAACAAGTACCGACAACTGAATTGCGAGTGTCAATACGAGTAATAAATACGAATAAAAATATCGTGCTTTGGAAGGTCTTTTATTAACTTTTATAATCTACATCTGAATATCCTTAACGAGATGAGACTAACGTAGTCCTGAATCAGGCACCGTGGTCCCGGCAGTTCTTTAAAACTAAATAAATAAACAATAACTCATAAAAATAAGAAATGTTTTATTTGTTAGAATGATAAATCAGGAGAGCATCTATTATTTGACTTAAGGAGGTCATCCAAATAAAGTACACCATGCATACTTTCCCTACTCTAATAGATAAACGTCTATCCACATCTATCCATCCATGTAATTTATGTATTTCTTGTTACCTCTGTAGTAAGCAATGAAAGAGACAGATATAATTTCAGATGAAACTCGGCCAGAACAACGATGCTGGAGTTAGTATCTGTCACAGATGATACTATCTCTTCGGATATGCTCTGGTACAGAATAGCTTACTATCCGAGGTTCCATGAGGAAGGGATAGCTAGATGTCTTTCAGCCTCTTCCAGTCAAAGGATAATGGTACTCTCTATTATTAGGCTATCAGCAGCCTTTAACAGTAAGGGAGCTCCACTGACTCCAACAGTTATTCTTCGTAGTAACATTTTGCTGCTCCTATACATCCGTGAGGATGTAAGTGCCCAGGTATAAGAAACACATCGGTTTCTTTTATACATTTGTTTTGGTTCCACTGGCAGATGGAAACCTGCTAGTGTGTATATATCTGGTTAAAGTAAGGGTAACATAAACGTCCATTATATTGATCATAATGTACGTGTTTTCCTTTTAATTTCCTTCCAATTTTAATTTAATTTATTTATTTTTAATTTCAAGAAGAGCCTTCTTTTCATTTTATTATTTTATTTAAATATAGATTATAATTTTTGAATGTAAAACAATAATGTAGACATTTGCGCACGGAGTGTGGGACTCCCTTGCGGACTACCCACTAAACCCCCTACGGACCACGGAGGGCCCAGGCCGGAAACCTTTCGGATGACATCTTGCCTGGTCCGTGTGTCTTATGTCCCAACCAGGACAAAGCTACTTGTTTCGGAAGCTAGGGGTCAGCCAGGCATCCGTCTTCACGCTTCTGATGAAGGATCGCATGTACATGAGTGGTGACTGCATTTCAGGCGTCCTCACTCTGCAGCATCATCTCCACAATGGTCTCTGCCGAAACATCGCCAACTGTGGTGGCGAGCGTTCGCCTGGCCTCGGTGAAGCGCCCGCAAGCGAAGAAGGTGTGATGAACATCATCATCTTCCGGGCAGTAAGCACACCGAGGCGACCTGAATTTTCCCATCCTGTAGAGGTACTTCCTAGTACTTTCTAGTACTTCCTGTAGAGGAAGTAATAGAGGACTTGTCCTAGCCTCACAAATTGTATACATGTATGTATGTTTTTCTTTGTGTTTAATAAAGACATTTTTAATTTAATTTCATCTTATCATGCATTTAAAGAGAATAAATATTGACACAACACATCACAAGTCAGTAGTAGTTGCTTTACTGTAAATATACCTACTAGAGTAAAAAATAAAAATGGATCTCAAAAGTCACCCTTAGGATGACGCAATGAAACATTAAAATAATGAACACTTGGATAAAATAAATAAACACCAGAAACATGAGTTTACATGAAGTTAAATAAACTTACAGACGACGTCTTAACTTTTCTGAAAGCGTCGTTTCGTAGAAAGTTCACCTCAGTAAATACCGTAAACACAATTTAGCTCTGGGTTACTGTGGCTGTAACGCATGTTGGTAGCTAACAGGATTTAACGTTGTGTAGCCAAGTGAAGCTTTTCCAGTTGGAAAATTAACTTATATAAAATTTATTTGGATAACATCCCTCTGTAAGTCTAACGGAAACCTTGCAAATTTCGGGTCCCACAGCTTAGTTCTAAAGAAATATAAATCACTATAAAGTTGTTAAATAATTTCAAAATATTTGTAAATTGATAGTTAAGTTCTAAAGGTACGTTTACTAAAAGGATATTAGGATTTCTCAAATTATCCATAGTTATTTTAATAAAAATTATACATACATTGTTTGATTTTAAAACAAACAATTATACATTGTTTGGTATAATGTGTTAGAAATTGTATAAAAAAGACGGCATATGTCCAAAATCTTTCACATCGTCCGTCGTCAATATCTAACTTTAAACAAAGAACTTTCATTAAAGTTATACTTGAACATATATGTTGAAGTAACGTAAAATATAGATATTAGCTATATGCACCAAACTAACTAATATATTGTTTAATGCAAAGATATATTTATTTAGTGTGGTTGTTTACTAGAAAGATTAAATTAATCTCTGTATTTAGTAGGTCACAATTAGGGACACTAATTAATTATTATTCATAACCTGGATTTAAATAAAATAAATACTTTTATCCCAAAACTAGGAATAATATACGAATAGTTCCTAATTAATATATGGTATGTAAAATTCGTTTATAGAATAACACTTGAGATTTAAAAGTATTAAACATAATTGGAGGACAAGAATAAATGGATTGAAATACCTCAATATGGATATATTTAAAATATTTAAACAAATGTATATAATAAAGGTAATATTTTTGTAATTTTCTACTAAAATCCTGTGTTTGATGTATCCATCTAAATTATCTTAAAAAATACTAACTGCAGCCAATTATAGCTTTCTAAGACGTCAGAAAGACGTAAAAAGGGTATTTTAATATACATTTTGCTAATCATTACTATTACTTAAAATTACATTATCCATAATTTAGAATCCATCCAACTAATATTGTACAGTAAAAACGCTGTGTGCACATAAAAGGCGTGATTATGGAACTAGAAAGCTTACACAGAGTGAAAAGTTGTACAAATATATTTTACGCCTGGCAGGTGCTAAGATAGCGAATTGCCAGTACTTTATCCCTCAGTTACAAAGTTCTGCTTCAATCAACAAATCCTTTGAGCTTATAGTTTCACATCTTATGTGAACTTTTAGTTCTAACATAAACACTTTTTTAAAGTTAAAGTTTGTTGTTGCTTGCGCAGTTAGTATCTATCAATGGTATTTATTTAAACAATGTAGATTAAATATATGCTACTTAAACAAGCTACTGATGTCGTTAAGTTTCTATTGATTCACTTCCCAAAAAATATTTTTGTTTACAATTTAATTTCGAACATAAATCTGTTGTAATTATTTAGAAATGTCATATAAGACAAAAACGGAATTTGTAAATTCATATCAAGACTGTGCTCAAGATTGCTTCCTTATTGAATTTTGCTGCATCGCTCTTTGTATAAGAAGCCCGAGGGAAATTCGAGCTCTTGAGCGAGTCATACTCTGTCCAACTTTTGTTTCTAACAAAGTGGAATGTTTCATTGGATTTCCCTTTGAGTTGCCTACCGGAATTGCAAGTTTACCTTACAATCTGCTGTGTCATATCTCTTTCTGTTGATTTACAAACACATTTCTTTCTGCATGTGTTTCGTAAGAATTTAATTATTTTATTCGGCGATCAAAACTGATTAAAATGTTGTAAGTATGTATTAACGTGGATATTGGGCAGACCAAAATGTGTTTGACATATACAGTTACCAAAGCCTTCTCATCAAAGCTTAATGCAATATATTAAAATAATATAAATATATTGAAAATAAATATTTTATGGGTGTAAAAGAGAAAATTCGCTTGAGCATTAAACAAATTCTTATTTCCATGGCTCGTTTATTAATACATATTCAGGTTTTTCTAAATCACTTTACTACTCGGTTGTTAAAAAAAAAAAACTGTTACATTATGAACAAATATTTATATTGTATTACTTTCAGAATAGTATTGCACAAAATAATAACATTTATATTGTTTTCACATTTAAGCGATTCTTCTAGAGGAATTAATTGCTTTCCATACTTTGCTTTTTCTAGCAAACAGTGTTGTGATCTAACACTGTAACGTGACATGGTTTTATTTTAAACGTTATAAAAACGCACTAATAATAAAAAAATTAAAAAAAAAACGAAAATTAATTTCTTAATTATTTTAAAATGTATAGCGCAACAAAAATTACGCCATAACAAAATGATTACAAATAAAATTGATTTCTCTTATAAAGCTGTAAACTAAAATGTACACAGTATTTAAAAAATAATATACAGGATAATTCTAAAACAGGGTGCTAAAAATCAGTAAATAGTAAGAAACAAAATAAAATAAAATAACAATTTCTTCAATGGCAAGTTCTAAAGTGGTTTGTTTTCTGTATATCCGTGTATACTTTTTAAGTCATATTGTTTTAATAAGTAGGTATAATAATAACAATAATAATAATAATAATAATAAATAGTTTATTCCACAAAACATTTTTACAAGAAATGTATCGGAACCGTCGAATGTAGATAGCTAAAACTTTCCATTCATTCTACCACAAGTCTCTTTCTTACATATATAGCTTGCAGTCTCTCCCTCTCATTCGAATTGTACGACTCTAGTCCCTACTCAGTCTGCCAATCGAGGGTGTCCCAATTGAATGCCATAAACTCGTCCGTGTCGTGCATTTTAAATAAAAGGTATGGATACTAAAAAATCATTTAACAGTTTTCTTTAAAAGTTCAAAATTACGGTATATAAATAGATTTAAAGATAAGAACCACAAAAACTCTCATATTTTATAATAATTGACTTCTTTTAAAATTACATACTTAAAACCAAGGGTTTTCTTGTACTAAAATAGCAGAAAAATGTGGCATTTTCACAAGCCGATACATGAAATTATGACTACCTAACGAATCTAAAATAAGTTAATCGTTTTATAATATAAGCTACCTATATTGTAGGTTGTATATTGTAGCTATCGGAATATGATAGCTAAAACCAACTTGACACATTAAAAACAAGAAAATAAGTAAAAATGCATTGAGCAAAGTACACATTTTTGTATGAAAATGCTTGAAATTCTACAAAATTTGAAATAAATGCTAGGTACTTAGATTCATTTTTCTTCAAATTAGATAGCACCCAATTTTTTGTAAGGACTACTATTAAAAGAGAGTTGATTGTTAAATAAAATTAGTTGGTTATGACTTTAAACTATCAGATGGTTGCTGAAACTGTCAAATATTGAAAATGATGCTTGTGGTGTTTCTGTGAACATTTTATGGGACTAAATTTACTTATATCTCCATGAAGGCCATTTCAGGATAATGTACATAAAAGAAACGATTGTGAAAAACGATTACATTATATGCAAAACATTTAAAGATTTGTTCATCAAGGTGGTTTTAAGAACACCGTTTATATATTATTTTCAATGCACTTGATGGTTTATTCGTCGCTGGTGCAATCTAAAATAAAAAATTAGAAAACTTGTCTTTGCAATCTACATAACACTATTAACCAAACAGTGTATAACTATTTAATGTTTTCTAAAGTTTAAATGAACTTTAACTAAAAGTGTCAACATTTGTTTAGGGTCAGGAACTTTGGAGTACGTGCCGTTACTATTTTAATTATTTTTCAGAATCATTAAACATTTAGAGAAACTTTTCAATATTTACCATCTTTCCTTGGACTTCTACAAATATTTAAAAACCAATAATATTAATAGCCAAATCGATCCAGCCGTTCTTGTGTTTTAGTGAGATTAACAAACAATTTAATTTATATATTTATATGTTCATTTTTGGATTAGAATCATACATACATGGAATCTGAAAATGCATAGCCATCCCTACCTTTTTGTTACACCTTTTAGATTGGGAACGATTCTAACCTATGTAGGGTGATCAACTCGAGGTGGTATCTTAGAAAGTATTTATTTTGCAACAAATTTAAAATTGCTAACTTTAGCCTACCTTGTTTTTTATGTTTATTACAATTAATTAATTAAAATGTAAAACTTGGTCGCCATTTTATGTTATGGCATTCATTTTGTAATTTCTTATAAAAACTCAGGATTTTGGTTTAAGATTAAACATAAGACTTGGTGTTTTTCATAAAGCTTAATTTCTAAACAAGCAACACTTAGTTCAATGTTGGTACATCTCACTCCAAGGGATTTGGATGTGCGTTAGTGAATATTTTTACATTGGTCATATGGGTAACCATGATGGCATCGGGAAAATTTCAGAATTAACAAAAGTGCAAACAAACTGTGTACATTATATATTGATTTGAATATATATGATGTTTATTCATAGGGTAAAACAAAAAAATCACAGATTGGAAAGGAATTGTTGTCTGTGACAAGGTTTGATTTCAATGCACCCTTGCGTTGTAGCACCTAGCACCGGAACTTTTATTACTTGCATAACCTATAAAACTTAACGTAATGAAAACACAGGTATTGCTTCATGGGACACGATGTCTCGAAAAAAGATTTCATCTGTAGAATAAATATTGCATCACATATAATTTTGCATCTACAAGAATGTGTTCTATGATCGTGGAAGTCTAACCATGGGATTTGTTTTGAACGTCATGTTTGTGTCCAAATATTTCCTGTATGACTGTCTGTCTGCCTTCCTGCTTGCAGTACATCTCGAGGACTAAATGAGTTATATATTAGAAAATTTGCATGTACCTCAGCGAAGCCTGTTCCTACCCGTGGTGTGGCGCAGAGATTGTACGCAGAGATATGCCCCTTAAAACGATGCGACGCGGGATCCCTGATAAGAGAACATTTCCCTTTGTCCACAACAGGCTTGGAGTACGGAGACAGTGGCAATTATCTACATTTACTTTATCAAACTCTTTAATCTGGAAATATATTAAAAAGTTAACGCCTTTAATTAAATTTGACACATATTAAAATACATATTTTTATTTGCATTCGAGATAAATTTGCATTCGATGAAAAAAAAGGTGTCGGACAGATGAAGTAATCTAACACTGAATTAACAATAATGTAATCTTCTGTTCCAATATATTATTTTTATTACGTACGATACAAATTAACTTCAGTGTAGTTAATACTAAAATATATTATAAAGTGGATATTTGCAATTACATTTTAGATCAATAGTGGTGTCGGAAACACCCTAAAACCTATTTAAAACAAATAAAAAGAAGCAAGGTAATCCGAAGGTCCTATCTACTATTAAGTTATTACTTGGTAGGTAAGTACATACGTGTTATAGATAGAAAATAGGTAAGTGCACTTATGTGATGTAGTGCACTAAGCTAGGTACCATCTCGAGGGATGTTGTTTCTTTCTTCTCCAGACGGATGGTTTGACGTCACATCATTTTATTAAAAACATACAATTTGTAATGTATTAAAAAAATTGTAATACATTTGGAGTCGATATATCACGTATTGTAAATATTCGTTAGGGACAGACGATTATATATTATTCGCGTCATTTTTTGGTCATTTCGTCTTTTAGAAACACGTTTTGTAAATGAAAACTGGCGTGTGGTCACTGCCTAACAGGCTAGGAAAGTATATGTTACGCTATGGTTTATTCCGCAACTTCAAACCATATTTTACTGCTTTATTAGTAATAATATAGATTTTGCTCTTATATATTATTTATTTATTAATTGAAGAAATAAATTATAAAAATAATTTTAAAGTTACGTGAAACTGTTTTAAAATTCTATGTAAATAAAAAAAGAAATTTACTATCTAAAATTAAAAAAAAATTACAATTGAAATTATTGGATCCATTTATTTAAATATACACTTTTTTTAAGAAATGGTTATCTACCAAAATCGTATTGTTATGTGCTTTAAGACAACATTACTTTTTAAAATGCGTTTTGTGCATTGCAATTATCCTGTAATATCATGAATGTGGAAGTTTGGGTGTATAATACTCAATTGCACAAAACCAAATGGGCCGAATTGTAAAAAATTTTGCATGTAAATCAATTAGACACAAAAATAAAACAAGGTTATTAAAACATAAGGTGAATTTCACTACGAAATACCTACAAATACTTCAAAAATAATTAAAAAATATATCTACTGTGAAAGGATGGGTAAGTGCTAGTATAATTTCTAAACTTTATCTAGTATTTGATTTAATACCAAATTGCTTTTAAAGCAATCAGTATGGACGTTTTTGGAGTAAATTATGTTATTAAAATGAGAGGGCATCCGTTAAAACGGTTTGGTTTAGATTAATATATTGAATATCTATATAAAATTATGTGAAAATGTAATTAATTAATGCAGTTTTGCATTAATTAATTATGTACGAGGGCTGTTTTTTTTTCAAGTTCCGATAGGCCATAAATAATATAAACACATTGAGATAAAAAGATGATTTTATTACCAAAAGATTCGTAATTTCTTACTTATTTTTCTACGTAGTCACCAAAAATGTTGAGGCACTTGTCGTAGCGAGAGACAAGCTTTCCTATACCCTCCTCGAAAGAAGTCTGCCGTCAGTGAGCTCAGGTAGACCCTTACAGTTGCTTGAAGCTCTTCGTTGTCAGCGAAGCGTCGTCCACCTAACCACACGCCTTCATTTCTCGAAAGAGGTGATAGTCACTGGGCGCCTAAGTCAGGACTATACGGCGGATGGTCGAAAAACTTCCCATTTGAACTTTTGCAGAAGTTGTTTTGTGACATTGGCACTATGCGGTCGTGCATTATCGTGGATCAGGACCACGCCGGATGACAGCATTCCTCTCCGTTTGTTTTGTATTGCTCTCCGGAGGCGATGTAGAGTCTCACAGTATGATTCCTTTGTTATCGTTTGTTCCCTGTTGCATGAACTCAACCAGAAGCACACCTTTTTGGTCCCAAAACACTGTAGCCATTGTTTTCCTTTTGGTCAAAGTCTGCTTGAATTTTTTGGGCTTGCTAGGGGAGTGAGTGTGCATCCATTGCTTTGATTGTTCCCTTGGTTTCTGGATTTTCATACAGGACCCAAGTTTCATCCCCAGTAACAATAGACTTTTAAAAAACTGTCTTTCTCGTTGTCATATCGGCGTCAGAAAAGTTAGAGGCTGACGCCATTCGCTTCGTTTTTGTGATGATCCTCACTCAACATTTTGGGTACCCAACGGGCACACAATTTTCGGTACCCTAGCTCGGTGGTCACAATCTTGTACAAGGAAGACCTTGAAATGGCTGGAAATTCGGTAGAAAGTTCATCAATTGTAAACCTCCGTTTCTCCCGGATCGCTTGGTCAACTCGTTCAACCAAACTTGCAGTAGCGACCGACTTGCGTCCTTGACCGCCTTCGTCATGGACGTCTGTTCGACCTTCAGCAAATAGCCTACACCATTTTCTTATCGCGCTATCACTCATACAGTGTTCACCATACACAACACTCATTCTGCGATGGATTTCAGCAGCACTACATCCTTCAGCTTGAAGGAAACGAATCACACACTTCGCAACTCACAACTGGCGGGAGAATTGATCGTAGCGGCCATCTTTACTCGCCCGTAGCTCGGCTACGACTGATGGATTGGAGCCGGCAACGGCGTTGGTTGTAGACGAGCTCCTCCCGTTTGTTTTCAATGGGGTGATCGTGACAGGCGGAGAGAAAGAGTGGGGGCAGAGCCGAGCAGTACCGATAAATCCCGAACATTCCTGACAACCCTGTACATGCGGCTGATAGCGACCTCATTCGGAACGGTTCTGATTTCTATTATCTTACGAATTAATGAGTCGTTTTATATCCGAATTAATGAGTTGTTTTTATATCCGAACATATCTGCAAAACATAGAAATTATATCGAATTAATTATATTAATATTGAACTTTCTTTATAACTCCAAAGATACTTTACAAAATGTGAGATGGTGCACAACGAATAAAATGTCATAATCTAGAATAGAATAGAAAAATTATTTATTTTCTTGAAAATATGTACAATAGTAAAATTATATAAACATCATTTATACCTTAAGCACAAACACAAACATTGCTCCTTAGTTGTAGACACAATTGACATGAGAATAAAAATAAAACAATGTTACTTTTTATTAAAGAAATATGAACATGTCTTTTTTTTATTTTAATACAGCTAGGGTACATCAATAAACAAAATTCAAGAAAACAAAATAGGACCTCAAAAGGCAAGGAACTGCCTGTGTAGAGGCTCCAACTTTCTTAGAAAAACAAAAGAAAAACAACACTCAAGCAAATGAAATTAACAAATAAATTCAAATACGATAAATCTACCCATTTAAACTAAGCTTTAATAAAACAAATTTGAATAAAAAACACATTATATAATTTTCAAAGTCTAAAGCTAATTCAGTATACATAAAATGCCATAAATATAAATTATAACCATATCCAGTTATCTTTTTGTGAATATTGGAATATATTCAAATTAATAGGACAAAAGCAACATATTATAATGTGGAGTCCTTAATTTGTAGTAAATAAATTAATAATTACTTAACCAAAAACATAATTATAAAAATATGACAAAATCAATGACAACTACCTGACTTAAATACCTAACATAGCACGTTGACATAATTAATAAATACAAAATTATCCTAATTATATATATTACTGTACAGATTTATGATACAATTATACAAATTTATACAATTTATTGAAGTCTGCCATTGTCACTCAGAAGGCTTAAGTCCAGGCAAATCTGTCTGTTTGTTGGATATATAGAGAATGAGAAATAAGCTATAGACTTGAAATTGTGCATGCAACTTCGACCAAGCCTGATGTGTCGTCTGGCGTACGCGATTATAATGCTGATCTGATCTATAGTACATGGAAATTATCGAATAATTTCTAACTATAGTAATGTAAACCTACAAATTATATTTATTTGATTAAGGCAGTTGGAAAATGCAATGAACCAAATATAATGTTACGAAACAATTTTATTGGTTTACATTTTAATACGAAAGATGCAATTAAAAAACTCACATAATTGTTGATTTTTGTGTTTGGAGACCCTGAAGATAAATTCTTTTAACTACTATGCTAAGTAGGGCTCTTTTTAATCCTCCTGGGATGTTTAATCCACCCTCGAATGTTTTATAGCTACGCCACTGAATGTAACGAAGTTACTTTGTTACATTAGACTTCCTTACGTCTTTTTTGGTATTTCGATACTCCGTTGTATTGGTTTATTTGTATGTAGACAAGAGTAATTGCCTGCCATAAATTACTTTGTAAAATAAATTTAATTGCGCTGCATCCTGCAGCATCCAGCTTTGAAAATGTAATATATATATTACATTTATACATATACATACATATACATATTACACCACCAGGCTCTATTAAATTCAGAGGAGTACAGAGCGAGAACGCGCGGACTAGCTTATTCCACTATTCTAATACGCGGGCTATCTCTTAGTTGGCAGGAGGGGCCCCTCCATCCCCACTTTTTCTCTCCGCCTGTCACGATCACCCCATTGAAAACAAACGGGAGGAGCTCGTTTGGTTGTAGTGGTGGAGCGGCGCAATTGCACAACACGCAGCCCCGCCTCCCGCCACTACGGTGGTTATTTGGAGAAACAAACCGGAACTTGAAAAAAAAAAAAAACAGCCCTCGTACAACCAACCACCGATATTAATGTTTACTAAGTTAATAAACTATGCAACCCATTTTTAAACTTTGGAGTTTAAATAATGAAACTTATCTCAGTCAGCCTTCAAAGGCATTCCAGGTCCTCCCACTATTCTGAGAAAATGCATTACCACTTTTATCACGTTGGACCCAAAGCTCTTTTTCCTCCAGAATGAATTTACCATGTAAATATTTCGTGGGAATTCAACATTCAGTGAAGATTTCATATACGAGTTTATATAATTTTTGTAAATCTTTCTAAAATTCGTCCCATACACATAAGATAAACAGTAAAGAAAATTGCTTAAAATACAAATCTTAATTAATTTAAATCTAATGTGTTAAATCTAGTATTCCAGATGAGTTTATTGGAATTTAATATAGAGATTATATTGCTAATATGGAAATATAAGTTATATTTTAGACGCAGATTTTATACTTTTATAATATTGAACTGTGGAAAAGTACAATAATCCTAGTTTCTGTGTTAAAATTCTGTTTTTATAAAGATACATAAATTTAAATGGCCTGATCCTGAGCCAAGATAGTACAGTTAATGATGACACAATTTCCTCACCGACTCACGAAATCCCAGAATACTGATGCTTATGTTAATAAAGATTGATGCAAAGAAAAAATTTGGAAATATAATGTTCAGTTAATAATTAAATATATGCTGTCCTAGAATATATTTTCTTTAGGGTATAATAAAAAGAGTATAGAGGTTATTATTAAACTTGTGAAAAGTAATCACCTACACACATAAAAAATAATTCTTTTATCACATAACTTAATACAAAACTAATTCAGACACTGTGAAAACGTCCAGTTATCTAAGGACAAGTAGACTTCTGGGGGATACTGACATAACTCAGCCAGTGCGTTCTACACTTCCTTCTACACGTAAGGACGACCAGTGTATTTCATGCACATAGGCTAGCAATAATGTGTTTCGAATTGTTCCTACCATTAGATGAATGCGAATAATCTATAAGTGGTATGAGGTTTACCTGTTCCTTGCTGAGGATTAATTAATTCCCCTGTATAAATAGTTTTAAAGCATAAGAAAAGACAATGGAATTAATTAAGAAAATGCTGTATGATGGTAGAAAATAAAATAAGTAAAAAAATAAAACTGAGGAATTTTCTTAAATTGTAATAGAGGCATTAAAAGCATTAGTGAATAAGAATTGAGAGATTCTCAATACATGTTTTAATAGGCACGCTTTGTGGTAATCAACGCGTATGGACTAATTTGTGACTAATGTGAGTGTTAAATTGAGCTGAAGTAAAGCTGAGTTGAGTGAAGTTGAGTTAAACCGTCTGATGTGAATTAAATGAAGTTGGATTGCTGGTTTGTGAAAAGCTGAGAAAAGTTAAATCCTGTCGAGTTGATTCTCATTGTATTCATTTGCCTTTGAAATATGTCACGAAAGTGTCAGCAGTGTTAGTTATCTATTTCTCATGCTCTGGTTGTGTTTTAAATGATTTTTCAGGCTACATAATGCCTTGCTGGCTCATTTTGGAGTGTGTTTGAAAAGACAGGTAAGTGACGGATTACGTTTGTGAATAAAATAAAAATGATTTATAATTAAAAACCTGAAAGGTCAAAGGATTCTCCACTTGACACTGTTAATAAAAAGTTTTTAGGAAATTTAAACTTGGTACATTACTTCGATTTGCTCCAAATAAGATTAGTTTAGGCAAAAGTTCAAAGAGCATGGAATTTAATTATAAAACGATTAAACTAAATTATAGTTTAACATGATTGCAATGAGAAACACGCAAAGTAAAGAAATTAGTAAACATAATAGTGAAGGCCAATTATATGATATTAGGTTAAAACATATGGCAAAGTTACTTTTTCGGATTGGTTAGTGTCGTAAAAAGATTCATCAACTGACACGTTGACTCAGGCAGATGTTTTAACGGCGCAGAGGCGTTAAAGTGAGGTGTTGAGTGAAGGTGTTAAAAAAGAAAGAAAAAAACTTGTACAACGGACTTATGAAATTTACGTTCTGGTAGGTCCTTCGATATAGTTTTTCTGATGTGTCGGTTTATTTATTTAATTTTGAATGTATGTGGGTAATTTTTTCAGGGTCCATGGCCAAGATGTTGTATTCGAGATAGAAACAAAGTAAGATTGAATTTAAAAACCGTTTATTTGATGTTCCTTTTGTTCGATGAGTTCAAGTGGAATCTTCTGATGAAATTTGAGGACAGATCAGGCGCTTAGAGTAAGACATTTTAATGTAGTCTCGTTTTTCTATTACCATCATAGTTCTGGGATGATCGTTGTTACTGAGATCATGAATGTGACTTTAGTAATGCGTTTGTACTGTACCTCAAGCATTTTATACCATGTCCTGTTTATAGAAAATGAAATCGTCCTTACAATGACAAACTCCATTTTTGCTAACGAAGAACAAGTGTGTCTTTTCAAATCTTTTGAAATTGATTTTTTGTTAGTGTTGGATAGTTCAACCAGAATTGTCTACTAAAGTTCATAAAAAAACATTAATTTTATGTATGAAAAATTGTGTTCCCTCGTAAATTTGGTTTAGAGAAAGTATAGAAGGTGGAGGAGGACAAAGTGGAATGTAATGTTGGGTAGTTGATGTTGCCTGTCATTTTACTGAAATGTCAGATATAAACTTGACTTTATCGAGATTGAAAAACAACTTTGACACTCCGCGGAAACTTTGTCATCGTTCACTTTGTTCCCTTTCAGAGGCTACAAATAGATATTGAAGGGTGTAATAGTAATATTAGGTATATAAAGGTGCAATTAGTTAGTAGTATTTGGTAGTATTAATCTTTTATGGATGAAAATGTTCTACACAATTTGATGGAAATTATTCTATACAAAACCAATTTTAGAGCCTACGAAACCAAACCCAATTTACCATATACCGATCACAAACATAGTCATTTTATATTGTTACAACCCTGACCTTTTATCCCATCAAAGGAGAGAAAAATAATCGTAGTTGTAATTCATAGATTGGAAAATTACAACGTTTTAAATTCTGTACAATAATAGTTTAGAATCATTAACTTATAGGCATATTAAATGCACTTGTACACTATCACTTTAACATGTATAAGCCTATATCGACCCTCTACTAGTTACACATTATATTAACTAACTGATTTCTCTGTTCTATGTTCTGGGTATATATGGGTTATTAAAAACCCGAGTGTACAGTTTTAACGACTGCTTACAGCGTCTCGTATTCCTGCGCTTGACAGGTCCACGTTATTTACGATGTCCTGGTTTACAGCAGCGGACTTGTTT
This sequence comes from Homalodisca vitripennis, assembly GCF_021130785.1. Classification (NCBI taxonomy): domain Eukaryota; kingdom Metazoa; phylum Arthropoda; class Insecta; order Hemiptera; family Cicadellidae; genus Homalodisca; species Homalodisca vitripennis. Next base: position 125,305,374 of record NC_060211.1, on the reverse strand, counting down.
TCAGGAGCTCGTGGAAATAATTACGTTTTAGACATTTTCTTCTTAAGAAATGTTACATTAGCATAGGAGCTTGATTAATATATATGTTTAATTAACAAATATGTAATATAAAACGGCTACTAACCATTGTTTTTTTATAGTTATCCAGATTCCATTGATACATTTGACGAAAATGTTCCTTACATCAACATATGAAAAGAGGTATCTCTCTTTATTTAGCTGTTGTCTGATTTTGCTTGTCACTTAAAATTAGTAACTGATAACGTTTAAGTTACGTGGTGACGCAACCCAAATACTGATTTTTGTTAAAACTAAGAACAAAAAATATATATTTTTTAAACAAAGAGCACGTAAAATGTTTTATATAACATTCCACAACACACATAATGAATAAAAAATGCAAGGAGACTCACCCTAAAGAACAGAATTTCGGATACTTAATTTGTTTGAATATAAAACTACAGAATATATAGCAGAGATAATGTAAGATTTGAATTAACTTTGAATAAAATAAATGTCATTCCGTTTTTGAATGATATTTAATTAATAAAAATATAATGTGTATAGTGTATGTTGCAGGTGATGTATAAGTTATTTATATTCTAAAAATCTAATATTCTAACTCTGAATTTCTCAAATGAGCAATAGAAAGGTAGTTTTAAATACTTCTGAGATAGAATAATAAGACTTTTAATGTTTTAAAACAGGGAATAATAGACTATTCTGGAATGATTCCTTAGGAACGCAACAGTGATAAAAAACAAAAGGATTAATATATTTAATAAATTTTTCTTATAAAAGTAGCTTTATAAATCAGTAAAATCAGTTTAATAGTATTAGTATAGTTTAGTAGTAATAATAGTACTGTTAACAGTGTTTATAAGATAATGATAAATATAGATATTTCATGTTTAAAGCATAGTTTTGATTTGGATTTTTTACCTTAGCTCTTGTAAATAGTGCATTCTTTATTATTCTTATTTGTTCTATATATTATAATATGTTGAGTGTTTTACTTGCCTAATTAAATATAAAGGGTCAATAGTAAAACATCTTATTTGAATAGATAAAGTTAGGGCTAATAAATCCTCTCTAATACTTAACCTGGAGATCTACAGTTCACAGTTGACTTCCTAACAACTACAAATGGCCGGTCAAGCGGTCTACTAGCAAGGACAGGATTGTTCGGCGGTCACCAATCCAAGGAACTGCCACGCTCGATATGTCTTGACTCGGTTATTTTGCGATAAGCACTTTACCTGCAGATTGCATCACTGGTATATATGAACAATCTACGTATCTGTGGAAAGAAAGGAGTATGGTATGACCTTAAACGCTTTTATACTTTTGACAAAGATGATATAGTTCCTGATATTACATTTCGACCTACTGTGGTACACTCGTTCTCCTATAAAGTTCTGTATGGTCATATAATACCACGTTAAAATATTGGCATAAGAGTTCGTATACTTTTAGTGGATCGGAATTTAGTTTTAGTCCTTATTTTGGAGTAATGATCTGATAAATACGAGTTTATAACTACGATAAAACTTGTATAAATACTGGAAACGCTTCTATATAAACTTTTAAAAATTCTGAGAAGTTTTTACGAAGCATGAAAATAATATGTGATTTATGAGTGTATGAACAGCGTTGCACTTGTATTAAATTTACTCCATGTTGTATGAGCTTTGGGGCTTCTTCAGCCACTACTACTTCGGCGAGGTGCAGAGACTGAAGAAAAATCACCCTTACCCAGAAAATCGCGATTTTCAATTAAACAGTAGGTCTGTACATCTTAACTGGTGCTGATTACACATTTATTGATGTGTCTGACGGTTGATTTTAATCGTTTAAAGTTGGTTTTTATAATTTAGTTCTTTTTGATACGATCATATTTTAACCACCACCAAAACAAAAACGATCGATTTATTTCTAAAGGAAACTTTCTTTATTTATTTCAAATTGATTTCAGGGAAACCCCTGATTATGAACTGCAAACAATGCAAATTGGCTTTTGGCTTCCTGAAATTTAAAATAATTAGGTACCTATTAATATCAATATTTTAAATATTGATATTAACATAAACACAGGAACACTATAAACAAAAGAAGTTCACCAGAAAATTTCAAAATTTTACTTTTGTGAATGTTTTAAAACTGCTTTAGCTCAAAATAAATAAACAGAATACAATAACTCCCATAAACTCTACTCACAAACACTATCATATATAAGACGTCATATATAATAGTATAAATAGTGTCTTTTATAAAAGGGTTAACATTGTAATCTTGTTCCTATAAATTTGACACTAAACTTCAAATATGGGAAATTTTTATTTGTATTAGAAACATATTCATAAAATGTGTATTTCAAAACTTTTTAAAACTGCAGTTTACCCAGTACAGTAATGAACTGTTTTCTTATAGAACATTCTGTATTCCACGCTTAGTTAAGATGAAAAAGTTATTATGAAATCTTATAAATATTGGTATAACTATTGATATTTCCCTTAATAACGGATACCGTATATGAAAGTTATAAGGGTATTCATAAGGAGTTTGAGATAACTACTGTTAACCTAACATCTAAAATGTTTGGAAATTAAAATTTTCTTAAAGATATTTGTAAATGTTTATTCAAAATAAAATTTCCTTAACAAATACAAGACGGTAGTAACCGTAAAGTTTTACCGTAAATAAAAAAGCTTTTTTCAGAACATAGTATTTTTATTCATAAAATTTGAATGAACAAAAACTGAAAAGAATAAAATCTTAATATTACCTTTTTTAGCAAAAATAATAGTAAAATAAAGGGTGTTACAGGAGAAAAATCAAAGTAGACCTTGTTGAAGACCATAGTATAACGTATTAGATAAAAAATTAAAAACATAATTTTAAATTTCTCTAAATACAAGGAAGAGTTCCCCAATAAAAGTATAGAGTTAAAACTATAGTTTCTAAGACCACAATTTATTGTGGCCTATTAAAAAAAGACTCACTATAAATTTATAATTGATCATTGTCATATTCAATCAATTTGAATCAAACGTTTGGTCTCTTCTAATTTTTCACCAAAGTGTGTCGTCACATACATAAAATTCAATATTATACATTGTGGTACCTTGTGTTCTGCTTGAGGACTAAATATAAAATAGTAAATATATACTTTTACCTTAGGGCTTAGAGTTATATACCCATGGAATGCTGTAAAACGGCAATTTCAATGTAATGGAATTTCACCTCAAATTCTTTACAAAATTATTTCACCGCTCAATTAATTATAAAATATACGTACTGGCATACTTCATGCTAGAAATAGAATGGATGTATCTGCTTCATTACTTTGCAATACAGCCTGTAGCACTAGTGCTGGGAAAAAACACTTACAATGAGTGTGTCGGCTTGATAGCCTAGATTAAACTTATATTACGCAAATATATCTGACAACGTTTCCAATGTAGGCTACTTTAAACTGATGAAGTAATTCGCCCCGAAAATGAAGTAACTGAGGAATAAATAAATATTCTGCAAGTCTGTGTTTGTATAGTATATGTATACTCAATTATAAATCATAGGAACCTACATACAATATTTTGAAAATGCCTATAAGAGAAAGATACGAGTATACAAAACCTGGAAGAGCAAGATGTCTTCCAGCTTCTAATATATAATAAAATTATTTAAATGAACGTTAGTGCTGTTATAACAGGAAGTTACGAATAACATATAATGGTATGTTACAGCTTATCAAACTGGAACAGCAAGAGAGAATAGCGTGGAAGGATCGGCAGAGTCGAGGCGTTACGGTTCGGTAACCTGGAGTCTCCAGGGAGTGTTGAGGTAGTTGCCAGAATTCCAGTAGTGCTGCAACAGCTGCAATTTACAGTAGGATTTTCGTTTGTTTCCTTCTATTTAGATAAACATGTATTATATTCATTAAAGCTTAAAACAAATATAAACTAAATACTTGCCGTCAAAATTGCTTTAATACTGACTACTGGATACGAAAAAAATATTCTGTAAACTGTTTTGACTAGGAGTGTTCAATAGCTGTTCAGCCTAAACATAGATTGCATTACTAAGCTTTAGTTACTTTTTATTTCAGGTCATGTTAGATAATTAATCTATAATCGACGGAGATTGTTATTCAATTCAGGCAAAGAGTGCAGTTAATTTAATTTCGGCAAGTAAAGTTATTAAACGTGATTTGCTTATTATATGCTGCAAAACAAAATTTTGGAAAACTAGAAGTTAGTAATTTTATAGTTAATTAAAACATTTATTTAAATATTTTCCAAATTGTATAAAACACATTATAAATATCTTTATTGGATTGAAATGTATGTCTTTCTACCTGAGTTATAACTCCAGTTGTTTTATCACTTTCTTAAATTTATATTCGTAACTTAAATTATTAATTTATAAAAAAAACACTATAAGTATATTATTTGAGTTTAATACTTGTATTCTCATTGAAGTCTTTATATTACTAACAGTGTATTTTAAAATAAAGCGTTAAACTAGTTTAATACATCCATCAAGTCACCAAGAAAATCACCTGAAATTAAAATGTTATAGATAATTTTTAGAGATTTTAATAGTACAGTACTTTTTCCGGGTAGAGTTTATTAAGATAAATCCAGTAATCCCTTATAGGTATCCATCACCAATAATACACTACACTTAAAACCAATAATTCACGGTACATACCAAGAACCAGCAAACAAATCTGTACACTTGAAGCCTTGCATCTCAAGTTAACAAAACATTCTATCAGTATGATCTTTTTAATCAAAACTGGTATAATTTATAATATAAGATATAATTTCCCAAAGGTTTTCTCTCAAAGCGCCTGTTTACAGTGATTAAAACCGGTAACATAGTTTCTTCTGTCTATTAAAAAGAAAACTTGCTTATCATATCCCCAGATGAACCCGAGAGGGCTTTTCATGCCTTTTTTAGAGTTTCTACCTGACCCAATGTTGAAATTATGGGCACATAACGGTTAGGATAAACAAAATGTCTAATTTATGAAAATTAGAAATTTTCTAATTTTCTTATTAATTGTTGTTTGAGTTATTAAACTCATACAACAATAAATTACCCTCTCAGAAACAAAAACATGAATGTAAAACACATAATTGCCACCTTGAAACATTTTAACACCTAAAGAACTCGTCTGAGCTATGGAAAAATACTGCCCAGTACCACAGGACTGGATTTAGTTTAAATTACGGCACTAGCTTTTATGCAGGGTGTTCAAAAAATGGTCACATACTTTTGTGACTGGTAGTAATTAAGACCCCAAACGAAAAATGTTTTCTAAACATAGATAGAGAAATGTGTCGTTTAGCAGCTAGCGGCCATGTTGTATTTTCTCATAAAATAAATTATTATCTTCAGACCACCTAAAACTACAGATACTAAAATTTGCAAATATGCTATGACAAATAAGAGGAAAACGTAAATGAATGTGTGATTTGCTTCTATATTAACAAAATGGCGCCTGTTAGAAAGTCAAATAACAAAAAAAAGAACTAGTGTACTTTTAAAATTATAATTAAAAATGTATTTTTTAATATATATAATAAAAATTAAAAAATTTCAGCTATTTTGCCTTTATATATCGATTTCAAAGGTGATTTTCCAACGAAATCTGTCAACGCGTAAGCGAGCACGACTTCTTTAAAAGTACCCTTCCACAAGCCTGATGAATCTCAACTGTGACTTGTTTGATAATCCCGGCTTGTGCAGGGATACCTTCCGGCGAGCTAGGGTAGGTACTAGAACCTAGGGTAGGTACTAGAACCTAGGGTAGGTACTAGAACCTAGGGTAGGTACTAGAACCTAGGGTAGGTACTAGAACCTAGGGTAGGTACTAGAACCTAGGGTAGGTACTACAACCTAGGGTAGGTACTAGAACCTAGGGTAGGTACTAGAACCTAGGGTAGGTACTAGAACCTAGGTAGGTGCTAGAACCTAGGGTAGGTACTAGAACCTAGGGTAGGTACTAGAACCTAGGTAGGTGCTAGAACCTAGGGTAGGTACTAGAACCTAGGTAGGTGCTAGAACCTAGGGTAGGTACTAGAACCTAGGGTAGGTACTAGAACCTAGGTAGGTGCTAGAACCTAGGGTAGGTACTAGAACCTAGGGTAGGTACTAGAACCTAGGGTAGGTACTAGAACCTAGGGTAGGTACTAGAACCTAGGTAGGTACTAGAACCTAGGTAGGTACTATAACGCTAGAGTCCGCTGAAATTAAATCTGGTTACCGACGTTAAACACTGACATTTTCACAATATTATTTATTTCTTTTTGCTGACGAATAAAAATGTCAAATGTTACAATCCCATATGTACTTAGTATGTTTAAAAATGTATTTGATGTGATATTTTCCCGTTGCTAAAATGTTTATCCATAAGAAACATTAAAAAAAATATTTTATAATTCTCAGACAAAATCCGGAGTGACATATCCATCATCGAACTCAATTGTTGCTTGTATAGAAATGGAGCTCCATGCAAACTTTTAAACCTATGGTCCTTTAGTATTAAAGTATCGTAAGGATATTTGATTACGGATATTAACATATGTTTGTAAATCATACAGACAGAAATGAAATGTTTCCAGCCTCTAGAGAGATAGACTTCGTGAACGCTCAGCTGTAAACGATTCTGTTGAAACTTGTTCTTGACCTTCTTTTAATTATATGTAATGACAAAAGGGTAGAAATAAAAGTATTAACAATCAGCCACACATGAATTAATAAACACAATCCATCGCCTTTGTAATTGTATTTTATTAATGAAAAAATTGACAGTTAAATATGGCATGATTTATCAAACGAATAATATTCAGTGCCCAGTGAACTTTAACTAAACGATTTCACTGGCGCAACCAACCGTAGAATTATCACTAAAATTACATAGAAAGTTTTAATGTGGCAAAGTAATTAACACTAACTTTCCGAATGAAAAACTTACAGAGACAATTTAAAGAGTGAGGCAATTACTTTGTCCGTTGACTTAAATTAGTTTTCTGAAACTATAATAACAAAAACTACTAAATAAGTCAAGTTGGGGTTTGTGTCAGCAACAGTAACCTCACGGCCTTTCTACTCTTGACCAATCTCAGCTTACAAATAAAACCACTTCAGAAGTTCTTAGTTTAATTGATATTGATTTTTTATCACCCAAAAAGCCAAACATACAATTTGAACTTGTGCGATGTTCACTATGTGTCGCTGTTAGAAAGTAGATTGAAACCTGACGAAATCATGTTCAGGAAAAATTTGTATGTGTTTTGAGCAGAAATTTTATTCGATGTCTTGAAATTGGTGCAGCATTTTACACCATACATCAGGCCCGTTTTACCGAATAGGCACGGTAGGCACGTGCCTAGGGCGCTAGGCAATTGTCATTTTTTGGGGGGCGCAAACAATGGAGAAAAATTGCCGTGGTTGTATCTGCATGCATCATCATCAAACGGACTTTTTCTAGGCTGTCTTAAGCTGATAAGTGAATTTGCTCCATTTCTCACCCAAAACATGGTAACAAAGGCAAAGGTAGTATATCATACATTCGTCTGACATTTGCAGTGAATTATTGAGATTATGAGAAGAAGTACTGAAAAAAATCTTAAATGAAATTAAGCAAGTTCGCTATCTCTCTATAATCATAGACTCCACACCTGACGTGTCGAACACAGACCAATTGGCCGTAGTACTTCGGTATGTTTCATTGCCTAATGATTGCGCCAACGAACGCCTGATAAGCCTACAACTCTTACCAAGTGTGTGCCACAAATCTGGAAGTTTGGAAGAATCAACCCTCAGTTTACACGAGAAACTTGAGCTGGATGTCGATAACTGATGTGGACAAAGTTACAACAATGCATCAAACATATCGGGCATATACTCAGATCTTCAGGCAAGGATTAACAGCAAAAATGATCTTTCTGACTATGTACCATGTGCAGCTCACTCACTAAACCTTGCTGGGTGTTTTGCTGCGGCAAGGCGTGTCCAGATAACACACGTACAAGGGCTGTATGATTTTTTCTCGGCATCCACTTATAGGTGGAACATCCTAAAAATTCATATTGAAAAGAGCAACGAAGGAAAATCAAAGAAAGATCAGAGAAAGCTTAAAACACCTGAGTGATACAAGATGGTCTGCTAGAGCAAACATCCCTCGAGCTTTAAAAATAAGTCGACATGAATTAAACGATGCTCTTGAAGAGCAAAATAAAGACGACACTCAAACACCAGGAACATAATGCACAGCCACTGGGATTATATAAACATTTGTAAATTTACATACCACGTTATTAACTGTGATCTGGGACGAAATTCTCAATAGAGTTGATAAAACAAGTAAGACTCTTCAAAATCAAGATTTAGACCTATTTGGTGTTACAAAAAACTTAAAACACTATCCTCGTTTTTGAGTGAAAAGAGAGATTTATTTGATGATTTTGAGTCCAAACCATTGAAACTTGCAGAAAAAGAAGAAGCTGTTTACGACAAAGCAAGAAAAAGAAAGTTATTGCCCGATGAAAAGAAGGACAGAAGCATGGACGAAACATCTTCTCGAGAAAGATTTTGCACTGGAGTGTTTATTGCCATTGTTGATAATATAGCTTCGCAACAGAACAACAACACACAACAGAAGGGAGGCCTATTTAAAATCTTATAAAATCTAGAAGAGAAAAATTCCAAAGAGGTGGCTTGTGAACCTAACTGTTAGGAGAAGTATACAAGAACGATATTGATGGGCAAGACTTTGTCCAGGAATGTAACCATTAGAAACAATACATGGTTTTGGAGAACCTTTCTAAGATCAAAGATATGTACGCCTACATAAAATCAAACAGATTAGACAACAATCTCCCCAATTTGGAGGTCACTCTCAGGATATTTCTAACCTTACCTGTGACGAACTGCACAGCAGAACGTAGCTTTTCAGCATTGAAAAGAGTAGTCAGAAATTAGATCGTCTATAATTGATGAAAAGCTTAATGGCTTATTGTAGCTGTGCACCCAAAACGACATTACTTTAAAATTAGACTACAAAAACATTATTGACAACTTTGCAACACGGAAAACCAGAAAAAGCTATTGTATGAATCTTTAGTCAGTCTAGTGGTAAGAGCCAACAATCCAAAAATAATAAAAAGAAAATGTGATTAAACGAATACTGTAAATTATGCAAAAACATCAAATGTAAAGAAGGGAGGGTGGGTGGTCCGTGAGGTATGTTACACGCATTCTCCCCGGAGGCCAGTAGTTACCTCACGGCTACCGGTTGCCAGTCCAGGACACGGCGGGTTCATAGGTGGTGGATAATGGGAAGGCTCTCGAAAAGAATCAGGATAATTTGTAAAGGAGACTTAAGGGACACTAAGTCTAAAGTCCCTCCCGAACCAAAACTGGTATTTCAGACTAAATCTAAATTTACGGTTTGTAGGCGTTATGGTAGGGCTGGTGGGGGGGGGGGGGGGGGGTTATAGTCCGCTGGCAGGAGTATAAAAAGGGGCGCAACTCTTCGTTGTGCCTAGGGCGCTGGCAGGGTGTAAAACGGGCCTGCCATACATATACCTGATTCTAAAGTAAGAAAAATTAAGTTCATAATAACTTACTGCATCCTAGATAAATTTCCTATATTCAGAACTAAAATATATAGAGAGAATCTAGAATCTCTCAAAACATTGTAGTTTTGTACAAGTTAGATTAATATAGGGTATAGTAATCTAAAATTCCAAACTCTTAAAATCTTCTATATTGGGATGTAGTCAAACAATATAATCTGACTATATTGGTGACGTTATTTATAGGTGCCTTATATTTTTACTTAAAAAAAAAAAACAACTCAAAATTAATGAAGAAAAAACGGCTCTGTCTACCTTATCATGCATTGGCAATATGTCTTGATACATTGTCTCTTCACTCTTATCCTGCCTTGGGTTCTTTATAAAAAACGTAATGATCACTCAATATTCTCATACATTCCCGGCTAGGAAAGTATACAGTTTACTGTGCTCAAAGAAATGTGCCAATATATAACTGGAACCTATTGCGTTGGCAAAATGTCTTGTTAAATTTCTCTTTACTCTTAACCTGCCTTGGTTTGTTATAAACAACGCAACGACCACTCAGTATTCTCATGAATTCACGGCTAGGAAATTGTACAGTTTGCTATTCTCGAATAAATGTGTCAATGTGTTATAAAATGCTACTGCAATGAAACGATATCGCCTTATACCGTATTGATCTAGCTTCAATACTTAATAAGTCATTTTTCTTATATCAAAATAGACACTACTGTATTAACAAGGTTCCTTAAGATTGTCAGGATTATATTGGTTTTGTGCTTTCCCTTAATTTGGTTATTATACTTTTATCATATATTTTCTGAGTGAATGTAATATCATATCATGATGTGTGATACATACACAAAACATGCGTGAGAACTCTCTCAGTGACAATGGCGAGATGGGTTTCCCATTGCCTCGCTTCGTTTTTCTCATCTTGCCGTGCTATTTTATCTTTTATTATAACACCTATCCCACTTTCATTCTTCATCTTCAGGCAGGATGCATAATGTACTATACAAAAAAAAAAAAACATGTAAATTAGTATTGTAAAGCTAAAACACAATTGCTTATGACAGTGTTTATTTTTTGTCACCTTACTAATTTGTATCCTGTATTGTTTATCAGAATACAGTATCATGCCGTGTACGATACATGAAGAAACGTGCCGATGTGACAGCTTCCGCAGTGGGAAATAAGAGATGTGGTTTTCATTACCTCGCCTCGACTCTGTCACATTTCCTTGCATCGTTATTCTTCTCACAACACTTACTAGGCGTGTTTTATACTGCCAGTCAGGACACGGCGATGTGTAATGTTCCATACTTATATATCTAGGTCGCTTTACTGATTACGAACATGAAATAACTTAATAATTACTTAATAACTAGCCGCGACAAATTTCTACGTTTTTCCGTCTGTCTGTCTGTAAACACTCTAGCAACCATATTTTTTAGTCCGATCTTCCCAAATAATAGTGTTTTTATTCAATTATACTGTTGACCCATAAATCCAGTAGATTATATTATTAAAATTTATATTCTCTTAGATACTCCATATATTCATGCTAATTAGCAAATATTTTTAGTTAATAAATTAAATGGTGGTTGAATGAGATTTTAATAGTCTTCGATTATAACATAACGTATCCAACACAAGTGTTTAGAAGAACATATGCTTAAATGTTGTGTGCGTGTATAACAGATATTAATGGATATATGTATTTCTGTAATTTTATACACACACTGATACATAGCCTATTATGGCTCAATGTTCTTGTATTGTATGATGTACGTTTAAAATCGGAATATTCAGCTATAATTGTGTCAGTGTAATACGTGTTGGGACGAAGCCAGTCAATAAACCAATTACTGACCTTAACACTGGTGAAATATCTGTTGGTGAATCCAGAGTATTTGTAATATCATCTGTCCTGTGTCAGTCTGTGGGAAAAAAAGGGTGAATAGGAAGGTTTTTGACTTAGGTGTGGTAGTACAGATGCTAATTAACAAAATAATTTAATTATTAAAAACTAATGAACAAATATGCCAGTTAAATGGGAATGGAACAACCTGTTCAGCGAATGTGGTGGTCTAATAGTAATTATCTAGTAGATGTAATTAATTAATTGATAAAAGTCCTCAAATAAGTTTTGAAGTAATAATGTAAAGTACTAATCAACTATTAACAAACACAGCAAAAGTAGGTAATTACCTATGAATAGTAATAACGTAAATAAACAGAATATTATAGTTATCACGTATGAATTGTTATAGCGTAAGTAAACAGTCCATTAAATCCTATACACTCGTCGAGAATTATTAGAGGTTACATCAACTCTGCATGTGCGATCAATAGTGTGAAAACTGAACAGACCATACTAATAACAGCTCAGAGGTACTTTTATTAGTGCATTGTTACGATCTTCGAGGAAAGGAGCTAAAAAGAATGGTTGCTATGGTCATATATTTTATTACCTTGGCAGGAAACAGAATCATTAAATTTAATAGTGTTTTGCCCAATACAATTTCTTATTGATTTACAGCTCTAGTACATTCTATGTTCTTTATCGCTAAAAGTTAAGGTTGGAGGAGGTTCTATGATCAATATAAAACTAATTTACCTTATTATATATGAGATCTATGTACAGATCTATGTCAATAGAGAAAGTTTTAAATCTTAAATAACAATCTTAAAATTATAATTTTTTGTTCAGAATATACTGTTTAAAAACCCATTTTATTATAACTATTTGCACCAGATATATATTGTATTGTTGTAGTTAATACTTGAAAACAGGAACGAAAGAACGACCGCCTGATTAAAGTTGGTTCCTAATTTTGTAAAATCTAATTAAAATCAATTTCTAAAAATTAGAAATAGTTCCATAGCCAGCTTTGATAAAAACTGAAACAAAATGATAATAATATGCTGTTTAGTAATGTTTTTCCTGTTATAAAAGAACAAAACGAGATAGGTGTGGCGAGCGACAAAGTACGGCGATGTAACATCCTCACCTCGGATTTGTCTCTGTTGTAACTTTCACAAATTGTCATGTTTGTTCTTGTACACCACGTGGCACGTTGTGTCCTGATATAACATGCAGAATAAACACTTAGCAGTACTAAGTAAGATGTTAACTAAATTATTAGCACAGTTATAGTTATTCACGTTAATTTGTTTGCATCTCGTTTATTGCGTTCACTAACTCTCTTATTATATAAATCAAGCTCGCAAAACAGGATATGTTACAGTCTTGTTTAATGAGTTTTGATGGACACAGTATAACAAGGTATAACAAACAAACCTGGTGTGTCAGCATCCATGAATCAATACTACTCACATGTGAAGTTCTGGTAACAGGGACAATGATAGATTATAGCAACCAGATGTTGTCTCACAGACATTGACCCAGGAAGATAACAATGTTAATTTTTACCACTTTGGCTATTATGATGATATAACTGTACAAGTATCGGCCTGGATGCGACGCAAATGAGTTAAATTATTTATTTTAATTATTTTCCTTGATATATTGTAAAAACTATACTTTTAACACTTCAAACCCTATTATGTGGGCTCCTGTATGAGTGATGTTTAGATTTTCTGTACATTTTAAAGTTTCATTAAGCATTTTATATTAAAGATAAATTACATTTTTTCAACTATCGATTGTTCATTTACTTTTTATAACCACGTGCAGTCGTGTTGCCTTCCATAGAATTTTGCCCTGAGGGATAAGTTTTCATGAAATTTTGTATTTATAGGATTGTAGTTGTGTGTAAGACAACAAATTAAGATCTACCTTTCATAATCACGAACTGAAAGAACATTAAGGCCCAATATCGCACTAGTAACTTGTAACCAAATTGGAAATTAATCTTGTAAACTCTATCCAATTATTAACACAGAAGGAAACATATTATGACGTTTTTAAATATATATATATATATATATATATATATATATATATATATGTACTATTGTATTATGTTATGAGGAGAAAGCTGTGAATTTATAAAACAGTTTAAAGGCATCCTTTTTTTACAGAAAGACATTAAGAGGGAAAAAGAGAATAGATATTTTAAAGTGCGGAGTTTACACTAATGTAAGCTTTTAAATCTGTCTTTAGACTATTTGACGCATTGCATTTATAATCATTGTATTTATGTGTGTATCATACAAACATAACAATCACTGTTAGAAAAATTGTAGAATCATAGTTCTTTCAGATACCTACCGACGAAAGATGAGAAAGAGGTAATTATTTACACATCACAGACGATTTATAATGCATATCGATTGCACCTTTATCTATGTTCAAAAGTTTAGTAAAGCAGGATAAAAACAAACTGCTGAATTTTAGCTTGATATTGAGTATTTTATGTGCCAAAATATGTATTATGGAATATGCCGGTAATTTTTACACTAAATGTTAAATTTTTCTATACAACTGACTGATTTCATTCAACTAACTATATAATTTATACTGTACAATCTTGTCATTTTTTGTTGGAACAGAATATTTATTTTCCTGGAAATTTCAGACTATATTTTAAGACCAAAAGCAAAATTACAGAATTTTAGGCCTACTAGTCCGAAGTCAACGGTAGAATAGAATGTTCCTCCACAAAATCTTTTACCAGCAGCTTTAGTTGGTCATTATTTTTAACGATCTACTAAAAATGGTTTTGTGCCGTTAGACCTTAAATATTGTAAATTAAACGATCTAATTTATGTTTTTCAATGTATTAAATTATTTACTGGAGGTCTTCAGAACAATCTTGTGTTGAATATCTAAATATTATTCTCTACTAGTAATATAAAAGACAGAATTCCTCTAATGATAAAGAACACGGTATAACACAGTATCTGCATGTTTTTTACTCCACGTTGGGGTTACGAGGATTGTCAGTAAACTAGTGTAGCCTACATTGCATTGGGTCAGACATAGCAAACTGTACTCGTGGAGAAAGCTGGGAACTTGTTTTAGAAAATGCAGGCTTTAAGGATTGTTTTGTATTTTTAAATAGTCAAATGACTGTATACACCAAATCCTTAAACTAGAAGTCGTAGATGGAGACACGATACCAGTTATCAGTTAAATACGGTTCATTCTAAGCTGAAAATGTTCGGTGACGACAAATGTTTTAATCTAATCAATCATAACTTTTGATACGTTACTAAATGCATTGTACATTTTTTTTAAATTGTGTTTTAAGAAAGTTCGGTCAGGGAGAAATTTCTCCTATAATTGTTAACCGCAAGTTGAGATTTAAAAGAAAATAGGATGGGAGGTATTTGCCAACGGTATGCGTTACAACAGGCACTTGGTAGTAACCTTTTCAGGCTTCATGTTTTTTAATGGTACTTCTGTATTGTCTGAAAAGTTTTCGTTTGAGAATCTCTTGACTTAATGCTAGGCTTTAGACACATATTTGAGTTTTGACGTTTAAATATTTCTTGACACCTTTTACTTTATTATTAGCCAAAATTTTAACTTAACGTTTTAATTTTTTTTCAAAAGAAGTGCGGATATTAATATTTAGCAAATCATTCTTTTGATTTAAAATGAGTTTATAGCGAAGGTAAGTCTCCGCAAAGCTATTGTCTCATTATTATAAGAATTTTAATTTTATCAAAAAGCTACGCTCTGTAATAAAAACGTATTTGTATTTACTGTGCCATGGTTTTTATTACAACATTTATATATGTACCATAAAAAGTGATTTTGATATTGCACGGAACAGGTTACTTGATTTAAAAAACTAAAATTTGTTACTGCGTTTTGGCATTACATGCATTATTAAAAGTTATTCTAACATATAAAAGTTTATCATACATTCAGGGATTTGATTGGAGTTACAATAGTAAAAAAAAAAAAAAAAAAAAAAAAAATACTGTATTAGTATTCCGGCTGGAGATCAAAGTTACTCCTAACTTCTTGTTTGAGCTTGAAGTTCTAGGGAAGCGTGTCCACTTGGTGATGGTTCTGGAGTTCTGACAAGTCCTAACCTGCCCTAAAAACTTCTTCTTGTACACTCTCCTGAAACTATTGACTTACTATTTCCTTATTAAAAGAAAAGAAACATATGACATATAACCTCAAAATTATACCACACAATACAACAACATTCAGCAAAACTATCTAACATACCGGTAATACAAATGCTGGTACGTTATTACTGTCAAGTAACATAGCAACAGAAAAGTTGTGTGATTTGAAAATTGTGAAAACCCTTACCTAGGCAATCTTTGTTAAACACTTTTAATATAATTTTTATGAGTTTTCAGACCTCACTATCCTTTTTACATGTAGGATTTTCTCAGAAAACCATTTGAGGTCTGAAAATTTTTACAGATACTATTTTCTTTTATCCTCATCGTCTTCATTCATAGTTCAATTATTTTATTTAATGTGAATGCTGAGTTTAGATCCATTTTACCTTAAGCGTAGTGCAGCAAAAGAAATATGACACTGTTAAGGACTTGACTCCTGAAACCTGGAGTCCACGCCCGTCTGAGGAGATCGAAGAAAAGAAATAGTCGGCGACGATGACGTTCAAAAAGGTTTAATCTTCCCTTCACTTCATTTTTAGTTAAAGCATTGCAATACAACTTTAACGAGTAATACTACAACATGATGCCCGCAGTCTTGGGTATAGAATACTCTCAATGGGTGAATATACAGTAGCCGATAAATTAAAATCAGAGAGAGCGGCCGAGGTTACACAAGTTTATCGAGTGAATGTATTTCTGCCGAAACCTCTCGACTCACCTCTCCCTGTGTCTGCAACTCGCCCAATCATGCTCCGTAGTAGTTGAGATGACGATGACGGTCGTGTACTAATAACCGCCATTCTACTCACCCTCCTACTCAACTAATGTAAATCAGGCTTTATTTTGAATACAGATGTTTTGTTTTCGGTTTTAATTGTTATCGTATCTGCAGCTTTAAAAGAGATAGACAAGTTTTCTATCAGAATTTCTCAGCCAGAAAGTCAATTTTAGTCTCCTACACTGGCTAGGATAGTTCTGCAAGATCTCAGGCTCGAACTGAGAACGCTGTATTGCGACTTGTATTACTACCGTACCTCTTTCATCATACATTAAGGAACCAACAGGTCCTTCTCATAATCGTGTCATCGTCTGTCTGTCCGTCTGTGCGATAACTCTTGATTAAAGGTCCTGGTGACTTGAAACTTGGTACATAGGTTCCTCTTGTTCTAAGGAAGATCTAACTATCTTGTTCTAAGGTTTTAGTGTTAAAGGGTGAAAGGCAACAATGTTTATTTTAACCCTCCAACTGTTGTTCATCAAAATTTTGATAAACATAACCCTTTGTGGATTGTTGTTCGTCAAAATTTTGATGAACAAACATTCCCTTGCATAATCACTCATTACAGTATATTCCGGCAACGTATCGATTCGATTTAAGCACCATTGGATTCGGGAAAAAAAGCCTAAGGAATACTATAGTTTTATTCCTCTTTGTATTGTAGTTGCAACGTACCAAGTTCGTAGTTTGGAACGTAAAAGATGATGCAATTCATTGTGACCGCCATGTTGTCGATGCCGTCTGAGTTGTTGATGTGACGAGTCGTGTTTATTAGTAAGTTTTAGTAGGTTTATTTGTGTTTTGTTTAGTGTGTGGTGAATTGTTAAATATTGCAGTAGTGCAAATAAATATATTTTAGAATAAATAAATTTCTCGAAAATTTTTTGCAAAAGTTTTGAGTAGTAATGACAAAAATGAAACTTTTTCGACTCTTCAAAAAAAAAGTTATGGAATTTATTTTACTACTGCTGTATAGTTTACTTCATTCTGAGTAATAAAATATGCAATATAACATGTATTGAAATAAAACTGTATTAGTAAAACTTTTATTAGCAAACTCTTACATATACACCCTATTTTAACAATTTATGCGCATCGCTGCTTTTTGTTATATAGTGTTATTATAGTTTCATAAAATTCTATAATGCTTATGTGTTTCTGAAACTAGAATAAATTTGACGCAAAATGGTAATCTCACTTTTATAGTTTTCTTACTATAACTTGGTTTGCTAGGTATGGTCCCCCCCAAATTAAAAAAAGAAAATGTAAATTCTGAATTTCTGGAAAAAGAATTTTAGTAAACATTTTTTAAGGCCAAATTTAAATACTAATATTATTATATGTTTAATTCTGAACACAAAAATATATACTTCTATATATATTACTTTTCATTTATATTTTTAATAAATTTTTTAAAAAACCCTTGCACGAGGCTCGAAAACATGCCGCCACTACAGGAAAAAATAACCGCCAGTTGGAGGGTTAAAAAGGCCAAAGGTCCAAGCGCCTAGCCATATGCATACATGCAGTACAGCAAACACATGTTATTGCAGACGCTGGGTAGAAGGCGCTCTTAATAGGTCCATTGCGTTTTGTCTAGAGCCGAATCCTTCGAACCTTTGATACTCTGTCGTAACGGTTTATTGGTGTTGCAATAGTTTTATTTATTTGTATATCAAGTAAAGTGTTTTGTGCTAAGTTTGACACGTTCATAGTATATACAAATAATAGTTATTGTAAGCTATTAAACATGTCTTGGAAAGCGTTGTTTTGTTCTGAGTCCCAACAGTTACAGTTCATAAATAATGTAATGAATAGTATTATTATTTATTTGCAGCTATTGAATAACTAACCATGTATATATATACATATATATATATATATATATATATATATATATATATATATGTACTATTGTATTATGTTATGAGGAGAAAGCTGTGAATTTATAAAACAGTTTAAAAGGCATCCTTTTTTTACAGAAAGACATTAAGAGGGAAAAAGAGAATAGATATTTTAAAGTGCGGAGTTTTACACTAATGTAAGCTTTTAAATCTGTCTTTAGACTATTTGACGCATTGCATTTATAATCATTGTATTTATGTGTGTATCATACAAACATAACAATCACTGTTAGAAAAAATTGTAGAATCATAGTTCTTTCAGATACCTACCGACGAAAGATGAGAAAGAGGTAATTATTTACACATCACAGACGATTTATAATGCATATCGATTGCACCTTTATCTATGTTCAAAAGTTTAGTAAAGCAGGATAAAAACAAACTGCTGAATTTTAGCTTGATATTGAGTATTTTATGTGCCAAAATATGTATTATGGAATATGCCGGTAATTTTTACACTAAATGTTAAATTTTTCTATACAACTGACTGATTTCATTCAACTAACTATATAATTTATACTGTACAATCTTGTCATTTTTTGTTGGAACAGAATATTTATTTTCCTGGAAATTTCAGACTATATTTTAAGACCAAAAGCAAAATTACAGAATTTTAGGCCTACTAGTCCGAAGTCAACGGTAGAATAGAATGTTCCTCCACAAAATCTTTTACCAGCAGCTTTAGTTGGTCATTATTTTTAACGATCTACTAAAAATGGTTTTGTGCCGTTAGACCTTAAATATTGTAAATTAAACGATCTAATTTATGTTTTTCAATGTATTAAATTATTTACTGGAGGTCTTCAGAACAATCTTGTGTTGAATATCTAAATATTATTCTCTACTAGTAATATAAAAGACAGAATTCCTATTAAACTCTAATGATAAAGAACACGGTATAACACAGTATCTGCATGTTTTTTACTCCACGTTGGGGTTACGAGGATTGTCAGTAAACTAGTGTAGCCTACATTGCATTGGGTCAGACATAGCAAACTGTACTCGTGGAGGAAAGCTGGGAACTTGTTTTAGAAAATGCAGGCTTTAAGGATTGTTTTGTATTTTTAAATAGTCAAATGACTGTATACACCAAATCCTTAAACTAGAAGTCGTAGATGGAGACACGATACCAGTTATCAGTTAAATACGGTTCATTCTAAGCTGAAAATGTTCGGTGACGACAAATGTTTTAATCTAATCAATCATAACTTTTGATACGTTACTAAATGCATTGTACATTTTTTTTAAATTGTGTTTTAAGAAAGTTCGGTCAGGGAGAAATTTCTCCTATAATTGTTAACCGCAAGTTGAGATTTAAAAGAAAATAGGATGGGAGGTATTTGCCAACGGTATGCGTTACAACAGGCACTTGGTAGTAACCTTTTCAGGCTTCATGTTTTTTAATGGTACTTCTGTATTGTCTGAAAAGTTTTCGTTTGAGAATCTCTTGACTTAATGCTAGGCTTTAGACACATATTTGAGTTTTGACGTTTAAATATTTCTTGACACCTTTTACTTTATTATTAGCCAAAATTTTAACTTAACGTTTTAATTTTTTTTTCAAAAGAAGTGCGGATATTAATATTTAGCAAATCATTCTTTTGATTTAAAATGAGTTTATAGCGAAGGTAAGTCTCCGCAAAGCTATTGTCTCATTATTATAAGAATTTTAATTTTATCAAAAAGCTACGCTCTGTAATAAAAACGTATTTGTATTTACTGTGCCATGGTTTTTATTACAACATTTATTATATGTACCATAAAAAGTGATTTTGATATTGCACGGAACAGGTTACTTGATTTAAAAAACTAAAATTTGTTACTGCGTTTTGGCATTACATGCATTATTAAAAGTTATTCTAACATATAAAAGTTTATCATACATTCAGGGATTTGATTGGAGTTACAATAGTAAAAAAAAAAAAAAAAAAAAAAAATACTGTATTAGTATTCCGGCTGGAGATCAAAGTTACTCCTAACTTCTTGTTTGAGCTTGAAGTTCTAGGGAAGCGTGTCCACTTGGTGATGGTTCTGGAGTTCTGACAAGTCCTAACCTGCCCTAAAAACTTCTTCTTGTACACTCTCCTGAAACTATTGACTTACTATTTCCTTATTAAAAGAAAAGAAACATATGACATATAACCTCAAAATTATACCACACAATACAACAACATTCAGCAAAACTATCTAACATACCGGTAATACAAATGCTGGTACGTTATTACTGTCAAGTAACATAGCAACAGAAAAGTTGTGTGATTTGAAAATTGTGAACCCTTACCTAGGCAATCTTTGTTAAACACTTTTAATATAATTTTTATGAGTTTTCAGACCTCACTATCCTTTTTACATGTAGGATTTTCTCAGAAACCATTTGAGGTCTGAAAATTTTTACAGATACTATTTTCTTTTATCCTCATCGTCTTCATTCATAGTTCAATTATTTTATTTAATGTGAATGCTGAGTTTAGATCCATTTTACCTTAAGCGTAGTGCAGCAAAAGAAATATGACACTGTTAAGGACTTGACTCCTGAAACCTGGAGTCCACGCCCGTCTGAGGAGATCGAAGAAAAGAAATAGTCGGCGACGATGACGTTCAAAAAGGTTTAATCTTCCCTTCACTTCATTTTTAGTTAAAGCATTGCAATACAACTTTAACGAGTAATACTACAACATGATGCCCGCAGTCTTGGGTATAGAATACTCTCAATGGGTGAATATACAGTAGCCGATAAATTAAAATCAGAGAGAGCGGCCGAGGTTACACAAGTTATCGAGTGAATGTATTTCTGCCGAAACCTCTCGACTCACCTCTCCCTGTGTCTGCAACTCGCCCAATCATGCTCCGTAGTAGTTGAGATGACGATGACGGTCGTGTACTAATAACCGCCATTCTACTCACCCTCCTACTCAACTAATGTAAATCAGGCTTTATTTTGAATACAGATGTTTTCGGTTTAATTGTTATCGTATCTGCAGCTTTAAAAGAGATAGACAAGTTTTCTATCAGAAATTTCTCAGCCAGAAAGTCAATTTTAGTCTCCTACACTGGCTAGGATAGTTCTGCAAGATCTCAGGCTCGAACTGAGAACGCTGTATTGCGACTTGTATTACTACCGTACCTCTTTCATCATACATTAAGGAACCAACAGGTCCTTCTCATAATCGTGTCATCGTCTGTCTGTCCGTCTGTGCGATAACTCTTGATTAAAGGTCCTGGTGACTTGAAACTTGGTACATAGGTTCCTCTTGTTCTAAGGAAGATCTAACTATCTTGTTCTAAGGTTTTAGTGTTAAAGGGTGAAAGGCAACAATGTTTATTTTAACCCTCCAACTGTTGTTCATCAAAATTTTGATAAACATAACCCTTTGTGGATTGTTGTTCGTCAAAATTTTGATGAACAAACATTCCCTTGCATAATCACTCATTACAGTATATTCCGGCAACGTATCGATTCGATTTAAGCACCATTGGATTCGGGAAAAAAGCCTAAGGAATACTATAGTTTTATTCCTCTTTGTATTGTAGTTGCAACGTACCAAGTTCGTAGTTTGGA
Source organism: Homalodisca vitripennis (assembly GCF_021130785.1). Lineage (NCBI taxonomy): Eukaryota > Metazoa > Arthropoda > Insecta > Hemiptera > Cicadellidae > Homalodisca > Homalodisca vitripennis. Next base: position 125,283,480 of record NC_060211.1, on the reverse strand, counting down.
ACGTAAAAGATGATGCAATTCATTGTGACCGCCATGTTGTCGATGCCGTCTGAGTTGTTGATGTGACGAGTCGTGTTTATTAGTAAGTTTTAGTAGGTTTATTTGTGTTTTGTTTAGTGTGTGGTGAATTGTTAAATATTGCAGTAGTGCAAATAAATATATTTTAGAATAAATAAATTTCTCGAAAATTTTTTGCAAAAGTTTTGAGTAATGACAAAATGAAACTTTTTCGACTCTTCAAAAAAAAAGTTATGGAATTTATTTTACTACTGCTGTATAGTTTACTTCATTCTGAGTAATAAAATATGCAATATAACATGTATTGAAATAAAAACTGTATTAGTAAAACTTTTATTAGCAAACTCTTACATATACACCCTATTTTAACAATTTATGCGCATCGCTGCTTTTTGTTATATAGTGTTATTATAGTTTCATAAAATTCTATAATGCTTATGTGTTTCTGAAACTAGAATAAATTTGACGCAAAATGGTAATCTCACTTTTATAGTTTTCTTACTATAACTTGGTTTGCTAGGTATGGTCCCCCCCAAATTAAAAAAAGAAAATGTAAATTCTGAATTTCTGGAAAAAGAATTTTAGTAAACATTTTTTAAGGCCAAATTTAAATACTAATATTATTATATGTTTAATTCTGAACACAAAAATATATACTTCTATATATATTACTTTTCATTTATATTTTTAATAAATTTTTTAAAAAACCCTTGCACGAGGCTCGAAAACATGCCGCCACTACAGGAAAAAATAACCGCCAGTTGGAGGGTTAAAAAGGCCAAAGGTCCAAGCGCCTAGCCATATGCATACATGCAGTACAGCAAACACATGTTATTGCAGACGCTGGGTAGAAGGCGCTCTTAATAGGTCCATTGCGTTTTGTCTAGAGCCGAATCCTTCGAACCTTTGATACTCTGTCGTAACGGTTTATTGGTGTTGCAATAGTTTTATTTATTTGTATATCAAGTAAAGTGTTTTGTGCTAAGTTTGACACGTTCATAGTATATACAAATAATAGTTATTGTAAGCTATTAAACATGTCTTGGAAAGCGTTGTTTTGTTCTGAGTCCCAACAGTTACAGTTCATAAATAATGTAATGAATAGTATTATTATTTATTTGCAGCTATTGAATAACTAACCATGTATATATATACATATATATATATATATATATATATATATATATATATATGTACTATTGTATTATGTTATGAGGAGAAAGCTGTGAATTTATAAAACAGTTTAAAGGCATCCTTTTTTTACAGAAAGACATTAAGAGGGAAAAAGAGAATAGATATTTTAAAGTGCGGAGTTTACACTAATGTAAGCTTTTAAATCTGTCTTTAGACTATTTGACGCATTGCATTTATAATCATTGTATTTATGTGTGTATCATACAAACATAACAATCACTGTTAGAAAAATTGTAGAATCATAGTTCTTTCAGATACCTACCGACGAAAGATGAGAAAGAGGTAATTATTTACACATCACAGACGATTTATAATGCATATCGATTGCACCTTTATCTATGTTCAAAAGTTTAGTAAAGCAGGATAAAAACAAACTGCTGAATTTTAGCTTGATATTGAGTATTTTATGTGCCAAAATATGTATTATGGAATATGCCGGTAATTTTTACACTAAATGTTAAATTTTTCTATACAACTGACTGATTTCATTCAACTAACTATATAATTTATACTGTACAATCTTGTCATTTTTTGTTGGAACAGAATATTTATTTTCCTGGAAATTTCAGACTATATTTTAAGACCAAAAGCAAAATTACAGAATTTTAGGCCTACTAGTCCGAAGTCAACGGTAGAATAGAATGTTCCTCCACAAAATCTTTTACCAGCAGCTTTAGTTGGTCATTATTTTTAACGATCTACTAAAAATGGTTTTGTGCCGTTAGACCTTAAATATTGTAAATTAAACGATCTAATTTATGTTTTTCAATGTATTAAATTATTTACTGGAGGTCTTCAGAACAATCTTGTGTTGAATATCTAAATATTATTCTCTACTAGTAATATAAAAGACAGAATTCCTATTAAACTCTAATGATAAAGAACACGGTATAACACAGTATCTGCATGTTTTTTACTCCACGTTGGGGTTACGAGGATTGTCAGTAAACTAGTGTAGCCTACATTGCATTGGGTCAGACATAGCAAACTGTACTCGTGGAGAAAGCTGGGAACTTGTTTTAGAAAATGCAGGCTTTAAGGATTGTTTTGTATTTTTAAATAGTCAAATGACTGTATACACCAAATCCTTAAACTAGAAGTCGTAGATGGAGACACGATACCAGTTATCAGTTAAATACGGTTCATTCTAAGCTGAAAATGTTCGGTGACGACAAATGTTTTAATCTAATCAATCATAACTTTTGATACGTTACTAAATGCATTGTACATTTTTTTTTAAATTGTGTTTTAAGAAAGTTCGGTCAGGGAGAAATTTCTCCTATAATTGTTAACCGCAAGTTGAGATTTAAAAGAAAATAGGATGGGAGGTATTTGCCAACGGTATGCGTTACAACAGGCACTTGGTAGTAACCTTTTCAGGCTTCATGTTTTTTAATGGTACTTCTGTATTGTCTGAAAAGTTTTCGTTTGAGAATCTCTTGACTTAATGCTAGGCTTTAGACACATATTTGAGTTTTGACGTTTAAATATTTCTTGACACCTTTTACTTTATTATTAGCCAAAATTTTAACTTAACGTTTTAATTTTTTTTTCAAAAGAAGTGCGGATATTAATATTTAGCAAATCATTCTTTTGATTTAAAATGAGTTTATAGCGAAGGTAAGTCTCCGCAAAGCTATTGTCTCATTATTATAAGAATTTTAATTTTATCAAAAAGCTACGCTCTGTAATAAAAACGTATTTGTATTTACTGTGCCATGGTTTTTATTACAACATTTATATATGTACCATAAAAAGTGATTTTGATATTGCACGGAACAGGTTACTTGATTTAAAAAACTAAAATTTGTTACTGCGTTTTGGCATTACATGCATTATTAAAAGTTATTCTAACATATAAAAGTTTATCATACATTCAGGGATTTGATTGGAGTTACAATAGTAAAAAAAAAAAAAAAAAAAAAAAAAATACTGTATTAGTATTCCGGCTGGAGATCAAAGTTACTCCTAACTTCTTGTTTGAGCTTGAAGTTCTAGGGAAGCGTGTCCACTTGGTGATGGTTCTGGAGTTCTGACAAGTCCTAACCTGCCCTAAAAACTTCTTCTTGTACACTCTCCTGAAACTATTGACTTACTATTTCCTTATTAAAAGAAAAGAAACATATGACATATAACCTCAAAATTATACCACACAATACAACAACATTCAGCAAAACTATCTAACATACCGGTAATACAAATGCTGGTACGTTATTACTGTCAAGTAACATAGCAACAGAAAAGTTGTGTGATTTGAAAATTGTGAACCCTTACCTAGGCAATCTTTGTTAAACACTTTTAATATAATTTTTATGAGTTTTCAGACCTCACTATCCTTTTTACATGTAGGATTTTCTCAGAAACCATTTGAGGTCTGAAAATTTTTACAGATACTATTTTCTTTTATCCTCATCGTCTTCATTCATAGTTCAATTATTTTATTTAATGTGAATGCTGAGTTTAGATCCATTTTACCTTAAGCGTAGTGCAGCAAAAGAAATATGACACTGTTAAGGACTTGACTCCTGAAACCTGGAGTCCACGCCCGTCTGAGGAGATCGAAGAAAAGAAATAGTCGGCGACGATGACGTTCAAAAAGGTTTAATCTTCCCTTCACTTCATTTTTAGTTAAAGCATTGCAATACAACTTTAACGAGTAATACTACAACATGATGCCCGCAGTCTTGGGTATAGAATACTCTCAATGGGTGAATATACAGTAGCCGATAAATTAAAATCAGAGAGAGCGGCCGAGGTTACACAAGTTATCGAGTGAATGTATTTCTGCCGAAACCTCTCGACTCACCTCTCCCTGTGTCTGCAACTCGCCCAATCATGCTCCGTAGTAGTTGAGATGACGATGACGGTCGTGTACTAATAACCGCCATTCTACTCACCCTCCTACTCAACTAATGTAAATCAGGCTTTATTTTGAATACAGATGTTTTCGGTTTAATTGTTATCGTATCTGCAGCTTTAAAAGAGATAGACAAGTTTTCTATCAGAATTTCTCAGCCAGAAAGTCAATTTTAGTCTCCTACACTGGCTAGGATAGTTCTGCAAGATCTCAGGCTCGAACTGAGAACGCTGTATTGCGACTTGTATTACTACCGTACCTCTTTCATCATACATTAAGGAACCAACAGGTCCTTCTCATAATCGTGTCATCGTCTGTCTGTCCGTCTGTGCGATAACTCTTGATTAAAGGTCCTGGTGACTTGAAACTTGGTACATAGGTTCCTCTTGTTCTAAGGAAGATCTAACTATCTTGTTCTAAGGTTTTAGTGTTAAAGGGTGAAAGGCAACAATGTTTATTTTAACCCTCCAACTGTTGTTCATCAAAATTTTGATAAACATAACCCTTTGTGGATTGTTGTTCGTCAAAATTTTGATGAACAAACATTCCCTTGCATAATCACTCATTACAGTATATTCCGGCAACGTATCGATTCGATTTAAGCACCATTGGATTCGGGAAAAAAGCCTAAGGAATACTATAGTTTTATTCCTCTTTGTATTGTAGTTGCAACGTACCAAGTTCGTAGTTTGGAACGTAAAAGATGATGCAATTCATTGTGACCGCCATGTTGTCGATGCCGTCTGAGTTGTTGATGTGACGAGTCGTGTTTATTAGTAAGTTTTAGTAGGTTTATTTGTGTTTTGTTTAGTGTGTGGGTGAATTGTTAAATATTGCAGTAGTGCAAATAAATATATTTTAGAATAAATAAATTTCTCGAAAATTTTTTGCAAAAGTTTTGAGTAATGACAAAATGAAACTTTTTCGACTCTTCAAAAAAAAAGTTATGGAATTTATTTTACTACTGCTGTATAGTTTACTTCATTCTGAGTAATAAAAATATGCAATATAACATGTATTGAAATAAAACTGTATTAGTAAAACTTTTATTAGCAAACTCTTACATATACACCCTATTTTAACAATTTATGCGCATCGCTGCTTTTTGTTATATAGTGTTATTATAGTTTCATAAAATTCTATAATGCTTATGTGTTTCTGAAACTAGAATAAATTTGACGCAAAATGGTAATCTCACTTTTATAGTTTTCTTACTATAACTTGGTTTGCTAGGTATGGTCCCCCCCAAATTAAAAAAAGAAAATGTAAATTCTGAATTTCTGGAAAAAAGAATTTTAGTAAACATTTTTTAAGGCCAAATTTAAATACTAATATTATTATATGTTTAATTCTGAACACAAAAATATATACTTCTATATATATTACTTTTCATTTATATTTTTAATAAATTTTTTAAAAAACCCTTGCACGAGGCTCGAAAACATGCCGCCACTACAGGAAAAAATAACCGCCAGTTGGAGGGTTAAAAAGGCCAAAGGTCCAAGCGCCTAGCCATATGCATACATGCAGTACAGCAAACACATGTTATTGCAGACGCTGGGTAGAAGGCGCTCTTAATAGGTCCATTGCGTTTTGTCTAGAGCCGAATCCTTCGAACCTTTGATACTCTGTCGTAACGGTTTATTGGTGTTGCAATAGTTTTATTTATTTGTATATCAAGTAAAGTGTTTTGTGCTAAGTTTGACACGTTCATAGTATATACAAATAATAGTTATTGTAAGCTATTAAACATGTCTTGGAAAGCGTTGTTTTGTTCTGAGTCCCAACAGTTACAGTTCATAAATAATGTAATGAATAGTATTATTATTTATTTGCAGCTATTGAATAACTAACCATGTATATATATACATATATATATATATATATATATATATATATATGTACTATTGTATTATGTTATGAGGAGAAAGCTGTGAATTTATAAAACAGTTTAAAGGCATCCTTTTTTTACAGAAAGACATTAAGAGGGAAAAAGAGAATAGATATTTTAAAGTGCGGAGTTTACACTAATGTAAGCTTTTAAATCTGTCTTTAGACTATTTGACGCATTGCATTTATAATCATTGTATTTATGTGTGTATCATACAAACATAACAATCACTGTTAGAAAAATTGTAGAATCATAGTTCTTTCAGATACCTACCGACGAAAGATGAGAAAGAGGTAATTATTTACACATCACAGACGATTTATAATGCATATCGATTGCACCTTTATCTATGTTCAAAAGTTTAGTAAAGCAGGATAAAAACAAACTGCTGAATTTTAGCTTGATATTGAGTATTTTATGTGCCAAAAATATGTATTATGGAATATGCCGGTAATTTTTACACTAAATGTTAAATTTTTCTATACAACTGACTGATTTCATTCAACTAACTATATAATTTATACTGTACAATCTTGTCATTTTTTGTTGGAACAGAATATTTATTTTCCTGGAAATTTCAGACTATATTTTAAGACCAAAAGCAAAATTACAGAATTTTAGGCCTACTAGTCCGAAGTCAACGGTAGAATAGAATGTTCCTCCACAAAATCTTTTACCAGCAGCTTTAGTTGGTCATTATTTTTAACGATCTACTAAAAATGGTTTTGTGCCGTTAGACCTTAAATATTGTAAATTAAACGATCTAATTTATGTTTTTCAATGTATTAAATTATTTACTGGAGGTCTTCAGAACAATCTTGTGTTGAATATCTAAATATTATTCTCTACTAGTAATATAAAAGACAGAATTCCTATTAAACTCTAATGATAAAGAACACGGTATAACACAGTATCTGCATGTTTTTTACTCCACGTTGGGGTTACGAGGATTGTCAGTAAACTAGTGTAGCCTACATTGCATTGGGTCAGACATAGCAAACTGTACTCGTGGAGAAAGCTGGGAACTTGTTTTAGAAAATGCAGGCTTTAAGGATTGTTTTGTATTTTTAAATAGTCAAATGACTGTATACACCAAATCCTTAAACTAGAAGTCGTAGATGGAGACACGATACCAGTTATCAGTTAAATACGGTTCATTCTAAGCTGAAAATGTTCGGTGACGACAAATGTTTTAATCTAATCAATCATAACTTTTGATACGTTACTAAATGCATTGTACATTTTTTTTAAATTGTGTTTTAAGAAAGTTCGGTCAGGGAGAAATTTCTCCTATAATTGTTAACCGCAAGTTGAGATTTAAAAGAAAATAGGATGGGAGGTATTTGCCAACGGTATGCGTTACAACAGGCACTTGGTAGTAACCTTTTCAGGCTTCATGTTTTTTAATGGTACTTCTGTATTGTCTGAAAAGTTTTCGTTTGAGAATCTCTTGACTTAATGCTAGGCTTTAGACACATATTTGAGTTTTTGACGTTTAAATATTTCTTGACACCTTTTACTTTATTATTAGCCAAAATTTTAACTTAACGTTTTAATTTTTTTTTCAAAAGAAGTGCGGATATTAATATTTAGCAAATCATTCTTTTGATTTAAAATGAGTTTATAGCGAAGGTAAGTCTCCGCAAAGCTATTGTCTCATTATTATAAGAATTTTAATTTTATCAAAAAGCTACGCTCTGTAATAAAAACGTATTTGTATTTACTGTGCCATGGTTTTTATTACAACATTTATATATGTACCATAAAAAGTGATTTTGATATTGCACGGAACAGGTTACTTGATTTAAAAAACTAAAATTTGTTGTTACTGCGTTTTGGCATTACATGCATTATTAAAAGTTATTCTAACATATAAAAGTTTATCATACATTCAGGGATTTGATTGGAGTTACAATAGTAAAAAAAAAAAAAAAAAAAAAAAAAAAATACTGTATTAGTATTCCGGCTGGAGATCAAAGTTACTCCTAACTTCTTGTTTGAGCTTGAAGTTCTAGGGAAGCGTGTCCACTTGGTGATGGTTCTGGAGTTCTGACAAGTCCTAACCTGCCCTAAAAACTTCTTCTTGTACACTCTCCTGAAACTATTGACTTACTATTTCCTTATTAAAAGAAAAGAAACATATGACATATAACCTCAAAATTATACCACACAATACAACAACATTCAGCAAAACTATCTAACATACCGGTAATACAAATGCTGGTACGTTATTACTGTCAAGTAACATAGCAACAGAAAAGTTGTGTGATTTGAAAATTGTGAACCCTTACCTAGGCAATCTTTGTTAAACACTTTTAATATAATTTTTATGAGTTTTCAGACCTCACTATCCTTTTTACATGTAGGATTTTCTCAGAAACCATTTGAGGTCTGAAAATTTTTACAGATACTATTTTCTTTTATCCTCATCGTCTTCATTCATAGTTCAATTATTTTATTTAATGTGAATGCTGAGTTTAGATCCATTTTACCTTAAGCGTAGTGCAGCAAAAGAAATATGACACTGTTAAGGACTTGACTCCTGAAACCTGGAGTCCACGCCCGTCTGAGGAGATCGAAGAAAAGAAATAGTCGGCGACGATGACGTTCAAAAAGGTTTAATCTTCCCTTCACTTCATTTTTAGTTAAAGCATTGCAATACAACTTTAACGAGTAATACTACAACATGATGCCCGCAGTCCTTGGGTATAGAATACTCTCAATGGGTGAATATACAGTAGCCGATAAATTAAAATCAGAGAGAGCGGCCGAGGTTACACAAGTTATCGAGTGAATGTATTTCTGCCGAAACCTCTCGACTCACCTCTCCCTGTGTCTGCAACTCGCCCAATCATGCTCCGTAGTAGTTGAGATGACGATGACGGTCGTGTACTAATAACCGCCATTCTACTCACCCTCCTACTCAACTAATGTAAATCAGGCTTTATTTTGAATACAGATGTTTTCGGTTTAATTGTTATCGTATCTGCAGCTTTAAAAGAGATAGACAAGTTTTTCTATCAGAATTTCTCAGCCAGAAAGTCAATTTTAGTCTCCTACACTGGCTAGGATAGTTCTGCAAGATCTCAGGCTCGAACTGAGAACGCTGTATTGCGACTTGTATTACTACCGTACCTCTTTCATCATACATTAAGGAACCAACAGGTCCTTCTCATAATCGTGTCATCGTCTGTCTGTCCGTCTGTGCGATAACTCTTGATTAAAGGTCCTGGTGACTTGAAACTTGGTACATAGGTTCCTCTTGTTCTAAGGAAGATCTAACTATCTTGTTCTAAGGTTTTAGTGTTAAAGGGTGAAAGGCAACAATGTTTATTTTAACCCTCCAACTGTTGTTCATCAAAATTTTGATAAACATAACCCTTTGTGGATTGTTGTTCGTCAAAATTTTGATGAACAAACATTCCCTTGCATAATCACTCATTACAGTATATTCCGGCAACGTATCGATTCGATTTAAGCACCATTGGATTCGGGAAAAAAGCCTAAGGAATACTATAGTTTTATTCCTCTTTGTATTGTAGTTGCAACGTACCAAGTTCGTAGTTTGGAACGTAAAAGATGATGCAATTCATTGTGACCGCCATGTTGTCGATGCCGTCTGAGTTGTTGATGTGACGAGTCGTGTTTATTAGTAAGTTTTAGTAGGTTTATTTGTGTTTTGTTTAGTGTGTGGTGAATTGTTAAATATTGCAGTAGTGCAAATAAATATATTTTAGAATAAATAAATTTCTCGAAAATTTTTTGCAAAAGTTTTGAGTAATGACAAAATGAAACTTTTTCGACTCTTCAAAAAAAAAGTTATGGAATTTATTTTACTACTGCTGTATAGTTTACTTCATTCTGAGTAATAAAATATGCAATATAACATGTATTGAAATAAAACTGTATTAGTAAAACTTTTATTAGCAAACTCTTACATATACACCCTATTTTAACAATTTATGCGCATCGCTGCTTTTTGTTATATAGTGTTATTATAGTTTCATAAAATTCTATAATGCTTATGTGTTTCTGAAACTAGAATAAATTTGACGCAAAATGGTAATCTCACTTTTATAGTTTTCTTACTATAACTTGGTTTGCTAGGTATGGTCCCCCCCAAATTAAAAAAAGAAAATGTAAATTCTGAATTTCTGGAAAAAGAATTTTAGTAAACATTTTTTAAGGCCAAATTTAAATACTAATATTATTATATGTTTAATTCTGAACACAAAAATATATACTTCTATATATATTACTTTTCATTTATATTTTTAATAAATTTTTTAAAAAACCCTTGCACGAGGCTCGAAAACATGCCGCCACTACAGGAAAAAATAACCGCCAGTTGGAGGGTTAAAAAGGCCAAAGGTCCAAGCGCCTAGCCATATGCATACATGCAGTACAGCAAACACATGTTATTGCAGACGCTGGGTAGAAGGCGCTCTTAATAGGTCCATTGCGTTTTGTCTAGAGCCGAATCCTTCGAACCTTTGATACTCTGTCGTAACGGTTTATTGGTGTTGCAATAGTTTTATTTATTTGTATATCAAGTAAAGTGTTTTGTGCTAAGTTTGACACGTTCATAGTATATACAAATAATAGTTATTGTAAGCTATTAAACATGTCTTGGAAAGCGTTGTTTTGTTCTGAGTCCCAACAGTTACAGTTCATAAATAATGTAATGAATAGTATTATTATTTATTTGCAGCTATTGAATAACTAACCATGTATATATATACATATATATATATATATATATATATATATATATATATGTACTATTGTATTATGTTATGAGGAGAAAGCTGTGAATTTATAAAACAGTTTAAAGGCATCCTTTTTTTACAGAAAGACATTAAGAGGGAAAAAGAGAATAGATATTTTAAAGTGCGGAGTTTACACTAATGTAAGCTTTTAAATCTGTCTTTAGACTATTTGACGCATTGCATTTATAATCATTGTATTTATGTGTGTATCATACAAACATAACAATCACTGTTAGAAAAATTGTAGAATCATAGTTCTTTCAGATACCTACCGACGAAAGATGAGAAAGAGGTAATTATTTACACATCACAGACGATTTATAATGCATATCGATTGCACCTTTATCTATGTTCAAAAGTTTAGTAAAGCAGGATAAAAACAAACTGCTGAATTTTAGCTTGATATTGAGTATTTTATGTGCCAAAATATGTATTATGGAATATGCCGGTAATTTTTACACTAAATGTTAAATTTTTCTATACAACTGACTGATTTCATTCAACTAACTATATAATTTATACTGTACAATCTTGTCATTTTTTGTTGGAACAGAATATTTATTTTCCTGGAAATTTCAGACTATATTTTAAGACCAAAAGCAAAATTACAGAATTTTAGGCCTACTAGTCCGAAGTCAACGGTAGAATAGAATGTTCCTCCACAAAATCTTTTACCAGCAGCTTTAGTTGGTCATTATTTTTAACGATCTACTAAAAATGGTTTTGTGCCGTTAGACCTTAAATATTGTAAATTAAACGATCTAATTTATGTTTTTCAATGTATTAAATTATTTACTGGAGGTCTTCAGAACAATCTTGTGTTGAATATCTAAATATTATTCTCTACTAGTAATATAAAAGACAGAATTCCTATTAAACTCTAATGATAAAGAACACGGTATAACACAGTATCTGCATGTTTTTTACTCCACGTTGGGGTTACGAGGATTGTCAGTAAACTAGTGTAGCCTACATTGCATTGGGTCAGACATAGCAAACTGTACTCGTGGAGAAAGCTGGGAACTTGTTTTAGAAAATGCAGGCTTTAAGGATTGTTTTGTATTTTTAAATAGTCAAATGACTGTATACACCAAATCCTTAAACTAGAAGTCGTAGATGGAGACACGATACCAGTTATCAGTTAAATACGGTTCATTCTAAGCTGAAAATGTTCGGTGACGACAAATGTTTTAATCTAATCAATCATAACTTTTGATACGTTACTAAATGCATTGTACATTTTTTTTAAATTGTGTTTTAAGAAAGTTCGGTCAGGGAGAAATTTCTCCTATAATTGTTAACCGCAAGTTGAGATTTAAAAGAAAATAGGATGGGAGGTATTTGCCAACGGTATGCGTTACAACAGGCACTTGGTAGTAACCTTTTCAGGCTTCATGTTTTTTTAATGGTACTTCTGTATTGTCTGAAAAGTTTTCGTTTGAGAATCTCTTGACTTAATGCTAGGCTTTAGACACATATTTGAGTTTTGACGTTTAAATATTTCTTGACACCTTTTACTTTATTATTAGCCAAAATTTTAACTTAACGTTTTAATTTTTTTTTCAAAAGAAGTGCGGATATTAATATTTAGCAAATCATTCTTTTGATTTAAAATGAGTTTATAGCGAAGGTAAGTCTCCGCAAAGCTATTGTCTCATTATTATAAGAATTTTAATTTTATCAAAAAGCTACGCTCTGTAATAAAAACGTATTTGTATTTACTGTGCCATGGTTTTTATTACAACATTTATATATGTACCATAAAAAGTGATTTTGATATTGCACGGAACAGGTTACTTGATTTAAAAAACTAAAATTTGTTACTGCGTTTTGGCATTACATGCATTATTAAAAGTTATTCTAACATATAAAAGTTTATCATACATTCAGGGATTTGATTGGAGTTACAATAGTAAAAAAAAAAAAAAAAAAAAACTGTATTAGTATTCCGGCTGGAGATCAAAGTTACTCCTAACTTCTTGTTTGAGCTTGAAGTTCTAGGGAAGCGTGTCCACTTGGTGATGGTTCTGGAGTTCTGACAAGTCCTAACCTGCCCTAAAAACTTCTTCTTGTACACTCTCCTGAAACTATTGACTTACTATTTCCTTATTAAAAGAAAAGAAACATATGACATATAACCTCAAAATTATACCACACAATACAACAACATTCAGCAAAACTATCTAACATACCGGTAATACAAATGCTGGTACGTTATTATAACTGTCAAGTAACATAGCAACAGAAAAGTTGTGTGATTGGTTATCCAATCAAAAAGTAAAACATTAAATGTGTTGTAACTTTCTTTTGTATAATAAATAAATCTTGGTGTCACAACACAACCCTTACCTAGGCAATCTTTGTTAAACACTTTTAATATAATTTTTATGAGTTTTCAGACCTCACTATCCTTTTTACATGTAGAATTTTCTCAGAAACCATTTGAGGTCTGAAAATTTTTACAGATACTATTTTCTTTTATCCTCATCGTCTTCATTCATAGTTCAATTATTTTATTTAATGTGAATGCTGAGTTTAGATCCATTTTACCTTAAGCGTAGTGCAGCAAAAGAAATATGACACTGTTAAGGACTTGACTCCTGAAACCTGGAGTCCACGCCCGTCTGAGGAGATCGAAGAAAAGAAATAGTCGGCGACGATGACGTTCAAAAATGTTTAATCTTCCCTTCACTTCATTTTTAGTTAAAGCATTGCAATACAACTTTAACGAGTAATACTACAACATGATGCCCGCAGTCTTGGGTATAGAATACTCTCAATGGGTGAATATACAGTAGCCGATAAATTAAAATCAGAGAGAGCGGCCGAGGTTACACAAGTTATCGAGTGAATGTATTTCTGCCGAAACCTCTCGACTCACCTCTCCCTGTGTCTGCAACTCAACTCGCCCAATCATGCTCCGTAGTAGTTGAGATGACGATGACGGTCGTGTACTAATAACCGCCATTCTACTCACCCTCCTACTCAACTAATGTAAATCAGGCTTTATTTTGAATACAGATGTTTTCGGTTTAATTGTTATCGTATCTGCAGCTTTAAAAGAGATAGACAAGTTTTCTATCAGAATTTCTCAGCCAGAAAGTCAATTTTAGTCTCCTACACTGGCTAGGATAGTTCTGCAAGATCTCAGGCTCGAACTGAGAACGCTGTATTGCGACTTGTATTACTACCGTACCTCTTTCATCATACATTAAGGAACCAACAGGTCCTTCTCATAATCGTGTCATCGTCTGTCTGTCCGTCTGTGCGATAACTCTTGATTAAAGGTCCTGGTGACTTGAAACTTGGTACATAGGTTCCTCTTGTTCTAAGGAAGATCTAACATTAGTGTTAAGTGTGGTTTTAGTGTTAAAGGGTGAAAGGCAACAATGTTTATTTTAACCCTCCAACTGTTGTTCATCAAAATTTTGATAAACATAACCCTTTGTGGATTGTTGTTCGTCAAAATTTTGATGAACAAACATTCCCTTGCATAATCACTCATTACAGTATATTCCGGCAACGTATCGATTCGATTTAAGCACCATTGGATTCGGGAAAAAAGCCTAAGGAATACTATAGTTTTATTCCTCTTTGTATTGTAGTTGCAACGTACCAAGTTCGTAGTTTGGAACGTAAAAGATGATGCAATTCATTGTGACCGCCATGTTGTCGATGCCGTCTGAGTTGTTGATGTGACGAGTCGTGTTTATTAGTAAGTTTTAGTAGGTTTATTTGTGTTTTGTTTAGTGTGTGGTGAATTGTTAAATATTGCAGTAGTGCAAATAAATATATTTTAGAATAAATAAATTTCTCGAAAATTTTTTGCAAAAGTTTTGAGTAATGACAAAATGAAACTTTTTCGACTCTTCAAAAAAAAAGTTATGGAATTTATTTTACTACTGCTGTATAGTTTACTTCATTCTGAGTAATAAAATATGCAATATAACATGTATTGAAATAAAACTGTATTAGTAAAACTTTTATTAGCAAACTCTTACATATACACCCTATTTTAACAATTTATGCGCATCGCTGCTTTTTGTTATATAGTGTTATTATAGTTTCATAAAATTCTATAATGCTTATGTGTTTCTGAAACTAGAATAAATTTGACGCAAAATGGTAATCTCACTTTTATAGTTTTCTTACTATAACTTGGTTTGCTAGGTATGGTCCCCCCCAAATTAAAAAAAGAAAATGTAAATTCTGAATTTCTGGAAAAAGAATTTTAGTAAACATTTTTTTAAGGCCAAATTTAAATACTAATATTATTATATGTTTAATTCTGAACACAAAAATATATACTTCTATATATATTACTTTTCATTTATATTTTTAATAAATTTTTTAAAAAACCCTTGCACGAGGCTCGAAAACATGCCGCCACTACAGGAAAAAATAACCGCCAGTTGGAGGGTTAAAAAGGCCAAAGGTCCAAGCGCCTAGCCATATGCATACATGCAGTACAGCAAACACATGTTATTGCAGACGCTGGGTAGAAGGCGCTCTTAATAGGTCCATTGCGTTTTGTCTAGAGCCGAATCCTTCGAACCTTTGATACTCTGTCGTAACGGTTTATTGGTGTTGCAATAGTTTTATTTATTTGTATATCAAGTAAAGTGTTTTGTGCTAAGTTTGACACGTTCATAGTATATACAAATAATAGTTATTGTAAGCTATTAAACATGTCTTGGAAAGCGTTGTTTTGTTCTGAGTCCCAACAGTTACAGTTCATAAATAATGTAATGAATAGTATTATTATTTATTTGCAGCTATTGAATAACTAACCATGTATATATATACATATATATATATATATATATATGAAGCGTATTATTAGAATTGTAGATATGTTATAAATAGCGTTCTGAAATAACGGAGTTAGAACAGTGTTTGTGTTTGTCTGTCCGCAAACTTCTCGAGAATTAAATGAGTTGGAGACTTTTAATTTTGCGTGCTACTTCAGCCAACCCTGTTACGCGATATTTAGTTTATTATACTATATACACACAGAAATATTTGAACAGAAAACTGTTCGTGTCTGAAAGTGTTCGCGTGCGACTCAGCAGAACCACACCTTGCCAAAACACGTCGCACCGCACCGCGTGACACCTCCCATGTTGTGTCGTAATCTCTCTGGTGTTAACAATTAATTGATAACGTAGCGTGTTACATGGAGGAGGTGCAATGCAGCAAGTTCCGGCTTGAAACAATTATACTACTGTAAGTATTAATTTTTTACCATTTTGTTTTTACTTATTGATTGAACGGTATGAAAAGTGTCCATGCAATAGAAAATTCTAATGCTTGTCTGTCTTTAATTTGTAAATAGAAGAGGATTCTCGGTCCAATTTTAATTTAATTCTGCACAAAATTCCATCTTGTAAATACAAAACTTAAGTTCATCATTCAGCCCACTTAAGTGCATATCCACACGTAGACGCAACTTCCAGCAAATATGATGCAGGAGCTTCGAAAGCGATGGTTAATTTACAAATATTAACATAGCGCTTTCAAGAATATTGGGTCTTAGAATAAAAAGCTTATTTCAGTTAAATATGACTAAAAGGAAATGGCAGAACTAGTCTTAAAGTCAATTTTAATAATTTTAACTTTAGGAGACAGTGAAATTATAAAAAAGTAGAGAATGAAAAACATTGAGAAGTAAAATGAATTTCTATCAGTGAGTTTAATTTAATATCTAATGGTAATTTATTAACAGTGTATACGAATTAAATGAAAGCAGTTTTTTCAGCCACACCACATATAGGATACTGGTATTGTTTCATAAAAGCAATCTTTAGTAAGCAATTAAAGTCGTAAATATTTATTATCTACTTCTAAGTATTTTTACTTAAACATCATTACTATATAACGATCTAAATACTAAATTATTATTTTATAGCTTCTCAGTACAGTATTAACCATGGGATTGGTGTAAATTAAACAATGTTATTAGTTTAAAAACTGTCAAGGTTTACAAGCGTGTTTGTATTTTATTTAAAAGATTTCATTTCCCTTTTAATAGAAACATGCCAAATTATAAAAAAATATGGTTGCCTGTAAAGTCGGTTTTACGGGCGAAGATTTTACGTGACAACGTCTTTTTTCTCGGTAGAATATTTATTGATATGAATATTATTAAATTGCACAATAGGAACAAGGAATTGAATGAAAATAAGAATTGCACAAATTTTAACTATAGAAATATGTTTTGTTTACTAAAACATTGTACATAATTTGAAATTAATTAAAATTTGTTATTGTAAATGGTAAAGTTGAATAAAACATTTACTAAAATTGGAATTTGAAATTCTTGCTAAACACAGTTAAATTCTAACTCCGCGCGTGGTGATTGGTAGGTTTAGTTCGTTTGTTTGGTCGCACTGTTATGACAGGTTAGAGGTTATAATTTGTTATTTTAAATGTTTGACTAGCAATACGCGCTGTTTCTTCTCAATCGACTGAATTACGATTGATTGCAGAGTGATTTAAACTAATAATTTACTTAACACTATCAACATTTGTCAATAGTATGACATAACCTATAAACTCAGTTTCTCAACTTTTGTGTCAATCTAACAATTAATCAATCAATCATAGTTTACGATAATGAAATATCAGTGTACAATTATTTACCTTTATTGTTGTAGTTGTTGTAAATGACGAATCTAAGCACTCCACATTTTCACGAATAAACATAGTTATCTGCTTTATCCCGTGCGGCGGACCCACAGTTATCTGCTTTATCCCGTGCGCATCCCGTGCGGCGGAACCAACTGGACGGGCATCGTAACGTTACCGGGCGTTACACTTTTTCATGAGTGACTCCGAGCCGCAACCTAATTTAAGACGTTGTCACGTCAAAACAGTAGACAATGAAAAACATTGAGAAGTAAAATGAATTTCTATCAGTGAGTTTAATTTAATATCTAATGGTAATTTATTAACAGTGTATACGAATTAAATGAAAGCAGTTTTTCAGCCACACCACATATAGGATACTGGTATTGTTTCATAAAAGCAATCTTTAGTAAGCAATTAAAGTCGTAAATATTTATTATCTACTTCTAAGTATTTTTACTTAAACATCATTACTATATAACGATCTAAATACTACATTATTATTTTATAGCCTCTCAGTACAGTATTAACCATGGGATTGGTGTAAATTAAACAATGTTATTAGTTTAAAAACTGCCAAGGTTTACAAGCGTGTTTGTATTTTATTCAAAAGATTTCATTTCTCTTTTCATAGAAACATGCCAATCCCAGTAGATAAAGTAACACAACCATTCTTTTAAGTAAGTATCTCGTTTATTAGAAAATGTATACTTATATTATCAATTCATATTTAATTATTGGTTCTAAGCCTCTGTATTTTATATACATTTATTTTATATATATATATATATATATATATATATATATATATATATGTTATCAACAGAAATAATGTATAGCAATATACCTTATGGGACGCTTGCAAACTGTAAGTGCTACATAAGTTATAAAGATATATAGTATAAAAGTATATATAATAATGGTAATTGTATAATTCATACTTTTACTGTTACCATATATTCATAACGACCATTTTATGTATTCTGTGAATTCATTGACAAACACAATCCTAAAAAAGAATTAAATGCTGTAATACAATCTTTGATCATAAATTGTATGAAAATGTACTACTTCTCAACTGTACCGAATAGTAAGTAGTTCATTTAATTTAGTTGGATTGGATTGTGTTTGATTTGGATCAGTTTGGATTGTGTTATTTTACCAGGACATTGGCAAGGAATTATAAGCTGTGTTGTAGGATTTAAAATAGTTATGAGGAAATACAAAATTAACACAATACTAACACTAATCTATGAAAATATTCTTTAAAATAAAAATATTTGTTTTACAAGTTAAAAAAGATTTATATGGTAATTTGACTTTTGGAAATACTGTTAGTATTGAATATTTTTATTCTATTATAAAAAATACCAAATAAAACAAGAAATATTACGTAAATAAATTATGCTAAAAATGTGTCCAAACTTGAAAATTTGATTGATACCTAATTTTTGTTCGAACAGTCGATGATCGAAGTGGAGGAATGCTGAAAATGTTTGCCAAAGCTCTGTATCTGATAGACATGAAAATGAGTTCTAATAACTTATCGATTCTAGAAATAATTCAGTGAGTGGACAGAATATGCCTGTAAAGTTATTTTACGAGGAGCAGAATAGAATGCAGCCACAACATTCTGCTCAGCAGACAAGCGTCACAAACTCGCATTCCGTCACATTACATATCTGGAATGTAGACATGACACAGCTACTGCATGTGATATGTTGAATGAATGCATGTTTACAAAAATAAAAGATTCTGAGAAATTTCTAATCATATTTAAATTGAAATATTCAGTAAGAAATGTTCTTTATTGCGTCTCGCCTTTTTGAACTTGTACGTCTTTTTGTTCTAACATGAGCATTCACTCATTGTTTCATATTTTTTCTTTAACTCAATTGAGTTGTTTTCTTGATTTATTTTAGTATACCGTGTGTTCCAAATTTTATGCACAATGAAGGAATCTTGGAAAGTATACAGCAAAGATAAAGGATGAAGTGGCGCGTAATAACAGGACCAACAAATGAATGTGGTTAATTAATTATTTGTTGCGTCGTTCACTCGTTGCGCTCAAAAAACTGTTTTTAGTCAAAATCTTCAAATTGTTACAGTTCCGTTATTAGCACCTATATTGTAAAATTGTGTACATGATATCTGCTTGAAATTTATTCTAGTTTTTAAATATTATAATGAAAGTTTTTAAGACCAGCAAGCACGGGTTATGGCGTTTTGAGTACATTTTTTAAAATCCAACGACCCATTTTTCACCTAATTAAAAGAAAGTAAACATCTTTCTGATTGTGAAACTACCATATGTGTTACACTTTTCTTATGGTTTTTATCAAATAAATAATAAAACCCGTCTTTTGTTTAGTCGTTTGGAGAGAAAGTTAAATATATTAGTCGGAAGGTTGGTAAATCTGACTTATAATCTAATATTTTACATTTATACATCGTTTAACAGGTGATCATAAAATCTTATAAGTTTACCAACCCTTTAATTATTGGAATAAAAAAAATCTCTTTCATTAAAAAATGAATGGTATGCTTCGTAACAGCTGAGCCCGACAATAAGTGTAGTGCAATATCAGGTGATCAGTCACCTACATCTACATCTATTTACATCCGGGGATGGAAGGACGGCATAAGGTAGAAAAGGTGTACTTTATGAGGATAGATGCCAACTCACCGATGTTGATATTCATTTTTGTCTCGTTTAATCCGAGGGGGCTTCCAGCTCGTCCAGGGCTGCAGAGGGATCCACGGAAGAACGGGTCACTTTCACCGAGAATCGTCACAGGTATCGTGGTAGGAACAAGTTTAGAGAGGAACCATCACGTGACCAAAGAGGTGGACCACCACGGCCGGACCAGGTCACCTCTCAATATGAGAAAGAGGACATCGGGACCCAAGACGGTCCAAATTACTCTACCCACGAGTAAAACAAGTGCAATACTTTGTGAGTGACCGCGACCATATCTCCAGAACGGCTCCGACGATACAGCTGATTGCTTGAGAGTCAATTCTTTCAAAATTTGGCAAACATATTTTCCTCCTTCAATTAAGTTATTGAGAAGTATTCTTTCAACTCCACAACTACATTACGAATTAGATCTCCACCGTAGTGTTACTGATTATTTTTGTATCACCGAACAATAATAAACGTCCAAAAGTAATCTTGTAACCTTTCCAGCTTGTCCATTACAAAATCAAACTTTAAACAAAGACTTCGTTTCGTGTTTAATTTATCCACTAAAGAACAAACCCGAGAACGCATGATTTTGTGTTAAGTTAGTAGCACGAAATTAGCTCTAAATAATTGCTGGTGTGGCAATGAAAAATTACCTGTACGTTTAGTTGGTTGCACGCAAAGGTTAACTTCCCCAAGCTGGCCTATTGTTATGGAAGTTTTTATTATAAATATTAATGTTTGTAGTAAAAGCGCATTGTAGTTAAACCTCAAATATCGTGTACATATTCACGATTTCTTATTTATTTATTCATTATGTTTTTTTTTTTTCAAAAGAAGTTGTCGCTTTGTGACTGCAAGTTGATATCATATACTCCACCTATATTTATATACTGAGCTTCTAGGCAAAGAGATGATAACTCTCTACTAGTTATACTCGTTTTCTGCTGTGTATGCTTCATGGAAGTCTCCAGGCTTTAATATACAAGACATTTTTATTTCTTCCACAATTTTAATTATTAAAAGCAAGAAAGAAAAATGCCTTTTATATTTATACTGGTATTAATTTATACGGACTGGAGTTACGTCATGTCGGCCCGTTATTAGCAATTATCTAATTTCATAGCTTACTAGAGAAATATTTACTTCTATAAACTAGGTGGTTAAGTTGCGTAAAGCAAAAGATAAATAAGTTTAAAATTCAGGTAGAAAATATAAGAAGTTAAAAAACAAAGTTCTATAACTCTATGAAATAGTTTTGAACATTTACAGGAACCGACTGGCAGTATACTATAAATATATTTTTATGTATACCTATATTATATTATCAGCTCTATTCTAAGTATGTATCGAAGTTTATCAGTGTTGATTGGTAAAATCATTTATATAGTGCGAAATAAAATTAATCGGTATGCAAATACCCTGAGCGCTCACTTGGGGAGCTACTATAACTTGTTTAATTTGTTTCCCAGGATCAGTAACAAAGGATTGTCACTCATGTGGTTAGCGCTATAACGGTTGAACTTTAAAAACGCAGTAAGGATGAAAAATTTAACTTTTACTGAACACTATAAATTTAAAATTTTAGTTATTGAAAAATGTAAATTGAACCATTGGCAAGTGACAAATCGTTGTTCTCCTCATTTTCGTTACAGCCCAATTTGAAAGTCTATTGTTGTGGTTAAACATTATTATTTAGTAGCAAATTTCTACCCACCAAGATTTTATTGTTTTTACGTTTATATTTTTAGTCAGTCGCATTCAGTCAAGGATAATAATAATTTGGTAACGAATCATTATGTTCATCACTTTCATTTTTCTAAATAAAGAATATAACTGTGAAGAGCATTTTAACATTACATTTGGATTTAAATTAAAAGGGGATATAGAGGTATATTAAACCACAGAATGTCAAAGCAGTATCGACAGAAGGAGCCTGACTACCCCAAGAGTTCCTAGCGAGACCTAAGAGTTCCTGCCAATACTGCTGTCGAATTCATCACCTGGCTGTGAGATACCAAATAGGGTTCTCCCCTAACATCAAGACTCTCAAAAACGGAAATAATGTGTCAGGCAGTTTTCTGCGACTGTTACATAGTCTACACCTAGGCTCTTCAGAAGGATGTGCTAAGGTGTGCCAGTGTTTCCTGAACTAACCATATCTAGTAATAAGGAAAATTACCTGTATCAGAAAATCGATGTTTAGCTTCATCAGCCAGTTCGTAAAAATGATTGCACAGAGAAACTCTGCCCTTTCCTAATGGCTAGGTAAGCATTTGATTTGCTTATACCACAAGTGGACTCAGCTCCATGAAATTGCTACGTTATTTTTTTTAGTTCAAGCCGCTTCCCTCGCCAGCCCCGAGTCGCGGTTCATTTGACTATTGAGAGCCGGGATGTGAATGATTCAATGATTCAATTTTCACATTGCCTCTCGGCAAATGTTCCAAGGGAAATTGCAGTAAAGCAAAACAAAGCTATACTCCACAGGTTGCTTCACTATTTACAAACGGTACATCACCCCACGCACAAACTTGCAATTTACCCTTGAAATACCTACTTGAAAAAAAAAAAAAAAAACACATACACACATATTATTGTTTAAATATTTATGCTTAGAATGTGAATGCTTTGGCTTAGAGGCCGCACCACAGCTGCGACATTAGCAGACAATTGTTAGTATCTGATACTGGTTTAAGGTGAGTGAATTAGGCAACCTATGTAAAGGAAAAAAAAGTCTAACGGAGTTCTATAATTCACAAAAAAGTATCCAAACAATATAAAAAATCCAATTACAACGTCACTACTGAATAATAAGTCCGATTCCGACAGCAAATCAATCAAAAGCCACACTACTGTTTAAAGTACTATATTAAATTACGTATTCAGGAACAATTTGTTAGCTTAAATTTTTTTAGTATAATAAGATTAAATATTAATCAACCATAAGGCCAGTTTTCATTAGCCTATGTTACATTGAGGCATGAGTACAGAACAATTACTTACAAGACTACCTGCAATGTCGGGGCCTAAAACACGCAAATATGTAGCGTTTAAGTGTGAAAGAGAGCAGTCCAAATTACTGCAGAATAAATCAAGTCTCACGCGACGTCTCTGCCTGCAGGTGCGTGGGTGACATCTCATTCCATTAGTGACTATTTATTATGCTGCAGTCTCGTCTGTGGACTTTTACTTTTCTTGATATTTTCTGAGTACACGGTCATCGGTTCTGGTATACTTAACAGTCTATATTAATCTAAAAGTATTCTGATATCTGAAAGTTACTAAAATATACATTTGTGATACCATGAACAAAGCTATATATATTTCGTATTTCACAGTTAACCTAAAATAACAATTGACGACACATTAAAAGTTTTGAGGGTTAATTCATACAAAAGAGTTGCTGGTGTTGAAACGTTGTATTGGGTTACAAGAAAAATTGAGATTCCGAAACTTTCCATCTTGAAACTCTTACAAATATAAGCACAGACATGTTTTCATTTCAGAAATCGGTATACATTTTATATGTTTATGTTTATTGGGTCAATCCCATATGGGAATATAATAGTTTGGTATTTTTAAACTTTTCATTTGATAATACTATGCGTAATATCCTTAAGATTTCGTAGTTTTAGGTAACCTCAAGCTTCACAGCATTATTTTACTTTTTAAAACGGCCAATAACTTTCAAAACTGTTTATTGTTTTCATTGATTAGGATATGAGGTAGTAGGTCCAGTTCACAGGAATTGCTGTTATTGTTCTATCCTTAAACCTTTGTATAGGCACCATCTTGAAATCGTCAAATTGAAAGATAACAATTTGAGAGAGGGCGATTATTTTTCACACATTTGTATCTACAAAGTGGCGCAATTTTCAAGTTTATCAAAACCAAAATAATTGGTGGACACATTCACTTGACATGTTATTGACGGTTACATTGAAATCCCTTATGTTTGTTTCTTCTTCTTTGCCTTTATCAAAGTTTAGAAGTAACTTCAAGAATGTTGAGATCGTTTATTCGCTCGCAATTGCTTCATTTCGGCGATAGACAGTTTTAGTTGACAAAGGAAGTTTTCTCGTATTACTTCAGATTTTACAGAATAAATAAATATATAAATCAGAATAGAACATTTCAGCTGATTCTAAAAATTTATAGGTTTACTTTTAACTCTTAGCTTATATACACTTTTTGTATCCTTTTTGAAAACGACAATATTAGTCGAAATATTAAAGGATTTATGTGAGGTCTTTTTATTGTTTAAAGAAGCCTCAGCGCATGTATTTATATATACAAATTTAAATATTTGATCTTTAGTAAATAAGTTTATTAATTAGTTTTATCCACGTGATGTTGCTCTAATTACATGTTGAATATCTATTAAATTATTAAAAGTACAATTAACTTCTACATAAAAATTGTATGAAAACAATGATTGGTATTAAATACGTTAGGCAATATAAAAACGTATTAATTTTTAAATCATCTATTCGATATTACATTATTTCTGATATTGTTCAAAACACTACAGCACTTTATTTTAGTTTTTTTTTTTTTTTTAAATATGATTTAGTGTATTAATGTGTAGTTGGAACCCTACTAAGTGTTATTCTGCTAATTTACATTTATCATCTGCACATTATATTTTAAGACGCGTTTTTTAATACCCTTAAAAATAATAATATTAATAATAATTTAAATTTTTTACACGTGTTTAAGCTTTAAACTGGATATGCAAAGAATGCAAAGTACATTTGTGGAGAAAATTGGAAAAATAACATTAACTGGCATTATCATTTTATTATTGTTCTTTTAAATGAAAAAACTGTAGTAACTTCTAATGTAAACATTTTATTCTTGTTTTCATTACTTGCTAGGAGCATTCATTAGGTTTACATTAATAAGGAGAGATTTTCCAACCTTTACCAATGAATAATACAATCTTATAAGCTACACCATGAAGAGGTCAAAATATAGTTACAAACAAAGAAGAATGGAAGGCAAATAAATATTATGAGCATGATTATGATTCAAAATCAGTAATCTTTTTATACTTTCGAGTCTAAGTGTATTCCATACTTATAGCGCCGTAAAATAAATACTTTTGCTTCTTTAATACTTATAACGCATCAACTAACTTCAAAATAGTTTTTTTCCGGTTTATTGATTACGTTTATTAAAAATGTTATATCGTATAGACTGTCATATTTACTAATTTCCTTCAACATTTTAAACATCACAAGGAATTAAAGAATAAAGAAAGAAAAAATTGAAAATGATTATTTTATTTAAACTTAAGCCAACAATTAACAAGTTCACGATATGTATTTTTTCTCAAGCGGTTATTAGCAATCAGACCAAACTCAGTACACTTTGGAGACGAATATTTTATTATTTATAAAGTGGAAACTGTATTGGGACCTTCGTAAGCAATGCTCTCATAATAGAGATATATCATATCCTATTCAATTATCTTTCCAATATAGACAGAATTATGTTTTTCTGTGTTGAATGTATAATTCTTCCAAGAAAAATAAATAAAACTAAATAGGTTAGGTGTATTAGTAACCAATATAAACAATGATTAATAACTATTTTTAAATGTATGGAAACGAACAAGTTTGCCAATTTAACACAGTCAATGTTTATTCTTTATGAAAAATTTCAAGAAACATAATACTGATGATTCCGTACTAGAAGGACAGCAGTTACTGCACTTTATAGATAATTAGCAAGTAAGGGTGGATCATTTTTTTTATAAAACATAGAGCTATCTTTAGATGTTCGGTTTCCATATTTAACATTTTATTGAAAATGGCTGAACCCTTCTCTTTAGGTACCTATAATCTATTGATTAGTGATCAAAACCTGATCCATGAAGAAATGTAGAATATCTAAATCTTAGTTATTTCACTTCTCAAAGAATTTCGAATAAGGCATTTCGTCAATCTCTGTGACGGTTAATGCTTATATTTGAACCTCCTATGAGGGAAGAATACGGGTGTAGAGAAACTTGTGTGACGTTTTCGAGGTGCTAACTTTAGTTCCCCTCGTGGCCAGTAGTGGCACAAGACCTTCTTGGAATTGGGGCGGAACTCAACCTTGATAATGCCTCAGAAGTACATTTAAAAAATACAACTTCTGTGACAGTAATTTGACTACAACATTTCTCAAATGTCACGATAGGCTTATCAAATAGGAAATTTATTAACAATATCTTTACTCTTGCTCTTAACAGAATGCAAACAATAAGACGGCTTGCTCTGCTACTTATAATCAGTTTCCCTCTTCTCTTGCTGTTTCTGTTGATCATCTAGAAAAACGCTGATGTCAAAGAGAATAGTGATGAGAAGGACTCTTTTCTTCTTCTAACCCAAGATTCAACACAAATCAACCACATAACACACACCACACCACAGAGGTTTTTTTTTCTTAATCTAGTACAACACAGGAATTAGACAGGACCAGTACGTTATGATACAGTGATGTCTTGAGTTTAATCTTTTATCAAGACTCCTTCTGGCTTTTTTTTTAACTAACCATCATCAGCTAACATGAATTCTCTTATTATAAGAGGAAAAATAGCCGAGAGTAAATAATTTACTATTGTGACTTGTAACGGGCGCAGTTCAGGTCATGTTTCAATGAGAAACATAAATGTCTTTTGAAATTAATAGCCCTACTCGAGAAACTATTCGATGGTGTCCTGCATATCATGGAAAGTTCATAATTGTGTATTGCTGCAATGGAGCTGCAGAAGCTTTTAGGATTACAGAGTTCATGATAAAAATAAAATAAAAGTAGATCCAATCCGACTGAAACATTAAAAACGTGGCAGAATAACGCTCACATTAAAAAAATTTAAACAAAACTACTGAAAGTACTTGACTATAAACAAGGTTGCCTAATCAATGGTTTTTTCTCACCAAAACCTTTAGAGCCAAACTTAGTGAAACTCCTTCAACGCTATCCCGTAACAACAATGGTACACTTCGAACACTTTAAGGTTCTTATTTTTCTAAACACTTTTTTACGTTTTTTATAAAGTATAAAGCTTTTAAATATTTAAACGGTGGAGAGCAAAACATTATGAGATTTTTTAGTTTGATAACTATTTAAAGTATAAAAATATTTGTGCTTATTAATCATATCTGTAATAAGAGACAAACATGTTCCATAAATTTACGAAAATAATTCCATTTGTTCACACATCCAAGGTTTTAACGTATGAAATAAGGAATTTATTTCATCAATTATACATTAAGTACAACAAATATTATTAAAAACAAATATAGTTAGGAGTAAATATAAACTTGACCAGATTGACTTATTTTTTGTTAGTACTCGAGAATTCTTTGATTATTCAGAAAAAAGTATTCTGAATAATAGTTAAATTCAAGAACTAAGAAACTGAGTATTATTGTGCACCTTTCGGGAGTAAAAGAAATGTATCTTCGTGGAGGCAAAACACAGACAGTGATATATTAGGCCATCACCCTGACAGACTAGCCTTACTCGACTCCCTTTGTTGTGCAGTTCGGCCATAAATTGGTAACTGTTCTTGAAGTAAAACCTATTGATTAAACTCACAGTTTGGAGAAAGCATAAATGAGTTACTTTCAAAAATGTTTCACATTTTAATGTGACGGATAACAATTTATATTGAAATCGGATTTTTATTTTTCAGTTGAAGTATTATGTTTCCAAGGACTTATATAAAATATTTCCTGAGTTCTTATCGCTATTCTATCATTTTATAAGTGGTTAGTTCGTGAAACAAAATATTTGTAAAAACACTTACGAGTAGGGGAAGGGGAATCGCCTTTATTGAGTTTTAGTTTATTTAATTCACTGAAAATTAACGTAAAGAAACAAAACAATAAATTCAGGAAGTGAATATTCAATCTCAGCAAAGTCATTATTCTTTTATTTTATTCTATTGATTTTAACACTCCCTTGATTTTAATTCCCTCTCGTATGTATAACAAATACAATGACCTTCTATTTGTTATTTCCCTTTCTTTAATTGGTAGTTTGAGTTATACTTTTTGTATATGCAAATGTAAAAAACTACTGTATAAGTTTTAAACGCACATAAAATGTTTGAATAACATTATTTATCTTTAAAAAATTTGATTTATTTAACACGTTGTCGTTATATAAGAGTTATGTACCGACTCTAGCGCAGGAGTAGTCTAGAAGAACGTCCAACGCAGTCAGCGTGTTAAAGTAGAATTTGCTAGAAACCTTCGTTAAGCATCATTGAGTTCTCAAGGGTAAGCCTGAGTGGAGGTGTCAAGGTGGCAGGGGTTTTATTGCCGGGGACTTAACACACTGGTCTTCATAGAACGGCTTTTCTTAATCAACAGAATACTCTAAGTATAAAGTATTGTATTTACAAGGCTGTATACAGGAGGCTGTAGTGAGTGGAGTACATCAATCGAAGAATCAGTATGATTTTGAGGTGTCAGAACGTCGGGGGACTTTGTCACTGGGGATATAACCATCCTATAGATAAATCGGAGTTCATTCTTAAAGACAGATAATCTAGGTACAAATGTTTATATTGCCCACCATAACTGTATATAGAATGTAGAGGTGGGTTAAAGCAGAGTCAGTCTGATTGGTGGCGGTGGGGGACTTCATCACCGGTTTATTGTGTGGAGTTATTAACATTAATATTAACTTAATAAAAAAAAGTAAAAAAACGTGTAAAAATATAAACAAAACTGTTGAATAAAGGAATGATGCCACACACCGGAGACTTCTATGGCTGAGATGTCTCGTCGTCCCAAAGAACGCCACAGAGTCGACACACTCTAAGTAGACACATTTACAGTTGAAAGCAGAAAAGGAGTGCAAAGACAATTCCCACCAAGCGTCACAGTAATCTGGGGAGGGAGGGGGCAAGTAGTTATACGGGTAAACCATATCTGTCCAGGGTAGTGAAATATATGTTCTGCTCAAAAAGAGCAACGAGATCGAGATCCACACGCACCACAATATACTGAGGGATGTCACCAGGGCAGCGACGCGGCGACGTTTGTAAGCTAACTTGATGTCACTATAATACAGAGTGATATCTGAGATTGCCTCTGCAAATGAGGAGAAATCAACCGATTATATGCTATCGTCTAAACAGTCAGTGCAGAAAGCCAATTGAGAAATATAGATACAAATTATAACCATAAAGCAAACTAATCTAACAATGAAAGTATATTTTATACAACAACAAAAAACATAGTTGTAAATATTATACAGTCGAGGGCACAACCTGCTTATCTGCTTAAACCAGCTTTCCTTCATGAACAGAGAGAACTTTAGGTAATCAGGTTTGTATTTAAAACCAAAACATTTCAAAAGGCTAAAGTTTTTGAAGAATTCAGTCTGATTGGAGGTGTCTGAGCGGCAGGGGACTTTATCATTGGGCACAACCCGCTCATCTGCACAAACCAGATATCATTCATAAACATATAACTTCTAGGTACAAAGATTTCTATTTACAAGTATACCAGTTCAGTAGCATATAGTTTGTGGAGTACATCAATGCAAATTCAGTCTGATTGGAGGTGTCTGAGCGGCAGGGGACTTTATCACCGAGGCATAACTCTCTTATCTGCATAAACCAGCTTTCCTTCATAAACATTTAACCTCTAGGTACAAAGGTTTATATTTACAACCATGCCAGCATGGATTATATCAATGCAAATTCAGCCTGCATCTTGATTATAGTCGTTTATATTAAAAATCTGTTCTATATTTTAATACCTTTCTTAGTATGAATTTCTAAATATTCCCATTGATTAGCCTCTAACAGGATCGTAATTACAAACGTCATCGATCGGCCAAATTTTGGCAGGGCCATTAGATATAAAGTATAAATAGTGCACAAATAAATATTCTATTATACGAGTAGTTAACTGCACCAGACTTGAAAACCATTGGATTATAAAAGAGGGCCAAAGAAAAGATTACACAATTTATTTATAATCCATCCTATCATCTTACGACCCAATCCCGCCTCCCTGCAAATCTCGAGGACTTCCTAATGACCCCAAGCCCTATCTCGTTTTGTTTATTTTATATATACCCATGGATTTGCACGCAATTTGATCTTGAAAAATAGGGAGACTATGTGAATGTTGAACCACTGAATGTTAAAGAAAAGAAATGTGAACTAAATATAGCAATAATCGGTTTGTATTCATTTTTAAATATTGTTATAACACATTAATGAAACTCATATTTAACGTGAAAAAAGCCTATCACGTGACACATGGTCTAACTTACTCGTGCATTGTCCTGCCTTGTATAATTAAAATGTATTCGCAATAATTTTATCCAACAATTATATTAATTTTACATTTTCAAATAGAAGGTTTCGTGATGCAGATTCCCGTATATAGATGTGGCTCTAGTTGTTCTCTAAAGCTGCACTGTATCACTAGAGTGTGAGTAGCGTTACTGAGACTTAGAGATACTATAAGTACATAGAGATCAGTCTACGTAAAAGGCTTATAATAAACAGAAATGTAACACTAGGGAGTAGAACACGTAGCGAAATAGTTTGTTTTTATTAAGTCAACTGGAAAGCTCCAATCAAAATGACGAAGAATCTGTGATGAATATGAAATTATATCAATTATTTATGAAGGCTGAGATGCACACAAATAGCAAAGTAACATTCGCCAATAGCAATATTGCACCACGTGATGTGTTGACTAGGTGATGGTCTGTATGTGCGCCCGTAGCGTGGTCAGAACCAATCAGTGGTTAATAATGAAATAGCAATGTTCAGTCTTGTCAGCCATCCAACTGTAACATGTAACAAAGCAAGTAACTACCAGAAGTTAATTTTACACCATTTTATTGCTCACATATAGCCAAAAACATTAAATTGGGCTGCTATATTAAAATATATTCCTAAAAGTTGGTATTACCTTTTTGTTTGAATAGTATTCAAAACATCAATGCAATTTGTCATGTTGCAATTAGGTTTGCTGCCCCTTCTGGCAGCTGTTTAAAAGACAGTAATCTGGAGTAAAGTTATTTTTTAACAAGTTCATTGTACCATAATAATGTTAGTCAATGATGAAATCAAGCGAAATTGTAAATATTACTTAAACTGTTTTGTTTCAGATTAAAAAATATGTTGTTATTTCGCTTCTTTGGTACCAAGATCAAACAAGAATCCATCATCATGTTTGTCGTTTGTTTTGTTGCTGTATACTATTTAAATAATGTAAAAATGTAATAATCTCCAATTTACTTTAATTTTATTTCAATATTGTTTCTCTTTCCATATTGACTAGACATAACATAATATTAAATACATTTAATGTTCGCTTAAAATTAAATTCGACCATATTTATTTTCTAAACTAAATTTAAGACAATTTGTTTTATAATTACATTTTGTATAAAACTTGCCAATGCCATTATCATTTTAAAATAATAATTAATTTTAAATAGGAAAAATCTAATATTATTTTAACTATCCACAACTTCCAGATGTACTACCTAAAAAAAGAAAGAGAAAAAGAGAATATGAATGAATGAAAAGAGATTAACCGTTTATATATATATATTATGAAATGCTAATTTTCTCCTTCATGAGGGTGTAAAAATAATTTATTCTAATATTTTGTTCTTGTATTATAAATTTAAATTGAAACGGTTTGTTGATAATGACGAGTATGGTTTTTGTACGATATTTGTTTTTTATATTTTGAAATTCGTTCAATTTCTGCACCTAATCAGAATTTCCAAAATTATTCTTGCGAGTTATCAAAATTTTATTCTTTTATTTTTATTTGTTATGGACTGTCAATAATTATATATTATGAACGTAATTTAGGACAGCATTTATAGTAATTTTAGTTGTACGAATTGTGATCAAATCGCCCTATCAGATCGTTGAATATTATCGTATATGTTATTACAGGTATTATATAATGTTACTTATGTTTATTATAATAATCATATTCCTGGATCTGTCAAACTTAAGATAAGCTATAAATATCTAAATTTTGGTATGTTCTGTCTAATAATAAAACTCTAAGGCTTAGGTTTATTTACGGTGTCTGGTAGTACTGTGTTTGTCTGAAATCTTCCCTTTACTCTTGGGCTGGAACCATAAAACAATATGTCTTCCTTTGTTGAGATCCCTTCATAAACAAAGTTCCCAGAACAAAGTAGGAGAATTTTAGTAACATTGTGGCCCTGTTACAAAGGCGTTTTATACAAAATTCTGGTAAAAACTAAGCCTACTCATCAAGTTCTAACAGATTAAACAATTAACAGACATGTTGATAAACATTATTTATTAGTTAATGTTTTCATTGTATATCCAATTTTAACTTCAACTATGTAATTTAATTATAACTCATGTAAAACTCTTAGACTTTATCACAATAACAATTTAATTATATATGTCGTAAATGTTTATACGCTCATGAGCAGTTACCCGCGGCTAGACACACAATTTTCAGTTGAAAAACTGAGGATCCAATGGGCATATAAAATGGAATGAATATCCCTCCAGAGATAAGTGCTTGTGAGTTTTAGTATGCTGTCAATGAAAGATATTCCAATATTCTGATTAATTTTAGTTTTATGTTTATAGAACAGTGTTTTGGGACCCTCAAAGAGTAAAACAGTTTTTATAAATACTCGTGAAATAACTAGAATTTCTAATTACAAATTTCATGACATTTGATTGAACCACTCAGCGATTTCAGTAACAGTTGAACCATTTTAGCCCAGTGTAGAGAAAGCCTAATGCCGAACTCTTTTCAGTAATAAATTATGGTGCTCTATATACTTTAGAAATGGAAGTAGGAATATTTCAGTTTTATATTACGCCATTATTTAGAATAACAGCTATTACAGATGCTAATCAACATTAATAATGGATCTTATTTTGAGGCTTCACGTAATCAAGAAAGTATGTAAAACAGTGTACGCTTTAGCCACTGTACTTTACTTCCACTCGTGGAAATTTGAGGTACCACAGTCGAGTCTGATGTGTTGCCCTAGTTAATAAGTTACATAAATACGCAGGTTTGAGAAGCCTACTTTTGTCAAAAAAACAACTAAGATGGATTTTTTAACAGTTTTTAAATTTTGATCAGTTTGATTTTTATTACCCCTGACCCAGTACAGCTTTGTATTGTAGTGGTATCACCTTATTAAGTGGTGGTGGCATTTAAGTCAGTAATGACATCCCAAACATTAGTAACACTATTGTAGTTAGAGTCTCAAGAGAGGTGATTAGCGTCTTGAATTTACCGGTTTACAGAGACGAGGGGTCGTCTTGTGACTCAGACTGTACTGTGTGAGTACAGTACTGATTAAGCACTTGGTACTTAATATTTGCTGAAATTTACTGTTAAAATATATACTATTCACTAAATCTTCCAATTTTCTTAGCTGGAAAAACTGTTCTCAACAATGATTATAGAAAAGTTTAAAATACGAAGGTTACTTTCAAGCTTACCTTATGCTTTAAAAACTATAAATGTAAGCAAATTTAAATTGAATTTTGAGTTTAGCTCCAGTTCACTTTCCTTTTATTGCAGCGTTTGGTATCTGACACTGTCTCAGACTTGACTCCTGGAATCTGGAGTCATGTTCGTCTGAGGAGATCCAAAGAAAGAGTCGACGACGAAGAAACTCAAAACGAAACATTTCCATCATTCCGACATTAGAGACACCTATAAATAGGTGAAGTTGTAGTCTCATTATCTACAGTAGTGTACCTGATATATACGTATTATTTTTATATGGTTAGAACAAAAAACTTCGTCCAGTCAGTTTTTTTATTTAAAAAAGGTTTAAAAGAATTCGAGCAGTACAAGCAACTCGATGTTTTCTTTCAGGATGTTGGTCTACTACATAGCTTACGTACTTCTATCTCCTTACAACACAAGAATAATGTATCCAATGTTCAGAGACACTAAAGATATTTACTACTGAAGTGATGTGTTTCAAACGCTTAATTAATACTATGTAGAACATGTTATATAATACGTCTTATAATAGACTGTCTATATGGGATAACATGTAAATTTGAGGTATAAAAAAATACCTGGGTTTTAGTTATGCATTAATAAAATAAACCATATGTTACTAAATTTAAATAACTATAATTGTATAGTGTTTCATTGCTTCAGAAAGATGGGAAAAAATGAAATATGAAATAGAACAAAGATTGGCTTAAATTTTGAAATCGATACGTTTTTGCTTTGCCTGCCGTATTGCGATCAATGAGTTTTTAATGAAATTGTTATGTAAATTGTAGTTATAATAATTTAAACGTTTATTATACGAGTGGAGCAATACGACGTGGTGAAACTTTTAAATAAATTTATAATAAAAAATAAAATATCGCATATATTATATAAATTATTTTGATGATGTGTCCTTTATATATATTTGGCTCATATAAAGTAAGCAAACACAATAAAATTGCTTGAATATTACAATACTTAAATTTTGGTTTCATTGGCCGATACATTGAAAAGTAACTAATTTCAAACAGTTAAATTTAAAATTGTCAGCTATTTATATCAACACTAAATATTGGAATAAGTCAAATAAATTATTATTAACAAAGTATTTAATTTTATTATACTTTATTAATTATACGAAAGACAATATGGTTAACATGTGAAATGGATGAAGAGATTTAAAACTTTGGTAAAATCATGATTAACTTTCTTTGCCAAAGTAGACTTTCAATATAAATTAATTACCATGAATAAAATTAATTTTATTGAATAGTACAACGATTTCAATAATAATTTACCTGTTTAGGCCAGAATGGAGTGATCCTAACGTCGAAGACACTAGCTTTACAGTACTACACTGCAGTACTCTATATATTTTAGAAACGGTAGTAGGTAAATTTTAGGTTCATATTATGTCCGTGTTCATGTTTAACAGCTTCAGATGTTAAGCAACGTTTCTGTTGGCTATTATTTTGTGGCTCTGTGTGTATATTAACACTTTTAGTTCCATTGAATTATATTTTCAACACGAAGGTTGAGTTTGCCTTATTGATCCGATAAAAAAAAATTAAAAGAAGTATAGGTTTTGGCCATAATAATTTAGTTACAGTCTAAGATATTCCTGGCGCTACACTCGATTTTGACGCGCTTAAAAATAATCAAAGAAACAAGTAAGTTTTAGAATGTTGAGTGATATATTGGTTTGGCCTATCATAGGTAATATGTCTAAGCAAATGTAAACTAATTAATAATATTGCACATATATTAGGAATCTACGTGGCTTCAATGTTTTGTTTCCGTAACTGGTATGAATAAATAGAGACACTTTAGTCTCTAAACTATACTACACTCCTAACTCATTTAAAATGCTATATATTTTACTGATAATATCGAGAATGATTAAATACGTCACTCTTAACGAGACTTAACCTTAACTACCTTGACATTTTGCCAAATGTTTTTAATACATTCATTGGATGGCATTACGCTATGAATTTAAAAGCACTTACACAATTTCCTACAGCACGCCAAGTCAATAACACACGTCTCATGTTTTATTGCAGTATACCGTCATCAAAATGTTTATAAAGGAGCAAATACATTTTTACTTGGGTTATATAGACGCGATTATTTGTAGAATAACACTCGTATGATAAAATGGAATTTTGAATAAAAAGAATGGCACCAAATTTGTATGTTCTAGTTTATATTCTCGCTATAAATTTGTGCACTTTTAAACTTCCACAATATGTACATTTTATTTGAGGTATTTTCCTACTGTGAGTAAATAAAATCGAAATCTATCTATCTGCTAATCCTATTTACACCACAGCAGAGTACTTTAACCTAAACCATACTTCCTTAGCCTAGTTAATATATTTTGTTCATCAGGAGCTCGAGTAATCCAAAATGGTTGTTGCACGTTTTAACTCGTAGTTTTTAAGATAACTTATTTTAAAATTATATATTCAGTGTGTTTTCTCCTTTATTTTAAACAATTTGTTCAGTGTTATTTGGTTATTTTAATTGTTATTATTTTCTGACTGCATGTTCACCAGAAATTTGAACACGAGGAGGTTTATTGCATTGTAGATTGATTGTTCTAGTTAATACAGTTCCTTATTCTTACTTAATGTGCAGTCACTTTCTGGGTTTGCTTACAAATAGAAATCTCATTGCTCATTTATGATATTTTAATCTTTGAGATAGTTATCGAGAAGTTACAAAACCTGTTGTAGTCATTATTCTGAGTTAATAAATAATTTTATTTCACATAAAAATGACACATAATTGGATGAGGGATAGCAAACCCTATCATTGAATATAACCTGAAGCCTCTGCATATCTGTCGAGAACGAATAACCTCTATGGGTCAAAGTCTATACTCTATATTTTGCACAAATTTTAATTTCTATAAAAGCAACATGAAGTTTGATGATGGTGCATGTCACCCTATTGGGCTTGGAAGAGCGTTAGCACAACTATTTACAATTGTGTTATGGGTAACTATTATAACAACGAGAAAACCGTAACAAACAGATTTATAAAAAGTCTGAGTACAATCATATACATTTCAACATGTGACATAGTAACATTATGTAGCCTGTCACGGATAGTTAATCCACCGGATATCTCAGAAATGAAATGAGCTACAGACTTGGAACTTACACGCAACATCAGCAAATCCTGTTACGCGAAACGTAACGTAGCGTATCTTGGTTGTATATGTGTCGTATTTTTTACATAAAGGTGAGCAACACAACCTGGGAGTGAGAAATGGGAGTTCAAATCGTAAACAATACATAACAAAGATATGGAGACATGGAGAGGCTATTCCACTCATCACACCCTGAAACTGTAGCGCTCGTTTTATCCAAATAACGATGTTAAAATGGCACATTGGAAATCTTAAAGTGTTTTTATTTCCATAAGCAACCTACAAGTTAGCTCAAATGTTTTACAGTTGGAATTAAACTTACTTTTAAAATATTAGAATTTATTATCCTAATAACACCTTGAAATTGCCCGATAAAGCTTTATTTTCCATTTGTTTAACATTTATCAGTATTTAAATACAAAAGATTAAGAAAGATATTATTTT
Organism: Homalodisca vitripennis; assembly: GCF_021130785.1. Lineage (NCBI taxonomy): Eukaryota > Metazoa > Arthropoda > Insecta > Hemiptera > Cicadellidae > Homalodisca > Homalodisca vitripennis. The sequence goes on along the minus strand of NC_060211.1, from coordinate 125,246,324 downwards.
GTTTACGAATATACAGTAAAAAGATGTTTATGACATGAAGGAATTAACTTTACTTAATTAATATAACTCATACAGAGCTTTGGGATATAGAAATGCTGTAATGGGTTATTTTAAAGTTAATCCAATGAAATACACAATTTAGATATTTAAGAAGAGATAAGAATAAAAATTATATTATATTGTTTGTTAGTAACAAAATCAATGTTCAGAAATCAGTTAACGAAGAATATTGCACTTTAGAAAGTATGTTTTATTTATACAATTTTCTCTCTTATGTATACTTTTTTTAGAACCATTAATATTTTTAATTCGTATGAATTATACACCCCTACTTCCTGAATAACTGAATAATCCAGCATACTAGATAGAATTTCGTCTCGTTCACACAAATATCCCCACGATCTGTGTTCGTAAATATTAATTTTATGCAAATGTATTAGTTAATAAACAGATGATAAATTAAACGATGTTATAAATGAAATTTGATGATGATAAGTTTTTGTGACTTTAAACTTAAGGCTGAATGTTTTTACCATATATATATATATATATATATATAATCTTAATCTTTTGTATTTAAATACTGATAAATGTTAAACAAATGGAAAATAAAGCTTTATCGGGCAATTTCAAGGTGTTATTAATTCAATATAATAAATTCTAATATTTTAAAAGTAAGTTTAATTCCAACTGTAAAAAATTTGAGCTAACTTGTAGGTTGCTTATGGAAATAAAAACACTTTAAGATTTCCAATGTGCCATATATATATATATATATATATATATATATATATATATATATATATATATATATATATATATATATATATATACAACCAAATCAGTTCAGTTCACATTTACTTCATCGTTATGATGGGCAGTTTTGATTTATTAATGTCTTGGATTTAAGCTAAATACTCGTAATTTGCGGTTGTATTAAGGGGGTTCGTCCTTCTTTCGCAAGCTTTTTGCTCCGTATGCTACGTATGAGTGTTGATCTTCATTCTTTATCTTATTTTTGCTATTAAAGTGAATGTGGGTGAAATACGATTTTTAGATACGAGTATCATTTACGGCCGTCCAATAACAATGAATTCCAGCAATAATACGAGTAAGGTACAAGTAATGATTTTTAAAGAAATATTGAAAACCTCGTGATATTTTGGAATTGTTCAGAGGAATAGTTATTAGGTCATTTGGCTACGTTTGGAGCACATTATAAATTATTACTTAGGCACAGTGTAAGTTTAAAATGTCAATGTGGAACAGTAATTATTTCTTATTACGTATGAAAAACTAGTATTCTAACTTTACAAACTACGTTATAAGATGCTAGTTGTAATATTGGCTGCGTCAGAATAAGAGTAGATTGCGGTTTTTGTAACAGATAATTAATTTCCCGCCGAGAAAATAATTATTTAAATGAAAAAAAAACTTGAAAGTCCTAATTGCGGCCAACGCTATCATAATTGTGTCTAATAACACCAATTAAAACATTTTATAGTGAAACCGGGCGAGTTTTTATTTTAAATAATTACATTTTCTTTGATTAAAATGATGAAGGTCTATTCCACAAAGACTAATTTTTGGAGGATGGCTTTTTACTAATATCATTCAATTTTAATCCCTTTCTCTAACGAGTAATGCATTTTCATGAGATGAAATAAGTAAAGGGATCTTTTATGAAAAGTGGTCACGTTTTTCAACAGTTAATTTACTGCTAATATACGTTTAATATACTGTTGAAAATATCTAGTACTAACACCACTGACAAAATAGACCCAGAAATCTCGTTGGAATAATGTTCACAGAGCGATCCGATAGTCAGACCTAGAACTACAATTAACGACACATAGTTCACCACTAGCGAGTTCTGTTGGCTGGTCCCATTTATTAACCTCTATGAGACGTCTGGGTTAGAATTGTGTTTGATTAGGAGGTTATGAAATTTTCTAGTGATGGCTGTAAAACGTAAAGAATTCACATAGTAGGTAGAACGAAGCATGTGAATTGACAAACACAATGTAATAACAAAAAGCACAATATCATATCGTTCATCACATTGGAAAAAAAGACGGAAATCATATTGCAGCCAAGCGTGCGAAACACCACGATAATATTGCATGGACGAGTAATATATTTATTTTTTCTTTCAGAATTGAAATCTTAACATATAAAATGTAGTTACATAAGATTTTCTTAGAAGAGCGAGTTAAGAGAAATATTTCTGAGAATTGTTTGGTTTAAAAATAATTAACTGGTAAAAGATTCCAGTTCATATTTTATTCAACGAGTGGATTTTGGAGGATGGCGTTTGAAAGTTATGACGTCATCCAAGTGTATGGAGATGAGACTCTGTTACAAAGTCGATGTCTTGTTCCTCATAATTCTGCAAATTATTCTGCCTCTCTGTCCTTTTTCCCCTTCAGACGGTGGAACCCTTCGTTTTATAAACAAAGCCAATTAACTTAAAACTGGTACTATTGGCTAAAAGTTACAAGTAATGAAATAAAATGTTTCTAAATAATTTAAATATTTATTATCTAAAACCATTATTTAAGATAAAATCTAGCAAAATATTTACCAATTTAACTCTTAGAATAATTTTGATTTGATTTTGCCTTGTGGTCTAATGAGTATCCCATATGTTTGGAAACGACTTAAAGGTGACTATGGGAATGTTTTTAGGTAAACGGATTCTAAAACTTAGCGTGTAAATGTATTTGGAAAAAAAATTCCAGATAGAGAAATGGATCCCAATTTTAAGGCTTACTTTAAAAGTTTATTTGGGGAGAAGGGAAATTCCAAGCATTTGGTAAAAAGCATGAGTTATATATCTTTATACTTGTTGTCTACATTTGATGATCAAATCTTAAAACGACACTAAAAATTGCATAACCTAAATCACCTCCTCCCAATTTAAACATTTGTCTACAGTGGTGAACGCTCATTTCTCAAATAAAAAACATAGAGAGAATCTTAAGTGTTAATCGCCAATAATAAAACATGAGAAACATGTTTTAGCTTAAATTGTTATTCTGTAATAATTTTAAAATTACCTCATAAAACTTACGTAACCAATAAAATTTAGTTTTGTATCAACTTCATTTTGTAACTACCTAAATATTACCTGTAATATAAGCATATAAAGTGTTATATTATGCTTCTTATTCTTTTGTATGTATGTATTAAATACTAAAACTGCAATACACGAGTAAGAGTAGATTAAAGTTGTTTAGCATACGTGAAATATTGCAAGCGCCGTGCTATTTATTTATTCATCTGGTTGTCCAACCTTCACACGTAGTAGTTATACAGTCACGACATGCAACGGGGTACATGCCATTTAATGTAAATGCTCATTCTTAAAAGGACTCTGTTCAAAACAAAGGTATGATTCAACACTTTAAACATTTCGGTTAAATTGGCTTATAACTTTTGCAATCGTAAATCTCAAGCTGAACTTAAACTTAAATTACTGCTATTCTGCAGGCAAAAGGTGGCAATAATCTTACAGGTATTCACTGCTATTATAACTTGCTACATGAGGTGGGCTGACCAGACTGAAAATCGCTATTTTATTATCAACCTTTAAATGTATATTAGCACGCAACAACCATTCAGGTAATAAAGTATCGCAACCTGTTGGTGACGAACAATTCGCGGTGAAGTGGCTTGTTATCTGGAGATGGTTACAGCGATTGTATTCTGAATCAGATATTAGAATGTGCCATATTAGAGACAATGCAGCAGAACTACACAATATCGGATGGCTGCAGTACGAGGCCACTGACAAGAGAATATAGAAGAAGTAACAACAGATGATGGGTGTAACACAACTTATGAAACTTATGTAGAGTCTACTTCACTGTGATGGATTTACAATAAGATGGCGACTTGACAGTGTTCACCGCCCTGCATTGATGGGATCGATCAATATTTCAGATTGTTAAGTGATTTGTAAGGTATCTGGAACAAGATCAAAGGACTATAAGATGTGAACATTTTCACTATTGGATTGCCGGCCCTCCAGAATTACGTAGTAGAAACTTAAATGACAAGCAACTATGTCTCAAATTTCTTTTGTGTCAATATATTGAGAAAACGTTCGTCCAACATGATGTAGTATCTCAATCCGTTCGTTGCATAAAGCTGGAATCTAGACCGATGCCTTATACACGAATAAGATATGTCTTCTTTTTCACAGCGACAGAGGGCGCTGGGCATAACCTATCCTTACAGGATAGTGTATGAATGGGCGATTTTTATAGTTTTTTTGTTAAATATATACCGACTTGTTGACTAAAAGACTTGTGGAAACCTTCTTGTTCAGCTTGGATTTATGTACAAACAGAAACTGCGTCACAGGCTCGTGGAAGGCCGTGCTGTAATCTGGTTGGCAAGGGCTGGTTGAAGGTTGACCAGTATGATACTTAGTTTTGGAACTTGGTTGAAAGTAGCCACAGAGAAGTAAATTTATATCTTGTCAGCCTCTGGGGTCAGTGGATACCTCAATAAATACTTATATACCGGCTTAAAAAAGCTAGAAAAGATACTTATTATGTTACATTTTATATATTATTTTATACTAATCACCTTCGTGGAGCGTAATCACCTTGTTTAGTCCTTCATTAATGACCTATTCGTGAGGATAGGAAAACGCTCGCTTCTTTACCCCTCGATTTCATTCCAGATATAACACAGGAATAAGGCTAAAGCCAGTAAGTGGCGAGGGGTACACACAATTACACAATGCAGATATTGAAATGCACGTCACAAACAATACGATTTAAGATATTGTTCATACTTAGTTTTAACAGTCTAGACATAATGACAAAATAATGTTCTGGTTTAACAACCCTTTTTCTGGTATTACAGTGTAGACAATGTTAAAAACCAGAAGTGGACATTTATTTGCTACATGTTTTTGTACTACTAGACATTACGTTACAGAGCGTTCATTCAAAATTATTCACTGCACAACATTAATTTAACTTGTTGCATGGATTACAAAATTTTTAAACTCTACGTTTACTTTGAATTAATCCTTTGTTATGTTTGACATCTGTTTTTCAGCTTTATATTTTATACTATAATTTTATCACAAATAAAAACAGTTTGATATCGTGATATCGGAAAAATATAATAGTTTTCTAGACAAAATATACTTAATAGAATAGTAAAATATACTACCCAAGATCAATGGGCAATATATTGTGCTTGTAAAACGAATTAGGTTTTAAGCGCGTGTGGACTAAATTATATTTGGTATTCTATTCAAACCTTGCCGAAGGGCTGGTTTCAGAAAGGAAGCATGTAGTATATAAAAAGGAATATCTTTTATGCGTTGTACAGCAGGAGTGAGCTAGCTATTCCATTTTCTTCCATACTATAATTCATATATAAATACGAGTTTATACCACGTTCATATTGATAACATTCTTTATTTTTTATTTTTCTTCGTTATAAAACCAAGCAACTTTAATAAATAACTGATTGATCAATACAAAGTCCATAATTACAGACGTATTTTTTTAATTTAAAAAATCAATAGAGTTCTGTTTGGAAATGGATTGAAAAAGAATAGTTTAATGGTAAATATCGATTCGGACCTTTTGATGAAAGAAATATAAGGTAAAATAGGTGAAATAATATAAGGTGTAAAGGTGAAATCTAAAACATACTCCAAATTAATAGTTTGAACAAAATATCAATTCAGTGTGAGTTTTTAAACTGTCTCTATTGAATAGATACGCTTGTTCACTTGTATGTGACATGTATGAACGCTATAATATTTATATAGTATTTCACTTTGATTAGAAAATTTGATTAAACCATGATAAAGCATTCAAAGTAAGTTTGTTTCGGCGCAATGGGAGTTGACGAGTTTGCAACGAAAGTTAAGAAAAGTAACAAGATTTCCAATTTTGTTTGGTTGGTTTCTCTAATAGAATATGTGATGTTTTGTTGTTTTACTTTCAAGGAAAGGATTAATTCGTCCAGGAAAGGTGCGTTATTATAAGGATCAATTTTTGTGATTAAAGAATATAGTAATATCAAAAAGCTTTGTTCACTACAAAAAATATTTATAAAGTCTAAATAAACTAAAGTTATATTTCTATTGCAGTGTATTTACAAGTTGTTATGAACTGTTAGTATCGTGTATATGAAGTATCTGTTTTAGTTTATAATTAAACATAAACACTCGATGTAAGGAGGGGAAGGAGTATAAATATGGTACTATAAATGGTACTAAACATTCTTTTTAAGATGAAAATTTTCCGGTAGATTTTCAAAGTTAATATTTTTTTAAGGTTTATTACAACTATCCCAAAGGCCAAACAGTAAATGAAAAAGTATCCACATTTAAATACTAATATTTATTTTAATATTAGAATTTAAACGAAACGTTTTGTTTTTCCATCACGACTAGAAACCAACTCAATATTTTGAAATATGAAATGAAATTAAATGAAATAATAAGTTTATTCCTCCACAAAAATACGGTTTTACGTTTTAGGAATATACACTGCCACTTCATCCAGTAGTGTGGCAGCGCAATAATAGAAAAAAATGTTTATTTGCTATCGTCCAAACTCTACTTTATAGACTGCTCACTCCGTGCCGTCTGCTAATCACTTTACTTAATCTTATCAATACAAATTGCCTTATATGATTAATGTACTTTCGATTGAATAGCTATTAAATCTTTCTCTTGTTACTTATTAAGGAAACGAACATTAAAAATTTAACAGCAGCAAATATAACACACATATACAAATAAATAATATAACAATGAGGTAATAAATAAATACACACACTATATACAGTTTAACAAAATAAATATAACAACAGAAACCAATAAATAAGCTGACAAACAATAAATAATTATACAAATGTATTTTTTAAAGAAACTGATATCACTATTTTCAAATAACCATTTTTTCAACTTAATACTAAACAATTTTACTGTGCTACAGTCTTTAAATTCAGAAGGCAGTTGATTATAGTATTTCGGCCCAACATATTTAAAAGAATTTCTAAACAACGATTTCTTCACTTTAGGCGTTCTAAAAAAGTGTTGTACTAAGTTTCTAGTTCTATATATTAAATTTATTGTGCCTGTATTACCACTTCTTAAATAGAAGAGCCTTAGCACCTTAAAGATAAAGAGATGTTGCAATGGTAATATACTTAGCTGACAGTATAGGGGAAACGAACTTTCACGCTTACGTTTCTGTAAAATTATTCTTAAAAAATGGTTCTGAATAACACGTATATTTGTTAAATTATATTTAAAAGTTCCTCCCCAGCGTTGTATCGCATACTGCAGCCTAGAGTCAACTAGTGCAAAATATAGTGTTCTCAACAGCTTTTCACCACAAATATTAAAAAAAAAATTTCCTAATGATGATTTTAAAACTTTAAATAAATAATTAATATGATTTTCCCAAGTTTTGTATCTAAAAATACTCCAAGATACTTGAAGCTGTCTACTTTCCCTATACTTAGACAGTTACAATAATTAGTTTCAGCAGAGTTTAGGATGTGGTACTTCAACTCAGATTGGAAATGAAAACTTCTAAAATCAAAATTTATATATTTAGTTTTGTTAACATTTATTTACATTTTATTACTATCGCACCAGATTCTTAAATTTGCTAGATCTTCTGTTATTTGTCTCCAGAGCGCTAAAATATTTTTACTCGGTGGATAGAGATATCGTAAAGTAACAGTGCGTAGTATCTTTTAATGATTTGTTATAGCATAGACCAATGGATATTTTTATTACACAAATTAACACGTTTGCGAAACATATTTTAAAATGTGTAAATTCAGGCATAAGAAACCAGAATAAGCTATTTTTAAAATTTATGAAAAATGTTTAAAGGCATCTTTTTAACTATTTGCTTTTAAAATAATTTATAATCATGTTTAGTTTTGATTATTACTACCTACGTTTTAATTATTTGTACATCTCAGGTTTCTAAAATAAAGTCATCCACTCTATTCATTGCATGTTTGTAGGTGCGGCGTTATATATCAAACATACAGGGATGCAAAATTTTGAAAGTATATGAAAGAAATATTCTAACGTAACGCAGAACTGTTTAATCCTGGAAATGAGAATCAAGGCTACAATTCTTAATAAAAAATGAAGAGAAATTTCTATACTACGGATCAAAATGGTACACTGGAAAAAATTGTTGTGACACAAACATTACAAATTTTACTTTAGTTACTGACCTAATAGAATGTAATCAAGTGACAGAATACTCGAAGAAATCTAAAAAGAACTTCCGCAATTTGGCTAATAGAGACAGCTTTAGATTCAGAAACTAAATTGTCATTGAAACAATAATAGCATACGCGAAACTGAATTAAACTTAACAAAATACTGTTAGAATGTAACTTTACCCTAAGTTTCAAACTTTAGTTGTGAGTGGTAATTTAGAACCTAACTTCTGAATGTTATAATTTGTGTAAATAAATAAGAATGTATCTGTCTACGAATATGAAAGGCGATTTCCGAACAGAAGAACACCTACTCACGTAACTTTTGCGTGTTTATTACCCATTTTCGATACAGAATTTTATATATTTTCTCTGATATCTCAGCAGTGGCTGGTCTGACAGGTCTGGGACGTATTTTATTCAATTTTTAAATACATTTTGCATAAAATGCAATAAATTTAACAATTGCGCCATAAAAACATGAGTTTCGCTTTATTTCTACCCTTTTCTACACAATTGGGCAATATATTTTGCTATCCGTAGCTCGCTAAAAAAGTTTTTCCGGACATATGTTTATATGAACTTTTTCATTATTTTGATGAGAGGAAACCACCTGAGAAGTGTTGTCGGGTTGCTCGTACGACACCTTCTTGAAGTACAGAAATTCGCCTGTATCTTTGCGTACGCGATGTACATCTATATGTACGATAACCCTATTTCCAATAACATTATTTAAGAGCATGTAACAATATAAGGCTTTATCGAGCTACCGAACTGCCCATACACTTTTGCCCAATTTTCTAATACATTATGTTAGTAGAGTTGAACACCATTACGTGTTATTTACATATTACATTTATGAAAATTGTTGAATAAGTAAGAAGTTCAAATAAATTTCGAATGAGCTCTCTTTATAAATATGCTATGTTTAATCAACAAATGTTTAAGGCGCAAGGAAAATCATTTCTTCTATAAAATAAATCCAAATATTTATAAAACAAAACACGATTGTATCCCGTACAGAATAGGACATGACGTTAAAGTTGACACCTGTCATGTCAAGATGTTATCTCTAAATGTGCCAATCATTGTATTTGAAATTTTGAAGTCACAAAGGCTTAGTGTCACTTCGTTCCTGAATACTGAGATTTTAACTTAGCAATTCCGTGATGTAGCAAATATTTTAATTGCTTTATTTATTGTTCCATTTTTTATTTAAAAGATTTTTAAATACTGCATTGTTCATGATGTGTGCTGTATGATCACATATTTTTATACCACACCAGGCTTAAACTAGTCTACTAATTTGGGGAATACTCGAATCAAAATTGAACTATTTTAAAATTTTGTTTATAAAAAAACTTCCAATTTAAAAAAGCCCTGTCAGCAAGTTTTGTTGCTGTGCACACTACCCCATGGTTCTTACTATGTCCAATTTACAAGTTCCACAACTATCCTAACATAACCGTTGTTGATTTAATTTGATTAACTAATAATGTGGTATGTGAGTGAGCCGGGATAAAGATTATTAATAACTTTCTATTAGATTTAATATTCTTAAAACGTAGGATAAAAATGTGATCTGTGAGACAGCAAAACAACGTAATAATTGTATAGTGGATATTCAATTTACATTATTTCCTCCCAATCCATGCCAACAGTGTAAATAACGGAAGATTACAGTACTTAACTGAACAGACACTTTTATAGAATATAACAGAGGTCTATAGAGAACAGAATAAGGTACGACACAATATTAAAATAATTTTACATTGCATTCACATCCTATCATTTCCTATCCTGTAAAATGTAAATTAATTCCGAGGACTCTGACATATCATCCATTATCCATACGTTATGTCGTCAGCCCTGGATATTAATTTTCAAAAATTCTATAAACGTTTATAGTTAAAATATATCTTTCAGACTAACCTACGATATTTAAGCATATTTTTATTTCATAACGTAACATTAAAAAAAAACATGTTATATTAAACTACCCCTTCTGTTGATGGAAAAATGACTTTGCTAGCATTTTGCTAGGATTTACAGAAATTAAGAAGGAGCCTTAGTTTGCTGATCACGTATACCATTCTTTGACCTCTGGGTAGGTTTATTCTAAACAGAATTTTATTATATAAATTCCTCTTTAATGAGAAATTCAGGAAACCGTAAGTGGAACATCCTTGGTAATCTGTAATACCGATACAAGAACAGACAATCAAATTGTCTTTATTTTCTCCGTCAGAAATCTTCCAGTACAATATTCTCACTAAGCATATTTCCAGTTTTGTTTTTTTTTTCGAGTAATGTCTTGGATGTTCCATTTTTTGTGCAGCAAAAAAAATTTACAATTTATGTTAAAAAAGAGCCTGTATTCAGCTGATACAGGTAAAAATTATCAACCGACTCGATTTATAAGATAAATGAAATTCCTTCCACAGAAAACGTGGGATTAAGGCTATTTTGAAGAGAAAAGCGAAAACCGTACAAGATCGTGTCATAGACAACTTCCAATGCTTGAATCGCTAATTTAAGATCCTATCTTAAGATTTATATATCAGAAAAATAAATATTACATTACATCCACAAAAACAAGAACGATATCGATACTGGATCATGCTCCTTTCTCAATTGCCATTCCATGATCCTGCTCCTCTTGCCCTCCAACTGTTACTCCACAATACGGTCTAACTCTACTAATTAAAGCATTTCAGACCATCTTAAAGCCCTTAATTAAGGAAATTCCAATTGGCCAAATCAATCAGTATCAAAGTAACTCATTCTTTTTAATTTCTTGGTAAATTAAATGTAACGTAGACTTGACTACGCTTTCAATCAGGCTACGCTTAGGAAATTTACATACTCCTCGAAAGATGTACAAGTTACCTCTAGAGAGGGAATTTCGAACTTGGCGAAGATAATTATATACCAGGCACCTTTACAGAGTATTAAAAATAGTGTGTTTTAATAGTACTCCTAAAATATGACAAGGCGTGAGCACATCATGCCAGTTCCAGTCCGCTGAAGAGAGAATAAGGGTTTATGGCTCGGAACAGAATAATGCAAGTTGTGACGCTCCATTGACTCGAGCAGATCTCAGTGTAATGGTTGGCACAATACTCTTAGGTGTTAATTATGTGTAACTCACTCTGCACAAATGTGATTGTGAGAGATCAGAAATCAAACTATATAGCACTGCAAGTATTTCATTAAAATATGACAAGGCATGAGCACATCATGCCAGTTCCAGTCCGCTAAAGAGAGAATAAGGGTTTATGGCTCGGAACAGAACAATGCAAGTCGTGACGCTCCATTGACTCGAGCAGATCTCAGTGTAATGGTTGGCACAATACTCTTAGGTGTTAATTATGTGTAACTCACTCTGCACAAATGTAATTGTGAAGGATCAGAAATCAAACTATATAGCACTGCAAGTATTTCATTAAAACATGTAAAGGCATGAGCACATAATGCCGGGTCCAGACAAAAGCTTCCAGTTCGCTGAAGAGAGAATAATGGTTTATGGTTCGGAACAAAATAATGCAAGTTGTGACGCTCCGCTGACTCGAGCAGATCTCAGTGTAGTGGTTGGCACAATACTCTTAGGTGTTAATTATGTGTAACTCACTCTGCCCAAATGTGATTGCGTAGGATTACTTAAAATCTTGACTGTTTCAGTGTGTTATGATAACATTCTATATAACAAGTACAGGCAACTGAATAAGTACGTATAAAATATCTTACTTTGGAAAGTCTTTTATTAATTATTATAATCTACATCTGAATACCCACAACGAGATGAGATTAACGTGGTCCAGAATCTGCACCATGGTCCCGAAAGAGAATCAGTTCTGTTAAAGTAAATAAATAAATAGAATTCATAAAACAAGACTTGTTTTATTTGTTATAACTATAAATCAGGAGAGCATGTACAATTTTTACTTAAGAATGATATCCAAATAAAGTACACCATGTTTACTTTCCCTACTCTTACAGATAAACGTAACTGCGAGCAAGCCACATCTCTCCACCTTGTGCGATTCATGTAGTATTTCTTGTCACCTCTGTAGTAAACAATGAAATTGTCTGCGATGAAAGAGACAGATATGAGATCAGACGAAAAACCCGGTCAGAACAACGATGCTGGAAGTAGTATCTGTAAAAGATGATACTATCTCTCCGAGTAATGCTCTGGTTCAGAATAGTGAACTCCATCACAGCTTACCAGCCGAGATTCCATGAGGAAGGGGGGCAGCTAGATCTCTTTCAGCCTCTTCCAGTCGAATGCTAATAGTACGGGAAGGTACTCCCTAATATGAGGCTAGCGACAGCCTTTAACACTAAGGGAGCTCCACTCACTCCAACAGTCATTCTCCGCAGTAAACGGTTTGCGGTTAGTGATACAGATTTGCTGCTCCTATACATCTGTGAGGATGTAAGTGCTCAGATATAAGAAACAAATCGGTTTTTGTTATTCCCAGTTTTGATTCCACTGGCAGGTAGAAACCTCCTAGTGTATAAACAGTTTAGTTAAAATAAGGGTAACATAAACGTCCATTATGTTGATCTTAATCGAAGTTTTTCCTTTTAATAGCCTTCCAATTTTTATTTTTTATTTATTTATAATTTCATTAAGAACAATTCTTTCATTTTAATGTTTTATATAAATATAGATTATCATTTTTTAATGTAAAACGGTAACTTAGACCTACACTTTGGCTCTGTTTTACACTAAAAGTATCGCTTATAAAGTCGTAATGTCGCCAATTTAATATGTTTTTCTTTGTATTCAATAAAGATATTTTTGATTTGATTTGATTTCATTTATCATACATTTAAAGAGAATAAATATTGACACAACACATCACAAGTACTACCGTACTTGCTTAACTATAAATATACCAACTAGAGTAAAAAATAAAAATGGACCTCAAAAGTCACCCTTAGTAACGACGCAATGAAACATTAAAATGATGAACACTTGGATAAAATAAATAAACATCAAAAACATGAGTTTACATGAAGTTAAATAAACTTACAGACGACGTCTTAACTTTTCTGAAAGCGTCGTTTCGTAGAAAGTTCACCTCAGTAAATACCGTAAACAAAATTTAGCTCTGGTGGGTTACCGCGACTGTAACGTATGTTGGTAGCTAATAGGATTTAACGTTGTGTGGCCAAGTCAGGCTTTTCCAGTTGGAAAATTAACTTATATAAAATTTATTTGGGTAACATCCCTTCGTAAGTCTAACAGAAATCCTGTAAGGCTTTCAGGAACCACAACTTAGTTCTAAGGAAATATAAATTGCTAAATAAGTTGTTAAAGCACTTCAAAATATTTTAAATTTCATAGATAAGTGCTACCGGTACTTTTTTTAAAAGAAAAGATTTCTTGTTATAATTTGTTAGAAACAAACATATAACGACGGCATATGTATACAATCTTTCACATAATTCTTCGTCAATAGCAAACTTTAAACAAAAAATATGATTAAAGTTAAACACCAACATATATGATGAAGTAGCATATAATTATAAAAGCTAAGTAGTATTTGATTTTAATGCAATATTTATTGGTGTGGTTTTTTACTGGAGACATTAAATTAAACTTTTTGTATTTAGTAGGACACAATTAAGGCCACCTAATTTGTTTTCATTACTATCCTGAGTGTTTATAAGATAATGATAAATAAATAAATAAATATATATATATATATATATATATATATATTATATTTAAAGCATAGTCATGATTTGGATTTTTCTACCTTACCTCTTGTAAATAGTGCATTATTTATTATTCTTATTTGTTCTATATATTATAATATGTTGAGTGTTTTACTTGCCTAATTAAATATAAAGGGTCAATAGTAAAGCATCTTATTTCACTAGATAAAGTTAGGGCTAATAAGTCCTGTCTAATACTTAACCTGGATACTGTAGTTCACAGTTGACTTCCTGACAACTACAAATGGCCGGTCAAGCGGTCTACTAGCAAGGACAGGATTGTTCGGCGGTCACCAATCCAAGGAACTGCCACGCTCGATATGTCTTGACTCGGTTATTTTACAATAAGCACTTTACCTGCAGATTGCATCACTGGCAAATATGAACAATCTACGTATGAAAATATATCTATCTGTGGAAAGAAAGGAGTATGGTATAACCTAAACGCTTTTATACTTTTGACAAAGATGATTCAGTTCCTGATATTCCATTTTGATCTACTGTGGTACACTCGTTCTTCTATAAAATTCTGTATAGTCATATAATACCAGATTGGCATAAGAGTTCGTATACCTTTAGTGGATCGGAATTTAGTTTTTAGTCCTTATTTTGGAGTAATGATCTGATAAATACGAGTTTATAACTACGATAAAACTTGTATAAATACTTGAAACGCTTCTATATAAACTTTTAAAAATTCTGAGATGTTTTTACGAAGCATGAAAATAATATGTGATTTATGAGTGTATGAACAGCGTTGCACTTGTATTAAATTTACTCTATGTTGTATGAGCTTTGGGGCTTCTTCAGCCAGTACTGCTTCGGCGAGGTGCAGAGACTGAAGAAAAATCATCCTGACACAGAAAATCGCGACTTTCAGTTAAACAGTAGGTCTGTACATCTTAACTGGTGTTGATTTCACAATTATTGATGTGTCTGACGGTTGGTTTTAATCGTTTAAAGTTGGTTTTTATAATTTAGTTCTTTTTGATACGATCATATTTTAACCACCACCAAAACAAACGATCGATTTATTTCTAAAGGAAACTTTCTTTATTTAGTTCAGGGAAACCCCTGATTATGATCTGAAACAATTCAAACTGGCTCTCGGCTTCCTGAAATTTAAAATAATTAGGCACCTGTTAATGTAAATATTTTAAATGTAACACAGGAACACTATAAACAAATAAAGTTCACCAGAAAATTTCAACATTTTATTTTTGTGAACGTTTAAAACTGCTTTAGCTCAAAATACATAAACAGAATACAATCATTCCTGTAAACTCTACTCACAAACAATATCATATATAAGGCGTCATAATAATATAAATGGTGTATTTTATGAAATGGTTAACATTGTAATCTTGTTCCTATAAATTTGAAACTAAACTTCAAAAATGGGAATTTTTTATTTGTATTAGAAACATATTCATAGAATATGTATTTCAAAAATTTATATTTTTACCTGTTGTTTTACCTACTGTTTACCTATCATCTAAAATTTTTTGAAATTACAATTTTCTTAAAGATATTTATAAATGTTTATTCAAAATATTATTTCCTTTATAAATACAAGACGTTAGTAGCCGTAACGTTTTAAAGAAAATAAAAAGCTTTTTTCAGAACATAGTATTTTATTCATACAATTTTACCGAACGAAAACTAAAAAGAATAAAATCTTAATATTTTTTTTTAGCAAAAATAATAGTAAAATAAAGGGCGTTATAGAAGGAAAATCAAAGTAGACCTTGTTGAAGACCATAGTAAAAAATAATATTAGTTAAAAATTAAAAAAAATAATTTTAAATTTCTCTAAATACAAGGAAGGGTTCCCCAATAAAAGTATGGTGTTAAATTTATAGTTTCTAAGATCACAACTTATTGTGGCCTATTAAAAAAAAGACTCACTATTAATTTGTAATTGATCATTGTCTTATTCATTCAATTTGAATCAAATGTTTGATCTCTTCTCATTTTTCACTAAAGTGTGTCGTCAAATACATAAAATTCAATATTATACATTGTGGTACCTTGTGTTCTGCTTGAGTTATATACCCATGGAATGGTGGCATATTAAATTTGGCAAAAACTTACCCAATACACTTTTGCTGTAAAACGGCAATTTAAATGTAATGGAATTTCACCTCAAATTCTTTACAAAATTATTTCAGCGCTCAATTAATTATAAAATATACGTACTGGCATACGTCGTGCTAGAAATAGAATGGATGTATCTGCTTCATTACTTTGCAATACAGCCTGTAGCACTAGTGCTGGGAAAAACACTTACAATGAGTGTGTCGGCTTGATAGCCTAGATTAAACTTATATTATGCAAATATATCTGACAACGTTTCCAATGTAGGCTACTTTAAACTGATGAAGTAATTCGCCCCGAAAATGAAGTAACTGAGGAATAAATAAATATTCTGCAAGCCTGTGTATGTATAGTATATGTATACTCAATTATAAATCATAGGAACCTTAATACAATATTTTAAAAATGCCTATAAGAGAAACATACGAGTATACAATTCCTGGAAGAGCAAGATGTCTTACAGCTACTAATATATAATACAATTATTTAAATGAACGATAGTGCTGTTATAACAGAAAGTTACGAATAACATATAATGGTATGTTACAGCTTATGAAACTGGAACAGCAAGAGAGAATAGCGTGTAAGGATCGGCAGAGTCGAGGCGTTACGGTTCGGTAACCTGGAGTCTCCAGGGAGTGTTGAGCCAGTTGCCAGAATTCCAGCAGTGCTGCAACAAGCTGCAATTTACAGTAGGATTTTCGTTTGTTTCCTTCTATTTAGATAAACATGTATTATATTCATTAAAGCTTAAAACAAATATAAACTAAATACTTGCCGTCAAAATTGCTGTGATACTGACTATTGGATACGAAAAAAATATTCTGTAAACTGTTTTGACTAGGAGTGTTCAATAGCTGTTCAGCCTAAACAAAGATCGCATTACTAAGCTTTAGTTACTTTTTAGTTCAATTCATGTTAGATAATTAATCTATAATCGACGGAGATTGTTATTCAATTCAGGCAAAGAGTGCAGTTAATTTAATTTCAGCAAGTACCAAGTTATTAAACGTGATTTGCTTATTCTATGCTGAAAAATAAAATTTTGGAAAACTAGAAGTTAGTAATTTTATAGTTAAATAAAAAATATATTTAAATATTTTCCAAATTGTATAAAACGCATTATAAATATCTTTATTGGATTAAAATGTATGTCTTTCTACCTGAGTTATAACTCCAGTACTTTCTTAAATTTATATTCGTAACCTAAATTACTTATTAAAAAAATAACACTATAAGTATATTATTTGAGTTTAATACTTTTATTCTCATTGAATTGTTTATGTTACTAACAGTATATTTTAAATTAAAGTGTTAAACTAGTTTGATACATCCATCAAGTCACCAAGAAAATCACCTGAAAATAAAATGTTATAGATCATTTTTAGAGATTTTAATAGTACAGTACGTTTTCCGGGTAGAGCTTATTAGGATAAATCCAGTAATCCCTTACAGGTATCCATCACCAATAATACTCTACACTTAAAAAAAAATATTCACGGTACACACCAAGAACCAGCAAATAAATCATTACACTTGAAACCTTGCATCTCAAGATAACAAAACATTCTATCAGTCTGATCTTTTTAATCAAAAGTGGGATGAAGGTATAATTTCCCAAAGGGTTTCTCTCAAAGTGATTAAAACCGGTAACATAGTTTCTTCTGTCTATTAAAAAGAAAACTTGCTTATCATATCCCCAGATGAACCCGAGAGGGCTTTTCATGCCTTTTTTAGAGTTTCTACCTGACCCACTGTTGAAATTATGGGCACATAACGGTTGGATAAAGAAAATGTCTAATTTATGAAAATTAGAAATTTTCTAATTTATTGTTGTATGAGTTATTAAACTCATGCAACAATAAATTACCCTCTCAGAAACAAAAACATGAATGTAAAATACATAATTGCCACCTCGAAACATTTTAACACCTAAAGAACTCGTCTGAGCTATGGAAAAATACTGCCCAGTACCACAGACTGGATTTAGTTTAAATTACGGCACAAGCTTTTATGCAGGGTGTTCAAAAAATGGTCACATGCTTTTGTGACTGGTAGTAATTATGATCCCAAACGAAAAATGTTTTGTAAACATAGATAGAGAAATGTGTCGTTTAGAAGCTAGCGGCCATGTTGTATTTTCTCAGAAAATAAATTATTATCTTTAAAACTCCTAAAACTACAGATACTAAACTTTGCAAATATGCTATGACAAATGTAGGAAAACATAAATAAATAAATGTGTAATTTGCTTCTATATTAACAAAATGGCGCCTGTTGGAAAGTCAAATAACAAAAAAAAAAACTAATCTCCTTTTAAAAATTATAATTAAAAACATATTTTTCATATATAAAGAAATTAATACATTTCAGCTATTTTGCATTTATATATCGATTTCAAAGGTGTTTTCCAACGAAATCTGTCAACACGTAAGCGAGCACGACCACTTTAAAGGTGCACTTCCACAAGCCTGATGAATCTCAACTGTGACTTGTTTGATGCCCGGCTTTTGCGAGCGTACCTTCCGGCTAGCTAGGGTAGGTACTAGAACGCTAGAGTGCGCTGAAATTAAATCTGGTTACCGAATTTTAACACTGGCATGTTCGCAATATTATTTATTTCTTTTTGCTGATGAATAAATTTAATTATATATATATATATATATATATATATATATATATATATATATATATATATATATATATATAAAATTTTTAAAGTATTGTGAGGCCATTTGAACGGATATTAACTTATGTTTGTAAATCATACAGACAGAAATGAAATGTTTCAAGCCCCTAGAGGGATAGAATTCGTGAACGCTCAGCTGTAAACGATTCTGTTGAAACGTGTTCTTGACTTTTTTAAATTATATTTAATGACAAAAGGGTAGAAATAAAAATATTAACAATCAGCTACATATGAATTTAATAATCACAATCCAATGCCTTAGTAATTGTATTATATTAATGAAAAAATTGACAGTTAAATATGGCATGATTTATCAAACGAATATTATTCAGTGCCCAGTGAACTTTAACTCAACGATTTCACTAGCGCAACCCACCGTAGAATTATCACTATAATTAAAAAGAAAGTTTTAATGTGGCAAAGTAATGAACACTAAATTTCCGAAAGGAAAACTTACAGAGACAATGTAAAGAGTGAGGCAATTAATTTGTCCGTTGACTTAAATTAGTTTCCTGAAACTATAATAACAAAAACTACTAAACAAGTCAAGTCGGGGTTTATGTTAGCAACAGTAACCTCACGGCCTGTCTACTCCAGGCCAATCTCAGTTTACAAATAAAACCACTTCAGGAGATCTTAGTTTAATTGGTATTGCTTTTTTATCACAAAAAAAAACCAAACATACAATTTGAGCTTGTGCGGTGTTCACTATATGTCGCTGTTTGAAAGTAGATTGAAACCTGACGAAATCATGTTCAGGAAAACTTTGTATGTGATTTGACCATAAATTTTATTCGATGTCTTGAAATTGGTGTAGCATTTTACACCGTACATATACCTGATTCCAAAGTAACAAAAATCAAGTTTATAATAACTACTGCATCTTATATAAATCTCCTATATTCAGAACTAAAACAAATAGAGAGAATCTAGAATTTCTCTAAACATTGCAGTTTTGTATAAGTTAGATTAATATAGGGTATAGTAATCTAGAATTCCAAACTCTTAAAATCTTCCATATTGGGATGTAGTCAAACAGTAGAATGTGAATATATTGGTGACGTTATTTATAGGTGCCTTATAGTCACCGAAGGCTATATTTTTACTTTAAAAAACAACTAAAAATTAAAAAGGGGGAGTCGAATGGCTATATCTCGCCCATGTTATTTGCATAAGTTGAGGAACATTTCTCTCAGGAACTAAAATAGATAGCTCCACATTTGTTTGTTTGTTTGAAAGAGACAAAATTTTACTACATTATGAGTGTTTACTATTAAAGAATTTGAATGTTTGAAATTTTTAAAATTTTTTAAAAATATCGTTTAAAAATTCAACATTTTATATTAATTAATTAAGTATAAGTCATAAAATTTTTACATCTGAGCAACATCAAACACTCATATTAAGCAGTCTATTATGACAATTAAAACAACAAAAGATTTACTGAGCTATCTCTTTTTGTTCCTGAAAAAATGTACCTTTATCTTAAAAAAAACGAATTTTCGGGAATCGCGGAAAAACTTTTACGTTAAGTATATTGTATTAGACTATTATATTAATCTTATCTTTAATATATCCCAGCTCCATATTTTATGTAGGGCTGTCTGGATCTTCTTCTTCTTGAAATAAATCTTCTAGATGGATTTTTGCCAAACATGCTTTTTTACGGCACTTCTTTTCAATTTCTTCAACGGCTTTTTCGGCTTTGTGAATTCTAATTTGGTCTCACCTTTTCATCATCTTGACTAGATTGCTGCCTAGTGGTATACCTAATTTGTTTAGTACTTTGCGTCTAACAATAAATCCTTTGTTGTAGCATGCTACCGCCTGAAATACTCCAATTTCTCAAGTAGTTTTCATCACAAATGTAGTTTTGGGGATCTGCGACCATATTAAACTATTCAGTGATTCATTAGGATTCTGAGTGCCTCCATGCAGGCACTTTTGTAGAACTTTCGCTCTTTGCTCAGCACTTTAGCCAGGATACAACGATATGTCATGCAGTATATACGTCAAAATAGACACTACTATATTATAACAAGGTTCCTTAAGATTGTCAGGATTATATTGGTTTCGTCCTTTCCCTTAATTTGGTTGTTATACTTTTTTAATGTGTTTTCTGAGTGAATATATTATCATATCATGATGTATGATACATACACAAACATACGTGAGAACTCTCTCTGTGACAACTGCGAGATGGGTTTCCCATTGCCTCGCTTCGTTTTTCTCTCTTGCCGAGCTATGTTATCTTGTATTACAACACCTATTCCACTTTAATTCTTCATCTTCAGGCAGGATGCATAATGTACTATACACAAAAACATGTAAATTAGTATTATAAAGCTAAAACACAATTGCTTATGACAGTGTTTAGTTTTTGTCACCTTACTAATTTGTATCCTGTATTGTTTATCAGAATACAGTATCATGCCGTGTGCGATACATGAAAAAAACGTGCCGATATGACAGCTTCCGCAGTGGGAAATAAGAGATGTGGTTTTCATTACCTCGCCTCGACTCTGTCACATTTCCTTGCATCGTCATTCTTCTCACAACACCTACTAGGCGTGTTTTATACTGTCACCAGGACACAGCGATGTGTAATGTTCCCTACTTACATATCTAGGTCGCTTTACTGGTTACACACATGAAATAACTTAATAATTTGTTGAACGTAGTGAAGCCTAACACTCGACTAGCCGCGACAAATTTCTACGTTTTTCTGACCGTCTGTCTGTTTGTAAACACTCTAACAACCTTATGTTTAGTCCGATTTTTCCAAATATGGTACAACGTTTCCTTTTCAAAGTTTCTAAGATCTTATGTCTTTTTATTCAACTAAATTGTGAACCAACATATCCAACAATCATATTATTAAAATTGATATTATCTTAGATATTCTATGTATTGATGCTAGTAAGCAAAAAGTTTTTACTTAATAAATTACATGGTGGTTGAATGAGATTTTAATAGTCTTCGACTGTAGTATAACGTATCCAACATAAGTGTTGAGATCAACTGATGTTCAAATGTTACATGCTTGTATAACACAGATTTAAATGTAAATGTGTATTCATTTCATGTTATACACACACTGATATACAACCTATTACGGCTCAATGTTCTTGAACTGTGTGATATAAGTTTAAAATCTGAATATTCAGCTATAATAGTGTCAGTGTAATATGCGTTGGGACGAAGCCAATCAATAAACCAATTACTGACCTTAACACTGGTGAAATATTTGTTGGTGAATCCAGAGTATTTGTAATAACATCTGTCCTGTGTCAGTGTGAGGGAAGAAAAGAGTGACTAGGAAGATATTTGACTTAGGTGTGGTAGTACAGATGCTAATTAACAAAATAATTTAATTATTAAAAACAAATGAACAAATATGGCAGTTATAAATGGGAATGAAACAACCTGTTCAGCGAATGTGGTGGTCTAATAGTAATTATCTAGTAGATGTAATTAATTAATTGATAAAAGTCCTAAAATAAGTTTTGAAGTAGTAATGTAAAGTACTAATCAACTATTACAAACACAGCAAAAGTAGGTAATTACTTATGAATAGTTATAACGTAAATAAACAGTATATTATAGTAATCACGTATGAATTGTTATAGCGTAAGTAAATTATTATCGTCGAGAATTATTAGAGGTTCCATCAACTCTGAATGTGCGATCAATAGTGCGAAAACTGAACAGACCAAACTAACAGCTCAGAAGGACTTTTATTAGTGCATTGTTACGATCTTCGAGGAAAGGCGCTAAAAGAATGGTTGCTATGGCCATATTTTTTATTACCTAGGCAGGAAACAGAACCGTTAAATTTAATTTAACCGTTAGTGTTTTGCCCAATTAAAGTTTTTATTGATTTACAGCTCTAGTACATTCTATGTTCATCCTAGCTAAAAGTTAAGGTTGGAGGAGTTTCTATGATCAACATAAAACTAATTTACCTTATTATGTATGAGATCTATGTACAGATCTATGTCAATAGACAAAGTTTTAAATCTTCGATAACAATCTTAAAATTATAATTTTTGTTCAGAATATACTGTTTAAAACCCCATTTTATTATAACTATTTGCATCATATATATATATATATATATATATATATATATATATATATATATATATATATATATTGTATTGTTTTAGTTAACACTTGAAAACAGGAACGAAAGAACAACCGCCTGATTAAAGTTGATTCCTAATTTTGTAAAATCTAATTAAAATCAATTTCTAAAAATTAGAAATAGTTCCATAGCCAGCTTTGATAAAAACTGAAATAACATGATAATAATATGCTGTCTAGTAATGTTTTTCCTGTTATAAAAGAACAAAACGAGATACGTGTGGCGAGCGACAAAGGACGGCGATGTAACATCCTCACCTCGGATTTGTCTCTGTTGCAACTTTTACAAATTGTCATGTTTGTTCATGTACATCACGTGGCATGTTGTGTCCTGATATAACATGCAGAATAAACACTTAGTAGTACTAAGTAAGATGTTAACTAAATTATTAGCACAGTTATAGTTATTCACGTTAATTTGTTTGCATCTCGTTTATTTCGTTCACTAACTCTCTTATTATAAATCAAGCTCAAAAAAAGGATATGTTACAGTCTTGTTTAATGAGTTTTGATGGACACAGTATAATAAGGTATAACAAACAAACCTGGTGTGTCAGCATCCATGAATCAATACTACTCACATGTGAAGTTCTGGTAACAGGGACAATGATAGATTATAACAACCAGATGTTGTCTCACAGACATGGACCCAGGAAGATAACAATGTTAATTGTTACCACATTGGCTATTATGATGATATAACTGTACAAATATCGGCCTGGATGCGACGCAAATGAGTTAAATTATTTATTTTAATTATTTTCCTTGATATATTGTAAAAAACTATACTTTTAACACTTCAAACCCTATTATGTGGGCTCCTGCACCCGTGTATGAGTGATGTTTAGATTTTCTGTACTTTTTAAAGTTTCATTAAGCATTTTATATTAAAGATAAATTACATTTTTTCAACTATCAATTGTTCATTTACTTTTTATAACCACGTGCAGTCGTGTTGCCTTCAATAGAATCTTGCCCCGAGGGATAAGTTTTCATGAAATTTTGTATTTATAGGATTGTAGTTGTGTGTAAGACAACAAATTAAGATCTACCTTTCATAATCACGAACTGAAAGAACATTAAGGCCCAATATCGCACTTGTAACCAAATTGGAAATTAATCTTGTAAACACTATCCAATTATTAACACTGAAAGAAAATATGACGTTTATATATATATATATATATATATATATATATATATATATATGTATATGTATATATATATATATGTATATATATGTATATATATATGTATATATATATATATATGTATGTATATATATATATATATATATATATATATATATATATATATATATATATATATATATATATATATGTACTATTGTATTATATTATGAGGAGAAAGCTGTGAATTTATAAAAAAGTTCAAAGGCATCCTTTTTTTACAGAAAGACATTAAGAGGGAAAAAGAGAATAGATATTTTAAAGTGCGGAGTTTACACTAATGTAAGCTTTTAAATCTGTCTTTAGACTATTTGACGCATTGCATTTATAATCATTGTATTTATGTGGGTATCATACAAACATAACAATCACTGTTAGAAAAATTGTAGAATCATAGTTCTTTCAGATACCTACCGACGAAAGATGAGAAAGAGGTAATTATTTACACATCACAGACGATTTATAATGCATATCGATTGCACCTTTATCTATGTTCAAAAGTTTAGTAAAGCAGGATAAAAACAAACTGCTGAATTTTAGCTTAATATTGAGTATTTTATGTGCCAAAATATGTACTATGGAATATGCCGGTAATTTTTACACTAAATGTTAAATTTTTCTATACAACTGACTGATTTCATTCAACTAACTATATAATTTATACTGTACAATCTTGTCATTTTTTGTTGGAACAGAATATTTATTTTCCTGGAAATTTCAGACTATATTTTAAGACCAAAAGCAAAATTACAGAATTTTAGGCCTACTAGTCCGAAGTCAACGGTAGAATAGAATGTTCCTCCACAAAATCTTTTACCAGCAGCTTTAGTTGGTCATTATTTTTAACGATCTACTAAAAATGGTTGTGTGCCGTTAGACCTTAAATATTGTAAATTAAACGATCTAATTTATGTTTTTCAATGTATTAAATTATTTACTGGAGGTCTTCAGAACAATCTTGTGTTGAATATCTAAATATTATTCTCTACTAGTAATATAAAAGACAGAATTCCTATTAAACTCTAATGATAAAGAACACGGTATAACACAGTATCTGCATGTTTTTTACTCCACGTTGGGGTTACGAGGATTGTCAGTAAACTAGTGTAACCTACATTGCATTGGGTCAGACATAACAAACTGTACTCGTGGAGAAAGCTGGGAACTTGTTTTAGAAAATGCAGGCTTTACGGATTGTTTTGTATGTTTAAATAGTCAAATGACTGTATACACCAAATCCTTAAACTAGAAGTCGTAGATGGAGACACGATACCAGTTATCAGTTAAATACGGTTCATTCTAAGCTGAAAATGTTCGGTGACGACAAATGTTTTAATCTAATCAATCATAACTTTTGATACGTTACTAAATGCATTGTACATTTTTTTAAATTGTGTTTTAAGAAAGTTCGGTCAGGGAGAAATTTCTCCTATAATTGTTAACCGCAAGTTGAGATTTAAAAGAAAATAGGATGGGAGGTATTTGCCAACGGTATGCGTTACAACAGGCACTTGGTAGTAAACTTTTCAGGCTTCATGTTTTTTAATGGTACTTCTGTATTGTCTGAAAAGTTTTCGTTTGAGAATCTCTTGACTTAATGCTAGGCTTTAGACACATATTTGAGTTTTGAGGTTTAAATATTTCTTGACACCTTATACTTTATTTTTAGCCAAATTTTTAACTTAACGTTTTAATTTTTTTTCAAAAGAAGTGTGGATATTAATATTTAGCAAATCATTCTTTTGATTTAAAATGAGTTTATAGCGAAGGTAAAATTCTCCGCAAAGCCACTGTCTCATTATTATAAGAATTTTAATTTTATCAAAAAGCTACGCTCTGTAATAAAAAATATTTGTATTTACTGTGCCATGGTTTTTATTACTACATTTATATATGTACCATAAAAAGTGATTTTGATATTGCCCGGAACAGGTTACTTGATTTAAAAAACTAAAATTTGTTATTGCGTTTTGGCATTACTGTACATGCATTATTAAAAGTTTTTCTAACATATAAAAGTTTATCATACATTCAGGGGTTTTATTGGAGTTACAATAGTTAAAGAAATAAAACTGTATTAGTATTTCGACTGGAGATCAAAGTTACTCCTAACTTCTTGTTTGAGCTTGAAGTTCTAGGGAAGCGTGTCCACTTGCTGATGGTTCTGGAGTTCTGACAAGTCCTAAGCTGCCCTAAAAACTTCTTCTTGTATATTCTTCTGTAACTATTGACTTACTATTTCCTTATTAAAAGAAAAGAAACATAAATATGACATATAACCTCAAAATTATACCACACAATACAACAACATTCAGCAAAACTATCTAACATAATAAAAGTGCTGGTACGTTATTACTGTCAAGTAACATAGCAACAGAAAAGTTATGTGATTGGTAATCCAATCAAAAAGTAAAACATTAAATATGTTGGAAGTTTCACAACCCTTACCAAGGCAATCTTTGTTAAACATTTTAATATAATTTTTATAAATTTTCAGACCTCACTATCCTTTTTACATGTAGAATTTTCTCAGAAACCATTTGAGGTCTGAAAATATTTACATATACTATTTTCCTTTATCCTCCTCGTCTTCAGTCAAAGTTCAATTATTTTATTTAATGTGAATGCTGAGTTTAGATCCATTTTACCTTAAGCTTAGTGCAGCAAAAGAAATATGACACTGTTAAGGACTTGACTCCTGAAACCTGGAGTCCACGTCCGTCTGAGGAGATCGAAGAAAAGAAATAGTCGGCGACGATGACGTTCAAAAATGTTTAATCTTCCCTTCACTTCATTTTTAGTTAAAGCATTGCAATACAACTTTAACGAGTAATACTACAACATGATGCCAGCAGTCTAGGGTATTGAATACTCACAATGGGTGAATATACAGTAGCTGATAAATTAAAATCAGACAGAGCGGCCGAGGTTACACAAGTTATCGAGTGAAAGCCTTTCTGCCGAAACCTCTCGACTCACCTCTCGCTGTGTCTGCAACTCGCCCAATCATGCTCCGTAGTAGTTGAGATGACGATGACGGTCGTGTACTAATAACCGCCATTCTACTCACCCTCCTACTCAACTAATGTAAATCAGGCTTTATTTTGAATACAGATGTTTTCGGTTTAATTGTTATCGTATCTGCAGCTTTAAAAGAGATAGACAAGTTGTCTATCAGAATTTCTCAGCCAGAAAGTCAATTTTAGTCTCCTACACTGGCTAGGATAGTTCTGCAAGATCTCAGGCTCGAACTGAGAACGCTGTATTGCGACTTGTATTACTACCGTACCTCTTTCATCATACATTAAGGAACCAACAGGTCCTTCTCATAATCGTGTCATCGTCTGTCTGCCCGTCTGTGCGATAACTCTTGATTAAAGGTCCTGGTGACTTGAAACTTGGTACATAGGTTCCTCTTGTTCTAAGGAAGATCTAACTATCTTGTTCTAAGGTTTTAGTGTTAAAGGGTGAAAGGCAACAATGTTTACTTATAAAGGCCAAAGACCCAAGCGCCTAGTTATATGCAATACATGCAGTACAGCAAACACATGTTATTGCAGACGCTGGGTAGAAGGCGCTCTTAATAGGTCCATTGCGGTTTGTCTGTAGCCGAATCCTGCGAACCTTTGTTACTCTGTCGTATCGGTTTATTGGTGTGCAATAGTTTTATTTATTTGTATATTAAGTAAAGTGTTTTGTGCTAAGTTTGACACGTTCAAAGTAAATACAAATAATAGTTTTTGTAAGCTATTAAACATGTATTGGAAAGCGTTGTTTTGTTCTGAGTCCCAACAGTTACAGTTCATAAATAATGAAATGAATAGTATTATTATTTATTTGTAGCTATTGAATAACTAACCATATATAGCGTATTATTAGAATTGTAGATATGTTATAAATAGCGTTCTAAAATAACTGAGATAGAACAGTCTTTATGTTTATCTGTCCGCAAACTTCTCGAAAATGAAATGAGTTGGAGGCTTTTAATTTTGCATGCTATTTCAGCCAACCCTGTTACGCGATATTTAGTTTATTATAATATATACACATAGAAATATTTTAACTCAAAAATGTTCGTGTCTGAATGTGTTCGCGTGCTACTCAGCAGAACCACACCTTGCCAAAACACGTCGCACCGCTCGGCGTGACACCTCCCATATCTCATTATGTCGTAATCTCTCTGGTGTTAACAATTAATTGATAACGTAGCGTGTTACATGGAGGAGGTGCATTGCAGCAAGTTTAGGCTTGAAATATTTAAACTAATTTAAGTATAAATGTTTACTATTTTGTTTTTTCTTATTGGTTGAACGATATGAAAGTATTATTACTCGCCATGCAATATAAAATCTTATGCTTGTCTGTCTGTTAATTTGTAAACAGAAGAGGATTCTCTGTCCAATTTTAATTGAATTCAGCACAAAATTCCATCTTGTAAATACAAAACTTAAGTTCACCATTCAGCCCACTTAAGGGCATATCCACACGTAGACGCAACTTCCAGCAAATATGATGCAGGAGCTTTGATAGCGATGGTTATTTTACAAATCTTAACATAACGTTTTCAAGAATATTGGGTCTTAGAATAACAAGCTTATTTCAGTTAACTATGACAATAAGGTAATGAAGTTCTAGGATAGCAGAAATAGTCTTAAAGTCAATTATAATTTGAACTTTAGGAGCCAGTGAAATTATAAAAAGTATAGAATGAAAAACATTGTGAGGTAAAATGAGTTTCTTTCCGTGAGTTTAATTTAATAGCTAATGGTAATTTATTAACAGTGCATACGAATTAAATGAAAGCCGTTTTTTCAGCCACACCACATATAGGATACTGGTATTGTTTCATAAAAGCAATCTTTAGTAAACAATTAAAGTCATAAATATTTATTATCTACTTCTAAGTATTTTTACTTAAACATCAATACTATATAACGATCTAAATACTAAATTATTATTTTTAGCCTCTCAGTACAGTATTAACCATGGGATTTGTGTAAATTAGTTTAAAAACTGTCAAGGTTTACGAGCGTGTTAGTATTTTATTTAAAAGATTTCATTTCCCTTTTCATAGAAACATGCCAGTGGATAAAGTAACACAACCATTCTTTTAAGTAAGTATCTCGTTTGTTAGAAAACTTATACTTACATTATCAATTCATATTTAATTATTGGTTCTAAGCCTCCGTATTTTATATAAATTTACCTATTATATATACATATGTATATATAAAGTATAAATATTATACTATTAAAATTAAGATGTTATCGACAGAAATAATGTATAGCAATATACCTTATGGGACACTTGCAAACTTTCAAGTGCTACAAAAGTGATAAAGATATAGATATAATAATGGAATTATATAATTCAAACTTTTACTGTTACCATATATTCATAACGACCATTTTATGCATTCTGTGAATTCATTGACAAACACAATCCTAAAAAAGCATTAAATGCTGCAATACAATCTTTGATCTCTACAAATGTTATAACGTAACGTTAGTTTATATTTAATAAATTGTCTGAAAATGTACTACTTCTCAACTTTACCGAATAGGGAGTAGTTCATTTAATTTAGTTGGATTGGATTGTGTTGGATTTGGATCAGTTTGGATTGTGTTATTTTACCAGGACATTGGTAAGGAATTATAAGCTGTGTTGTAGATTTAAAATAGTTATGAGGAAATACAAAATTAACACAATACTGACACTAATCTATGAAAATATTCTTTGAAATAAAAATATTTGTTTTACAAGTTAAAAAAGATTTATATTTTTGTATAATTTGACTTTTGGAAATACTGTTACTATTGAATATTTTTATTCTAATATAAAACATACTAAATAAAACAAGAAATATTATGTGAATAAATTATGCTAAAAATGTGTCCAAACTTGAAAATTTGATTGATACCTAATTTTTGTTCGAACATTCCATGATCGAAGTGGAGGAATGCTGAAAATGTTTGCTAAAGCTCTGTATCTGATAGACATGAAAATGAGTTCTAATAACTTATCGATTCTAGAAATAATTCAGTGTGTGGACAGCATATGCCTGTAAAGTTATTTTACGAGGAGCAGAACAGAATGCAGCCACAACATTCTGCTCAGCAAACAAGCGTCACAAACTCGCATTCCGTCACATTACATATCTGGAATGTAGACATGACACAGCTACTGTGTGTGATATGTTGAATGAATGCATGTTTACAAAAATAAAAAATCCAGAGAAATTTCTAATCATATTTAAATTGAAATATTTCAGTAAGAAATGTTCTTTATTGAATCTCGATTTTTTGAACTTATACGTCTTTTGTTCTAACATGACAATTCACTCATTGTTTCATATTTGTACTTTTGTACAATTGTTAAGTTGTTTTCTTGATTTTTTTTAGTATACCGTGTGTTCCAAATTTTATGCACACTGAAGGAATTTTGGAAAGTATACAGCAAAGATAAAGGAGGAAGTGGCGCGTAACAACAGGACCAACAAATGAATGTAGTTAATTAATGACTAGAGTGAATGTAGTTGCGTCATTCACTCGTTGCGCTCAAAAAACTGTTTTTAGTCAAAATCTTCTAATTGTTACAGTTCCGTTATTAGCACCTATATTGTAAAATGTTTTACATGATATCTGCATGAAATTTATTCTAGTTTTTAAATATTACAATGAAAGTTTTTAAGACCAGCAAGCACGGGTTATGGCGTTTGAGTAATTTTTTTTTTTAATCCAACGACCCATTTTTCACCTAATTAAAAGAAAGTAAATATCTTTCTGATTGTAAAACTACAATATATGTTACACTTTCCTTATGGTTTTTATCAAATAAATAATAAAACCCGTCTTTTGTATAGTCGTTTGAAGAGAAAGTTAAATATATTAGTCGGAAGGTTGGTAAATCTAACTGATAATCTAATACTTTACATTTATACATTGTTTAACAGGTGATCATACCTTCTAAGTTTACCAACCCTTTAAGTATTGGAAAAAAAATCTTTTATTAACAAATGAATGGTATGCTTCGTAACAGCTGAGCCCGACAATAAGTGTAGTGCAATATCAGGTGATCAGTCACCTACATCTACATCTATTTACATCCGGGGATGGAAGGACGGCATAAGGTAGAAAAGGTGCACTTTATGAGGATAGATGCCAACTCACCGATGTTGATATTCATTCTTGCTTGCCTCGTTTAATCCGAGGGAATGCTTCCAGCTCGTCCAGGGCTGCAGTGGGATCCACGGAAGAACGGGTCACTTTCACTGAGAGTCGTCACTGGTATCGTGGTAGGAACAAGTTTAGAGAGGAACCATCACGCGAACAAAGAGGTGGACCAGGTCACCTCTGAATATGAGAAAGAGGGCATCGGGACCCAAGAGTAGGGCATCGGCACTACTCTACCCACGAGAAAAAACAAATACAATACTTTGTGAGTGACCGCGACCACACCTCCAGAACGGCTCCGACGATACAACTAAATGCTCGAGAATCAATTCGTTTAAAATTTGGCAAACATATTTTCCTCCTTCAATTAAGTTATTGGGAAGTATTCTTTCCACTCCACAACCACATTACGATGTAGATCTCCACCGTAGTGTAACTGATTTTTTTTTAATCATTATGCTGAATCGCGGTAGGAAGTAGGCTCTTTTGTTAACTAGACGCGGTGCGTGGACATTGTTTGTTGGTTCGAGACCAGTAAAACAGCTGATAGAGATGTCTACGGTGATACGTTCCCGAGCAGGTTGGCTTGAGGAGAGGGGTGCAGTTTTGGAGTGTAGACCACAGCGTACGGACGTCCAGTTGAGAAGCAGTAGTTCTTCCTCTAATCCTTTACTTTGGGATCTAGAGTAAATTTTACCGGGTGTAATTTAAATCAAGTTTTAATTTTCTTTAAGTGCGTATTAGTTTCCTTTCAACCTCCATAGTCTTCAAAGTCCCGTACCAGCGTTTAGTTAATATAATTTATTTTATACTGTTGTGATTATATTTCTAAAGTTTGCCACATTACAGAGTCTGAGAATTAATTCAAATTTTGGAAGTATTGTAAATTAGATTTTGATCGTAAAGTTAATATCAAGTTTTGTGTTATTATGATTTTGAATATTTTGAGAAGAGAACTTTTTATTTTATTTTGTTAATTTAAACCTTTTGTAGAAGTATACATTTTTAGTTTCATTTTTATTTTGATCAGACTATTAATTAGATTTGATCGATTGTGAGAAGTTTTTGAAGAAAATCAAATCTAAAGTTTGTAAACTTTGTTAAATTTTTGGGTGAACTTTAATTCGGAATAAATTAAGTATTTCCGAAAAGTTGTTCTGATTTATAGAATATTAGCTCCAAAGTCAATTAATATATGTACTATATTAACGGTACAGTATCACCGAACAATAATGAACGTCCAAAAGTAATCTTGTTACCTTTCCAGCCTGTCCATCACAAAATAAAACTTTAAACAAAGACTTCGTTTCGTGTTTAATTTATCCACTAAAGAACAAACCCGAGAACGCATGATTTTGTGTTCAGTTAGTAGCACGAAATTAGCTCTAAATAATTGCTGGTGTGGCAATGAAAAATTACCTGTACGTTTAGTTGGTTGCACGCAAAGGTTAACTTCCCCAAGCTGGCCTATTGTTATGGAAGTTTTTACTATAAATGTTAATGCTTTTAGTAAAAGCGCATTGTAATTAAACTCATATATTGCGTATTCACGAATTCTTATTTATTTATTCATTATGTTTTTTTTTCAAAAGACGTTGTCACTTTGTGACTGCAAGTTGATATCATATACTCCACCTATATTTAAAAAATTATACACTGAGCTTCTAGGCAAAGAGATGATAACTCTCTACTAGTTATACTCGTTTTCTGCTTTGTATGCTTAAAGGGAGTCACCAGGCTTTAATATACAGGACATTTTTATTTCTTCCACAATTTTAATTATTAAAAGCAAGAAAGAAAAATGTATTTTATATTTATACTGGTAATAATTTATATTGACTGGAGTTACGTCATGTTGGCCAGTTATTAGCAATTATCTAATATCATAGCTTACTAGAGAAATATTTAATTCTATAAATTAGGTGGTTAAGTTGTGTAAAGCAAAAGATAAATAAGTCTAAAATTCAGGTAGAAAATATAAGAAGTGAAAAATAAAGTTCTATAACTCTATGAAATGGTTTTGAACATTTACAGGAACTGACTGGCAGTATACTATAAATATATTTTTATGTATATCTATATTATATTATCAGCTCTATTCTAAGTATGTATCGAAATTTACCAGTGTTGATTGGTAAAATGATACATATAGTACAAAATAAAATTAATTGGTATGCAAATACCCTCAGCGCTCACTTAGGGAGCTACTATAACCCAGGATCAGTTACTAAGGATTGTCATTCATGCGGTTAGCGCTGTATCGGTTGAACTTTAAAAATACAGTAAGGATGAAAAATGTAACTTTTATTGAACACTATAAATTTAAAATTTTACTTAATGAAAAATGTAAATTGAACCATTGGCAAGTGACAAATCATTGTTCTCATCATTTTCGTTACAGCCCAATTTGAAAGTCTATTGTTGTGGTTAAACATTATTATTTAGTAGCAAATTTCTAGCCACCAAAATTTTCTTGTTGTATCGTATATATTTATTGTATGTCACATTCAGTCAGGGATAATAATAATTTGGTATCGAATCATTATGTTCATCACTTTCCTTTTTCTAAATGAAGAATATAACTGTGAAGATCATTTTAATAAAACATATATTTGGATTTAAATTAAGAGGGGATATAGAGGACTATTAAACTACAGAGTGTCAAAGCAGTATCGACAGAAGGAACCTGACTACCTCAAGAGTTCCTAGCGAGACCTAAGAGTTTCTGCCAATACTGCAGTCGAATTCATCACCTTGCTGTGAGATACCAAATAGGGTTCTCCCCTAACATCAAGCCTCTCAAAATCGAAAATAATGTGTCAGGCAGTCTTCTGCGACTGGTTACAAAGTCTACAACTAGGCTCTTCAGAAGGATGTGCTAAAGTGTGCCAGTGTTTCATAAACTAACCATATCTAGTAATAAGGAAAATGACCTGTACCAGAAAATGGTTTTTAGCTTCATCAGCCAGTTCGTAAAAATAATTGCACAGAGAAACTTTGCCCTTTCCAATGGCTAGGTAAGCATTTGATTTGCTTATACCACAAGCGGACTCAGCTCCATGAAATTGCTACGTTATGTTTTTTTGACGTGACAACGTCTTAAATTAGGTTGCGGCTCGGAGTCACTCATGAAAAAGTGTAACGCCCGGTAACGTTACGATGCCCGTCCAGTGGGTCCGCCGCACGGGATCCGCACGGGATAAAGCAGATAACTGTGGGTCCGCCGCACGGGATAAAGCAGATAACTATGTTTATTCGTGAAAATGTGGAGTGCTTAGATTCGTCATTTACAACAACTACAACAATAAAGGTAAATAATTGTACACTGATATTTCATTATCGTAAACTATGATTGATTGATTAATTGTTAGATTGACACAAAAGTTGAGAAACTGAGTTTATAGGTTATGTCATACTATTGACAAATGTTGATAGTGTTAAGTAAATTATTAGTTTAAATCACTCTGCAATCAATCGTAATTCAGTCGATTGAGAAGAAACAGCGCGTATTGCTAGTCAAACATTTAAAATAACAAATTATAACCTCTAACCTGTCATAACAGTGCGATCAAACAAACGAACTAAACCGACCAATCACCACGCGCGGAGTTAGAATTTAACTGTGTTTAGCAAGAATTTCAAATTCCAATTTTAGTAAATGTTTTATTCAACTTTACCATTTACAATAACAAATTTTAATTAATTTCAAATTATGTACAATTTTTTAGTAAACAAAATATATTTCTATAGTTAAAATTTGTGCAATTCTTATTTTCATTCAATTCCTTGTTCCTATTGTGCAATTTAATAATATTCATATCAATAAATATTCTACCGAGAAAAAGACGTTGTCACGTAAAATCTTCGCCCGTAAAACCGACTTT
The DNA here is from genome assembly GCF_021130785.1 of Homalodisca vitripennis. Classification (NCBI taxonomy): domain Eukaryota; kingdom Metazoa; phylum Arthropoda; class Insecta; order Hemiptera; family Cicadellidae; genus Homalodisca; species Homalodisca vitripennis. The sequence continues at coordinate 125,211,180 of NC_060211.1, read as the reverse complement.
ACAGGCAACCATAATTTTTTTAGTTCAACCCGCTTCCCTCGCCAGTTCCGTGCCGCGGTTCATATGACTACTGAGAGCCGGGATGTGAATAGTTACAAATTATTCAATTTTCACATTGCCTCTTGTAGCCTATGTTCCAATCTTAATTGCAGTAAAGCAAAACAAAACTGTACCCCACAGGTTACTTCACTATTTACAAACGGTACATCACCCCACGCAAAAACCTGCAATTTACCCTTGAAATACCTACTTAAAAAAAAAAAAACATACACACATATTATTGTTTAAATATTTATGCTTAGAATGTGAATGCTTTGGCTTAGAGGCCGCACCACAGCTGCGGCATTAGCAGACAATAATTGTTAGTATCTGATACTGGTTTAAGGTGAGTGAATTAGGCAACCTATGTAAAGGAAATCAAAAGTCTAACGGAGTTCCCTAATTCACAAAAAAGTATCCAAACAATATAAAAAATCAAATTACAACGTCACTACTGAATAATAAGTCCGATTCCGACAGCAAATCAATCAAATGCCAAACTACTGTTTAAAGTACTATATTAAATTACGTATTAAGGAAAAATTTGTCAGATTAATGTTTTTAGTATAATAAGATTAAATATTATTCAACCATAAGGCCAGTTTTCATTAGCATATGTTTCATTGAGGCATAACTACAGAACAGTTACTTACAAGACTGCCTGCAATTTCGGAGTCTAAAACACGCAAATATGTAGCGTTTAAGTGTGAAAGAGAGCAGTCCAAATTACTGCAGCATAAATCAAGTCTCACGCGACGTCACTGCCTGCAGGTGCGTGGGTGACATCTCATTCCATTAGTGACTATTTATTATGCTGCAGTCTCGTCTGTGGACTTTTACTTTTCTTGATATTTTCTGAGTACACGGTCATCGGTTCTGGTATACTTAACAGTTATTGTCTATATTAATCTAAAAGTATTCTGATATCTGAAAGTTACTAAAATATACATTTGTGATACCATGAACAAAGCTATATATTTCGTATTTCACAGTTAACCTAAAATAACAATTGACGACACATTAAAAGTTTTGAGGGTTAATTCATACAAAAGAGTTGCTGGTGTTGAAACGTTGTATTGGGTTACAAGAAAAATTGAGATTCCGAAACTTTCCATCTTGAAACTCTTACAAATATAAGCACAGTCATGTTTTCATTTCAGAAATTTGAGTGAGGGCGATTATTTTTCACACATTTGTATCTACAAAGTGGCGCAATTTTCAAGTTTATCAAAACCAAAATAATTGGTGGACGCATTCACTTGACATGTTATTGACGGTTACATTGAAATCCCTTATGTTTGTTTCTTCTTCTTTGCCTTTATCAAAGTTTGGAAGTAACTTCAAGAATGTTGAGATCGTTTATTCGCTCGCAATTGCTTCATTTCGGCGATAGACACTTTTAGTTGACAAAGGAAGTTTTCTCGTATTACTTCAGATTTTACAGAATAAATAAATATATAAATCAGAATAGAACATTTCAGCTGATTCTAAAAATTTATATGTTTACTTTTAACTCTTAGCTTATGTACACTTTTTGTATCCTTTTTGAAAACGACAATATTAGTCGAAATATTAAAGGATTTATGTGAAGTCTTTTTATTGTTTAAAGAAGCCTCTGCGCATGTATTTATATATACAAATTTAAATATTTGATCTTTAGTAAATAAGTTTATTAATTAGTTTTATCCACGTGATGTTGCTCTAATTACATGTTGAATATCTATTAAATTATTAAAAGTACAATTAACTTCTACATAAACATTGTATGAAAACAATGATTGGTATTAAATACGTTAGGCAATATAAAAACGTATTAATTTTTATATCATATATTCGATATTAAATTATTTATGATATTGTTTGAAACACTACAGCACTTTATTTTAGTTATGTATATTTTATAAAATATGATTTAGTGTATTAATGTGTAGTTGGAACCCTACTAAGTGTTATTCTGCTAATTTACATTTATAATCTGCACATTATATTTTAAGACGCGTTTTTTAAAACCCTTAAAAATAATAATATTAATAATAATTTAACTTTTTTACACGTGTTTAAGCTTTAAACTGGATATGCAAAGAATGCAAAGTACATTTGCGGAGAAAATTGGAAAAATAACACCAACTGGCATTATCATTTTATTATTGTTCTTTTAAATGAAAAAAAAAAAAAAACTATAGTAACTTCTAATGTAAACATTTTATCCTTGTTTTCATTACTTGCTAGGAGCATTCATTAGGTTTACATCAATAAGGAGAGATTTTCCAACCTTTACCAATGAATAATACAAACCTATTAGCTACACCATGAAGAGGGCAAAAGGTAGTTACAAACAAAGAAGAATGGAAGGCAAATAAATAGAAACAAGAAACGCGAGTTACATTCATGAATCATTTCTTTATTTTGGAGACCTACAGTGCTAATGTGTTTTCAAGTAAATTTATGTTTTATGTAATAATAAAATTGATTTATTTTCAATTTATAACAAAACCTCTAAAATTATAGTCCATAAAATTAATGCTGTCACTATAAACATTTCCCTGCCAATTTAGAAGCGATGAAAGATTTGACAATTTCACAGGTTTTTGAAAAAACGTTAGATTTATGTTTCTGCAGTGACTCTGCAGAAATATATACTGACAACTTACTCTCTGTCTCATATGTAGAGCCTTGTTTGTGAATATATACCTTTGTACCAAGGGTTTCTCTGTTTATGAAGGAAAGCCGGTTTATGCAGATGAGAGGGTTATGTCCCCAGAGAGTAAGTCCACCGCCGCACTGACACCTCCAATCAGACTCTGTATTAATGCACCTCACTCGCTATGTCTCTTATATACAGCTTTGGTGGTAAATAGAAATCTTTGTACCGAGAGGTTTTCTGTTTATGAAGGAAAGCTGGTTTATGCAGATGAGAGGGTTATGTCCCTAGAGAGTAAGTCCACCGCCGCACTGACACCTCCAATCAGACTCTGTATTAATGCACCTCACTCGCTATGTCTCTTATATACAGCTTTGGTGGTAAATAGAAATCTTTGTACCGAGAGGTTTTCTGTTTATGAAGGAAAGCTGGTTTATGCAGATGAGAGGGTTATGTCCCCAGAGAGTAAGTCCACCGCCGCACTGACACCTCCAATCAGACTCTGTATTAATGCACCTCACTCGCTATGTCTCTTATATACAGCTTTGGTGGTAAATAGAAATCTTTGTACCGAGAGGTTTTCTGTTTATGAAGGAAAGCTGGTTTATGCAGATGAGAGGGTTATGTCCTCGGTGATTAAGTCCGTCGCCGCACTGACACCTCCAATCAGACTGACTCTGCATTAATGCACCTCACTCGCTATAGCCTTCTGTATACAGCCTTTGCGAGAAATCAGAGATTTTTTATATTCATACCACTTTTGGTAAACTGTGGTCAGACGTAATTTTTTCATATATAATTTGATATACACTCCTATTAATCGTGTTCTCACGTCGTCTACAAATTATAATATTATTTAAATACTGTTTAAGGATTTAAACGTTTAAATAATGCGTACCATGGCTCTTTATTAGGTACTCAGTTTTTATGAATATGTTTTGCTTATGGGCACTTCAGTGCTAAAGAAGTAATCGTTTTAGTTTAACATGATTATGATTAAAAATCAGTAATTGTCTTTTGTCTTTTTATAATTTCGAGTCTAAGTGTATTTTATACTTATGCAGCGTCATAAAATAAATACTTTTGCTTCTTTAATACATATAACGTATCAACTAACTTAAAAATAGTTTTTTCCGGTTTATTGATTACGTTTCATAAAAATGTTATATTGTATAGATTGTCATATTTATTAATTTTCTTCAAATTCTTAAACATCACAAGGAATTAAAGAATAAAGAAAGAAAAAATGAAAATGATTATTTTATTTAAACTTAAGCCAACAATTAACAAGTCCACGATATGTATTTTTTCCCAAGCGGTTATTAGCAATCAGACCAAACTACACTTTGGAGACGCATATTTTATTTATAAAGTGGAAACTGTATTGGGACCTTCGTAAGCAATGCTCCCATAATAGAGATATATCATATCCTATACAATTATCTTTCCAATATAGACAGAATTATGTTTTTCTGTGTTGAATGTATAATTCTTCCAAGAAAAATAAATAAAACTAAATAGGTTAGGTTTATTAGTAACCAATATAAACAATGATTAATAAATATTTTTAAATGTATGGAGACGAACAAGTTTGCCAATTTAACACAGTCAATGTTTATTCTTTATGACAAATTTCAAGAAACATAATACTGATGATTCCGTACTAGAAGGACAGCAGTTACTGCACTTTATAGGTAATTAGCAAGGGTGGATCATTTTTTACATAAAACATAGAGCTATCTTTAGATGTTCGTTTATTGAAAATGGCTGAACCCTTCTCTTTAGGGACCTATAATCTATTGATTAGCGATCAAAACCTGACCCATGAAGAAATGTAGAATATCTAAATTTTAGTTATTTCACTTCTCAAAGAATTTCGAATAGGCATTTCGTCAATCTCTGTGACGGTTAATGCTTATATTTGAACCTCCTATGAGGGAAGAATACGGGTGTAGAGAAACTTGTGTGACGTTTTCGAGGTGCTAACTTTAGTTCCCCTCGTGGCCAGTAGTGGCGCAAGACCTTCCTGGAATTGGGGCGGAACTCAACCTTGTTAATGCCTCAGAAGTACATTTAAAAAATACAACTTCTGTGACAGTAATTTGACTACAAAATTTCTCAAATGTCACGATAGGCTTATCAAGTAGGAAATTTATTAACAGTATCTTTACTCTTGCTCTTAACAGAATGCAAACAATAAGACGGCTTGCTCTGCTACTTATAATCAGTTTCCCTCTTCTCTTGCTGTGTCTGTTGATCATCTAGAAAAACGCTGATGTCAAAGAGAATAGTGATGAGAAGGACTCTTTTCTTCTTCTAACCCAAGATTCAACACAAATCAACCACAGAACACACACCCACACCACAGAGGTTTGTTTCTTAATCTAGTACAACACAGTAATTAGACAGGACCAGTACGTTATGATACAGTGATGTCTTGAGTTTAATATTACTAATATTACTTTAATGATACTTATCAAGACTCCTTCTGGCTTTTTTTAACTAACTATCATCAGCTAACATGAATTCTGTTATCATAGGAGAGAACATAGCCGATAGTAAATAAGTTAATATTGTGACTTGTAACGGGCGCAGTTTAGGTCATGTTTCAATGAGAAACATAAATGTCTTTTGAAATTGCAGCCCTACTCAAAAAACTATTCGATGGTGTCCTGCATATCATGGAAAGTTCATATGTGTATTGCTGCAATGGAGCTGCAGAAGCGTTTAGGATTACAGAGTTCATGATAAAAATAAAATAAAAGTAGTTCCAATCCGACTGAAACATTAAAAACGTGGCAGAATAACACTCACATTAAAAAAATTTAAACAAAACTACTGAAAGTACTTAACTATAAACAAGGTTGCCTAATCAATGATTTTTTCTCACAACAACCTTTAGAGCCAAACTTAGTGAAACGACTTCAACGTTACCCCGTAACAACAATGGCTTCGAACCCTTTAAGGTTCTTATTTTTCTAAACACTTTTTAACGTTTTTTATAAAGTATTCTTCTTTTAAATATTGAAACGGCGGAGAACAAAACATTATGAGATTTTTTAGTTTGATAACTATTTAAAGTATAAAAATATTTGTGCTTGTTAATCATATCTGTAATAAGAGACAAACATGTTCCATAAATTTACGAAAATAATTCCATTTTTTCACACATCCAATGTTTTAAAGTATGAAATAAGGAATTTATTTTATCAGTTATACATTAAGTATAACAAATATTATTAAAAACAAATATAGTTAGGAGTAAATATAAACTTTACCAGATTGACATATTTTTTGTTAGTACTCAAGAATTCTTTGATTATTCAGAAAAAAGTATTCTGAATAACAGTTAAATTCAAGAACTAAGAAACTGAGTATTATTGTGCACCTTTCCGGGAGTAAAAGAAATGTATCTTCGTGGAGGCAAAACACAGACAGTGATATATTAGGCCATCACCCTGACAGACTAGCCTTACTCGACTCCCTTTGTTGTGCAGTTCGGCCATAAATTGGTAACTGTTCTTGAAGTAAAACCTATTGATTAAACTCACAGTTTGGAGAAAGCACAAATGAGTTACTTTAAAAAATGTTTCACATTTTAATGTGACGGATAACAATTTATATTAAAATCGGTTTTTTATTTTTCAGTTGAAGTATTATGTTTCCAAGGACTTATATAAAATATTTCCTGAGTTCTCATGGCTATTCTATCATTTTAAAAGTGGCAAGTTGGCAGTGGTAGTTCGTTAAACAAAATATTTGTAAAAACACTTATGATTAGGGGAAGGGGAATCGTTTTTATTGAGTTTTAGTTTCTTTAATTCACTTAAAATAAACAAAACAAATTCAGGAAGTGAATATTCAATCTCAGCAAAGTCATTATTCTTTTATTTTATTCCATTGATTTTAAAACCCCCTTGATTTTAATTTTTCTCGTTTGTATAGCAAATACAATGACCTTTTATTTGTTATTTCCCTTTTTTTTAATTGGTAGTTTGAGACGTACTTTTTGTATATGCAGATGTAAAAAAACTACTGTATAAGTTTTAAACGCACATAAAATGTTTAGATAAAATTATTTATCTTTTGATTTATTTAACACATTGTCGTTAGATACGAGTTATGTACCGACTCTAGGGCAGGAGTAGTCTAGAAGAACGTCCAACGCAGTCAGTGTGTTAAAGTAGAATTTGCTAGAAACATTCGTTAAGCATTATTGATTAAAATATAATCATACTACTTCAGTTATTAGTTCTCAAGTTCCCTAAAGCTAAACTGATTTACAAAAATATTAAGAGAGAAAAAAAAGTTGTCGGAAAAATATAATTCAATTTTAAATTAATAAAACTTTAAAAAGAAACATTATCATTTGAAGACGATGTGGGAACATAATTAATTGGGAAGACATGGGAATTCATTGAATTTTACATGATTAAATAAGGCCTCAGTACAGTTTATTAGAAGGTTATGAATGTGAAGGATTTCTATTTACTCTCAAAGGCGTATACAGAAGATTATAGTGAGTGGAGTTGCACAATAATAAGTCTGATAGGAGGTGTCACAGTAGCAGAGGTTTTATTACCACGGACATAACCCACTAGTATTCATAAAACGGCTTTCCCTAATCAACAGAAAACCTCTAAGTATAAAGGATTATATTTAAAAGGCTGTATACAGGAGGCTGTAGTGAGTGGAGTGCATAAATGCAAGAATAAGTATGATTTAAGGTGCAGCGTCGGGTGACTATTAATAACCATCATATAGATAAAATGGAGTTCATTCCTAAAGAGAGATCATCTAGATAAACATGTTCAATGACCAGGACCCAGTGTAGTTACCTGTGTTTGCGAGGACTAAATATAAAATAGTAAATATATACTTTTGCCTTAGGGCCTAGAGTTATATACCCATGGAATGCTGGCATATTAAATTTGACAAAAACTTACCTAATACATTTTTGCTGTAAAATGGCAATCTAAATGTAATGGAATTTCAATTCAAGTTTTGTACAAAATTATGTCAGCGCTCAGTTATAAAATATACGTACTGGCATACTTCATGCTAGAAATAGAATGGATGTATTTGCTTCATTACTTTGCAATACAGCCTATATCACTAGTGCTGGGAGAACCACTTACAATGAGTGTGTCGGCTTGATAGCCTAGACTAAACTTATATCACGCAAATATATCTGACAACGTGTCCAAAGTACTTTAAATTGATGAAGTAATTCGTCCCGCAAACTGAAGTAACTATGGAATAAATAAATATTCTGCAAGTCTGTGTTTGTATAGTATATGTATACTCAATTATAAATCATAGGAACCTACATACAATATTTTGAAAATGCCTATAAGAGAAAGATACGAGTATACAAAACCTGGAAGAGCAAGATGTCTTACAGCTACTAATATATAATACAATTATGTAAATGAACGTTAATACTTTTATAATAGAAAGTTACGAATAACATACAATGGTAGGTTACAGCTTATCAAACTGGAACAGCAAGAGAGAATAGCGTGTAAGGATCGGCAGAGCAAAGCGGTACGGTTCGGTAACCTGGAGTCTCCAGGAAGTGTTGAGCCAGTTGCCAGAATTCCAGTAGTGCTGCAACAGCTGCAATTTACATTAGGATTTTCGTTTGTTTCCTTCTATTTAGATAAACATGTATTATATTCATTAAAGCTTAAAACAAATATAAACAAAATACTGGATACGAAAAAATATTCTGTGAACTGTTTTGACGAGGAGTGTTCAATAGCTGTTCAGCTTAAACATAGATCGCATTACTAAGCTTTAGTTACTCTTTATTTCAGGTCATGTTAGATAATTAATCTATAATTGACGGAGACTGTTAATTCAATTTAGGCAAAGAGTGCATTAATTTAATTTCGGCAAGTAAATTATTAAACGTGATTTGTTTGTTCTATGCTGAAAAACAAAATTTTGGAAACCTAGAAGTTAGTAATTTTATAGGTAATTAAAACATTTATTTAAATATTTTCCAAATTGTATAAAACGCATTATAAATATCTTTATTGGTTTAAATGTATGTCTTTCTACCTGAGTTATAACTCCAGTTGTTTTATCACTTTCTTAAATTTATATTCGTAACCTAAATTACTTATTAAAAAAACAACACTATAAGTATATTATATGAGTTTAGTACTTTTATTCTCATTGAATTGTTTATATAAATTACCTTCTCAGAAACAAAAACATGAATGTAAAATACATAATTGCCACCTTGAAACATTTTAACAGCTAAAAAACTCGCCTGAGCTATGGAAAAATACTGCCTCAGTACCACAGTCTGGATGTAGTTCAAATTACGGCACAAGCTTTTATGCAGGGTTTTCAAAAATAGACAATAGACAATAGACAATATTATTTATTTTCTTTAAAACATTTTACAATGTAATTGGATACGTCAAATACAAGAAGACAAACAGCATTTTTGAGATCATTAGGTTACTTATAATAAGATCTTACAATTTATAGAACTTATAGGCTATAGTATAAAAATAGTAATCAGTTGCCTAGCTAATTTCGGAAAAATTATAGTCCTTGTACTCTGCCACAGTAGAAAAGGCTTGGTCTTTAATCCAGTCTGATACAAAACATTTAAACTTGTCAAAAGGCAGATTTCTAATAGGCAATGGTAGTTTGTTATACAATATGAGCTATTGATAAACATGACTATTTAAAGTTTTTGAGAGTCTTACATATGGAGTTATAAGGTTGTTTCTGTTTCTAGTTAAATGGTCATGATTCAAGTTTTGAGCAGCAAAGGAGTCTATTTTCTGTTTAACATGAAGCAAAGTACTTAAAATATATAAGGATGGAACTGTGATAATTTTTAATTTCTTAAAACTAGCCTTACATGATTGTCTCAAGGTTAGGCAGTCCAGAACTCTCATGGCCTTTTTTGCCATATGAAGACCTTAGAGGCATGACAGGCGTTGCCCCAAAGGCGAATTCCATAGTTCATTTGTGAATGGAAAAGACCATAATATACAATTAACAACGTTTGTTGGCCTATAGATAATTTAAGTTTCCTAAGAAGAAAGACAATGCGGGATAGTTTTTTACACAAATTTAAAATGTGGGGTTCCCAGCTCAAGCTGTTGTCCAGTGTAAAGCCTAGTAATTTTACTTCGCTACTTACATTACTAGTAACAGGAACATCCCTGAGAGAAAAATAGATCAGTTCAGTTTTGCTATTATTGGTAACTAGATTATTAGAATCAAACCACCTTTTTGCATAAGTAAAGGCATTAGCCAGGTTATGTTTTACAATTTCAAAATCACTATCAGAACAGAGTAGAGTGGTATCATAGAGTACACAAAAAGTTGGAATATTACAATATATATCATTAACAAAGATTAGATACAAAAAAGGTCCAAGAACGGAGCCTTGTGGGACACCAGCTATAACATCATCATACATCGAGCTGATGTCATCTACAACCACTTTTTGCTGCCGACCAGATAAATAAGATTTGATCAAGTTTAGTTCCTTTTTTCTGATACCATAGAAATATAGCTTATCGTACAAAATATTAAAAGACAGACAGTCAAACGCCTTTGTCTTTCCGTGGGGGAATGGCATCCTCATCGGCATCAGCCACTGTCCCAGATGGGATCGTGGGTGATGTACCATCCTCGTCTTGTGCTGCAACTTCTAAGGGAGTGGCAGGGCAAGGGGAGGAAGCCACCTTCCCTTGTCACTATTCCAGTGACAAGGGTAGAAAACCTTTTCCCCCTCTTGGTTTGGCCCTGAAATTAAGAGTAGCTACCTATGCCTTCCTTTCCTGATGGTCCCACCCCTACTTTACCAACAACCCCAGACTAAGGTGTTATGCGACCCGTGCTGAGAGTCTCGTGGCACTGGGGGTATATTCAGTGTCTACAACGGAGCCTTCTGGGAACCAGGGGACACCCAGTCGTAATTACCCTTATCTTCCTAATCGGGTCACTGGGAAGATGGACCGCAAATACCCGGTTCTCGTGGGATCAGAATGGAGAATGAACTAAACCAAAACAAAACCAAAACTGAAACTCAAGAGGTAAGCGAAACTCAACCAGAAGAGCTACCGATTGAACAACTAAGAGTGTCTGAGATGACCCCAATGGAGGAAGACAGACTTCTCTTGTCAGAAGGCGAAGTTCGGCCGGAAGAGCCAAAAAAGAAGCGGCTCTCGAGAGGCGAACTACGAAAGCGGAGGATAGAAGAGGCTATCGCTAGAGGTGAGCCGATAATCCCCCGGAAAGAAAGGCAGAAGAGGTGGGAAGAGAAAAACCGAGCTCTGATGAAACCAAACAACGAAGCCGGTTCCTCAAAAGGGAACTTGGTTGTTGTTGGGGCCTCAGAGCAAGGAAAAACTCATTCCGCACCAGCCCAAAAACAACAAACCCCAAGCTATGCAGGTGTGAAGAGGCTGCGATCGCAGCTGACACCTAAAGAACAAGCAAAGGGAGGGGAGAAAAGAAGGAAGGGGCATGATGGAGGTGTCACTAAGAAGACACCCGAAACATATGCCGAAAGGATCTCTGTGGAGAAGCTGGCTATTGTCCGGCTCGAACACCCAGAAGTGAAGCTATCGGCGGAAGAAGCCAACAACCTGAAGAAAGTGCTGGGAAAACGCGCCTTTAAGGGCAAAAACGTTAGGATGTCCAGCTGTCATGTTGAAGGTGGAGCGATAGTGCTCAGCTGTGTTAACACAGAAAAAAAGGTGTGGCTGGAGAAGCAGGTCCAGGAGCTGAGTCCTTTCGAAGGGGTTCAGCTGAAAATGGGCCCAGCTAAAAGCCTGGTAAGGATGTTTAAAGTATCCACTTTTATCCCTAAGGACATCGAGGTGGACAGCAAGCAAGAGCTGTTCGAAGCCCTCAAAAACCAGAATGACCTTGACACGGATCAATGGACTGCTGTTGGAGGGAAATCTAGTACCAACGGCGAATTCCTGGTCCTTCATGTGGACGAAGACTCCCTGAAGAAGCTGAAGACTCTGGCGATGCGCCCATTTTTGGGCAGTGACAGGATCATCTTCAAGCTGCAGGGAGGTAATGATCAATAGTGGATGACAGCGGTGCTCCAGATAAACTTACACCACAGCAGAGCAGCTACGGCAACACTCTGCCAGAAGATCCTGGCTGACGACATAGGCGTGGTCCTGATCCAAGAACCATGGACCATTGGCAGCCGTGTGATGGGGATGAGCACCGCTAAAGGTAATTTGATATATGATTCTGGCAGTAACAACCCTAGAGCATGTATATATGTCAGTAACAAAATCAAATCACTAAAAATGGCACAAATGTGTTCTAGAGACACAGCCGTGACAGAGGTTCACTTGCAGACAGGTGATGGCAACATCAGAATCCTGTTTGCATCAGTTTACCTCCCATACGATTCTCCAGAACCACCGCCAACTGCGGAGATGAGGCGGACTGTGGAGTTCGGAACCCTTACGCGGAGGCACCTGATTGTCGGTTGTGACGCGAATGCCCACCACACCGCTTGGGGGAGCAGCAACATCAACAATCGGGGTGAGTGCCTCTTGAATTTCATAGTAGAATCTAACTTAGTTATTATGAATCAAGGCCGTAAACCTACTTTTGTACAAAGAAGAGGTACAGGGGTAAGAGAAGAGGTCTTAGATATAACTCTGACTAGCAACTATATTGCAACTAAAGTTTTAAACTGGAGTGTGCTAGATGAAGCATCTGCTTCAGATCATAAGTATATCTCCTTTGACATGAGGTCGTATAAAATAAAGGAGACCTATAGAAACCCAAAGAAAACAGATTGGGTAGCTTTCAATGCAGAGCTAAAAAACAATCTAGTAAGGGAAAATGGGTATCAGGGGCAAGGGGTCGAGGACATGGCGAACTCTTTGAAAAACGCCATGATAGAATCGTACCACAAAGCCTGCCCCGTGATTGAGAAAAACTCAAGGAAAAAAGCATGTTGGTGGAACCAGGGGCTGGAAACCTTGAGGAAAAACCTTCGCAGAGCATATAATACATGCAAACGTGCAGGGAACTGGGATAGGTACTCTGCTGCCCTAACAGAGTACAATAAAGAGGTGAGAAGAGCTAAGAGAAACTCGTGGAGAGAATTCTGTCAGAGTATTGATAAGGCTCCTGACTGCGCAAAACTCCCAAAAGTCCTAGCTCGAAGCCCCACAAATGCGGTGTGTACTATACTTAGGGAAGATGGAACTCACACCAAGGATCCTGAGGAGACTCTTCAGTGTTTACTGAATACACACTTCCCAGGATCGTTTCAAACCAGTGAAACAGTTGTTAGTGAATGGCGGCGAGAACCTAGAGATAGCTCGTCTAAGGTGGACTGGAACTGTGCAAAGACTGTCATCAACTACTTAGGGATAAAACGGGCCTTGGAGTCTTTTAAGCCGTTCAAATTACCAGGTACCGATGGCATTTTTCCCGCTTTACTGCAGGAGAGTGGGGACTTGGTGATACCCCTGCTCCTACGACTGTTTAGAACTAGTCTAGCGACAGGAGTCATACCTCATCTTGGAGGACCTCTAGGGTTATATTTATCCCGAAGCCAGGCAAACCCTCCTATGAGGTTGCAAAGGCTTATAGACCAATAAGCCTAACATCCTTCTTTGTCAAGACCATGGAGAAGGTTCTGGATAGGCATTTAAGGGACACAGTCCTCATCAATCGTCCCTTACATCCAAATCAACATGCCTATCAGAAAGGTAAATCTTGTGAAACAGCCCTACACTGTCTGGTTGGCAAGATTGAGCAAGCTATTGAACAAAAGGAAATAGCTTTAGCAGTGTTCCTGGACATAGAAGGAGCTTCTGATAATACGAGTACTCACTCTATAGTGTCTAAGCTTACATCCAGGGGTACGGAGAAAACTGTTGTTAGGTGGATAAGTAACATGCTTAAGAGCAGAAGAGCACAGGCATCTCTGTGCGGAATCACAAGAGAGGTCAAAACGCAGCGAGGATGTCCACAAGGAGGTGTATTATCACCAAGCCTGTGGAACATAGTTGTGGATGACTTACTCTGGACTCTGAATGAACAGGGTATGTATGCTCAAGGCTATGCAGATGATGTTGTTATACTCATAAGAGGTAAGCATATGGTAACGTGTCTGGAAATGATGCAGAGAGCACTGGCCATTGTGGAGCGATGGTGTGACGAAGAAGGACTTGTAGTAAATCCTTCGAAGACCGTCATGATACCATTTACAAGAAGAAGGAAACTGGAAATCACACAGCCAGTCCTATGTGGGGGCCAGATACAGTTAAGCAGGGAGTTCAAATATCTAGGTGTCAAACTGGATGATAAACGCACCTGGAATTGTCATCTGGAATACATAATCAGACGATCTCAGACTACATTGATGATGGTGAGACGTGCAGTAGGATGCACATGGGGGCTTAGACCCGACATGTCACACTGGCTGTACACCAGAGTCATTAGGCCAATGATGGTGTATGGCTCAGTGGTATGGTGGCCAAAAGTCCAACAGGTGACTACCGCAAAAAATCTGTCAAAGGTACAGCGGTTGGCATGCTTGGGGACAACGGGTGCCATGAGAGGAACACCAACCGCTGCTATGGAAGTAGTGCTAAATCTCCCACCCCTAGACATATTCGTCATAGGAGAGGCTAGGATGGCTGCCTACAGACTGAAGTGCAATGGGAACTGGCATTATCACCATGCTAGTAAGCACTCCAAGATCGTTGACATTCTCAAACTGGATATTCTAGAAATGATGTCTGACAGAATGGCAAAGGTTACGGACTGGGAAAAACCATTTCAAGTCAACATTGTTGAGAGGAAGGAATGGTCAAAAGGTGAGCCTGACTACATGAAGAAGGCTCTAACCTGGTACACGGACGGGTCAAAGACTCTGAAGGGTACTGGGGCAGGGGTCTGGGGAGCCAGACCGAGGGTTAACTTAAGCTTTAGCCTAGGTAAACTGGCAACTATCTTTTAGGCTGAAGTTACAGCCCTTGCAGAATGTGCAAGAGTTAATGTGGAAAGGGGCTACAAAGGCAAAGACATCTACATTAACTCGGACAGCAGGGCTGCTCTGCAGGCCTTGGCCAACCATTACTGTAATTCGAAGGCAGTCTGGGAATGCCATAAGGTCTTGAAATTGCTGGCGAAAACCAATAAAGTTATTCTAACTTGGGTGCCTGGACATAGAGGAATCACAGGAAATGAAGGGGCAGACGATTGCGCTAACTTGGGAGCCAACCGTCTTCTTACCGGTCCTGAACCAACGTGTGGGGTCTCATATAACTTAGCACGTAGATCAGTTACCAAGTGGATGGCTAACAAACACCTACAACATTGGAGAAACACTGAGGGGAATGTACAGGCAAAGCGGATGCTCAAGGGACCATCAAGGAACATTGCAGCAGATGCCCTTAGAATGAGTAGAACGGAGATCAGAAAGGTGACTGGTTTTATTAAAGGTCATTGGATATTCCGAAGTCACCTGAACAGAATAGGTATTCCAGTTCAGGAAACACTGTGCAGGAAATGTGGCGAGGCTGACGAAACAGCCAAGCACGTCATATTTGAATGTCCGGCATTACAGAGCAAACGCTCAAGATCCCTAGGTGTTCTTATGCATACGGAAGAGGGGTTGGAACAGGAAAGCATTGTTCAGATCTCATGGTTTTGTAAAGGCCTGGGATTTGATACAGCTTAAACCTGGGAGAGGGTGCACAATAAGCCGGATGGCCGAGAGGCAACTACCAGGCCTAGGAAACCTGGGCCTCTGTTAAAAAAAAAAAAAAAAAAAAAAAAAAAAAAAAAAAACGCCTTTGTCAAATCTATCAAATTAGATGCAACTATGTGTCTATTTTCAAAACCATTAATAATATACTCTACAATTGCTTCCATAGCTAAAACTGTGTTGTGTTTGGGACGAAACCCATATTGATGGCTATACAATAAGTTATTACCATTAAAATATTCATGAAATTGTAGGATAATGCAAGATTCTATAATCTTTCCAATGATGGGTACGATGGCTATGGGTCGATAGCATTCAGGAGCCTTTAAGTCCCCTTTTTTAAAAATAGGTGTGATCTTGGTAAGTTTTAAACCTTCGGGGAAGATTCCATGTCTTAGTACTAGATTAATTAAAAAAGATAACGGTTTGACAATAAATTCACCAACAGTTTTTACAACATCGTTTGACAGACCAAACACATCTTCGCTTTTAGAGTTGCTAAGGTGTGAAATAGTTTGAGACACTATTTCCGTACTGACCGGTTGCCAGCTAAAACCAGAGACAGGGATAGGCTTATCAAAGTTTACAATAAAATCATTATGGTTGTTGTCATTTAAATCTAGATCAACATCACTATGTACATTTTTTGACACATTTACAAAATAGCTATTAAGACAATCAGGAGAAATAGGTATGACATTTTTAGGTTTAATATAGCATGATTCACTTCTTATAACTTTCCATGCCATTTGGCACTTGTTTTTGGCATTAATAATGAGGTTTTCATTGGCTGTTTTCTTTGCATTTGTAATTTCTCTATTATATAGCTTTCTGAAAGTTACGTATCTATTTTTATCAACTAAGTCTTCTGTACATTTCCACTTATCATACATTACTAGCAAGAATTTCCGCATCATTTCAAGCTGCGGAGTAAACCAGTTTTTTGTATTTGAGCTTTGATTGGGCCTAGCACTGGTTTTTTTACACTTAACATTTACTACCGGACAATGGTGGTTAAACACAGAACATAAAATATCGATAAAAGTTACAAAGGCAATATTCACATCTACATTTTGATACACAGAAGACCAGACAACAGAAGACATACAATTTATAAAATTTTCTAATCCAACATCATTTATTAAGCGTTTTGTTTTCTTTTGTTTGACTGGACTAGTCTTATTATTACAATGCTTGAGGTTTAGACCAACCCATACACCGGCGTGATCAGATATAATATCCTGGGCTATCAAGGAGACTTCAAAGTAATTCTGAGTTAGGTTAGTGTATATGTTATCCAAACATGCCCCAAAGCGGGTTGGATTCTGATTAATACAATATAGGTCAAACGACCTTAACAAATTTAGCAATTCAACAGTTTCATTACTTCTCTTATTTAACAGGTCTACATTTAAGTCACCGGCAATGGCTAAACATTCATTGGTTTTAACATATTTACTTGTAACATACAATAAAAGATTTTCAATAAAATTTTTAAAATTACTATCAGGTGTACGGTAGATGCTAAGAATAACAAGATTAAGGCTAAGTAGCCTAGCTGCTGCACCCTCACATATATTATCTTGACAGAAGGGCGAGATATCGATGCCTTCAAAGGACAAGTCTTTCTTCACAAAGATTGATGATCCACCATGCGGGGACTGTCTAACAAAAAAGTTGGCCAGCACAAAACCATGGGGCACATAGTAACTCACTTCGTCAGAACAGAGCCAGTGTTCATTTAGACAGATAATGACGGCCGGTTTATCATTCAAGATGGCCTCTAACTGACCTAGTTTATTTCTCAAAGATCTTATGTTCAAAAAACCAACATTCACCAACACGCCTGGCTTATTGTTTCTTGATTCCTCCTCAACACTTAAGTTCCACTTGCTATTTGATTGTTTGACACTAAAAAACTTTCTTGACTCCGCCCATCACTGCGATATGTTTTGGGGGGCCGAAATGATTTTATAAAAGTTCCTTCCGGCCACAGATTTGGGTGCATCAATTCCTCACCAAGTTCATGGGGTACTCCCACCTTAAAAGAGCTGTAACTGCTATATCTTGTCACAAGTTTATTACAATGAAAAAACGGCATCACCTTTAAGGCTATGCAGGTAGTCTGTGATTGGCTGAGCGGACACAACTGGGTCCAAACCGGACAGAAAAAGCCATCTCATGCGTTTTGCCGGCTTAAGAGGATTACTGTCGCTTACCTTCAAAGTTCAACGCACTACCTTGTTTTTAACTTTACTTCTTAGAATGTCACTGTAAGTTGGGGCTGATCCAGTGGCAGGCCTCTCCTTTCCCTCTGTATCAGGAACTATAGATATGTTGGAGTCCATTTTGCTCCCATTGATAGAATAACCTTCAGATCTCTTCTTGTAGTTGTTGTTCCAACTTTTCCTGTAGTTGACAGCCGTCCATTCGGTACTAGACTTTGTAAAAACTCTATTACTGTTTGAGAAGGACCTAACCTCCTGTTGGCGACCTCTATTATTATTGTCTCCAACTCCACCGAAATTCCTCGTTTTCTGCGAGAAGGCTTTTTTCTCAGTGCCTCTGCGATAGTCACTCACGACGTCTAAAGCATTTGGAAAACGTTCGTCATCGTCTACCAAAACTTTACTCTCGACGTTTTCAGAGTAAAGCTACAAAAATGGCCACATACTTTTGTAGCTGGTAGTACTTATGATCCCAAACGAAAATTATTTTTGTAAACATAGATAGAGAAACGTGTCGTTTAGCAGCTAGCGGCCATGTTGTATTTTCTCAGAAAATAAATTATTATCTTAAAAAATCCTAAAACTACAGATACTAAACTTTGCAAATATGCTATGACAAATAAGAGGAAATCGTAAATAAATAAATGTGTGATTTGCTTCTATATTAACAAAATGGCGCCTGTTGGAAAGTCAAATAACAAAAAAGAACTAGTCTACTTTTAAAAATTATAATAAAAAACATATTTATTAAATATAAAACACTTTTCATATATTTTGCATATATATATATATATATATATATATATATATATATATCGATTTCAAAGGTGTTTTTCCAACGAAATCTGTCAACCCGTAAGCGAGCACGACACTTTAAAAGTACGCTTCCACAAGCCTGATGAATCTCAACTGTGACTTGTTTGATGATCCCGGCTTGTACAGGCATACCTTCCGGCGAGCTAGGGTAGGTACTAGAACGCTAGAGTGCGCTGATATTAAATCTGGTTACCGAATTTTAACACTGACATGTTTACAATATTATTTATTTCTTTTTTCTGACGAATAAAAATGTCAAATTTTACAATTCCATATGCACTTAGTATGTCTGTAAATGTATTTGTTGTGATATTTTCCCGTTGCTAAAATGTTTATCCATAAGAAACATTAAAAAAATATTTGATAATTCTCAGAAAAATCCGGAGTGACATATCCGTCATCGAACTCAATTGTTGCTTGTATAGAAATGGAGTTCCATGCAAACTTTTAAACTTATGGTCCTTTAGTATTAAAGTATCGTGAGGACATTTGGACGGATATTAATATATGTTTGTAAATCATACAGACAGAAATGAAATGTTTCCAGCCCCTAGAGAGATAGACTTCGTGAACGCTCAACTGTAAAAGATTCTGTTTTTGACCTTCTCTTAATTATATTTAATGACAAAAGGGTAAAAATAAAAATATTTACATCGCCTTAGTAATTGTATTTTATTAATGAAAAAATTGACAGTTAAATATGGCATGATTTATCAAACGAATAATATTCAGTGCCCAGTGAACTTTAACTCAACGATGTCACTAGCGTAACACACACCGTAGAATTATCACTATAATTACATAGAAAGTTTTAATGTGGCAAAGTAATTAACACTAACTTTCCGAAAGGAAAACTTACAGAGACAATTTAAAGAGTGAGGCAATTATTTTGTCCGTTGACTTAAATTAGTTTTCTGAAAGTATAATAACAAAAACTACTAAATAAGTCAAGTTGGGGTTTGTGTCAGCAACAGTAACCTCACGGCCTTTCTACTCCAGGCCAATCTCAGCTTACAAATAAAACCACTTCAGAAGTTCTTAGTTTAATTGATATTGATTTTTTATCACACAAAAAGCCAAACATACAATTTGAACATGTGCGATGTTCACTATATGTCGCTGTTAGAAAGTAGATTGAAACCTGACGAAATCATGTTCAGGAAAAATTTGTATGTGTCTTGACCATACATTTTATTCGATGTCTTGAAATTGGTGTAGCATTTTACACCATACATACACTTGATTCTAAAGTAAGAAAAATCAAGTTCATAATAACTTACTGCATCCTAGATAAATTTCCTATATTCAGAACTAAAATATATAGAGAGAATCTAGAATCTCTCAAAACATTGTAGTTTTGTACAAGTTAGATTAATATAGGGTATAGTAATCTATAATTCTAACTCTTAAAATCTTCTATATTGGGATGTAGTCAAACAATATAATCTGACTATATTGGTGACGTTATTTATAGGTGCCTTATAGTCACCAAAGGCTATATTTTTACTTAAAAAAAACAACTCAAAATTAATGAAGAAAAAACGGCTCTGTCTACCTTATCATGCATTGGCAATATGTCTTGATACATTATCTCTTCACTCTTATCCTGCCTTGGGTTTTTTATAAAAAACGTAACGATCACTCAATATTCTCATACATTCCCGGCTAGGAACGTATACAGTTTACTGTGCTCAAAGAAATGTGCCAATATATAACTGGAACCTATTGCATTGGCAGAATGTCTTGTTAAATTTCTCTTTCCTCTTAACCTGCCTTGGTTTGTTATAAACAACTCAACGACCACTCAGTATTCTCATGCATTCTCGGCTAGGAAATTATACAGTTTGCTATTCTCGAATAAATGTGTCAATGTATTATAAAATGCTACTGCAATGAAACGATATCGCCTTATACCGTATTGCTCTAGCTTCAATACTTAATAAGTCATTTTTATTATATCAAAATAGACACTACTGTATTAACAAGGTTCCTTAAGATTGTCAGGATTATATTGGTTTTGTCCTTTCCCTTAATTTGGTTATTATACTTTTATCATATATTTTCTGAGTGAATATAATATCATATCATGATGTGTGATACATACACAAACATACGTGAGAACTCTCTCAGTGACAATGGCGAGATGGGTTTCCCCATTGCCTCGCTTCGTTTTTCTCATCTTGCCGTGCTATATTATCTTATATTAACACCTATCCCACTTTCATTCTTCATCTTAAGGCAGGATGCATAATGTACTATACGCAAAAAACATGTAAATTAGTATTATAAAGCTAAGACGCAATTGCTTATGACAGTGTTTAGTTTTTGTCACCTTACTAATTTGTACCCTGTATTGTTTATCAGAATACAGTATCATGCCGTGTGCGATACATGAACAAACGTGCCGATGTGACACCTTCCGCAGTGGGAAATAAGAGATGTGGTTTTCATTACCTCGCCTCGACTCTGTCACATTTCCTTGCATCGTTATTCTTCTCACAACACCTACTAGGCGTGTTTTATACTGCCAGTCAGGACACGGCGATGTGTAATGTTCCATACTTACATATCTAAGTCGCTTTACTGATTACGCACATGAAATAACTTAATAATTACTTAATAACTAGCCGCGACAAATTTCTACGTTTTTCTGCCCGTCTGTCTGTCTGTAAACACTCTAGCAACCATATTTTTAGTCCGATGTTTCCAAATAATAGTGTTTTTATTCAATTATACTGTTGACCCACAAATACAGTAGATTATATTATTAAAATTGATATTCTCTTAGATATTCCATATATTCATGCTAATGAGTAAAACATTTTTAGTTAATAAATTAAATGGTGGTTGAAAGAGATTTTAATAGTCTTCGATTATAACATAACGTATCCAACACAAGTGTTTAGAAGAAAATATGCTTAAATGTTGCGTGCGTGTATAACAGATATTAATGGATATATGTATTTCTGTAATTTTATACACACACTGATACATAGCCTATTATGGCTCAATGTTCTTGAATTGTATGATGTACGTTTAAATTCTGAATATTCAACTGTAATAGTGTCAGTGTAATACGTGTTGGGACGAAGCCAGTCAATAAACCAATTACTGACTAAACACTGGTGAAATATCTGTTGGTGAATCCAGGGTACTTGTAATATCATCTGTCTTGTGTCAGTCTGAGGGAAGAAAAGGGTGACTAGGAAGGTTTTTAACTTAGGTGTGGTAGTACAGATGCTAATTAACAAAATAATTTAATTATTAAAAACAAATGAACAAATATGGCAGTTAAATGGGAATGGAACAACCTGTTCAGCGAATGTGGTGGTCTAATAGTAATTATCTAGTAGATGTAATAAATTAATTGATAAAAGTCCTCAAATAAGTTTTGAAGTAATAATGTAAAGTACTAATCAACTATTAACAAACACAGCAAAAGTAGGTAATTACCTATGAATAGTAATAACGTAAATAAACAGAATATTATAGTTATCACGTATGAATTGTTATAGCGTAAGTAAACAGTCCATTAAATCCTATACACTCGTCGAGAATTATTAGAGGTTACATCAACTCTGCATGTGCGATCAATAGTGTGAAAACTGAACAGACCATACTAACAGCTCAGAGGTACTTTTATTAGTGCATTGTTACGATCTTCGAGGAAAGGAGCTAAAAGAATGGTTGCTATGGTCATATATTTTATTACCTTGGCAGGAAACAGAATCATTAAATTTAATAGTGTTTTGCCCAATACAATTTCTTATTGATTTACAGCTCTAGTACATTCTATGTTCTTTATCGCTAAAAGTTAAGGTTGGAGGAGGTTCTATGATCAATATAAAACTAATTTACCTTATTATATACGAGATCTATGTACAGATCTATGTCAATAGAGAAAGTTTTAAATCTTAAATAACAATCTTAAAATTATAATTTTTGTTTAGAATATACTGTTTAAAAACCCATTTTATTATACCTATTTGCACCAGATATATATTGTATTGTTGTAGTTAATACTTGAAAACAGGAACGAAAGAACGACTGCCTGATTAAAATTGGTTCCTAATTTTGTAAAATCTAATTAAAATCAATTTCTAAAAATTAGAAATAGTTCCATAGCCAGCTTTGATAAAAACTGAAACAAAATGATAATAATATGCTGTTTAGTAATGTTTTTTCCGGTTATAAAAGAACAAAACGAGATAGGTGTGGCGAGCGACAAAGCACGGCAATGTAACATCCTCACCTCGGATTTGTCTCTGTTGTAACTTTCACAAATTGTCATGTTTGTTCTTGTACATCACGTGGCACGTTGTGTCCTGCTATAACATGCAGAATAAACACTTAGTAGTACTAAGTAAGATGTTAACTAAATTATTAGTACAGTTATAGATATTCACGTTAATTTGTTTGCATCTCGTTTATTGCGTTCACTAACTCTCTTATTATAACTCAAGCTCGCAAAACAGGATATGTTACAGTCTTGTTTTATGAGTTTTGATGGACACAGTATAACAGAATATAACAAACAAACTGCAGGTGTGTCAGTATCCATGAATCAATACTACTCACACATTGTGAAGTTCTGGTGACAGGAACAATGATAGATTATAGCAACCAGATGTTGTCTCACAGACATCGACCCAAGTAGATAACAATGTTAATTTTACCACTTTAGATATTGTGAATATGTAACTATAAAAGTATCGGGCTCGATGCAACGCAATTGAGTAAAATTATTTGTTTTAATTATTTTCCTTGATATATTGTAAAAACTATACTTTTAACACTTCAAACCCTATTATGTGGGCTCCTGTATGGGTGATGTTTAGATTTTCTGTACTTTTTAAAGTTTCATTAAGCATTTTATATTAAAGATAAATTACATTTTTTCAACTATCGATTGTTGATTAACTTTTTATTACCACGTGCAGTAGTGTTATCTCCCATAGAATCTTGCCGCAGAGGGATCAGTTTTCATGAAATTTTGTATTTATAGGATTGTAGTTGTGTGTAAGACAACAAATTAAGATCTACCTTTCATAATCACTAACTGAAAGAACATTAAGGCCCAATATCGCACTAGTAACTTGTAACCAAATTGGAAACTAATTTTGTAAACTCTATCCAATTATAAACACAGAAAGAAAATATGACGTTTTTAAATATATATCCCATTGTATAATATTATGAGGAGAAAGCTGTGAATTTATAAAAAAGTTCAAAAGCATCCTTTTTCCACAGTAGGACAGAAAGAGGGAAAAAGAGAATAGCTATTTTAAAGTGCGGAGTTTACACTAATGTAAGCTTTTAAATCTCTGTTTAGACTATTTCACGCATTGCATTTATAATCCAATAGATCTAAATATGTGTGTATCATACAAACATAACAATCACTGTTAGAAAAATTGTAGAATCATAGTTATTTGAGATACCTACCGACAAAAGATGAGAAAGAGGTAATTATTTACACATCACAGAAGATTTATAATGTATATCGATTACGCATTACTATGTTCAAAAGTTTAGTAAAGCGATAATTCAAGATAACAACAAACTGCTGACTTTTAGCCTGATATTGAGTATTTTATGTGCCAAAATATGTACTATGGAATATGTCGGTAATTGTAACACAAAATGTTACATTTTTCTATACAACTGACTGATTTCATTCAACCAACTATAATGTATACTGTAAATCTTGTCATTTTTGTTGGGACAGAACATTTATTTTAGTGTAAATTTCAGACTATATTTTAAAACCAAAAGCAAAATTACTGAACTTTAGGCCTACTAGTTCGAAGTCAACGGTAGAATAGAATGTTCCTCCGCAAAATCTTTTACCAGCAGCTTTAGTTGGTTATTATTTTTGACAATCTACTAAAAATGGTTGTGTGCCGTTAGACCTTAAATATTGTAAATTAAACGATATAATTTATGATTTCAATATATTAAATTATTTACTGGAGGTCTTCAGAACAATCTTGTGTTGAATATCTAAATATTATTCTCTTTTATAGTAATATAAAAGACAAAATACCTATTAAACTCTAATGATAAAGAACACGGTATAACACAGTATCTGCATGTTTTTTACTCCACGTTGGGGTTATGAGGATTGTCAGTAAACTAGTGTAGCCTACATTGCATTGGGTCAGGCATAACAAACTGTACTCGAGGATAAAGCTGGGAACTTGTTTTCGAAAATGCAGGCTTTACGGATTGTTTTGTATGTTTAAATAGGCAAATGACTGTATGCACCAAATCCTCAAACTAGAAGTCGTAGATGGAGACACGATACCAGTCATCAGTTAAATACGGTTCATTCTAAGCTGAAAATGTTGGGTGACGACAAATGTTTTAATCTAATCAATCATAACTTTTGATACGTTACTAAATGCATTGAACATTTTTTTAAATTGTGTTTTAAGAAAGTTCGGTCAGGGAGAAATTTCTCCTATAATTGTTAACCGTAAGTTGAGATTGAAAAGACGACAGGATGGGAGGTATTTGCCAACGGTATGCGTTACAACAGGCACTTGGTAGTAAACTTTTCAGGCTTCATGTTTTTTAATGGTACTTCTGTATTGTCTGAAAAGTTTTCGTTTGAGATTCTCTTGACTTAATGCTAGGCTTCAGACACATATTTGAGTTTTGACGTTTAAATATTTCTTGACACCTTTTACTTTATTTTTAGCTAAATTTTTAACTTAACGTTTAATTTTTTTTTCAAAAGAAGTGCGGATATTAATATTTAGCAAATCATTCTTTTGATTTAAAATGAGTTTATAGCGAAGGTAATTCTCCGCAAAGCCACTGTCTCATTATTATAAGAATTTTAATTTTATCAAAAAGCTACGCTCTGTAATAAAAAAATATTTGTATTTACTGTGCCATGGTTTTTAGTACTACATTTATATATGTACCATAAAAAGTGATTTTGATATTGCACGGAACAGGTTAATTGATTCTAACATATAAAAGTTTATCATACATTCAGGGATTTTATTGGAGTTACAATAGTTAAAAAATAAAACTGTATTAGTATTCCGACTGGAGATCAAAGTTACTCCTAACTTCTTGTTTGAACTTGAAGTTCTGGGGAAGCGTGTCCACTTGCTGATGGTTCTGGAGTTCTGACAAGTCCTAAGCTGCCATAAAAACTTCTTCTTGTATACTCTCCTGTAACTATTGACTTACTATTTCCTTATTTAAATAAAAGAAACATAAATATGACATATAACCTCAAAATTATACCACACAATACAACAACATTCAGCAAAACTATCTAACATAATAAAAGTGCTGGTACGTTATTACTGTCAAGTAACATAGCAACAGAAAAGTTGTGTGATTGGTTATCCAATCAAAAAGTAAAACATAAAATATGTTGCAAGTTTCTTTTGTATAATAAATAAATCTTTGTGTCACAACACAACCCTTATCTAGGCAATCTTTGTTAAATATTTGTAATATAATTTTTCTGAATTTTCAGGCCTCACTATCCTTTTTACATGTAGAATTTTCTCAGAAACCATTGGAGATCTGAAAATGTTTACATATACTATTTTCCTTTATCCTCATCGTCTTCAGTCAAAGTTCAATTATTTTATTTAATGTGAATGCTGAGTTTAGATCCATTTTACCTTAAGCTCAGTGCAGCAAAAGAAATATGACACCGTTAAGGACTTGACTCCTGAAACCTGGAGTCCGCGTCCGTCTGAGGAGATCGAAGAAAAGAAATAGTCGGCGACGATGACGTTCAAAAATGTTTAATCTTCCCTTCACTTCATTTTTAATTAAAGCATTGCAATACAACTTTAACGAGTAATACTACAACATGATGCCATCAGTCTTGGGTATAGAATACTCACAATGAGTAGCTGATATAAATAGCTGATAAATTAAAATCAGACAGAGCGGCCGAGGTTACACAAGTTATCGAGTGAATGCCTTTCTGCCGAAACCTCTCGACTCACCTCTCGCTGTGTCTGCAACTCGACTCGCCCAATCATGCTCAGTAGTAGTTGAGATGACGATGACAGTCGTGTACTAACAACCGCCACTCTACTCACCCCCCTACTCAACTAATGTAAATCAGGCTTTATTTTGAATTCAGTTGTTTTCGGTTTAATAGTTATCGTATTTGCAGCTTTTAAATACGCTGAACACTATCAATTTAAAATTTCAGTTAATGAAAAATGTAAATTGAACCATTGACAAGTGACAAATCATTGTTCTCCTCATTTTCGTTACAGTCAAATTTAAAAGTCTATTGTTGTGGTTAAACATTATTATTTAGTAGCAAATTTCTACCCACCAAGATTTTCTTGTTGCAACGTATATATTTATTGTCAAGGATAATAATAATTTGGTAACGAATAATTATGTTCATCACTTTCCTTTTTCTAAATAAAGAATATAACTGTGAAGATCATTTTAATAAAACATAGATTTGGATTTAAATTAAAAGGGGATATAGAGGACTATTAAACCACAGATTTTCAAAGCAGTATCGACAGAAGGAGCCTGACTACCCCAAGAGTTCCTAGCGAGACCTAAGAGTTTCTGCTAATACTGCAGTCGAATTCATCACCTTGCTGTGAGATACCAAATAGGGTTCTCCCCTAACATCAAGCCTCTCAAAATCGAAAATAATGTGTCAGGCAGTCTTCTGCGACTGGTTACAAAGTCTACAACTAGGCTCTTCAGAAGGATGTGCTAAGGTGTGCCAGTGTTTCCTGAACTAACCATACCTAGTAACAAGGGAAATTACCTGTATCAGAAAATCTTTGTTTAGCTTCATAACCTAGTTCGTGAAAATGATTGTACAGAGAAACTCTGCCCTTTCCTAATGGATTGGTAAGCATTTGACCCGCTTATACCACAAGCGGACTCAGCTCCATGAAATTGCTACGTTATAGTTTTTAGTTCAACCTTCATACCTTACCAGCCTCGAGCCGGGATGTGAATAGTTACAAATCATTCAATTTTCACATTGCCTCTCGGAGCCTATGTTCCAAGGGTAATTGCATTGAAGCAAAACAAAACTTACTATTATAAACGGTACATCACCCCACGCACAAACCTGCAATTTACCCTTGAAATACCTACTTGAAAAAAAAAAAAAAACACACACACACATATTATTGTTTAAATCTTTATGCTTAGAATGTAAATGCTTTGGCTTAGAGGCCGCACCACAGCTGCGGCATTAGCAGACAATTGTTAGTATCTGATTCTGGTTTAAGGTGAGTGAATTAGGCAACCTATGTAAATGAAATCAAAAGTCTAACGGAGTTCCCTAATTCATAAAAAAGTATCCAAACAATATAAAAAATCCAATTACAACGTCACTACTGAATAATAAGTCCGATTCCGACAGCAGATCAATCAAATGCCAAACTACTGTTTAAAATACTATATTAAATTACGTATTGACGAAAAATTTGTTAGCTTAAAATTTTTAGTATAATAAGATTAAATATTAATCAACCATAACAAGTTGTCTATCAGAATTTCTCAGCCAGGAAGTCAAGTTTAATCTTCTACACTGGCTAGGACAGTTCTGCAAGATCTCAAGCTCGAACTGAGAACGCTGTGTTGCGACTTGTATCACTATCGTACCTCTTTCATCATATATTAAGGAACCAACAGGTCCTTCTCATAATCGTGTCGTCGTCTTTCTGTCCATCTGTGCGATAACTCTTGATAGAGAGGTTCTGGTGATTTGAAACTTGGTACATAGGTTCCTCTTGTTCTAAGGAAGATCTAACATTGGTTTTAGTGTTAAAGGGTGACATACAACAATGTTTACTTATAAAGGCCAAAGGCCCAAGCGCCTAGTAATACATGCAGTAGAGCAAACACATGTTATTGCAGACGCTGGGTAGAAGGCGCTCTTAATAGGTCCATTGCGGTTTGTCTGCAGCCGAATCCTTCGAACTTTTGATACTCTGTCGTATCGGTTTATTAGTGTGCAATAGCTTTATTTATTTGTATATCAAGTCAAGTGTTTTGTGCTAAGTTTGACACGTTCATAGTATATACAAATAATAGTTATTGTAAGCTATTAAACATGTCTTGGAAAGCGTTGTTTTGTTCTGAGTCCCAACAGTTACAGTTCATAAATAATGTAATGAATAGTATTATTATTTATTTGCAGCTATTGAATAACTAACCATGTATATATAGTGTTTGTGTTTGTCTGTCCGCAAACTTCTCGAGAATTAAATGAGTTGGAGACTTTTAATTTTGCGTGCTACTTCAGCCAACCCTGTTACGCGATATTTAGTTTATTATACTATATACACACAGAAATATTTGAACAGAAAACTGTTCGTGTCTGAATGTGTTCGCGTGCGACTCAGCAGAACCACACCTTGCCAAAACACGTCGCACCGCACCGCGTGACACCTCCCGTGTTGTGTCGTAATCTCTCTGGTGTTAACAATTAATTGATAACGTAGCGTGTTACATGGAGGAGGTGCAATGCAGCAAGTTTAGGCTTGAAACAATTATACTACTATAAGTATTAATTTTTTACCATTTTGTTTTTACTTATCGATTGAACGGTATGAAAAGTGTCCATGCATAGAAAATTCTAATGCTTGTCTGTCTTTAATTTGTAAACAGAAGAGGATTCTCGGTCCAATTTTAATTTAATTCAGCACAAAATTCCATCTTGTAAATACAAAACTTAAGTTCATCATTCAGCCCACTTAAGTGCATATCCACACGTAGACGCAACTTCCAGCAAATATGATGCAGGAGCTTCGAAAGCGATGGTTAATTTACAAATCTTAACATAGCGCTTTCAAGAATATTGGGTCTTAGAATAAAAAGCTTATTTCAGTTAACTATGACTAAAAGGAAATGGCAGAACTAGTCTTAAAGTCAATTTTAATAATTTGAACTTTAGGAGACAGTGAAATTATAAAAAAGTAGAGAATGAAAAACATTGAGAAGTAAAATGAATTTCTATCAGTGAGTTTAATTTAATATCTAATGGTAATTTATTAACAGTGTATACGAATTAAATGAAAGCAGTTTTTCAGCCACACCACATATAGGATACTGGTATTGTTTCATAAAAGCAATCTTTAGGAAGCAATTAAAGTCGTAAATATTTATTATCTACTTCTAAGTATTTTTACTTAAACATCATTACTATATAACGATCTAAATACTAAATTATTATTTTATAGCTTCTCAGTACAGTATTAACCATGGGATTGGTGTAAATTAAACAATGTTATTAGTTTAAAAACTGTCAAGGTTTACAAGCGTGTTTGTATTTTATTTAAAAGATTTCATTTCCCTTTTCATAGAAACATGCCAATCCCAGTAGATAGAGTAACACAACCATTCTTTTAAGTAAGATCTCGTTTATTAGAAAATATATATACTTATTATCAATTCATATTTAATTATTGGTTCTAAGCCTCTGTATTTTACATAACGACCATTTTATGTATTCTGTGAATTCATTGACAAACACAATCCTAAAAGAGCATTAAATGCTGTAATACAATCTTTGATCATAAATTGTATGAAAATGTACTACTTCTCAACTGTACCGAATAGTAAGTAGTTCATTTAATTTAGTTGGATTGGATTGTGTTTGATTTGGATCAGTTTGGATTGTGTTATTTTACCAGGACATTGGCAAGGAATTATAAGCTGTGTTGTAGGATTTAAAATAGTTATGAGGAAATACAAAATTAACACAATACTAACACTAATCTATGAAAATATTCTTTAAAATAAAAATATTTGTTTTACAAGTTAAAAAAGATTTATATGGTAATTTGACTTTTGGAAATACTGTTAGTATTGAATATTTTTATTCTATTATAAAAAATACCAAATAAAACAAGAAGTATTATGTGAATAAATTATGCTAAAAATGTGTCCAAACTTGAAAATTTGATTGATACCTAATTTTTGTTCGAACAGTCGATGATCGAAGTGGAGGAATGCTGAAAATGTTTGCCAAAGCTCCGTATCTGATAGACATGAAAATGAGTTCTAATAACTTATCGATTCTAGAAATAATTCAGTGAGTGGACAGAATATGCCTGTAAAGTTATTTTACGAGGAGCAGAACAGAATGCAGCCACAACATTCTGCTCAGCAGACAAGCGTCACAAACTCGCATTCCGTCACATTACATATCTGGAATGTAGACATGACACAGCTACTGCATGTGATATGTTGAATGAATGCATGTTTACAAAAATAAAAGATTCTGAGAAATTTCTAATCATATTTAAATTGAAATATTCAGTAAGAAATGTTCTTTATTGCGTCTCGCCTTTTTGAACTTGTACGTCTTTTTGTTCTAACATGAGCATTCACTCATTGTTTCATATTTTTTCTTTAACTCAATTGAGTTGTTTTCTTGATTTATTTTAGTATACCGTGTGTTCCAAATTTTATGCACAATGAAGGAATCTTGGAAAGTATACAGCAAAGATAAAGGATGAAGTGGCGCGTAATAACAGGACAAACAAATGAATGTGGTTAATTAATTATTTGTTGCGTCGTTCACTCGTTGCGCTCAAAAAACTGTTTTTAGTCAAAATCTTCAAATTGTTACAGTTCCGTTATTAGCACCTATATTGTAAAATTTTGTACATGATATCTGCTTGAAATTTATTCTAGTTTTTAAATATTATAATGAAAGTTTTTAAGACCAGCAAGCACGGGTTATGGCGTTTGAGTACATTTTTTAAAATCCAACGACCCATTTTTCACCTAATTAAAAGAAAGTAAACATCTTTCTGATTGTGAAACTACCATATGTGTTACACTTTTCTTATGGTTTTTATCAAATAAATAATAAAACCCGTCTTTTGTTTAGTCGTTTGGAGAGAAAGTTAAATATATTAGTCGGAAGGTTGGTAAATCTGACTTATAATCTAATATTTTACATTTATACATCGTTTAACAGGTGATCATAAAATCTTATAAGTTTACCAACCCTTTAATTATTGGAATAAAAAAATCTCTTTCATTAAAAAATGAATGGTATGTTTCGTAACAGCTGAGCCGAACAACAAGTGTAGTGCAATATCAGGTGATCAGTCATCTACATCTACATCTATTTACATCCTGGGATGGAAGGACGGCATAAGGTAGAAAAGGTGCACTTTATGAGGATAGATGCCAACTCACCGATGTTGATATTCATTTTTGTCTCGTTTAATCCGAGGGGGCTTCCAGCTCGTCCAGGGCTGCAGAGGGATCCACGGAAGAACGGGTCACTTTCACCGAGAATCGTCACAGGTATCGTGGTAGGAACAAGTTTAGAGAGGAACCATCACGTGACCAAAGAGGTGGACCACCACGGCCGGACCAGGTCACCTCTCAATATGAGAAAGAGGACATCGGGACCCAAGACGGTCCAAATTACTCTACCCACGAGTAAAACAAGTGCAATACTTTGTGAGTGACCGCGACCATATCTCCAGAACGGCTCCGACGATACAGCTCAATGCTTGAGAGTCAATTCGTTCAAAATTTGGCAAACATATTTTCCTCCTTCAATTAAGTTATTGAGAAGTATTCTTTCCACTCCACAACCACATTACGATGTAGATCTCCACCGTAGTGTTACTGATTATTTTTGTATCACCGAACAATAATAAACGTCCAAAAGTAATCTTGTAACCTTTCCAGCCTGTCCATTACAAAATCAAACTTTAAACAAAGACTTCGTTTCGTGTTTAATTTATCCACTAAAGAACAAACCCGAGAACGCATGATTTTGTGTTAAGTTAGTAGCACGAAATTAGCTGTAAATAATTGCTGGTGTGGCAATGAAAAATTACCTGTACGTTTAGTTGGTTGCACGCAAAGGTTAACTTCCCCAAGCTGGCCTATTGTTATGGAAGTTTTTATTATAAATATTAATGTTTTTAGTAAAAGCGCATTGTAGTTAAACCTCA
Source organism: Homalodisca vitripennis (assembly GCF_021130785.1). Taxonomy (NCBI): domain Eukaryota; kingdom Metazoa; phylum Arthropoda; class Insecta; order Hemiptera; family Cicadellidae; genus Homalodisca; species Homalodisca vitripennis. The sequence goes on along the minus strand of NC_060211.1, from coordinate 125,178,756 downwards.
AATATCGTGTACATATTCACGAATTCTTATTTATTTATTCTTAATTTTTTTTTTTTTTCAAAAGAAGTTGTCGCTTTGTGACTGCAAGTTGATATCATATACTCCACCTATATTTATATACTGAGCTTCTAGGCAAAGAGATGATAACTCTCTACTAGTTATACTCGTTTTCTGCTGTGTATGCTTCATGGAAGTCTCCAGGCTTTAATATACAAGACATTTTTATTTCTTCCACAATTTTAATTATTAAAAGCAAGAAAGAAAAATGCCTTTTATATTTATACTGGTATTAATTTATACGGACTGGAGTTACGTCATGTCGGCCCGTTATTAGCAATTATCTAATTTCATAGCTTACTAGACAAATATTTACTTCTATAAACTAGGTGGTTAAGTTGCATAAAGCAAAAGATAAATAAGTTTAAAATTCAGGTAGAAAATATAAGAAGTTAAAAAACAAAGTTCTATAACTCTATGAAATAGTTTTGAACATTTACAGGAACCGACTGGCAGTATACTATAAATATATTTTTATGTATACCTATATTATATTATCAGCTCTATTCTAAGTATGTATCGAAATTTATCAGTGTTGATTGGTAAAATCATTTATATAGTGCGAAATAAAATTAATCGGTATGCAAATACCCTCAGCGCTCACTTGGGGAGCTACTATAACTTGTTTAATTTGCTTCCCAGGATCAGTAACAAAGGATTGTCACTCATGTGGTTAGCGCTATAACGGTTGAACTTTAAAAACGCAGTAAGGATGAAAAATTTAACTTTTACTGAACACTATAAATTTAAAATTTTAGTTATTGAAAAATGTAAATTGAATCATTGGCAAGTGACAAATCATTGTTCTCAGACACCTCCAATCAGACTGAATTTGCGTTGATGTACTCCACAAACTATATCCTACTGAACTGGTATACTTGTAAATAGAAATCTTTGTACCTAGAAGTTGTATGTTTATGAAGGAAAGCTGGTTTATGTAGATGAGAGGGTTATGTCCCCAGAGAGTAAGTCCACCACCGCACTGACACCTCCAATCAGACTCAGCACTGATACACTTCACTCTGTATAGTCTCCTGTATACAGCTTTGGTTGTAAAGAGAAACATTTGTACCAAGAGGTTATCTGTTTATGAAGGAAAGCTGGTTTATGTAGATGAGAGGGTTATGTCCCCAGAGAGTAAGTCCACCGCCGCACTGACACATCCAATCAGACTGACTCAGCACTGATACACTTCACTCTGTATAGTCTCCTGTATACAGCTTTGGTTGTAAAGAGAAACCTTTGTACCAAGGGTTTCTCTGTTTATGAAGGAAAGCCGATTTATGCAGATGAGAGGGTTATGTCCCCAGAGAGTAAGTCCACCACCGCACTGACACATCCAATCAGACTGACTCAGCACTGATACACTTCACTCTGTATAGTCTCCTGTTACAGCTTTGGTTGTAAAGAGAAACATTTGTACCAAGAGGTTATCTGTTTATGAAGGAAAGCTGGTTTATGTAGATGAGAGGGTTATGTCCCCAGAGAGTAAGTCCACCGCCGCACTGACACATCCAATCAGACTGACTCAGCACTGATACACTTCACTCTGTATAGTCTCCTGTATACAGCTTTGGTTGTAAAGAGAAACCTTTGTACCAAGAGGTTATCTGTTTATGAAGGAAAGCCGATTTATGCAGATGAGAGGGTTATGTCCCCAGAGAGTAAGTCCACCACCGCACTGACACATCCAATCAGACTGACTCAGCACTGATACACTTCACTCTGTATAGTCTCCTGTTACAGCTTTGGTTGTAAAGAGAAACATTTGTACCAAGAGGTTATCTGTTTATGAAGGAAAGCTGGTTTATGTAGATGAGAGGGTTATGTCCCCAGAGAGTAAGTCCACCGCCGCACTGACACATCCAATCAGACTGACTCAGCACTGATACACTTCACTCTGTATAGTCTCCTGTATACAGCTTTGGTTGTAAAGAGAAACCTTTGTACCAAGAGGTTATCTGTTTATGAAGGAAAGCCGATTTATGCAGATGAGAGGGTTATGTCCTCGGTTATTAAGTCCGTCGCCGCACTGACACCTCCAATCAGACTGACTCTGCATTAATGCACCTCACTCGCTATGGCCTTCTGTATAAAGCCTTTGCGAGAAATCATAGATTTTTTATATTCATTCCACTTTTGGTAAACTGTGGTCAGGCGTAATTTTGTCATATATAATTTGATATACACTCCTATTAATCGTGTTCTCACGTCGTCTACAAATTATAATATTATTTAAATACTGTTTAAGGATTAAAACATATAAATAGTGCGTATCATGGAACTGTATTAGTTCACTAAGTATTTATAAATATGTTTTGCTTATGGTAACTTCAGTGCTAAAGAAGTAGTCGTTTTAGTTTAACATGATTATGATTCAAAATCAGTAATTGTCTTTTGTCTCTTTATACTTTCGAGTCTAAGTGTATTTTATACTTATGAAGCAATATAAAATAAATACTTTTGCTTCTTTAATACATATAACGTATCAACTAACTTAAAAATAGTTTTTTCCGGTTTATTGATTACGTTTCATAAAAATGTTATATCATATAGACTGTCATATTTATTAATTTTCTTCAAATTTTTAAACATCACAAGGAATTAAAGAATAAAGACAGAAAAAATGAAAATGATTATTTTATTTAAACTTAAGTTAACAAGTCCACGATATGTATTTTTTCCCAAGCGGTTATTAGCAATCAGACCAAACTCAGTACACTTTGGAGACGCATATTTTATTTATAAAGTGGAAACTGTATTGGGACCTTCGTAAGCAATGCTCCCATAATAGAGATATATCATATCCTATACAATTATCTTTCCAATATAGAGAGAATTATGTTTTTCTGTGTTGAATGTATAATTCTTCCAAGAACAATAAATAAAACTAAATAGGTTAGGTTTATTAGTAACCAATATAAACAATGATTAATAACTATTTTTAAATGTATGGAGACGAACAAGTTTGCCAATTTAACACAGTCAATGTTTATTCTTTATGACAAATTTCAAGAAACATAATACTGATGATTCCGTACTAGAAGGACAGCAGTTACTGCACTTTATAGATAATTAGCAAGTAAGGGTGGATAATTTTTTTACATAAAACATAGAGCTATCTTTACATGTTCGTTTATTGAAAATGGCTGAACCCTTTTCTTTAGGGACCTATAATCTATTGATTAGTGATAAAAACCTGACCCATGAAGAAATGTAGAATATCTAAATCTTAGGTATTTCACTTTTTAAAGAATTTCGAATCAGGCATTTCCTCAATCTCTGTGACGGTTAATGATTATATTTGAACCTCCTATGAGGCAAGAATATGGATGTAGAGAAACCTGCGTGTCGTTTTCGAGGTGCTAACTTCAGTTCCCCTCGTGGCCAGTAGTGGCGCAAGACCTTCCTGGAATTGGGGCGGAACTCAACCTTGTTAATGCCTCAGAAGTACATTTAAAAAATACAACTTCTGTGACAGTAATTTGACTACAAAATTTCTCAAATGTCACGATAGGCTTATCAAATAGGAAATTTATTAACAATATCTTTACTTTGGCTCTTAACAGAATGTAAACAATAAGACGGCTTGTTCTGCTACTTATAATCAGTTTCCCTCTTCTCTTGCTGTTTCTGTTGACTAGAAAAACGCTGATGTCAAAGAGAATAGTGATGAAAAGGACACTTTTCTTCTTCTAACCCATGATTAAACCCAAATTAACCACAGAACACACACCACACCACAGAGGTTTTTTTTCTTAATCTAGTACAACACAGTAATTAGACAGGACCAGTACGTTATGATACAGTGATGTCTTGAGTTTAATATTACTAATATTACTTTAATTATACTTATCAAGACTCCTTCTGGCTTTTTTTAACTAACTATCATCAGCTAACATGAATTCTGTTATCATAAGAGAGAACATAGCCGATAGTAAATAAGTTAATATTGTGACTTGTAACGGGCGCAGTTTAGGTCATGTTTCAATGAGAAACATAAATGTCTTTTGAAATTGACAGCCCTACTCAAAAAACTATTCGATGGTGTCCTGCATATCATGGAAAGTTCATATGTGTATTGCTGCAATGGAGCTGCAGAAGCTTTTAGGATTACAGAGTTCATGATAAAAATAAAATACAAGTAGTTCCAATCCGACTGAAACATTAAAAACGTGGCAGAATAACGCTCACATTAAAAAATTTAAACAAAAATACTGAAAGTACTTAACTATAAACAAGGTTGCCTAATCAATGATTTTTTCTCACCTTTAGAGCCAAACTTAGTGAAACGACTTCAACGTTACCCCGTAACAACAATGGCTTCGAACACTTTAAGGTTCTTATTTTTCTAAACACTTTTTAACGTTTTTTATAAAGTATACTTCTTTTAAATATTGAAACGGTGGAGAACAAAAAAATTATGAGATTTTTTAGTTTGATAACTATTTAAAGTATAAAAATATTTGTGCTTGTTAATCATATCTGTAATAAGAGACAAACATGTTCCATAAATTTACGAAAATAATTCCATTTTTTCACACATCCAATGTTTTAAAGTATGAAATAAGGAATTTATTTCATCAGTTATACATTAAGTATAACAAATATTATTAAAAACAAATATAGTTAGGAGTAAATATAAACTTTACTAGATTGACATATTTTTTAGTACTCGAGAATTCTTTGATTATTCAGAAAAAAGTATTCTGAATAAAAGTTGAATTCAGGAACTAAGAAACTGAGTATTATTGTGCACCATTCCGGGAGTAAAAGAAATGTATCTTCGGAGAGGCAAAACACAGACAGTGATATATTAGGCCATCTCCCTGACAGACTAGCCTTACTCGACTCTCTTTGTTGTGCAGTTCGGCCATAAATTGGTAACTGTTCTTGAAGTAGAATCAATTAATTGAACTAAAAGTTTAGAAAAAAATGCTCAAAAATATTTCACACTTAAATGTGACGGATATCAATTTTGTATTGCAAACGTGTTTCTATTTTTCAGTTGACGTATTATGTTTTCAGGGACTTATATAAAATATTTCCTGAGTTCTTATCGCTATCTTATCCTTTTGTAAAATTGCTGTTGTTCGTGAAAGAAAATATTTGTAAAAGCACTAATGATTAGGGGAAGGGGATTCTCTTTTGTTGATGTTTAGTATCTTTGATTCACTCAAAATAAACATAAATAAACAAAACAATAAATTCAGGAAGTAAATATTAAATTTCAGGAAAGTCATTATTATTTCATTTTATTCTATTGATTTTAATAATCCCTTGATTTTATTCTCTCGTATAATTTTTAACAGTTTGTATTGTAAAATTTGAAATACGTCATATTTTTCAGACTACGGTCTTGGTGAGAGTTATTTAACAACACTTTTTATTAAATCTAATCGTTTAATATTTTTATAACTATTATGACATCAACATTTCATAGCATACTATCTTAAAATTCTGTAAAATTTGTGCATCAGGTCATATTGCACATTTGACGTGTACCAGGTCTACACACATTACGCAGTTATCTGGACAGTTACCTTCTTATTAATATTATTTTATTCCTCTTTTATGTGTAATGAGAAAAATTATAAAACGTATTATATAATTATAAAATAAATGGTGTATTATAAACTCACTTCATTTCTAAGGTATATAATATACCTTTGATACATGTGTTATTAATAATTGAATGTAATAAGCAAAGGTTATACTTTGTTAGGTTTTCCTACCTATTTGACAGTTTTGCAATTTTGTTAGATGTAAAACTCGTCCCATGTTATTGATTTAAAGTTTGATTCTTGGAAATTGAAAATGAGTACACCTGTAGTATTAATTATGAAATTTTGGTAAATGTTTTTATATATATTCTGGATTGGGTGATAGATAACTGTGGTACTTTGCCATGAGTGACGAAATTGAGAATAATACTTAACGGACCAAACACAATTTCATTACTCCTGCAGATCAAATGGATTAAATGCCATTAATGAACTTCTGTGGCACATTACAACTACCCAAGGACCGTGACCTAAATGCATCAGGTATAATGAATGTCCTCACTGTAAGGTTAATCATTATAACCAACTAAAATGATGTCACGTGCAGGGAAAATTATCTCGATTTAAGCCTCGGGAAAAGAACTAATATTATTATTGCCTACTCCGAGAATAATAATTACATAGCATATTAAAAATAGTATTTAGCAGGTATATAAAAAAGGAAACAGCTGGAGATGTTTATGACTGTAAACAAGTTTTTCATTTTCACAATAGGTGCGTAGTGACTTTTGACCTATCGATAAGTTTAAAATAAGATTTTTTTAAAATTTAGTAACAACATAGTATAGTAAGAATGTTTGATTTATTTATCAGTGAAGTAATAGTTTGCTTGCATAAACCTATATTTCTAATCATTAAGAAGCATTTAGGATTGTTTAGACCATCAAGGAGCAAGAAATTAGATAACATTACTTGACATATATTACCACAAAACATATAAGGATATATAAGGAATATAAGGATGAATGGTTATAATTTGTTTAATTATTGTTGTACCAATGAAATGTTTAGTCCAAGGAATGTTGTATGAAGCTATGGTTGCTGGGGTTTTACAATACATAACAAACCAAAACAAACATTAAGATGACAATTATATTATTCACACTATTATACCAAAATATAGTTTTATTTATACGTGTGTGTGTTTTCGTCATTCTTAGGATCCCTGGTTAACATATAGGTATATTCCATTTCGAAAATCCTTCTCGAAAATCGAAACAAATGTTATTAATTGAAAGAGAGGTTAAATAAATATAATCAACATAACTCTGTAAACATTGCTTTGTAACTGCTCGATGAAGGAATTTTAATTAAAGTTAATTAATTTAACACTATTTTTAATTTATTAAAATTTATAGCATAAAGTAAGCTCGATAGTAGCAACACTTCTTATTTCAACTTTTCTGCAATCGCTGCTGAGTATTGAGTAAGAAAATATTCAGATATTATACAAAAGGTTTTTGTAAAAATATTTTATTTCCAGGCAATATTTGCAATGCTAATATATCTTCTTAAAGGACTGCTGGAAAGACCTCATAACTACTAGGCTGATAATTTATATAAACCCAAGAACTGGAGGAAATTAGATGGCGACTAGAGTCTGAAGGTACGTGCTGCCCCAATAGTGGAACTATGACCATGTATGAGAACAGAGTACAAGCTAGCCTATCTATTAGCGATCTATGTAGAAATATAGATTCAAATACCAACAGTTTTAATGTAACAACCCAATTATTAAGAAAATTATTAAAAATAAGTTGTTAAGAAAATTAGACACCTGATCTACTCAAATGCCCAATCTTGTGGTTAAAAGCTATCCTAAACATCGTCACTCTAAAATTTTACAATAATTATAAAATAAGTAATGAAGTCACTCTAAGTAATGAAAATAAAATATGAAACATCCGATAGGAGGATAAATACTATGTTATTAAGTGAATTGTGTGATGGAACATTTATCGTTATAGACATATCAGAACATGTCGGTGGCCATTATCAGATGTGACAGGGCAGACTTGCGTGCGGCGGGGAGGGTGTGGCCTGGACTGTACATGCGGAACTGACTTACAGAATAACCGACAGTTGGGGCTGAGAATAGCTACATTTATATGTAATATCTTATCATAGTAGAAATATAACCTAACAAATAGTGTAAATACTCGAAATAACTTATTTTACTTCAATATTATCATGCACAAGTTCTACATATAAGTATTATACGTATGTGTAGCAAATATGACCTTTCATTTCTTATTTACCTTTTTTTTAATTGATAGTTTGAGAAGTTCATTTTGTATATGAAGATGTAAAAGAACTACTGTATAAGTTTTAAATGTGCATAAAATGTCAATTGTTTTAGATAAAATTATTTATCTTTAAAAAATTTCATTGAATAACACGTTCTCTGTGATACTAGTTAATGTATCGACTTTAGGGCAGGAGCGATCTAGAAGAGTGTACAACACAGTCAACTTTATCATTGGGTTATAACCCGCTCATATGCACAAACCAGCTTTCCTTCATAAACATACAACTTCTAGGTACAAAGATTTCCATTTACAAGGATACCAGTTCAGTAGGACATAGTTTGTGGAGTACATAAATGCAAATTCAGTCTGATTGGAGGTGTCTGAGTGGCAGGGGACTTTATCATTGGGTTATAACCCGCTCATATGCACAAACCAGCTTTCCTTCATAAACATACAACTTCTAGGTACAAAGATTTCTATTTACAAGTATACCAGTTCAGTAGGATATAGTTTGTGGAGTACATCAACGCAAATTCAGTCTGATTGGAGGTGTCTGAGCGGAAGGGGACTTTATCACCGAGGCATAACTCTCTTATCTGCATAAACCAGCTTTCCTTCATAAACATTTATCCTCTAGGTACAAAGGTTTATATTTACAACCATGCCTGTTCAAGAGGCTTCGGTTAGTGAAGTATATCTATGCAGATTCTATCTGCATTTTGATGATAGTCGTTTATATTAAAAATACAAAATCTGCTAAATATTTCAATACCATTCCTAGTATGAATTTCTAAATACTCCCAGTGATTAGCCTCCAACAGAATCGTAATTAAAAACATCATTGAACTGCTAAATGTTGGCAGGTCCATTAGATATAAACTACTGTACAGATAAGAAGTCTATTATAATTAACTGCACCAGACTTGAAAACCATTGGATTATAAAAGAGGGCCAAAGAAAAGATTACACCATTTATTTATAATCCATCCTATCATCTTACGACCCAAATCCGGCTCACTGCAAATCTCGAGGACTTTCTAATGACCCCCAAGCCTTATCTATTTTATTTTATTTTATTTTATATATACCCATGGATTTGCACGCAATTTGCTCTTGAAAAATAGGAAAACCATGTGAATGTTGAACCTTTTAATTTTAAAGAAACAAATTGGAACTAAACATAGCATAGTAGTCGGTATTTCTTCATTTTCAAATATTGCACTATAATACATTCATGACGTTCATATTTAACTTCAGCGAAGCCTGTCACATGACACGTGGCCTAACTTACTCTTACCTTGTCCTATCTTTTATAAATAAAAATCCATTCGCAATAATTTAATCCAAAAATTATATTAATTTAAAATTTTCAAATAGGAGGTTTCGTGATGCAGATTTCCGCATCTATATGTGGCTCTAGTTGTTCTCTAGAACTGCATTGTATCAATAGAGTGAGATTAGCGTCACTTAGACTTAGATCATATGAATACAGAAAAAGCATTCTATGTAACAAGCTTATAATTAACAGAAATTTAACCCTAGGAGTAGAAAGTTTGAGAAATAGAATGTTGACAACTGGAAGTCAAATGGAAGGTGTACAGTCAAAATGAGCAAGAATCTGTGATATATGAATAAGCTACTGTAAATATATCAATGATTTATAAAGGTTGAGATGCACACAAAATAGCAAAGTAATATTCAGCAATAGCAATATTGCACCACGTGATGTGTTGACTACGTAACGGTTCTATCTGCGCCCGTTGCGTGGTCAGAACCAATCAGTGGTTAATAATGAAATAGCAATGTTCAGTCTTGTCAGCCATCCAACTGTAACGTATAACAAAGCAAGTAACTACCAGAAGTTGATTTTACACCATTTTATTGCTCATATATTGCCATTTAAAGTTGAATAATTCATAACAAAATATTAACTATATATCTCTCACAGTAATGTTATTTATATTATTTGATTACGTGAGCTGCGTTCACTGAGCAAATTAATAGAAGCAGAATGAGAATGAATAAAACGAGATTACGCGTATATATTTTATGGAATTCCAAATTTATTCTAAACGGATTTTTTATAATGACGAGTTGATGTCATGTTGTACGAAATTTGTTTTTGATATGTTGCAACGCGTTCAATTGCTGCAATTGATCTGAATATCGCAATTAATTCTTGCGAGTTATCAATATTGTATTCTTTTATTTTCAATTGCTATGGACTGTCAATAACCATATCACGTAACGATTTGAGTAATTTAGCATAGCGTTGACCGTAATTTTAGTTGTAAGAATTGCAGATTGCCCTATCAAACCGTTGAATATTATCGTAGTATATAATGTAACTCATGTTTAGTATTAATAATCGTATTCCTGGATTTGTCAAAATAAAGATAAATTATAAATATCCATGCGACTTTGTGATATACTCTGTCTAATAATAAAACTCCAAGGCTTAGGCTTATTCGCGGTTTATGGTAGTACTGTATTTGTCTGAAATCTACCTTTACTCTTGGGCAGAAACAATAAAACACTGTGTCCTCCTTTGTTGAGATCCCTATAAAAACAAAGTAGGAGAGTTTTAGTAACTTTGGGGCCCTGCTTCAAATGTGTTTTATACAAAATTCTGGTAAAAACTAGGCTTACTCATCCTACTCAATTCTAGCTTAAACAGTTAACAGTTGATAAACATTATTTATTGTTTAAGTTTTTGATTGGATATCCAATTTTAATCTTAAATATGTAATTAAATGATAAACTCATATAAAACTTTAACATTATTACAATAGAAATTTCATGATATTTATGTCAGAAATGTTTATACTCTTACTGGCAGTTATCCGTTGCATGCAATTCCTGTTGAAAAACTGAGGATCCAATAGGCATATAGTTTTTAAATGGAATTCCAAGTACTCCAAAAAAGTGCTCGTAAGTTTTAGTATGCTGTCTTTCAGATATTCCAATATGATTAATTTTAGATTTTAGTTTATAGAACAGTATTTCGGGAATACGTTGTCAAAGAGTATAGCAGTTTTTATAAGTATCCGTGAAATAACTAGAATTCCTAATTAAAAAATTCCATGAGATTTGATGGAGCAACTCAGCGATTTCAGTAACAGTTGAACAATTTTAGGCCAGTGTAGAGGAAGCCTAATGTCGAACTCCTTAGCTTTTGATTAATAAATTATAGTGCTCTATATACTTTAAAAATGGAAGTAGGAATATTTTAGTTTTATACTTTGTCAATGTTGATGATTAACAGCTTCTGATGTTAAGCAACATTAATAAAGAGAATATGTAAAAAGTGTACGACTTCAGCTATTGTACTTTATTTCCAGTCCAGGAAATTTGAGGTGCCACAGTCGAGTATGATGAGTTGCCCCAATAAATTAAATATATACATACGTAGGTTTGAGATTCCTACTTTTGTCAAAAAACAACTAAGGAGGATTTTATAAAATGTTTTAAATTTCGATCAGTCACGAGACGACCCCCGGCCCAGAACAAAGCAGTTCACGCTCCAGCTGTGTATTGTTGTGGTATCACTTTATTTTGCAGGCACTTAAGTCAGTAATGACAACAGCAACATTAGGGCACACGATTATAGTTATATTCTCAAGATAGGTGATTAGCGTCTTGATTTGCTGGTATGGAGAGACCGGGGGTCGTCTAGTGACTCGCTTGGTACAGTACTGATTAAGCACTACATACTTAATATTTGCTAATATTTTCACTAAATCTTCCATTTTTTTATCTGGTAAAGCTGTGCTCAACAGTGATTACAGAAAATTTCGAAATGAGAAGTGTTACTTTCAAGCTAACCTTATACTTTCAAAACTATACTTTCAAATAATAAATTGTAAACAAATTTAAATTTTAAAGTCAACATATAACTTTGTTGTCATGTTATGATGTTTACTCAGAAAAGTTTATTTAATTTAATGGGCTCTTTCAATTAATAAATTTATTTATTGCAATGCAGTTCTTTTTTTGAATTTTTGAAACTTTAGAAGCCTATGCAACCTTTGAGGTCGAAGAAAAAAATCCCTTTTTAGTGAGCAATAGATAAACCTATCAGCCAAATTTTAATTCTCATTATTTTATTTATGTATATCTAATCTATACTATATCTTTAATATATATTTTTTGCTGGGAACTGTTGAATGAGTCAGTACATCTACTTATACATGGAAGTAATTGATTTATTTTATATATAATATACATTATCTAACAAAGATAGAATGTAGTCTCCCAGGATATAAGTCCAAAGTATCTTTCCATAACAATCAGAGATCAATATGCGTGTACAATATTTTCGGAACAGTTATTTGCTCCGTATTCGGTTTTTGCTTGTAGTCATCCAACGTTTCTTAGTGCTTTCCGGAATGTTATCTCTTTTTCATACAATCCACGTGAAAGTGGTAGGATTTTGCTCCAGCCATACAATATTATAGTTTCTAGACTATAATTAAAATACAATATTGAATAACCTTAAATTCCATTCACTCCACTAAAACATTTCTTCTTAATCAGAAGGCATTATAGAATTTGTTACTATGAAATACAACACATTTTTATTTCAAAAATAAATTGTTGAAAATTTTAATAATGTTAGTTTTTATGATTGAGCATTTTATTAAACATTTCTTACGTATGCAGTTACCGCGGAATGTCACACCTGTTTCTGTTACGCAGCTGCAGTACTTAGCAGTTAAAAAAGAGTTTGGTTGGATTTGCAACAACAGAATGAAGTAAAATTTTCAAAGACAGTTAAATTTTAATATGTACAATGCAGAATTTTGTTAAATGTGCAATTTTAGAGCAAAACAAACTTCGTCCAATCAGTTGTTTATTTTTAGGAATGTTTACATTTATGATAAGAAACTCTAGCAATACAAGCAACTCAATGTTTTCTTTCAAGGTTTCATTCTACTACATAGCGTACCTACATCTATCTCCATACATGACAAGAAAATTTGTATCAAGTGTTCAGAGACACTAAAAATGTTTAATACTACAATGATGTGCTTTAAACGCTAAATGAATATTATGTGAATCATGTTTTATAATACGTCTTAAAATAAAAAGACGTATAAGATAAAACTTTTTTCATAAGATAAAATGTAAATTTGAGGACTAGAAACATACCTGGGTTTTGATAGTACATTAGTTTTTACATTACCTGCCGTATTAATATCAATGATATTTTAATGAATTTATTATATAAATTGCAGAAGAGAGTAAACTGTATTTGTAATAATTTAATAAATATTCATTACACGGGTAGAGCAACACGACGTAGTGGAATTTTTTAAATAAACATATTTATTATAAAACAAATAATAAAATATTGCATATATTGTGTACATTATTTTTATTATGTTTTCTTTATATATATATTTGGCTCATATAAAGTAAGCGTACAGAATAAAATTGTGAAGAAGTATATTTGTTTTATTTTGCTTGAATGTACTTACACTTTGGTTTAATTTTCTGATACATTGAAAAGTAACTAATTTCAAACACTTAAAATTAAAATTTTCAGCTATTATTATCAACACTAAATATTGAAGAATTATTCAAACAAATAATTAATAACGAATAAAAATTATTTAATTTTATTATCCTTTAATAATTATAGATAGGGCGTTAAGATTCGCATTTAAAATGGATGGTGAGATTTAAAACTTTGCCAAACTAGGTACCCAATATACTCGTAACGTAGTTATACTGTGAAGGAAAATAACCTTCAATATAATTAAGAAGTCATTTTAAATGATTTCATTGAATAGCACAACGATTTCAATAATGCTATTGGAAATTATTTTGAGGCTTTGATTGTGTATGAATAATTTTGGTTCCAATGAATTATATTTCAGAAAAAATTTTGAATTTGCCTTATAGACCCGATCAAAAAAATTAAAAAAAGTATAGGTTTTTGGCCATAATAATTTACTTCCAGTTCAAGATATTCCTGGCGCTACAATTGATTTTGATGCTCTTCAAAATAATCAAGGAGGCAAGTAAGTTTTAAAAAGTTGAGTGGTTACTTTGTTATGACCTAATAAAGGTAATATATTTAAACAAATATAAACTAATTAATAATATTGCATATATATCAGGAATGTGCGTGGCTTCAATGTTTTGTTTCCATAACTGTTATGAATAAATAGAGACACTTCAGCCTTAAAACTATATTAAACTCCTTACTCATTTAAAATGCTATACATTTAACTGATAATATCAGAAATGATTAAATACGTCACTCTTAACATGCCTTAATTGTGAACCGCGTAACAATCTTAACTACCTTGACATTTTGCCAAACGTTTTTTAATGCATTCATTGCATGCCATTACGCTATGAATCTAAAGGTACTTACACAATTTCTCGCAACACGCCAAGTCAATAGCACATGTCTCATGTTTTATTGCAGTATATTGAGAGCAAAGTGGTTTTAAATAGCAAATACATTTTTAGTTTATACAGACGCGATTATTCATAGTACACAGGTCGTATGATAACCCAGAATTTCGGATTAAAAAGAACAGCACTAAATACCTGTCTGTTCTAGCTTTATATTTCCGCTATAAATTTGTGCATTTTGTAAATTCAACAATGTATAAATTTTGTTTGAGATATTTTCCTGCTGAAGATCTACTGTTATTAAATTTAAATATAAAATCAAAATCTGTCTAGCTACTAATCCTATTTACACCACAGCAGAATATTTGAACAAAAATCACATTTCCTTTGCCTAGATAATATTTCCTGTTCATCAGGTGCTCGAGTAACCTAAAAATTGTTGTTGCATGCAAACTCGTAGTTTTCAAGATAACTTATTGTAAAATGATACCTTGGGGGTTTCCTCTGTAGTTTTTCAATGTTATTTGGTTATTTTGACTGTTATTATTTTCTGACTGCATATTCATCTGAAATTAGAACATGATGAGATTTATTGCATTGTAGATTGTTCAATTCTAGTCAATAAAGTTCTTAATCTTACTTAATGTGCTGGGTCATTTCCTGGGTTTGTTCATAGAAAGAAATGTTATTGCCCATTTATGATGTTTTAATCTTTTGAGTTAGTTAATTTCCTTATATTTATGTGACATTTAAACCTTCGAGAAATTAAAAAAATATATAACGCTGTCATTATTGTAAGTCAGTTAATAACTTTATTTCACATGAAAATTACTCATAATTGGCGATAGCAAACTCTGCGATTCAATATACTGTAACCTGAATGAAGCCTCTGCATATCTGTCGAGAACGACTAACCTCCATAGGTCAAAGTCTATACTCGATATTTTGCCCGAATTTTGTATTTTTATAAAAACAACATGAAGTTTGATGATGGTGCATGTCACCCTATTGGGTTTGGCAAAGCGTTAGCAAAACTGTTTACAATGGTCTTATGGGCAACTATTATAACAACGAGAAATAACAAACAGATGTATAAAGAGTCTGAATACAATCATAATACATTCCAACATGTGATATAGTGACACACGGATAGTTAGTCCACAGGATATCTCAACAACGAAATGAGCTATAGACTTGGAACTTACATACAACTTCAGCAAATCATGTTACGCGCAATGAAATGTAGCGTATCTTGGTGGTATAGGGGTCGGTTGTATTACATTGTCAGCAACAAAACCTGGAAGTGAAAAATTAGAGTTCGAATCGTAAACAATATGCTAAGATATGGAGACATGGAGAGGCTAGTCAACTCATCACACACCCTGCAACTGTAGCACTTGTTTTATGCACACAATGATGTTAAAATAGCACATTGGAAAACTTAAAGAGATCGTATTTCTATAAGCAACCTAGAATGTAGCTCCAACTATTTTGAAGTTGGAATTAAACTTACTTCTAAAATATTAGAATTTGCTATCTTAAAACTTCCCTACAAGGCTTTATTTTCCATATGTTTAACATTTATCGAAATGTAAGTGCAAAAGATGAAGGAATAAATGAATTTATTTACAAATACACAGTAACTTCTTTTTTGTTTGCGGTAATTATCTTTACTAGCCACTATTGTTATTGTTATTTTAAGCACATCCATAGATTAAATTAATAGAGACAATAAATAAAATAATAATAAATCATTTAAATACATAAAACCTATTTAGATTGTATAACTTTTTACACCGTGTATTGGACTCAGCTGACAAATTGTATAACTTAGCAGAAACAGTAATGTATAAATAAATAAAATAGCTTTATGAAATGAAGACAGTGCTTTTACTTAATCGCAGTAGATCATACAAGTCTGTGGGTTATAGAAATGCTGTAATGGGTTATTTTAAAGTGAATTCCAATGAAATACACAGTTTAGATTTCGTTATAAAAATTATATTATATTTGTTACTAACAAAGTCAATGTTTAAAAATCAATTAACGGAGCATATTGTACTTTAGAAAGTATGTTTAATTTATGAAATGTTCTCTCTTATGTATACTTTTGTAGAAGCTTAAATATTTTTAATGTATTTGAATTATAATTCATGCAATTAAAAACATAATTAATCAAATGAAACAAATTGTGACAGTACTTATTACAGCTGACACTATCATAATTATTGTGTGTAATAAAACCGAGTAAAACATTTTACAATGAAACCGGGTGAGTTTTTTTTTTTTTAATATTTACATTTTATTCGATTAAAATGATGAAGGTCTATTCCACAAAGAATAATTTATACATCAAAATGGCTTTTACTAATATCATTTAATTTTACGCCTTTTCTCAAACGAGTAATGCATTTTCTCATAAAGAGACGAAATAAGTAAAGGGATCCTTTATGAAAGTGATCACGTTTCCCAACAGTTATTTTACTGCAAATATAGCTTAATATACTGCTTTTAAATATATATAATACTTAAAAGACATATAATACCACTGAAAAAATAGACCCAGAAGTCTCATTGGACCACTGTTCACAGCGCTATCCGATGGTCAGACCTAGAACTACAATTAACGACACATAGCTCACCACTAGCGAGTTCTGTTGGTTGGTCCTATTTATTAACCTCAATGAGAAGTCTGGGTTAGAATTGTCTTTGATTTTGCAATTTTGCAGTGATGGATGGTGAATAAAACGTGCAGAATTCATATCGTTGGTAGCATGTGACTTGAAAAACGCAAAGCAATAACACACAAAACACAATATCATATCGTTCACCACATGGGAGAAAAGATGGAAATATCGTATTGTAGTCAAACGTGCTTAACAAAACGATAATATTGCATGAAAGAGTAATCCTCTTCCTTTCAGAATTGAAATCTTAACATTTAATATGTAATTCCATATGATTTTCTTTGAAGAGCGAGTTCTCTGTTAAATTTATCACAGTTCTGGTAGACTTTTTTAATGTATGGAGTTAATGTAACCGGTGTCTGGTAGCTATTTTATATCATGAAAGAAGCATTTCGATGAGAGAAGTTGAAACATTTTATTAAAAATTTTCTTACCATCCGAAAATGATGGATTCTCTAAAATAACCCTGGTGCATGGAGATCAAGAAATGCCACGTAACCTGCAAGCTGACTGACATTACTAGATGGAGTAACATGTATATTAACATGATATTTTAAAACACCATGATACACTCTGAAGTAATTCTTGTAAGATATGTGTTAAATACTTATACCTTTAAAAATAAAATAGCAAGCTTGCTTTGGTTTAAAAATAATTACCTGATGAAGGTTCATGATTCCAGTTCATACTTTATTCAACGAGTGGATTTTTCAGGTTGGCGTTTGAAAGTTATGACGTCATTCAAGTGTATGGAGATGAGACTCTGTTACAAAGTCGATGTCTTGTTCCTCATAATTATGCAAATTATCCTGCCTCTCTGTTCTTTTCCCCTTCGCTGGACCCCTTCGTTTTATGAATATAGGAAATTAACTTAATATACAAAGTTTAAGTTGCTGATGTTGGGTTATCAAAAGAATGTAAAGCTATCAGCAAATGAATTATTGTAATCATACTAGTTTCGATATCTGATTCCAATAATGTAAAATATGTACTAGGATTAATAATTTATTTACTAACATTTTCTTCAACAAACAGACTAACGAAGTTTTTTCATTGTTTTGTATTTGCACTGCAGAATTAATGAAACTACAAAAGTGTCATAATCACGAAATCTTTTTAGAGCTTTAAAAACTATGAATCATACATTACTCTTAGACATATATTCGCTAAAGAACAATTTAAACACATCTAACTACGAATATAAAACATTCCAGAATACAACACATTTGACAACTATTCTTAAATAAGGTTTGTATGGGAAAATATTTTTTATTTTAAACTTAATCTGCCTATCACTCCATGAGAACTACAGCCATACAGAGCAGGAGTGTTTTAAGCTAATTTTGTAATCAGGCCTGAATAAAAAAAGGCCTAAGTACACGAGTTATAGATTTTAAGGAGTTGTATGATTTTTATTTATTATTTGTTTGTTTGTGAAATTAAAGTTTTGTAACTATACACAATTTAAGAAAATAAATGAAAGTTTTAAAATAAATATTGCTTGTGCAATGAAAATAAGGTTAAAAAAATCAACTAGTACAAACGTGCCACTTACTCCAGTCATCTTTCATGTAGTGACCTTTTACTATTAGACTGTTTTTCTTTGGTCTGACAATATTCTCACAAATTCCTATCAACCCACTTGAAACAATGAAATTATTTATTTATTTTATTTTTCTATTAGATTTGGCATCTTGAAGGGATATAACAAAAAGTTTCTAAAAAAGATTAATTTCAACCTAAAACAGATTCCACCACCCTAAATATTTGGCACCAAATCAGCCAGGCCTAATGAGGGCAAATAATGAGTGATTACAGAGCCAGAAGTAGTTTATGATATATCACGTTGTATATGTGTGATAGAGTAATCGGCATTACCAGAACACAAATCAACCTTCACGCGCCGCGACGCCGACGCCGCTGCTTTGCAGGTGCGTGAGTCACATTCTCATCCATTAGTGACAGTTTACTTTAGTCATCTATTTTACAGCAGCTTCTTTGTGAGGGAGTTTCATATTGGTTCTTTTAGATTTTTAAACGTGAAATACCTTCAGGCATTTAATGTAACAAAAAATATATTTATTAAATGGAACCATACCTAACAGGATTAAAATCGTTAGTGTAAAACTGACTTTGACTTGAAAAAAAAAAAAAACGAAACATAGCATAAATCACCAAACCACTGTTTGGTGTAATAACACATATAATAACATATGTAATAACACCACTGTGTTAACAAACTCTATTGGTAAAGTTTAACTTTTATAAAAATAAACATGAACTTTATAAACACAAACTTTGAATACTAAGTAGCGTAGGCCCTAGTGTACAATGTTAGCACACCCACAATGCGTTTGTAATCTTTGTAGCGAACGTGTTATATGTCGGCTCTGATCTATCTATGCTATACAATGTTAATTTCCTCAGTCATATTGCCCCTAATTTTTATTCATAAACCTATTTCAAGAGCAATAAAGCACCAATTTGATACTACTAGGACTAATTAATTACTGTTCACAAAATATTATATTTCCAACTGGCTTCAAATAGGAGGAGGTTATACAAATCATCCTGTTGTACGTTCCTTTTTTGTGCATGTCCACTGATGTTTTTCCGAAACTACTGAACTGATTTGAATGAAACTTAAAAAAGTTTACCCCGTAGTGTTTCCACTTGAGTTGTCTCATGGATTACACAAGTATCTGACCAGGAAATAAATAAATAAGTTTTACATGTAAAACCAAATGGAGAAGCCAGACAAATCGATTTCCTGATGTGCGCTTTTTGTAGCATAATAATAACTACGACTTTGCATGACAACTGCTAGGAAACATCACTTTTTGGGTTTGACAACCAATGATCATAATTTACCTCAGAGTTGATAAGGGACGTTTCTGGGATTATATTTATTTTAATGACCATTACTGAACTCACAGATGCTAGGAGAATACAACGATACATACTAATAATTTGAATGACGTTTATGTTGGAGTAATGTCGAACCTGCCTCAGAACGATAAGGTATGAGAGAGTCAATAAAGTATGCATTTCATATAAATTTAGCTTACTCCCTGGAAATATTTTTTCTTGTATCAGGATTCTTAAAAAAGGTCTTTGAAACATGACAAAGACCGGCGAGATGCAACATGTTGCCGACATGTACTTTTCTAGCTATTACTATCATTTACCAAATGGATGCCGAGAAATATTTCACTGCACTAGTTTGGAACAATTCAAAGTTCTTAAGCCTTGACTAAATGAATCTATTTTTAAGAATCGGCACGTTCTCTTACAACATTGTACTTTTCTAGCTATTAATATCATTTACCTAATGGGTGCCGAGAAATATTTCACTGCACTAGTTTGGAACAATTCAAAGTTCTTAGCCTTGACTAAATGAATTTTTTAAAGAATCGGAACTTTCTCTTACGACATAACACATCTACTAAATTGATTCAACAAATGTTTCATTGTAATCCCAGAACATCTTCATTTGTATTCCAAATTACAGGAGGGAATAAACAATTTTAATCACTAAAAATAAAAAAATAATAACATTTTGTAAAATAAAATGTACCCACTTGCACTAAAATCAAGGAACTGAAAGTAACAAAAAATTTCAATTTTACAAAACGAAAGTCAGTGGGTAACACACTATTTTCGATGGCGGTGTTAAGTTTTGATATAGTTAAAATATTATATGGCACAAAAAAATTAATTTGAAGATAGACCGCGGTAGTGTAAAACTAATTTAAATGGATATAGTTTTACATTAATTAAAAGGGGTGGAGGGAGATTCCAAGCATTTGGTAAAAAGCATGAATTATATATCTTCATACTTGTTGTATAAATTTGATGATCAAATCTTAAAATGACATTATAAAATTGCATGACCTATATCACCTCCTCCCAATTTAAACATTTGTCTACAGTGTTGAAAGCTAATGAGCTGTCACCATGTTTTTTATGGGAAATGTCTCAAATAAAAAAACACAGAGAGAATATTCATTAAGAGGTGTTTAATAAAACACGAAAAACATGCTTTAGTTTAAATTGGTATTCTGTAGTAATTTTAAAATTACCTCATAAAATTTACATAACCAATAAATTTAGTTTTATATCAATTTCATTTTATAACTACCTAAATGTTACCTGTAATATAAGCATATAAAGTGTTATAATATATATTCTTATTCTTTTGTATGTACGTATTAAACAAAAAAAGTACAATACGAGTAAGCTTAGATTAAAGTTGTTTATCATACGTGACATATCGATACTTACAAGCGCCGTGCTACTTATTTATTCATCTGGTTGTCCAACCTTCACACGTGGTAGTTATACAGTCACGACATGCAACGGGGCACATGCCATTTAATGTCAATGCTCATTCTTAAATGGACTCTGTTCAAAACAAAGGTATGATTCAACACTTTAAACATTTCGGTTAAATTGGCTTATAACTTTTGTAATCGTAAATCTCAAGCTGAACTTAAACTTAAATTACTGCTATTCTGCAGGCAAAAGGTGGCAATAATCTTACAGGTATTCACTGCTATTATAACTTGCTACATGAGGTGGGCTGACCAGACTGAAAATCGCTATTTTATTATCAACCTTTAAATGTATATTAGCACGCAACAACCATTCAGGTAATAAAGTATCGCACCTCTTGGTGACGAACAATCCACGATGAAGTGGCTTGTTATCTGGAGATGGTTACAGCGATTGTATTCTGAATCAGATATAAGAATGTTCCTATCAAGTATCTTTAATTGGAGACACGTTAAAGACAATGCAGCAGAACTACACAATATCGGATGGCTGCTGTACGAGGCCACTGACAAGAGAATATAGAAGAAGTAACAACAGATGATGGCTGTAACAAAACTTATGAAACTTATGTAGAGTCTACTTCACTGTGATGGATTTACAAGATGGCGACCGACAGTATTCACCACCCTGCACTGATGGGGTCGATCAATATTTCAGATTATTAAGTGATTAGTAAGGTATCTGGAACAAGATCAAAGGACTATAAGATGTGAACATTTTCACTATTGGATTGTCGGCTCTCCAGAATAATTACGTAGTAAAAACTTAAATGACAAGCAACTATGTCTCAAATTTGTTTTGTGTCTATATATTAAGAACACGTTCGTCCAACATGATGTAGTATCTCAATCCGTTCGTTGCATAAAGCTGGAATATAGACCGATGCCTTATACACGAATAAGATATGTCTTCTTTTTCACAGCGACAGAGGGCGCTAGGCATAACCTATCCTTACAGGATAGTGTCTGAATGGACGATTTTTATAGTTTGTTTGTTAAATATATACCGACTTGTTGACTAAAAGACTTGTGGAAACCTTCTTGTTCAGCTTGGATTTATGTACAACAGAAACTGCGTCACAGGCTCGTGGAAGGCCGTGCTGTAATCTGGTTGGCAAGGGCTGGTTGAAGGTTGACCAGTATGATACTTAGTTTTGGAACTTGGTTGAAAGTAGCCACAGAGAAGTAAATTTATATCTTGTCAGCTTCTGGGGCCAGTGGATACCTCAATAAATACTTATATACCGGCTTAAAAAAGCTAGAAAAGACACTTATTATGTTACATTTTATATATTATTTTATACTAATCACCTTCGTGGAGCGTAATCACCTTGTTTAGTCCTTCATTAATGACCTATTCGTGAGGATAGGAAAACGCTCGCTTCTTTACCCCTCGATTTCATTCCAGAAATAACACAGGAATAAGGCTAAAGCCAGTAAGTGGCGAGGGGTACACACAATTACACAATGCAGATATTGAAATGCACGTCACAAACAATACTATTTAAGATATTGTTCATTCTTAGTTTTAACAGTCTAGACATAATGACAAAATAATGTTCTGGTTTAACAACCCTTTTTCTGGTATCACAGTGTAGACAATGTTAAAAACCAGAAGTGATAAATGGACATTTATTTGCTACATGTTTTTGTACTACCAGACATTACGTTACAGAGCGTTCAATCAAAATTATTCACTGCACAAAATTAATTTAACTTGTTGCATGGATTACAAAATTTTTAAACTCTACGTTTACTTTGAATTAAACCTTTGTTATGTTTGAAATATGTTTTTCAGCTTCATATTTTTATACGATAACTTTTATCTACAAATAAAAACAGTCTTTCTTCGGAAAAATAAGTAGATTTTGTGACAACTGAAATATTAGTGATTTATTCTTATGAATACACATGAACTCATTATCTTAAAAACGGTTTGAGATACTAAACAATTGTTCATAATAAAGTGTAGGAAATGTAGGCATCCCTGAAATAGTTCGAATTTTTCTTTAGGTTTTTAAATAACAGAGTTGTGAATTTTTTTAAAGCTGGAATGGCTGCCCTGAAACGAAATGGCATACCAAGCTAGCGAATGCACGTAGTCGAGATACTTATAAGATAAACTATAGTACCAAGTGTGAACTTGTTTCAACATTACTGTCACCAGTATTTGGCGATAGAAACATTCTTATGAGATTTAAGTGTAATAGATATCTCGAAAAAAAGTTTGAAATACAAAAAATATTTATTTAGTATAGTATACAATATTTTGTAAAGGAAACAATATTTTGGAAATGTAGCGAGAATTCCTGAAAAATTTTTAGGTTCATAAATAACGGAGAGCTGGGAAATTGTTTAGATCTTGAAAGACCGAAATTATTGAAATCAATTTACGTACAAAGAAGGCCTTGAATTAGTCAAGACATTTATAAGATTAATTTTATGCCTAGTCAACTTGTTTGAGATTTTTATGCAAAGTTATCGTTTCCACAAGTAAACGGATAGGGGGGGTGTTACTTTGGAAACAATGTTCGGTGAAGTTATGTAGAAACTTTACTTTAGTGCTAGCATAAAGATAATTGAAATAGGTTGATTTTGTATAATTATAACATCTACTAAATACAAATAAACAAAAAATCTTTCTTCTGTGCATTAAAAACTTATTAAATGCATTGATTATTGCAGAAATTTTTAAAACTGAGTTCACTAAAACTTACGCTGTGTTAACTTTTGTAGCTGAATATTTTCTGTTTTTGACTAATGATGTTTAATAATACTTGTCTTAATTGATTGTTTCTAAGAGTTTGGTTTTTTAGAACTAAAACTTTTAACGTTTTTACTCTTCAGTTACCACTTTAAACGTTAAAAAATAACACTCATCATTACATGATTTATTTAAACACCTTTTATATCAAAATACCAACTTACTTACACCATTTTATCTTTAACTGTGAAAGCTATGTAAGTTTTCAATTTATTCAGCAAATCTGAATAATAATTAGCCAGATTCAATTTAATTTATTCGTAGTTTCTCAATGAGAGTTAAATAGATCTGGTATGCTAGACATAATATACTTAATATAACAGTAAAATATGCTACCCAAGATCAATTTTCAATATATTGTGCTTGTAAAACGAATTATGTTTTAAGCGCGTGTAGACTAAATTATATTTGGTATTCTATTCAAATCTAGCCGAAGGGCTGGTTTCAAAAAGGAAGCATGTAGTATATAAAAAGGAATATCTTTTATGCGTTGTACAGCAGGAGTGAGCTAGCTATTCCATTTTCTTCATCTCTTTATAATACTATACGAATATTTCACATATAAATACGAGTTTATACCACATGCATATTGATCATATTCTTTATTTTTTATTTTCCTTCGTTATAACCCCAAGCAACTTTAATAAATAACTGATTGATCAATACATAGTCCATAATTACTCACGTATTTTGTTATTTAAAAAAATCAATAGAGTTCTGTTTGGAAATGGATTGAAAAAGAATAGTTTAATGGTAAATATCGATTCGGACCTTTTGATGAAAGAAATATAAGGTAAAATAGGTGAAATAATATAAGGTATAAAGGTGAAATCTAAAACATACTCCAAATTAATAGTTTGAACAAAATATCAATTTAGTGTGAGTTTTGAAATTGTCTCAATTGAGTAGATACGCTTGTTCACTTGTATGTGACATGTATGAATGTTATAATATTTATATAGTATTTTACTTTGATTAGAAAATCTGATTAAACCATGATAAAGCATTCACAAGTAAGTTTGTTTTCGCGCAATGGGAGTTGACGAGTTTGCAACGAAAGTTAAGAAAAGTAACAAGATTTCCAATTTTGTTTGGTTGGTTTCTCTAATAGAATATGTGATGTTTTGTTGTTTTACTTTCAAGGAAAGGGTTAATTCGTCCAGGAAAGGTGCAATATTATAAGGATCAATGTTTGTGATTAAAGAATATAGTAATATCAAAAAGCTTTGTTCACTACAAAAAATATTTATAAAGTCTAAATAAACTAAAGTTATATTTCTATTGCAGTGTATTTACAAGTAGTTATGAACTGTTAGTATCGTGTATATGAAGTATCTGTTTTAGTTTATAATTAAACATAAACACTCGATGTAAGGAGGGGAAGGAGTATAAATATGGTACTATAAATGGTACTAAACATTCTTTTTAAGATGAAAATTTTCCAGTAGATTTTTAAAGTTAATATTTTTTTTAAGGTTTATTACAACTATCCCAAAGGCCAAACAGTAAATGAAAAATTATCCACATTTAAATACTAATATTTATTTTAATATTAGAATTTAAACGAAACGTTTTGTTTCTCCATTACGACTAGGAACCAACTCAATATTTTGAAATATGAAATGAAATTAAATGAAATAATGAGTTTATTCCTCCAAAAAATACGGTTTTACAACAATCTACGTTCTAGGAATATACACTGCCACTTAATCCAGTAGTGTGGCAGCGCAATAATAGAAAAAAAATGTTTATATGCTATCGTCCAAACTCTACTTTATAGACTGCTCACTCCGTGCCGTCTGCTAATCACTTTACTTAATCTTATCAATACAAATTGCTTTATTTGACTAATGTACTTTCGATTGAATAGCTATTAAATCTTTCTCTTGTTACTTATTAAGGAAACGAACATTAAAAATTTAACAGCAGCAAATATAACACACATACACAAATAAATAATATAACAATGAGGTAATAAATAAATATACACACTATATACAGTTTAACAAAATAAATATAACAACAGAAACCAATAAATAAGCTGATAAACAATAAATAATTATACAAATGTATTATTTAAGAAACTGATATCACTATTTTCAAATAACCATTTTTTCAACTTAATACTAAACAATTTTACTGTGCTACAGTCTTTAAATTCAGAAGGCAGTTGATTAAAGTATTTCGGCCCAACATATTTAAAAGAATTTCTAAACAACGATTTCTTCACTTTAGGCGTTCTAAAAAAGTGTTGTACTAAGTTTCTAGTTCTATATATTAAATTTATTGTGCCTGTATTACCACTTCTTAAACAGAAGAGCCTTAGCACCTTAAAGATAAAGAGATGTTGCAATGGTAATATACTTAGCTGACAGTATAGGGGAAACGAACTTTCACGCTTACGTTTCTGTAAAATTATTCTTAAAAAATGGTTCTGAATAACACGTATATTTGTTAAATTATATTTAAAAGTTCCTCCCCAGCGTTGTATCGCATACTGCAGCCTAGAGTCAACTAGCGCAGAATATAGTGTTCTCAACAGCTTTTCACCACAAATATTAAAAAAAATTTTCGTAATGATGATTTTAAAACTTTAAATAAATAATTAATATGATTTTCTCAAGTTAGTTTTGTATCTAAAAATACTCCAAGATACTTGAAGCTGTCTACTTTCCCTATACTTAGACAGTTACAATACTTAGTTTCGGCACAGTTTAGGATGTGGTACTTCAACTCAGATTGGAAATGAAAACTTCTAAAATCAAAATTTATATATTTATTTTTGTTAACATTTATTTACATTTTATTAATATCGCACCAGATTCTTAAATTTGCTAGATCTTCTGTTATTTGTCTCCAGAGCGCTAAAATATTTTTACTCGGTGGATAGAGATATCGTAAAGTAACAGTGCGTAGTATCTTTTAATGATTTGTTATAGCATAGACCAATGGATATTTTTATTACACAAATTAACACGTTTGCGAAACACATTTTAAAATTTGTAAATTCAGGCATAAGAAACCAGAATAAGCTATTTTTAAAATTTATGAAAAATGTTTAAAGACATCTTTTTAACTATTTGCTTTAAAAATAATTTATAATCATGTTTAGTTTTGATTATTACTACCTACGTTTTAATTATTTGTACATCTCAGGTTTCTAAAATAAAGTCATCCACTCTATTCATTGCATGTTTGTAGGTGCGGCGTTACATATCAAACATACAGGGATGCAAAATTTTGAAATTATATGAAAGAAATATTCTAACGTAACGCAGAATTTTATCATCCTTGAAATGAGAATCAAGGCTACAATTCTTAATAAAAAATGAAGAGAAATTTCTATACTACCGATCGAAATGGTACACTGGAAAAGATTGTTGTGACACGAACATTACAAATTTTACTTTAGTTACTGACCTAATAGAATGTAATCAAGTGACAGAATACTGGAAGAAATCTAAAAAGAACTTCCGCAATTTGGCTAATAGAGACAGCTTTAGATTCAGAAACTAAATTGTCATTGAAACAATAATAGCATACGCGAAACTGAATTAAACTTAACAAACAACTGTTAGAATGTAACTTTACCCTAAGTTTCAAACTTTAGTTGTGAGTGGTAATTTAGAACCGAACTTCTGAATGTTATAATTTGTGTAAATAAATAAGAATTTATCTGTCTGTGAATATGATAGGCGATTTCCGAACAGAAGAACACCTACTCACGTAACTTTTACATCGGTTTTCAATAACTTACGGACAAATGAATCTTTTCAATCAGTTAATTCTTCGAGAGAACGTCCTGTAAATACAGCATGTACGCGAACAAGATAATATCATTGACATGAAACAATACAGTCATCAATTCAGCACTCACCGACCTTTTAAATAGATTAAACATATCTCGTAATACAGATGGAGAACATTGAAAGAAAACAACTTTTATCCATATCACTTACAAAGAGTTTAAAATTCCTTATCAAGGTGACAGTGCATCAAGATACAATTTTTTTCGATGGGTGTTAGAAAATATAAATAATTTATAAGCTGTCTTTTATTCATAGACGAATTAATTTTTACAAGATACGGAATTCTAAATTTGAAAATAGTCACAGGTGGTCAATTGAAAAATCCAAAAGCATTTGTTTTTTTGAAAACCGCCTTACTGGTCTTGTGTACAAAGACTTTTTTAGAGAATCAACTGCCAGTTCTAATTGAAGATGTATCACTTGAAAGAAGACATTTAAATGATATTCCAACATGATGGCGCACCGGTATATTATTTAAAAAAAATTTTAGAGAGCATTGCAGAAGTTTTCCAGGCAGATGGATTGTTCGAGGTGGACCAATTAATTGACCTCCGAGGTCCCCTGATATAAATCGCTTGGGTTACTACCTTTGGAGCCATTTAAAGCAACTTCTATACACAGAAACTCCAAAGAAAAAATATTAAACCGAATTGTAAACGCTTGTGAACTACTTAAGAATGACCGAGATGCTATCAGAAAAAGTGACACGTGGTTTTGTTAAACACACTAAATTGTGGATAAATTATAAAGAAAATAATTTTGAACACCATTTATAAGGTATGGAAATTGGAATAAAAGATTAGCAATGATCAGAAATTAAAATGTTTTTACGAAGAACGTTAATTTTAATAAACAGATATTGCATTTTCTGTCTTATTTTTCCTATGTGTTGATCTAATTAAGAAAAACTTTTGTGTTTGTTTTTAGTCTAGTTTAAATGATTTTCTTCGGAATTAAAATTCTCATTCTCATTAAAAATAAATTAAATTACAAATTTTAGTTCAAAAGTTTGCGTGTTTATTACCCATTTAATAAAGTTAATTCACTTCAAACCTAAACAAAGCATATTTTTTGAGGCCGAGTTTTGCATATTTTGTGTTTGATATCTCAGAAATGGGTGGTCTTATAGGTCTGGGACGTAGTTATTGAAAATCGATGCAAATGTTACGTGAGTAGGTGTTCTTCTGATCGGTACTCGTCTTTCATATTCACGTTTAGCTACACGACTAACGTTTTTCTGACTAAAGGTTTTCCATTGGCAAAACCTTAGACGAAAACGATAACTGCGTACTCTTGATTTGAAATTGTAAATGGCATCTTGTCGTTAAAGAACTGGCGGTCATTTCATCCTGTAGTGTCGGGCTGTTTTGGAGCCTCGCGCAAGGTTTTTTTAAAAAAATTATTAAAAAATATAAAATAAAAAGCAATATAAATAAGAGTATATATTTTTGTGTTCAGAATTAAACGTAGAATTGCACTATATTGTAAAATTAACCATCAAAATTTTCTAATAAACACTTTTTTTTAATCAAATATAAAAATTTACGAAAAATATTTCTTAAATTTGGGGGGGACCATACCTAGCAAATGAAGTTATAGTGAGAATATATTTATAAGTGAGATAGCCATTCTGTGTTAAATTTTATCTAGTTTCAGAAAAACATAAACATTATACACATTTATGAAAGCATCATAAAGCTATAGAACAAAAAGCAGCGATGCGTATAAATTCTGAAAATTGGGTGTACACGTAAGACTTTGGTTTAAAACAAGTTTTGCTAATACATTTATCTATGAATACATGTTATTTTGCATATTTTATTACTTAGAATAAAATAGAATATACAGTAGTAATGAAATAATTACCATAAATTATTTTTTTTAAAGTAAAAAAGTTAAATTTTGCCATTATTCAAAAATTTTGCGAAAAATTTTCATTTAGCAAAATATAAAAATAGTTTTCTAAAGCTTGTACTATATCAAAATTTATAAATTTATGGTTTATAAGTAATAGGAATTATTATGTAGTTATAAAACTATAAATATAACTAAAGATATTGAAAAAAATATAGAATAACCCAAACAGTTATTATATATAACCAAAGAAATTACAGACCAATATATATATTATTGTGAAAACTATCTATTTACCAAAAAATAAATAGTTACTTCAGAGCTAAAGAGTGCTATAAATAACGTTTTAGTAAGTGAAAACAATAACAAACTATGTGAAATGAATTTTAGCCAAGTCATTTTGCCATAGCCTACACAAAGCCGGTAATTTCTCAAACTATTTCAGTAAATAGAAATTGATTTATTCTAAAATATATATGTTTACACTACTACGACATCAAACAACACACTACACATTAAATACGACCACTAAAACACGCGTAAAAACTTACAAATATCCACAGCTCGGCACGAAAGTGATACAGAACGGGCAGCGGCAATATGGCGGTCACAACAAACGGCGCGTCGCGTTTTCTTTTACGTTCAAAATAACAAGCTTGCTACGTCATAACCATAATACAAAGAGGAATAAAACTCATCTGTTCCTTAGCATTTTTCTTCCCGAATCCAATGGTGCATGAATTATATCGATACGTTAGCGGAGTATATTATAAAAAGTAATTATACCAGGGAATGTTTGATCGACAAAACTTTGACGGTTAACACCACAAAAGCGGCATTAACCGACATAATTATGTCGATTAAACAGTTCTAGGGTTAAAACATGAATAAAAATAATACAATAATACACATATACCGCACAAACCAAAGATGATACACAGGTTACTTCACCAGCTGAATTTTTGGACAGCTGTACAAAAACACCTTGTATTCAGTTATTGTTGCAGCAGTGTTGCTAACTCTCGTTTTTGATAAACTAAAAGCATTTCAATTGACGCTGTATTTAAAAAATCTTGTCTCTCAACCTACAATATTTTATAGTGTAACATTTTTATAGCTATTTTACTTGACTCAGAAAAAACGTCTTTATATGTTTTGTTTTAAGAAGAACGTAAAATTCACTATTTATTTATTTAAAATTCGTAATTTATCATTTAATAAACAGATATTGCATTTCCTGTCTTCTTTTTAGTATGTGTTGATTTAAAAATAAATTTTTTAAACTTTGTGTTTGTTTATCATTCGCCTATTTTACATTATTCTCTTTGGAATCAAACTCTCTAAAAGTTTTGGTTTAAAACGTTTGCGTGTTTATTACCCATTTAATGTAGTTTTTCGATACCGAATTTTGTATATTTTCTCTGATATCTCAGAAGTGGTAAATGAGGTCTGACAGGTCTGGGACGTATTTTATTCAATTTTTAAATACATTTTTCATAAAATGGAATAAATTTAACAACTGCGCCATAAAAACATGAGTTTCGCTTTATTTCTATCCTTTCCTACACAATTTGACACTATCTTTTGCTATCCGTAGCTCGCTAAAAAAGTTTTTCCGGACATATGTTTGTATGAACTTTTTCATTATTTTGATGAGAGGAAACCACCTGAGAAGTGTTGTCGGGTTGCTCGTACGACACCTTTTTGAAGTACAGAAATTCGCCTGTATCTTTGCGTACGCGATGTACATCTATATGTACGATAACGCTATTTCCAATAACATTTTTTTTTTTAAGGAGAAGGCGATCCCCTTTTAAGCCTTATTCTGCCCGTCCTCATGGGCCACTGGCCTGTGCGAGGATCTTATCAAACAGAATAAGGGGGAGAGTCGATACAGTACAAGGTCGACAATATGTAACAATATTAGGCTTTATCGAGCTGCCGAACTGCCCATACACCTTTGCCTAATTTTTTAATACATATATTAGTAGAGTTGAACACCATTGCGTGTTATTTACGAGACATATTAAATACATGAAAATTGTTGAATAAGTAAGAAGTTCAAATAAATTTCGAATGAGCTTTCTTTATAAATATGCTATGTTTGATCAACAAATGTTTAAAACGCAAGGAAACAAAGTTTTTCGATAAAATAAATCAAAATATTTATAAAACAAAACACGATTGTATGCAGTGCAGAATAGGACGTGACATTAAAGTTGACACCTGTCATGTCAAGATCCTATATTATCTAAAAGTGCCAATCATTGTATTTGAAATTTTGAAGTCACAAAGGCTTAGTGTCACTTCGTTCCTGAATACTGAGATTTTAACTTAGCAATTCCGTGATGTAGCAAATATTTTAATTGCTTTATTTATTGTTCCATTTTTGATTTAAAAGATTTTTAAATACTGCATTGTTCATGATGTGTGCTGTATGATCACATATTTTTATATCACACCAGGCTTAAACTAGTCTACTAATTTAGTGAATACTCGAATCAAAATTGAACTATTTTAACATTTTTTTTTATAAAAAACTTCCAATTTAAAAAAGCCCTGTCAGCAAGTTTTGTTGCTGTGCACACTACCCCCATGGTTCTTACTATGTCCAATTTACAAGTTCCTCAACTATCCTAACATAACCGTTGTTTATTTAATTTGATTAACTAATAATGTGGTATGTGAGTGAGCCGGGATAAAGATTATTAATAACTTTCTATTAGATTTAATATTCTTAAAACGTAGGATGAAAATGTGATCTGTGAGACAGCAAAACAACGTAATAATTGTATAGTGGATATTTAATTTACACTATTTCCCCCCAATCCATGCCAACAGTGTAAATAACGGAAGATTACAGTACTTAACTGAACAGACACTTTTATAGAATATAAAAGAGGTCGATAGAGAACAGAATAAAGTACGATACAATATTAAAATAATTTTACATTGCATTCACATCCTATCGATTTCTATCTTGTAAAGTATAAATTCATTCCAAGGAGTCTGCCATATAATCCATTATCCATATATAGTATGTTGTCAGCCCTGGATAGTAATTTTCAAAATTCTGTAAAGGTATATAGTTTAAAAAAGTATCCTTAACTTACTAACCTACAATAGTTAAGCATATTTTTATTTCATAATATAACATTCAAAAAACATATTATTTTAAACTATCCCTTCTGTTGATGGAAAAATGACTTTGCTAGCATTTTGCTAGGACTTACAGAAATTAAGAAAGAGGCTTTGTTTGCTGATCACGTATACCATTCTTTGACCTCTGGGTAGGTTTATTCTAAATAAAATTTTATTATATAAACCTTTCCTTTTTAATGAGGAAATCAGGAAACCGTAAGAGGAACATTCTTGGTAATCTGTAGTACCGATACAAGAACAGAACAATCAAATTGTCTTTATTTCCCCACATTTTGCTGAGGTATAATCACAAATATTCAGAGATCTTCCAGTACTATTATGTATTCTACCTACGCACATTTCCAGTTTGTTTTTTAAGTAAAGCCTTGGAATTTTGTGCGGCAAACAACCCTATACTTTATGTTGAAAAAGAGCCTGTATTTAGCTGATCAACCGGTACGAATGATCAACCGATTCGATATATAAGATAAATGAAATTCCTTCCAAACCAAACGTGGAATCATAGCTAATTAGGTTAGTTGTACTTACATAGCTTAGTTATATTAATTTGCTATTTTGAACAGAAAACTGAATACCGTACAAACTCGTGTTAAAGACAACTTCCAATAATTGAAGGATTGATTTAAGATCCTATGCTAAGATTTTGATTTCAGTAGAATAAGCATTATATTACATTCACGAAAACAAGAAAGTTATCGATAATGGATCATGCTGCTTTCTTTATTGCCATTCCATGATCCTGCACCTCCTGCCTTCCAAATGCTACTCCACAATACCGTTTAACTCTGCTAATTAAAGAATGTCAGACCCTCTTAAAGCCCCTAAATAAGGAAATTCCAATTGACCAAATCTACCAGTATCAAAGTGACTCATTCTTTGTAATTTCTTGGTAAGTCGAATGTGACATAGGCTTGACTACGCTTTCTCTCGTTACGCTTAGAGATTTTACCTCTCCCTCGAAGTATGTACAAGTTACCTCTTGAGAGGGAATCTAAATCTTGGCGAAGATAATTATATACCAGGCACCTTTACAGAGTATTAAACATAGTGTGTTTAATAGTACTCTTAAAATATGACAAGGCGTGAGCGCATCATACCGGGTTCAGACAAAAGCTTCCAGTTCGCTGAAGAGAGAATAAGGGTTTATGGCTCGGAACAAAATAATGCAAGTTATGACGCTCCACTGACTCGAGCAGATCTCAGTTAATGGTTGGCACAATGCTCTTAGGTGTTAATTATGTGTAACTCACTCTGCGCAAATGTAATTGCGTAGGATTACTTAAAATCTTAACTGCTTCAATATGATACTATACAATTCTATATAACAAGTACCGACAACTGAATTGCGAGTGTCAATACGAGTAATAAATACGAATAAAAATATCGTGCTTTGGATGGTCTTTTATTAACTTTTATAATCTACATCTGAATATCCTTAACGAGATGAGACTAACGTGGTCCTGAATAAGGCACCATGGTCCCGGCAGTTCTTTAAAACTAAATAAATAAACAATAACTCATAAAAATAAGAAATGTTTTATTTGTTAGAATGATAAATCAGGAGAGCATCTATTATTTGACTTAAGGAGGTCATCCAAATAAAGTACTCCATGCATACTTTCCCTACTCTAATAGATAAACGTAACTGCGAGCAAGCCACATCTCTCCACCTTGTGCGATTCATGTAGTATTTCTTGTCACCTGTGTAGTAAGCAATGAAATTGTCTGCGATGAAAGAGACAGATATGAGATCAGACGAAAAACCCGGCCAGAACAACGATGCTGGAGGTAGTATCTGTCACAGATGATACTATCTCTTCGGATATGCTCTGGTTCAGAATAGCTTACTATCCGAGGTTCCATGAGGAAGCGATAGCTAGATCTCTTTCAGCCTCTTCCAGTCAAAGGATAATGGTACTCTCTATTATTAGGCTAGCAGCAGCCTTTAACACTAAGGGAGCTCCACTGACTCCAACAGTTATTCTCCGCAGTAAACGTTTTGCGGTCAGTGATATTTGCTGCTCCTATACATCCGTGAGGATGTAAGTGCCCAGGTATAAGAAACACATCGGTTTCTGTTATACAGTTTTGGTTTCACTGGCAGATGGAAACCTACTAGTGTGTATAAACATTTTAGTTAAAATAAGAGTAACATTATTATTGATCTTATGTCCATTATTTTGATCTTAATGTACGTGTTTTCCTTTTAATTTCCTTCCAATTTGTGTGTAATTTATTTATTTTTAATTTCAAGAAGAACCTTCTTTTCATTTTATTGTTTTATATAAATATAGATTATCATTTTTGAATGTAAAACAATAATGTAGACTATACTGGGGCTCTGTTTTGCACTAAGAGTATCGCTTATAATTTTATGGTTAGGTGTAATAGAGGACTTGTCCTAACCTCGCAAATTGTATACAGGTATGTATGTTTTTCTTTGTGTTCAATAAATACATTTTTGATTTCATTTCATCTTATCATGCATTTAAAGAGAATAAATATTGACACAACACATCACAAGTACTGTAGTACTTGCTTTACTGTAAATATACCTACTAGAGTAAAAAATAAAAATGGATCTCAAAAGTCACCCTTAGTAACGACGCAATGAAACATTAAAATGATGAACACTTGGATAAAATAAATAAACACCAGAAACATGAGTTTACATGAAGTTAAATAAACTTACAGACGACGTCTTAACTTTTCTGAAAGCGTCGTTTCGTAGAAAGTTCACCTCAGTAAATACCGTAAACACAATTTAGCTCTGGTGGGTTACCGTGACTGTAACGCATGTTGGTAGCTAACAGGATTTAACGTTGTGTGGCCAAGTGAGGCTTTTCCAGTTGGAAAATTAACTTATATAAAATTTATTTGGGTAACATCCCTCTGTAAGTCTAACAGAAATCCTGTAAGGCTTTCAGGAACCACAACTTAGTTCTAAGGAAATATAAATTGCTTAATAAGTTGTTAAAGCACTTCAAAATATTTTAAATTTGATAGATAAGTGCTACAGGTACTTTTATTAAAAGAATGATAAGATTTCTCATATTTTTCATAGTTATTTTAATAAAAATTATAAATACATCGTTTGATATTATATCAAACAATTATACCTGTACATTGTTTGTTATAATTTGTTAGAAACAAACATATAATGACGGCATATGTATACAATCTTTCACATAATTCATCGTCAATAGCAAACTTTAGACAAAAAATATGATTCAAGTTAAACACCAACAAATATAATGAAGTAGCATATAATTATAAAAGCTAAGTAGTATTTGATTTTAATGCAATATTTATTGGTGTGGTTTTTTACTGGAGACATTAAATTAAACTTTTTGTATTTAGTATGACACAATTAAGGCCACCTAATTAGTTTTTACTAACCTGGATTTAAATAAAATAAAAACTTTTAGGGTAAAACTAGACAGCATTTACGTATAATGTGTGTACGTACAAATCCTACTAAATGTGTGGTACTTAAAATTCCTATTTAGAGTAACACTTGAGATTTAAAAGTATTAAACAGAATTGGAGAAAAATAATAAATGGATTTTAATACCTACATATGAATGTATTTAAAATATTTATATAAATGGCTATAACGAATATAATCTTTTTCTACTTTTCTATTAAAAAAATCCTTTGTTTGATACATCTATCAGCATTATCTTCAGAAATAATAATTACAGCCAATTATAGCTAATATCCCTCTCTAAGACGCCAGTAAGACGTGAAAATAGTAGCATTTTAATGTACATTTTGTTAATGATTACCATTAACTAAACTAAAAGTACATTCTCTATAATTTCAGTATAATCCATGCAACTAGTATTGTACAGTAAAAACGCTGTGTGCACATAAAAGGCGTGATTATGGAACTAGAAAGCTTACACAGAGTGAACAGTTGTACAAATATATTTTACGCCCGGCAGGTGCTAAGATAGCGAATTCCCAGTACTTTATCCCTCAGTTACAAAGTTCTGCTTCAATCAACAAATCCTTTGAGCTTATAGTGCATCTTATGTGAACTTTTAGTTCTAACATAAACACTTTTTTAAAAGCCAAAGTTTGTTGTTGCTTGTGCAATTAGTATCTATCAATGGTATTTATTTAAGCCATGTAGATTAAATTTATGCTACTTAAACAAGCTACTGGTATCGTTGTTTCTATCGATTCACTTCCCAAAAAAATATTTTTGTTTACAACAATTTAATTTCGAACAAAAATCTGTTGTAATTGTTTAGAAATGTCATATAAGACAAAAACGGAATTTGTAAATTCATATCAAGACTGTGCTCAAGATTGCTTCCTTATTGAATTTTGCTGCATCGCTCTTTGTATAAGAAGCCCGAGGGAAATTCGAGCTCTTGAGCGAGTCATACTCTGTCCAACTTTTGTTTCTAACAAAGTGGAATGTTTCATTGGATTTCCCTTTGAGTTGCCTACCGGAATTGCAAGTTTACCTTACAATCTGCTGTGTCATATCTCTTTCTGTTGATTTACAAACACATATTTCTGCATGAGTTTCGTAAGAATTTGATTATTTTATTCGGTGATCAAAACTGATTAAAATTTTGTAATTATGTATTAACGTGGATATTGGGCAGACCAAAATGTGTTTGACAGATACAGTTACCAAAGCCTTCCCATCAAAGCTTAATGTAATATATTAAAATAATATAAATATATTGAAAATAAATATTTTATGGGTGTAAAAGAGAAAATTCGCTTGAGCATAAAACAAATTCTTATTTCCATGGCTCGTTTATTAATACATATTCAGGTTTTTCTAAATCACTTTACTACTCGGTTGTTAAAAAAAACTGTTACATTATGAACAAATATTTATATTGTATTACTTTCAGAATAATATTGCACAAAATAATAACATTTATGTTGTTTTCACATTTAAGCGATTCTTCTAGAGTAATTAATTGCTTTCCATACTTTGCTTTTTCTGGCAAACAGTGTTGTGATCTAACAATGTAACGTAACATGGTTTTATTTTAAACGTTATAAAAAACGCACTAATAATAAAAAAATATGAAAATTAATTTATTATTTATTTTAAAATGTATAACGTAACCAAAATTACGCTATAACAAAATGAGCACAAACAATTATTGATTTTTCTTATAAAGCTGTAAACTAAAATGTATACAGTATTTAAAAAATAATATACAGGACAACTTTAATTACACATTTATGCAAGAGGCCTTCATTTTATTCAAATCTGCATGGAATGTCATGGTGTGGATAAGAAAGGAAAGTACCAATATTTTAGAAGCCCTTAACCGAGACATGTACACCAAATTACACCTCATGTTTTGTTGATTTCCGTAAAAGAATTATGCTCGACAATTTGAGATTGCAAACCTATATTAGCTTCATTTTGAAATAAAAAAATGTTTGCACTTTATTTACTGCACTGTACATAAAAAAGGAATTGATATTTTTCTTTGCTAATTACAAGATTTATAGAATTAGAAGTTAATGGAAAGAAAATAGATGATGTTATGTTCTTTAGATATTAATAATTATCTTTTTACTGAAAGCGTAATATAGCAGCATAACAGCATAGTGCTCTGTTTACAATAATCAAATAAAGCTTTATATCATGCGTGTTTAGTTGCTCATTGGCGAAGCCTATCACTAAAGAGTCTGCTATCTGTCTGTCTATCCATCTCAAAAAAGAAGAGATCTGCAGCCTTGATGTTTTTCATAAAGCTTCATTTCTAAACAAGCAACACTTAGTTCAATGCTGGTACATCTCACTCCACGGGATTTGGATGTGCGTTAGTGAATATTTTTACATTGGTCATATGGGTAACCATGATGGCATCGGGAAAATTTCAGAATTAACAAATGTGCAAACAAACTGCATACATTATATATTGATTTGAATATATATGATGTTTATTCATAGAGTAAAACAAAAAATAACAGATTGGAAAGGAATTGTTGTCTGTGACAAGATTTGATTTCAATGCACCCTTGCGTTGTAGCACCTAGCACCGGAACTTCTATTACTTGCATAACCTATAAAACTTAACTGAATGAAAACAGATGTTATTGCATCATGGGACAAGATGTCTCGAAAAAAGATTTCATCTGTAGAATAAATATTGCATGACATATAATTTTGCATAAACAAGAATGTGTTCTATGATCGTGGAAGTCTAACCATGGGATTTGTTTTGAACGTCATGTTTGTGTCCAAATATTTCCTGTATGACTGTCTGTCTGCCTTCCTGCTTGCAGTACATCTCGAGGACTAAATGAGTTATATATTAGAAAATTTGCATGTACCTCAGCGAAGCCTGTTCCTACCCGTGGTGTGGCGCAGAGATTGTACGCAGAGATATGCCCCTTAAAACGATGCGACGCGGGATCCCTGATAAGAGGACATTTCCCTTTGTTCACAACAGGCTTGGAGTACGGAGACAGTGGTAATTATCTACATTTAATATATCAAACTCTTTAATCTGGAATTATATTAAAAAGTTAACGCCTTTAATTAAATTTGACACATATTAAAATAAATATTTTTATTTGCATTCGAGATAAATTTGCATTCGATGAAAAAAAAAAAACAGGTGTCGGACAGATGACGTAATCTAACACTGAATTAACAATAATGTAATCTTCTGTTCCAAT
Organism: Homalodisca vitripennis; assembly: GCF_021130785.1. Classification (NCBI taxonomy): domain Eukaryota; kingdom Metazoa; phylum Arthropoda; class Insecta; order Hemiptera; family Cicadellidae; genus Homalodisca; species Homalodisca vitripennis. Next base: position 125,139,235 of record NC_060211.1, on the reverse strand, counting down.
ATATTATTTTTATTACGTACGATACAAATTAACTTCAGTGTAGTTAATACTGAAATATATTATAAAGTGGATATTTGCAATTACATTTTAGATCAATAGTGGTGTCGGAAACACCCTAAAACCTATTTAAAACAAATAAAAAGAATCAAGGTAATTCGCCGGTCCTATCTACTATTAAGTTATTACTTGGTCGGTAAGTACATACGTGTTATAGATAGAAAATAGGTAAGTGCACTTATGTATGTAGTGCACTAAGCTAGGTACCACCTCGAGGGATGTTTTTCTTTCTTCTCCAGACGGATGGTTTGGCGTCACATCATTTTATTAAAAACATACATTTTGTAATGTATTAAAAAATTGTAATAACTTTGGAGTTGATATATCACGTATTATAAATATTACATAGGGACAGACGATTATATATTATTCGCTTAATTGTTTGGTAATTTCGTCTTTTAGAAGCACGTTTTGTAAATGGCAATTGGCGTGTTAGTCACTGCCTAACCGGCTAGGAAAGTATATGTTACGCTATTGTTTATTCCGCAACTTCAAAACATATTTTACTGCTTTATTAGTAATAATATAGATTTTGCTCTCATATATTATTGTATTAATTGAAAAAATAAATTATAAAAATAATTTTAAAGTTTCCGTGGAACGTTTTAAAATTCTATGTACATAAAAAAAGAAATTTACTATCTAAAATTCAAAGCAAATTACAATTATATTATTGGAATGATTTATTTAAATATGAAGTTTTTTTAAGAAATGGTTATCTACTAAAATCACATTTTTATGTGCTTTAAGACAACATTACTTATTAAAATGAGTTTTATATACTCGTATTGCAATCATCCTGTATATCATGAATGTAAAAGTTTGGGTGTATAATACTTAATTGCACAAATCCAAATGGGCCGAATTGTAAAACATTTGCATATTGTAAATCAATTAGATACAAGAATAAAACATAAGGTTATTAAGACATAAGGTTCATTTCACTACGAAATACCGCCTACAAATACTTCAAAAATAAATAAAAATATATCTACTGTAAAACGGTGGGTAAGTGCTAGTATAATTTCTAAACTTTATCTAGTATTTGATTTAATACCAAATTGCTTTTAAAACAGTCAGTATGGACGGTTTTGGCGTAAATTATGTTATTAAAATGAGAGGGCATCCGTTAAAACGGTTTGATTTAGATTAATATATTGAATATCTATATAAAATTATGTGAAAACAAACAGCATTAATTAATTATGTCCAAACAACCACCGATATTAATGTTTACTAAGTTAATAAACTATGCAAAACATTTTTAAACTTTGGAGTTTAAATAATGAAACTTATCTCTGTCAGCCTTCAAAGGCATTCCAGGTCCTCCCACTATTCTGAGAAAATGCATTACCACTTTTATCACGTTGGACCCAAAGCTCTTTTTCCTCCAAAAGAATTTGCCATGTAAATATTTCGTGGGAATTCAACATTCAGTGAAGATTTCATATACGAGTTTATATAATTTTTGTAAATTTTTCTAAAATGCGTCCTTTAAACATGGGATAAACAGTAAAGAAAATTGCTTAAAATACAAATCTTAATTAATTTAAATCTAATGTGTTAAATCTAGTATTCCAGATGAGTTTATTGGAATTTAATATAGAGATTATATTGCTAATATAAGTAATATTTTTGACGCAGATTTTATACTTTTATAACATTGGACTGTGGAAAAGTACAATAATCCTAGTTTCTGTGTTAAAATTCTGTTTTTATAAAGATACATAAATTTAAATGGCCTGATCCTGAGCCAATATAGTACAGTTAATGATGACACAATTTCCTCACCGACTCACGAAATCCCAGAATACTGATGCTTATGTTAATAAAGATTGATGCAAAGAAAAAAAAACAAAATTATGGTTGCCTGTAAAGTCGGTTTTACGGGCGAAGATTTTACGTGACAACGTCTTTTTCTCGGTAGAATATTTATTGATATGAATATTATTAAATTGCACAATAGGAACAAGGAATGGAATGAAAATAAGAATTGCACAAATTTTAACTATAGAAATATATTTTGTTTACTAAAACATTGTACATAATTTGAAATTAATTAAAATTTGTTATTGTAAATGGTAAAGTTGAATAAAACATTTACTAAAATTGGAATTTGAAATTCTTGCTAAACACAGTTAAATTCTAACTTCGCGCGTGGTGATTGGTCGGTTTAGTTCGTTTGTTTTGGTCGCACTGTTATGACAGGTTAGAGGTTATAATTTGTTATTTTAAATGTTTGACTAGCAATACGCGCTGTTTCTTCTCAATCGACTGAATTACGATTGATTGCAGAGTAATTTAAACTAATAATTTACTTAACACTATCAACATTTGTCAATAGTATGACATAACCTATAAACTCAGTTTTTCTCAACTTTTGTGTCAATCTAACAATTAATCAATCAATCATAGTTTACGATAATGAAATATCATTGTACAATTATTTACCTTTATTGTTGTAGTTGTTGTAAATGACGAATCTAAGCACTCCACATTTTCACGAATAAACATAGTTATCTGCTTTATCCCGTGGGGATCCCGTGCGGCGGACCCACTGGACGGGCATCGTAACGTTACCGGGCGTTACACTTTTTCATGAGTGACTCCGAGCCGCAACCTAATTTAAGACGTTGTCACGTCAAAATTGGAAATATAATGTTCAGTTAATAATTAAATATACGCTGTCCTAGAATATATTTTCTTTAGGGTATAATAAAAAGAGTATAGAGATTATTATCAAATTTGTGAAAAGTAATCACCTACACACATAAAAAATAATTCTTTTATCACATAACTTAATACAAAACTAATTAAGACATTGTGAAAACGTCCAGTTATCTAAGGACAAGTAGACTTCTGGGGGATACTGACATAACTCAGCCAGTGCGTTCTACACTTCCTTCTACACGTAAGGACGACCAGTGTATTTCATGCACATAGGCTAGCAATAATGTGTTCGAATTGTTCCTACCATTTGATGAATGCGAGTAATCTATAAGTGATATGAGTTTTACCTGTTCCTTGCTGAGAATTAATTAATTCCCCTCTATAAATAGTTTTAAAGCATAAGACAAGACAATAGAATTAATTAAGAAAATGCTGTATGATGGTAGAAAATAAAATAAGTAAAAAAATAAGTCTGAGGAATTTTCTTAAATAGTAATAGAGGCATTAAAAGCATTAGTGAATAAGAATTGAGAGATTCTCAATACATGTTTTAATAGGCACGCTTTGTGGTAAGCAACGCGTATAGACTAATTTGTGACTAATGTGAGTGTTAAATTGAGCTGAAGTAAAGCTGAGTTGAGTAAAGTTGAGTTAAACCATCTGGTTTGAATTAAATGAAGTTAGATTGCGGGTTTGTGAACAGCTGAGAAAAGTTAAATCCTGTCGAGTTGATTCTCATTGTATTCATTTGCCTTTGAAATATGTCACGAAAGTGTCAGCAGTGTTAGTTATCCATTTCTCATGCTCTGGTGTGTTTTAAATGATTTTTCAGGCTACATAATTTCTTGCTAGCACATTCCGGAGTGTGTTTGAAAAGACAGCTAAGTGACAGATTACGTTTATGAATAAAATAAAAATGATTTAGTATTAAAAACCTGAAAGGTCAAAGGATTCTCCACTTGCCACTCTTAATAAAAAGATTTTTAGGAACTTTAAACTTGGTACATTATTTCGATTTGCTTCAAATAAGATTAGTTTAGGCAAAAGTTCTAAGAACATGGAATTTAATTATAAAATAATTAAACTAAATTATAGTTAAACATGATTGCAATGAGAAACACGCAAAGTAAAGAAATTAGTAAACATAATAGTGAAGGCCAATTATATATTAGGTTAAAACATATGACAAAGTTACTTTTTTGGATTGGTTAGTTTCGTAAAAAGCTTAAAAAACTGACACGTTGACTCTGGCAGATGTTTTAACGGCGCAGAGGCGTTAAAGTGAGGTGTTGAGTGAAGGTGTTAAAAAAGAAAGAAAAAAATCTGTACTACGGACTTATGACATTTATGTTCTGGTAGGTCCTTCGATATAGTTTTTCTGACGTATCGGTTTATTTATTTAACTTTGAATGGATATGGATAGGGTTTTCAGTGTCCATGACCAAAATGTTGACTTCGAGATTAAAAGAAAGTAAGATTGAATTTAAAAGTATCGTTTAATTGGTGTTCCTTTTGTTCGATAAGTCCATGTGGAGTCTTCTGATGACATTTGAGCACAGATCAGACGCTTAGAGTAAGACATTTTAATGTAGTCTCGTTTTTCTCTTACCATCATAGTTCTGGGATGATCGTTGTTACTGAGATCACGAATGTGACTTCAGTAATGCGTTTGTACTGTACCTCAAGCATTTTATACCATTTCATGTTTATAGAAAATGAAATCGTCCTTACAATGACAAACTCCATTTTTGCTAACGAAGAACAAGTGTGTCTTTTCAAATCTTTTGAAATTGATTTTTTGTTAGTGTTGGATAGTTCAACCAGAATTGTTTACAAAAGTTCATAAAAAAACATGAATTTTATGTATGAAAAATTGTGTTCGCTCGTAAATTTGGTTTAGAGAAAGTATAGAAGGCGGAGGAGGACAAAGTGGAATGTAATGTTGGGTAGTTGATGTTGCCTGTCATTTTACTGAAGTGTCAGATATAAACTTGACTTTATCGAGATTGAAAAACAACTTTGACACTCCGCGGAAACTTTGTCATCGTTCACTTTGTTCCCTTTCAGAGGCTACAAATAGATATTGAAGGGTGTAATAGTAATATTAGGTATATAAAGGTGCAATTAGTTAGTAGTATTTGGTAGTATTAATCTTTTATGGATGAAAATATTCTATACAATTTGATGGAAATTATTCTATACAAAACCAATTCTAGAGCCTACGAAACCAAACCCAATTTACCATATACCGATCACAAAAATAGTCATTTTATATTGTTACAACCCTGACCTTTTATCCCATTAAAGGAGAGAAAAATAATCGTAGTTGTAATTCATAGATTGGAAAATTACAACGTTTTTAATTCTGTACAATAAAAGTTTAGAGTCTATAGAGTCTAATAAAAGTTATAGGCATATCAAATGCACTTGTACACTATCAATTTATTATGTATAAGCCTGTATCGACCCTCTACTAGTTACACATTATATTAGCTAACCGATTTCTCTGTTCTATGTTCTGGGTATATATGGGTTATTACAAACTCGAGTGTACACTTTAACGACTGCTTACAGCGTCTCGTATTCCTGCGCTTGACAGGTCCACGTTATTTACGATGTCCTGGTTTACAGCAGCGGAGTTGTTTATCAAGGGCTCGTGGAAATAATTACGTTTTAGAAATTTTCTTCTAATAAGAAATGTTACATTAGCATAGGAGCTTGATTAATATATATGTTTAATTAACAAATATGTAATATAAAACGGCTAATAACCATTGTTTTTTTATAGTTATCCAGATTCCATCGATACATTTGACGAGAATGTTCCTTACATCAACATATGAAAAGAGGTATCTCTCTTTATTTAGCATCTGTCTGATTTTGCTTGTCACTTAAAATTAGTAAATAATAACGTTTAAGTTATGTGGTAACGTAACCCAAATACTGATTTTTGTTAAGACTGAGAACAAAAAATATATATATTTTAAACAAAGAGCACGTAAAATGTTTTATATAACATTCCACAACACACGTAATGAATAAAAAAAGCCAAGGAGACTCACCCTCAAGAACAAAACTTCTGATACTTAATTTGTTTGAATATAAAATAACAGAGATAATGCAAGATTTGAATTAATGTTGAATAAAATAATTGTCGTTCCATTTTTGAATGAAATTTAATTAATAAAAATATAATGCGTATATTGTATGTTGTAGCTGATATATAAGTTATTTCTATTATAAAAATATAATCGTTTTACGAATATTCTAACTCTGAATTTCTCAAATGAGCAATAAAAAGATGGTTTTAAATACTTCTGAGATAGAATAAGAAGACTTTTAATGTTTTAAAACAGGGAATAATAGAATATTCTGGAATGATTCCTTAGGAACGCAACAGTGATAAAAAACAAAAGGATTAATATATTTTATAAATTTTCCTTATAAAAGTAGCTTTATAAATCAGTAAAATCAGTTTAATAGTATGAGTATAGTTTAGTAGTAATAATAGTACTGTTAACAGTGTTTATAAGATAATGATAAATATAGATATTTTATATTTAAAGCATAATTGTGATTTGGATTTTTCTACCTTAGCTCTTGTAAATAGTGCATTCTTTATTATTATTATTTGTTATATATATTATAATATGTTGAGTGTTTTACTTGCCTAATGAAATATAAAGGGTCAATAGTAAAGCATCTTATTTCACTACATAAAGTAAGGGCTAATAAATCATCTCTAATACTTAACCTGGAGATCTACAGTTCACAGTTGACTTCCTAACAACTACAAATGGCCGGTCAAGCGGTCTACTAGCAAGGACAGGATTGTTCGGCGGTCACCAATCCAAGGAACTGCCACGCTCGATATGTCTTGACTCGGTTATTTTGCGATAAGCACTTTACCTGCAGATTGCATCACTGGTATATATGAACAATCTACGTATCTGTGGAAAGAAAGGAGTATGGTATGACCTAAACGCTTTTATATTTTTGACAAAGATGATTCAGTTCCTGATATTCCATTTCGACCTACTGTGGTACACTCGTTCTCCTATAAAGTTCTGTATGGTCATATAATACCAGGTTAAAATATTGGAATAAGAGTTCGTATACCTTTAGTGGATCGGAATTCAGTTTTAGTCCTTATTTTGGAGTAATGATCTGATAAATACGAGTTTATAACTACGATAAAACTTGTATATATACTGGAAACGCTTCTATATAAACTTTTAAAAATTCTGAGAAGTTTTTACGAAGCATGAAAATAATATGTGATTTATGAGTGTATGAACAGCGTTGCACTTGTATTAAATTTACTCCATGTTGTATGAGTTTTGGGGCTTCTTCAGCCAGTACTGCTTCGGCGAGGTGCAGAGACTGAAGAAAAATCACCCTGACACAGAAAATCGTGTCTTTCAGTTAAACAGTAGGTCTGTACATCTTAACTGGTGCTGATTTCACATTTATTGATGTGTCTGACGGTTGGTTTTAATCGTTTAAAGTTGGTTTTTATAATTTAGTTCTTTTTGATACGATCATATTTTAACCACCACCAAAAAAAAACGATCGATTTATTTCTAAAGGAAACTTTCTTTATTTATTTCAGGGAAACCCCTGATTATGAACTGAAACAATTCAAACTGGCTCTCGGCTTCCTGAAATTTAAAGTAATTAGGCACCTGTTAATATAAATATTTTAAATGTAACACAGGAACACTATAGACAAATAAAGTTCACCAGAAAATTTCAATATTTTATTTTTGTGAACGTTTAAAACTGCTTTAGCTCAAAATACATAAACAGAATACAATCACTCCTGTAAACTCAACTCACAAACAATATCATATATAAGGCGTCATAATAATATAAATGGTGTCTTTTATAAAATGGTTAACATTTTAATCTTGTTCCTATAAATTTGAAACTAAACTTCAAAAATGGGAATTTTTTATTTGTATTAGAAACATATTCATAGAATATGTATTTCAAAACTTTTAAAAACTGCAGTTTATTCAGTATAGTAATGAATTGTTTTCTTATAGAACATTTTGTATTCTACGCTTAGTTAAGATGAAAAAGTAATTATGAAATCTTATAAATATTGGTATTTCTCTTAATAACGGATACCGTATATGAAAGTTATAAGGGTATTCATAAGGAGTTTAAGAAAACTACTGTTTACCTAACATCTAAAATTTTTTGAAATTACAATTTTCTTAAAGATATTTATAAATGTTTATTCAAAATATTATTTCCTTTATAAATACAAGACGTTAGTAGCCGTAAAGTTTTAAAGAAAATAAAAAGCTTTTTTCAGAACATAGTATTTTATTCATACAATTTGAACGAACGAAAACTAAAAAGAATAAAATCTTAATATTATCTTTTTTAGCAAAAATAATAGTAAAATAAAGGGCGTTATAGAAGGAAAATCAAAGTAGACCTTGTTGAAGACCATAGTAAAAAATAATATTAGTTAAAAATTAAAAAAAAAAAATTAAATTTCTCTAAATACAAGGAAGGGTTCCCCAATAAAAGTATGGTGTTAAATTTATAGTTTCTAAGACCACAACTTATTGTGGCCTATTAAAAAAAGACTCACTATTAATTTGTAATTGATCATTGTCTTATTCATTCAATTTGAATCAAACGTTTGATCTCTTCTCATTTTTCACTAAAGTGTGTCGTCAAATACATAAAATTCAATATTATACATTGTGGTACCTTGTGTTCTGCTTGAGTTATATACCCATGGAATGGTGGCATATTAAATTTGGCAAAAACTTACCCAATACATTTTTGCTGTAAAACGGCAATTTAAATGTAATGGAATTTCACCTCAAATTCTTTACAAAATTATTTCAGCGCTCAATTAATTATAAAATATACGTACTGGCATACTTCATGCTAGAAATAGAATGGATGTATCTGCTTCATTACTTTGCAATACAGCTTGTAGCACTAGTGCTGGGAAAAACACTTACAATGAGTGTGTCGGCTTGATAGCCTAGATTAAACTTATATTATGCAAATATATAAGTCTGACAACGTTTCCAATGTAGGCTACTTTAAATTGATGAAGTAATTCGCCCCGAAAACTGAAGTAACTGAGGAATAAAAAAATATTCTGAAAGTCTGTGTATGTATAGTATATGTATACTCAATTATAAATCATAGGAACCTTAATACAATATTTTAAAAATGCCTATAAGAGAAACATACGAGTATACAATTCCTGGAAGAGCAAGATGTCTTACAGCTTCTAATATATAATACAATTATTTAAATGAACGTTAGTGCTGTTATAACAGGAAGTTACGAATAACATATAATGGTAGGTTACAGCTTATCAAACTGGAACAGCAAGAGAGAATAGCGTGTAAGGATCGGCAGAGTCGAGGCGTTACGGTTCGGTAACCTGGAGTCTCCAGGGAGTGTTGAGCCAGTTGCCAGAATTCCCGCAGTGCTGCAACAAGCTGCAATTTACAGTAGGATTTCCGATTGTTTCCTTCTATTTAAATAAACATGTATTATATTCATTAAAGCTTAAAACAAATATAAACTAAATACTTGCCGTCAAAATTGCTGTGATACTGACTACTGGATACGAAAAAAATATTCTGTAAACTGTTTTGACTAGGAGTGTTCAATAGCTGTTCAGCCTAAACAAAGATCGCATTACTAAGTTTTAGTTACTTTTTATTTCAAGTCATGTTAGATAATTAATCTATAATCGACGGAGATTGTTATTCAATTCAGGCAAAGAGTGCAGTTAATTTAATTTCGGCAAGTACCAAGTTATTAAACGTGATTTGCTTATTCTATGCTGAAAAACAAAATTTTGGAAAACTAGAAGTTAGTAATTTTATAGTTAAATAAAAAATATATTTAAATATTTTCCAAATTGTATAAAACGCATTATAAATATCTTTATTGGATTAAAATGTATGTCTTTCTACCTGATTTATAACTCCAGTACTTTCTTAAATTTATATTCGTAACCTAAATTACTTATTAAAAGAATAACACTATAAGTATATTATTTGAGTTTAATACTTTTATTCTCATTGAATTGTTTATATTACTAACAGTATATTTTAAATTAAAGTGTTAAACTAGTTTGATGCATCCATCAAGTCACCAAGAAAATCACCTGAAAATAAAATGTTATAGATAATTTTTAGAGATTTTAATAGTACAGTACTTTTTCCGGGTAGAGCTTATTAGGATAAATCCAGTAATCCCTTATAGGTATCCATCACCAATAATACACTACACTTAAATCCAATAATTCACGGTACACACCAAGAACCAGCAAACAAATCTGTACACTTGAAGCCTTACATCTCAAGTTAACAAAACATTCTATCAGTCTGATCTTTTTAATCAAAACTGGTATAATTTATAATATAAGGTATAATTTCCCAAAGGGTTTCTCTCAAAGCGCCTGTTTACAGTGATTAAAACCGGTAACATAGTTTCTTCTGTCTATTAAAAAGAAACCTTGCTTATCATATCCCCAGATGAACCCGAGAGGGCTTTTCATGCCTTTTTTAGAGTTTCTACCTGACCCACTGTTGAAATTATGGGCACATAACGGTTAGGATAAAAAATGTCTAATTTATGAAAATTAAAAATTTTCTAATTTATTGTTGTATGAGTTATTAAACTCATACAACAATAAATTACCCTCTCAGAAACAAAAACATGAATGTAAAATACATAATTGCCACCTTGAAACATTTTAACACCTAAAGAACTCGTCTGAGCTATGGAAAAATACTGCCCAGTACCACAGACTGGATTTAGTTTAAATTACGGCACAAGCTTTTATGCAGGGTGTTCAAAAAATGGTCACATACTTTTGTGACTGGTAGTAATTAAGATCCCAAACGAAAAACGTTTTGTAAACATAGATAGAGAAATGTGTCGTTTATCAGCTAGCGGCCATGTTGTATTTTCTCATAAAATAAATTATTATCTTTAAAACACCTAAAACTACAGATACTAAACTTTGCAAATATGCTATGACAAATAAGAGGAAAACGTAAATAAATGTGTGATTTGCTTCTATATTAAAAAAATGGCGCCTGTTAGAAAGTCAAATAACAAAGAAAAGAACTAGTGTACTTTAAAAATTATAATTAAAAACGTATTTTTTAATATATATAATAAAAACTTAAAACATTTCAGCTATTTTGCCTTTATATATTGATTTCCAAGGTGTTTTTCCAATGAAATCTGTCAACGCGTAAGCGAGCACGACTTCTTTAAAAGTACGCTTCCACAAGCCTGAAGAATCTCAACTGTGACTTGTTTGATGATCCCGGCTTGTGCAGGCATACCTTCCGGCGAGCTAGGGTAGGTACTAGAACCTAGGGTAGGTACTAGAACCTAGGGTAGGTACTAGAACCTAGGGTAGGTACTAGAACCTAGGGTAGGTACTAGAACCTAGGGTAGGTACTAGAACCTAGGGTAGGTACTAGAACCTAGGGTAGGTACTAGAACCTAGGGTAGGTACTACAACCTAGGGTAGGTACTACAACCTAGGGTAGGTACTACAACCTAGGGTAGGTACTAGAACCTAGGGTAGGTACTACAACCTAGGGTAGGTACTAGAACCTAGGGTAGGTACTACAACCTAGGGTAGGTACTACAACCTAGGGTAGGTACTAGAACGCTAGAGTGCGCTGAAATTAAATCTGGTTACCGATTTTTAACACTGACATGTTCACAATATTATTTATTTCTTTTTGCTGTCGAATAAAATGTCAAGTTTTACAATCCCATACGCACTTAGTATGTTTATAAATGTTTTTGTTGTGATATTTTCCCGTTGCTAAAATGTTTATCCATAAGAAACATTAAAAAAATACTTGATAATTCTCAGACAAATCCGGAGCGACATATCCGTAATCGAACTCAATTGTTGTTTGTGTAGAAATGAAGCTCCATGCAAACTTTTAAAACCTAAAGTCCTTTAGTATTAAAGTATTGTGAGGACATTTATTACGGATATTAACTTATGTTTGTAAATCATACAGACAGAAATGAAATGTTTCCAGCCCCTAGAGAGATAGACTTCGTGAACGCTCAGCTGTAAAAGATTCTGTTTTTGACCTTCTCTTAATTATATTTAATGACAAAAGGGTAGAAATAAAAATATTAATAATCAGATACATATGAATTAATAAACACAATCCATCGCCTTAGTAATTGTATTTTATAAATGAAAAAATTGACAGTTAAATATGGCATGATTTATCAAACGAATAATATTCAGTGCCCAGTGAACTTTAACTAAACGATGTCTCTAGCGTAACACACCGTAGAATTATCACTATAATTACATAGAAAGTTTTAATGTAGCAAAGTAATTAACACTTTCCGAAAGGAAAACTTACAGAGACAATTTAAAGAGTGAGGCAATTACTTTGTCCGTTGACTTAAATTAGTTTTCTGAAACTATAATAACAAAAACTACTAAATAAGTCAAGTTGGGGTTTGTGTCAGCAACAGTAACCTCACGGCCTCTCTACTCCAGGCCAATCTCAGTTTACAAATAAAACCACTTCAGGAGTTCTTAGTTTAATTGATATTGCTTTTTTATCACTCAAAAAAGCCAAACATACAATTTTAAGCTTGTGCGATGTTCACTATATGTCTTTGTTTGAAAGTAGATTGAAACCTGACGAAATCATGTTCAGGAAAAATTTGTATGTGTTTTGAGCATAAATTTTATTCGCTGTCTTGAAATTGGTGTAGCATTTTACACCATACATATACTTGATTCCAAAGTAAGAAAAATCAAGTTCATAATAACTTACTGCATCTTAGATAAATCTCCTATATTCAGAACTAAAATATATAGAGAGAATCTAGAATCTCTCTAAACATTGCAGTTTTGTATAAGTTAGATTAATATAGAGTACAGTAATCTAGAATTCCAAACTCTTAAAATCTTCCATATTGGTATGTAGTCAAACAATAGAATGTGACTATATTGGTGACGTCATCATTTATAGGTGCCTTATTTTTACTTAATTCACCAAAGGCTATATTTTTACTAAAAAAAAAAACAACTCAAAATTAATGACGAAAATTCGGCTTTGTCTACCTTATCATGCATTGGCAATATGTCTGGTTAAATTTCTCTTTTCTCTTACCCTGCCTTGGTTTATTATAAACATCGTAACGACCACTCAGTATTCTCATGCATTCTCGGCTAGGAAATTATACAGTTTGCTATTCTCGAATAAATGTGTCAATGTGTTATAAAATGCTACTGCAATGAAACGATATCGCCTTATACCGTATTGATCTAGCTTCAATACTTAATAAGTCATTTTTCTTATATCAAAATAGACACTACTGTATTAACAAGGTTCCTTAAGATTGTCAGGATTATATTGGTTTCGTCCTTTCCCTTAATTTGGTTATTATACTTTTATCATATATTTTCTGAGTGAATGTAGTATCATATCATGATGTGTGATACATACACAAACATACGTGAGAACTCTCTCAGTGACAATGGCGAGATGGGTTTCCCATTGCCTCGCTTCGTTTTTCTCATCTTGCCGTGCTATGTTATCTTTTATTATAACACCTTTCCCACTTTCATTCTTCATCTTCAGGCAGGATTCATAATGTATTATACACAAAAAAAAAAAAACATGTAAATTAGGATTATAAAGCTGAAACATAATTGCTCATTAGAGTTTTTAGTTTCTGTCACCTTATTAATTTGTATCCTGTATTGTTTATCAGAATACAGTATCATGCCGTGTGCGATACATGAACAAAGGTGCCGATGTGACACCTTCCGCAGTGGGAAATAAGAGATGTGGTTTTCATTACCTCGCCTCGACTCTGTCACATTTCCTTGCATCGTTATTCTTCTCACAACACCTACTAGGCGTGTTTTATACTGCCAGTCAGGACACGGCGATGTGTAATGTTCCATACTTACATATCTAAGTCGCTTTACTGATTACGCACATGAAATAACTTAATAATTACTTAATAACTAGCCGCGACAAATTTCTACGTTTTTCTGCCCGTCTGTCTGTCTGTAAACACTCTAGCAACCATATTTTTAGTCCGATGTTTCCAAATAATAGTGTTTTTATTCAATTATACTGTTGACCCACAAATACAGTAGATTATATTATTAAAATTGATATTCTCTTAGATATTCCATATATTCATGCTAATGAGTAAAACATTTTTAGTTAATAAAATTAAATGGTGGTTGAAAGAGATTTTAATAGTCTTCGATTATAACATAACGTATCCAACACAAGTGTTTAGAAGAAAATATGCTTAAATGTTGTGTGCGTGTATAACAGATATTAATGGACATGTGTATTTCTTTAATTTTATACACACACTGATACATAGCCTATTATGGCTCAATGTTCTTGAATTGTATGATGTACGTTTAAAATCGGAATATTCAACTGTAATAGTGTCAGTGTAATACGTGTTGGGACGAAGCCAGTCAATAAACCAATTACTGACTAAACACTGGTGAAATATCTGTTGGTGAATCCAGGATATTTGTAATATCATCTGTACTGTGTCAGTCTGAGGGAAGAAAAGGGTGACTAGGAAGGTTTTTAACTTAGGTGTGGTAGTACAGATGCTAATTAACAAAATAATTTAATTATTAAAAACAAATGAACAAATATGGCAGTTAAATGGGAATGGAACAACCTGTTCAGCGAATGTGGTGGTCTAATAGTAATTATCTAGTAGATGTAATAAATTAATTGATAAAAGTCCTAAAATAAGTTTTGAAGTAATAATGTAAAGTACTAATCAACTATTAACAAACACAGCAAAAGTAGGTAATTACCTATGAATAGTAATAACGTAAATAAACAGAATATTATAGTTATCACGTATGAATTGTTATAGCGTAAGTAAACAGTCCATTAAATCCTATACACGCGTCGAGAATTATTAGAGGTTACATCAACTCTGCATGTGCGATCAATAGTGTGAAAACTGAACAGACCATACTATATAACAGCTCAGAGGGACTTTTATTAGTGCATTGTTACGATCTTCGAGGAAAGAAGCTAAAAGAATGGTTGCTATGGTCATATATTTTATTACCTTGGCAGGAAACAGAATCATTAAATTTAATAGTGTTTTGCCCAATACAATTTCTTATTGATTTACAGCTCTAGTACATTCTATGTTCTTTATCGCTAAAAGTTAAGGTTGGAGGAGGTTCTATGATCAATATAAAACTAATTTACCTTATTATATATGAGATCTATGTACAGATCTATGTCAATAGAGAAAGTTTTAAATCTTAAACAACAATCTTAAAATTATAATTTTTTGTTTAGAATATACTGTTTAAAACCCCATTTTATTATAACTATTTGCACCAGATATATATTGTATTGTTGTAGTTAATACTTGAAAACAGGAACGAAAGAACGACCGCCTGATTAAAGTTGGTTCCTAATTTTGTAAAATCTAATTAAAATCATATTTAAAAAAATTAGAAATAGTTCCATAGCCAGCTTTGATAAAAACTGAAATAACATGATAATAATATGCTGTCTAGTAATGTTTTTCCTGTTATAAAAGAACAAAACGAGATAGGTGTGGCGAGCGACAAAGGACGGCGATGTAACATCCTCACCTCGGATTTGTCTCTGTTGCAACTTTTACAAATTGTCACGTTTGTTCATGTACATCACGTGGCATGTTGTGTCCTGATATAACATGCAGAATAAACATTTAGTAGTACTAAGTAAGATGTTAACTAAATTATTAGCACAGTTATAGTTATTCACGTTAATTTGTTTGCATCTCGTTTATTTCGCTCACTAAGTCTCTTATTATAAATCAAGCTCAAAAAAGGATATGTTACAGTCTTGTTTTATGAGTTTTGATGGACACAGTATAACAAGGCATAACAAACAAACTGCAGGTGTGTCAGTATCCATGAATCAATACTACTCACACATTGTGAAATTCTGGTGACAGGGACAATGATAGATTATAGCAACCAGATGTTGTCTTACAGACATTGACCCACGAAGATAACAATGTTAATTTTACCACTTTGGATATTATAATTATATAACTGTAAAAGTATCGGCCTGGATGCGACGCAAATGAGTTAAATGATTTATTTAAATTATTTTCCTTGATATATTGTAAAAACTATACTTTTAACACTTCAAACCCTATTATGTGGGCTCCTGTATGAGTGATGTTTAGATTTTCTGTACTTTTTAAAGTTTCATTAAGCATTTTATATTAAAAATAAATTACATTTGTTCAACTATCGATTGTTGATTTACTTTTTATAACCACGTGCAGTCATGTTGCCTTCCATAGAATCTTGCCCCGAGGGATCAGTTTTCATGAAATTTTGTATTTATAGGATTGTAGTTGTGTGTAAGACAACAAATTAAGATATATCTTTCATAATCACTAAGTGAAAGAACATTAAGGCCCAGTATCACACTAGTAACTTGTAACCAAATTGGAAACTAATTTTGTAAACTCTATCCAATTATAAACACAGAAAGAAAATATTATGACGTTTTTAAATATATATGCCATTGTATAATATTATGAGGAGAAAGCTGTGAATTTATAAAAAAGTTCAAAAGCATCCTTTTTTCCACAGTAAGACAGAAAGAGGGAAAAAGAGAATAGCTATTTTAAAGTGCGGAGTTTACACTAATGTAAGCTTTTAAATCTGTGTTTAGACTATTTCACGCATTGCATTTATAATCCAATAGATCTAAATATGTGTGTATCATACAAACATAACAATCACTGTTAGAAAAATTGTAGAATCATAGTTATTTGAGATACCTACCGACAAAAGATGAGAAAGAGGTAATTATTTACACATCACAGAAGATTTATAATGTATATCGATTACGCATTACTATGTTCAAAAGTTTAGTAAAGCGATAATTCAAGATAACAACAAACTGCTGACTTTTAGCTTGATATTGAGTATTTTATGTGCCAAAATATGTACTATGGATATGTCGGTAATTGTTACACGAAATATTACATTTTTCTATATAACTGAATGATTTCATTCAACTAACTATAATGTATACTGTAAATCTTGTCATTTTTTGTTGGGACAGAACATTTATTTTGGTGTAAATTTCAGACTATATTTTAAAACCAAAAGCAAAATTACTGAATTTAGGCCTACTAGTTCGAAGTCAACGGTAGAATAGAATGTTCCTCCGCAAAATCTTTTAGCAGCTGCTTTAGTGGGTCATTATTTTTGATGATCTACTAAAAATGGTTGTGTGCCGTTAGACCTTAAATATTGTAAATTAAACGAAATAATTTATGTTTTTCAATATATTAAATTATTTACTGGAGGTCTTCAGAACAATCTTGTGTTGAATATCTAAAAATTATTCTCTAATAGTAATATAGAAGACAAAATTCCTATTAAACTGTAATGATAAAGAACACGGTATAACACAGTATCTGCATGATTTACTCCACGTTTGGGGTTATGAGGATTGTCAGTAAACTAGTGTAGCCTACATTGCATTGGGTCAGACATAACAAACTGTACTCGAGGAGAAAGCTGTGAACTTGTTTTAGAAAATACATGCTTTTCGGATTGTTTTTTATGTTTAAATAGTCAAATGACTGTATGCACCAAATCCTCAAACTAGAAGTTGTAGATGGAGACACGTTACCAGTCATCAGTTAAATACGGTTCATTCTAAGCTGAAAATGTTCGGTGACGACAAATGTTTTAATCTAATCAATAGTAATTTTTTATACGTTACTAATTGCATTGTACATTTTTTTAAATTCTGTTTTAAGAAAGTTCGGTCAGGGAGAAATTTCTCCTATAATTGTTAACCGTAAGTTGAGATTGAAAAGATAACAGGATGGGAGGTATTTACCACCGGTATGCGTTACAATAGACACTTGATCTACTACCTTTTCAGGCTTCGTGTTTTTTAACGGTACTTCTGTATTGTCTGAACATTGTTCGTTTGAGATTCTCTTGACTTAATGCTAGGCTTCAGGCACATATTTGAGTTTTGACGTTTAAATATTTCTTGACACCTTTTACTTTATTTTTAGCCAAATTTTTAACTTAACGTTTTAATTTTTTTTTAAAAAGAAGTGCGGATATTAATATTTAATAAATCATTCTTTTGATATAAAATGAGTTTATAGCGAAGGTAAGCCTCCGTAAAGCTACTGTCTCATTATTATAGGAATTTTAATTTTATCAAAAAGCTACGCTCTGTAATAAAAAATATTTGTATTTACTTTGCGATGGTTTTTATTACTAAATTTATATATGTAACATAAAATGTGATTTTTATATTGCACGGAACAGGTTACTTGGTTTAAAAAACTACAATTTGTTATTGCGTTATGGCATTACATGCATTATTAAAAGTTATTCCAACGTGTAAAAGTTTATCATACATTCAGGGATTTTATTGGAGTTAAAAATAGTTAAAAAAATAAAACTGTATTAGTATTCCGACTGGAGATCAAAGTTACTCCTAACTTCTTGTTTGAACTTGAAGTTCTAGGGAAGCGTGTCCACTTGCTGATGGTTCTGGAGTCCCGACAAGTCCTAAGCTGCCATAAAAACTTCTTCTTGTATACTCTCCTGTAACTATTGACTTACTAATTCCTTATTTAAATAAAAGAAACATAAATATGACATATAACCTCAAAATTATACCACACAATACAACAACATTCAGCAAAACTATCTAACATAATTAAAGTGCTGGTACGTTATAACTGTCAAGTAACATAGCAACAGAAAAGTTGTGTGATTGGTTATCCAATCAAAAAGTAAAACATTAAATATGTTGGAAGTTTCACAACCCTTACCTAGGCAATCTTTGTTAAACATTTTAATATAATTTTTATGAATTTTCAGACCTCACTATCCTTTTTACATATAGAATTTTCTCAGAAACCATTGGATGTCTGAAAATGTTTACAGATACTATTTTCTTTTATCCTCATCGTCTTCGTTCAATGTTCAATTATTTTATTTAATGTGAATGCTGAGTTTAGATCCATTTTACCTTAAGCTTAGTGCAGCAAAAGAAGTATGACCAGAGGAGAAGAAGTCATTGTACCCATCCTCATCATCTGTTGCCTCTCAACAAGATATGACCTAAACCAGTTTAGTGCATTATACCCGAAACCAAGAAACTTCATCTTTGCAAGCAATAAAGAATGGCTGATTGAGTCAAAAGCCTGGGAGTAGTCAAGCATGACTAGTGAACTACACCGGCCTCCGTCCCGAGTCTCAAACAAGTCACTAAACAAGTTAACCAGTGCAGTACATGTCCCGTGATGTTTCCTGAACCCAGACTGGAGTTTCGGTAGAATATTTTGCTCATCAACAAAATTCGAAATTTGTCTCACAACCAATTTTTCCACTATTTTCGACATGGCTGGTAAGATTGATATGGGTCTAAGATGAGAAACACTTGTTGGTATCTGTGTTTTCGGCAATGGTTTGACTATACTTATCTTCCATGTCTGTGGAAACTCATCTCTTGCCAAGGAAATATTTACAAGGTGGGTAATGGCATCAATAGCATATGGGCTTACTGCTCTTATCATATCAATACCGATGTCGTCTATTCCTACTGCCTTAGAGGTAATTTCATTCATTGCTGACACCACCTCTTTTTGTGAAACTATCCTAAACTTAAACTTGTTAGTTAGTCCTACCCTTTCTGTTCGTATCATAAAACTGCTCCAATGCTTCATCAGGTTCGCAAGACGTGCCCATCTCTGTGAAGTACTTGTTTATATCATTAGTATTCATGTTTGGAGGCAGTTTTTGATCTTTTGACCCCACTATACCATTCTGCCGTAAGCATTTCCAGAAAATACTGGAGTCTCTACAATTGGCCAGTTTATCTTCAAAATATCTCTTCTTTGCCGATCTTATAGCACTATTCAGTGTGTTTCTGACTCTTTTATATTCTGACCAGTTAGCATCATTCTGATTCCTAAGAAACTGCCTCTTCAACCTGGTTTTCAATTTTGTGAGTTCTATAACTTCTCGGGTTCTCCAGGGGGCCTTATTTTTTGTTACTCTTTTAGTAACAATTGGACCATGTTTGTCAAAAATGCTTTTAACGTTGGAAGCTATGAAATATTCTATATCATCAACACCGCTGAGATCACATACTCTATTCCAATCCACTTCAGCAGCCATTGCCAATGTTTCATTCAGATTAAATTTGGAGTAATCTCTGTACCTTATCAACTTAGCCTGAGTCTTCTCTTGTTCGAATCTTAAGTCACAATATATGAGTCTATGGTCTGTTATTCTCAATCCTCGATGATCAATAATACTTGATGTGTCTATAACTCCACACTTTTCTACTTTGGTAGCTTTGTCAGCAATCAGATGATCAATCAGTGTTTCTGAAGTGCTTGTCACTCTAGTCGGCTCACTGATATGCTGTACAACGTTGTGAGACTTAATCAGACGACGAAGGTAGCCAGCAGCACTGCAGGTATTGGACATCAGATCAACGTTGATGTCACCCAAACAGACGTCAGAGTTAACCTCAACAGCCATGTCCACAAAAAAAGACTGGAACAGAGATTTTAGGCAAGTGTAGTTCACATCAGGCGGTCTGTAGACGATGGCAACCCCTAGTTTACACTCTCTCATTCTGACAATAAGCGAAATGTGTTCAATACTAGGGTCAACTTCGGCCAGCTCGACTCGCTCAAATCTAAGACAGTCCTTGATGTAAACGGCAACGCCACCACCAGGCTGCGGACTGCGGTCAGCTCTCAAAAAAGTGTAACCCGGCATCTCGTAACTGAGAGAAGGAGTATAAGGGTCAAGCCATGTCTCAGTGACACCAATGACCTCAAAATCGAAATCTTGCACAAGGGCATGGAGTTCATCAAATCCAGTGTTGAGGGAGCGCATATTGACATGAGCCAATCTAAAATTGCTCCCTCTTACTGCCCGTTTCCCGGAATCGGAGGTGTCTGTGAGTTGGAGATTGAGCTTAGGGGGTATACCGCAGCAGAATGCTCAGTCTCGAGCCTGAGACCAAAGTCCATCACAGCTTCAAAGAGTGCCGCCAGCAGCGCCACACCTCTCCTGTTTAGGTGTCTGCCATCCCGGCCAAGATCTAGCCTCGCAACCCAACAGTTCGCCTCCACAAATGTGACACCAAAGTTGTGACACATTATTTCAAGCTGACTGTTAAAATCAAAAAGAGCTTTGTAGCCAATATCTGATCGAATGAGAACGCTGTTTACAAATATTTTGGAATTTGGAAAATGTTTTTTAGTTGTAGACAGCAAGTCAGCCATACTGTGGAGAGCCTGTTTTTTTGCCACCCGTTGGCCCGTTGTACCCCGGACCCCCCCTGTAACCTCTCCTCAGGTTGTTGGTGCCTACATGAAGATGAATAAAAGACAGATCTTGATTAACATAGTTCAGCAACCTTTCTTTGACATTTACAATACGAGCTCCAGGACAGCATTCTAGCATAGCACCCTTATACACACACTTTAGGCTGGCCTGGCGTACTAGAGAATCACCGATAATAAACATTTTACCTGAACTAGCAGCTACGTTGTCTACAATTTTTTCATTAGGAGCCTCTAAATTGACAGTGCTGTGGGCATCACAACAACCTGAGGCATCACCACCACAGAGATCGTCAGGGCCAAACGCCGAGATCCTTCAGAGGGGTCTCAGAGAGCGTGGCAGGGGAAGGCGTCAGCGTACCAACTGAATAGTTGACCCGCGCCTCCGACCCCGCAATCTGAGCCCTCAAACAAACCAGCTCCGCCTCGAGCACCTCTATGGTAGTCAACAAACACTTTCTTTCTTCACCAAAGCTTCCAATTTTGCTTTATTGTCTACTAATAACTTATCTATATTTCCTACATCTAACTGTACATTTTCCTTAATTCTATCACTTAGAGCTAGATTTTGTTCCGTCAATTCTTTACACTGTTGTTTAAGGCCCATGATGATCTCAGTCGACTCATCCTCCAACAAATTGCACTCCACAGATTTTTCTCTGAAACTGCAGTTGAGAGTCTGCACTCTATTCTCAGCAGCTTCAAGGTCCCTATTACGAGAACTGAGTTCTTTCTCCACGTCACTAATTTGTTTATACTTTACATTAAGCTGGTTCATTATTTTAGTAATATGTGGGACAATGTATTTTATGGCATTCTCACCAAAATTAGTAGATATGGCCTTTAGTTCAATATGAAGATGAGAAGCAATATGAATCACTTCATTATCAATAAAATATAGGCCGTCAGTCATGTTTAGCAGGTCAGAAGATCGAGTTATTATAGGCATGTTATAACGTATTTCTGATTCAGAGACAGATATTAAATGTTAACAAAACAGTTATAAATAACTAATAACTAACAATAAATAAATAGCAGCCAATAAATGTATTAACATTGGTTAGCAAGTCTTATAGTCTCTCAGTACAGTGTTAAATATGGGATTGGTGTAAATTAAACAATGTTATTAGTTTAAAAACTTTCAAGGTTTACAAGCGTATTAGTATTTTATTTAAAATATTTCATTTCCCTTTTCATAGAATCATGCCAATCCCAGTGGATAAAGTAACACAACCATTCTTTTAAGTAAGTATCTCGTTTATTAGAAAACGTACTTACATTATCAATTCATATTTAATTATTGGTTCTAAGCCTCTGTATTTTATATAAATCTATCTAACACACACACACACACACACACACACACACACACACACACACACACACACACACACACACACACACACACACACACACACACACACACACACACACACACACACACACACACACACACACACACACACACACACACACACATATATATATATGTATATATATGTGTGTGTATATATATTAGATAGATTTAATAAATTTATAAATATATATATATATAATATATATATATATATATATGTATAAAGTATATATTATACAATTAACATTAAGATGTTATCAACGGAAATAATGTATAGCAATATACCTTATGGGATACTTACAAACTTTAAGTGCTACAAAAGTGATAAATATATAGATATAATAATGGAATGATATAATCATGCTTTTATTGTTTACTGTTAATGTTATAAAGTAATGTTAGTTTACTCGTATATTTAATAAATTGTCTGAAAATGTACTACTTCTCAACTGTACCGAATAGTGAGTACTTAATTTAAATTAGTTGGATTGGATTGTGTTGGATTTGGATCAGTTTGGATTGTGTTATTTTACCAGGAAATTGGCAAGGAATTATAAGCTGTATTGTAGGATTTCAAATAGTTATGAGGAAATAAAAAATTAACACAATACTGACTCTAATCTATGAAAATATTCCTTAAAATAAAATTATTCGTTTTACAAGTTAAATAAGATTTATATGGTTATTTGACTTTTGGAAATAATGTTACTATTGAATATTTTTATTCTAATATAAAACATACCAAATAAAACAAGAAATATTATGTGAATAAATTACGCTCAAAATGTGTCCAAACTTGAAAATTTGATTGATACCTAATTTTTGTTCGAACAGTCGATGATCGATGAATGATGAAGTGGAGGAATGCTGAACATGTTTGCCAAAGCTCTGTATCTGATAGACATGAAAATAAGTTCTAATAACTTATCGATTCTAGAAATAATTCAGTGAGTGGGCAGAATATGCCTGTAAAGTTATTTTACGAGGAGCAGAATAGAATGGCAGCCACAACATTCTGCTCAGCAAACAAGCGTCACAAACTCGCATTCCGTCACATTACATATCTGGAATGTAGACATGACACAGCTACTGCGTGTGATATGTTGAATGAATGTATGTTTACAAGAATAAAAAATTCTGAGAAATTTCTAATCATATTTAAATTGAAATATTTCAGTAAGAAATGTTCCTTATTGAATCTAGCCTTTTGAACTTCTACGTCTTTTTGTTCTAACATGAGCATTCACTCATTGTTTCATATTTGTACTTTAACACAATTCAGTTGTTTTCTTTATTTTTTTTAGTATACCGTGTGTTCCAAATTTTATGCACACTGAAGGAATATTGGAAAGTGTACAGCAAAGATAAAGGACGAAGTGGCGCGTAATAACAGGTCCAACAAATGAATGTGGTTAATTAATTATTTGTTGCGTCGTTCACTCGTTGCGCTCAAAAAACTGTTTTTAGTCAAAATCTTCAAATTGTTACGGTTCCGTTATTAGCACCTATATTGTAAAATTTTGTACATGATATCTGCTTGAAATTTATTCTAGTTTTTAAATATTATAATGAAAGTTTTTAAGACCAGCAAGCACGGGTTATGGCGTTTGAGTACATTTTTAAAAATCCAACGACCCATTTTTCACCTAATTAAAAGAAAGTAAACATCTTTCTGATTGTGAAACTACCATATGTGTTACACTTTTCTTATGGTTTTTATCAAATAAATAATAAAACCCGTCTTTTGTTTAGTCGTTTGAAGAGAAAGTTAAATATATTAGTCGGAAGGTTGGTAAATCTGACTTATAATCTAATATTTTACATTTATACATCGTTTAACAGGTGATCATAAAATCTTATAAGTTTACCAACCCTTTAATTATTGGAAGAAAAAAATCTCTTTCATTAAAAAATGAATGGTATGTTTCGTAACAGCTGAGCCCAACAACAATTTAGTGTAGTGCAATATCAGGTGATCAGTCACCTACATCTACATCTATTTACATCCGGGGATGGAAGGACGGCATAAGGTAGAAAAGGTGCACTTTATGAGGATAGATGCCAACTCACCGATGTTGATATTCATTTTTGTCTCGTTTAATCCGAGGGGAGGCTTCCAGCTCGTCCAGGGCTGCAGTGGGATCCACGGAAGAACGGGTCACTTTCACCGAGAATCGTCACAGGTATCGTGGTAGGAACAAGTTTAGAGAGGAACCATCACGTGACCAAAGAGGTGGACCACCACGGCCGGACCAGGTCACCTCTCAATATGAGAAAGAGGACATCGGGACCCAAGACGGTCCAAATTACTCTACCCACGAGTAAAACAAGTGCAATACTTTGTGAGTGACCGCGACCATATCTCCAGAACGGCTCCGACGATACAGCTGAATGCTTGAGAGTCAATTCTTTCAAAATTTGGCAAACATATTTTCCTCCTTCAATTAAGTTATTGAGAAGTATTCTTTCAACTCCACAACTACATTACGATGTAGATCTCCACCGTAGTGTTACTGATTTTTTTTGTATCACCGAACAATAATAAACGTCCAAAAGTAATCTTGTAACCTTTCCAGCCTGTCCATTACAAAATCAAACTTTAAACAAAGACTTCGTTTCGTGTTTAATTTATCCACTAAAGAACAAACCCGAGAACGCATGATTTTGTGTTAAGTTAGTAGCACGAAATTAGCTCTAAATAATTGCTGGTGTGGCAATGAAAAATTACCTGTACGTTTAGTTGGTTGCACGCAAAGGTTAACTTCCCCAAGCTGGCCTATTGTTATGGAAGTTTTTATTATAAATATTAATGTTTTTAGTAAAAGAGCATTGTAGTTAAACCTCAAATATCGTGTACATATATTACGTATTCACGAATTCTTATTTATTTATTCATTATGTTTTTTTTTTCAAAAGAAGTTGTCGCTTTGTGACTGCAAGTTGGATCATATACTACTCCACCTATATTTATATACTGAGCTTCTAGGCAAAGAGATGATAACTCTCTACTAGTTATACTCGTTTTCTGCTGTGTATGCTTCATGGAAGTCTCCAGGCTTTAATATAAAAGACATTTTTATTTCTTCCACAATTTTAATTATTAAAAGCAAGAAAGAAAAATCTCTTTTATATTTATACTGGTATTAATTTATACGGACTGGAGTTACGTCATGTCGGCCCGTTATTAGCAATTATCTAATTTCATAGCTTACTAGACAAATATTTAATTCTATAAACTAGGTGGTTAAGTTGCGTAAAGCAAAAGATAAATAAGTTTAAAATTCAGGTAGAAAATATAAGAAGTTAAAAAACAAAGTTCTATAACTCTATGAAATAGTTTTGAACATTTACAGGAACTGACTGGCAGAATAAACAGAATAAACATATTTTTATGTATACCTATATTATATTATCAGCTCTATTCTAAGTATGTATCGAAATTTACCAGTGTTGATTGGTAAAATAATTCATATAGTACGAAATAAAATTAAATGGTATGCAAATACCCTCAGCGCTCACTTGGGGAGCTACTATAACTTGTTTAATTTGTTCCCCAGGATCAGTAACAAAGGATTGTCACTCATGCTGTTAGCGCTATAACGGTTGAACTTTAAAAACGCAGTAAGGATGAAAAATTTAACTTTTACTGAACACTATAAATTTAAAATTTTAGTTAATGAAAAATGTAAATTGAACCATTGGCAAGTGACAAATCATTGTTCTCCTCATTTTCGTTACAGCCCAATTTGAAAGTCTATTGTTGTGGTTAAACATTATTATTTAGTAGCAAATTTCTACCCACCAAGATTTTATTGTTGTAACGTTTATATTTATTAGTAAGTTGCATTCAGTCAAGGATAATAATAATTTTGTAACGAATCATTATGTTCATCACTTTCCTTTTTCTAAATAAAGAATATAACTGTGAAGAGCATTTTAATAAAACATAGATTTGGATTTAAATTAAAAGGGGATATAGAGGTATATTAAACCACAGAATGTCAAAGCAGTATCGACAGAAGGAGCCTGACTACCCCAAGAGTTTCTAGCGAGACCTAAGAGTTTCTGCCAATACTGCTGTCGAATTCATCACCTGGCTGTGAGATACCTAATAGGGTTCTCCCCTAACATCAAGCCTCTCAAAATCGAAAATAATGTGTCAGGCAGTTTTCTGCGACTGGTTACATAGTCTACACCTAGGCTCTTCAGAAGGATGTGCTAAGGTGCGCCAGTGTTTCCTGAACTAACCATATCTAGTAATAAGGAAAGGTACCTGTATCAGAAAATCGATGTTTAGCTTCATCAGCCAGTTCGTGAAAATGATTGCACAGAGAAACTCTGCCCTTTCCTAATGGCTAGGTAAGCATTTGATTTGCTTATACCACAAGTGGACTCAGCTCCATGAAATTGCTACGTTATGTTTTTTTTTAGTTCAAGCCGCTTTCCTCGCCAGCCCCGAGTCGCGGTTCATTTGACTATTGAGAGCCGGGATGTGAATAGTTACAATGATTCAATTTTCACATTGCCTCTCGGCAAATGTTCCAAGGGAAATTGCAGTAAAGCAAAACAAAGCTATACTCCACAGGTTACTTCACTATTTACAAACGGTACATCACCCCACGCACAAACTTGCAATTTACCCTTGAAATACCTACTTAAAAAAAAAAAAAAAAAAAAAAACACACATACACACATATTTATTATTGTTTAAATCTTTATGCTTAGAATGTGAATGCTTTGGCTTAGAGGCCGCACCACAGCTGCGGCATTAGCAGACAATTGTTAGTATCTGATTCTGGTTTAAGGTGAGTGAATTAGGCAACCTATGTAAAGGAAATCAAAATTCTAACGGAGTTCCGTAATTCATAAAAAAGTATCCAAACAATATAAAAAATATAATTACAACGTCACTACTGAATAATAAGTCCGATTCCGACAGCAAATCAATCAAATGCCAAACTACTGTTTAAAGTACTATATTAAATTACGTATTAAGGAAACATTTGTCAGCTTAATGTTTTTAGTATAATACAATTAAATATTATTCAACCATAACGTCAGTTTTTATTAGCCTATGTTTCATTGAGGCATGACTACAGAACAGTTACTTACAAGACTGCCTGCAATGTCGGAGTCTAAAACACGCAAATATGTAGCGTTTAAGTGTGAAAGAGAGCAGTCCAAATTACTGCAGCATAAATCAAGTCTCACGCGACGTCACTGCCTGCAGGTGCGTGAATGACATCTCATTCCATTAGTGACTATTTATTATGCTGCAGTCTCGTTTGTGGACTTTTACTTTTCTTGATATTTTCTGAGTACACGGTCATCGGTTCTGGTATACTTAACAGTTATTGTCTATATTAATCTAAAAGTATTCTGATATCTGAAAGTTACTAAAATATACATTTGTGATACCATGAACAAAGCTATATATTTCGTATTTCACAGTTAACCTAAAATAACAATTGACGACACATTAAAAGTTTTGAGGGTTAATTCATACAAAAGAGTTGCTGGTGTTGAAACGTTGTATTGGGTTACAAGAAAAATTGAGATTCCGAAACTTTCCATCTTGAAACTCTTACAAATATAAGCACAGACATGTTTCGGTAAGCATTTCAGAAATCGGTATACATTTTATATGTTTATGTTTATTGGGTCAATCCCATATGGGAATATAATAGTTTGGTATTTTTAAACTTTTCATTTGATAATACTGTGCGTAATATCCTTAAGATTTCGTAATTTTAGGTAACCTCAAGCTTTACAGCATTATTTTACTTTTTAAAACGGCCAATAACTTTCTAAACTGTTTATTGTTTTCATTGATTAGGATATGAGGTAGGTCCAGTTCACAGGAATTGCTGTTATTGTTCTATCCTTAAACCGTTGTATAGGCATCATCTTGAAATCGTCAAATTGAAAGATAACAATTTGAGTGAGGGCGATTATTTTTCACACATTTGTATCTACAAAGTGGCGCAATTTTCAAGTTTATCAAAACCAAAATAATTGGTGGACACATTCACTTGACATGTTATTGACGGTTACATTGAAATCCCTTATGTTTGTTTCTTCTTCTTTGCCTTTATCAAAGTTTGGAAGTAACTTCAAGAATGTTGAGATCGTTTATTCGCTCGCAATTGCTTCATTTCGGCGATATAAGGACAAGTTTTAGTTGACAAAGGAAGTTTTCTCGTATTACTTCAGATTTTACAGAATAAATAAATATATAAATCAGAATAGAACATTTCAGCTGATTCTAAAAATTTATATGTTTACTTTTAACTCTTAGCTTATACACACTTTTTGTATCCTTTTTGAAAACGACAATATTAGTCGAAATATTAAAGGATTTATGTGAAGTCTTTTTATTGTTTAAAGAAGCCTCTGCGCATGTATTTATATATACAAATTTAAATATTTGATCTTTAGTAAATAAGTTTATTAATTAGTTTTATCCACGTGATGTTGCTCTAATTACATGTTGAATATCTATTAAATTATTAAAAGTACAATTAACTTCTACATAAATATTGTATGAAAACAATGATTGGTATTAAATACGTTAGGCAATATAAAAACGTATTAATTTTTAAATCATCTATTCGATATTACATTATTTATGATATTGTTTGAAACACTACAGCACTTTATTTTAGTTATGTATATTTTATAAAATATGATTTAGTGTATTAATGTGTAGTTGGAACCCTACTAAGTGTTATTCTGCTAATTTACATTTATCATCTGCACATTATATTTTAAGACGCGTTTTTTAAAACCCTTAAAAATGATAATATTAATAATAATTTAACTTTTTTACACGTGTTTAAGCTTTAAAATGGATATGCAAAGAATGCAAAGTACATTTGCGGAGAAAATTGGAAAAAATAACACAAACTGGCATTATCATTTTATTATTGTTCTTTTAAATGAAAAAAAAAAAAAAAAAAAAAACTGTAGTAACTTCTAATGTAAACATTTTATTCTTGTTTTCATTACTTGCTAGGAGCATTCATTAGGTTTACATCAATAAGGAGAGATTTTCCAACCTTTACCAATGAATAATACAAACCTATAAGCTACGCCATGAAGAGGGCAAAGTAAAGTTACAAACAAAGAAGAATGGAAGGCAAATAAATAGAAACAAGAAACGCGAGTTACATTCATTAACCGTGTCTTTATTTTGGAGACTTACAGTGCTAATGTGTTTTCAAGTAAATTTATGTTTTATGTAATAATAAAACTGATTTATTTTCAATTTATAACAAAACCTCCAAAATTATAGTCCATAAAATTAATGCTGTCGCTATAACTATTTCCCTGTCATTTCAGAAGCGATGAAAGATTTGAAAATTTCACAGGTTTTTGCAAAACGTTAGATTTATGTTTCTGCAGTGACTCTGCAATGATACAACTCACTCTCTGTCTCATACGTAGAGCCTTGTTTGTGAATATATGCCTTTGTACCCAGGGTTTCTCTGTTTATGAAGGAAAGCCGGTTTATGCAGATGAGAGGGTTGTGTCCTCGGTGATTAAGTCCGTCGCCGCACTGACACCTCCAATCAGACTGACTCTGCATTAATACAGCTCACTCGCTATGGCCTTCTGTATACAGCCTTTGCGAGAAATCTGAGATTTTTTATATTCATACCACTCTTGGTAAACTGTGGTCAGGCGTAATTTTGTCATATATAATTTGATATACACTCCTATTAATCGTGTTCTCACGTCGTCTACAAATTATAATATTATTTAAATACTGTTTAAGGATTAAAACATATAAATAGTGCGTACCATGGAACTGTATTAGGTCACTAAGTATTTATGAATATGTTTTGCTTATGGGAACTTCAGTGCTAAAGAAGTAGTCGTTTTAGTTTAACATGATTATGATTAAAAATCAGTAATTGTCTTTTGTCTTTTTATACTTTCGAGTCTAAGTGTATTTTATACTTATGCAGCGTCATAAAATAAATACTTTTGCTTCTTTAATACTTATAATGTATCAAATAACTTAAAAATAGTTTTTTCTGGTTTATTGATTACGTTTCATAAAAATTTTATATCGTATAGACTGTCATATTTACTAATTTCCTTCAAATTTTTAAACATCACATGGAATTAAAGAATAAAGAAAGAAAAAAATTGAAAATGATTATTTTTATGTAAACTTAAGTTAACAATTAACAAGTCCACGATATGTATTATTTCTCAAACGGTTATTAGAAAACAGACCAAACTCAGTACACTTTGGAGACACATCTTTTAAATAGTTATTTATAAAGTGGAAACTGTATTGGGACCTTCGTAAGCAATGCTCCCATAATAGAGATATATCATATCCTATACAATTATCTTTCCGATGTAGACAGAATTATGTTTTTCTGTGTTGAATGTCTAATTATTCCAACAAAAATAAATAAAACTAAATAGGTTAGGTGCACCAATATAAACAATGATTAATAACTATTTTTACATGTATGGAAACGAACAAGTTTGCCAATTTAACATAGTCAATGTTTATTCTTTATGACAAAATTCAAGAAACATACTGATGATTCCGTACTAAAAGGACTGCAGTTACTGCACTTTCTACATAATTTGCAAGAAACGGTGGATCTTTTTTTACATAAAAGCATAGAGCTATCTTTAGATGTTCGGTTTCCATATTTAACATTTTATTGATAATGGCTAAACCCTTCTCCTCAGGGACCTATAATGTATTGATTAGTGATCAAAACCTGACCCATGAAGAAATGTAGAATATCTAAATCTTAGGTATCTCACTTCTCAAAGAATTTCGAATAAGGCATTTCCTCAATCTCTGTGACGGTTAATGCTTATATTTGAAACCTCCCATGAAGCAAGACTATGGGTGTAGAGAAACTTGTGTGTCATTTTCGAGGTGCCAACTTTAGTTGTCCCTCGTGGCCAGTAGTGGCGCAAGACCCTTCTGGAATTGGGGTGGAACCCAACCTTGTTAATGCCTCAGAAGTACATAAAAAAATACAACTTCTGGGACAGTAATTTTACTACAACATTTCTGAAACGTCACGATAGGCTTATCAAATAGGAAATGTATTAACAATATCTTTACTCTAGCTCTTAACAGAACGCGAACAATAAGACGGCTTGTTCTGCTACTTATAATCAGTTTCCCTCTTCTCTTGCTGTTTCTGTTGATTATCTAGAAAAATGCTGATGTCAAAGAGAATAGTGATGAGAAGGACCCTTTTCTTCTTCTAACCTATGATTCAACACAAATCAACCACAGAACACACACCACAGAGTTTTGCTTTCCTAATCTAGTACAATACAGGAATTGGACAGGATCAGTTCGTTATGATACAGTGATGTCTTGAGTTTAATTTTGTATCAAGACTCCTTCTGGCTTTTTTTTCAACTAACTATCAACAGCTAACAGGAATTCTCTTATTATAAGAGGGAAAATAGCCGAGAGTAAATAAGTTACTATTGTGACTTGTAACGGGCGCAGTTCAGGTCATGTTTCAATGAGAAACAGAAATGTCTTTTGAAATTAACAGTCTTACTCGAGAAACTATTCGATGGTGTCCTGCATATCATGGAAAGTTCATGTGTGCATTGCTGCAATGGAGCTGCAGAGCTTTTAGGATTACAGAGTTCATGATAAAAATAAAATAAAAGTAGATCCAATCCGATTGAAACATAAAAACGTGGCAGAATAACGCTCACATTAAAAAACTTTAAACAAAACTACTGAAAGTACTTAATTATAAACAAGGTTGTCTAAAACAATGGTTTTTTTCTCACCAAAACCTTTAGATCCAAACTTAGTGAAACAACTTCAACGCTACCCCGTAACAACAATGATACACTTCGAACACTTTAAGGTTCTTATTTTTCTAAACACTTTTTAACGTTTTTTATAAAGTAAACAGCTTTTAAATATTTAAAAGGTGGAGAACAAAAAATTATGAGATTTTTTAGTTTAATAACTATTTAAAGTATAAAAAAAACTAAAAATATTTGTGCTTATTAATCATATCTGTAATAAGAGACAAACATGTTCCATAAACTTACGAAAATAATTCCATTTGTTCACACATCCAAGGTTTTAACGTATGAAATAAGGAATTTATTTCATCAATTAAGTATAACAAATGTTATTAAAAACAAATATAGTTAGGAGTAAATATAAACTTGACCAGATTGACTTATTTTTTTGTTAGTACTCGAGAATTCTTTGATTATTCAGAAAAACGTATTCTGAATAATAGTTAAATTCAGGAACTTAGAAACTGAATGTTATTGTGCACCGTTTCGGGAGTAAAAGAAATGTATCTTCGAGGAGGCAAAACACAGACAGTGATATATTAGGCCATCACCCTGACAGACTAGCCTTACTCGACTCCCTTTGTTGTGCAGTTCGGCCATAAATTGGTAACTGTTCTTGAAGTAAAACCTATTGATTGAACTTACAGTTTGAAGAAAGCACAAATGAGTTACTTTCAAAAATGTTTCACACTTTAATGTGACGGATAACAATTTATATTGAAATCGGATTTTTATTTTTCAGTTGAATTATTATGTTTCCAAGGACTTATATAAAATATTTCCTGAGTTCTTATCACTATTCTGTAATTTTATAAGTGGCTAGTTTGTGAAACAAAATATTCGTAAAAACACTTATGATTAGAGGAAGGGGAAGGGGAATCGCTTTTATTGAGTTTTAGTTTCTTTAATTCACTTAAAATAAACGTAAATAAACAAAACAATAAACTTATTCTATTGATTTTAACACTCCCTTGATTTTAATTCCCTCTCGTATGTATAACAAATACAATGTCCTTTTATTTGTTATTTTCCTTTTTTTAAATTGGTAGTTCGAGACGTACTTTTTGTATATGCAGATGTAAAAAAACTACTGTATAAGTTGTTAAACGCACATAAAATGTTTAGATAAAATTATTTATCTTTAAAAAAATTGATTTATTTAACACGTTGTCGTTAGATACGAGTTATGTACCGACTCTAGGGCAAGAGTAGTCTAGAAGAACGTCCAACGCAGTCAATGAGTTAAAGTAGAATTTGCTAGAAACGTTCGTTAAACATCATTGATTAAAAATATAATCATACTACTTCAGTTATTAGTTATTAAGTTCCCTAAAGCTAAACTGATTTAAAAAAAATATTAAGTGATAAAAAAAAAACAGTTTTCGAAAAAATATAATTCTATTTTAAATTATTAAAACTTTAAAAGGAAACATTATCATTTGAAGACAATGTGCGAACAAAATTAATTGGGAATAATGGGAGTCCATTGAATTGTTCATAATTAAATACGGCCTCAGTATAGTTTATTAGAGGGGTATAAATGTGAATGGTTTCTGTTCACTCTCAATGGCGTATACAGAAGACTATAGTGAGTGGAGTGCATCAATGCAAGAGTAAGCCTGAGCGGAGGTGTCACAGTGGCAGGGGTTTTATTACCGGGGACTTAACACACTGGTCATCATAAAACGGCTTTTCTTAATCAACAGAAAACCTCTAAGTATAAAGTATTATATTTACAAGGCTGTATACTGCAATGACTGCAGTGAGTGGAGTGCATCAATCGAAGAATCAATATGATTTGAGGTGTCAGAACGTCGGGGGACTTTGTCACTGGGGATATAAGCATCTTATAGATAAATCGGAGTTCTTTCTTAAAGACAGGTCATCTAGGTACAAATGTTTCTATTTCCCACAATAACTGTATATAGAATGTAGAGGTGGGTCAATGCAGAGTCAGTCTGATTGGTGGCGTTAGGGCGGTGGGGGACTTCATCACTGGTTTATTGTGTGGAGTTATTAAAATTAATATTACCTTAATGAAAACAAGTAAAAAAAGCGTGTAAAAAATATAAAGAAAACTGTTGAATAAAGAAATGACGCCACACACCGGATACTTGTTCACCTGTCACACGCACTGCACAGTATGGCTGAGATGTCTCGTCGTCCCAAAGAATGCCACAGAGTCGACACACTCTAAGTAGACACATTTACAGTTAAAAGCAGAAAAGGAGTGCAAAGACAATTCCCACCAAGCGTCACAGTAATCGGGGGAGGGAAGGGGCAAGGAGTTATTAGGGTAAACCATATCTGTCCAGGGTAGTGAAATATATGTTCTGCTCAAAAAGAGCAACGAGATCGAGACCCACACGCACCACAATACACTGAGGGATGTCACCAGGGCAGCGACGCGGCGACGTTTGTAAGCTAACTTGATGTCACTATAATACAGAGTGATATCTGAAATTGCCTCTGCAAATGAGGAGAAATCAACCGATTATATGTTATCGTCAAAACTTTCAGTGCAGAAAGCCAATTGAGAATTATAGATACAAATTATAACCATAAAGCAAACTAATCTAACAATGAAAGTATATTTTATACTAAAAAAAAAAAAAAAAAACAGTTGTAAATATTATACAGTCGAGGGCACAACCTGCTTATCTGCTTAAACCAGCTTTCCTTCATGAACAGAGAGAACTTTAGGTAATCAGGTTTGTATTTAAAACCAAAACATTTCAAAAGGCTAAAGTTTTTGAAGAATTCAGTCTGATTGGAGGTGTCTGATCGGCAGGGGACTTTATCATTGGGCACAACCCGCTCATCTGCACAAACCAGATATCATTCATAAACATATAACTTCTAGGTACAAAGATTTCTATTTACAAGCATACCAGTTCAGTAGCATATAGTTTGTGGAGTACATCAATGCAAATTCAGTCTGATTGGAGGTGTCTGAGCGGCAGGGGACTTTATCACCGAGGCATAACTCTCTTATCTGCATAAACCAGCTTTCCTTCATAAACATTTAACCTTTAGGTACAAAGGTTTATATTTACAACCATGCCAGCATGGATTATATCAATGCAAATTCAGCCTGCATCTTGATTATAGTCGTTTATATTAAAAATCTGTTCTATATTTTAATACCTTTCTTAGTATGAATTTCTAAATATTCCCATTGATTAGCCTCTAACAGGATCGTAATTACAAACGTCATCGTTCGGCCAAATTTTGGCAGGGCCATTAGATATAAAGTATAAATAGTGCACAAATAAAAATTCTATTATACGAGTAGTTAACTGCACCAGACTTGAAAACCATTGGATTATAAAAGAGGGCCAAAGAAAAGATTACACAATTTATTTATAATCCATCCTATCATTATACGACCCAATCCCGCCTCCCTGCAAATCTCGAGGACTTCCTAATGACCCCAAGCCCTATCTCGTTTTGTTTATTTTATATATACCCATGGATTTGCACGCAATTTGATCTTGAAAAATAGGGAGACTATGTGATGTTAACCTAAACCATACTCCTTTAGCCTGAATAATATTCCCTGTTCATCAGGTGCTTGAATAACCTATAAATGGTTTTTGCACGTTGACTCGTAGTTTTTAAGATAAATTATTTTAAAATGACATCTTCAGTGTTTTTTATCCTCTATTTAAGGTATTCTTCTCAGTGTTTGGTTATTTTAATTGTTATTTTTTCTGACTGCATATTAATCTGAAATTTGAACATGACAAGATTTATTGTATATTAGATTGTTCAATTCTAGTCAATAAAGTTCTTAATCTTACGTAATGTGTAGTCATTTCCTGGGTTTGTTCATAGAAAGAAATGTTATTGCTCATTTATGTTGTTTTAATCTTTCGAGTTAGTTAATTTCCTTTTATTTTATGTGAAATTTAAACCTTCGAGATGTTACAAAAAACATGTATGACGCTATAAAACATTATTCTAACATTATAACATATTATTGTTAGTAAATTAATAATTTTATTTCACATGAAAATTACTCATAATTGGCTGAGCGATAGTAAACTCTATTATTCAATATACTGTAACCTGAATGACGTCTCTGCATATTTATTGAGAACGATTAAGCTCTATAGGTCAAAGTCTATACTCGACATTTTGCACGAAGTTTTATTTATATAAAAGCAACATGGAGATTAATGATGTTGCATGTCACCAAATTGGGTTTTGCAGAGCATTAGCAAAACTATTTACTTTGGTGTCATGGGTAACTATTATAACAACGAGAAACCCGTATAACAAACAGATTTATAATCAGTCTGAATACAATCATATACATTTCATCATGTGACATAATAACACATGCAGCCTGACACAGATATCTCCAGAACGAAATGACCTATAATAATAATGAGCTTAAAACTTACATGCAAATTCAGCAAATACTGTTACGCGTAACGTAATGTAGCGTATCTTGGGGGTATAGGGGTCGTATTTTTACATATAGGTCAGAAACACAACCTGGAAGTGTGAAATGGGAGTTTGAATCGTAAACAATATATTCAGATATGGAGACATGGAGAAGCTAGTCCACTCTCTCTCTCACACACACACTCACACCCTGAAACTGTAGCGCTTAGCTCTTATGTATACTTTTGTAGAAGCTTAAACATTTTAAATCTATTTGAATTATAATTCATGCACATTAAAAACATAATTAATCAAATGAAACAAATTGTGACAGTTCTCATTACAGCCAACGCTATTATTATTGTGTGTAATAAAACCAATTAAAACATTTTACAGTGAAACCGGGTGAGTTTTTGTTTCAAATAATTACATTTTATGCGATTAAAATTATGAAGGTCTATTCCACAAAGAATAATTTATACAGCAAAACGGCTTTTACTAATATCATTTAATTTTACGCCTTTTCTCAAACGAGTAATGCATTTTCTCGTAAAGAGACGAAATAAGTAAAGGGATCCTTTATGAAAGTGGTCGCGTTTCCCAACAGTTATTTTACTGCAAATATAGCTTAATATACTGCTTTTTAAAATATATATAATACTTAAAAGACATATAATACCACTGACAAAATAGACCCAGAAGTCTCATTGGACCACTGTTCACAGCGCTATCCGATGGTCAGACCTAGAACTTTAACTAACGACACATAGCTCACCACTAGCGAGTTCTGTTGGCTGGTCCTATTTATTAACCTCAATGAGAAGTCTGGGTTAGAACTGTCTTTGATTTTGCAATTTTGCAGTAATGGATGATGAATTATGGATGTTGATTATTTGTTAACTTATTTTTATTACTAATTCACTGTTTTTTTATTACTTATTTTAACACTGTTTGTTATTTAATTATATATGTATACATTATATTAGTGCTATTAATAGTTATATACTCCTTTTAACTTATTACATGTACAAGTGGTGTAATTCCGTTGGAAGAATAAATAAATAAATAAATAAAACGTGCAGAATTCATATCGTCGGCAGCATGTGACTTGAAAAACGCAAAGCAATAACACACAAAACACAATATCATATCGTTCACCACATTGGAGAAAAGGTGGAAATATCGTATTGCAGCCAAACGTGCTTAACAAAACGATAATATTGCATGAAAGAGTAATCCTCTTCCTTTCAGAATTGAAATCTTAACATTTAATACGTAATTCCATATGATTTTCTTTGAAGAGCGAGTTAAGAGAAATATTGTTCTCTGTTCAATTTATCACAGTTCTGGTAGACTTTTTTAATGTATGGAGTTAATGTAACCGGTGTCTGGTAGCTATTTTATATCATGAAAGAAGCATTTAGATGAGAGAAATTGAAACATTTTATTAACAATTTTCTTACCATCCGAAAATGATGGAATCTCTAAAATAATCCTGGTGCATGGAGATCAAGGAATGCCACGTAACCTGCAAGCTGACTGACATTACTAGATGGAGTAACATGTACATTAACATGATATTTTAAAACACCATGATACACTCTGAAGTAATTCTTGTAAGATATGTGTTAAATACTTATACCTTTAAAAATAAAATAGCAAGCTTGTTTGGTTTAAAAATAATTACCTGATGAAGGTTCATGATTCCAGTTCATATTTTATTCAACGAGTGGATTTTGCAGGTTGGCGTTTGAAAGTTATGACGTCATTCAAGTGTATGGAGATGAGACTCTGTTACAAAGTCGATGTCTTGTTCCTCATAATTATGCAAATTATCCTGCCTCTCTGTTCTTTTCCCCTTCGCTAGACCCCTTCGTTTTATGAATATAGGAAATTAACTTAATATACAAAGTTTAAGTTGCTGATGTTGAATTATCTAAAGAATGTAAAGCTATCAGCAAATGAATTATTGTAATCATACTAGTTTCGATATCTGATTCCAATGATGTAAAATATGTATTAGGATTAATAATTTATTTACTAACATTTTCTTCAACAAACAGACTAACGAAATTTTTTCATTGTTTTGTATTTGCACTGCAGAAATTAATGAAACTACAAAAGTGTCATAATCACGAAATCTTTTTAGAGCTTTAAACACTATGAATCATACATTACTCTTAGACATATATTCGCTAAAGAACAATTTAAACACATCTAACTACGAATATAAAACATTCGAGAATACAAGACATTTAACAACTATTCTTAAATAAGGTTTGTATGAAAAATATTTTTTATTTTAAACTTAATCTGCCTATCACTCCATGAGAACTACAGCCATACAGAGCAGGAGTGTTAAGCTAATTTTGTAATCAGGCCTGAATAAAAAAAGGCCTAAGTACACGAGTTATAGATTTTAAGGAGTTGTATGATTTTTATTCATTATTTGTTTGTTTGTGAAATTAAAGTTTTGTAACTATACACAATTTAAGAAAATAAATGAAAGTTTTAAAATAAATATTGCTTGTGCAATGAAAATAAGGTTAAAAAATCAATTAGTACAAACGTGCCACTTACTCCAGTCATCTTTCATGTAGTGTTGATGATCTTAGTAATGATCTTAGACTGTTTTTCTTTGGTCTGACAATATTCTCACAAATTCCTATCAACCCACTTGAAACAATGAAATTATTTTATTTTATTTTTCTATTAGATTTGGCATCTTGAAGGGATGTAACAAAAAGTGTCTAAAAAAAGATTAATTTCAACCTAAAACAGATTTCACCACCCTAAATATTTGGCACCAAATCAGCCAGGCCTAATGAGGGCAAATAATGAGTGATTACAGAGCCAGAAGTAGTTTATGATATATCACGTTGTATATGTGTGATAGAGTAATCGGCATTACCAGAACATAAATCAACCCTCACGCGCCGCGACGCCGACGCCGCTGTTTGCAGGTGCGTGAGTCACATTCTCATCCATTAGTGACAGTTTACTTTAGTCATCTATTGTACAGCAGCTTCTTTGTGAGGGAGTTTCATATTGGTGTTTTTAGATTTTTTAAACGTGAAATGCCTTCAGGCATTTAATGTAACAAAAAATATATTTTTTAGATGGAACCATACCTAAAAGGATTAAAATCGTTAGTGTAAAACTGACTTTGACTTGAAAAAAAAAAACCGAAACATAGCATAAATCACCAAACCACTGTTTGGTGTAATAACACATATAATAACATATGTAATAACACCACTGTGTTAACAAACTCTATTGGTAAAGTTTAACTTTTATAAAAATAAACATGAACTTTATAAACAAAAACTTTGAATGCTAAGTAGCGTAGTGTACAATGTTAGCACACCCACAATGCGTTTGTAATCTTTGTAGCGAACGTGTTATATGTCGGCTCTGATTTATCTATGCTATACAATATTAATTTCCTCAGTCATATTGCCCCTAATTTTTATTCATAAACCTATTTCAAGAGCAATAAAGCACCAATTTGATACTACTAGGACTAATTAATTACTGTTCACAAAATATTATGTTTCCAACTGGCTTCAAATAGGAGGAGGTTATACAAATCATCCTGTTGTACGTTCCTTTTTTGTGCATGTCCACAGATGTTTTCCCGAAACTACTGAACTGATTTGAATGAAACTTAAAAAAGTTTACCCCGTAGTGTTTGCACTTGAGCTGTCTCATGGATTACACAAGTATCTGACCAGGAAATAAATAAATAAGTTTTACATGTAAAACCAAATGGAGAAGCCAGACAAATCGATTTCCTGATGTGCGCTTTTTGTAGCATAATAATAACTACGACTTTGCATGACAACTGCTAGGAAACATCACTTTTTGAGTTTGGCAACCAATGATCATAACTTACCTCAGAGTTGAGAAGGGACGTTTCTGGGATTATATTTATTTTAATGACCATTACTGAACTCACAGATGCTGGAGAATACAACGATACATACTAATAATTTGAATGACGTTTATGTTGGAGTAATGTCGAACCTGCCTTAGAACGATAAGGTATGAGAGAGTCAATAAAGTATGCATTTCATATAAATTTAGCTTACTCCCTGGAAATATTTTTTCTTGTATCAGGATTCTTAAAAAAGGTCTTTGAAACATGACAAAGACCGGCGAGATGCAACATGTTGCTGACATGTACTTTTCTAGCTATTACTATCATTTACCAAATGGATGCCGAGAAATATTTCACTAAATGAATTTTTTAAAGAATCGGAACTTTCTCTTACGACATAACACATCTACTAAATTGATTCAACAAATGTTTCATTGTAATCCCAGAACATCTTCATTTGTATTCCAAATTACAGGAGGGAATAAACAATTTTAATCACTAAAAATAAAAAAATAATAACATTTTGTAAAATAAAATGTACCCACTTGCACTAAAATCAAGGAACTGAAAGTAACAAAAAATTTCAATTTTACAAAACGAAAGTCAGTGGGTAACACACTATTTTCGATGGCGGTGTTAAGTTTTGATATAGTTAAAATATTATATGGCACAAAAAAAATTAATTTGAAGATAGACCGCGGTAGTGTAAAACTAATTTAAAAGGATATAGTTTTACATTAATTTAAAAGGGGTGGAGGGAGATTCCAAGCATTTGGTAAAAAGCATAAATTATATATCTTCACATACTTGCTGTATAAATTTTATGATCAAATCTTAAAATGACACTATAAAATTGCATGATGACCTATATCACCTCCTCCCAATTTAAACATTTGTCTACAGTGTTGAAAGCTAATGAGCTTTCACCATGTTTTTTATTTGGGAAATGTCTCAAATAAAAAAACGCAGAGAGAATATTCATTAAGAGGTGTTTAATAAAACACGAAAAACATGCTTTAGTTTAAATTTGTATTCTGTAGTAATTTTAAAATTACCTCATAAAATTTACATAACCAATAAATTTAGTTTTATATCAACTACATTTTATAACTACCTAAATATTACCTGTAATATAAGCATATAAAGTGTTATAATATATATTCTTATTCTTTTGTATGTACGTATATATATATAATATATATTATAAGTTGTTTAGCATACGTGACATATTGATACTTACAAGCACCGTGCTATTTATTTATTCATCTGGTTGTCCAACCTTCACACGTAGTAGTTATACAGTCACGACATGCAAAGGGGCACATGCCATTTAATGTAAATGCTCATTCTTAAAAGGACTTTGTTCAAAACAAAGGTATGATTCAACACATTAAACATTTCGGTTAAATTGGCTTGTAACTTTTGTAATCGTAAATCGGAAGTTGAACTTAAACTTAGATTACTGCTATTCTGCAAGCTAAAGGTGGCAATAATCTTACAGGCATTCACTGCTATTATAACTTGCTACATGAGGTGGGCTGACCAGAGTGAAAATTGCTATTTTATTAGCAACCTTTAAATGTATCTGAGCACGCATCAACCATTCAGGTAATAAAGTATCGCAACCTCTTGGTGACGAACAATCCGTGATGAAGTGGCTTGTTCGCTTGAGATGGTTACACCGAGCGGTCTAAGATGTTGGACTTTGAGTCTGAGTTAGAGAGAACGCAGGTTCGAATCTCTCCGTGACCCTTGCACTTTTTATCATTACCATTACCTTATACTATATCGACTCTCCCATTATTCTGTTTTATAAGATCATCGCACAGGCCAATGGCCCATGAGGATGGGCAGAATAAGGCTTAAAAGGGGATCGGCTTCTTCTTAAAAATCCAAAATAAAAAAATAATACATTTGGAGACATATTAGAGATA
This sequence comes from Homalodisca vitripennis, assembly GCF_021130785.1. NCBI lineage: Eukaryota > Metazoa > Arthropoda > Insecta > Hemiptera > Cicadellidae > Homalodisca > Homalodisca vitripennis. The sequence goes on along the minus strand of NC_060211.1, from coordinate 125,096,691 downwards.
ATATAGTGCAGCATATCTATACAATTTCTAATTAGTTAGTCCTAATGGATGCAGTAAGTAAAAAGATGAAAGAAGTAATAAATGATGGTGACCGTAATAGCAACCTATTTATTTAAGGACTACTTCACTTTTAGACTGCAATGGCTTTATAAATTGATTCAGAATACGATATTCTCATGTTGACTTGCACGTCATAAAAAACAAAAGTTAAGACATCTATAGTTCATATACTTAGTTTTAACAGTCTAGACGTAACTAAAAAATGCCTTTCTGATTTAGCAAAACTTTGCAATATAATTTGGGCAGCTACAAACCAGAACTGATAAATGGGGTGACATTTAATTATTACATGTGTTGATACAACCATATATCGTGTGTAACGATAGTTGTGTTGACGTTACACAACTTTCGTTCTACATTATTCACTGTTTATCATCATTTTAACTTGTTTTATGGATGACATAACTTCAACTGCACGTGTACTTAGAATTAACCCTTTATTATCTTTGAAACTTGATTTTCTCCTTCATAAATTAAGGATATATATTTTACCTACAAATAAACAGACAAAAATTTACTAATGCTCAAAGGTTCATCTGCGCATCTGTAATAAATTAAGAAATATTACAAGACTTTGATATTAATTGTTTTGTGATTGGTGTTTTTCATAATATTTGCCATGAGTGACTGTTAAAAATTGACTTGTTACGTTTATTTAGTTCTTACTACTAAAACTTTTTACGTTTTTACACTTAAAACGTCACTTTAAACTTTAATGGAATAGCAGTTATTATTTTATAGTTGTTTACAACATGTTTTGCCTGAAAATACCAGTTTACTCCATAGTGTTATCTTTAACTTTTAAATCAATGCAAATTTTAATTAACTCACGAAATCTGAATAAATGTGTAAGATTGTATGTTGCTTTCCAGATTGAATTTAATCAGTTCGTAAATTATTTCATTTAGAGTTCAATAGCTATGATTTAAGCCTTCTAATGGGCAGAATAGACTTGTAGGTTAAATATATATATATTCCTATATAATACATAAGATCTACTATCAATATATTTTGCTTTTAAATGACCACTTCCTTTACTTACGAGTATCATAACGTTAAGATACAATTATTATAATCTGTGATAATGTGTAAATAGGAGAACAATGTATAAATTGTAAAGTGAAAATATACTAAAGTCACTCAGTTATATTTAGTATAGTATTAAAAATCTTAAGTTAATAAAATCCAAATGCTCTAAGTTAGCAAAAGGGCTATTTTATAAAAAAGGGCTATTTTATAAAAAAAGAACATCATGCATGTGTTTGCACAGCAAGGGTGAGCTAGCTGTGTTATTTTCTTCATTTTACATTAATACTGCAATTCAAATATAAATATATTTTCTCTCGACAAGAAACAAAATACTATTATTAAGACACATGTACTGTATAATAAGTTGTATGCAAATTTTTTTAAAAATAAGAAAAATATTAAATTAGTTGTGGGAATTTGAGAAGTAAATAGTAAGTAATACGAATATATTAATAACTTAGGGTACATATCTTGTGTACTTATGTATTGTAAAATATGAAGAATTATTTGATTATCCTTATAATAATTTATGTCACATTCTCATTGATGAAATTTATAATTTATTCTAAGGTAAATTACTATTTTGGTGAGTGTGAATGAATATAGTCTAAATGAAATAGAACCATAGTTTACTTGTAAGGGTTTATGGCTCATCATCGCTCTCGAACGTATATTCATTATGTCACTCTCGAAGTTAAATATCAAAAGAACGTCTGATTAAACTTCAATAAAGCAGTAATAACTTAGTTTGTTTTGTCGCTATGGGAGTTGAGTTAGCAACAAAAGTTGAGACAAGTAACAATATTTTCAATTTTGGTTGTTTCCTCTAATTAGTATATGTGATGTTTCGCTGTTTTAATATCAAGCAAAAGGTTAATTCGTTCGGGAAAAGTGCACTATAAATAAGGATAATGTTTGTGTTTAATAGAAATAAACTAATAATAAGAAACCCATTTTACCAAAAAATAAATGTAATGCTAAAATTAGAACTTTATTGAAGGGTATTTAAAAATAATTAGGTAATGTTACTAATATGCATCTGTTTGATAAAAAAAACCGATTGCAAACAAATAAAGAACTTTTTAATGTTTATATATATATATATATATATATATATATATATATATATATATTCAATATATATTCAATATATTCATTGAAAATAATAAAAATAATTCTTCTGACACTTTTCTTTTAATTAAATCAACAACACACAAATCATACAAGTGAGTTGTACTTTTTTTCTCTAATCATACGCCCTTTCTTGTAATAGTAGAATTTTATTTTATTTTGTTCTATATGTAGATAGAAAAAACAATAATTATTTGTGAACTATTGTTTAATAATATTAAGTTGTTTTATGAAAATCGCTTATTTTTGTACTCTTTATTGTATTTCGAACTTTAAAGGAATTCTCTAATACCTCAACCTGTCAAAATTTCTACATTTTCTGTTAGAAAATATTAAAAATAGTACAAACAATTTGCAAATGTGTCTACTACTTCAAAAGGGTTTTGAATACTTGAGATTAGATCAAACCCAGACCTAACTAAATTGTTTTATACAATGTAACTAATCTAAGTGCGAGGATTTCTGAATAATAGTGTATTTGTGAAAAAAAAAAAAAAAACTAAAACTAATTTAACAAAAAAAAACAATACGGGTTTATGATATACAAATTACTAGTTGATCAACAATAATTATATGACTTGTTGAACTCAGAATCTTGAATGATCATAGTCCATACGTATGTACATTAATATCTATTCAAATAAAAAACACAAAGTTACTAGACTCTTTTTTATGGAAATTAAATTTCTTGATGAATCTAATAAAGGGTCTTTAGTATAGTTTATAATGTTTATATGATTGAATATAGCACATTTAATTCACACTATTTCCCCCAATTACAATATACATTCCCTACGGCAACAGTGTAAAAAGCCTTGGTTTTCTCAAAACCACATTACTTTTCAAGAAAGGCTTAAAACTATATATATCTTTCATTTCATTAAATTATGCCTTACTATAAAATAATACAATAAATTCAATTGTCATGAATATTTTCTGTTGATGACTTAGAAATGATATTTTTCAGATTTCTGTTGACACTTTCCTTTGTATTAACAACGAATTTTACAAATGATCATAACGTTGTAGTAACAAATAATTTAATTTAAATGATGGTATAAATACAAATAAATGATAACTCAAAGTACACTTAACGATTTAAATTGTAATAATTCTTTTTGACATTCACCGTGAAACTACCCAACGTACAAAGTGAATAGTGAATATTTATTTATCCTCTATAAAAAGTTCATAGACGTACAGAAAATCGCATTAATTTAAGCGAGTAATATATCTCAAACATATTTCCATAACCAGGAAACTCACATCGTAGCTGCACTTAGGGCTTGTTGAGTTGTACGTGCGAGCAAGTAGCATATGTGCATCTGTACGATAACGCTATTTTAGGCAACATTTTCTGAGAACGAGTTTCATTATTACATCGAGCTGCCACATTTTCTGGGAAGTGTTCAAAATAGTGTTAGCCTTTTAATCACACTGTTTAATGTTCCTACAATGTAGCTGTAACATTTAAACGACACGAAAGCCATATTGTGAACTGTTTAAATATAACAGTTCTATAGTTCGCTAATAGTTTTCTGATTTAATAGAAAATTAAAGCGTTGAAGACCATGTTGAACATATTTAAGGTAAGAAAACTGTTGAATATGTAATAACTTCAAGTAAATTGTGAATTAATTTTCTTTATAAGTATACTAGGTTTGATCAAAAACTTTGCATGTGTGTAGCTGTCTTCTCAAGATCCTGTCTCTAAATGTCCAAATCATTGCATTTTAATCTGTGAAGTTACATAGTTTTAGTACCAAATTGTAAATATTATTTAAACACTATTATTAAACCAAACCTGATGAACAAAGCTGTGAATATTTTCACGTACGTTACTACAAACTCGTTGTCTTCCTTGACATTCCTATATGGATTTTAACTGTGGTTTAAAGAAACACAGAGAAATTAACACTAATATGCTTCATGGCAAAGTAGACGCTTTCTGACCGAAGTAGATTTCCGAGGGCTACAAACGTATATTATTTTCTGTTCGCGGCAATAAGGCACGCTCAGCAACGATGACGGAAATATAATTAATTAAAACCAAAAATCCCTTACAGATGAAAAAATAGGTAAGACTCTGATTCTCGACTATGATTTCTAAAATAATATGTACTGATTTATGCCTACTTACGTATAAGAGATTACAAATCATAAGCGCTTTTAATAAGTAGTGTAAGGACTTCGATTTTAAAAATTGGGTGCGAAACCACAGGTACCAGCTAGTATTATAAATAAAAATGAACTGCTAAACGTTTTGCTAAGGGGTAATCATGATAAAATAATTACGCAATTTTGTTTTAAAATATCTATGAAGTACGAGAGAGGTTTTATGGAGAGAAAATTTGAAAAAAATTCTCGGAATATCTTAGAATTTAAAAATAATTTTACTATTTACAAAAAAATAATCCAAATTTTACTGAAAATAAACAGCTGATAACAATTTCAAAATAATTTCGTCAAAAAGTCTTGACTACGATTTCAATTAAGTGACGCTTAAAGCTTTAACACTCTCATCATACCCAAGGATGTGATTGAGCTAGTTATAGAGAGGGAATATCATTTACTAGGCGAAGTAAATGATACCAGGTATTGTACCAGAGAATTGTACGAAAAGGCACGAGCATATCATGCCGGGTCCAGACAAAAGCTTCCAGTCCACTGAAGAGAGAATAAGGGTTTATGGCTCGGAACAAAATAATGCAAGTCGTGACGCTCCACTGACTCGAGCAGATCTCAGTGTAATGGTTGGCATAATGCTCTTAGGTGTTAATTATGTGTAACTCATTCTGCTCTGCACAAATGTGATTGCGTGTGGTTATTTAAAATCTTAAATACTTTCATCTGGGTACGAAAACATTCTGAATATAGTAATATAGTAAAATACAAATATTGTACTTTGGAAAGCCTTAAATTAATTATTATAATTTAAATTTGAATTTTTTAACGAGACGAGAGTAACATAGTTCCAAATCAAAGGCATTGGTCTCGACACATAATGAGTTAAGTAAAATTAAATAAATACATAAAAAGTTTCAATTCGGTTTTATTCGTTAAAACTATACATCAGAATTGTATAACTAATTTGACGTAGGAAGGGGATTCAAGTACCCTATACCATGTTTACTTACCAAACTCTTATAGATAAACGTAACATCGAGCATGCCACGCCTCCCTATGTAATGCAGTTGGTATCGTATTTTCTGTCAGCTCTGTAAGCAGTGAAGTTGTCTGAGCTGGAAGAGACAAATACAAGGGTAGATGAAACCATATTCCGGACAGAACACCGATGCTGGAGCTAGTATCTGTTAAATATGAAATATGTTTACGGGTTACACTTGAGGTTATTATAGACCACGTATTTAATCGGATATTTTATAAGATACTGTACGGACGATAAAGGGATTGTGACTAAATAAAGAACAAGTTTTTTAATTTAAATAGAATTGCATCTAGTTTTTTAATTCTTTGCTCCAGTCCTAAAAAGAAAACCCCTGCACTTTAAGGATGGGGAAAGATAGGGATAGCCGGACAGAACACCGATGCTGGAGCTAAGTATCTGTTAAATAATGAAATATTTTACGGGTTACACCTTGAGGTTATTATAGACCAACGTATTTAACGGGAATATTTTTATAAGAATACTTGTACCGGGACGATAAAGGGATTGTGACTAAATAAAGAACAAGTTTTTTAATTTAAATAGAATTGCATCTAGTTTTTTTATTAAGTTTTAGGAAAAAGAAAGCCGAATAAATTCTTTGCTTCCAGCCTAAAAAGAACCCCTGCACTTAGGATGGGTTAAGATAGGGGATAGCCGGACAGAACACCGATGCTGAGCTAGTATCTGTTTAAAATATGAAATATGTTTACGGGTTACACTTGTAGGTTATTATAGACCCACGTATTTAATCGGATATTTTATAAGATACTGTACGCGGACGATAAAGGGATTGTGACTAAAAAAGAAACAAGTTTTTTTAATTTAAATAGAATTGCATCTAGATTTTTTATTAAGTTTAGGAAAAAACGAATAAATTCTTTGCTCCATCCTAAAAAGAACCCCTGCACTTAGGATTGGTAAGATAGGGGATAGCCGGACAGAACACCGATGCTGGGAGCTAGTAACTGTTAAATAAATGAAATATGTTTACCGGGTTACACTTGAGGTTATTATAGACCACGTATTTTTAATCGATTATTTTATAAGATACGTACGGACGATAAAGGGATTGTGACTAAATAAAGAACAATTTTTTAATTTAAATAGAATTGCATCCTAGTTTTTTTTATTAAGTTAGGAACAGAAGCCGAATAAATTCTTTGCTCCAGTCCTAAAAAGAACCCCTGCAAAACTTAGGATGGGTAAGATAGGGGATAGGGATCCGCCTCCTTCTGATAGTCCATGACCAATTTCTCAGTTTATTTTAAGGTGATGGCTGGTAATATTATCAACCCTTTCAGACATCTGCTAATAGAAGGTGAAAGGTACTCTCTAAAGTTTAATCTAGCAACAGCCTAACACTTGGCCCCACCCATTCAACAGTCGTCTTCCGCATAAAAAGTGGTTTGGTTAGTGAGTGCCGCTCCTGAACATCCATATTGTTGCTTCAGATTATAAGTGACAATTCGGATTTTCCTGTACCTTCAACTGGAAGCATAAACCACCTGAAGTAAACCTCTATGCATTTGTCTCTAGATAAATTAAGGTGCAAATAAATTGAATTCAATTTTATCTTATCATGCATTTATAGAATATAGTTGATTATTAATACTAACCCAATCACATCACAAGTACTACTGTACTCGTATTGTTACAAACATTCCCACCAAGAGTAAAACATCAAGAAAGAACTGAAAACCACAAACTCTTGGGTATTATTAAAATGACGAACGCTTGAGTGAAAATATATAAACACCAGATACATGAGTTTACATGGACTTAAAAAAAATTATATATTAACAGACACCGTCTTCACTTTACTAAAAAGCGCCGACAAATCTACTGTGGTACGCCTCAGTAAATACGCAAACACAGTTTACCTCAGGTGGTTCTCCACAACTGTAACGCATGTTGTAGCTAAAAAGTTACTAACAGTGCTGAAAAACTTCCTGCATTTTACCATATTCATGTAAGGGTATCGTGTATTTACAATTGAAGATTATGGACAATCACGCGTCATTGAACTATAGATCTGTAAATATTACACAATTCCAAAATATTGCTTGACCGTTTTAAATGCTACAGATCCCTTGCAGGAACATTCAACATTGTGACTAAAAGGCTAACCAATTTTGAATACTTGCCATTGTTGGATGTTTTCATACGTTCAAACACGCAACAAAATGTACGAAATCCCCTATAGTAACAATACCTCAAATCTATAATATTATTTAATAGTTTTATAGCGTTGTTACATACTTAAAGATTAAATAATGTTTTTAAATTTGTGTAACCATAAGAATAATATAATAATTAGTTAAATAAAAATTAATAATTTGGTAACCTCAAATTTCTATAAATGAACGTAGAAGTGACAAATTGAGATTTAAAAATATAAAATAAATTGAAGAGACGAGAAATATGTATTCAAAGAACTTATTGTTGCAGATCAGCAATTGGGTAGGTGTTGAATGGATGTACTGAGCTCAAGGTCCCACGTTTATTGCACATTTTTGTTTTAGAGATAGTAAATAGGTAAGTCTTAAAAATGGATGTTTTGCTCTACGCCCACGTTTGTGTTGCCCCATTTTGTTGTAGATCAGTAATTAGGTAGTCCTTAAAAATGGATGTTTTGCTCTTAAGCTCCTACGCCCACGTTGGTTGCCCCATTTGTTAGATCAGTAATTAGGTATTTTTGAAAAATGGAAGTTTGCTCTACGCGCCCACGTTGGTTGCCCCATTTGGTTTGTAGCTCAGTAATTATGGTAGTCTTAAAAATGGATGGTTTTGCCTAACGCGTCCCACGTTGGTTGCCCCATTTTGTTTGTAGATCAGTAATTAGGTAGTCTTAAAAATGGATGTTTTGCACAACGCCCACGTAGGTTGCGCCCATTTGTTTTTGTAGATCAGTAAATTAGGTTTATCTTAAAAATGATGTTTTGCTCAACGGCCACGTTGTTGCCCCATTTGTTGTAGATCAGTAATTAGGTAGTCTTTAAAAATGGAAGTTTTGCTCTATGCCCACCGTTGTTGCACCATTTGTTTTGTGGATCACAGTCTATTTAGGAAGTGTTTAAATGGATGTACTGCCTCAAGGCCCACGATGGTTGTACCATTTGTGTGGATCATAATTAGGTAGTGTTATATGGATGTACTGCACAAGGCCACGTAGTTGCACATTTGTTGTTGATCAGTAATTAGGTAAGTGTTAAATGGATGTACTGCTCAGGGCCCCGTTGGTGTGCACCATTTGTTTAGAATCAGTAATTAGGTAGTGTTTGAAATGTGATAACTGCTCAAGGCCCACGTTGGTTGCTCCATTAGTGTGTGGATCAGATAATTAGGTAGTGTTAAATGTATGTACTGCTCAAGGCCCACGTTGGTTGCACCATTTGTTGTGGATCAGTAATTAGGTAGTGTTAAATGGATGTACTGCACAAGAGGGCCCACGTTGGTTGCACCATTTGGTTGTGGATCAATCATTAGGTAGTGTTAAATGGATGTCCTGCCAAGGCCCCCCACGTATGGTTAAGCACCATTTGTTGTGGATCAGTAATTAAGGTAGTGTTAAATGGATGTACTGCACAAGGGGGGGGGGGACGGGGGGGGGTGGGGGGTGGGGGGGGAGTGGGGGGGGGGGGGGGAGGGGGAGGGGGGAGGGGGGGGGGGGGAGGGGGGGGGGGGGGAGGGGGGGAGGGGGGGGGGGGGGGGGGACGGGGAGGGTGGGGGGAGGGGCGGGGGGCAAGGGGGGGGAGGGGGGACGGGGGGGGGGGGGGGGGGGAGGGGGGGGGGGGGGGGGGGGGGGGGGGGGTGGGGGCCCTGGGGGGGGGGGGGGGGGGGGGGGTTATGGGGGCGGCGGGGGGGGGGGGGGCGACTGGGGTAGCGGGGGGGGGGGGGGTCGGGTGGGGGGGGGGGGGGGGGGGGGGGTGGGGGTACCGGGGGGGGGGGGGGACGGGGGGGGGGTGGAAGGGGGGGGGGGGGGGGGGGGGGGGGAAGGCGTAAGGGGGGAGGGGGGGGGGGGGACTAGGAGGGGGGGGGGGGGGGGGGCGGGGGGGGGGGGGGGGGGGGGGGGGGGGGGGGGGGGGGGGCAGGGGGGGGAGGAGGGGGGGGGGGGGGGGGGGGGGGGGGGGGGGGGGGGGGGGGGGGGGAAGGGTGGGAGGGGGGGGAGGGGTGGGGGGGCGAAGGGCGTGAGGTGGGGGGAGGCATTGGTGGGGGGGGGGGGGGGGGGGGGTGGGGGGGGGGGGGGGGGGTGGGGTAGGGGAGGGGGGGAGGGGGGTGGGGGGGGGGGCAGTGGGGGGGGAGGGGGGGGGGGGGGGGGGTGGGGGGGGGGGGGGGGGGGCCGGGGGGGTGGGGCGCGGGGAAGGGGGGGGGGGGGGGGGGGGGGGGGGGGGGAGGGGGGGACACGGGGGGGAGGGGGGGGGGGGCAGGGGGCAGGGGGGGGGAGGCAGGGGGGGGGAGGAGGGGGGAGGGGGGGGGGGGGGGGGGGGGGGGGGGTGGGGGGGGGGGGGGGCGGGGGGCGGGGGGGGGTGAGTGTGTGGGGGGGATGGGGGGGGGGGGGGGGGGAAGGGGGGGGGGAGCGGGGGTGGGGGGGGAGGGGGGGGGGGGGGGGGGGGGGGGGGGGGGGGAGGGGGGGGGGGGCACACGGGGGGTGGGGTGCCGGGGGGGGGGGGGGGGAGGAGGGGGGGAGGGGGGGGGGGGGGGGGGGGGGGGGGGAAAAGGGGGGGGGGGGGGGCAAGAAGGGGGGGTGGGAGAGAGGGGGGTTGGGGGGGGGGGGGGGGGAAGGGGGGGGGGGGGGGGGGGGGGGGTAGTAGGGGGGGGGGGGGGGGGGGTGGGGGGGGGGGGGGGGGGGGGGGGGTGGGGGGGGGAGGGGCCGGGTTGGGGGGGGGGGCAAGGGTGGGGGGGGGGAGGGGGGGGGGGGGGGGGGGGAGGGGGGGGGGGGGGTGAGGGGGGGGGGGGGGACGGGGGGGGGGGGGGGTGGGAGGGGGGGGGGGGGGGAGGGGGGGGGGGGGAGGGGGGGGGGGGGGGGGGGGGGAAGGGGGGGGAGGGGAAGGGGGGGGGGGGGGGCGGAGGGGGGGGGGGGGGGGGGGGGGGGGGGGGGGGGGGGGGGGGGAGGGGGGAGGGGGGAGGGGAAGGGCAAGGGGGGGGGGGGGGGCGGGAGGGGGGGGGGGGGGAGGGGGGGGCTGGGGGGGTAGGGGGGGGGGAAGGGGGGAGGGGGGGGGGTGGGCGGGGCGGGGGGGCCCACGTTGGTTGCACCATTTGTTGTGAGTCAGTAATAGGTAGTGTTAAATGTATTCACTGCTCAAGGCCCACGTTGGTTTGCACCATTTGTTGTAGGATCAGTAAATTAGGTAGTGTTTAAATGGATGTACTGCTCAAGCCCCACGTTGGTATGCACAGTTGTTGTAGATCAGTCATTATGGTAGTGTTAAATGGATGTACTGCCAATGCCCATGTTGGTTGCAACCATTGTTGTAGGATCAGTCATTAGTATGTTGAATGGATGCACTGCTTCAAGGCCCACTTGGTTGCCACCATAGATGTTGTAAGATCAGTCCATTAGGTAGTGTTGAATGATTGTACTGGCTACAAGGCCCACCGTTGGTTGCACCATTTTGTATGTGGTATCATTAATTAGGTATTGTTAAATGGATGTACTGCACAAGGCCCACGTTGGTTTCACCATTTTGTTGTGGATGCAATAAATTAGGTAGTGTTAAAATGGATGTACTGCACAAAGGCCCACGTTGGTTGCACCAATTTTTTTGTGGATCAGTAAAATTAGGTAGTGTTGAATGGATGTACTGCTCAAGGCCCACTTGGTTGCACCATTTTGTTGTGGATCAGTAATTAGTATGTTGAATGGATGTACTGCTCAGGCCCACGTTGTTGCACCATTTTGTTGTGGATCAGTAATTAGGTAGTGTTAAATGATTACTTGCTCAGGCCCACGTTGGTGTACCATTTTGTTTTGGATCAGTAATTAGGTATTGTTAAATGGATGTTACTGCTCAAGGCCCACGTTAGTTGCTCCATTTGTGTGTGGATTCAGTAATTAGTGTGTTAAATGGATGTACTGCACAAGCCCACGTTGGTTGCACAAAACGCATATGTTGTGGAACATGTCATTAGGTTAGTGTTAAATGGATGTCTGCTTCAAGGCCCACGTTGGTTGGCACCATTTTTTTGTAGATCAGTAATTAGGTTAGTGGTTGAATGGATATGCTGCTCAAGCCCATCGATGGTTTGCAACCATTTGTTGTGGATCATAATTAGGTATTGTTTTAAATGGATGTACTGCTCAAGGCCCAACGTTGGTTGCACCATTTGTTGTGGATCAGAAGTTAGGTATTGTTAAATGGATGTACTGCTCAAGGGCCCACGTTGGTTGCACCATTTGTTGTGGAGTCAGTCAATAGGTAAGTTGTTAAAATGATGATCTGTCAAGGCCCCACGTTGGTTGCACCATTTTGTTGTTGGGATCCAGTAATTTAGGTAAGTGTTAAATGATTTTACTAGCACAAGGCCCCACGTTGATTTTGGGGGCACCATTTGTTGTGGATTCAGTAATTAGGTTAGTGTTAAATTGGATGCACTAGCTCAAGGCCCACGATGGTTGCACCATTTGTTGTAGATCAGTCATTAGGTATGTTTAAATGGATGTACTGCACCAAAGGCCGAATGTTGGTTGCACCATTAGTTGTAGATCAGTCATTAGGTAGTGTTTGAATGGATGCACCTGCTCAAGGCCACGTTTGGTTGCACCATAAGTTGTAGATCATCAATTGGTAGTGTTTGAAATGGATGTACTCGCTCAGGCCCACGTTGGTTTTCACCATTTGTTGTGGATCATAATTAGGAGAGTTAAATGGATGTACTTGCACAAGCCCACGTTGGTTGCACATTTGTTGTGGATCAGTAATTAGGTAGTGTTAAATGGAAGTACTGTCAAGGCCCACGTAGGGTGCACATTTGTTGTAGGATCAGTAATTAGGTAGTGTAGAATGGTGTAACTGCCTCAGAAGCCACGTTTGGTTGCACACATTTGTTGTGATCAGTAAGTAGGTAGTGTTAAATGGATGTAACTGCTCAAGGCCCACGTTGGTTTGCACCACCATTTGTGTGGATCAGTATTAGTCAAGTGTTAAATGGATGTACTGCTCAAGGCCCACGTTTGGTTGTACCATTTGTTGCATGATCAGTCATTTAGGTAGTGTTTAAATGGATTGTACTGCACAAGGCCTCACGTTGGTTGCACCATTTGTTTGTGGATCAGTAATTATGTAGTGTTAAATGGATGTACTGCACAAGCCCACGTTTAGGTTGCAACACCAATGTTGTGGATCAGTAATTAGGTAGTGTTTAAATGGATCACAGCACAAGCCACACGATGGGTTTGCACCATTTTGTTGTGAGATCAGTAATTAGGTAGTGTTAAATGGATGTACTGCTCAAATGGCCCACGTTGGTTGCACCATTTGTGTAATCATCCATTAGGTATTGTTAAAGATGTACTGCTCAAGGCCCATGTTGTTGCACCATTTGTTGTAGATCATCATTAGGTATGTTTTGAATGGATGCACTGCTCCAAGCCCCGTTGGTTGCACATTTTGTTGTAGTATCAGTCATTAGGTAGTGTTGAATGGATGTACTGCTCAAGGCCCACTTTGTTGCAACCATATGTTTTAGATATCAGTCCATTAGTAGTGTTGAATGAATGTACTGCTCAAGGCCCACGTTGGATGCACCATTTTTGTAGATCATTCATTAGGTAGTGTTAAATGGATGTACTGCTCAAGGCCCACGTTGGTTGCACCATTTGTTGTAGATCAGTCATTAGGTAGTGTTGAATGGATGTACTGCTCAAGGCCCACGTTGGTTGCACCATATGTTGTAGATCAGTCATTAGGTAGTGTTGAATGGATGTACTGCTCAAGGCCCACCTTGTGATTATCACCAATAGATTTCAAATTTCTTTATTGATTATTGTAATTAATTAGCTCGAATTCGTTCCAGTATAAAGTTGACATGTCTTTAGCTTTATTAATTATTTTAGACTGACATTAGACGAAAAACATATCTGATTTACTTTATCCACTGTTTGTGGTACATAGTAACTTGCCGCTTACCGATCTTTGAAATTTAAATTTGACCGATGTTGATCTATTACAACATATATAGCAGAAATCAAACTATAGAATTGTAAGTATCTCATTAAGAAGCCGTCGTTAAAGACAGGTTTATATATAAAAACTAGCACCATTTTTAATATACAATTTGTAAATTGTTTCTATTAATTTAAATGACTTTGTTTATCATTTGGAATCAATCCAAATAATTTTGTATGATCAACATGCTGTGTTTAAGATGATAAGGAACTATGAGGCTTACATAGAGTGAACAATAGGTTGTACAAATATCTTTATTCCTGACGATGTGTTAAAATAACGAATTCCCAGTTCTTTATACCTCAGTTTCAAACTGCTGAGTTAAAAGTATATCTCAATTTACAGTTAAAAAAAGCTATTTCGACAAGTTATTCGTTTCCTTAACGCTTCGATCGATTCACCTTTAACAAAATATTTGTTATGTTTATCAAAATTTAATTTCTGAATAAATCCTAATATGCAATGCTTGAGAAATGTCATATGGGCTTGGTAACAACGGAATTTGTACATTCATATCAAGACTGTGCTCAGGATTGTTTCCTTATTCAATTTTGTTGCACCGTCCTTTGCATAAGAAGCCCGAGGGAAATCCGAGAGCTCTTAAGCGAGTCATATTCTCTCTGAGTTTTGTTTCTAACAAAGTGGAATGTTTCATTGGATTTCCCTTTGAGTTGCCTACCGGAATTGCAAGTTTACCTTACAATCTGCTGTGTCATATCTTTCTCTGCTGATTTACAAACAAACATTGTATTACAAATTTTTTATTTAGTGCTCAAACCTGATTTGAATGTTGCCAATGTATACTAACGTGGATATTGCACTGATTAAAACAACTTTTGGCTAATACACTAATCAAAGTCATTTTGATCAAAAGTTAATTCAATACATTCAATATTATATTAAAACATGCATATTTTTAGAAATTACATATTTTTTATTAATTATATCATAAATAACCATAAATATTATATTTAAAAATGTAAAACGAAACCATAATTGCGCTATACCAAAGTAATGAAGACCATAGAATTTTCTATTAAAGCTGTAAAATAAAATGTATACGGTAGTTTACAAACGATATAAGTACAACAACATGATTCTAAAATATGGTGATAAACTTCAGGAAACAGTAAGAAGAACATTAAAATAAAGAGTAGATGCATGTACTAAAATATTTTGTTTTTTGTCTATCTGCGTGCTTTTTAAGTTATAGTATTTTTCATAAGTAAACGTTAAATACTAGCTATAATATTTTTTGGCTTTTTGAACATAAGGTATACATACTATGTAACAATATTGGTATATTATTAACGGTTTAAAAGAAAGCAATAAACAGTTTTCTTTGCAATATTTAAAATGAAGGCCAAAATAAAACCTTTTAAAGGTACGTTCCACAAAACTCTCATCCTGTAAAATATTAAGACAAATGATTAACTTTTAAAATATTGAGCTAAAAACCAAGATATACAAAAATAATAGAAAAATGTGGCCTTTTCACGAGCCAATTACATGAAATTATTCTCAAATAAGTTAATCGTCTTACAGTATAGACTCTCTACATTCGGGTTACGATAGCTAAAATCAAGAAAACACACTAAAATCATGAAAAAATGTAGAACTTTACATAGTAAAGTAAAAATGCAAATGCTTAAAAATTAATTAATTAATTTCATTCCGATTAAAATAAGAGAATGCATCTTATAATTATATTACATCCGATTTCTGTTTGTAAGAACTGTTATTAAATCAGAGTGGAGTATTAAATATGATTATTTTGTTATGACTTTAGACTATCAGATGATTGTTAAAACATTAAATTGTCGGACATAATTGGTATTTTTAATTTGAATTCAAAACCACTTTTATTTACATAACAATAATTATCATCAACAAGATCCTTTATCGATAAATTTAATGAGGGAATGGAGTTTTTCGCTTTCTTACAAAAATTTATTGCCAGATTTATAATGATGTATAATAATGAGGCGTTTCTATAACAATATTATTTTATAGACTGTTATATCACATTCTTTTTTAAGTTATAAAAAGGCCACAGCCGAACTAGATTCGAACTCCAATCCCCGAGATATAAACTCCCAAGTCTACAGAGTTGTTTCAATATTCAAAGATATGAACATTTAAAACCACCAGTCACCATGTCTAATACAAGGTTTGAAAAGAATGTATACTAACAGAAAATGAACGATTAGGTAATAGTATCGTTTAGAGTAAATTTAATATGAAGTGACGTTTGTTATAAAATTAATCTTGTAATTGCCACACACCAATAAAGCTAGATTTGGTTCGATTAAACAAAAACAAACAGGGAACTAGATGTGAAATTTTCATATAAATATGTTATGTGATTTTTAATTTTTAAGCTATAGAGAAATATCACAAGCAAAGTCAGAATTACACAGATATATTATTAAGTAAAGTTAAAATAATAACGAAAAGATTCACATCTCCACGTTATCTTCAAGCCGGATGAAGATAATTGTTTCTAGACTCGATGTATTTCTAGACTCACGCTGTCTGATGAGATTTATTAACCTACTTCTGCAAAATGAACTTATGATGAGCTTAAATTAACAATTTAATGTATCTCGCTTATAATCTTTTATAGTTCACTTATACATGAAATAAAAATGGATATTTTAAAATTAGGTTAAATCGATACGTTGAAAACTATGGAATAAAAAGGGCAAAGATTTTACGTGACATGCACAATAGGAACAAGGAATTGAATGAAAATAAGACAAAAGTATCAAACATTTTACGTTACGGGATATTCAGTAACATCTTACACATAAATAAGCAATAGTCAGACAATTTCAGTACGTTGTCCATTGTTTGATATAATTTTTCTTTCGTTTGATGTTTTGTATTTATATATTATACTGATCACTTTAGGATAATATTACAAGTAAGAATAAAGTGGGGTTGTTTGGAGAAGTACCGTAAACTAGTTTGTAATTATGTTTTGTTGTTTGTTGTTATGTTTGTGTTTGTAGGTTAGTCTTTACCTGAAGAAGAGATCAAATTGCAGATCTCGAAACGTAGTGTTACTAATTTCTTGTTTCACTGAACAATGGGAAATGTCCGGAAAAGTCCTGTTTCCTTCACCATCCTTCCATCGTCAAAAATAACCGTCAAACAAAGTATAAACTAGGTAATTAACAGAGCAAAAATGCGGCCTAGTGAGTGTGTGGATGTGAAGATACCTGACCCAGCCGCAGTCTCTACTTGATAATACTATACAAAATCTGTCTTCCTCATGACCTTCAACGTATCGTAGGGGTCAAGACTCTTAACTGAGAGATCATCATCATCATGGATTCAATATCCAGTGTCATACAAATTTTCAAACGCACTTGGACAGTTTTCCCTTAAAAAGTTTAAGCACCGTAAATTAAAATGCCTACAACAGTGGATACAGCCTACTTAAAGTGTATAAATAAAATAATAAATAAATGTACAGTAATTCCTTCTGTAATCCGGCACTTCACCTAATCACACCTGTTAGTAATCACACAGGGAGTCAGCTCATTACTTGTAGGCAATGACCGCAATTTAAGCTGCAAACTTATTGTCTACCGTCAGTCAGCCTATTCCTCATCAGTTGCTGTATGCGGGCAAATGTTCGCTCCCTTAGTTGTTAGCATTTGAACACAGGTAGTTTTGTGAGTGCGATATATATTTTGGTGAAAAGAGATTATTTTGAAGTCAAAAAGTGGTCGAGTTCTTTCAAGTTGAGATAGCCTTTATTTTTGGTTCCTGCACGAACCTCATATGCATATTTCTAGAGATATTTTTAAAGAATATATGGTTCATTCCAGTTTTATTTCTGTATCTGCCACTTTATTTACGTGTAGTATATTATATTTTTATCTTGTAAAATAATAGAGGTTTTGTGTTGAAATGTGTTTTATAACAATCCGGATTACTGAAAGAATACTGTGCCCTTAGGTTGATACTACATATGTAGAACAGTGCCTAATATGTATTAAAAGAGAATATTTTGAATGGTTTAACATGCCTGCAATCAGACCAATAATCTGCGTTAGATTTTGTTACCACAGAGAATTATGGTACACGACCCTATGAAGATAGTTTCAGTCTACTGCCAATATACTTATTGGCCTTATAGGTTAGGCATGGGTTGGCATAAACTGGTTTCAAGTTTAAAGGTTGTTCAATAAACTCAATACCTTGTATCAAAGTTAAAATAACAAATTTGCAATCCTTATTTGTTATAATGTCGTATAAATAATTAATATGTTACACAAAATATGTATTGTAACTCTAATAAATGCTGCATTTAAAAAAGAGACAGTAATAATAGTACTCATACGAGTATTGTATGTCATCAAACGTGTACCATTATTCTCCAGAAACATATCGTTACGACCCTACAATCTTGCATTAAGTAAAAGTTCAATATTAACCTTAAAAATTATTGAGCTTACTTGAATATACTTTTACTAATTATTTTAGAGAAGCAAACGAGTGTGGGGAAGGTGTTGTAATATCCATGGGTATAATTTGTTTCATTTAAGTTTTTACAGTAATGCAGGTTTTAATCTGTATTCATATTCTCATATAAAATTAAAACAATTATTGTAATATTATCTTAGGTAAGATTTGTAAATATAATACGTTAAAATAAATACAGGCTGGTTAATCCAGATGAATTACGGCTGCCACGTTTAGCTGGTTAGACAGCGGTGACATTTTCTCGCGAGCAACTCGGTGCGGTGATGCGTTTCCACCCTCGTCAATCAGTATCCTGCTTACCTACCGCGTCTGGCTGATTTGCCCAAACATACTTTTACACTGGATATAATATTGAGGATAGTAACCAATACAATAAATTTTAACTGTTTTCCTTCAAGGCTGGGTATGACAGTGTTGTAAATAGTTGGCACTTGCTAATCTTATCACTAATCTGTAAAGAACTATCACACTACTATGTATGTTATTTACTAAGTGGGGAATTTAATTTAGAATTTGGAAATATCAAATAAATTAAAACTGGATTAATATTTGTGCGTATGTAGTTTTCAGATATGCTGTAATGAATGTAGTAATGCAATTGAATAAAGATAATTTAAAAATTGTTATGATCAATTTCTGTAACTAAAATTGTGACAGAATATACTAAAGATGTATAAAATATTAAATTATTTTTTAAAAAGGGTAATGTGTTTTTGTTTCTAATTATCTAAAATTTAGTTTAGGGCAAAATAATTATAATAGTGAATAAATAAAATAACGATATTAAATAAATACATGACTAATACTTAATGTTAAAGAAAATAAATAAAATAACAGAACATTGTAGCTGTCAAACACTATTTATTAAATGATCAACAGAAGTATCTCTTCAAATATAAATGGTCTTTAAATACGTAGTTTATCTAAACTGAACACAAAAGAATATATCAATCATTACAGCTTGTTACAAAAACCGGTAACGTTAAGTATTGCAATTATTCATAGTATGCATTAAAATAAACGGAAATAATAGGAAAAAGAGATAATTCTGGATGGGGAAAGGAATTATGTTGTTGTACAATAATCCTATGCAACAGAGTATTGACTGAGGCGACAGAACGCAGGGAAGGTTTGAGCAGTGCTTCTATCCGTGTATGCATGTCCACCTGTGTCATGTACTCGTACTATTACATAAATTTAGCTCCAAAGACCTTTGGGCTTTTTATTAAAAACTTTGCTGCTATTTGAACTTTCGACCGTAAAATCCAATCGCTTTTTTAGTGAAAAAAGATTTCGGGAACCTGTGTACCAAGATTTAGATCTCTAAGAACTTTCTATTAAGAGTTATCGCACATACATATACACAGACGGACACGAGAAGTCTATGTGCCAACCGCAGGATAGGGGAAAAGTTTGAGGAAGAAGGAGGGTTCCTAGGAGGATATCCTCCTCGTTTATATTACCGCCGATGTACTCATAAGCAAGATTTACAAGACGATCTGGTAAACCACCAAAATTTATCGGTCTTCTGGTTTAATTGGTTCCAACGATTAAGCTATTAAGTTAATGATTATACCAACGAGTCCCATCAAAAGTCATAGAGACAGACACATGCTTATACAAGACTGGCCTGCATCTGGGCTGCGGAAACAGACACAGTTCCGATCTCAAATCTCACGATTGCAGGCACAAAATTCAACATCGTTTCCGTAACTAAGTAATAATAGTTACGATAAATCTTTTGGTAAGGTAGGAAGTAAATTTAAATGAAGCTTTATAATAATTCGTTTTAAAGGCCTATTTTAAAACGCATTGTTATTATAAATAAATTTAAAGATAATTAAGCTTTCTTTGCTCTAAAATGTACAGTGTACGAGTAAATAGTAGCCTTCAAATTGATGTTTCACACACCCCATTTTACGTTTAGAAATTCTTCAAATAATAATTCTAAATCCCGATTCGACCTCTTTTGAGGAATTCTACAAAGTTGAAGATAACTTCTGTGAGATCTAATTAGACGGCAATCAGAAAGAAGAAGTGTTAAAGTCATGTACATGTCTGTACTTGTGCGTCAGTGCGTGTAATATGAAATGCTGGTTTTAGTTTAGAATACCAAAAACTTTAATTAAACTAATTGGTTTAACAAGAAGAAAAGAAAACATATACTCCGGTAAATAAGGATTGTTTTAGTTGAACATATTTGTATTTATTTCTTATTTATTTAATTTTGAATACAGATTGTTATTGCGTGATGTATCTAGAATAAATTATTTTGTCCACCCGTTTTGTACTTTGACTTGTCTTGAAATGACGCTAACAAAGACAACCTAATTTATAAATAAAGGAGTCAGACGGATAAGCCCTTTTAAGGAAATCAACTATACATGTGGTCTAATGGACCTTCTAAAGGAGTCTTCGATAAGGGCTTATACAATGTTGGTGCTTGCCTTTCTCATTCCCAAAAACGCGTCTCATATAGATCTTGGAGTAAATAGAATGCGTATATCCTCTTGGTTAAACCACAGCTTTTTATTAGAGTTAGGTATGTTTTGTTTTAATTATTATAATGTGCGAAACTTTTAACTTTTGGAAAAGTTATGCTCAGGATTGTTGGTTTATTGAATCTGTCTATCGAAAGTTAATAAGACTGAATGTTTTACTTGTTAACTATAAATGCCGGGTGTCTTAAAAGCCCCCCTATCAACTTTATTGTTAATAGAGATGGAGTGATTTACTTTGGGAGATGTTTATATGTGTTATATGATTGCGCTATTCTTCTTCACAGATATCTCATTCAACAACTGTTCTGATCATTCAGAAATTCTCAAGAATTTTCGAAAATAAAAAAATAAAATAAATTGTGAAACATAATTTAAATTATCTTTCTAATTCCTTTGAAAGATGAGTAGGATATTAAAGCGATATTAATGAATTCATAGAAAATCAACTGTCAAATTGATATTGAGAGTAGAAATAATACTACATTATGAATGAGGATGGACTTAAAATAATGTGAGCAGGTGCAGTTCTCAAGAGGAAATAAACTTAAACCTGCAAAGGGCTTATTAAATAAAATTTTACTGTAAATTATGTCTTAAACCCTCCTTTAATATTGTGATAAATTATTCGGAGTTCCTAGTTACGTCCAAATATAACAAACACGTTACGTAATATTCAGAGTTTACCAGTTACTACTGTGGTATTTTCATTCATAATTTAAATTTTTCATCTATAGTTGAGTAACTCAAAACCGACTGGATATAAAAATAATAAATTGTAAATATTTTTTCTTGTTTTACCCCAAATCCAATATTTCTTTGTTTGAAAGAATCACACATAAGATAATGGAGTGGACTGTAAAACGTGGTCCAAAGTGTTTGAACTGTCCTATGTTTCGGTGATATAACTATTTTGCATTATATTCACCACTTGAAATAACAATTGAAATAAACAAAACATTATTATTAAATTTGTGTTGCTTTATTATTCATTCATAAAAATGTCATGATAATTTATCAATGTGGTGACGTTTTCACATAGAAAAACTTTTGTAATCCAAATTAACATTTACAAGACGATAGTTGTGGTGATGAACTTCAAACCTTTTTTATAATACACAGTAATTAAAGATTATTAAAGTTTACAAACAATTTTGAATACACAATCTTAGATAAACAATTATGGAAGAAGCCGCCATTTTATTCCGAGTCTGCCTCGAGTGTTAATGCTGTGAATAATGAAGACAGTACCAATATTTTAGAAGCCCTTATCCGAGACGCGTAAGCCCCATTAGACCACATCTATAGTTGATTTCCGTAAAAGGGCTATACTCTTCTGACTGTTTTATTTAGAGATTATGTATCTATACTATCCTGATTTCTAAATAAATTTTAGTACTTGATTTATTCTTACTGTACTGTAAATAAAAAGGAATTGATGTTTTATTTCTTAGGTACTACTAATAATCTCTTTACCGAAACAGTTTGACGCTGTTTACATTAATCAAATACAGCTCTGTATACATTGGTTGAGCTTTAGCGAAGCCTGTCACTAGAGAGGTTGGATAAATTTCATTTCTGTATCTTTGTCCGCACAATATTTAAAAAAATGAGCTACAGAATTTAAAATTTTCATGAAGCTTTTATTTATATAAGAAAAAGGTGAGTTCAATAAAGGTGCATGTCACTGCATGCGATTTGGCTGAGCGTTGGCGAATATGTATTTGTACATGATGTCAACGAGCAAATTTTGAGAATAAATAAAAGTGTAAACAAAGTGAACAATCATATGTGATTTGAGCACGTGACATTTTTATTCATATAGTAAAACAAAACAAAAATAACACAGTGCACAGTCAATGTTAAAGGTATGTGACTAGAAGAAATAAATTATAAATTTAAGCGTACTCTTGCGTTGTAGGATCCTCCCTAGATCATTAAAAATTATATTATTTGAACATTGCTATGAGACCTAACTTAATAAACAAAAATATTTAATGCATAATTTTTCAAGATATCTTGAGAAAGATCCCACCTCTAAACTTTAAATGTTGTATGAAATTGTTCTATGATGTGTTGACATTGACAAGAATGTGTTCTATGATGTTGCATGTCCCAACATGCAATTTGGCTGAACGTAATATTTGAGTCAATTTATTTCCGTATGACTTGCCTGTCTGTCTCTCCTAGCTGCATATTTCAAGAATTAAATGAGATTTAAAACATTTTCATGTACTTCAACTAAGCCTGGTACGTGACACATGGTGAGCGTAATCCTCTGTTGTTTATCTCAAATATAATCTGTAATATGCTAACATGCTCAATATTTGAATATCGTGATATTTATTTTGTGTACGGTGCCGCATTGGAAAATGTAAATGGAACCCAGTGATTGTACGCAGAGCGATACCCGCAACACAGAATCCTGATAAAAGTACATTGAGCATCTGTTCACAACAGGCTTGGGTTATGAAGACATTGGTAATTCTGTACATTTACTGTAAAACTTCAGTAGATTTACTAACTTAAAATTCTGGTATTTTAAAATATATTAAAGTTTTGGGCTTAAAATAAATGTTATTACATTAAACGTTTTATTTACATTTGAAACGAAAACAGACGTCACGTCGATTAAACGAAATAACCTAACATTGAATCAAACAGTGTAAATCCCCTATTGCCATCTATTATTTGTATTGCGGCTGACAAAATACCAAATTCAGTTTATTTAGTACTGAAATATCAATGGTCTCTGATATCACAACGATACAAGAAATTCGTTTTAAATATCTTTTTCGCGGACTATATCTGAATGCATAAAAATGTTCAATGATTTTACTTTGGCGTATTGCATTTAAACTCACTTCAAAATTATACATAGGCCTGCTTATATTGTTTATCGGGTAAAAAATCAAATCCGAGTGTTGTGTTAGATGTATGATTAAACAAGGTGCTCCTGCAACAAAACTCTGAAATAAGAAATATTCGCATGTTCACTTAACATCTGATCTCTTAACCTTGAACGCTGAAAAATGTGTACTCTATACGGTACGTTACATATGACTATTTTCATTCCAAAGTTATCGTAGGACTCCATCGTAATACATTATAAGTGCTTTCGCTGAAAAAGCTTCGGGCTTTAGGGCCCCTCTATATAAAATAGATGTGTCACAGAAATCGTTCGAACTGTTCAATTGGTTAAGAATGTAGCTAGTATTTATAAACTCTGACCAGGATCATAACACTGTCCAGATAATCTGATATGGATCAGATTAGAATATTTTTCAGTCACCATTACTGTGAAGTGATTTGTTGGCGATTTTGTTATTTTTTTTAATAAAAGGAGAGGCTGATCCCCTTTTAAGCCTTATTCTGTCCCTCCTCATGGGCCACTGACCTGTGCGAGGAATAAAGGACGAATATAGGCTTTTATAGACCCCCAATGTTATACCGCTGGAAATTGCATGTGTAGCCACGAGTAATAAATTTTAATGTTTGTCTAGTATTTGATTTGCTACCAAAATTGCGTTTAGAATAGTAAGTGCGGATTCAGCGTAGACTATTATATTATTAGATTACAATGCGAGGGCATCAGTTATAGTTGTTTGATTTAGACTAGTATGTATTCAATATCAATGTAAAACTCTGCAATAAAGAACTATAAAAGTATTTCATTAATTAATTTTGTTCAACCAACCACAGCTATTATTAGCTACTAGGTATATTCACAATGAAACATATGTTTGAAGGTCCAACCTTCTACCTAAAACCTTAACTAAAATGATTAAAGCTACTTATTTCAGCTTTGAAAGGCATTCAAGATCCTTCCGCTATTCGGAGGGAATTTATTAAAATTCATTGCCCTTTTCATCACGTTTGACCCAAAGCTCTCTTCCTTCCAAAAGAATTTGGTCAGAAAATATTTCGTGGTGATTCTACATTCAGGGAAGAATTCACAGAGATAAAAGCTCACATAGTTTTTGCAACATTGTCTACAAGAATGTCCTATACACATAGGGAGAACAGCAAAGAACATTGATTTAAATATAATGTATTCAATCTAGTATTCCTCACGACTGTTCAGAATGAGCAGTATTACTGAGTAGTAATATTCAAAATATTGTTCTAATACTACAAGACAGACAGACACAAGCCTTATTCTTTTATAACCTAGGACTCGTAGTATTAATACTCAATATACAACACTCGTAGTACTAATATTTATGTTTTTCGTATGTACATTTTCTAACTAAATATTAAAATACGAATTTGGAATTTCTGATCCGTAGAACAAGTTAGAATAAATAGATCAACACAAAAATAAAATTCGTATTTATCTAATGTTTAAGCCTACAAATGAAATCTGCTAATAAGACATAAAAAAGCGATTGTTAGATTTAATCTAATACTTGATAAACATATGCCAATTATCTTCTTGGTAATATTTCCAATATGGCATACACCAAACACAATAATGTATGATCAGAATAAAGATAGCACATATCATATTTAAAGTGGAATTTTAGAACTAGAACCTACAGTAAAGCACTAATAAGAATCATACATGAGTATTATTCTTATCCTAAAAAAACTTTCTGATAAGAATGTTTTTATTAATATACTCTCAAAACATTTTAGGACATTCTTGTATAAAAAATAAACAGCCGTCTGTCAGGTTCAAGATATACAATTTAAATATGATACTTCTTTATATTGTTCATGAAACAGGCTCAATTATGAATTGTACAATTCATCAATAATACAAATTAAAGTCTTATAATATAGTGTTTAAATATTACCATATTCTGCAAACTACTTGTCTTGGTACTGTACTCTGTATATCATGTTATAATTATAGTCCAAACATAGTCACATATATTATAGTTTTAACATTTGAAAATTAACTATATTGTTCATAATATAGGCATGGTAATGTATTGTTTTATAATTTCTCCAATCAACCAAGATAGGAAAATTGTAATTTAATGTTTAAATATAAAAGTTTTATAACGTTGTTAATGAGTATATGTTACGATATTTTGGGAATGATAGTCTTGGTTTCGTTCTTTTTATGCCATGCTGTAATTATCCTGCCAAACATGAACTCAAACACTGTTCATTTATTTATTTACGATACAAAACTTGTATTTAATATTTAAGTATTAAACATATTACATCTCTGTTAACGTGATTCATTAGTGTAAAATATTGCGATGCAAAGCTTGTCATATATACGACATAGTTTATTACATATTTTAATTATGTCATAAAATTTCTTAACATTGCTAATTCGACTAATCAGTCGTATTTATGTTTCAGATTTGTAAAGGTTCACTAACTTACATAGCCTGATTTTGAGCAAAATACGAGATAATACTGAAAGTAATCTTTCAACGCTATTTTAAACAAAACAATTTCCTCACCGTCCCACGAAATCCCCTGATGAAGTTTTATTCAAAGCTTTTATTTAAATAAACGTGCAATCTACTGTTTAATCAATTAATTATAAAAGGTTTTACAATATTATTTTACATTTAAATTTACCCCCCGGTAGTTTGAAGGAGCAATACATCTTTTACATAAAACACTATTAGTGTGATATTTAAAACATACACTTTTTACAAGCCATTTAAAAGTTTAAAGTGAACGTAGTTACAGGCTTAAAATGGAGTTGATATATTAATCATAAAAATATATTCTCTAACTATGTGTATGCAGGTTGCAGGTGTGTTATTGTATATGTTACCGTATGCAATATAATGTTCTTTAGGCATTGTTTTTATTATATCTACTTTAAAATTAGATTAAAATTAAGAAATTAAAATTAAAAATAAATGATTAAGAACAAAAACTCACTGTTAATAAAAAATATTGTACTTAACCCTCCAAGTAATTTAGTTTTAATGAAAGAAAAAAAGGAATTTTATGTTTAATTTCCACAATCATTAACTTAATTACCTTCCCTTAATTACCCGTAGTTAACCTATTATTTTGTACATGGCAAAGTCAGTGTCCAAAACACTGTGCCAGGTTAACACATAGAGTGTCCTACTCAAAAGGACAAGGAGTCTATCCCCTCAGACTGTGCAGAGTAGATTTATATTCCGTGAAATATACATTGACTATCAAGAATATAGCTGTTATTTCTGTATAATTGCTAAGTAATATAAAGAGTACTGATAGTAGTAACTTTTATTGCCAATTTAATATGAGAGAGAGTGTAAGAAAATATGAACCAGAACGTTTCACTTTTTGGTTAGATTTAAGAGTCTTAATTTTGAAATTACATTTTCAGGGGGTTTAGGAAACTCCAGAAGACGTTGATTAATTCCAACATAAGTTTTAAGGAAAAATATCCAAAGCCAGACCATAAATTTTATTAAAGCCCACGGAAATCTAACCAGTGACCTCTCAGTTACGGAATCCAAGCCTTACTTCTAGGCAGTGAAAGTTTAGATAGTACTTGTCAAGATAATTATTCTAAGAATAATTTAATCAGGAACCAATTTTTTCCAGAACCAAAGTAAAAATAGTTTATCTAATATGTATGGTTTTCTCTCCAGGTTGTTGGTTCTTTAACTACCAAACGATCTCAAGAAATGAATAATTTAAAGAGATTGTATTGATATTGAGTTCATTTACTTAACTGATTCTGGATACAGCTGTAAATATTACACATAAAAATGTATTTTACTTTATATATTACTAAATATTAATAAAAACACTACTTTTACAAATTGTTTTTTTTTTGACGAGGCCTATCAAAACCAAAGGTTTCATCTTCAGGCAACTCCACAAATAAATATTTACATATTGTTTGTTAAAATTAATATTAAAATAACATATGGTGTAAAAATGCAAATACAACAAGTTTGGAAATATTTCAGCCAGTATGAAAAATTAGATTTGACTAGAGTTTAATTTTTTAATAAATTGAGAAGAAAGAAGACTGGAATTTCCAATAGGGCTCTCTTCATTGTTCATAAATCTTTCTTTATTCCTGTTTATCTTTAGTATTTCCCAAGCATTTAAGTTCATTGGTTTTGTTATTTAATTTATTAATTTAAGATTTTTAATGGATGTTCTGTGTCCTGATTCAATGCAGTGCTTGGCTACAGCAGATTTGTCAACTCTTCCATATTTTGTGTGTGATAAATGCTCTTTAAATCGTGTTTTTATTGTTCTTTTTGTTTGTCCAATATAAATTTTGTCACAGTCATCGCATCAAATTTAATAAATTCCCGATTTACCATCATTTGACATTTTGTCTTTAGGGTTTCCTAAAATTTGGGATAGTTCGTTGCTTGTTCTGTGAGTGACAGTTTTATTTGTACGCTTTTAAAAAGTTTTGCATATTTGGTTCGAAAAAGTGCTGTATGTTGTGCAAATAAATTCTTGTTTTGTGTCTTGAGGTGGTCTTAATGTTGTCTTATCTTTTCTACTTCTTCTTTTTACAGCTTTTTTAGTATATTGTCAATGAGTTGTGTAGTGTAACCATTGAACATAGCAATAGATTTTATGTAATTTAGTTCTTTCTTGTAGTTGTCTGTTGAAAGTGTTGTATTTAACAGCCTGTAAATCATTGAATTAAATGTTGCTCTTTTTTGTGCAGATGGATGGTTAGATTTATTGATGATGAACCTATCTGTATGATTTGGTTTCCTGTAGATATCAAATTCAAATTTTGCTTCACTTCTAAATAATGTTATTTTACTTTATAATTACACTATTTTTAGTTTTTATGTAAATTTAAATGAATATAATCAACGGTACCTAATGTTAATACTGAAAATTTAGAATAAATACTATGTATTTGGCAATACTATCCGATACATAAAACATGCGTTAAAAAGTTCGTAATTATTTTGGACAATACATTACATGTTTTCTTCGTCTATATTTTCTTTTGTGTATAATTATGTAATTTTGATACAAATAATAATTTTATACACTGTAAACTACTTTTGTATGACAAGGTTTAACACAGACAGATGAGTGATATCCAGTTATTTATGGTCACGACATGCAGAGTCTTGACGGACTCCTACGAAACCACATGTTTCACACACAAGGATGATAAGTAGGTTTTCTTGTATTTAAGAAAGCAGGACTGTGTTTTCGAATTGATCATGCAATTAGATTACTAACCTAAGTGGTATAACTGTTAAGTACTTGTCCCTTGTCCTTTCACGCCGCTCTACGAAGAGTTTTAAAGTATAAGAAAACACATTCAAATTAATTGAAAATGCTGTAGTCCTAAATTTACTTTAAATAGTAAAAAAGCCATAATGTATACTCATCATAATAATTTATCGAATTATAGGTATCAGGATAAAGTTGGAGTTATGGTGGTATTTAATGTATAAAATAGAATCTTTAAAATTGAAATTATTCGTGACTAAGAATTGAGTGATCCTCAAAACATAATTTAACAGGAATATTTTTCAGTTATGCCTTAACATGCATGTATTAAGGAATATAGTATCATATGAACTAATTTGTGACGCGTTAAATCGAGCTGAAGGAAAGCCAAGTTGAGTTACGACGTGTAGTTTAAATTAAATGGTTGAATTGATGGCTTTCGAACAGAGCTGAGAAAAGTTAAATCCTGTCGAGTTGAAGCTGTCTGTGATTCATTTGTCTTTGAAACATGTCAAAGAAACGTCGCAGTGTGAGTTATTTTCTATTGTTCAACTCTTGTTTTGTGTTTTAAATTATTGTTGAGGATACACAACACAAGCCTTTACAGCTCATTTCTATGATGTTTATAAAGTCAGGTGAGGGTGGCTTAGTTGTAAGAAAATTCCAAGTATGATTGCATCATTAGACTCGACGGTCCTTCTTAAAATCTTAAAAGTCGTCTGTCTGTCTGTCTATCCATCTGTGCGGCAACCCTTGACAGAACAGTCCTACAGACTTGATATTCAATATATATATGTTCCAAGGAAACTATGTATTTTGACTATATAAATTTTTTGGGGTCAAAAGGTTAAAGGGCAATCCGTCTGTAGGATATTATTAACAGAAAGGTCCTAGAGACTTGTACAAGGAGGACTGTATTGATTGTGCGGTCAACAGGTCAAAGGGCAGTCCGTCAGTCCGCCTGTGCGTCAACTCCTGGCAGAAAAGTCATAAAGAATTTAAAATTCGTTCAACTTAGTCGACGGAAAGACTTTATTATTATTGGGGAAAACTTGCGTTCTGTAGGCGTAAAGTTGATGTAGAGAAAGTATAAAAGGCGGAGGAGGACAAATTGGAATGACATGTTGGGTAGTTGATGTTGCCTGTCATTTTCCTGAAGTGTCAGATATA
This sequence comes from Homalodisca vitripennis, assembly GCF_021130785.1. Taxonomy (NCBI): domain Eukaryota; kingdom Metazoa; phylum Arthropoda; class Insecta; order Hemiptera; family Cicadellidae; genus Homalodisca; species Homalodisca vitripennis. The sequence continues at coordinate 125,066,830 of NC_060211.1, read as the reverse complement.
AACTTGACTTTATCGAGATTGAAATACAACTTTTACACTCCGCGGAAACTTTGTCATCGTTCACTTTGTTATATTTAAATAATATTTTATATCTATAAGTGGTGTGATTAGTTATAAGTATATGATAATATTCATTTGGTACTTATGAAAAATATAGTATACAGTTTAAGGAAATGTATTCTATAAAAACCAATACTAGAGTTATAAAAAAACAAAACTACTTTATTACATCCTGATCACAAAAATAGTCAATATTGTAGTGTTAAAACTTCAATACGTTACCAGTAGTTAATATATCCCAAAACTCTAAGGTTCATTCCATAAAAGGAGACAAACGTAATAGTAGTTGCAATTTTTAGATTGAAACATTATACTTTTTAAGCCTGATATTAAATATTCCTTTATCTTTATGATCACATTAAAGTAGTCCACTATCACTGTAACACGTATAAGACCAGCGGGATCAGTATCGACCCTCTCCTAGTTACACTTAATGTTAGCTAACCGATTTCTCTGTTCTATGTTCTGGGTATATATGGGTTATTACAAACTCGAGTGTACAGTTTAACGACTGCTTACAGCGTCTCGTATTCCTGCGCTTGACAGGTCCACGTTATTTACGATGTCCTGGTTTATTGCAGCGGAGTTGTTTATCAAGAGCTCGTGGAAATAACTACGTTTTAGACATTTTCGTGTAATAAGAAATTGTATAACAATTTTACATTAGCATTATTGCTAGATTATTTTAAATGTTAAATTTAACAAATATATAATATAAAGCAGGTCTAACAGCCAGTTTTGTATTCTAGTTTTATTATTTTTTCCGTGATTCAACGGAATACATACAGACCGACGAAATAGTCATACTAATCCAATAGTTATCGTACGGTCAACGGCGACTAAATTCAACACTACTCTCCTATATATTACATATAGTTGTAATTAACAAACTTATAAAAAAATATGGTCGTTAAATAATACGTGAGCTTCTTAAATTTATTTTAAACATTTTATTAACATTTAAATTATTGATTTATTGTTTACAAAATATTAATAATTGAACGAGTACCCTAGTTATAAGTATATTCATTTTATAATGCAGACGTATATAAAATTACCTTCAGTAATATTTGTACTATTACCAACTTTTCCATACAATACCATATTCATACTTCCTTCCATTTGTAATTATTTCAATTTACAGCTGTTCAATTTACAAAGGCTCAGCTGACCAAAATTATTCTACGTTTTGATTGTAACAGATTAACACTTTTTGAACCATATTAATTCATTTCAATCATATCCTTAAATTTACACTTCCTTCATTTCTCATATTTTACATGCATAAAAACTGTGTTAGCGGATCCCAATTCACCCTTTGATCATTCCACCATATCTACAAGCATCCAAAGCACTTTACACATCCCACCCTGTTGGATACCATCACCTGAGGAATCGGATCCATCGCAGTCCAACTACGAGCAGCTCTTCCAACATCATCAGTATTTGTGAGCTCATTCTCTTACCAGTATTAGTCTTTTTTTATTATTATTACAAAATTAAGTATTCTTAGATTTCTTTAAATTTTAAAAATTATATATTAAATTTTGGGTACTTTGGGATTATACCGACCACACCCAGACATGAATCGTTATTTCACATTTCGTTTCTACTGATTACTAGATTAGCGTAGAACAATATTTCGTCAATATAAAACAGGAATTGTCTTATCGCAAACACCTCCCCATCCTCAGACAGAGGTCAAAGTCGAGCGTCTAGTAGATAACGTGATTGCAGAGTCTCGCCGCCCGTTCAGCTGGTGCATCGCTTTGTTGTACTTCCGTGTTTTACCTCTACATTTCTCCAAACACAAAAATTCAACAAAAACAAACATTTACCAAACTAAACTTTTTATTAAAAAAACACTCAAAACTTGTTTTTATTCTTGATCACATTCCGCCACCCAAAATGCGAGTGCCTCCGGCCATCAGCGCGGGCTTCGGCAGCACCTTCGGTGCTGCCCCGCGCTGATGTCGACGAAAGAAAAACATCCCTCGAGATAGTACCTATCAGTAAAATATCAAATTCTAGAGGGGCTAATCAGAAATATAAATTGAATTGTAATGGAAAGGCAATGATGTACCGTGCAAATCACGTGATGCCGCGCGGCCTGCCGTAATCAGGATTCTCGAGAAAGATAAGATAACAGCGACAACAATACCGATCACAATACCTGGAAATGCTTGTAAGTTTGTAATTTTGTAATTGAAGAGTTGTTTTTTCGTTCTATCATGTTTGTTTCTATAAATTTCTATTTTTGTGTTCTTCATACTGGTGTGGTCGGTATAATCCCAAAGTACCAAATTTTGTATCAAACATAATATTATTTTTTGTTTTTATTTACAAAGAAAAAAGAAGGTTACAAGTAGATTCTTTGAAAGTAGATATTTTGAATACCTGTTAACAGTACTAAATCTTTAAACTGGATTTTACAGTTACTTTTTGATAAGGAAATGTTCATATTTTAATTATTATTTCTTTCACTGTTGCGTTTCTAAGGAATAATTGCAAAATATTCAATTTCCCCATATTTTAAAATATTGTGTTGTTATAATATAAAAGTATAAATAACATTGTTCTTAGAAGTAGTTAAAACATTATTCTATTTCCTTTTTGAGAGAGTCAAAGTTAAAATAAAAATATATAAACTGTGGTGACTTCCTTTACTGCCGAACAACTACAATATGCAAAATAAGTATTACATAGTTTGTTATAGTTTATATAAATTGCATAAAACCCGAGCGACAATGTTTTATGAAATATTACTTCAAATCTTGCATTTTATCCAATATTTTATATTTGATCAAATGAAATATTAGAAATTCCATTCTTGAGGGGGAATTCATTTCCTTTTTGGAATTCATGATGTGGGTTGTGTTAGGTAACCTAAACGATATTAGTTACTGGTTTTAAATAAGAGGAAAAATCAGACAGGTACTAAAGAGATATTTCTTTACATTTGTATGTAAGGAACACGCTCGCCAAATGTATTGATACAACCTAGAAAACAATAATCTTAGTTTATTTTACAAGTGTGAAAATTCAAACGAAAAAAATACTGCAAGGTAGGGTGAAAGGCATTTTGTAGATCTTTGTTTCTGATGTGACGAATGAAGGATAACATTTCACGTAATATGGTCTCTCAATTTTAGTTCGGTTACATACTTCCCAAAGGATCTGCTTGGAAGCGCAATAGTTAGATGGCCAAAGGGTACGTCACGAACAGAACCGTTAGTTCTCTTATCGCTGGGAAGTTTCACACAGAGATGTCCCTACGTCTCTTTACTACCTTTGTAGAGCCTCGCAAAGGCAGTTGGATACATGCTGTGTGTGTAATTCTTTACCTGCACATAAACTGTACGACGTTTATATAGAAACAGTAATATTGTCTCATCCACAGAAACTGATAGTGAAGTCGAAATGAAGTATTTTAAATATTTCGTATGGGTAAATAAAATCATGTGTATATAAAGATTGTTATTATGAACTCGCATAGTGAAATAAGTGTTACTGCACAAGGTACAGCCGAGCTGGGAAACCCTCTCGAGGACACAAGAAACTTTTCTTCCGTAATTCACACAATATGTTTACAACAACTACAACTTTAGGACGAGTAACTTTTGTCACCCGAGTGAGGCAAGTAAAAGTTAGTTCCAAAGTTTCCTCTTTTGGTATCTAAAGTTATTAATTGGCGTTTTCAAGTAACAATTGCGGGACAGATTTTTTTGTTTCTTGAAACAAATAGATTTATCTAATACTGTATTCTGATGAATAATTACAGTAAGTTAGATGATTTAATAGTCTCAGATATACAAGATTATTTGAGACACTATTAAAACGTTTGTAATAAACGTGTTACCGTACTCCCTGAAATATCTATTTCAATTCCGGACTTATAACCTAACATTTAATAGATTTTATAGAATTTACTACCTATTAATATCAATATATTAATAATAATCAATATATTAACGTAATATATTAATAATAACTAATTAAAACTATAAAAAAGAGGTGAACCGGAAAAAATCTTGAATGTTTTATTATTGTTAGTGTTTGGTATTACTTTAGCTTGAAATAAAAGTATAAAATAATAAACAAGACGTCATAATAGTATACAGAGTGTCTTTTTTACGGGGTCGACATTGTAATCTTGTACTTATAAGTTTGACACTAAACTTAAAAAAATGGAGAACGTTTTCTTGTTTTAGAACTTAGTCATAACAATTGTATTTCAAACTTTTTAAAGCTGCAGTTTTTCCAGTATATTGGTAAACGTGACTTTTTCTCATGGATCACTCTGTATTTTATTCTTAATTTTTATAAGAATAATAATTTTAAGTCTTTTTAAATATTGGCTTATCCCTTAAACAAAGATATATGAAAGTCCAAAGTGTTTTGTTTTCTTATGGAGTTAGAACTGAGAAAACACCTTTTTACGTAAGCGCATTGGAAATAAAAAACATTCATTAACAATAAAGGTTATTATTCTAATACATTAGAAGAAAGAAAACGAAACATAACTAAGTATAAGGCATTAGTGTTACATAAGAAAAAACTCATTGGATCACCATTTAAGAAAACCAGTTTTTAAAAGTCCAAAAAGTATAGTTTTAATTTATTAAAGTAGAGGGCTCGTTGATATAAAGAAACTGAAATTTAAGCTTTATTATTTTAATTTTATTATTTACCTAATTACTCTTTAGAAATTAAGAAATTGTAATGCTTCTTACACAGAAATTTGCTTTCTTCTAAAACAAGCTTTGCTTCAAGAAATAATTCGACACTAACACCAATTGGATATTTCAAGTTCAATTAATTATTACGAACAAACATAGAACGTTGTACATAATAATTTGGATCATATACAGTATAGAATAATAAAAAGCTAACATTGTATGAAATAATAAAATATGTGTTTTTTATTAGTTTTTCCAAAAGGATAAATATCCTCTGTATATTTTAATATTTGACTCAATTCAGAGAAATAGCCAGTTTAGATGTTCAACGAAGGGGATAAACTTATGTCTAAACTTCATTAATAAATGCAAAAATTACCTTTAAAAATAATTTAAAAAATACAAATAAAACTACTAGTATACATTAAAGATAGTCAAGATGGTAAATACATAGAATTTTGTGTGCAGAAACACAGTTTCAATCTCGGATATTTTATAATATTAAACTTTCCCTTTATTTACACATTAAAATCATGGATTGTTTTTTCATCGCTTCGCAACCAATTTATTACTTAGTTCGACATAATAATTAGTATAAAAGGTAAATGTATGCGTAAAATAATATTGACCTACAAATATATTCAACGAATTTGAGAAATTTGTAATTAGTTGTAGATGAAATTCAAAATGTGCGTTTAGGTTATCTTAAATTAAAACCAGTCAACATTTATTTTTATACTCGTATTAAATTTACTTATGTTTAAAGAAAGTGTATTGTCGACCTTCAACTGTTTGAAATAAGATTTTTTACCTATTCTTAAACACTATAATTATTGACACCCTATGTTGCCCCTTTGGTAAATGCTGAATCAATTTACTCATTAAGGTCTTACTAAAAAATATTGTACAATTCAGTTATTTAGGAGCCATAGAAAATTGTGAATCAAACAGTTGAATTTGTGAATGAAGCTGAGTAGCGTGACCCGAATTACCCGAAAGTGTGCATCATTCAACGTCAGTACTCTCAGTACTAACTGCGGCAGCTTTTGTTGCCACAGGTGCTAAAACATTCAATGACCAGGACTAGCGTAGTTACCCGAGTTTGCGTGAAGGAAAGTATGATACACACCTGCGCTGGTGGTACAGAAACTGTTCTGTGCTCTTTTTGATGACTAAATAGAATATACAAGACGTATAGACAAGCTGCCTTAACTCAACTACCTACCACTCATTGATTTTTTACCAAGGTTCAATAGCTGTATTAGATAACTCTATTAGCGATTTCAATAAGCGATAGATCCACGTCTTATAGTGTGGCATAGCTACACAATAGCTCGTAAAATATCAAAATGTAATAAAAGCCACAGTAAACTTTTTATACGATTTCCTCCCTCGTAGTTTGGAATTGCTTATATATAATTTTGTCTCAGGGCTTAGATTATTCATAGTATGGTGTTATATTTAATTTAATAATAGCAAACCTAAAATTGTGGTTTTCGCTGTAAAATAGCGTAATTTATTTTAAACTCAAGCTAAGACTATTTCAGTATTTAGATTACAAGAGATACATACTTGATGTGTTGAAAAATATTTATAGTCATAATCTTACTCGTTTATTACATTTATTTTTTCTAGTAAGCATTAAGATGGTTCCCCTAAGCTTCTTCGCCAGGTTTTATACACGGATGTGTAGACGATTTAATGCACCATTTGTACTAAGTCACACAGAGCTTAAGGCTTCTTAACTCGAACTTCACCCTACATGGACAACCCTTGGAGTCTTTGTTTTGTGCTTTTGTGAGACCATATCTTCAGTACTGATCGGTGGCGTGGTCACCACATCAGGTCATTTTAATAAAAAAGATTGAGCATGTGCAAAAATCCTCCGTTTGATTGGTCTTCGAATGGGTTTTGATTTTATAGAGATTCCTCTCGTTGAGCTGCAGGTCTTTCTGGTCATGAGCACGCTGGAACGTAGGCAATCTGTAAATGGCTTCTTTCGAATGTTTTGCTTTTACCAGTCAATTAGATCTTGGTCGGTCTAATATCTGGAAATTTAATATTTTTACCTTTGCACGTTGCAGCTTGTATTCATAGAATGTCATGTTTTGTAAATTTATTCTCTTTTATTGCATCTTGAATTCAAAACAGCATTAGATTATATAATTCGTTATGTGTTCTTTTTATTAACATTAACTATTTAGTATTAGTATGTGGTTCTTGTTGTTTATTGTTATTTATATTAGTTTTTGTTTTAACTATTTAATACCTTGTTATTTCTATTTATCATCTCACTTTGCATGTTATGAATGTAAGCAGTTCTTGCCATTTGTCAGAATATTCTCTTGTAATGGCTTCTGAAAATGGCTATGACAGTTGAATTAATAATAAATAAACATATCTGCATAGAAAAGAGTGAGTTCTATAATCGTGCATATCCAACCATACTCAGTTGATACAGTTTCTGTTTTGTATATTGAGGAATGTAAACAAATTTCTTTTATGCATAATTAGTCTGTCTATCAGCAGGAAATATCAAGAGTGAAGGAAATAAGCAACAATCGTACAATTTTGCTTACGATATTAGCAAAGTCTTTTACGCGACTCATGGTATGGTGTAACCATATCTTGTTTAGTATATATTATTTATATATTGTTATATTATATAATAATGTATATTGTTTATCCATGTTTTAAGAGATACAATATTTTAATATTTTATTAAATCATATAATAGCTGTGTTTTGAGCATGTATTCCTTGGAACTAATAATTGAATACTTAGTTAAACTAATTATAAGTATGTATCATATGATACTATTGTGGTGAATATAAAGAAAAACACAATTAAATATTATTATTAACCAGCAGCTGAAGAAAAATTAAAGAAAAACTTATAATATAATTATGTGTGCTTTTATCTGCGACTTATTACAGGTTTTACTTCAAAATGTGTGCCTCGGTCTGAAGTGAAAATGACATTCTATGGAACTGTTTTATTTTATTTTACTTTACTGTAAAACTTAATTGGCAACAAAAATAAGTGCAGTGAACGTAACTGTTCTGGGCACAAATTTACATATTATCACGGACGGGACTGTACACTTTTTACCTGTACTTCTGTAATATTACATTATCTTGGCCAATATTGATTACCAAAATGGTTGGCGTGCCTGTGCTCATCAACTTATGTTTGAAAGTGAATATATTATTAAGGCTATGTTTAGAAAAGACTGCACACAATCAACATATTCACTAATGGACTTTCAAGAAAGTAAACCAAGTGAGAGTGTCACTTCTCCCTTTGTTTTCTCTATACTTCAATGTTTTTTCTCTGTTTACATACTGAGACACTGTATTGAAATGTTTCTCCATTCCCAAAAAGTAGTTTTGTTAATTTCAAGAATTCATTCAGGTCTTCACTTTATTTGCAGACAAAATAATTACTTGGATTATGAAAGTTCTATTGAAATATGGTTCCTACTGTTATGGCTATACATTGAAACTGTACCAATTTAATCAAAACGACTATAGCATATTTTTGAAGTCATACCGTTTTAGAATAAAGACAAATTTTAAAAACATGAAAAGGTTTCTTATGAATAATGATGGTCTAAAAATGTGATCTATTGATGTCAAATTACATTAATGTCGTACTGTACGATTCTTATAATGGTTTTTATTTGTTATATCTAAAGTTAAAACTCATCCTGTTACCTTTCTGAGAATTTTCAAATTGTTTTTTAAATGGATAATTTAATGATATATAAATATGAGTATTTATAATTTGATATTTGAGGGTCATTTAAAAACTGGTTAGTTTTTAATAGTAAACAACTTTTGTAATAAATCAATACACATTTAAATAAACAAATAAAAATTTTCCACATACTGTATTAAAAGAGTTATCAACATTTGGCTAGCTAAACCCGTATATAGAATTGTGTCAAGTCGCTTGTCTCATAATACGGCCGGTTAACATACACTGACACTTCCGTGGGTGTTATGTGTGTAAATACTATAGTGTAAACACTTTCACGGAGCATTATTTTACCACTTATGTGATTACAGGACACGCTTACACGCAGGCACACACGCACACGCACACGCGCGCGCGCGCACACACACACACACACACACACACACACACACACACCGAAAACAAGTCCTACCTTTTTAGACCAAAAACAAATTTATAAAACATGAAACGGTTCCTTGTAGATGGTCTAAAATGTGACCTATAAATGTTAAATTTCAACAAGTTTATGAAGATCTTTATTATGAAATTCGGTTGTTGCATTTACAGATAAAATGCTATATTTTGTACTTTTTATGAGAATTTATCGTATGTGGTATATAAAGTGGTGAATCTTTGGTGTTACAGAAACATTAAAACGAGAGGAACAAATTATACAACAGTGCAACAGATATTAGATGATGAAACTATCTAACTCCAAACTATAAAACCAAATAGGCCAAACTAAATAATGGCACTCAATAAAATATATGGTTTTACATGATAAATGTATATCATTTCTTTATACTGTCTAGCACTTAGTTACATGAAACGTTATTGCGTCGTAAACATTAATTGATGACGGTGTTGATGCATCAATTTCCCTAAAAGCGTCACGGTATGTTCTGCGACATTCTAATTTAGCTATTATTCTGAAAGCGTCATTTTGTAATTTGAATTTCGTCTTTTATACTAAGTACAGTTCTTTCTAAAAGTTATGCCTTAATAAATATGGAGAAATAGTGAAATCATATTTACAAGATAAATTCAAAAGAAATAGTTTTATGTACTAAAATACAGTAGATTTCTAGCTTGTTATGGATATACTTTTGAAAGTAATATTAATATAATTTATCCGTTATATATTAATCTATTACATTTATTCCTAAAAGCTATAACAGAAAGTGATCATCGGTGTTTATTGGATTAACATGGATTATATATGGTAATTAAATTGCGTTTGAGATATCTAGATGTTCAAAGGTGATTAGTATTTTCATGAGTAATTTACTCGTGCTGTCTAATTGTGGCGCTCACAAAGTAAAAAATAATTGTTTCTCTTTTATATAAAATGTTTGCATAGTTTGAATTCTGATTACTACCATGTATCATTATGTAATATTCCGTCATTACATAATGAGTCGATAATTTTTATGGCTGAGCGGACGCCATCTCTACATATTGAGATTTTTCGAGTAATGCTTAAGAATGGACTTTGGTTGAAATCGCTTGACAATTATGTAAAATAGAATAATATAAATTTAAATGATCATTTTTGTAAACAGCCCAATTAAAAATGTGTCACGAATGCAAATCACTGCTATATTGAAATGTTTTTTTGTTTGTTTGAGACTAACACAATAAACAAACGAAATCACTTTTAAAACTAAAAAAGAGACGAAATAAAAAGGCAAATACAATTGTTTAAAAATAAGTAATTGAATTAGTACCAATGTTAGTGATAATTTCCTAGGAATTATAGTAATCATAGTATTAACCGTTGATTCTACAATATTACTATATACTGTTCCAAACTTTGCACGGTCGCTATCTGTACCTGTACATCTGACGGATATATAAAATTTAACTTGAGATGCCTGGAAATTACAAAACCCTTCTATTTTGTTTATCAGTGATGCATAATAACTTAGACGTAACCTTTCTTTTCTCATTCTTTAAACGACCGCTGTCTTCAAACCTCATGAAATATATAAAAGTTTAAGAATAAGATTTATTTATAATTATCTAATATTTCTAAGCACATTTTTTTGGTTATTTATGGAAATAGTGGGGTCTATTAGGGTCAGTATTGAGATCTAGCTTATTTAAACGTTTAAAACGCACACACGCAAATGGCCCCCACGTTGAATTGCTTTACTGGATAATGTATTCCGTCATGAGGAAGATTGCAATAGGCAGATTTCTATCTAATCATCCTAAAACATTCATGCTACCCTTGCGACAGGTTCCTGCTCTTTTAAGCCTTTAGTTTAATCAGAAAATTATTTATAGTTTAACAATGGTGGTGCAAATATGGTCCTAGCTTGATTAAAAGTTACTAACTGTGTTGATATAAACATTTTAAATAAAAGTGAATAAATTCGGTATTTAGAGAGAAAAAGTTAGTATGAGATCAACAACAGAGTTTCTAGTTTAGGTTCTACGTTATTTTCTACTGCATGTAACAAATTTCAAGCTATGTGTTTTGCCTCCAAACTTACAACATTCATAGGTCTCTAGTACATATAAAATAAAGAATATCTCTTTAATAACGTAGTTTTCTTTGTGAAATCTTTGAATTCAGCTATAGTACTATGTTAATTTTAATTAACATAAAAGGATTAAATTACTAATAAAATAAGCGAGAAGTTTAAATTTTGTATTCTGTTTATAGGGCCATTGATTATTGTAATGTTTACAATAAACATTAAAAATAAACTAGTGAATGTGTAATTACACCTTAAATAATCAGAACGCATTAAAAATAGTGAAATGTAACATGAAAAATACAACAGTAACAAAGAGCTCTCCCCCAGTAACAGGTCGAATGACACTAAGCCTGTGAGTAATAGTTGGCTGGCGAGTTACACTGATCTGAAATAATGTGATTGCTTGTACTCGTAGCTTGTGAGTGATAGTTGGCTGGTGAGTTACACTGTGATCTGAAATAATGTGATTGCTTGTACTCGTAGCGTGTGAGTGATATTTGGCTGGCGAGTTACACTGATCTGAAATAATGTGATTGCTTGTACTCGTAACGCTGGCAGTTTTAAATGTCACTGTTTTAATAATGTAAGACATACGTAATTATTAGTAAAATAAAATTTATAGAGTCAATGGACAGATAGTTGCTGGAAAGGAAGTCTTGTATTACAATTCGAGACAAACATCCTCCGGATGTAAGTGGATACGCACATCCGCCCAGACACCGATGATGACCAAACAGGAAATGCTTGTTTAAGCAGCGGAAATGCTTATTTCTAAAAACCGTGCGACGATGTAAGGGACAGCCTTGCTGATATGAAAAATTGGTACTCACCAATTATGATGGAGAGATTTGGCAGAGGCGTGGTCAATGAGCTGGCGGGAGAACAACATCAAAACTGAAGAACAAGGAGGAGAGGAGGAAGTCGAGGACGGGAATTCGAAAAACGACGTTCGGGAGTGCCAGTGCTTGTGTTCGTGTGCGGGAAAAATGTGTTTAGGCGTAATAAGTGTCAAGTGCAATAAAATATAAGTAATTTTAGGATCTTAGTAATATATCAGGATCTTAGGATATATATATATATCAGGGTTCATTAATCATTTACAAATTCAAGGTACCTGTACCTAATACAATGAAAAGAAATGTTCACAATTTCTAAAATGTAAATTTATGTAAATGTTTAGATATTTTAAAAGAAAGTTTCTCACGTTAGTCCATGAACTCATATTTATTGCAACACTACAAAATTACTAGTAAATGTTATAGTGGATTAAATTAAAATAAATTGTAATGAATAATTTAATATTAAACATGTCTTCAAAGTATTAAGGTATTAAAATTTGTGCTTAATATGTCGGTTGACGTTATCATTTGTTAATTAAAATTTTAATCAATTTAATGAGATGTTATCACAAATAAAATATGTGTTGGTTCATTTGAGGGTGTTATACTGCCAATATAACCTCACAGCATCCCTTGCTCATAATATATTATAATATTTCACAACCTTAATCTAAACTAAACCAAACTTACAAAACCTTACAATAACAGCTATTAATAATTTTCTAAATACTCCAAATTTTAGCAGCCTTTCAATATAAATTCTTTATTTTCATGTGAACACGTTTGAGTAGACAGTCAAAGAGGAATGACTGCATACAAATGTTGCAATAAGATCAATTTCTATTAAAAAAAGCTCAGAATCTATTTACTGCACAATAAGTATGTACCTGTTTGCATTGAATGAGTAAAAGTTCATAGATGGTTTTGAAGTACTCATACTTACGAGTGTTTTTATTATTGTGAAATGTTACTGACTGAGTATTAGTGAAGCCTATCACTCAGAAAAAGAAATTTCCCCCATTCGCTAAGACCTATGATGATAAGCAGTATTTAGAATTTTGTAATATGTTTTTGGTTGTCCTCCATTTTGCAGGTCAAGTATATTCTATCCTGTAACAGCGTATAAGTTATAGTGCGGAGACCAGAGATGTTTTCTGTGAAATATTTCTTCTATGTTATGGCTCCAGGGAAAAATATCACGAAGTTCTAAATATCCCTTAATATTCCTGTTGCAAGTAACAGTCAGTAGATGAAAACAAAATATATGTGTATTTTAGGCAATAGATCTCCTCCAATAAACGCATTACGTAACCTCAAAAATTAAGGTCCAATTGAGGAATTTCATATCAGTGCCTTATGGCAAAAATCAACAGTTTGTACAGAAAAAGAAAAAGTCTGCAATTTTCAGAAAGTTATACTGATGCCTTAATTCTATTTTTTATCTAGGCTATTCCCTTATGTTTTACTACTTACTTCATCTAATACTCATGATGAAGTATTTTCAAACAATACGAAACCGAAGCTGTAGAACCTCTAGTATTACAGAGATGATGAACAAATTAAACTAAGGTATATCCGATCCGAGTGAAACATTGGTAAATTAAAACACGGCAGGATAACACTTACTGTTTTGCAACGTGATTCTTTAAAAAAATTTAAGAAAGTACTTAATTGTAAACAAGCTTTCAAATACAATAGTTTTGTCTCACCAAAACCTAGAGCCGAACTTAGTGGAACAAACATCAATGTCACCCCACAGCAAAAATATTAAACTTTAAATATTTCTACGTCCTTATTTTTTCAAACACTTTTTAACCGTTAAAAGTATCAATAAAACTAAAAAGCGTTTGTGTGGAATTAATTTTAATATATTTAATATGAGATAAACGTCTTCCATAACTCTATGCTATGATTAAAAATAGGGCTGTAAAAGTTAACCTACTGATGATCTGTTTTCATTATAATGAGTTTCAGTAAGTTAATAAACAGTACTAGATTATTTTATACATCAAATGTTTTAATGTATGAAATTAATTGTTAATTCCATCAGTTAATATGCATTATGTAAAACAAATTACTATATACATTTAGTAGGTCATTTAAGAAGTTAGTACTCAAGGATTCTTTGATGTTTCAGAAAAAAAGTATTCTAAATAATAGTTGAATTCAGGAACTAAGAAACTGAGTATTATTGTGCACCGTATCGGGGGTAAAAGAAATGTATCTTCGGGGAGGCAAAACACAGACAGTGATATATTAGGCCATCTCCCTGACAGACTAGCCTTACTCGACCCCTTTGTTGTGCAGTTCGGCCATAAATTGGTAACTGTTCTTGAAGAATCAATTAATTGAACTAAAAGATTAGAAAAAAGCACAAAAATATTTCACACTTAAATGTGATAAATTAAAATTTATATTGGCAACGAATTCTATTTTTGGCTTGAGGTGTTATGTTTTGAAGGATTTAGTGATATCTCTCTAAAATATTTTTTGAGGTATTACACAAGCTAATTTTATCATGAAACAATTAAAAAAGAGACTGACGGTTGACGGAATGGGATTCAACGTTGGTGACGTTTACTTTTGTTTCATTCTGTCAAAATGAACGTGAATAAAGAAAAAGGTACATCCAGGAAGTAAATATTAAATATTAGCTAAAGTATTATTCTTCCATTTAATTCTCTTGATTTTTGCAGTGCCTTGGTTTTATTATCATACAATATGCATTGTAAAATTTGACATATTTCGTGATATTTGGGACTTGATTATTTGGGATCTTGGTGATAGATTCCTTAAAACACATTTTCTACAAAATCCAATAGTTCTGAATTTGTTTAGTTTTTATAACATCAACCTTTAATGACATACAGCGTGTCAATTAAATGTGAAAGGCAGCAATTTATGTAAACAACAATGTTTTAAATAAGTTGATAAAACTGCTCATGGACGCAGCAATATCTCTGTAAAACATTTTCTAAGTTCTACAAGAAATAGGCAGCTGTTTGCTCGTGAAACAAAATATGTAAACACACTGACGTTTGACTTTTGGGGCTTCATCTTTGTTCCATTTTCGTTTCTTTGATTCTGCGACAACGTGAACAAACAAACGATCTTCTATTTTATTTTCTTGATTCTGATTTTGAACATTTTATTGTATTTAATATGAAAATCTTTGATTCCCATGTTTATAATTAAAAATATATCCTAATAATATATTATAATTGAGAAGGTTTGGTTGTTTTGCTTTCACGCGTAAACGATTCAACCAATTGTACTGAAATGTTACAAGGACTGCACGTCTAATGTAATCATCTATTCTGTTTAAACATTTTTTATTATTTTCAATTTGTTTACATTTATAGTGAGTACATTCTATTAGAGATAACCATTAATTTTCACGATGTTTTAGATTTCAGCAATTAGATAAGTACTTATCTACATTAGAAAATGTCCTAAAACATAAGATAGTCCGAATTGTACTCCGAAGATACCCGTTGAAGCAGTCGTCAAGAACTATGCTAGATGATTGTTTTCTGGACTGTGCTTTTGAACTAATGTAGGACTACAAGTTACAGCCCTAAGTGTTCTGAAATATTAAAAATATTAATCAGTTTCTAAAGAATTTATATTGATACTTATTGTGCAAATTTAAGAGACAATGTAGTCTAAATAGTACTTTACATTTAAAGACTGTTGAAACATAACTTCAATATATATGTGTATATGTATTCTTGACCGGGAAAAGGCAAAATCAGCTATGGAAGAAAAATACTAAAATCGGAGTAAATTACAATGACCGTATATACAATTTATTACATATTTTATTGATCGTGGCCTACTTACCACAAACTCAACCTTGGCGTCGGAAATATAATTCATTCGAAGTTCTTAACCAGGTTCAAATCATACGCAATTGCGTGCGAGGTTGCGGGTAACTGCTAGTTATATAACATTTCAGGTCACGGTCTTGGTGGGAGTTTCCTGAGAACACATACTTATATCCAATACTTTTGTATTTTTATAACCCTTTTCTAACGTAATCCAACTTGTGAAGGAAACAGGATTTTCCCGGACATTTGCCATCGTTCAGTGAAACAAGAAATCAGTAACACTACGTTTCTAGATCTGCAATCTGATCTCTTCTTCAGGTAAAGAACTAACCTAATACATACTTACAAACTAGGTTATAATAAACCAATCTTACCAAAGCGTTGTGGCACGCCTAAGTCAGGAATCACAACCACCATGTTGTTTGTCAACTTCACTAAATCTATAAACATGCACTTATTAAAAAACTATATGCAACACTAATCATTAAAACTGAACTACGGAATACAGGTCACAATGCGTCTTCATTCGTCTACTAACCACCTACGACTGACCAGAGGGAACTAGCCAATGGTAATCGTCACGGCAGACAAAAGCAAAATGGCGGAAATAAAAAGGAAGGGGGACAGGAATGGGCCCTTTCGTTATTATTGGTTCATGCGAGATGAACTTCTTAAAACCATGACGACTTTTAGTACACGAAAATAAGTAATACAACTTGTTACAGTTTTACAGCAGGTCATAATGCACATTTCATCACGATCTTATCAAGATTTGATGAGTTACATTATAATATTACAAGACATTTTAATAATCTTACTATCATTAATATTATTTATTGTGTGTAAAATACAAAATGACTCAAACTCAATATACATGTGGTACATATATTATTAGTCACTGCAAGTATAAATGAAACTCATGAGTTCCATTTTTATTTTTGCCTACCAGTTTAACAAATTTGGAATTTTTTAAAAGATAAAACATTCTTAGATGTGATTGATTCCACTGTGACGAGGTAAACCTTACCATACGGTAAAATGTTTTTGACTAACCAGTGACAGACATGGCAGTATTGCCGTGACTACGATTAGCGACAACCCGCTGGTAGCCGAGGCCAGCTGACCGAGAGTTAAAGGTGAAAGCCTGGAATATTTCAACTTCGGAGCTGATTTCGATTTTGAGGAGAGGAGTTAGCCAAAGAAGTAAGTTGTTGAAGGAAAATATTCTTCTGACCCGCTCGGTGATGAGTGAAGTACGTTAGGTAATCACAGCCAAAGATAATTAAATAATTATTGTATACTGCAATCAAAGCCTGTTGCATGTTGCTGTAAAATTTATAAGCCATAACATAATTAGATTCATCTGTTAGGATAGGTTAGTAGATTTATTATTTTAGTGTACTCTAAGATTAAAATCATTTACGAGTAGTTTACCTATTATCTTTTGGAGTGTTCATATAATTAATTCATCTGATTTTCTAGTGCAAGATCGCGATTTTCGTGTTAGGCATAGGCGAGTACTGGTAATAAAGATATTAAGCACTGGAATCGCTTCTTGGACGAGTTATGAACGATAAATTTCATTAGAATACTATAGTTTAATAAAATATACTTTGTGTTGTACGGGAAAGGTTCATAACATTTATTTTTTCGTGGGTAGGAATAAATAAAGCTACACAATTTGCTATGTTTTTGTCTATTAGGCATCTTTCTAAAATTTTTATATTCAACCTTCACGTCACTAATTTGTATACTGGAAAAAAATTGGTGCAACTTCGATTTATCTCATTTATCTCAAAACACTAAACAAGTAGCGAGGAACGTAACGTCATGTATTCTCCGCTCCCTTCTATAATTTGCATTTCAAATTTATGTATCAACACTTTTATAGACATACTCGTACTACATGTAGGCCTATAGAAACTCATATATAGTATAATGAAATGGTTTATATCTTTGCAACCCACATGAAAATATATTAAACAAGAAAATCCAGGCTATTACAAAATACAGATTACAAAATAATCTTGATAAATGCTTTCCAATAAATCCTTGATGACTGGATATGACAGACAACGCTGTACTTTGTGATGAGTGACGAATTGAGTTTAATGAATCAACGACCGTGCTATTACTTGTGTTCATCAAATGGATTAAATGCCATTACTTCTGTGGAATATTACAGTTCACTAAGAGATGTGACCTGAATTGCATCAGATGTAATAAATGATTCGTGACAAAGGATAGTTCACTATAAATGATGTAAAAAAGTCACGTGCAAGAAAATTGAAATGCTTTTATCCTATTGAATTCGCGGAAAATGATTAAATTTTCATCATGCTATTCCCAACACAATACTACACTTTTCCAAGTGTGGAATTTGAACATAGCATTTTAACTGGTATAGACAAGGGAAAACAGCTGGATTCTTTCTCTGTATTGTATTAAGTTGTACTATACACTTTCATACCTGACACGCTGGCGTCTTTTTTGAACAATCTTTATTCTACATCAATGTTATTTTATACAGGAAAAGATTAACGGATATAAAGCAAATTGACATGTAGGAAAGAACACTGTTGTAGTCAAAAAGACACCCTGTAACTTAAGTGTTTCATATCAAAAATTAAAGTTATGCGATGAAATTAGCTGTTTTATTAATTTAGTTAGTACTTTTATAAAACTATTGTAATCCCGGTACTCGAAATTATGCTCTAGGATTTGGTTTTAAACTTAAAATTTGGTAATGAAAACGCTGAATTCCATAACATTTTCACCTCATCACACAACAAATCTATTACTTTTAATCACTTAATATAAATATTTTGACGAAGTAAAATGTTTAATTAAAAACACAGATAAAAAAACTTGTTTAACATTATGATTAATTTACTATCACTGGTAATGAATAAAAAGACTTTCCAGTATAAATTATTGCGCAAGGTCGTTTGGAATCAGTGACTCCATCATCAGGCACTTCACAAATGGATAGTAAATCAAACTTGTTTCCAATGCTCTAAGATTATTCACTATGATTATTATAATAATAACTAAAAATGCTAAGAATAATTAGATGCGTGACTAACCAACCATTAGTTAACTAACCGATTTCAATAAGTTAACGAAGATAAGTAAGATATGGAATTTAAAAAATCAACAAAAATATTTGAATATAGAATACCTTTAACATAAAACCTCATTATAAACAAGTTTAGATAAGAAAATATTCAGTTCGAGCTATCTCTTATTATTTTGTCGTATTGATAAATATGGTTTCGATTTTGAAAGAACTGAATCGTATCATAACGGTATAAATTTTACTGTCACAAAAAAAGGATTTCAGGAGATATACAACCACCTTTGAAAGTAGTGCCTTTTGGGCTCTGTTAATAGTAATTTCAGAGATTAATATGATAGGAAATTGCTTCTTTCTGGATTTAAAACGAAATTACTTACTTTTATAATAACTAAAAATTGAATTTCAAGGTGTAGGTCAAAATTAACTAATATTATTTTGCCAATTATTTCATGTTATTTGCTTTTTCCGAGGGTTCAGACAATTTTGATTAATTTATAAAATAACACTCAACATTAACTAGTGCAAGAATAGCCTCAATACCTCCTCTCCAATACTTTATTCAAGATAACAGTAATTTAACCTTAGCTGTGTAAAATCTATATGTGAGCTTCTTTGTAACCAATAAATAACCTGTACCGTTCCATGTACCGAATTAAGTTAATTATCTTGAAAATTCCCCTTCTCTGTCATGATACTTCTTTCTGAAACTATGGTATTTTATAAACATATCTTTAATAGATTACTTCTAATGCGAATATATTGGTTCAAAACGTTTACATTTTGAATTCTCTGTTTAAAAGTAACTTTTTGAAAATTTTAAATTCCTAATATACCAATATAACTCAATGTATTTAATTTTGTGATTAGGGTAAGTGCTAATATTGTTTCTGTAAAATTCGGTTGATTTATAACCAAACAATTTTTAATCTTCCATCGCCCCAATTATAATTATTTAGAACAGCATTTTAATTGCTTCTTTAAAAAATATGTTTGGATATGTAGCTATAATATACATTCCTGTAATATAGCTTAACATAACGCAAAGTAATTTAAACTTCAAAGATTATTAAATGTCGTAATGTATGCACTTTTAATTTTACGACATATTAGCCATAAATAGCATTCTCTTAAATCACAAACAAATGTTATGCATTTAATAGTTAATGTACATTGTTTTATTCGATTCTCTTAGATACATAACCTTACCTTGTAATAATCAACACCATTATAATAGTTTGAAACGTAAAAACATAAAATATAAAAAAGTGTTACTCGAACTCCTAGGAGGATAAATACTATGTTATTAAGTGAATTGTGTGATGGAACATTTATCGTTATAGACTTATCAGAACATGTCGGTGGCCATTATCAGATGTGACAGGACAGACTTGCGTGCGGCGGGGAGGGTGTGGCCTGGACTGTACATGCGGGACTAACGTACAGAATAACCGACAGTTGGGGCTGAGAATAGATATATTACGATTTAATACCTAATTATAGTAAAACTGTAGCTAAAATAGGTGAATAAATACTTGAAAAATTGATTTTACTATTAAATACTGTACTACCAATTACCTACGGCTTTGCAGAAAATTTCATTTTGAGACACCATGAGCATATTATTTTAAATATTACACCCCAAAAATCTTGAGATTATAGAGGTAGTCACTGAAACATATTACTGTATCTTGATAAATTATATATAATCTAAAAGGCGATGCCCTAAAGTCGAAGAGTGAAACTGTTTTTTACAAGTACCTCTGAAATTTCTTGAATTTATTTCCAACATTTCATTATATTTTATTGAATAGTTCGATATCAACAACAATTCAACTATAGTGTAGACCAAACTTCAGTCCAAACGGAGGCTGAAGTCGAATTCCTTAGCTTTTAAGTTAAACGACTTGTGATGTAATACATGATGGCATTTTATTGTAGTCGATTAAAATCCCCATACAAATAAACCTAGAAAAGGAAAAGCTTCAGTATGCATCATGGCATTTGTAAAGTGTAACTGATTTTTACAAATGAATGCCAACAAACATTTACCTGTTTAAATTATTATTCTTGACTGTTACTGGCGATCACAAATACATTTACTATCAGCTGATTAAGCCAAAATGGGAATTTTCAAGACTACTTGAGGGTATCCCGAAGGGATGGATTCCAAATAGAAATAAGCATATAAGTTAATCAGGGACCTTAAGAGTAACCATGTAAAGTTTCAGTACAATCTGTTCAGTAGTTCTTACGCATAAGGCACACACAAACAGACAGAGTGACACCATAAGATTGTTATATATTAGTACTAGGAGTTATCTGCGGATTCACATGCTATTTCATACGTTTTCGACGTGTATGATCACTTCTGATTCGAGTGAATCTTTTTCCGACCTCAATATTTACTTTGCCTTGTTGCCATACATTTATGGTCAAAATAGGTTACTACGGTCTTAGTATTTTAGTCCCATAGTAGATTTGGCCTTGTTTCTCCAAACAAAAAAATGTATGCGAGTATAGATACCCAGGTCTTAAAAGTCTACTTCTGTCAAATGAAAACTAAGATGGGTTTCATAACAGTCTTTAAATTTATAAGAAAGTTAGATCGTAACTTTTTTATATCTGTATTACAGTACTGGCCAAGCACTTAATAATTAACATTTTATAAAATGTACAGTTAAAAATATAACAAAATATGGTACTATACCTAGGCTTAGATTGATCGGTGAATGCAGACCTATTGGGACCTGTATTCTATATTCGACACTAGTTTTAATAATTAGTGTCGAGGTTTTTTTTTCATTAAGAGCATGTTTTAGAATTAGTGAAGATGACACATACCATGGTGGTTGTGATTTCTGACTTATACGTGTCACAACGCTTTGGTATGATTCATTTATTTAACATTGATTGATATTTGAGGTTAGTTTTTAACCCGAAACTCATCAGGTCCAACTAGTCTACTGTCAAATATGTCTCATAAGTCCAATATGCGAAATAATGAAAATAGAAAATATAGAAAAATGTACTATTCTATGAAAAACGGTATGAATTTGAAGCAGAATTTTGGGACATGAAATCAAATCAGTTTCAGATAAGGATATGAACTTTTTACATTATGAATATACATTATGATGGCCAAAGGTTTGACACGTTTTTACTTGCACGATGTATACGTTGTCACAATCGCTACATTTTAACTTATAGACACCACACCGTCTCCATTGTTTGGCTCGTCGTGGTTATCCTCATTCATGTTTAGTATGCCACGTACTGTATCATTTGTTTTAAATGCCAAACGAATATCTGAATCTCTCAGTATTTTTCTATGGTTCATTTTGTATAGTTTGGCAATACTCTAAGCAAATAACATTTTCTTTGGTTATTGTCGATGTTATTTTCCTCTTTGTAAATATTCTTTTTATACTTTAATATTTCTGTATACTAATTTTTTATCGCATTAATTAGATATGACAATATGTTTCATAATAATGACTTATAATTTAGGAGTGTGATAATTTTTTTGTACGGTCCGGACTGAAGATATAGGTTTCCTGTATACCTCCTTTTTCGGTGAACGCACATTGGGCCTAACGTCCGTATGTCGTGTGCCCTAATTTATTTTGTGTTTTTAAATTTGTCTTATTTTAATTATTTTCTGAAAAATCCATGTGTAGCATTCACTAAATGTTTTAACCACCTAATTGATGACACGATTGTTTCGAAACATGTAGTAAACTTTTAGAATATTTTGGAATTGTTTGGCGATATAGCACCATAAACTTGCTTGGTTTCAAAATAATTATTTGGTAAAGTTTCAAGATTAAAGTTGTATCCAACGTGTAAGAATTTTTTGGTTGGCGTTTGGAAGTTATGACGTCATTCAAGTGCATGGAGATGAGATCCTATTACAAAGTCGATGTCTTGTTCCTCATAATTATGCAAATCATCCTGGCTCTCTGCCCTTTTTCCCCTTCAGACGCTGGAACTTTTCATTTTATGAAAAAAGCAAATTAACTAACAAACAAAGTTTATGTTGTTAACGTTGAGTTATCTTAAAAATATAAACTTTTTAGCAAACGGACTATTGCAATAGTACGTGTTTTAATATCCGATGATGTAAAATGTGTACCGGGCCTAGTCATAATTATTTTCCAGTTTTATAAAGGTTTTTAAATGTTTTATAATTACACTGCAGAATGTTATGAAACCACGGAAGTTTGAAAATCTTGAAATCGTCCTGCAGTTGTTGAGACATACATTACTCTTAGTCATATACTCGCTAAAGGACAATTTAGATAAATCACATTACAAATAATAAACATTCGAAAATGCAACAAAATTTGAAATAACGTTTATTTGGAAAAATATTTGTTAATTTTAAAGTCGTAAAGTTATGAATTATAAAAATTTCGAAATATATAACACATTTTATAACAGTTCAAACATGCATAATGTGAGCAATCGATTTGAGTTTGGAAAAATATTTGTTTACTTTAAAACTCATTACCTTGATTTATTTATTACTCCATGGAGAATTTCACGTATATAGACTAGGTAAGTTAGGCTTATTTTGTAATCAGACCTAAATAAAAATGGTCAAAAAAGATAAAAAATGTGTAACATTTAATGCACGTACATGAGATGTAGGTTTTAGTGAGTAATATTGTTTTTATTCTTTGATTCTTGCTTCGGGAAATTATATATTTTTAAGTATACATAATAATAATTTTATTAAATAAATTGTTAAAATTTACTGAATACATTTTTCAGTAATTATTTTTACATAATTATTTTTTTAGATTTAGTATCTTAATGTAATGAGACGAAACTTTTACACATAAAGGAGAATTATTTCTACTTAAAACAGATTTCACCCCTTAATATTTTTTGGACAGCACATCAGTCAGGTTTGACGAATGCTTTGAAATGATGATAGACTAGAGAGCCAGATGTAGGTTATAATATATTACGTTGTTTATGTGTAAAAGAGCAATCCGCATTACCAGAACACAATTACCACTCACGCGCCGCGACGCCGACTCCGCTGCTTGCAGGTGCGTGAGTCACATTCTCATCCATTAGTGACTGTTTACTTTAGTCATCTATTTTACAGCAGTTTATGTGCGAGGGCGTTTCATACTGGTGCTTTTAAGTAATTTCACTTGATGCAACTAAAATATTGTTTTGATGTCTAACAATACTTAAAATGAAAATGTTAATGTAAAATGTTTCTTTTTGTATGATTTTTACTGACAAATTTGAAATATACTTTAAACTTGAGAGCCCGTGGTGTCTAACGTTAGCACACCTTCATTGTTCCTGTCTCTTTGGTAACGAACGTGGTATAAGTGGACACTTGTCTAGCTATAGTATACCACCTATCTTTGTTCAGAGTAACGGTCCAATCTTTTCCCTGTTAGAGCCAATGTCGAATCTGTCTGGAGCTAGAAAGACGGTTTTGAGTGTTGATATTGGAAGTTTTTAAATCACCATTTGGTACTTGAGAATAGCTGTAGGAAGCTTCTCTGGTTACAAAAAGATCCAAATAACCTTCCTCTAGAAACTCTGCCATTTTAAATGTGGTTTATTTAATTATTTGCGATAGAAAATATAATATTTTGAATTATTTTTTTTTAGTTTTAGTTTGTTCAAACTGTATAGAGAATATGTTCTGTCCCAAATGATTTTTATTTCTTGAACCTCTGCGGTTACTAAATGGTTGTGTTTGTAAAGACAACACATTTTTGAATACACAATAGAAAATATCTTAAAAAATTTAAAATTCCAAATATTTAAGATATTAGGTATAATATACCTATATTATGGGTTGAAATATTAAAATGACACCTATTTAAAAATATTTTCACAATTTTGAACTTGATAAGAAAACTAAAACTCTATTAAATGTAAGGTTATGTTAGTCCAGAATCTAAAAATAATATGCGTTTCAGGTAGTATGGTAAATAAATTATTACAATCGTTTTATTAGTTGTCTTAAATAATATTGTATATCTGAGGCTTTATATATATATATAAATTATATCTTCTAATAAACAAGTGTAATCAATATTAATTTATTTAATGATTTTTTTATAAATAATACAGTAAGTATACATATTATATATTACTTACTGTATTATTTATTTTTTAAAATCATTAAATAAATGAATATTGATTACACTTGTTTATTACAAGATATAATTTTTTCCACTTTACTTGTTACTAAAAGACCAATTAATAACTTTAGATAACAAAAAAGGAAACTTAGGAACTACCTGTTGTAGGTGATATTAAAAATGTTTATGAATTGCAGGAGAAAAGTTTTTGTGTCCACGAGAGAGTACCCTACTTTGGCTCCAACAAGTGCGCTAACCAATATTTCAGAATAACACTATTGATATACAAGTAATTTACTTATACAAACGTTGTGAAGTTCTTAATTTGGATTCCACTATCAATTTCTGCTAAAAAGAGAAATAAATAATATTAATATTTTGTATATAAACGTCGAACAGTTTATGTGCAAGGTAAAGCAGTCTAAATACAGCATGTTTCCACTGCCTTTGTGACGCTCTACAAAGGTTGTAAAGGGACGTAGGGACATCTCTGTGTGAAAATTTCCAGCGATAAGAGAACTAATGGTTCTGTTCGTGACGTACCTTTTGACCATCAACCTCTTGCGCTTCCAAACGTATCCTTTGGCCTCGTCAAAAGTAGATTCCATTTGTCTTTCCTCTTGTAACCGCAACACATTCACTAATAAACAATAACACCTATGTTAGTGTTATAAAACAACATAATTACTACTAAAATATAATATTCATCTGAAAAAAATAAGCAGACATGTTTTGTTAAGTATAGAGCGATAAAATTATAGTGCAGGATCTGAGAGACAAGTTGAATTGTGAAAGTACATAACCTGGTTTTTCTTGAAATTTATAGAGAAATGTTCTCTAAGAAAGAAATTGATCGTCAGCCACGCTGGTTTTGCTGGAGGTCGAAAGAGTAGTATATATAAGGGCAAATAAAGAAATTAATTTTATATCAGATGATATTTGTTAAACTTGAAAATCTTTAAAACCGACTGTCAGACAGTTAAAACATGTGTAATTAGCACTTATTAACCATGTACAGACCGACTGTGTGTCTGAGAGTCGCGACATGCTGTGTAAGAGAGCTACATCTCACGATTCAGTAGTAGCTGATCACATCTGAGCAGTAAATTAGAACTCTAGAAAGGTGATGTGTGAAAAGATGTCCTGAAGCTCATATAACGTAATGAGCACTTATTTAATTCAGCAACGATGTTCATACAGTCATAAATCGTATATTATTTTAATGCTTTGGTAGAAACTTCTTATAAGTTGAAAAAAAGCTAAATTTTAATATATATATATATTAACATTTTTTTTTTTCAACTTATAAGAAGTTTCTACGAATACTAATAATGAATATATATATTCATTAGATCATTACTCCAAACGAGTACTAAAACATTGATTTCTACCCACTAAAGGTATACGAAGGAATCCTTATGCCTATATTTTCACCAGTTATGATATGACCAAGCAAAACTTTATAGGAAAGCAAGTCTCCCATTGCAAGGACGAGATGAATGATCAGAAATTTAATTTAATCTTTTGTACCAACAGTGTTAAAGCATTTAGGTCCTACTCATAATCCTTTATTTCCATGGGTACATACATTTTCATACGTAAAATGTTTATATACAAATGATACAATCTAACAGGTGCAGGTTATTACAAAATAACGAGTTCTGCAACATTTAACGTGATTGATCCTTGGATGGGTGATCACTGAACAATCCTGTACTTGCTTGTAGTTCGCTTAGCCGTCCCTTGGTGATTGTTCGGTAACCGTAAATGTCCAGGCTAAGTGTTAGAGAGGATTTCTTAGCCCTAACTTCATCTGGAAAAGTAAGAGGCTTGACTAGTTACGCTTTATATTTAATATTCAAGGAAAACACTCAAATGTTAAGTGTAGAATAAATAAGGATAATAAAAAATGCTTTATGTACGAGAGCTAAGACGGAAAAAACTAAGGCACAAATATGCTTTTCACAGAATCTATTTTCATCACTATATTGTAACACTGATACATTAAAACCCTTATGTGCTTTAATCGTTGCGTCCCTAAGGGATGATTGTAGAATATTCTATTATACCCGATTTTAAAATATTAAAAATGTTCTTATTCTATCAGAGAAGTAGTTAAAACCATTTTTCAGAAATTTAAAGTTAGAACATCTGAAAAATGATTATATTTTTTGAACACAAATAAATACACTTTATTGAATCCTTTAGAAACTACATGTATAAATCTTTTGCAAAAGAAAGCTATCAATCACCTACAAATACAAAATAAACATTATATATTTTGTAATAGAGTATTTAATATTTATAAGCAACGTAACGAAACCTTTTTATTCAGCACTGCGTTAAAACTTTATTTTTCTCAATTATTTTCTATTCAATCGATTTATATATCAGTAAATATAATATGTATATATATTTTACTCTCAGTTATAACTAAAAAACTGTATTGGGGTTACGTTATTAGTTACTAGTTTTGAGTAAAGATTAAAATCAGACTGATGCTAAATAAAGCAATATACCTATTCACTGTTTTATGAAAGGAACACACTCGTTACTTAACGATCCAATCTGAATAACAATAGAATACGAAACTTGCCTATTTGTTCCATTACATTATAATATATTTGTTAATTTAAATATTTTCAGTCAATACATATTCCATCGAATCACTTAAAAAAAAAATAAAAAATCAATTAAACAATAAAAATAGAATATAAAAATGACTATTAGAGCTGTTTCCCGTTAGATGTTCCATTAGATGATTTCCAATAAACAATTTCTTATTACGAAAAGTTCTAAAACGTAGTTATTTCCAAAAGCTCTTGATAAACAACTCCGCTGCTGTAAATCAGGGCATCGTAAATAACATGGACCTGTCAAGCGCAGGAATACGAGACGCTGTAAGCAGTCGTTAAACTGTGCACTAGGGTTTGTAATAACCCATATATACCCAGAACATTAAACGGAGGAATCGGTTAGCTAACATAACGTTAGTTGAGGGTCGACACTGTCCCCGTGGGGTTATAGTGGTAGTGGACTACTTTAATGTGATGTAGGGATAGAAAAATATTGAGTTACATACTTTAAAAATGTAACAGTTCAATCTATAAATTGCAAATACTATTGCGTTTGTCTCCTTTTACAGAATAAATGGTCATGGTTGGGGATTATATTGATTATTGATAACAATATTGGAGTTTGAAAACTATAATGTTGACTGTTTTTGTGATCAGGATGTAATAAATTAATTAGTTTTGGTTTGATATTACTCTAGTATTGATTTTTATAGAATAGATTTCATTAAACTGTAGATAATACTTTCCATCCATATCAAATGAATATCAACTTGTAGAATATTGTAGAGTATTATAGAGTACGAAGTAAACGATGACAAAGTTTCCGCGGAGTGTAAAAGTTGTTTTTCAATCTCGATAAAGTCAAGTTTATATCTGACATTTCAGTAAAATGATAGGCAACATCAACTACCCAACATGTTATTCCACTTTGTCCTCCTCCGCCTTTTATACTTTCTCTTCACCAACTTTACGCCTACAGAACGCAAAATTTCATACATAAATATTTTGTCGTGCATCAATGTTTAGAAACAATTATTGTAGTTGAACATTCCAACACTTAAAAAAATAATTACCGAATTAAAAAGACACGCTTGTCATTCGGTAGTGAAAATTTGTTATTCTAAGCCATAAATACACTTCATTGTTGAAGGTACTCTGGTAAACTCCGTATTTACGATTGTCTGGGTCCTTTCATTGACGATAAGGAACAAATTAGGATGAAACTCAGTTACATTAAAATAACCTACACTAATAGCTCTGAACACTAATAACATACCACCACATATCATCTGAAGTATGTGTTTGGAACCAAAGAGATTATCATCTTAAACTCACTCGACCATCTCACTTTCTCTCGATTCTCTCATCTTGGCTATAGGCTCTGAAATTATCCACATACAGGTAAACTCAAAGTTAAATAATTACACCGATTATACATTAGAAGACCTGTATCGCAGGTCCGAACAAAACTTAACGACAGGCAGTAATTGTGAAAGTAACGACCGGAGCGGCAAAATGCTCTATTATTAATGCAAAGTTTTGCGTTATTAACTTATTGGAATCGTCCTACAGAACAAAACAATATAAGGTTTTACGGGGTGGAAATGAGAAATAACGAATTGTAGAACATAAAAAATGCAACAATTGTTCTTGCGCGGAGCAATCTTTCCATGTTGTACACCCGCGTCGCTCGTCACGTGACCTTTTGTGACCGTGATTCAACCTCATGATGACGTCATTGGATGCGGCGCCATCTTTGGAAACGTAAATGGAAAATAATACTGAAATAAGCGGAATTTTGAATCAAATGAGCAATTTTTTTCTTAATTTCGAGCTACAAATTAATTAGTTGTTATCGTGTTGAGACGAGTGCCTCCGGCCATCAGCGTGGGCTGCGACAGCACCTGCAGTGCTGCCCCCGCGCTGATGTCAACGAAAGAAAAACATCCCTCGAGATAGTACCTATCAGTAAAATATAAAATTCTAGTGGGGCTGATCATAAATATAAATTGAAATTTAATGCAAAGGTAATTATGTAAAGTGTAAAAAACTTAATAAATCATGAAAACCCCTAATATAAATACATAAATGGACATTAATAGAGAACACTTATTAGTGTGTTCCACAGAATGCGCATTGTCTCGGTGGCTTCAAATGCAACAACGTGGTCTCCAAACCAAAATATGTGTCTATGACTAAGCGCGTTCTTTCAAAAAAAGGAACCTGCCCAGGCCGATTTTAAAAAATACAACAATTGGAACATTTAAAGCTTTTTTTACTACGTTTACGAATTTTTCTGTCGTAACGAAACATCAAAGTCTCCCGGTTTAAAAAAAATACGCGACCGCACGACGATCCAAATACACTCATTATTAAAAATTCCATGTTCTATTAAAAAGGAAATAATCTCGTTTCGGTCAAAACGTAAACTTTTAACATGGTCGACAAAACACTCCGACACACCAATTCACTACGAACTAGTGGATGGTTGATCCATGATTGTCATGCACTCACTCGATCCAACCTACAGTACACGATATCTTGTGAAGCACTGACTTCTGCCCCGGAGCGCTCAGATAACAGATACGCTATCAGTCCCGGCCGCAGATAATATTTACAGATATCCAGACACAGCACAGAAACAAAACATTAAAACACAAAAAATTTAACTATATATGAATATACACACTAAAACCATGTTATTTGTCATTTGCACCCCCTAAAACCATATATATTTTTGTTCAGGATGATGAGAAGAATACGTTGATATCAAATTCGTGATTTGCCAGGTCGGCCTTTAACCTCATAATTTCCCGACAGACAAAGTAGAAAACATTTTTCTGTCATTAGTTCGATTTTATAATTTAACTGTTCATGCTTTGTATGAAACTAACCCATCCAATAAAGTTGACTTTGCCAGGTTTCCAATAATGTAGATTATTTGTCCCTTGCTGAGACAATCCAGTTTCATAAGATTAAACTTCACGGAATAAGTTGTTTATTCAATTGTTTAATCTCCGTTTTGTCGTTGCCATCATGGTGATATTTGAGACATAATGTAATGAACACATTTTACAATTATTAAACTCCATTTCAGCAGCTCTTTGAAGATTTTTCCCAAAAAGATTAAAGTTCTTCTGAGAATTAAATGTAACAATATTAACAAGACTAAGAATTATCAGTCTGTTGACTGCCCTTTGACCTATTAAAAACCAATACAGCTCCTCCAAGGAACTAGGAAAAAAGTTCTAGGATATTTCTGTTAAAACGTGCTGTCACTTTAACTCCAAAGAAAGGACTGCTCTATCAAAAGCTGCACATACGGGTAGAAAGACAGACAACATAATTTTAAGAAAGACCTTTGGGTAATTAACAAAATAATCATTCATCCTTTTTCTTAAAATTATGCTATCGCTCACCTGTTTTTACAAACATCATCAAAAGTGAGCTATCAAGTCTTGTGAAGCTTCTAGAATCAATTAAAAAACAACCAGAGTATGATTAGTATAAAAGTAACTCACACTGTAACGCTGTTGTGACATAATTAAAAATCAAATGTACACAATTGGTCTCAACTAGTCAGGATTTAACTTTTCTCAGTTGTTCGCAAACCATCCATTTAACTAACTTCATTTAAATCAAACCACATGGCTTGACTCAACTTGGCTTTAATTCAGCTCGATTTAATACGTCAGAAATTAGTTCATGTCACCTTCATTTGCACACCTGAAAAGCATTCATGTTAAAATGCGTTTTGAAGGTCAATTTTTATTCGCAATTACTTAAAATTCTAAAAATTCCATTTTATACCTTTAATTCCACAACATTTCCCAGCCTTATTCTGATACCTAATTTATTTGCTGATTTTGATGAATGAATGACGTATATTATGGATTTTATTATTAAGTAAAGTAAACGTCTACATACCATTTTCAATTAACTTGATTTTGTTTTCTTATACTTTAAAACTGTTTGTAGAGCTGTTTGTTTCAGCAAGGGACAAGTACTCAACACTCGTACCACTTAGGTTAGTAATCTAATTGCATGAACAATTCGAAAACACAGGCCGGTTAGTCTATCTACAGAATAAACTAATGGTCATCCTGCGGTTTCGTAAGTGTCTGCTTGTCGTAAACTTAAATAACTGGATATTTACACATCTGTCTGAATAAGGTTGATGTTGAACCATGTCATATAAAAGTAGTTTTCATAGTATAAAATGGTTATTTTTGACATAATTGATCATTATTTTGAAAACTCAATTTATATCGCTATACAGAAAAGAACGCGTAGACTAGGAGCATGTACTGTATGGTTCAAACTGATTACGAAATTTTTCAACGTGTGTTTTCAAATAATCTTTGTTGATAGTTCTAGTATATTATTACTAAATACATGGTATTTATTCTAAATTTTCAGCATCAAGATTAAGTACCGTAGCATAACATTAATTTATATTTGCACAGAACTCTAAAAATAGTTTAATTTTAAAGTAAAACAAAACTTTCAACTAAATATTAATACAATTTCTAAAAATTAAGGTTTATTCCTTTATTGAGATACTTTGATAATTAGAACCATTCTTATTAAATAAAATATTTTTACGTTAATTATAGAAAAAGTGGTTCCCGATTACATTATAATTAGAATAATTATCTTAAAACTTCATACCTAAACTGTCACTGCCTATAAGTAAGGCTTGGGCTCCCTACCTGAGAGGTCACTGGTTAGATTTTCGGGGATTTTAATAAAAGTTGAGGACTGGCTTTGAAATTTTGTCTTTAAAAAACCTTTATTGGAAATCAAGCCGTGTAAGTTTTTTTTTCTCAAAACTCTACTTTATATACAATAATAACTCTTACGTTCCGGTAACGTCATGTTTGGAGATCCACCATCATAAAACACAACCTTGGCTATGTAGAAATGAAGTTTAATGCAAATTTAAAGTCTACAGATGAAATATACCCGAGGTGTTTTGACACATGATACATTTCATGTTTTGTTCATGAATTTAGGTTTCATAGTAATGTTCAAATAATAAAAGTTCCGGTAACGTATACAGGGTAGTACAGAGATAAAATCATACCACTGACTTTTAATATTGATTTTCCACTCTATTATTTTTTAATAAAAATGTCTTATGCTCAAATCATATATGATTGTACGCAGTTTTTTTGCAAGTTTATTTATGCTAAAGTTTTTTTAATTTCTATCATAATCACCCATAAGACCAATGTAAAAGTATTCGCTAACGCACGGTTGCTAACTTAGTGTTGCTCATATGGAAATTAAGCTTCGTTTAAAATCTCAAGTGTTGTAGGTAAGATTTTTCCAGATATCTTGTGGACAGACAGACAAACTTACATAAGTGAAAATTTTCAACCTCTCTAGTGATAGGCTTCACTAAAACATACTCAATGAGCTTTGAATACAAAACTGAATTTTATCATTGTAAACAGCGGCACTCTACTGTTGTGGTATTACACTACCACTTTATATAAACAGATGATTAGTAATATACTCTAAGTAATAAAACAGCATCTGTTTTGCTTGCAAGAACACCTCATTCGAGGAATATTTAACATATTCAATTAGTAAATAAAAACATCAATTCCTTTTTTATTTACAGTATAGTATGAATAAATCGAATAGTAAAATTTAGTTATTTTGAAATAAGGCTAATACGGATGAGTAATGTCTCGCTAAAGCAGACAGACGAGTACTCGTATATCCCTTTTATGGAAATCATCTATGCATGTGGTCTAATGGGGCTTAAACGACTCGGATAAAGGCCTCTAAAATATTGGTACTTTATTCATTATTCACAGCATAACACACGATGCAGAATCGGAATAAATTGCGGCTTCTTCCATAAATTTTTATCTAAGTGTGTTCAAACTCTTGTGTAAACTGTAATAATCTTAATTGCTGTGGCTGTGTACTGTACAAAATGTTTGTTGTTCTTGGTACAACATTTCTATGTTCAATCCCAATTCGGATGACAAAAAAGTTTTGATAAGTAAAGGTATTACCACGCTGATAAGTTATTATGATGAAATTTAATTTACAAAATACAAAAACTGGTGCACAACATTCCATATTTTGGATATCTTATGCATAAAATGATTTATTAAACATTAATTGATTAATGTGTTGCACTAAAACTATCCTCATTTATCCTAATTTAAACGTTTAAACCTCTTGTGGGGCATCCGGTATATCAAATATTTAGAGAGCTTTAATAGTTGAGCAGATAATTTTGTCATTTAATAATAAGTGTTCAACAACTGCAATGTTCCTTTAATTTTTAGTTGCTTTAATAATTATTAAATATGATTATTTTACCCTCAAACGACATTTTTTCCAGTTAGAAACGTCATGAAAATATGACCTTCTCCATAAATAAAATATTACATATATTTTAAGTATATTCTGACACCATTTTAATTACAGAAATTAAAACATTTTTTAATGGTTGTTATTCAATGGCATTACTAGTTGTAATTCATTGCATCATATTTGAAAACTACTTACACAAAAATATTAATTACATTTTTATTTATTTGATATTACCAAAGTATAAATTACATACTCTCTGTTCATACAGGTTAGTCTGACAGTGTGATTTACCTGGCAGGTACCAAGTACTTGCAACACTCTCATCCAGCCTTGAGGGAAAATATATTTATAATATAATAATTTATAATTTATTTTATTGGTTACTATCCTAAATTATATCCCGTATAAATGTATGCTGGGATAACCGGGCAGACGCTCTAGGTAAGTAGAATACTGATTGACGAGTGTGGAAACGTATCACCGAGTTGTTCGCGAGATAATGTCACCGCTGTCTCACCATCTAATCGTGGAAACCGTAATTTATGTGGAATATCCAGCCTGCGTTTATTTTAAGATATTATAATCAAAATTCTTGCCTTAGAAATTATTACAATAAGTTACTTAATTTTTATACGAGAACATGGTTAGATTAACGACTATATTATAAAAACGTAACTGAAACAAGTTTGACCCACGGGTATTATTACACTTTCCCCACACTCGCTCGCTTTACTAAACTTAATAGTAATAGTATAGATTTGTAAAGTGAAAATTGAACTTTTACTTTTTGCAAGATTGAACGGTCATAACGAGATGTTGTTTTTGGAAAGTAATAGTACGTATTTTGAAACACTATTTTCGTTAATAACAGACAATAGGAGTATAACTATACGTGTTAGGTTAGTTACTTACCTAAAGAAAAGATCAGATTGCTGATCTCGATACGTAGTTTTACTGAGTTTTATCGGTGAACGATGAAAATTGTACGGAATTATCCTGCTTCCTTTTAGGACTACAACTGTAACTTAATATTCATTTTTAAATTAAGTACTGAGTAACTATAAATTATAAACTTTTAAATACTGTAAGTATTAATGTCTGTAAAACAGGATGTCCATTTTTAATTTATGGGGAGATTTATTTATTTGTAATTCTGTTCATAAGAATTCATATATAACCATATTATTTGAGTATACTGAATTAACTTTTGATGAGATGACTTTCACACGCCTATCTGCCAAAAGCTGTCTTAATCAGTGCAATATCCACGTTAGTACACACTGACATCAGGTTTGAAAAAAATTGTAATACAATGTTTGTTTGTAAATCAACAGAAAGAGATATGACACAGCAGATTGTAAGGTAAACTTGCCATTCCGGTAGGCAACTCAAAGGGAAATCCAATGAAACATTCCACTTTGTTAGAAACAAAACTCAGAGAGAATATGACTCGCTTAAGAGCTCTCGGATTTCCCTTGGGCTTCTTATGCAAAGAACGGTACTGCAAAAATTGAATAAGAAACAATCCTGAAGACAGCCTTGATATGAACGTACAAATTCCGTTGTTGCCAAGCCCATATGACATTTCTCAAGCATCGCATATTAGGATTTATTCAGAAATTAAATTTTGATAAACATAACAAATATTTCGTTAAAGTTCAATTGATTGAAGCGTTAAAGAAACGAATAGCTTATCAAAACAGCTTATTTTAAAATGTAAACAGTTTTGAATAAACATCATTATAGATAATAATTTCACAAACAGACTTTGACTTTCAGACATGTTTTATGTTAGTTCTACAAATTCAGATATGAATTTGAAAATATAATCTACTAAGAATTCGTTGATTCAGCAGCACTTTATAACTGAAGTATAAAGTACCGGGAATTCGATATTTCAACACATTGTCGGGAGTAAAGTTATTTGTACAACTGCACTCTGTGTAAGCGTACTAGTTCCTTATCACATATTGCACACAGCGTTTTGATCAAACAATATTGGCTGGATTGATTCTAAATGATAGGAAATATAATTTAAATGAAAAGCAACAATTCATAAATTGTATATTAAAAATGTAACAATTGTATATCTAAACGTGTACTATATATCTAAACCGTTATCTTAATGAAATACTTGCAGTGCTATGTAATTTCTGATCCCTCACAATCACATTAGTGCAGAGTGCGTTACACATAATTAACACCTAAGAGTATTGTGCCAACCATTACTCTGAGATCTGCTCAAGTCAGTGGAGCGTCACGACTTGCATTATTTTGTTCCGAGCCATAAACCGTTATTCTCTCTTCAGCGAACTGGAATCTATTGTCTGGACCCGGCATGATGCGCTCACGCCTTGTCATATCTTAAGAGTATACTATTAGAAACTCTATTTTTTATACTCTGTAAAGGTGCCTGGTATATCTTCGCCAAGTTCGAGATTCCCTCTCAAGAGGTAACTTGTACATCCTTCGAGGAGTATGTAAAGTCCCTAAACGTAACGTGATTGAAAGCATAGTCGAGGCTTTTTGGCGAACTTAAGCTGAATATTTCATCAGCTGTTTGCTGTCCGACAAAGTTAGAATATGTTTCTTAAATATTAAAAGTATGATATATATTATAAAATACTTCAGGAAACTTTACAAAAATGTTCTTTCCGTAGAAACCATTCTTGGCCTTAAGAATCTATAAGATTCTGAATAAAAAATGGGGCTTTCTTTAAAAACTTATCATTAAATAATCATTAATATTTAATGATAATTTACTATACTCCATATACATAAAGGTATATGAGTTGAGAAAGAAGTACAACTCACTTGTACTTTGCATACACCATGCTAACAGCACCTATCTATTTAAAAAGACCCTCCAATAAAAATACAATTTTAGCATTAAAAATATTTGCTTGTGAAAACTATATGAAAAATTATACTTATTTATAGTGCTCTTTTTAGGACGAATAACCTTCTGCTTGAAAGGAAAACAGCAAAACATCACATATTCTATTAGAGAAGACAACGGAAAATTAAAATCTTGTTACTGTGCTCAAGTTTTGATGCAAACTCAACTCCCATAGCGACGAAACAAACTAAGTTATTACTGCTTTATCGAGGTTTAATCAGACGTTCTAAAAGTTAAATTTGAGAGTGAAATAATGAATGCCCGTACAAGAGTAATAATAAGACATAACACATACAAGTAAACTATAGCGTCTATTCAATTTATACTTCATTTATTCAAAAACACACTAAAACGTTGTTTATTTCCCAAATTAGGAGTACGTTTCATTTTTGCCTTATTAATGTTGTTGTGTTTATTATCATAGGAAAATATTTGTATTTGAATTATAGTGTTATTCACAGATGAAGAAAATATTAATACATGAGTCGGCGCTCAGAGAGTGAAGGTCGCAGAGATAACGCTGTGTGCTGGTCGTTCTAAGCCTAACCTGTATATGCCAGTTAGTGCAAGCTTTCTATTTATTTTCTACTTTGTATACTTATTTTGGTGTTTACATCGACAATATTTTATTTCGCTGGTTCGCTATTATTTTTTCAAACATGGCTGT
The DNA here is from genome assembly GCF_021130785.1 of Homalodisca vitripennis. Lineage (NCBI taxonomy): Eukaryota > Metazoa > Arthropoda > Insecta > Hemiptera > Cicadellidae > Homalodisca > Homalodisca vitripennis. Next base: position 125,029,519 of record NC_060211.1, on the reverse strand, counting down.
TTGTGACGTGTGTGTGAAACCTGTGAAATCTAACCAAGTTAAGTTGCAGTGCAGTGACTGCAAAAAGGAGTTCCATGCGCAGTGTTACAACTATAGTAGGGCTGACGTAGAATGTCTAAATGCAGAGGGTTTGCCATGGAGGTGTAAGCCTTGTAGTGCAGTAAGAAGGAAAAGTCTTCGTTTTGATGCTGAAGTTACTGAGGGGTCGCTCACTTTGGAGGATGTAATGCAGAAAATCATAGAAATCGCTGATAACCAGAAAAAGCAAGAGGCGGACTTTAATAAGGCCTACGAACACATGAATGAAAAATTGGAAGAAAATACGAGGTCAGTGATTGAGCATAAGGAGTCCATTGATAAATGTTTGAAGATAGTAGATGAAATAATAGCAGAAAACAATAGATTAACACGTAAAGTTTCTGAGCTTGAGCGTAAGATCGAAGACATGGAGCAATACTCGAGGCTGAACGCGGTCGAAATCCATGGAGTTCCTGAGAGCAAGAATGAGGATGTTGTGCAAGTGATCAAGGATGTCGGGAAAGGTTTGGATATGGATATAACTGACTCGATGATAGATGCCTGTCATCGACTGGGGAGACGATCTGAACCTGGAAGTCCACCACCTGGTATAATACTGAAGTTTGTTAGACGTCTAGACAAGGAGGAACTTCTGAAGAAACGTCGTGTGAAATCCAACTTCTCGACCAGACACATGAACTGGACAATGGATCAGCCTGTGTACCTGAACGAGTCCCTTTCACCTACAAGGCGGAGACTGTTCGCGGAGGCGAGGAAGGCAAAGAAGGACAAAGGATACAGGTTCCTGTGGGTCCGCAACGGGAAGATCCTCATGCGCAAAGAAGAGAAGAGTCCAGTGATTTAGGTGACCTGTCAGGCTGACATAGCTAACCTGTAGGTTGTAACGATAATGGTAATCACCTTCCAAAGATCAATTTTGAGTTACCGGTGTATTACTAAGCTATTATACCTTAGTTTGATTTTTTCTAAGAAAATTTATAAACCAAGTAATTATTTAAAATGCAATTTTTATTTATCTGATTATATATAGTTTGTACTTTAATAGTATTAATTTTCTGAGATATACCCTTATTATTAATATCTGTTTCATTCTTGATTCAGGTTTTTTACATTTTATGTAACAATAAATGGAAAATAATGTAGTAATATTTCATCAGGATATTAGAACCATAAGAGCAAACTTTGATCTATTTTCAGCTGAAATGATAAGTAACAATTTTTCTCCTGACATAATAATTTTATCTGAAATTTGGATAAATTCTAATGAAGTTAATTTATACAATTTAAATAATTATAATGTATATTTTAAATGTAATGAACAACACAGGGCGGGTGGTATAGCAATTTATTTTAAAAAGTCATTGATATATGTTAGTAAATTAGATCTATCTTGTCAATCACCTGATTTGCTCCTGTTGTCGTTTGAAATAATGGGTAAAAAGTTTTCATTGATCGCTATTTATAGATTGCAGTCCTTTACAGCGGATGTTTTTGTTGATGATATGAAAATGTTGTTCAGCAGAATGAATAATACTTTTAAAAATATTAAAAATTTATTGTGGGTCGGAGATGTAAATATAAATATTTTGGATTGTTATAATTTTAAAACAGCAACGTATGAATACAGTAGTTTTATGGCAATTAATGGTTTAGAAAACTGTTTGAATGAACCAACTAGAATAACTAATGAGTCAAAAACTTGTATAGATCATGTGTTTGTTAGGCTTTCTGATAAAGGTGTTGTAAATGTAGAAGCAAGTGTTAGGCATCTGGACATAACTGACCACTCACTCGTGCAAGTACAAGTGTGCGTGTTGGGAGGGGCGGAGGGGAGCGGAGCTGTGCCTCCCCGTCCCTCCGCTCCTCGCTGCCGCACTGATTACAAACGTTTGGAACAGTTGATAGACAACGCTGACTGGACACCGGTGTATGGTCGGCTTGATGCGTCATCTGCATTCGATAAGTTTTTTGACGTATTGGAGACGTTCATAATTGAAAGTAAGGTTGAAGTTAAATCTAATTATTCATCTTTCACTAAAATCAAGCCTTGGATTAATGATTACATTTGCATGAAAATAAAGAAAAGAAATCATCTATTTAAATTAGTAAAAAAGCACCCTCAAAATGTGGAATTAAAAAAATATTATTCAGCGTTTAGAAATAAGTTAAAAATAGATATTAAGGACCTCAAAAATAAATATTACAAATATCAATTTGAGCAAAGTAAAGGAAACTCGAAATCTACATGGAAATTAGTGAATAAATTAACAGGTCAAGGAAGAGAAAATGATTGTCAGATAAAAGTTCAAATTAATGATGATGATGTTGTTGATGAACCCTTTGTAGTAGCTAATGAATTTAACTCTTTCTTTTTGGATATAGTAAATCAAATAAATTTAAATTCACAAATCAGTAATAATTTCTTAAATCTGCCTTATAAAAACCAGTTTTTAAATAGAATTGAAAGAAAGTCAATATATTTAGAACCAGTATTACCACAAGAGATTATACTTACAATTGATTCTCTAAAAAACAACAGTGCTGCAGGTGTAGATGGAATTAGTTCTGTCTTATTGAAGAAAATAAAAACTAAAATTATTGATGTTCTAACGTATATCATAAACTTAAGTTTTACTACTGGAGTTTTTCCAGAAAAACTTAAACTTGCTGTAGTGATACCTATATACAAGAATGGATCCAAAACACAATGTAACAGTTACAGGCCAATATCCTTGTTGTCATGTTTCTCCAAGGTATTTGAGAAATTAATGAAAAAAAGAATAATAGGTTTTTTGCAAAATACAAACTTTTTAGCTGCAACCAATTTGGATTTAGATCTGGGCTGAATACCGAGCATGCTTTAATTAATTTTATGACTGATGTACACAATGGTTTAAATGAAGGGAAGTGCGTGGGAGGATTATTTTTGGACATTAGGAAGGCATTTGATACGGTTAATCATAAAATTCTTCTGGACAAACTTAATTCGTGTGGTATTAGAGGTATTGTTCATAAATGGTTTGAAAGCTGTCTTTTGGAGAGAAAACAATGCGTTAAAGTGAGTTCAGTTATGAGTAACTTGGGCGAGATAACAAGTGGTGTTCCGCAGGGTTCGGTATTGGGTGCACTATTATTTATAATCTATATAAATGATTTGTGCGGAGCTACATTTAAGGGTAACTTGACATCTTTTGCTGACGATACGGCATTGTCTTACAAAGGACTTGAGTGGAATACAGTAGAAATAGCAATGGAGGAAGATCTTAAAGCATTAAAGTGGTGGTTTTCAACTAATTGTATGGTCTTGAGTTCAGAAAAAACCAAATTTATTACTTTTACCTTAAAACAAAACCCAACTGTCTTCAAAAAAGTTAGATACATGTGTGCGTTCTGCCTTGAAAATAATTGTATGGGAACGTGTTTAAGAGATGAGTGCACATTTGTCAAATCCACAAATGAGATAAAATACTTGGGTGTTATATTAGAAAGTGATGTTTCTTGGAAAGCACACATAATTAAATTAAGGGCTAAATTAAACAACATAACAAGATATTTTTATTTTTTAAGGAACTTATGTGATATAGATGTTTTGCGTATGCTATATTTTTCATTGGTTCAAAGTCGTTTGGAATATGGAATCGTGATTTGGGGTAGTACTTATAAGACTTACTTAGACATAATATACATACAGCAAAAGCATATATTAAGATTGATGTGTCTTAAAAATAAATTTGAACATACAAGCCCGCTTTTTAAAACACTTAAAATTCTCAAACTTTATCATTTGTTTGCTTATAAGGTAATATGTTCATTTTACTCTAAGAGTGGTATCAATCCTCAACCAGCAAATAAGTATAGAACAAAACTTAGAAACTGTAGCAATTTCATTGTTCCCAAACCAAACAATGCATACTTTACTAGAACTTACAACTTTATCGCGCCTCGCATGTTTAATAAATTACCAGACAATATAAAAAATTCATCCACTAAATTCACTTAAAAAAAAAAAATTAAATGATTATCTTGTAGAAGTAAATAGTGTTGATTTTCTTTTTAATATACAGCAGTAAACATAATATAGTGACAAATGAGTAGTTTTTATGGTACAACTGACTACAGCCTGTATTTTCCCAAAATATTACAAAATAATAAATTCACAATGATGTCGGTGATTAATAATTATTTTTTATTAATTCTTTTTTACCGATTTTGTTTGTTTGTTGAAGTTTTTGCAGAGTTTAGGTATGGCAACAATTCAAGTAAAGTTGACCGTTTGTTTTTAAAGTTAGTATAATTTTTTTCCTCTCTGTTAGCTGAGATTTTTTTTGTTAATTTAAATTGTAGGAACCTCAAAACAGGCATTGCCTAAGAGACCCTAGATTTCCTTTTATCCATATTTGTAAATTTTTAAATATAGTACGAGTATAATGTGTAGTTAAGTTTATAGGTAAGAACTCATTGGTTATATTAATTTTGTAAATAATTTACTGTTTTGTATAATACTGTACCATTGTATAAAAAAAAAGGAAATAAATCTATTCTTATTCTTCTCTTATTCTTATAATATCTAGTTCACTCTACTGTACAAGACGTAAATGATATTCCTTTTTAGAAAATATCCTTTGTGCTAGCCTTGAACATTATTTTTTTTTAATATACTATATATTAATTGAGTCTGTTTAAAATTTAAAATAATCCATTTTGTTCCTATTTTTTAATTTATCTAAAATTTAAAAGATCTCAGATTGAAATAATTGTATCGATATTGTCTCGTACGTAACGGTAGTGGTAATTTAGAAGTACAACATATTTATAGTAGATGTTGGGTAGTTTATTTTACTGGCGTATGTATATTAATCTAAAAGTCTATTCTATTCAGCAAAAAGCTTCAATCAAATCTATTTAAATCTCATTAAAATAACCATGAATAAGTTAAATTCAGTTAACAGTTTGACAATTGAAATACTTTTTCGAATTTATTTGTATTCAGATTTCCTGAGTAAATTGAAATTGCTTCAGAAGTTCCAGATAGCTTTATGAATTAAATTGGTATATTAAGGTAAAACATATTTAAAAAAATCATAAAATATCATTAAAAAAATCTAAAGTGACTTTAAGTTCTAAGAACGAAATAATAATCCAATTCGTACCAGTAGACCGTGGAATAGTTTATTGAAAATCATCAGCCCCAAAAGAATTATATTCAACTACAAAACTAAACACTACGTAACATTTTACTTATCTCAATTAGTTTTTAGATGTACTACAGATGCACTGACGAATATTTGTACATTATTCAATTTTATTGTCTGTTTATTTGTAGGTAAAAGTTATATCACTAAAATATACAGGTGATAATTATGTCATCAATTGAACAAGATAAATTGATGTTAAGCTGTGAATAATGTGGAACGAAAGTTGTGTAACTTCTAGTCTGGTTGTAAAAAAAACAAGTGAAATAACAAGGAAAAAAAATTTCTAAACCAGAAAGGTATTTTTAGTTATATCTAGACTGTTAAAACAATGAATTGTAAAATGTCTTAATTTACTTTTATTGTTTTTTAAATGCATGTCATTATCTGCATTGTTTATTCGTGTAAAAACTGAATTTAACCCATTCACACTTCCTGGCTGTAGAACTATTCCCACAATTTTTCTGGAGTCCAGGCTTAAAGCAGCATGCATTTTCTTATCTACTCGAATACGACATAAATAAAAGAAAAAAAGGGTTATTACGCTCCAAGTGTCCGTTCTGGCTAAGTATAATAAGTGATAAATATATAATATAACTAGCAGTTGACCGCGGCTTCGCACGAAATTTTCTGTTGAAAAACAGTACACTATATTTACGTATTATTTTTCTGTCACATTCTAAACATTCCTGAGATAATTGATAGTCGTTCCTTCGTGAACCTCTTGGGCGCATTATACGGTTATGTACCATATTCCCTGCCTCCATATTTCGTGGTTTTTGCTAGGTGTTCATATGTTATTCAGTAAAATTAATTTATATGGATTAATCTCGATATACTAATTAGGTCATAAAGAATCAAAAATCGATGTTAAAATTAATTTTCTGTCTAAGATATTTCCAGTATTGTTGTGGAGTTTGCCTTGTGCTCCGATGTATCAAAGAAAACCAATTTTGATCATAAAGCCTCTTCTTTCGGCTCTTTTCATTTACCTTCGATCTAACCAAATTTGAGTACCTTATGTGCAAAAATTCACGGCTTTGTACAATGAGGTGGTTTTTATAACAGCATTTAATAGTATTTTCATTGTATTAGATAGTTTATTGATAATAGATGCTATCATTATTAGGCAATAACTTCTTCTAGGCAATCTGCATTACACTACTGATCAAGCACTTTACAATAATAATTTTCTACATTTTAAATGTAAACAAATGTTTTTGCCTCTTTGGCGGACTTCAGCTGAAAGTATTAACAGCTGTTAAGTATCAGTTCACGTTGTATTACGCGTCGTAGCGCAGTCTACCGGATCGAAGGCAAAAAATTCCAAAATCAACAACAATTTATAAATAAAACATTAATTAAATAAACAATTAAAATTGGACAGAGTTGTAAATCTGATAAAAAGATTCATAAAACGTAAAACAAATAGGTAACATTCCAATCTTTTTCAAGCCATTTTCATGATAGTTTCTGATGTATCCACTACCCGCTAGAAGCTGACAAGGGCCAGCAACATCACAGCAAAGACTCCCATCGGCCTGAGATGCAGTTTCTCTAGTACACAAATTCATGTTGTTTACGAAGATTTTCTCAAGTTTTTGGGTAAGTAAACATGAGCAATGAGAATATGTAACAACAAAACTAGAAGAATTGGTAATTCTATGGAAAAGACATATCTTGTTCGTGCATAAGTCACCGGACTGTATTCCAGCTTTATGCAAAGAACGGATTGATGTGCTACATCATGTAAACGGAATTTTTCTCGATAAAGTACATAAATATACCTCTCCTCTTCTTAGTGAAAATGTCAATGTCTTGGAGTCCATGATGCTTCGTCCAAATAACTACTTCTAATGAACCACATAATAAGCTGAAATCTCGATCGACCTCACTGGTGCTGGGTGGTGAATATCATATTATTCTGAATTAAATTATGAGCCCATCGCAGTCTACAAGTGAAGTAGGTCCTATAAATAAATAGGTAGTTGTTACGGCCACGTTCTGTTGCTACTTCTCATAACAAACGTCTCGTACTGCTTTCATTAGCACTGGCTAATCAGATATTGAGCAGATCTGCTGCGTTGTCTCTACTAATCTATATACAAATTAAAAAAAGGAGCTTGATAGGCACATTCTAATCTCTGATTCAGAATATAAGTTTGTAGCCAATCTCCAGGGAACAAGCCACTCTATCGTGGATTGTTCGTCAGAGAGAAGTAGCGATAGTTTATTACCTGAGTGTTTGTTGCGTGCTCAGATACATTCAAAGGTTGATAATAAAATAGCAATTTTCAGTCCGATCAACCCACCTCATGTAGCAAGTTATAATAGCAGTGAGTACCTGTAAGATGATTGCCACATTTTGCCTGCTAAAAAGCAGTAATCTAAGTTTAAGTTCCAGAAGAGATTTACGATTACAAAAGTTACAAACCAATTTAGCCGAAACGTCCAATGGTTGGATAATACCTTTTTTCAAACAATGTCCTTTTAAGAATGAGCATTTACATTAAATGGCATGTGCCCCGTTGCATGTCCTGACTGTATAACTACTACGTGTGAAGGTTGAACAGCCAAATTAATAAATAGCACGTTGCTTGCAATATTTCACATATGCAAAATAACTTCAATCTAGGGTTATTGTACTTTTAGTATTTAGTAAACACAAAGACATATAAAAAGCTGATTGTACTTCAATTTTACTTGGAATTTCAAAGGGTCCCTGGCATGAATTTCATTTCTTTAAAAAAATTCTTCGTTCTACTCCATAATGGTCCCTAAATAGCAAAAATCCTATATTGGCCTCTAAAGTAGCAAAATGTAACTTTAAAGAGCCTTTTAAATGTAATCAAGTGTATTGTGGATGCATTGTTTTAAGATAGATAGCACAACAAAATAAGCAGTTAAGTTAATTTTACCGGTATTTTTAATTTTTTTTTTACATTTGTAGTGTGAACGCATAGAGTAAGCTTGATAGTAACAACATTTCTTATTGAAACCTCTCTTCTGCAAACGGTGGTAAGTACAGAGTAAGAAAATATTCAGATAAAACATTAAAAAAAATACAATTTTAAATGTTAATCCTAGCTAATATTAATATATATATATATATATATATATATATATAATATATATATATATATATATAAACATTTCCCCTTTATCATATTCCTTCTAAATATAATGTTTCTAAATGTAATTTCATAAGCAACGACAGGAAAATTTTTACATCATAGTAGTTGATACATTCAATAGTTGAATATTGGTAAGTACAATGAACTGGCCTTTCTGAATCATAAGTATACGTATTTAATCTACCTTGTTAGTGAAGTAATTCAATGATATAATTTATTTATTTATTCATGAGACCATGTTCTAAGAAAACTAATTCTTTTAAATTAGTTTCAATAACCACGTTATATCTTTAAATTACATGATTCGTATTATATGATACTTTTTAAGTTATTAAATAATGGGGCCGCCTTCATAAATGTTGTTTTATTGGCTTTTGAGTAACTTTCATTTCGTAAATTTAACATTATCTTTAACTTCAGTTCCTTACTTTTAGTTTAAGTAAATTTATTTGTATTTTGTACATTTTATTATTTTTTTAAAATTTTAATGAATAATGTTGTGTATTCTCTACCTTAATATAATAAGGAATACATATGAAGTTGTTCAGAGACTACAATGAAATAGGTGTGTTGGTTCGTAAGAGAACGTGTCGATTTTTAATAGGAGATTAAATTAATCATGCCCAAGAAACTTGAATTATTCCAAACTAATGCAGTGATATATTTATTGGCATTCATTAGGAAAATGATAGCTAAAAAAGTACAATTCGGCAACATATTCCATCTCGTTGCTTTTTGTCATGTTTCAAAAACATTTTGGAGGAATCCTGATACAAGAAGGAATATTTACTATGGAGTAAGCTAAATGTATCTGAAATCCACTACTTTCTGGACTCTGTCCTACCTCACTGTTCTAAGACAGATACGGCATTGCTCCAACAGAATTTGGGGAGTTCACTGGAATCTGTGAGTTGAGCTATGGTCGTTAAAATAAGTGTGTGCATCACCAGCAACTCTTTCTCTCTCGTTCCTCAGTGCCATGAATAAAATGATTCCTAGAGGAACGTCATTTCCTGATGCAAACGGAGAAGCTTTATACAGCAACTCTGAGGTACGAAATGATGATTTGAGAAATTCAAATCTCCGCACTCAATCCTGCCCCGATACTTCTAAATGTATTGTATATATATTACCTCCAATAGCCTCTCGGAATATTACCATGGAAAGTGATACGTTCCCTACAATCTTTGAGGTAAGTTCTGATCATTGGTTGTCAAACACAAAAGTGGGGTTTTCTAGCAGTTCTGAAGAAAAATGCTTCCCAACAAACTGATTTGTCTGGCTTCTCTGTATGGTTTTCATATGTAAAACTTCAAAAGTAATTTTCTGGCCTAGTCCATAAGACGACCTAAGTGGGGCAGACCTTTTTGTTTAAGTTTAATCTAAATCGGTTCAGTCGTTTTGAAAAAATTAACGAATAAATGAAAGAATGAATGAAGGAATGAATGAAAAATGTCTTTATTGAAGAGGTGGAGTTAGAGCTCTCAAGCCCTCTATACCATTCTACCTCGTATTGTATACATAGTAAAAAATTGGGGGACATACATTAAAAAAAGATCATAGAAATGTTCCTTTTTGAAGCCAGTTAAAAATATTATATATTTGTGAATAGTGAATAGTAACTGATCCTGTAAATATCGGATTGTTGTTCTATTGTTCTTAAAATATGTTCATAAACAAACATTAGTGGCAAGGAAATGGAGGAAATTAACATTGTATACTATACCAATATCAGTGCCCACATAAAATTTTGCTACCAAAGGTTACAGGAGCATTGTGGGTGTGCCAAAATTTGACACTCCGTTACTTACTGTTAACCTTTGTTAGTCATAAAAATAAACAATTCATGTTTATTTTTATAAAAGTCATCTATAGACTTTTTAAAACCAATATTTGCTGAATTGATGTTATTTTTCGATTTTCAATACAAATCATAAAATACCAACAGTTTTACATAATTTTAGTCAATTTAAGTGTAGTGTACTTTTTAGTTACATAAAATGTAATTATCTGATAGCCCTCAAACAGAAACTGCTGTAAAATGGATGACTAAAATAAACTGTCACTAATGGATGAGAATGTGACTCACGCACCTGCAAGCAGCGGCGTCGGCGTCGCGGCGCGTGAGGGTTGATTTATGTTGTGGTAATGTGGATTACTCTTTCACACATAAACAACGTGATATACATGCTGTCAAAAATATTAAGTTGGTGGATTCGGTTTAGATTGAAAAATATATACTTTTTGAGAACATTTTGGTCCCATCTCTTCAAGGTGAAAAATCTGAAGACAGGGCAAATAGAAAAAGATTATTTCATTATTAAACGAGGAGTGGAAGGAATTTCAGTTAGAATATTTTAGACCAAAGAAATAATTTAAAATAAGGATAGGAACTTACATGAAAGTGGCTGGAGGGAGTGGCACGTTTTTACTTATAAACATTTTTTTTAATTGCGCAACAACAGTTATTTAAAAATTTGCCGTTTCTTAAATTATATATAATTAAAAAAATTTAATTTCCCAAACAGACAAATAATGATTACAAATCATACTACTCCCTAAATCATATACCTGGTATACTTTGGCCGTTTTTTAGGCCTCATTTCAAAATTAAACCAAGTTTTATGTTCTAAATGCCTGTAGTTCCTCGTGGACAGATAGGTAGGTTACGTTTAAAATAAGAAAACCTTTTTAAACAAACCTTTGATAAGAATTGATACGAAAATATGTGTTGTATTTTTGAATGTTTAATACTCGTAATGTTATGTGTCTAAATTGTCCTTTACCGAGTAACTATGTTTAAGAGTAATTTATGATCTGTAGTATCTACAATTGTAGGATGATTTCGTGATTGTAAAGGTTTCGTGAGGTTTCATGAAGTTCCGCAGTGTGATTATGAAACATTGAAAAACTTTGTAAAACTGTTTGTTGAAAAGGTGTTATTAAAAAAAATAGTTAATAACAGTAAATAGTGGAAGTCTGATACACATTCCACATTATCGGACTCAGACGTTAAAACAAGTACGATTACAATACCTCATTTTCTGATAACTTTATATTCTTTAGATAACTCAACATAAACAACTTAAACTTTGCATGTTAAATTCATTTTCTTTGTTCATAAAACAAAGTGTTCCAGCGTCTGAAGGGGAAAAGTATAAGAGAGGCAGGATGATTTGCATAATTATGAGGAACAAGGCACCGACTTTGTACCAGAATCTCATCTCCATACACTTGAATAACGTCATACTTTCAAACGCCTACCTCAAAAATCGAGTCGTCAATACAATAGGGACTGGAATATTGAACCTTTACTAGGTAATTATTTTTAAACCAAACCAGTTTGCTGTTTTATTTTAAACGGTTATAAGTATTTAACACGTATTTTGCAAGAATTACTTCAGAGTGTATCACGGTATTTTAAAATGTCATGTTACTCCACCTAGTAATGTCAGTCACCTTGTAGGTGATGTGATATTTCTTGACGTCCATGAACCAGCGTTATTTCAGAGATTCCATCATTTACGGATGGTAGGAAAACTTAATAAAATGTCCCCAACTTCTCTTATCGAAATGCTTCTTTCGTGTTTTAAAATAAAATATGCCACCAGACCCTGGTTACATTAACTACATATATTGTTAAACAGTTTGCCATAACTGTGACAAATTTCACAGAAAATAATATTTCTCTTAACTCGCTGTTCTAAGAAAATCTTATGGAAAAACATTTTAAATGTTAAGATTTCAATTCTGAAAGGAAGAGGATTACTGTACTCGTTCATACAGTATTACCGTTTTGTTACGCACACTTGGCTGCAATACGATATTTCCGTCTTTTCTCCAATGTGGTGAACGATGTGATATTGTGTTTTGTGTGTTATGGCATTATGTTTGTCAAGTCACATGCTTCGTTCTACCTACGATGTGTTCGTGTTCGAATAATTTCGAAGTACGTTTTGTACTTCGTGTTTACAAATTTGTTTGTTCTGCTGTTCTCTCGCTGTCACCATAGTTAACCATAAGGCCATTGTAAATTATTTTGCTGACGCTCTACCAAATCCCATGGAGTGACATGCACCAGCATCAAACTCCATGTTGCTTTTATAGAAATCCAACTCCGCGCAAAATATTGCGTATAGACTTTAACCTAAAGAGGTAAGTTCATTCTCGAGGTATTGCGCGGGTAAGGAGGCTTCAGTTATTTTGAGTGATATGATTTGCTAACACTCAGACAATTATGTGTCACCTTTATGTGAAATAAAATTATCAATTACTTCAAAATAATGACAGCACTATAACTGCAATTATAAACATAAAACGTGAATCATACTGTACAGTCTCAGAACTTTACTGACTAGAATTTTCTAATATACTTACAGGCAATAATACCAATTAAGAGAACCATAACAAATTATTGAAAATACAGGACAATAAAACACTGAAGATAAAATTTTAAAATGATGTATCATAATTTAACATGAAACAACTATTTTTAGGTTACTGGAGCACGTGATAAACAGAATAATTACCTACGCTAGTGAGGTATGCTTAAACTATGCTTAACCAATGCTTAACTATTTGGCTGTAATTTAAATATGATTAGCAGCTATAAATATTTTCGTTTTATATTTAAATTAACTTACAGTGGAACTTCAGTAGGGAAATATTTCAAACAAATTGTACCTATGGAATATTTCATACAAATTGTATTATGGAATGTAAAAAGTGCTCAAATATATAACAGAAATAAAGACTAGACCAGATAAATTTGGTTCCGTTCGAAATTCAAGTTTATCATACGAGTGTAATTCTACGAATAATCGACTCTATATAAACAAAGTAAAAATTTATATGCTCCTTTATTAACGTTTTGCTCTCGATATATTCCAATAAAACATGAGACGTGTGTTATTGACTTGGCGTGTTGCGAGAAATTGTTTAAGTACCTTTAGATTCATAGCGTAATGGCATGCAATGACTGCATTAAAAAACGTTTGGCAAAATGTCAAGGTAGTTAAGGTTAAGTCACGTTAACCATACTCGATATTATCAGTAAAATGTATAGCATTTCAAATGAGTTTGGAGTTATTTAATTTAGAGGCTGAGCATTTATATTTATTTATTCATACCAGTTATGGAATGAAATTTAAATATGACCACGCATATTCCCAATAAGTGTGCAATGTTAATTAATTTATATTTGTCTAAGAATATATCTTTTGTTAGGTCATAAACAAAATGGTTCCTCAACATTTTAAAACCTATTTTTCTTCTGAATTATTTTGAAGGCTATCTTACCGATCGGGGCACCACACCAAACCCAACTGTGATACCAGAAACATCTGAGACTGGAAGTATATTACAATGGCCGAAAGCATACACTTTTTGACTTTTTATTGATCAGATCAATAAGGCAAAGTTCAACCTTAGCATCGGAATAAGTGTCAATAATGTCAATATCTCAACATTGAAATCGTAGAGGTATTCAAATAACGTGGAATGTCTTCCTAATTACTTTAAAGGGTATATTCCATTACCGCTATTAATTTCGCATTGGAGATCTATTTTGCCAAAAGGGGAAGAGTGATTATTATTTGAATAAAGTTTCAAATATTTAAATGTAAATTATAATGTTCACTATTTAATTACTAAAGGATAGTAAAAGTAAATAATTTTTTATTAATTATCTGTCTGAGATTTTCTAGTATTTTGTGTTGATAATAATAGCTGAAAAACTGAAATTTAATTAATTGTTTTTAATCATGTAATTTTCCACGTATCATTCAAATAAACAAAACTTTAAGTATCTAAATATTAAAGCTACTTCAGATTATTAAGACTATTCACAAATTATTCTCTACGTTCGAGACAAATATACATAAAGAATACTTATATGCATTATTTTTATTATTTTTTTATAGTAAATAAATTTAATTCTACCATGGCGTGTTGCTCTACTCATGTAGTTAATATTTTATTAAATTATTACACAAATAAAATTTACTTTCTTGTACAATGTGCATAATACTTTTATTTAAAATATCATTGAAATCAAATACGTCAGAAAATACAAAAACGTATAAATTTTAAAATTGAAGCCAATATTTCTTCTATAAAACAATTCTGATCTTTTTTACAGCAATTAAAAACTATATTTCAGTTATTTAGATTTACGAATATGTAGTTTGTCGTATTTACTGTATGTGTAATTTGAACCAAATAATGTTTTTATTCCGCAAATTTACTATGTTTTCAACTATAGACTACTATTATAAGACATATTATATAAAATATTACACATGAATACTAATTTAACGTTTCAAGCGCGTCAGGGAGATGTAAAGTTTTCAGTGTCTCTAAGCACTGGATCTTCTCGCCGTGTAAGGAGATATAAGTATGTACGCTATTTGGCACATAGACTTGTTGGTACATAAGGAGATATAAGTAGGCCTATGTACGCTCTTTGATATAATAATATAATAAACATTGAGTTGATTGTACTGCTGGAATTGCTTATCACAAAATGTAAACAATCCTAAAACTAATGATGAAATTTGATTTGTTTCATTTATATATGTATATAATAACATACGACATTTAACAAAACTCTGCATTGTACATATTAAAACTGAAGTTCTTTGAAAAGTGTACTGAGACTACTACAGCGAACAATAAGGTTTGCAACCCAGCTCTTATTTAATTATTAAATACTGCAGTTACCTAACATAGAAACAGTCACAACATGCCACGGTAACTGAAGACTTAAACATGCTATTGTTATTAAATGCGCCATAATTAAAACTAACCTCATCTAAATGTATTTCGTTTACAGCAATGAAGAGTATTTTATTCCCGAGTTTAAAACGTTTGTTGAGGAGAAACATCTTAATAAATAAATAAATAAATAGAATTTTTGGTTATTCAGTAATGTGTTTCTAGTCTGGAAAATGTTTAAGATACTGTATACCAATAGCATTAAAAATGGTTACCTGATTCCAAGCAAAAACCGAATACTGAGTTAAGACGAATGTTGAAAATATCATGGATGCATGTTGATTTTTGATTTATACTTAATGATAATTTGAGGCTATATCCGGTTGTCAGCATGCAAAGTGTAGCCTTCTAGATGTTTTGTCAGATAATATATACTATTCATATATAAAAGATGTCCTGACTAATTCATAAATGCCCAGCAAAAACCATAATAGATAGATTCATGAAATTTTACAATGTTTACAAAGGTTTACAATGTACCCTAGCGGCAACTAAGGAAGAATTTTTCCCTCCGACCGGGCTTTAAACTGGCGAACATTCCAATAATAACTGCATTGCAGCAAATACAAGTTAATAATTGAAATAGCCTATGAAATGAATTCAGATTTTCTCTATAAACATTAAAATGACAATCTAGTATATGTTTATTGGTTTAACTACTATAATTGATTTGTTTACATTTATACTTTTGAAAAGATTACTTGGAGAAAGAAAACTGGAAGTTCTCAGTTAAGTTGATGTTAAGCACGGAGTACTTAATATCAAAACTATAACTCAGATATAACATGTAATATCTAAATTTTACAACAGATTTAAAATTTTTTCAAAAATCCACCTTAGGTTTTTTGACAAAAGTGGGCTTCTGAAAACCTGCTTATGAATATACCTTACTGATTGGCGCAACACATCAAACTCAACTGTGGTACCAGAAAGTATACACTTTTTAACATGTTGTCTTGATCGTGGTATGAAGAAAACTCAACCTTGGAGTCATAAATATATAATTCATTGGAGCTATTCGAATTTCACACTTTTCGTGCACACGAAAAGTCTCAAAATAAGATCCATTAGCAATTTTGTTTGATATTTGAAGCTATTGGTAATGAGTACTTACATAATATCAACATCAAATATGCCTACTTGCAGTTTAAAATGATATAGAACACCATAATTTATTACTAAAAACCTAGGTACTTTAACAATAGAATTCCTCCACACTGGCCTAAAATAGGTAAATTGTTACTGAAATAGCGAAGCAATTCAATCAAATATTCTTGGAAAGATAAATTTTAATAGTTTTACCATTTATAAAATCTATTTCACCCTTCGAAATCAGTGTTCTTGACCATTATTCTTAAACTTTGAAACTAAAATGAATCAAGAGATTGGACTATATTTCAGTGACAGCATACTAACATTTAATAGCACTTAGCTCAAGAGTTTTTAGAATGGCATTTAAAACGAATATGCTCTTGGTGCCAGGAAAATTTTTATTTTTATTTACAGTAAATTACATCGCGGGCAAGTTATATTGAGAGTATGAACATTTTACAACACATATTTATTAAATTTTATTTTATTGTGAAACGTAAAAGGATTTTTAATGAGTTATTATTGAATTAATGTAGTTAAGCTTAGAATTGGAAATTAACAGAATAATATAAATAATAATGTTTATCGGAATAACTGTAAACGTGTACAGACGAATTTATCAAAATTTGAAATGGAGTTTGATACGTAAGTGTGAATAGTTATTACTAGAATCTTATAAACACGTTTATAAGCGGAGTCCCAGAGTTAATGAAATTCTTCTTCTCTGTTCTGGGAGCATTGTTTATGAAGGGATCTCAACAAAGGAGGATACAGTGTTTTATGGTTCCAGCCCAAGAGTTAAGGGAAGATTCCAGACAAACAAAGTACTACCAGACACTGTGAACAAGAATGTATGCAATGAATGAAGCCTAAGCCTTGGAATGTTATTATTAGACGGAAAATATTAAAATTTCACATAAATATTTATAACTTATTTTAAGTTTGACAGATACAGGTCTCCTATGATTAATACTAAACATGAGTTACTATATTACAATTAATACAGTAGCATAATATTTAACAGAATGATGTCTATTTAAAATTCTAAAACTAAAATTACCATAAAGGATATGCTAAATTACGTTCAAGTAACCTAAAATTTTTGAGATTCTGTAGTGAATAAAAATAAAGGAACTTTGAAGGCTTACAAAACATTATTTAAGAAATGGGGATCAGTAGTGGAATGCGTTGCAAGATATAAAAAAAGGTATCGTGCAAAATTATGTCAACTCGTCATTATCAAGAAACCATTTAGAATAAATTAGTTGTACTGTGTTTAAAGAAAATTGGAATTCCGTAAAACAAATATAAATGTGTAATCTATTTAATCTAACCTCCTTCTGCTGCTTTTAACTTGGCCATTGAACGAAGCACACGTATTGAAATAATGTAATATAAAATTGTGGTGAAGGAAACGTGGTTAATCTTTTATTATAAATTATTAATTGGTAAAGTTAATAAGTAAAGCAATGTGTCAGGAAAATATTGAACTTTTTCTATTTAAAAGTAATTATAATTTTAAAGTGATACTGACAAGTTTGATACAAAACGTAATTATATAATAATTCGTCTTATGATTGAAGAGACTATTAAAATTATTTACTATTCTAGGGTGTCTAGTTATGGGAAAGAGCAACCTTATAGAAATAAAATTAAAGTAAAACGAAGACTATTATACTTTTAAATATAATTTTTTACTAGTGGAGGAAGGTTAATGATTCCAATATAACATAATTTGATATTATTTCAGTAGTTACTTACGTAAAAGTGGCGCTAAAGTAGCGAATCAACCACCAACAATTGAATCCGATAAAATTGTGATAAAAAGCTTGAGAAATAGTGCCAATTTCAATTAATTTCATCTTTGACTTTTAATATATTATTATGCCATGAACTAGTTAAAAATCACTTTACTCCATATTTTTGTCCTTCTACAGCTGCCGGAAATAGCAACAAACCATTACAATACAACACATTGCATTATTATTTGAAAACATATTTAACATATACCAACTTGTAGGAATAAAATTTAGAAATTAACCCCATATAAAGTTGTTAACAACATGTCGATGTGAAGAAGATGTAATATAACAATTATACTTCTGGTAGTTACTTACCTTGTTACATGTTACACTTGGTTAGCTGGCAAGACGGAAAATTGCTATTTCATTATTAACCACTGATTGGATCTGACCACGCAACAAGCGCAGATAGAACCGCCACGTAGTCAACACATCATGTGGTGCAATATTGCTATTGCTGAATTTTACTTTGCTATTTGTACCCGTCTCAACCCTCATATATCATTGATACTTTCCAATTATTCATCACAGATTTTTGGTCGTTTTGATTGGAGCTTTCCGTTGACTTTCAGTTGCTAAAAAAGTATTTCGCTAACGTTTTCCTACTCTCTAGTGTTACATTTCTGTTAATTATAAGCCTGTTATATAGAATGATCTCTCTGTGTATTATCTAGTTCACAAAGAGGAAAACTGAGATCTAGAGAGAAAGTAGAGTCACATCTAGTTGTGGAAAGCTGCATCACGAAACCTACGATTTTAAAACGTCAAAATAAAAATATTATTGCCTTTATTTTTTGAATTAACTTTTATTAATAAAAGATACGACAAGGTCGAGGTCGTGGTACGTCAGACCACGTGTCACGTGACAGGCTTTGCTGAAGTTTAATGCAGAATTTCATTAACGTGTTACATGTGTTTCATAAAAATGTTTGAGTGTGAAGACAGACAGACTATTATCCTATATTTAGTTCCAATGTATTTTCCTTTTAAACCCAATTTAATGACCTTGCTTTTTATGCTTTTTTTTGTTTTTTTTAATGCATGATTTGTTTTATTTGTAAACAATTTACTTTTTATCAGAGCTCGTTCGTATTTAGCCTTGAACCTAAATTATGAACATATGTCCTGCCACACGAATAATGGTTTAAACAACATTTATAGGTAATTACAAACTCGTATATTACATTAGTTGTATTACAGTTGTGTTTATATATATATATATATATATATATATATATATATATATTATATATATATATATATATATATATAAGGTTATAAAGGTTATATATATTATATACCTTATAATATATATTATATTATAAGGTTATATTCAGTACATCCGTTGAAGTCCAAGAAAGGTTTTGATAAGGAACACCGTTTTACGTAGATTAGCGCGCTGTGTATTGGTGATAAAGTCCCCTGTCGCTTCACACCTGCAAAGACACATCTTCCTCACTGTAGACTCCTGCATACGGCCTTTGCGAGTAAATAGAAACCCTTCATATTTATACCCCTCTAGCAAACTGTATCGAGGCATTATTTAATTATGTAATTCAATGTACTCCCATGTAATCTTACTTAATCATCATGTTTCCACATCGTTTACAAATGATAATATTACGTTAAGAAGTTTTAATCATTAAAAAAAAAAATATATGTTACCAAAAACTGTGTTCCTCACTAGATATTTTCTGTCAAAATGTATTGTTTCCGAGTACTTGAGAACTAATGATGCAAGTAGCATGATCATATTCTTAACCATATATAATGCTTAACGAACGTTTGTAGCAAATTCCACTTTAACATACTGACTGCGGTGGACGATCCTGTAGACTGCCCCGGCTGTCCCTAAGTCGGTACTTTACACTCTTGACACAGTGAATGTGTTAAATAAGTCAAATATATTTACGATAAATAATATTATGCAACCAATTGTCATTTCATGCACATTTAGAACATATACAATAGTTTTTTATCTTCATATACAAAGGTACGTTCCAAACTACTGCTTTAAGAAAAGGTAAATAACAAATGAAAGGTCATACTTAAATAGCAAATATACATGACATGCAACACTTATTTGTGAATGATTATATTAAAGGTAAATAAATAAGTATTTACACAATGTTTTTAGGTATATTTTTACTATAATAGGGTATTAAATCAAAATGTACCTATTCTCAGCCCCAACTGTCGGTTATTCTGTAAGTCAGTTCCGCATGTACAGTCCAGGCCACACCCTCCCCGCCGCACGCAAGTCTGTCCTGTCACATCTGATAATGGCCACCGACATGTTCTGATATGTCTATAACGATAAATGTTCCATCACACAATTCACTTAATGACATACTATGTGTCCACATGTAGGATTTGTATTATATTTTATTTTCATTACCTTGCACAGTATCATAACACTTTGTTTTTTATTGTAAAGGGTTGTTATTTATCTAACCGAATCGAATGGAACAATAAAAATTACATAGATACAATTATACGCATATACATAGTATACGTATATACATTGCATACGGATATGGATATAGAACACTAAACTATGTTTTTAATATCGGAGAGTGCCATTTATGACCAATTGCACATAAAACTTTACGTGCCAGTATAATTAATTAGGACATTATTTTGTTTTTTAAGGTTAAATTACTTCGCGTTATTTTTACAATTCACCAGATTTTAGTGGCGTTTTATAATATTTTACACATTTCTAAACCAACCTTTTAACAAGAAATCACACACAAGGCAGTACATTGTTGCCTAGTAACTGTAATTGGAGCGATGGAACATTAAAATTTTTGTAGGCATAAATTTAGCGAATTCAATTTTAGAGTGACCATGTTTAGGTAAGCTAGTAATCACAAGGATGGCCGTTTGATTAGATCAGGAATCGAATTTTTTAACAACTACTTATTTTTTCTTACTTTTAAAAACAGGGTTTTAAATTAAATGATTGTGTTGGTACCTTCAAACTGTTGGTACTTTAATACATATTTCTATATAGATCGCTATTAGAGAGGCTTGCTGGTACTCTCATACGTGCTCATAGTTCCACTATTGAGGCAGCAAGTACCTTCAGAAACTAGTCGACATCTTGTAAATTCCTCCAGTTCTTGGGCGTTTATATGAGTTTAGATAAACGATCAGCCTAGTTGTTACCAGGTCTATCCAGTTATCATTTATAGAACGCGTGACGAACGCTATATCAGACGTCACTACACTATTTACTTCTTAACTTACGAAAATGAAGTTTTCTATGTATAATAGACCTATTAATAATATTCAAATCGTGTTTGTTATCTTACCTATGATAGATGCACTACTGTTAACCTTGAAATGTACAGAGCCTGTCTCTTATTTTGTTTTATATGATGTGGTGCACCATGAAGACGGTAAAAATAAAAGCTAAATTAAAAACTGATCTCGTATTTTCTTCTTGAAAGCTAATTTTAATTTTAGGGCTTGCAATATTAGTGACGGCTCACACAGATGCATCCGTGCTAAAGGAAAAAAATCGCTCCTTTGATTGGTCCACAGACAGTACTAAGTTCTTCGGATGTATGTAATGCAGTTTAAGGTGGTCAGATTATTTTTGTCAGGTCTAATGAATATTTTTATTTGTTAGACTAAACATTTCATTAGTAAACCAATAATTAAACTCTTTGTATTCATTTGTCCTCACATTCATAAAAGTTTTGTGGCAGTGTATGTGGAGATACTTCCTCTATTTTTCTTTATTCTTAATAACAGAATTCCTAAATTATTGTTTATGGTTAGAAACGTATGCTCATGCTAGTAAAACTTTATTGCATTTGTTAAAAAAAAACATTGTTACTATACGTATGTTGCTAACTAAATGAAGAAAAAAAAACTGATTTCAAACGTATGACTTATTGATTGATCTGAAAACTGCTTAACAGTAAGTTTGAATACTATTTATAATATGTACAGCTGGCAAACACGTAATCATTGTTTTCGGAGTGGGCTATTATAGTTAAAGTTAGTTGTTTCACTGAGAATTAAATGGTTATAATTTAATCACGTTGCATCATTTGCACCAGTTATATTGAATTACCTTTCATGAGTAATTCATTATATCTCATAGAATTCAGGTCACAGCCCTTAGGGAGTAATATTCTACAGAATTATTGGCATATAATCAATTTGATGTGCAGAAGTAATGAAATTCTGTTTGATCCATTAAAACGTATTATTCTCAATTTCGTCACTTATCCCAAATTATCCACAGTTATCTATGATCCAACCCAAAATGTATTTTAAAACATTCACCAAAAATAATGAGTATTATGTTTAATATAGTCTCAAAAACTATGAAAACTGGAATAGTTTTATGTAATATTTTTTCTAGGACGGTTGAAAATTGTATAAACCTGTTATGATATTACATAGAAAAATAATAATATCCAAGTGGTGACATACGCATAGAGCTGTCCTAATAAAAAATCATAGATACAATTATAAAAAAGCATCGTTTACAACTCACCTGAAACACAATTCCTGTGCTCGATTGCCTTATTTCCGTGTTCCGCTACACCTCTCACGAGAAACGCGATCTTGTTCTGGAAAAAATATTTTCATTTCATAGTTTGTAAACATTTCTTTATTTTAAGTTTCAAAGTATCAAACTTGAAATCAATCGTATTGGACAAGTTTAACACCTAACGAAGTACAAAAGAGTTTTTGTAAAAAAAATGTAACGACCTAATAGAGCACGTACGTTTCCTTAATCCTTTTAAGCAAACGTATGTGCTCTATAAGTTGCATTACCTTTTCAAAGTGTTACTACGTTCAGTTATTAATAATACCTGTATCAAAGGTGTATTATATTCTTTTAGAAATGAAGCGAGTGCATAATGTCATTAAGTGTTTTTTTTTTTTTCATTTTTTGATATATCACAGAAAAGAAGGACAAAACAATAATAATAAGTTGGTACAACTATATATACCATCCATAATTGGAATAATGTGCAAATAAAAAACCTCTTCACACTATCGTGTAACTTTTGCACAATTGCATTGTATGTGATCATGATGAAATGTACATTATGACCTGCTGTATAGCTTTTAAAGTATTTTAAAATTTTAGGCTATGAAAGGTTGACGTTATAAAAGTTATGACAATTTATAGAATGATTGGATATAATGCAAATGTGTGCCCAATAAAATCCACAAAGTCTGAAATATTTTTAATTTTACAATATACACTGTTAAAATAATTATATAATAATGTTAAAATCAAAACACTGTTAAACTCGAGAGAAAAAAATAGAATAATAATGCCTTTGCTTAAATTTAATATTTACTTCCTGCATTTATTGTTTTGTTTATTTACTTTATTTTGAGAGAATCGAAGAAACTAAACATCGACAAAGGTGAATTCCCTTCTTCCAATCGTTGGCGTTTTTACATATATTTTTATTTCACTAACTAATAGCAACTTTCAGTTTATAAGAACTCAGAAAAGTGTTTAGAAAGGTTTCACTAAATCCTTGAAAATATGACACGTCAATAAAAAAAAATTAATTACTAATTTCTGGCGGCACTCCACAACAAAGAGAGTCGAGTAAGGCTAGCCTGTCAGGAAGACGGCCTAATCAATATAGACTGTGTTTTGTCTCCCCGTTGATACATTTGTTTTATTCTCGAAAGGTTGCATAGTTTATTAGTTTTTCAGTTCTTGAGTTCAAATATTATTTTTAATACGTATTTACTGAATAATGCGTAAATACCATAAGTTTTAGTTGTCTTTCGCTGCTTACTTGCTGCCTACATATATTTA
Organism: Homalodisca vitripennis; assembly: GCF_021130785.1. Taxonomy (NCBI): domain Eukaryota; kingdom Metazoa; phylum Arthropoda; class Insecta; order Hemiptera; family Cicadellidae; genus Homalodisca; species Homalodisca vitripennis. Next base: position 125,005,674 of record NC_060211.1, on the reverse strand, counting down.
TTCATATTCTCTGTTTATTGTACGCCATAGTTTATCTTGTCACTATTGTTATTTTTACTTTTGCTGTTTTTGAAACATTGTTATGAATATTCTTGTTATAGTTTATTATGTTATTTCTGTTATTATGCTATTCTATTGTTATAGTTTAATTATTGTTGCGGTTTTTCATGATAGTATTGTTACAGTTTTAAAACACACACACATATATATATATATATATATATATATATATATATATATATATATATCATGCCTTGCAATAGAATATTATATTAATATCATTTTTCAGCCTTTCACATGTTTTGTTGTAGAATTTCTTGTTTAGGTTAAGTTGTTATAATAGTTAATTACATGGATCTTGAATGTAAAAATGGAGAGTATGTCCGTTGGAAATAAATAAATAATCAAAGAATTCTTGAGTACTATATAATCGATATAATCATAACTTAACTGTAGCTGTTTTATTAGAATATTTGTTTTACTTCGTGTATAACAACTTATGATATTAATACTTAAGTCAATCATTAAAACTTGGAAATGTTAAAACGTTTTAATGATTATATGCTTAACGAAACATATTATAATGAATGGAGACCACTAGATTGCTTTATTTTCTTAGATTTATGGAAGATGAGTGTCATTATAAAGGTATTATGATTGATACACACAAAAAACTTTTAGTTTTTCGATACATTTAATGATTATTCAATAAAAAATTGAAATTTTTTGTCTTCATCGTTTCAATATGTATAAGGTATAAATTTTAAAACAATGAAAAGCGTTTAGAAAAATAAGGGCCTAAAAGTGTTCGTAGTGTAACATTGTTGTTACGGAGTATCATTGGGGTATCAAACAAAACTATTGGTTTGGAAACCTTGTTTAAAGTTAAGTAATAAGTTAGATTCATTCCTATTTGTATTTTTTTCTATCCTATTTTCTGCACAAATTACTAGTTCTTATCATAAGATACTGATCTGAAACTACTGTATTATACTAGATGCAGGTTGAATCCACAGGTTAGAAGAAGGAAGGTCCTCCCCTTCACTGTTCTATATGACGTCATTGCTTTACTAGATGACGAACAAATGCAGCATAAGAAGAGCGGACTGATTAGAAGTAGCAGAAAACAGTCGTATTGTATATAACACAGAAACAAATAATTCTGTATATATTGAAAAGATAATATATCTCAATATATAGGGTATGATATGTCTCTCTAAGGTTCCAATACAGTTTCCACTTTGTACATAGATGTATCATTAAAGTTTACTGAGCTTAGTCTGGTTGCTGATAACCGCTTGAGGACAAATAAATATCGTGCACTTGCTTGCACTTGTTTAACTCATTTGTATAAAAATAAAGTTTTATAAAATGTTCCCTTTTTATTTTTTTCCCTTGTGATACAGATTTTTCATTTCTTTAGATAAAGAGTAAATATGGCTAGTTTATATGATGAAGAATTTTTATAATACTTAATCGATAAACCTAAAAAACTTACTTTTTACGGAGATCATCCGCTACGTCTATAAATTCTAAATATTCCATAGTAAGTGACTGATAACACCTGAGAAACACCATCTCTAAACTGGATATCCCGCTGCTACATTATGATATTTTCAAAAGAGAGGTCACCTTGTAACCATTACATAAACAGCAAAATGGTTTTTTGGTATAGCTAAGATACTAACTTTGGAAGAAATAAACTAATTGTCACAGTTTTATCTATCTTCATTTCTCTTTGACTGTCTACACAAACGCGTTCAAATAAAAATAAAGAATTGATATTGAAAGGCTGCTAAAATGTGGAGTTATTGGAAAATTATTGATAGCTGTTATTAAAACAGTGAACCTTAAATCTGCCAGCGCTACGAGTACAAGCAACCACATTATTTCAGATCAGTATAATTCGCCAGCCAACTACCACTCACAGGCTACGAGTACAATCACATTATTTCAGATTAGTGTAACTTGCCAGCCAACTATCACTCACAGGCTACGAGTACAAGCAATTACCTTATTTCAGATCAGTGTAACTCGCCAGCCAACTATCACTCACAGGCTACAAATACAAGCAATCACATTATTTCAGATCAGTGTAACTCGCAAGCCAACTATTACTCACAGGCTACAAATACAAGCAATCACATTATTTCAGATCAGTGTAACTCGCCAGCCAACTATCACTCACAGGCTACAAATACAAGCAATCACATTATTTCAGATCAGTGTAACTCGCCAGCAACTATTACTCACAGACTTAGTGTCACTCGACCTGTTACCGGAGGACGCTGAGGTCTTTCTTACTGTTTGTATTTTTCATGTTATGTTTTCACTCATTGTAGTGTTCATATTATTTATACTTAGGTGAAGCAAATATATATATATATATATATATATATATATATATATATATATATATATATATATATATATATATATATATATATATATATATAATATATATATATATATATATATATATATATATATATATATATCGAAATCTACTCCTAGAATTGCACTTATGCATTTATGAGTAGTTAATATTGTATATTGTAATGCGTAAAAATGTTCCAAATGTTGGCTAGACTGAATGAAGTTTTCTGTTGTTATTGTTCTATTGTCTGTGTCAGCTGGAATTGTATTCTGTTTTGTTTACAAACGCTGTAGAATACAGTGTGGAATAATATTCGTTTAGTTCGAATGTGTAAACATGATTAAATATAACCCTAATAGGTGGTGAATAAAAGGATATTCTGTACACATCAGGTACAGAGTGTGAAACTAAACTCTAGCGTGGGCCTAGAAGAGGTTTGATTCGTCCTTAGATTGAGGTTAGGCCTTGATCTAAGACTCCACCTCTCTCTGCAACAAAATTAATCATTATTTAGTGACGTTTCAACTATGTGTGAATTTTGGTACCAATAACGTTTTTGTAAGTATCGATATTTTGTCTAAAGCCCTGGTAAACGCCACTCTCTGTAAGTTTTGGGAAAAATACAGGTCTTTGACATTGAAAGAGGATATTGAAGCAAGGAAACGACTTGGCTGTAAACTACTTATTTAATGCAGAAGCTGCGATGAATGTTATCCATTCTGGACCTCAGAAAAGACTGGAGGGTTCCATAATGTTAATGTTACAGTAGTTTATGGTTTGAGGTCCGTAAAGAAAGTGTCGGTTTCGGATATAACTGTTTGAAATGCTAAACCTGCCTAATCTTATTAAACGATTTGGGTTATTGGCCACAAAACCCTGAATTAAATTCAACGATTCAATTGTAATATACTCGCCAAGTCGGTATAACATTATTTTTTTATTATTTAAGCCTGAACAATGCTTATATAGTGAACACCAACAATATTTTATGCCTATTAAAAATTATTACCTATCAATGTAATAATATTGTAATAATGTGTAATACTTTATATTCAAAATAGTTAAAATATTTAAGTAAGTAAAGGTGTGTTTGGTGGTTCTAAGTTAGACCCCATAGACTAAACTGCAGATAAATATAATCTACAGTCATGTTTGAAAAACAAGTTAATACTTAAATGAAAGTGTTTTAAATAATATCCTTGAAAATTATAGCATTCACGTTGATTTGTGATACGTACATTGAGAAATAATCAAAGACCATTCTATATCGCATAGTAAGTAAAAAGTATATGTAAACACTTTGCACATTTGATATTTTACAGAACTAAACGCTAATATGAAATTTATTTTGAAAATAATAAAGTTGAATTAAATATTTATATTATATGTCTTATCTTGTTTATTCATCCTGTAATACGATTCTATATAATATATATATATATATTTTTTTTACAAATACTTATAAATCGAAATTACAAATATGATTGAGCTCATGGAGTTGTCAGCCGTATTTCAGTACCTAGAGGTATGAAGGCATTATATAAATGCTACTTACAACTCGGGGAGCGTATTGTTATTGATAACTTGGCTACGCCTTTATTTCTTTCTGAATAAAATTATATTTTGATTGTGCAGCATTCACTGCATCTTTTTCGTTTACAGAAATTTCAACTTACTCCCATTCTTACGAGTGTTCTTCATAAATATGTATATATTGTGACACAATCGTGACTTCATTACGTGAATAGTCCCATAAATCATATATATTTAATTCTTATATTCTCAAATGAGCTCGATAAACTATGATGGTCATCTACCTGGATTAAAATAAGAATAATTCTGATTATCAGTGAAATTGATGTCATCTTCATGTTATCAATAAACCTGTTCTAAAATCAAAGGCCGCAGACTATCACAACCAATGTTTTATAATACGTATACATAGATGTCCCTAGGATGTCCTAAGATAAATTTTGAAAAAAATATAAGAATGGAAATTATATTTACTACGATAGGAAATAATATGGACAACAATTTGCTGTCCATATTAAAGAAGATTTATAACTAAAATTAATAATAACATAAACAATTAATATCTGAATGAGCTAATTATGAAAAAAAACCCATGGAATTCATAAAAAAGTTTACATTACGTAGGAAGATTCTGTGTTATGTGACACACAACACAAACAAGATTTCAGTTTCATTGCCAATTTCTTTTCCATATGTTTGAAATTTCCTATAGATTGAAATTAGGCATGAAGGTACATTTGGAGACTAAATGATGCTTCATGCCAATATTATAGCCTGTAGGTCAGTTAATGTTCCAGATATCGTGCGGGCAGCGACAAACAGATAGAAGTTGTGTTTTATAGGCTTTGCGTACGCTTGGCGTGTAACACTAATAGTCTGATTTTTTGTAAATATTAAGGGGATAACGATTTAAAAATTTGCTGTATTCAAGTTATTTTTACAATATTAAATGGTCTACTCTTTTTTAAACTTAGTGTGCAAGAACTTAATCGGGAAATAATCTTTCCAATCGGACATTAACGAGGTATAAAGAAACAAAAATTAATATTAGATCCATTCTAGAAAAGTATTTTAAAAGCATTTACCGTACAATAAACTCCCACCTTATAAAATTGATGCAAAAGTAGACTAATTATTTACCTTCAAGTGAATACAATGCAGATAAATGTAATAACAGAGAACAACAATGTTAAACCGTTTCTAAGCAATTGCCTAAGTTTCAACTTCACTTTTTACAATTTGAAGTTGAATAAACACGCTAAAAAAATGTTCGACTTTCTAAAAAACTGCAGTCCAGCACAAATTGCGGGGGGTGTGCTGGCGGGCGGCCTCATCGTTGGAGGCATGGTGTACGTCTACCACAGGTACGAAAGAACCTTTTGAGAAGAAGAAGTTAGAACGTTTAGGGTCTTTCCTGCACTCATTATTATTATTTCTATATTTCAATTGGATAAAAATGTTAGACTAGATGTAATTAATAAACTTTGAACAATAACGGCAATGAATAATATTTTGCAATATGATTTTCAGATACCGCGGACGTGGACCAACTGTCGACGACGGTGGGATCGAGCCAGCCACCTCCGTCCTCTATGTTAACGAACATTACACATCATCAACATCCTCTTCCGACTCAGAAATAGAAGCGCTGCCTGCCATTATAGAACACATTGGCGACGCCGTAGGACTGTTAGAAGGAGAAAACAACCCGGAGGCCTCAATGACGGCGTTGGCAGGCAGCATAGAGCGATTGTAAAGACGATGCAGGTAAGAATGAATAATTCTCGCAGTTAGAAGTTAGCAAATGAATCCTTTCCCGTATTTTATCACTTACTCATCCTGAACACTTAAATAAACTTCCTTTCTATCAAAAATATCTATTGTACGTTTTGATGTGGTTGTTGCTAATATTACCGTTGTAAAAAAGTATTTCAAAATTTTCAAATCCAACCAATCATTGTAAAATATAGCACATTAATATTATCTCATTTTTTCAGCAAAAGACTAAAGCACTAAACGCAGAAGATGACTCCCCTCAACCCTGATCGAATCCCCCTACCAGAATTGACTCCCCCCTGCCCGGATGGACAAATCCCGGACTCGACCCCTACACATGCACGATGACAGCTGTCAACGACGACGACACATGGGTACGAAGCACAAGGAACTATGGAAAAGCAGTGAAAATGTACCCGGAACGTGCAATGGGCCGCCCTTACAATTGATATAAGAACATGGCGATGTTCTTTAAAAACAACTAAATGTAATACTAGCTGTAACAAATTAAACACATGTAACAGCACGTGTGTAATAATATGCATTAATATTTCATAAAATTAGTCGTTTCTAAATATAATTTATTATAATGAATAAAGCTAACCTTGAATATTTTCTCAAAAATCTTAAACACATAGTTGGTCAAATAATGAGTGGAAAATCTGACGTATTTTAAAGTTTACGCTATTTAAAAGCCAAAACGTAAACAGTACAATAAAAAGAATATACCATATGTGATTTTAAATAGAAAACAAAAATACTGTTTACAATGTGACTTTCGGTTTGGCCGCAGTATCAGAAAAATCCAGGCTTACCAGTTTTAATAGCTGTCTGAAGTAAAAGCCATTTAAACGTCATGACAGTTTTGTAAATTATAGAATTTTGAGTAGTGATTTTACAATCACACTACTTGCAAAATCACTATGATGAATATCGTTAAGACTGAGACAGTATACTATCCCTTAGAAGTTCATATACTATCATTTATACATTTAATATACCAGATATATTGATCTATCCCTTTTGTGCAATAGGGTTAAATAAAGAACTTAAGTTATGAATGAACAAGGGGATAAGTAGTATTAGATTTGAAGAAATTGTAACCATAACTGTTTATAGTATAGTATTTAGACAGATAAAAATTGAAAATGCACTGCTAGTAGATTTTTGGTAATCTATATTAAGCGAATTAATTCTGGGTCACCCAACCTACTTTTTCTATCACTCAGTTTCTTTATCTCATTAGTTGATGGTGATATACAGTTACTAATGTGTACAATCATAGGACTATTAAGTGGTTTTACAAAAAAAAACATGATCTTAAAAATTATTTGATATCTCTTGAAATTTCCCATTTTAAATCAAATCCTAACTAGCAGATTTCAGTCCTAGGAACCATTCGTTTATACAGCATAATATAAGCAAACAAAATATTAATTCTTTTGCTAATACCATGCAATTTGCAACTGGGTCCCAATGCTATATTATATTTTTTTATTTGTTCAAATTAAAAACAAAAACCTGTATACAAATAATAGTCCACGCTTTAATAATTTAAGAACTCCTCCAGTCCAACAGAACAACAGCACTCAACAGCAGTCAATTATCGCTTATTTGGCTATGTTTATGAGTTCCGTTGAACAGTCAGTCATACGAGCTCTTAGGCTAAATGTTGTTTAGTTACATCCCGTGTTCGAGTGGGTACAATAACTGGCCGTCAGGTATCGTTAATGCCATGTACTCATTCATATTAAACTGATAACAAAGTCAACAGTACATATAAATGTTACGAATTTATGGGAATAATAAAAAACTCAGTTTTAAATTTAACGTTACGAGTAATCGCTATTGATATTTACATAAACAAACTCAATGCCGAGCAACAAAGTGTTCTAGAGAAGAATTTTAATCGTGTGTTCTAAACATATTAAAATTCCAAGTGATCTCTTTTTTAAATTACTACCATGTTGGAGGTGTGATCCCTCAGGGTTAATCAGTCAAGGGATATTGGAGTGTTATGACCAGTACTCTATGTTCAGCTGACCAAATTGCTAGTACCACCTCCAAAGTATATTGTATGTTGGGCTTTATTGGTAGGTCAACAAGAGGCTTCAAATGACTCCAATCCTTGCTTGTCTTGTATAAATAATTGGTGCACTCCTTTTTCGAATATGGTAGTGTGATTTGGTCTGCTTACCAACTGAGACAAATAGTGAGTTGAAGAGTGTACAGGCTCGCTTTGCGAGCGTTCGTCTGGGTCTTACCTACTTAACACTAATATAAAACTGGAACAGCTTTTTTCTCTACAACATCTACATAATCAACGTGTCATCTTTGATATGATATTTCAATCCAAGCTGATTAGTGAACTGGTGGATTGCCCTGATCTCCTGGTGTTGATAGATTTGGGTGTACCGAGGAGTTTTCAGTAGAAGATTCCTCCCTACATCCTATTCATACAACTGTGGAGTGGCAAGGTTTCAGAGGCTTGGTGGCAAGACGTCTGGAAGTATTGACTTTTTCCATGGGTATGTTTCATATTTCAAGATGAGTGTTATGCAGTTGGCCAATCGGTTATGATCTGTCAGTTCAATTATATCATTGCATTGCTCTTATGTTAGTTGTAAACTCTGCTAGGTAAATTGATTTTTCTGTTTTAGTTTTGTTGTTGTTAATTTTTTATATTATTTTTCAGTTATTAAATTATTATTAATATTATTTCTTATTATTGTTACAATTTACAATTCGATACGATTTTAGTACTACTGTTTGTTACTTTTATTACAGTTTAATATCGTGCTTTGTTGTGGCTTCTTACTTACGTATTTATTTACCATTTTATGTGCTTACGGTATAGTATTGATTTATATGTATTACATACACTTTGCCACCTAACGTGCACGTTTATTGTAAAAAATGTCTGTACCGATGGAATAAATAAGTAAATATATCACAAGACAAACGTCAACAGTAAATAGCTTTTGTGTCATTCTTTATTGAGAGATTTTAAAGGAACTAGTTCTACTGTGAAACCTAGGCCTTCCTTGTCTTTGGCGACAAGAGCTAGTGTTGCTCTTAAATGTAAACGTAAACATACAGCTATTTTGTCAAGTAAACCTTGAATAGTCCTCAGATTCATGAATACATATGTCAGCATTACCTGAATATTCTTCATATTGTGTTAAACTTTCATGAATATTTTTCTTACTTGAAGATTCGTGTTTTTGTAGATAGCTTTATGATCAGCTTGGCGTAGGAGAAGAGCTGAGTTCCTCTTAATTGGACCTTTCATCTTGATTTTCTTCATGAAAAATGGCAACCTTAAGATTTAAGCTTACGCTTCGTAAAACTCTTGTGAATCTAGTCATTTTATCACTTAAAAGTAATAAAAAGAATTTAAAATAACACCAAAAACAAGCAGTTTCACTTTGTAAACAAAGGAAGACCTTAAATTTAATCAGAATATAAAATAGATGGTGACAGCTGACAGCTGGTGACAAAGCCAATTCCAACCTCAGAAAACTAAATCGCTAGGAGTAAATTATATTCTATATCAATGTTAGTTCTAAATTTAGTATACGAATGGCGATTTGTAACTGTTTTATAAATATCTGATTTCAACGGATTTTTATTGAAGTTAGTTTTAAAACGAATTGGAATAAATTGAAAGCAAAGTTATGAAAAACATTTCGAAATTAATGAGATTAATAAAGGGGAGGTCATCCGAATCCCCTTAAATTATCACTTCTCAATTTACAGCTCATAAATATCATGCTTATATATAAAGATTTGAATAAATAGTGTCGAAATGGAAAATTCTCGAAACTGCGTCTATTACATTGTTGTGTTCACGCCGCTTAGAATATAAATATGTTTAAATAAATTGGATGAAATAGAAGAAGGAATATTCCTGAGTGAAAGGCGCATCACGTCGAAACCAAAACGTGGATTTGATATCCGTTATCTCACTCTATCTATCATCAATCCGATCGACACCGCCAATAATATCGAAGACGCAGTCCATTATCCACTGGAGTTTTAAAATTCACTTACACCTTTCTGGACTGCTACTACATGAATTGGCGTTAAAAATCGGAATTCCAATCATGCTTGTTAGAAATGTAAGCCCCCGGAACAAGTGCAATGGGACGAGGCTGGTTATTAAGGAATTAGAGGACAATTTAATTGTAACGACCATTACACATCACCTGACCGAGGATACCTGCCAGTCCCATTTAAACGGCTTCAATTTTCGGTAGAATGAATGAAAAAAAAAATGAACATGAAAGATGTTTTATTTTTCATGTTAACTATTAACAAGCCCCAAGGCCAAACTTTCGAATGACTAGGGATCGACTTACAAAAAAAGTGTTTTACTCTTGGTGAACCATATGTTGGACTATTGCAGGTTGGTGCACTTGAAAATTAATTAATTATGCTGCCACCAAATAAAAAACCATCAAATATCGTTGACAGGAAAGCTCTCACACAATAAATATAATGGCTTACGTTTTATAGATATGACATTGTTTACTAACATTAGAAATAAAATAAATGAAAAAATATAAAGATTGAAAATAATAAACATCAAATTATTCGAATAATAATACCGAAATAAAATACCATTTTAGTAACCCTCGCCGTCAAAAGAAGGGTATATATATATTTTTGAAATTTTTGTTGAATACTTGTGCGAAGTCGGGAGGGCCGCTAGTATAAGTCTATACGGAGGACTGAAAAGCCTATTACGGTAAACAGGAAAAACATATTATTTCAGACAAAGGGGAGAAATCCTTACCAATTTACAATCCACATAACATTTAAAATTATCATTTGTCATCAAGTTTTGCGTAATGTTGTTTTTTGGACTGAAGTTTGGTAAAGAAGGTTCGGTGAAGCATGTTTAGTGTTCATTTATTATGTTTTCCAGCCAGCGTAAAAATACCATATTACAATGTCAACCAGTCTTGGGTAGTGTACATAAAATATTTGTTTCTTAAGGTTGGTTTTATAACAGTGTTTTAAGTACATGAAATACTAATCAAACATGTATATCACATTATTATAATTTAAACAAAACTGTGAAAATTAAATCAAAGGGTACAGGGGAAGAAGGGGGAATGTCACTTTTAACGAATTTTACAGGGGAAAATTTTTAAAGTTTTTAAGACTGATATGAATGGTATGTTGTATTATATTATGTTATATTAATTTTAAAAAACATATCTTTGATATGTTTACCATATGTTTTGTAGGTTGTCATGACATTTGAAATTCACTCGAACGCTTTGTATAAAGAATTATGTCAATAATACACTTTTACTGGTTGAAAAGGGGGAATGTCATGAGTTAAATCAAAACTTGTTTTAATACGGATTGAATTTAATTGATAAAATGAGAACATTATTAAGTTACAATGTTACTTGTTTAAGATTACAGTGCTCCAGGCCCTCATTCAGCATGAGGTAATGCTTTGAAGAACTCTTCGGCATTCTTTGTGCATAATCTGGATAGGTGCACAACGTCATCTCAAGAATGCTTTCCTCTTTGACCCTTTGGGGACATGCCGAATTCCTTTAAAGATTTTTGAAGAACCTCCATTTTTTTCTTTGTAATACCATGGATAGCTAAAAAAGCCTTAGAAAAAACCTGAATTTCTTGTATTTTTTCTCATTGTCTAAAAACCTATCTCTATAAAAATATACTGCATCTTTAAATTTAGCGTTTTCTTCATCTTGACGTGAACGTCGGTTTTGTATTTTCTGTACGCTAATTAGGCCACATAAGTATGAGTTCTGTTCATCAACAGAAGACATTAAATTAAACTGCTTCAAAATATTGTTCCTAGAGCATTCAGGAACATTTTGAAAACAAAGCAACCTTTTGCAATGACAGTCAGGTCCTGGGAAATGGCTTCGTAACCTAAGTTTCTTACTCACGTCAGTTATACGGCCAAATGTCTTTCTTTTCTTTGCCTGAGAATGATTTACATTCACTGCACTACGCACATCACAATCACTCTCTATATCACTTATTTCTTCGTTACTTTTCATCGTGAAACACTTTATGTACGTAACATAAACAAAATAACCTCTAACTTACACAAGGCATCACATTGAAGTAACAATCAAAACGTGTTTACTCTTGTCTGCATGACTCACAGCTGACATTCCTCCTGTTTAGCCCGTAACGTCCTGACATTCCCCCTTTTTCACCTGTATGGGTATTTTATTTATATTTTTATCTAACGACATTACCCATTGTTAACCAGTCTTGTTTATGCACTTAAAACTACAGCACATAACCTATATAATAGATCAACAAAACAAAAATTTTTTGACATTCCCCCTTCTTCCCCTCTACCCTTCGTCTCTTTGACGTACTTCAGCTAAAACACCAAAGAACGTTTAATAAAAGTGTTTATTACACCTGTTTAGTGACAATGAAATTTTGATTGTGAAACATAAATATTATCACTAAAACAGTGTTTAAATTAAGTAATCATGTGGTTATAATGTCATATAACAATGTTTACACATACTCCACAAATCTAGACACCAAGATGGGATTTTTCGCTTCTTTAAAGACCGAGATGGGATTTCTTAGTACTTTAAAGACCAGTGAGGTGTACGGATTCAAACAATCAAGACCTGGCTATATTCATACCAGGGCCCTAAGAATTTCCATGTAAAATTTCAGTACAATTGATTAAATAGTTTACGCGCAAAAGCAAAGTATTGTTTCACTTTCGCATTTATGATAGCATTATCATTATAATGTGCAGGAATAAGTTTCCGTTTCTAAAATGGCCAACTTCATATATGCCCTACGAATATAATTCTTTTACTCCTCGCGTTTATGTTTTATGTACGTTCCCTCTGTGCTAAAGTGTGTGTATAGTTGATAGATTTCCAAAAACTTCTCAGGACACATTTAACACTATGTTAGGTAGATTTCATAGAAATCTGCACATTGCTTTCGCTCTCTGCGATTTTTAAATTTTACAAGTGTTGTGCTGCATAAAAATTCTAAAACCTTAAAACAATTTTACAGGTTGCAAAACTAATAAAACATATTTAATTTCAAATGTCATTAAACATAAATAAAAGAATGTTACATATAAGTTGCCTTACAAATTTTCTCCACAGTAAAAAAATCTCTTACAAAATAGGGTGAAAAACTATCAATCCTCATCCAACAGACAAGACAAAAAATTGGTTTAATAACATGTTTAAGCTCACTAAAAAATATTTAATGATTGCTACTCTTTACAAGGGATTTGTAAATCACTAGAAGATTCTTCTAAAATTAAGTTAGATAATTTTAAACAAGCGTATCACTTTGTCAATAAATCAAAATTGCCTTTTGGTCTAAATAATTGATGAGTTGTCCATGATTGCCTTAATTACAGAAAATAAAATTAATAATATATATTATTGTTCTAAATTTAAAATTATAGGCACCTTACAAAACATATTAACATTATTAAAGTTTATTTTGAACGCACTGTTAATACAATTAAATATTTTGTTAGTTTCCAGAATGTTTAATAATGTACCAAGAGGTATATAAATAAAAATTTTAATTTTATTATACATTTTAATAATTCAGCAGATACTAAGACTATATGTTTAATTCTTATTTCTTGTTTGTATTAATTATAACATATTTTAGTCTCTTTTCTAAAACGACTATTAATTTATATATTAAATGATTTTAAATAATTATTATTCTTTCCTTAATAGCATTCATTTTTCCATATAATATTAATTTTATAGACTTGATTCAGTTTCTAAATATTATCTTGATCGGAGCACAAGGCAAACTCAACTATATCACTGGATATACCTTAGACATATTTAAATTTATGCGGGCGGGATTTGACTCTTTTTGACCAAATAAGTTTTTCGATACTTATCTATTTATAAAAGAAATGGAGACATCACATTTAGTACACATCTTTATATTGTGCCCTAAAGGCTCGCTAAGGAATGACTTTCCTCTACATCTTCAAGACTCTAACCCACTAGCCTCTAAAGTTGTGAAAATTCCCATAAGAAATGCATTGCAGCAATCACTTTATTTCTTAAAAGAACCTTTTAAATGTTATATCTACATATAATAATATTAAAAAATCATGTTTAATTAATTTCAGCTATTTTCAATTTATTTCTATATACAGCTATCCTCAAGACTATAGAGTATTATAGATTTAGCATAAAAGTAACATCACTTATTGTTTCAATATTTTCTGTAATCACTGTTGGGGCAAAGAGGTTAACCAGATAACAATTGGAAGTAATATTAAAAATATGCTTTTGGTTATAAATAATTGTAAATATCTAGTATGCACAGCTTAATCAGTGGTAGACTATATGCATATATTAGAGATAAAGTTACTATCAAGCTTTTGCTACATGATTAAATACTTTTATATAAACCAAATTAGTTGTTTGTTTGTCACAAGCAGGCTTTTCAGTCCTTTGCATATACATATATTTTCTTGATCGGTGAAACAAGGCAAACTTTAAATATGGCACCTTAAAAATGAAATGAAAAGAAAATATCTTTATCCCATCTAAAACACTACACTTCATGTATTATATAAAATGGTAATAATCTACTCGACCATCCTACACAGTTTGGATGGCCGGCATTCAAACATAATACACTACTATCAGTCACTAATTTTATGACACTGAGAATTGACCGGAAGTAATAATTTACAAGAGTCCTAGGTATATGTTTTTTGGCCGATGTAGGCTTTGCAGGCCAGTCCTAATAAATATTCTTTATCGGGATAACCATACAAACTCAACCATGGTATCAGAAATATTATTCATGTGAATCAGAAATACACATGCGCATAGCCTGACATTAAAATCCTTCTCAATTTCAATTATCATATGCAACTCTTATCTATGAAAAAGTTAATAATATGTACAAAAAATATACATACTTCCGTTTCAAAACTGCGTAGAGCCCTATCATTTACCCTATTAATATTATAAAAGCGAAAGTTTGAATGTTTGGATATTTGGATGTTTGTATGTTTAGATGTTTGGAGGTTTGTCCTCGAATCACGCTGAAATTGCTATACAGATTGTGCTGAAATGTGGAACAGGTATAGCTTTTGGTCTGAATTAACACTTAGAGTGATTTTTACCACCTATAACACATTCATTTCACCAAATAAATTCGAATTCAAATTGAAAAATTAGTTTGTTTACATTCGAATGTTATGATAAGAACGTAAACGTGTTTTATATTGGATCCGACAGACTGCTTATTACACTGATGTAAGTATATATATATATATATATATATATATATATATATATATATATATATATATTTTTTTTTTTTTTTTTTTTTTTTTCTTCGTCAGAACAACGAGGCAAACTCTACTATGGTACTGGAAATATCTTAGACCTAAAATATATGACAAGAACTGGAAATATACGCTTTTTGACCAAAGTAAGTTTCCGAGACCTGTGTGATCCGAGATGTGTGTTTTCTTGATCGGGATTACAAGGCAGATTCAGCTGTGATATTATGTAAATAATTAATTAAAACCAGAAATGCTCTTACACGTGTCAAACATGATATAATAATTAAGTTAAACTCTGATACTATTTACCATGAACTTAATAATATCTACCTGATGTATGCCTAAGTTTTAACATGTTTGTAGGACTCCCATCATATTACATCATAATTGCTTTTTATAAGGACTTCGGATCTAAAAATTGCGGCGAAGCCGCGGTTAACAACTAGTTACTTCATAAGTGCGAGAAATGAAAAACTAAGGACTTTTACTTTAGGATTCCTCAACAATAGCAAATAATTCAAATAGTTCAATTGTAATCGAAATAGTTATAGCTAATCAATCAATAGTCATAGAATCTGGGAGAAAAATTCGGATAGTTTCACATATAATTATAAAATTTTTCATCCTCCGACTTCACGCCCTCAAAATACTGTTCTTTAAACTTAAATCTAAAACGTACTTGTATCAGGATATTGGATATATCCCAGGGATAATCACTTATCTGAGAAATGTTAAGAATGTAATTTCTAAGGTATATGCCCTCGTTGTCCCTGTTTTAGAAGGAAATTACGGGTGAAATACGGGTGTATATATTATCTTGTATGTATATCAAATATAACATATCATTGAATTAATTTATCTTTTGTTAAAGTGGTAGTCCAGATCTATGTTTGGTATTGAACTACTTCTATGAGTTCTAAATGTGTATTAAAAGACAATTGTGTAATTAGTATTATTGATCATTAAGTAATGTCCAATTATATAAAGTGAATCTTTCTGGAAGCGATCACAAAGTTACGCAGACTGTTCATATATTTATAATTTTACAACTGAGCCAGAAATGTCCACTTCACGTCACAAATTTTGCCACGTTACAAAAGACAATCGACAATTACTGATTTTGAATCAGAGTCATGCTAAACAAAAAAGACCACATCTTTAGTACTGAATTGCCCACTAGGAAAACATTCATAAACACTTAGTGGAAAAATTAAATACCATGGTAACGTATTATTTATAAATGTTTAAATCATTAAACTGTATTTAAATATTAAATAATAACATTTGTAGACGAAGGAGAACATGAATAATAGGAGTGTATATTAAATTATATATCACCAAATTATGTCTCAGCACAGTTTACCAAAAGTGGTACCAGTATCAAAGATCTCTGATTTCTCGCGAAGGCTGTATACAGAAGGCCATAGTGAGTGAGGTGTATTAATGCAGAGTCAGTCTGATTGGAGGTGTCAGTGCGGCGACGGACTTAATCACCGAGGACATAACCCTCTCATCTACATAAACCGGCTTTCCTTCATAAACAGAAAACCTCTCGGTACAAAGATTTCTATTTACCACCAAAGCTGTATATAAGAGACATAGCGAGTGAGGTGCATTAATGCAGAGTCTGATTGGAGGTGTCAGTGCGGCGGTGGGACTTACTCTCTGGGGACATAACCCTCTCATATGCATAATCCGGATTTCCTTCATAAACAGAAAACCTCTCGGTACAAAGATTTCTATTTACCACCAAAGCTGTATATAAGAGGACATAGCGAGTGAGGTGCATTAATACAGAGTCTGATTGGAGGTGTCAGTGCGGCGACGGACTTACTCTCTGGGGACATAACCCTCTCATCTGCATAAACCGGATTTCCTTCATAAACAGATAACCTATTGGGGTACAAATGTTTCTCTTCACAACCAAAGCTGTATACAGGAGACTATACAGAGTGAAGTGTATTAGTGCTGAGTCAGTCAGATTGGAGGTGTCAGTGCGGCGGTAGACTTACTCTCTCGGGACATAACCCTCTCATATGCATAAACTCCGGATTTCCTTCATAAACAGATAACCTATTGGTACAAATGTTTCTCTTTACAACCAAAGGTGTATACAGGAGACTATACAGAGTGAAGTATATTAGTGCTGAGTCAGTCAGATTGGAGTATCAGTGCGGCGGTAGACTTACTCTCTGGGACATAACCCTCTCATATGCATAAACCGGATTTCCTTCATAAACAGATAACCTATTGGTACAAATGTTTCTCTTCACAACCAAAGGTGTAATACAGGAGACTATACAGAGTGAAGTGTATTAGTGCTGAGTCAGTCAGATTGGAGGTGTCAGTGCGGCGGTAGACTTACTCTCTGGGACATAACCCTCTCATATGCATAAACCGGATTTCCTTCATAAACAGATAACCTATTGGTACAAATGTTTCTCTTCACAACCAAAGTGTATACAGGAGGACTATACAGAGTGAAGTATATTAGTGCTGAGTCAGTCATATTGGAGGTGTCAGTGCGGCGGTAGACTTACTCTCTGGGGACATAACCCTCTCATATGCATAAACCGGATTTTCCTTCATAAACAGATAACCTATTGGTACAAATGTTTCTCTTCACAACCAAAGGTGTATACAGGAGACTATACAGAGTGAAGTGTATTAGTACTGAGTCAGTCAGATTGGAGGTGTCAGTGCGGCGGTAGACTTACTCTCTGGGGTCATAACCCTCTCATATGCATAAACCGATTTCCTTCATAAACAGATATCCTATTGGTACAAATGTTTTCTCTTATCACAACCAAAGGTGTATACAGGAGACTATACAGAGTGAAGTATATTAGTGCTGAGTCAGTCAGATTGGAGGTGTCAGTGCGGCGGTAGACTTACTCTCTGGGGACATAACCCTCTCATATGCATAAAACCGGATTTCCTTCATAAACAGATAACCTATTGGTACAAATGTTTTCTCTTTACAACCAAAGGTGTATACAGGAGACTATACAGAGAGTGAAGTGTATTAGTGCTGAGTCAGTCAGATTGGAGGTGTCAGTTGCGGCGGTAGACTTACTCTCTGGGGACATAACCCTCTCATATGCATAAACCGGATTTCCTTCATAAACAGATAACCTATTGGTACAAATGTTTCTCTTCACAAACCAAAGCTGTATACAGGAGACTATACAGAGTGAAGTATATTAGTGCTGAGTCAGTCAGATTGGAGGTGTCAGTGCGGCGGTAGACTTACTCTCTGGGGACATAACCCTCTCATATGCATAAACCGGATTTCCTTCATAAACAGATAACCTATTGGTACAAATGTTTCTCTTCACAATAAAAGGTGTATACAGGAGACTATACAGAGTGAAGTATATTAGTGCTGAGGTCAGTCAGATTGGAGGTGTCAGTGCGGCGGTAGACTTACTCTCTGGGGACATAACCCTCTCATATGCATAAAACCGGATTTCCTTCATAAACAGATAACCTATTGGTACAAATGTTTCTCTTTACAACCAAAGCTGTATACAGGAGACTATACAGAGTGAAGTGTATCAGTGCTGAGTCAGTCTGATTGGAGGTGTCAGTGCGGCGGTAGACTTACTCTCTGGGGACATAACCCTCTCATATGCATAAACCGGATTTCCTTCATAAACAGATAACCTATTGGTACAAATGTTTCTCTTCACAACCAAAGGTGTATACAGGAGACTATACAGAGTGAAGTGTATTAGTGCTGAGTCAGTCAGATTGGAGGTGTCAGTGCGGCGGTAGACTTAACTCTCTGGGGACATAACCCTCTCATATGCATAAACCGGATTTCCTTCATAAACAGATAACCTATTGGTACAAATGTTTCTCTTTACAACCAAAGGTGTATACAGGAGACTATACAGAGTGAAAGTGTATTAGTGCTGAGTCAGTCAGATTGGAGGTGTCAGTGCGGCGGTAGACTTACTCTCTGGGGTCATAACCCTCTCATATGCATAAACCGGATTTCCTTCATAAACAGATATCCTATTGGTACAAATGTTTCTCTTCACAACCAAAGGTGTATACAGGAGACTATACAGAGTGAAGTATATTAGTGCTGAGTCAGTCAGATTGGAGGTGTCAGTGCGGCGGTAGACTTACTCTCTGGGGACATAACCCTCTCATATGCATAAACCGGATTTCCTTCATAAACAGATAACCTATTGGTACAAATGTTTCTCTTTACAACCAAAGGTGTATACAGGAGACTATACAGAGTGAAGTGTATTAGTGCTGAGTCAGTCAGATTGGAGGTGTCAGTGCGGCGGTAGACTTACTCTCTGGGGACATAACCCTCTCATATGCATAAACCGGATTTCCTTCATAAACAGATAACCTATGGTACAAATGTTTTCTCTTTACAACCAAAGCTGTATACAGGACACTATACAGAGTGAAGTGTATCAGTGCTGAGTCAGTCTGATTGGAGGTGTCAGTGCGGCGGTAGACTTACTCTCTGGGGACATAACCCTCTCATATGCATAAACCGGATTTTCCTTCATAAACAGATAACCTATTGGTACAAATGTTTCTCTTTACAACCAAAGGTGTATACAGGAGACTATACAGAGTGAAGTATATTAGTGCTGAGTCAGTCAGATTGGAGGTGTCAGTGCGGCGGTAGACTTACTCTCTGGGGGGACATAACCCTCTCATATGCATAAACAGGATTTCCTTCATAAACAGATAACCTATTGGTACAAATGTATCTCTTTACAACCAAACCACTGTATACAGGAGACTATACAGAGTGAAGTGTATCAGTGCTGAGTCAGTCTGATTGGAGGTGTCAGTGCGGCGGTGGACTTACTCTCTGGGGACATTTACCCTCTCATCTGCATAAACCGGCTTCCCTTCATAAATAGATAACCTCTTGGTACAAGGTTTCTATTTACAACTGGAGCTGTATATATGAGACATATAGCGTAAAGTATATCAGTGAAGAGTCACTTCAGAACTTCATTTATAGGTTTTGCATAAACCAGTGAAATTTTCAAATACTTCAATGATTTTTAAATAACAGGGAACATTAATAGTGATAGCATTAATTTGTATGGATAAGGATTACAATCCATATTATATGAATGGGCTAGAATAAAAACTCGCCATGTTTATTATGAATCTAAAAAAAATTGTTTTGAATATTTTCTCGTTTGAAACATAATGTTTATGCATATTTATGCTCTAACGTACGAATGAATTATTTAATAAATCCAATGCTGCTTAAAATGTTAAATAATGGGACTTTTTGCAGTAAAACTAGTTCGGACATGGCAAGTTTTGGTATAAACTATTGGACATAACCAGATTTGTTTCTTACATTCAAGGACATGGAAAATTATGCCGGTGAGGAAGAGGAATTGGTTTTGTTGATATTAATAATTAAAATAAAATAAACGGTTACAGCGCTGACAAAGAACACACTTTTATTATTTCAATACTTTACAATGTTATATAATATAAAAAAAAATTTGAAGCCCAAAAGTAAGTTAATTTAATTTAAGAAAAATAGAAACATTAACTAGACTTAAACATTAAACTAAACAATAACTATATAAATTAATTATCTTGCTTCACACCACTCATCATCATTATCATTATTGTCACTAGCATTAAAATTTACAACAGGATCACCTGGTGTCAGTAGAATAACCTGATAGTAGTATAATAGTGAAGGTTCATTCTGCCAGTCTTCACAAAACCTTTTTTAGTAATTTGTCAACATCATCGAGCTTTTCAGGCTTTACTTTCAGATTGGGAAAAAAAACTTATAGACATAAAACTAATTGACTTTCCTCTTTAATAAACACTCTTGCACTTCCCTCCATGAACTATCATGAACACTATCATTTCTTGGTACTTTAATAACAATCCTTTTATATTTATTAAACTTAAAATGTAAATTATTTTTGCGTTTAAGCATTTCATCCTTACTGAGCTAACAATAAAACATTTCACTGTTATAAAATCACTGGGCAAAAAGCAGCCAACAGAGAATTTATTGCAATTTATTTATAATCCATCCTACCATCTTAGGATTTTAACCCGTAATAAAATTTCGAGGTTAAAGATAGACGTAAAACGAAACCAAAGGCCTCTATTGGACTTCCTAAAGACTCTTAATACTGTTGTTTATTTTGGAAATCATGTTAATAGATGACATTGTACATTATTTCATAACTGTAGTCAAAACTAATCAGTTATAGTTATGAAAACCCTATTTCAAAATTTGATAAGATCCGTTTGTAAACTTTACAGAAATGCCGACTGATATAAGTTAAAAATCAAATTATTCATTTCATATCCAATTTAAAGCTTAAACAGCTCCATCCAAACGTTACATTAATATTAATACTATGTAAACGTTTTTATAAGTTTCGTCTTAAAATATAATCTATAGATGATAAAAAGGATATTCGTGGAATAAAAATTAGGTTCTAATCACACATTAATATAACAAACCATTTTTTTAAAATATAAATAATTATAGTATAGTGTTGTTGTGATTTACAACAAGATAAGACAAAAATTAATATAAAATAGAATACCGGTAATTACAAAATTTAGAAACTGATAAATTTTCTATTGCCTGAATTATTTAATGCCAATGCATTCTCTTATAAACTGCTCATGTACAAGGTAATTTGGTATACAAGGTTATAAATCTAAAAACGAGGAGAGCAACATGACATTGTAAAATTGAATGAATGTACTAAAAAGTAAATAGGTACACCTTACTTTGTAGCCTAACACACTCAGATTTAAAAACATGTACACACACACACACACACACACACACACACACACACACACACACACACACACACACACACATTTTTAGATATCGAAAGGAAAGGAGAGAAATTAAACACAAAAGAAGAATTACACATCTATATAAATGATAGTAAAGATCCTCATAAAAGTTTAAATAGTAATCTGAAAGCTAAGACAAATCCAATAAAAAAAAAAAATTACAACTGTGTGATTTAAATTTAACATATATTTAAAAGGTCCACATGTACATATATATATATATATATATATATATATATATATATATATATATATATGTGTGTGTGTGTGTATATGTCTAAAATTAAGTTCGATGAGGCCGCATGGCCATTCAATGTATATTGTTCTTGAACCGATCATCACTCACTAGTCAGGCAAAATATTTCTTCTGTCTGCTGGAATGCTGTAAAATTTATTTTCTACATGCTAGTGTATCTATTCATGTGTCTATCCTCAGGGCACATACATGTCAAGAATGAAATGAACAATAGACTTGGCATTAGCCAGGTACGTCTCAGCGTCTGTTCAGCAAGACCTGGTGTAGTGTACTCCTGCATAGGTGATGAAGGTCGTATGTTTTACGTTGCTCGTAAGCGACTCGCAGTCGTTCAAATAACACTGGTCCGGGGTCGGGTGGACGACGAACTATTTGGGAGGCCTCAGTTATCGAGTGCCCAACTTCAACAGCAGGAACAAATGTTTGCTTAGTTTGCCCTATTCACGCACGGCGACGCGTGCATTTTTTTTCTGTTAAGGATGATGAGGTCTTATAATACAATACTCTTGGGTGGGTCCGACATGACATTCACCATGACACTTTGAATATTTAAAAAAAAATTAAGCCATTTTTGTTATGAGATCTGTAGGTCAACGTTCTCCATATTTTTCTCCCTGGGCTGTTTTGTTCTCTATGTGGGTTGGTGTTTAGTTATTTATTACTGTTATATTATATTTATTGGGTTGTTAGTATATTATATTTATTAAATTGTTATTATATTATATATATTACATTGTTATTATATTATATTTATGATATTACACTAGTTACTATCTTAGTATTTAAATTGTTTATTTATATTTTGTACAAAATATTTATTCTTTATGACAAGTTTTCAAAGGTTGTCTTTATTATTATTTGTGTGTCAAAAGTAAAGAAGTGTGTCATGGACTTGAACTATAACTCAAGCCACTGATGTTTTTGGAATTTTTGTGAACTGCAATAATATTATTAGGTTAAATCCTGTTTTATAGCATATAAATAAAATAAAATAAATAAATCAATAGAAAACTTATCGATTTTGATTTCTAGGGGCAATGAATTCATTGTAACCTTGCTCCTATTTACCAATATGGAATGTTTCTTGTTACAATATTGCAGTTTTAAACAAACTAACTTGCAACCTTCAAATCACAAATGCCAATCAACAACGGCATTAACGTAAGTGTGAATGGCATTTGCCGCTTTTATTACACTATATATTGGTCCTTCTACGTCCTTGCATAGTCTGAGACAATGATTTTTACCACAGTTTAACTAAACTCGGATAAAAATTTCCAACTACAACATCATGGTGCTAATGCGTCCATGAAAAGATTGGTGGTAACTGTAAAATCACAACGAAAGTCCCCAATATGTGATACACTGGATCATGTTTTGCTACCTAATTATCGGTGTAGACATTCTTGTTGGAATATGTTTAAATTTAACAAGAGAAATCTGAAACCTAAATGCAGTAGAGCCTGTGAAATTTATAATTTCTAAGTATTCAAATTTGTCCACTAAACGATAAAAGGCAACATGATCTTGTTCACCGTCGCATTAGAACATATTTTGAAAATATTTAACAAGTCAATTCACTTCACAACCTTCACAACATAATCTGTAATAATAAACAGCAATAAATGTTTATACTGAAATACACATTTAAATGATGACTTAATACTGTTAAGTATGTGCAGCCTACCAAGTGTCAAAATAGGGTCGGTAATAGACCGGTAAGTCGTATCAACTACAGATAGAACTTCCTTTGTCAACTACAAAACTACCTATCTTGGAAATGAAGCAATAAATTATGAGCGAATAAACGATCTCAATATTCTTTTAATTTCCAAGTTAAGGACCAAACTTTGATAAAGACGGGGAAGAAGAAACAAGCATGTGAAGTATCAATTTAGCCTTCAATAACATGACAAGTCAATGCCTTCACAAATTATTTTGATTTTGATAAACCTGAAAAGTGCGCCACTTTGTGGATACAAATATGTGACAAATAAATTACCTTCTCTCAAGTTATTACCTTACAGTTTGAGAATTCCAAGATGGTGCCTATTCAACGGTTTGAGCATCGAATAATAACAGGAATTCCAGTGAATAGGAATTCCCATATCGTAATTGATTCCATCAAAAACTGGTTTTAAACGTTATTGGTCACTTTCAAAAGTAAACAGAAAAATGCTATAAAGCTTAAGGTCAGCTAAATCTATGAAATTAGTAATCATAAGATCCAAGGAAGGGATTATGGGAAAATATGGGAAAATAACAAACTATTATATTCCCATATGGCAGTAATCCCATAAAATTTAAAAATATAAAATGTTTCTCAAGTTCTAAAGTGAAAAAATTCTTATATTCATTTGGTTGAAAATGAAAAATTTCAAAATCTTGACTTTTTTATAAACCAATATAGTTTCAACACCAGCAACCTCTTTCTATGAATTAACCCTCATAACTGTTAAGATGTCGTCAATTTTTATCTAGGGCTGGTTGAGAAATACGAAATATATAGTTTTTTTCATGGTGTGAAATGTGTATTTTAGTAAATTTCAGATATCGAAATACTTTCAGATTAATATAAACAATAACTGCTAAGTATACCAGAACCGATAACCGTGTACTCCGAAAATATCAAGAAAAGTAAAAGCCCACAGATGAGACTGCAGCATAATAAATAGTCACTAATGGAATGAGATGTCACCCACGCACCTGCAGACAGAGACGTCGCGTGAGACTTGATTTATGCTGCAGTAATGCAGGCTGCTCTCTTTCACACTTAAACGCTACATATTTGCGTGTTTTAGGCCCCGACTTTGCAGGCAGTCTTGTAAGTAATTATCCTGTAATCATTCATGCCTCCCTGAAACATAATGACAACTGTCCTTATGATTGGTTAGTCGTATTAATTGAAACAGATTTTGAACTAACTGAACATTTTCTCGCAGTACGTATTTTAAAATCATTAGAAACATCTAGGTCTCGTTAGAAGGTATTAGGGTAGTCAAACCCCTAAATATCGATGGAGAAAATTTGCAGCGGATCTCATCAATAACGGTGGAACTTAAAATTCGATTTTTATACAAATGTGGTAAAATATTACGTTGCTACTTGTCATACAATTTGTGAAATTTATTGTGTTTGGTAAAAATTAAATTTCTTAATATGATTTAAAGTTCATGCTTTATAGCGCTAACCGCATGAGTGACAATCCGTTGTTATTGATCTTGTGAAACAAATTGAACAAGTTACGGTAGCGCCCGAAGTGATCGTTGTTCCGTACATTTTGTGACACATTTTTTATTTCGTAATATCTTAATTATTTTTCCAATGAACAGTGCAAAATTACGATACATAATAAGAATGGCGTTGATAATATTTATACAGATGTACATAAAAAATTATACTACCCTTAACTGATCAGGAACCTATTACGAGTACTGTACATAGATTGTTTTTACTACGTACATTTAAGATCTGAATTTTAGACTTACTTATCTTTTGGTATACGAAACTTAACCTCCTAGTTTATGGAATGAAATATAATTTCTCTACTAAGTTATTATGGTAGAGAATAGCTAATAACGGTACGAGAGGACGTATCTCCAGTCACGTAACAAGTGTAACTTGTAGATAGTTATCACCTCTCTGTCTGAAGGCTCAGTACATAAATACAGCAGATGATATAAGCTTCCGACACAAAGTAACAAATTCTCGTAGTTTAAAAAACCTTAATAAATAAATAAATTGCAATTTAAGAGTTTGATATGTATACTATATGTAAGTTTAATTACAATGCGCTTTTAATAAAAACACCAACATTTATAATAAAAACTTCCATAACAATAGGCCAGTTTGGGGAAGTTAACCTTTGCGTGCCCCAACTAAACGTACAAGTAATTTTTCATTGCCACACCAGCAATTATTTAAAGCTAATTTCGTGCTACTAACTGAACACAAAATCATACGTTCTCGGGTTTGTTCTTTAGTGGATTAATTAAACACGAAACGAAGTCTTTGTTTAATGTTTGATTTTGCGATGGACAGGTTGAAAAGGTAACAAGATTACTTTTGGACGCTTATTATTGTTCGGTGATACAAAAAAAGCAGTAACAATACGATGGATATCTGCATCATAATGTGGTTGTGGAGTGCAAATAATTACTTCTCAATAACTTAATTGAAGGGGGAAAAGGAGGAAAATTATTTTTGTAACATTTTGTGGAAGCGTTTGAAGGCTAAAAAAAGATATAAATAACAGTACATGTAACTACCATTTACCATAATGTTTGTTGTATGATATTATATTAATCTTATGCGGAAAAACGTTAATGAAAATGAATTCGGATGGTATAAAATATAATTTTAATAGCCCAATGTTTAACGAATCTTTAAAATATTAACAAATGAGTACAGCTGTAGAAACATATCTCATGCAATTAGGTTGGTGAAAAAATATAAAATTGGACTTCGTGTGCGGGTTGATGAAATATTAGTTTGACATATTTTATAATATTTTTTGTTTGGCAATTGATAGCCTAATACGATGTATAAATGGTTATGACCATAGCTACTGTCTCTGCTACAGAAACCTAGTTATTTAATTTAAAATTAAATAGATCGACAAAAACTCAATTGTGTTGAAGTACACATAGAAAACAATGTGTGATTGCGCATGTTAGAATAAAAAGACATCGAAGTTAAAAAAATACGAAATTTAATAAAGACCGTTTCTTACTCAAACATTTCTATTAAAATATTATTATAAATATGTAGAAATCTTTCTGTTTTGTAAACATGCATTAATACATCATATCATACGCAGTAGCTGTGTAATGTATACATCCCAGAGGTATAACGTGACGGTATGCGAGTCTCTGGCGCTTGTTTGCTGAGCAGAATGTTGTGGCTGCATTCTTTTATACTTCTCATAAAATAACTTATTCTGTTCTGTGGGTGTAAATTGAATTATATCCTGAACCGATAAATGATTAAAACTCATTTTCATGTTTACCAGTCTACAGAGCATTTACATTATCAACATTCCTTCACTACGATCTCCGACTATTGAAAAATGATCGGGATTATTTAAAAAAAAAATTAGGTATCAATCAAATTTTTAAGTTTCAGCACATTTCTAGCGTAATTTATTCACATCATATTTCTTGTTTTATTTAGTATATTGTATATTAGAATAAAGACATTTAACAGTAACAGTATTGCCACAGTAAATATTACCATATAAATATTTTGTATCCAGTAACACAAACATTTTTCCAATATTTTAATTTTAAAGTATTTTTTTGATGAATTGGTCTCACAAGTATAGTGCCTTTTTTATATTTCAAAATACATATTTCAGATGCTACTATACAGTTTATAAGGTGTTGCCAATGTCCTGATAAAATAGCACCATTAAATGAACTATTCTCTATTCTGTACTGACGAGAAGAGTCCTTTTTGACAGACAATTTAATGCATGTAAATTAACGTTACTTTATAACTTATATACAGATCAAAGATTTAACTGCAATTTTTTAAGGATTTATTTCTTAACGAATTCCTATAATATGGTCCTTATTGATATACGCAAACAGTAACAGCACGATTTACGTTTATTTCTGTATTATATCTTTATTTACCTGTATGTGTATTACTTTGGTAGCACCGAACGTCCGCAATGTCCAGTAGGTATAGGTGCGTTGTTATACATTCGTTTTGTGTTACAGTACATTAAGGCGAGATATATTTATAGTGTTTCTATTTGAATTGTGGAACGCTAACATTTCAAGGAACAATATCAAATATTGTAATAATACCATGTATCTATTTATAAATGTATTTACAGTCTCATTTAGCTTTTTGTTTTGTATATACCAAAAAACAAAGACATCTGTGTTAGCAAAGATGAAAATAAACATCTGTAAGCTGTTAATACAAACATAAGATACTATGATTTAAACAAACAATGAAAATAAGTTAAACAAAACATATAATTATTTTTAGGATTCTGAAGAGATGTCTTTGAAGTACGATTTCATATTTTCAGTAAATAAATATTGAATACACAACTCTAATAAGAGAGTAAATAAAAATCTGTATATGAGTTTATTTATGATAGGTGCGTAAACACCAAAACGCGTATGCACTCCCAACTGTAAGAGTGGTTTAGCGTACACCACGTCATGTATTGCAGATTTATTTCTGTGTTCCTAATCTAGAGACTCCTAGAGGAATAATAACTGTGCAAATGTTGAGTTCAACTTTCTTTCACCTTCCGCTTGGTGCAGCATCTGAAATTTTATATTGTCATAGACTTGACTCCTGGAATCTTTGTCCGTGTCCGTCTGAAAAGGTTTAAACATGGCGGTGACGAAAAAGCTCAAAAGGAACTTATTGCAACATTTCGACATCAGAGACACCTAGACTACAAAATAAAGTGTAATCTAGATGAATAGGTATTCTCGTGGTATCATCAGGTGTCCTCAAAATGTTTTTACTAACCTATGCGTATAAGAAGTTTTTTAGCGGGCTAACGTAACAAATGGTACTTCTAACTTTGCCAGTACCTTAGCAGCGATGAATGGGTTGCAATTACGAATAGACCAGTTCCGAAGACAATACTTACAGTATTAAAACTTACGGTGAACTATAAAATTATGTTATGCACATTCCGCTTAGTACTGCGCCTGAAATCTGACACGGGTTCACATTGGCTGCTCGTGAAGTGGAGGTCCAGAACACGAAAGTAATATTTCAACTTAATATATGCATTTGATAAACTCTTCCCACCACCACTACGTTATTATACATAATAACTAATAGCAACATCAAACCCTATGAATTTAAATTTTGGTCCGATCTGTGACCTCTAGAACACGTTTTTATCTAGTGCGCGCACGATCTACAAACAAACAATAGCTGTATTTCTCCCATAGTTGGTGTTACAGAAAAAATTCATTTTAATGTAACTAGAATACACAGTTAATAAATTATCTTAAACTATATCATTGAACCTAAGGATAGAAATTAATTTTATGTCAAAACGATATTTTCACTTGAACCTTCAAAGTTCCACTGGTCAATGAATTTAAAAGTAAAATAATAATAATTTAACTTTAACACTAGTTCTCTCGTCCTAGAACTTAATTTACTTTTGGCCATATTTAACTGAAATAAGCTCTTTGTTCTAAGACAAACTCTTAATACTGCTATGTAAGGATTTGTAAATTAACCATCACTTTCGAAGTTCCTACAGCATATTTGAAGGACATTGCGTTTTACGTGGGAATACACCCCTTAAGTGGGTAGAATGATGAACTTAATTTTTGAGTGTACAAGATGAAATCTCGTGCTGAATTTACTGAAAATTGGACAGAAAACCCTCTTCTGTTTACAAATTCACAGACAGACAAACGTAGGATATTTCTATCACATGGCGAGTAATCAGACTTTTCGCTTCATTCAACCAATAAGAAAAAACAAAATAGTAAACATTTATACTTAAATTAGTATAAATATTTCAAGCCTAAACTTGCTGCAATGCACCTCCTCCATGTAACACGCTACGTTATCAATTAATTGTTAACACCAGAGAGATTACGCCATAATGAGATACGGGAGGTGTCACGCCGAGCGGTGCGCTGCGACGTGTTTTGGCAAGGTGTGGTTCTGCTGAGTCGCACGCGAACACATTCAGACACGAACATTTTTCTGTTAAGTATTTCTGTGTGTATATAGACAAGGCTGCAGTATGATAAACTAAATATCATGTAACAGGGTTCGCTGAAATAGCACGCAAAATTAAAAGTCACCAACTCATTTCATTCTCGAGAAGTTTGCGGACAGATAAACATAAAGACTGTTCCATATATGTTATTTTGGAACTCTATTTATAAAATATCTACAATTCTAATAATATGCTTCATATATATAGTTAGTTATTTATTAATCACAAATAAATAATAACACTACTAGTTTTATTATTTATGAACTGTAACTGTTGGGCCCCAGAACAAAACAACGCTTTCCAATACATATTTAGTAGTTTAGAATAATTATTATTAGTATTGACTATGAACGCTTGACACTTAGCGCAAAAAACTTTACCTGATATATAAATAAATAAAACTACTGGATTGTTGATAAACCGACAGAGTATCGAAGATTTGAAGGACTATGTTGCCGACAGACCGCATTGGAGCTATTAAGAACGCCTTATATCCAGTGTCCGCAACAACACATATTTGCTGTACTGCGTGCATTGCATAACAACCAGGCGCATAGGCCTTTAGCATTTTTAAAGCAAACATTGTTGCCTTTCACCTTTTAACACTAAAAGCAATGTTAGTTCTTCCTTAGACCAAGAGGAACCTATGTACCAAGTGTTAAGTCTCCAGGACCTCTTTATCAAGAGTCAACACACAGGCGGACAACGACACGATTATGAGAAGGACCTGTTGGTTCCTTAATGAATTATGAAAGAGGCAGTAACACGTAGCAAGTGGTGACACAGCGTTCTTCATTTAAGCTTAAGATCTTGTAAGACCATTCTAGCCAGTATAGGGGACTAAAGTTTACAGACTACAGAAAAGTTTTCCTGGCTGACAAATACTGATATACGTACAACCCGTATATCTCTTTACAAGCCGCAATAATCAGTAAGCAGATACAGCAACTGCATTAAACCGAAACATCTGAATTCGAAGTAAAGCCTGATTTACTTAGTTGAGTAGGAGAGCTAGCATAAAGTGCGTTATAACAGGACCCAGGAAAGATTTAACATTTTAGCACGTCATTGTCGCTGACATTATCTCTTCTCCGATCCCTTCAGACGGACGTGGACTCGAGATTCCAGGAATCAAGTCCTTGATAGTGTAATATTTCTTTCGTTGTACTAAACGGAAGGTGAAATGGAGCTAAAATCATCATTCGCATTAAATAAAATAATTGAACTTTGACTGAACACAATGACAGTAACGAATAAAATAATAACCGTAAACTATTTAGCCCTCCAATAGTTTCTAAGAAAAGTCTACATATATAAAGGGTATGGAGGTCTGACATTCATAAAAGTTATATTACAGATGTTAAGCAAGGATTGTCACAGCGAGGGTTAAGTTTTGTGATAAAGGAATTTATTGTTTATATTTAAGAAATTCACATCATATTAGATATTTAATTTTTTATTGGATATTCAATCACATCACTATTCTATTGTTATGCTACTTTATAACGTTAGATTGTTTTGCTGAATGTTGTTGTATTTTATGGTTTATTCTAGAAGTTATATGCCGTGTTCGTATTTATTTATGAAAATGGAAATAGTAAGTCAATAGTTTCAGGAGAGTGTACAAGAAGAAGTTGTTAGGGCAGCTTAGGACTTGTCGGAAGTCCAGAACCATCATCAAGTGGACACCGTTTCCGTCGAACTTTCAGTTCAAACAAGAAGTTAGGACTAACTTTGATCTCCAGTGAGAATAATAATACAGTATTATTATTATTATTTTTTTAACTATTGTCACTTCAAAAAAATACTCGAATCTAAGATAAACTTTTACATGTACGGTAACATTTAATACTGCATGTAACACGTCATACCACAATAATACATGCTTTTGTTTTTAAAACCAAATAACTTGTTTAATGCAAAATGTAAATAAAATTGGAAACTATTTGTATAAATGTAGTAATGTACATCATGGTACAGTACTGTAAGTAGAAACAACAATAATTTAAAAAAATTTAAAAATATAAACAAGCTATATTCCTATAATATTAATACACAAGGTTTACATCCTTCACTATGAACTCATTTCACAACAGAAACACGAATTTTTAAAAACTAATATCTGCATTTCGTCTGGTAAAAAGGTAAACATGTAATTAATGATTAAATTCAAAGGTGGCAAATGTTTAAAAAACAAAAACAAAAATATGTAACCTGAAACCTAGTACCGAGTCCAGAGATGCTCAAACAAATAATGTTCAGACAATGTAGAAGTAACACTGAAGCCCTAAAGAATGTAGCAGATAAAAATTCTCTTAACGTCGAGTTTATGTTGTACCCCCTAATATTGGCAAATGCCCGCCTTCCTGTTATGATTCAATCTTAAATTACGGTACTAACTATAAAGGGAGAAATGTACCCCTCTCAACCGAACCTGTTTTAAAAGAAAATTTTGAAAAAAAAAAATACGATTCATTCACTAACAGAAACTATTCTGATTAGTTAAACGCATAGTTTTTCAATATATCAATGAAAGTAATTAAAACAAATAATGTAATTCAATTACGCCGCGTCCAGGCCGGCACTTTTACCGTTAGAATAATCACACTATCCAAAGTTGTAAAATTAACATTGTTGTCAACCTGGGTCGATGTCTGCGAGACAACATCTGGTTGCTATAATCTATCATTGTCCCTGTCACCAGAACTTCACAATGTGTGAGTAGTATTGATTCATGGATGCTGACATAAATGCAGATTGTTTGTTATATTCTGTTATACCGTGTCCATCAAAACTCATAAAACAAAACTGTGTTTTTGAGCTAGGGTTATAGTAAGAGGATTAGTGAAAGTAATAGACTAGATGCAAACAAATGAACGTGAATAATTTATTATAACCGTAGTAAATAATACAGTTAACATATTACTTAGTTATCGTCGGCGTAAGTGTTTATTATGCATGTGATACCAGGCCACAACATGCCACGTGATGTACATGAACAAACGTGACAATTTGTGAAAGTTGCAACAGAGACAAATCCGAGGTGAGGATGTTACATCGCCTCAGCTGCGTCACCTCGCCACACCTATCTCATTTCGTTCTTTTCTAACAAGAAAAAATATTATACAAAATATTATTATGATTTTCTTTCGGTTTTGAATAAAGCTGGCTATGAAGCTATATAACTTATTTCTTGGGTATAATTGCATACATATTTCTGCTCTTTTTTCTATTTTGGAATACCTGGATTGATACTCACATGTAGCTTGTTGCACATCCAAGCAGAAAATGTATATTTTAGTGATTCAGGAAGCAACTTATAATATAGCAGTCATTACCTGTTAGTATTCAAACATTAACGACAAGAATATAATATACTACTGGTGGAAATAGTTATTATGAAATGGTTTTTTATGCGATCATTATACATTCTTCTGAACCTGTTGTAATTTAAAGAACTTCTTCTACGTTTAAGATGACTAAGTGTGACAAGATATGTATTCAGAACGATATAGTTTTGATTGGAATCGGCCCTCTCTCTATGTTAAGAGAAAAAATATTTCTCTATTGACATAGACCGTATATAAATATATAATAGGATATATTTGTTTTATGATGATCATAGCACCTCCTATAATCGTAAATTTATAGAGAAGAAAGAATATAAAATGCACTAGAGCTATAAATCTAGATGAAGTTTTATAGGTCATAAAATTATTAAGTGTATTGTTTCGGTTTCTTGTCTTCGTAGTAAAAATATGGTCATATTAACCATATATATACCTTTAGCGGCTTTCCTCGAAGGTCGTAACAGTGCACTATAAGTATAAAGTCCCTCTGGGTTGTTAGTGTGGTCTGTTCTATGTCACTGTTCGCACATCCAGTTTTGGTGTAACCTCTAATAATGCTCGGCGAGTATATAGCGTAAGTATAGGCTGTTATTTATAATAGTTACCGATCTTTGATGTATTTATTAATAGCTGAATAGTACTTCATATCATTAGTTAAAAAATATTTAGGATTTTTAGCTGCTAATTAATTACTAGGTAATTACTATTAGTCCGAAAATTGGTTAGATATGCGGCATCCCGAATTAACTGTAATACTTTTTTAATAATCATTACAAACATCTGTACTTTCACAACTCTATCAAAAATCACCCTAGAAATTCAGGAAAATTCTTCCGCTGATAGATAATTTCCTTACTTTCCTCAGACTGATTCAGTAGATATGGTATTACAAATATGCCGTATTTACCACTAGATATCTCACTAGTCTCAAGGTCGTAATTGGAATATTCACTGGTATTGTTGCAACTTTCTCACTAACCTTAGGAATGGTGATCAGAATATACATTGGCTTCGTTCCAACTCTGTTACACTGACATTATTATAGCTTTATATTCAAATTTTGAACGAATTCATAAGTTTCAAGAACATTGAGCCATAATAGTTTATAATCAACATTGAATAAAATTTTCGAACATGGTTTTTAAATTTTTGGGATTATATTATAATCCCGATTTTGGATCCTAAGATAAGAATATACCACATAGAACGTTAGGGCACTAGTATTTGGAATCTTCCTAGGCTCAAACCGTCCATCGAACTTTGAAATTTTAATGTCTACCACTTTACCTACTGGTTGTAAATTTATTTTTTTCACAAGCCATGAGGGACGTGAAACTATTGATATGACCTGGAATGTGTTAGAGAAATGTTACTACATCTGCAGTTGCCATGTTAAAATGATAATAAAAGCCAGAGAGCGACAAAGTCCACTATTATACTCCGTAGTGTAAATAATGCAGAAACGTGTGGAAAAATCCAATAGCCTCATATTTCATTCCATTTTTATAGCATAATAAGTTATTTAAAAGTTTCAGAGAGGCTTTCAACATCAACCCAACCCACCAAGTACCAAAGAATGGTCATATCAGCATATCTTCTTTGGCAATCTGTTGTATTTCTAATTTTGTTAAATAAAAGCTATAATTACTAGCTATAAACTCTGAAATCGCTCAATAGGGTGAACGGTGAATAAAAGGGATTGTTTGTTGTTTAAAATTACATCATTACATTAGGATTAGAATAACCTATAAAGTTCCCACGTCACGATCCATTCAACAACATGTACTGTAGAGAGGCCAGTGTGGTAATAGCATCAACTCGGAGTATAAACAGTAATTAGGCATTGTCACTAATTTATCTATTTAATCCGTGTAAAGTCTACTGTTAGTGCAGTAAAAAAAACAAATGTTGCAATTCACATCTTCTGAACAACCTATTGACGTTAAAAACGGCACATTGTTATCCATTAATCACTTGATTTTTGGGAAATAGAATCACTGATAAATAGACTCAGTTGACTGTGGAAAATTGTGTTAAACTACACGTGGTATCCTTAATGTAACAGATTTTTCATGAGGGGTAACTCAATATTTTTCACGCGAAGTTGAGTGCTAGAGAATGGAATGAAACCTGAATTTTATTGTAAGAAATGCCGCCGAGGGGTTATAAAAACGCCCTCTATCAATCATTGTTGTAACACGAAATTACGCGTGTAATGACTCCAATTCCACATACAGAGAAAATCACTGTGCTAAATTTCGTTAATATGGCTTGAGTGTACGACTAGATATACAATAATCGCTGAATGTCCCTTTATAACGTGAGGCTACAGCTCCCAGGTTTACCAATTGGGTTGAATAAAAAACTTAAGGTGTAGATTTAGAAAACGAACAGATTGGGATAAATCGGACTAAAACTATGGTTGCTAGAGTGGTTTCAGACAGACAGAATAATTGACAGAAAAAGTGTGAAATTTCATGTGTCGCTGCTAGTTAAGTGGTAGGCCTCACTACGTTAAACTAATTATTAAGTTATTTCATTCGAATAATCGGCAACGTGACTAATGTAAATCGATCCAAAGAAGACACCAGCCCACATTTGTCACAGCGGCATGCACGAGTATGTGTGGTATGCAACATTACACTTGGCCGTGTCCTGGCTGACAGTATAAAACACGCCTAGTAGGTGTTGCGAGAAGAATAACGATGCAAGGAAATGTGACAGAGTCGAGGCGAGGTAATGAAACCGACATCTCTCATTCCCCACTGCGGAAGCTGTCACATCGGCACGTGTGTTCATGTATCGCACACGGCATGATACTGTATTCTGATAAAAAATACAGGATACAAATCAGTAAGGTGACAAAACTATACACTGTAATGAGCAATTGTGTTTTAGCTTTATAATACTAATTTACATGTTTTTGTGAATAGTACATTATGCATCCTGCTTGAAGATGAAGAATGAAAGAAGGATAGATGTTGATATAAGATAATATAGCACGGCAAGACGAGAAAAACGGAGCGAAGCAATGGGAAACCTATCTCGGACTAGTCACTGAGAGAGTTCTCACGTCTGTTTGTGTATATATATTACACATGATGAGATATTATCTTGATATACGAGTATTCACTCAGAAAATACATCACAAAATGTATAAGAATCAAATTAAGGGAAAGGACGGACCCAATATAATCCTGACAATCTTAAGGAACCTTGTTAATACAGTAGTGTCTATTTTAACGTTGGATGACTTTGTGTCGAGGCGGAAGATCCTAATCAAAAAGAAAAAGTCTTTATATGTATAATGACTTACTAAAGGATTGTGGATGGAGCGACACGATACAACGAGACATTTTTTCTCTGCAGTAGCATCTGATAACACATTGATTCATTAGATGTACGGAAGCAAACTGTAAACTTTCCTAATCAAGAATGCATGAGAACATTGAGTGGTCGGTACATAGTATACATATAACAAACCAAGACAGGGTAAATTCACAGTAACAAAAAAGTTACAGTTTGTCAGAATGTTAAAACAACTGATAGACCTTTTTAAATTACGTGTAGAACTCGTCGCTGTAATTTTTAAATTGATGTCTTCCGTAACTAACCTTTCGTATTTACGGAGAGGAATCATCTAAGAGAAATTAACCTCTCAATAATTATAATTAACTTCTCCCTGCCACGAACTTTACTTTTTACACATTTCGGCTCGTTTCTGTTTGTAACAGCAAAGTTAATGTAGAAATGATTACAAATAAGTAAAGATGTTAGCTTTTTATAAAACTGCTATAGTTGATATTTCCAACATAGCAATCTAAATATACACAAGTTTCAATTGCACGTGCTAAAATGTATGTTCAGTTACGCTAATGCAAGATGCAAAGCACAGTTTTGAACATACACTGTGACACTCTTTCAAGATTGTCACAGCCAACGTGGTAACATGTATTTTATATCCGAAATCAACCTTTAAACGTGGGTATGAATATTTAAGTACACAAATACATACACATTGGTCATTGATTGCCAATAAAGTACGATAATATTGTCATATAAATTTATATCACAAAAACTTGACAGCTCGAAGTTGGAACGAAAGTTTGAAAATTTATTTATACAGTACTCTTTTCTGTTTATGGTATTTTATGAAACGTTTAAAGTCATAAAATAAAAACAAAATATAATGTCATTAAATTAAATATTTGCTTTAAAATGCGTTTAATATGAAGATAAATAATTAGAAGGATAATTAAAATTGTTAATGATTTATTCTAGTAAAATTTTGAGTATTTGTCTTTAAGAAAGGGAACGTATCATTACACAAAATCTCAAATTGATGTACTATCTGACGAAAAACAAGATTTTATCAAACAAATACCTACAAAAGATGAAACAAATACAGAAACGTGTGTTTAAAAAGAGTATTAACAATTAGCATTAGTTCAGTATTATTTGCCAATGAGGCAGTATACTGGTTACGGCGAGCTAATAGAATTAAGCAAAGTCGAGCGTGGCTGCTGCTAGAATCTGCTTTACTAAGCGAGCGATCCTGAAACACCCATCCATGGGTAAGCAGTTTGTCTACCTGGCCGTTGGTAATGGTTCGGAAGTCACCTTTAAGCCGTTAGTCCTCAGATTAAATGGTAAAGAGTGATTCTTAACCCTAAATTTGCCTGTTAAAATAAGACATTATTTACTGTACTGTTTACTTTTATTAGATTTATGTTTCAACAAAGATTGCTGACGCCTACTCACCCCTTTGCCACGATAATTTTAGCATAAGGGTTTTTTAAGGTTTGGTGTTGCTATGATTTAAATGTTTTTAACTCAAAAGTTATGCTCATGATTAATAGTAAATGCCTTGCAAAATATAAAATAATACAAATCGAGTGGTTGTTTGTGGTAAAAAAGGCAACAATGAAAGACGAGAGATTTAGGTCTAGTACACTTGTAAAGGAATATTCTTCTTCTATTACTGGTGTGTTAATATGACAATAAATTTACAGTATCCGAATAATATCATAAATGCGAAATTACCAATGCTTGTTTGTTTTTCTTTCATGCGTAAACTACCCAACTGAGTACTGAAATTTTACATGGACATTCTTATGGTCCTTGAGATAAATATAGGCATATTGTTATTTCGAAAATCCCTTCTGGCTACGCCCCAATGGTCTTTAAATTATCGAAAAATGCCACCTTGGTTTCTAAAGTTGTGTAATATTAATTAAATGAGCTGTAAAATGTAATCAACTGTTATGTGTAAAAATGGTTATCATTTTCTATTTACTTAAATTTATGGTGAGTAAATTGTGTAAAGATTAATTGTTTACTAAGAATTCAGAATTTAAACAAAAGCGATTAGGTAAGTACTAATCTACCGTAGAAAATGTCCTAAAACATAAGAAGGTCAGAATTCGACTACGAAGACTTCTTTTGAAGCAAGAACTATGTTAGATGAATTTTCGCTAAACAGTTGTTTTGTTTGAACTAATGTACCAATTCCAGTTTTAAATGTTCTAAAATATTAAACAATCTTGTACTTTAAATTTAAAGAGTGATATAAAAATCATCTTAGTTCTCTTTTTACATACGCAAGGCTTCTCTGATTTGTGATATATATTTTTTTGATCGGGGAACAAAACAAAACCAACTATGTAACAAAACATACTAAGAAAGAAGTAAATTATAATGGCCATAATTATTAACTTTTTGGAATATTTACACGATCGTGGTAATAAGGTAAAGTCAACATTAGCGTCAGAAATGTCATTCACCCGAATGAGCAGTGGTCATAAACGTGCAACACTACTAAAATACGTGCAAAAGAGCGGGTAACTGCTAGTAGGTACAATGCATAAGATACAATGTAGTCTGACTTTTACTACACATTTAAGGACTGTTATGAAACCTATCCAAGTTGTCTTTTGAAAAAGGTAGGCTTCTCAGGGCTGTGTATGTAACTTATATATATTTTATTGATCGGGAGAGAGGCACAATCAGCTTTGCAGCAAATATACTAAGACCGGAGTAAATTAAAATGACCATAAATATAAGTTTTCAACATATTTCTATGATTGTGGGAAAAAAAGCAAACTCAAGATTGGCGTCGGAGATATAATTAACTAGAATCAGATGTACATACTAGTGCAAAACATACGAGGCCTCGGGTAACTGCTAGTTATAAATAAGCTGTACAGATACAAATTTTTATGATAACGCTATATTAAAATCCTTTAAATTTTAAGGAAAGGTTTGGGTAGCAAAATGTTACTAATTTTTAATTTACAGTGATATAAAACCTGTTACAGAATCATAAATACTGCTATATTATATTTAAAATGAACCGTACTGTAAAAGAAAAGTTATTACCCTATAATGTGTTTATTATGGACTAAACTTTGCGCGTGTATTTATTGTCAATATCCGTCCAAGAACAATGGAGAAACAATTAGACAGTTGTGTCGCGTAAAGGTTAAAAGTGCCAAGTGACACGCAAAGGTTAAGTGAGTCCAGAAGTTGAGCGGACTCAAAACACAAGTTATTATTATATCTCATTGTGTGATTATTACTTGGATTCTCAACTTTAACCACATATAATGTAATGTTTTAATCAACCTTATTTTAATACTCTCCTTAATTAACCCCTTTCTTAATTTTTATTTTTCAATGGTAAAATTGGGTTGTTTGTTAAAATTTAAGACATAGCATTTGGTACCTAGTGTAGTGTCACCATCACAATACAAAATTCTTCTGTTTGACTATATCCCAATATGGAACTTTTAAAAATTTACTATTCTGGATTACAGTACCCTAGATTAATCAACTATGTTCAGTAATACAACATTTAAAGCGATTCAAGAGACTTCCGATATGATGGACATTTCTACACTTTTCTTGCAAATTATGTAGCTCAATTAGTTTTGGCTGCTAGCGTTTGAATAAGACAGGACAAGCAAAAGAAGAGTAAACAAACACTCGAAATGCTGACGTTTCCGATCAAGCTGCAGCAGAGGGTTTACTTAACAGTTACAACAAAAGTAAGCTTTATTGATATTTTTGCTGTTATCAGTAAAGCAAGCATCCGCATTTTATTTTGCAGCATCTTTCAAACATAAACTTTGATCTGCATTTGTTTTTACAAATTAAAGGAAAACATGCCTTTTATACAATGATTCATTCCACCTCTTCTTATGACCTTCTGTAAATATAGTTTTTCTATATTTTCTAGAATTGCTAGACAATTACACAGGTCAAGTACAAAATTCTATATAATAACACTGAATAGTTAAAAATGAGACATAGCATATTTATAATCATACTAACTTACTCAATGTTACGATACAATAAGACCTATTGAGTCTTGGGTAAGTTTCCAAACGTCCGTCTAATTGACAGTATTTTGAATCTCTCTAAATGTAGTTCTAAGAACTTTAAAGTTTACACAAAAACAGAATATTCAGTGCTCATGTTTAATTTTTGAGTTCACAGAACCCTTCATCAGAAACACACTGAATTAAAAACATACAAACAGAACTCAACCCGAGAACAAAAGTGATAAACAAAATAAAATTTTAACAAATAAATACCATAAAGAACAAGATTCCAATCAGCTGTATGTAGAATGTTTGTTCTAGATATAGTAAGTTAATCTAGGGTGCAGTATATTATCATAAAATATGATGTATATTACTCTCGTAACCAAACGTATTCAATACAAATATTTGATCAAATTCAAGAAATAAAATAAAATTTGCTGGCCAAGCCAAGTGCATAGTTTACCTAAACATGTATTCGTCAGCATTTAGTAGCTGATTTCAATCAGCGAAATAAAGTGGATGCCGTACAAGTTTACAATTTCCCAATTTACTTGTGTTGGGCAATAAAACGAACTGTATCAATTAAGCTAAGAACTCCTACAATTGTTTTATTAGTAAACTGAAATTGGCCAAGAATAGAAAGGCCGTGAGGTTACTGTTGCTGACACAACCCCCAACTTGAATTATTTACTAGTAATTGCTATTATGGTTCCAGAAAACTAATTTAAGTCAACGAACAAAGTTATTGCCACGAACTTCCAACAGCTCTTTATGTTTTCCTCTTGGAAAGTTAATATTTTGTCACATTCAATTTTCTTATCTAATTACTGTTGTAATAGTACAGTGGACCGTACCAGTGAAATCCTTGAGCTAAAATTACCGGTTTTATTAGGCAATGAATATTATTCGTTTAGTAAAACATGGAATGTTTCACTATCAATTTTAGATTAAGAAAAGAAAATAACAACGTTTATGAATTACGTTTGTTAATTCGTATATCATTTGTATTTATTATTTTTATTTTTACCCTTTTACAATGAAATATAATTTAATGAAGATAAAGGATATATTTCAACGAAAGCGTTTATAGCTGAGCGTTAGCGAAGCCTATCAGTTGATGACCTAGAAAAATTTCATTTCTGTCTGTATAACATATTGACAGTCCCATTTGATACGGGAAATGGAGCAATAGTAGTGAAATAAATTTTAGTCTAGAAATGTAACTTGAAGAAAATAAAAATTATATACATACGTCTTGTAAACTGTTGTTTGAGAATAGTAGGTACTTTATAAATCTGGTGTAATTATATAATCAGTATTTTTCAGTGCAACGTGGGGCCTAGATCTGTAAGGGCTTATTTGTGTTGTTTAAATAATAACTATGTTATTCTATATCTTACTACAAGACGGAAAAATATTAATTTATATTATTTTTACTGTACTACTATTTATAAGGAAGGTAATGTCTGTTAAACGGATAAATGTTTATCCCACAGCAATACATTACCCACATTGACAACTCAACTGCTGTATTGTGTATTGTAATTTGGAATGTTTTTGTTTTCATGTGTGGGACATGTTGAAAGGAGCCTGGGCACATGCGCACAAGACGATATGTAGGCGGATTGGCGGCCGCAGTGAGGCGTCGCGACGCTTGGGACAGTGCTGTGGCTGCCGTCTTCGCGCGGGGTTGTGCTTGACACTGTGCGCCAGTGTGTCGTGCTTATATCGTGCCGTGCTGCTCCTTATGTGCACAAACTCATTAACTCACTGCACCGAACCACCTGTGAGTAGAAATGCACTCTTAAGCGAAACTGTATTTATTTCTCGTTGTAAAGATTTAAGAATAATGAATTTTATTGTTTTGAAAATATATATGTTCAGACACTAATTTCTATATATATATATATATATATATATAATATATATATATATATATATATATATATATATATACCACCAAACGTATACCACCAACAAATAAATACTAATATAAGAGAAAAGAACTTTATGAAAGGAACATTATTTGTAAATATTTCTTAAAGTTTGATCATTCAGTATAATCTTAGTCTTACAAAGCTCTTTTAAAAGTAGTGAATGTTAGGAATGTCTCGTGGCTGTCAAATGTTTCTTGTACAACTCTCAGCTTTAACATTTTCTAAATTACTCTAAAATACTCACTATCCGTTTAATGTTTGCCGTCATTTTAAAAACTTAAGCACAAATAAACACTCTGAATGCTGCTAGAGAATATTCTATTAATTGAATTAAGACCGCTTTAACGGTGTAAAATTTAAATTATATCATTAGGTTTCATATAAAAAACACATTTACAGCAGCGAATGGCAGAGTAAGCGGCAAGTACCGGGCTCGTAGCGCCGTTTTTCAACTTCAGGTTATTCGCTGACCTGGTTACTAATTAACTCACGGATATGACATTGGTTACTTGCCAAGTACTTTGAAGGAAAGATATAGTATTTCTCATAAAGAAGTTCAAGTAGTAGCTAAATGACGTGAAAATGTCGGTCACTCATTCACGTAAAAGATGAGCCACAGTCTGGCAGGATAGAAACTTTTGAATATTTTGAATATGAACTAACCTTACTTCCCATTTTACGTTTTT
The DNA here is from genome assembly GCF_021130785.1 of Homalodisca vitripennis. Taxonomy (NCBI): domain Eukaryota; kingdom Metazoa; phylum Arthropoda; class Insecta; order Hemiptera; family Cicadellidae; genus Homalodisca; species Homalodisca vitripennis. The sequence continues at coordinate 124,962,531 of NC_060211.1, read as the reverse complement.
CGGCAAACCGACCACTTACGCACCCCAAACCCATGGAAAATCTATAGTCAAAATAGGCATTGTTATACAAGGAATCTTTTTTGAACCATTTTATCCCTTTCCATGTATCTAAAATGTAAAAAACCTCAATAAAAATATAATATTTTAGACTTATTTAACATTTGTTAATTTTTAGTTAAACCTAACAGGAATATGATTTAGACTATCTATTTTTACTTTAAAACTTTTGTTGTGGAGGATAGAGATGATAAAAATTTGTGGAATCGTGCTTTAGGGACATATCAAAATTGCTTTGAAATCAGAGTGAATGTTGATGAAATTGGAGGAGATTTTATAGACAACGAGAGAGAATAAATTAGTGAAACTGTCTTAAAGAATTTAACAAATAGATATTGATAAAACACTAAGCAGGATTTGGTTCTTGCTTAATACTTTAATTTAAAATAAGCGTTCAGTTGTAATGTGTGTTTATTATTAATGGAAAAATTAATGTATGCATGTCTCTATATTAGAAGATACTATGACCGAAAAAACCTACAGATCTTTAAATTAAAGTATGCAAATCAAAATATGGATACTGCAAACTGGTGACATACTTAAGGAGCATACAGAGTTCCGAATACAAATTAGAACATTTGATTAATCAGTAATGACGGAAGGTAATTTGCGAGTCAAAGGCAGATATAACATGCAAGATAAGGTTGACAAATAACGGGTACATGGGTTTCGCAAGGAATAAAATAGCATACTATCATGGGGAAATATTAAAAGGTAATAAACGAATAAATGACTGGCTTGTAAAGTGCTCTCTAATATTTGTTATGAAATATAAAAGTCACTTAAATATATCTTTATGGCTTCCTGAAAACAATTGGGTAAGAAAGTATAAACAGCTTTCACTGTGATTTTGGATAAAAATAACAATAACAAGTCTTATAAACGCATTTGGTGTGTAGGCTAATCATTTGGTAGACGTTATCAAAAATGGATTGTCCAACTAATATTGTACTGTTGGAACCGCTATTGCTATTGTATTCCAGGCTACACCGAGTACATAACATTCTAGTAGATTAGATAAGTGCTCTACACTTTAACATGCTTTTGCCATTACCTTTATGAGTCACAGATTTTGTAATCGTATTGATTTAAAAATTAAAATGAGTAAATATTAATATTTAATGTACGAACCGTTTATGAAAGTAAATGAATTACGAGTGCTGAGAGGTAACCTCTGACCCGAATACCAAGTAAATGTAATTACTTGTTCTTCCTGGTATTTGCAAAGTTCTTTCTTAATCATATTAATTGATATACGAGTACAAATGAAGAAAACATTATTCAGTTGCGAAAACAAATTCAAATAAGACTTATAATGTATTACTTACCTTATGTATTAAAGTGCATAGTTATGAAAATTTTGGCTTGTGTGGTTTACAAAATATGTCAAAAAGTATTACTACAATAGCTAACGATGTTATGACTTCAGTTTAGCAATATAATGTTATAATCAGCTGATTAGAACATATAAAATTAAAACAGCTGATTGTTGTGGCTCACAAGCAATGTTCTTATATTATGGTAGTTGCTATTCCTTAGTAATATATTGTTTTTATTTTAATCGAACTATCTCACTTATTTCTCAACCGATTTTCCTTAAACTTGATATGGTTATTTTGAGTTAAATTGTCGAAATGAAATGTAATGAAAGTAACTTTTTAACTTGTCTTTTAGTATTATGATATTAGTGCTTAAAGATTTTAAGAGGCCACCATTATAAAAATAAAGGTCGTAACAATTATTGTTTTTACTGTAAATAGGACCTTTAGGATATAAAGCTATGTACCAAATTTAATCTTTTTACAACAAATCGTTCTAAATTTTAAAATAAATAAATAAGAGAAAATTACAAAATGCCAGTCGTTTGAATAATAATTGAGTTTTAGAAAGTTTTAATATGATATTTTAATTTGTATTTCGTCTAGAAATAATATCTGAAAAATAGGGAGCGATCTGCTTGCGTCCTGGAATAATACCTGGAGAGGACTGCTGGGACTCATTGTATATATATTTACATGTCACTTACAAAATATATTACATATTACACATATATGAAGGTGTCCCAGATATCTCTACTAACATTTTCATGTCCGTAGGGATGTTACAATATTGGGAAATATTATGAAAATACGCTTGACTGGGTAATGTATGTGATAGGTCGTCCCAGTACAGTGTACTCTACCGAGGTACCGTTCACGGACCAAAGGCAAATTGAAATATCATATTCAATATTTCATAAACGTAATAATTAACCCATATAACCACCACAATTTTAAATTTGATAACGGATTGTTTTAAGTAGTTGAAATTATGTGTATAGAATTAAGACCCAAAGAAATAATTAAGGTACAACTATTAATATCTAAATTGTTATTTCAAAATGGCGGCTTATAAAAAGACTACACCACGTACGTGTTTTAAAATTAAAAAGAAACAATTTATTCATTAGTTAGTACACAAGTAAAATACATGGTAACTAACAAGATTAGTTGGAACCATTAGGCCTACTTGTTGATTCATAATTTTTCAGTTCATTTTTTTTTATTCTTGTTTTAAATTTATATATTCATATTTATTAACCCAAGCTTGTCTGTAAATCAGTCTGTAAACTGTGAAACGCTTGCAATTAAAATGAATATTTATTACATTTATTTGTTATGCCTCCGAAGCCTAAAACATATCCTTTTGGTTTTAGAAACAGCACATCGAACGATAATTTCTTTATAAATGATTAGAACTTGGAAAAATCAATATATAAGACATCTCTATAAAAAAATGGAAAATATGTTGTTTTTTCACAATAATATTGGAAACATGGGCATGTTTGTTTATATTTATTGATCAAAATATAAATATAAAGCAGCATTAACCAACTACATAAAGACCGATCATTAATTAAAAAAAAAACACACACAAATTTCACTCCCTTTATATCATTGCCTAATTACACTATAAATATTTTTACGTATCTGATGTAAGTGTGTTTTGTGTGTAAAGTAAATAATACAGTATATGATTTGATGAAAAAAAATCTTATGGTATTTTACCATTTATTAATCATTTCTACTCCTTCCCATTTCGGCATCCATCAAACCCAGTATGGATGACGTTAAATCTTTTTCTTAGAGAAAATCCTCTATCGAGTTTACAAAAAAATTTGCTATGCGTATACAATGCAAATTGGGTTGGCTCCTGGACATTAAGTTACAACAATGCAATATGTGAAATACCAAAATAATTTTTATACATTCAATAAATAACCTGTCAATTCTAAAACTGCTTACAATTTTCCTCTGCAATACCCAATAATTAAAATATCAATATCCCATTTTAAAGTTTGAACGTACCCTATTTTTATACTTAAAAGGATCCTAAAAATACGTAGTGGTAAAGTATTTTGGCCTTTACAGTGCATTATCCGAGATGTAAATGCTGTCCTCATAATTATACTGTACAATGCCACTATCTGCGAACTATTTATTAAATGAGCCTGGCTAACAACCTCTTCTATGACGTTTATCTGTACTATTACGTTGTTAAATTAGATTGAAAGATACATTAATTATCGTAATATTGATTATATTATGGTCCTATGTTACAAAAATATTTGTTTCCTCGTCAATTAACAACTTGTAAAAGTTGTGTAAAACGTTGTAAATGGCCCAAGAAACCAAAAACCTATCTCAATTTAATCGGATATATTTGTTATACATTCATTTCCAAAACTTAAACTGCAGGTAACTTTTAATTTATGAACTGAGCATTAGTGAAGCCTATTGCTAGAGGGGCTGGGAAGATTCTATTTCTGCCTGTCTGTCCGCACAATATTTCAAGAAGGAAACTGATCTACAACATGAAATTATGCATGAAGCTTCATTTCTATGTAGGCAATACACGACTTCAGTTACGTCACTCCATGGAATTTGGGTGAGCGTTAGCGAAAATTTTACATAGTTGTTATATATGTACTATGTTGGCAAAGAGAAAATGGCAAAACAAATAAATTTGTAAGCAAAGTTCGTCTGCATATGACAAAAATGAAGCTTAAATATCCGCAAGATGTATCGACGGAGATTTCACATATAGAATTTAGTATAGTTTTGCATGCAACCTTTGCGTAGTCTGTAACTATATACGTGATTTCTTGTATGTATTAAAGTGGTTATAGCTTAGTTAAACAGATGTTTTTTTTATTCAGCGTAATAACCAAGATAAAATTGTGGCACACATTATACGAACGGCCGCTATCATAAACTGTTTATTAAGAGAACGCCAACCTTGTTTTGAATCGATAGAGATATTTTTCCTCAGAAAGAGAGAAATCGTCAGCTGCGCCAGTTTTGGTGAAGGACGAAATTACAGGAATCAAAACGGTTTAAATATGTGATATGAGAATTTTTGGTCTAGATCCTATTTTACTTAGTTTTTCACACTTAAAAATAACTGTCAGGTACGTAAATAAATTTTAAATCATCGCCACAGCTAACAATATAAACCCTTAAGGTGGTGACTCTGAATCTCTTTACCTAGTTGTCTATTATATATATATATATATATATATATATATATATATATATATACAGGTATATATATATATATATATGACGGTCAGTTTTAAGTGTAGTTAGGAAAGTTTAAGTTAGTGTAGTTAGTCGTTTCGTTTTAAGTTAGGAAAGATCTATGCTGAGAAAAATAACTATTTAATATTTTTAACCCTTTCGATAACTTTTGCATTTTTTACACATTTATACAACCACAAAAACAAGCGTGGTTGATAACTAATTTCCTTCTTAGTGAATTTCCCCTATCGATTTCCAAGAAACAAGGCTGTGTGCTTATAGACAGTACAAAGTGGCTCTCAGCTCCCAGACTGTAAGGCAGCCAGCTTAATGTACTCGCGTACAGAATGTATTATGTACCGTTACCGTACCGTGTTTTGTTAGTGTCATTTAGAGACTATGGTATTTATCTCTATCTCTCGTAATGCTTCTGCGCCATTGCTTTATCTTCAAAGCTTCATACAGCTACTATCTCTTGAAACCTAGAGAATATAAAAAGTATGTTAGAATAAGTCTTTGAATTAGTTGTAGTTTAGTTTTATGCTGCACCGTACCTGGCATCGACTTTGTATGAATATTTAAAGGCTATCATTGCAACTGGTTTCGAGTCTGGGGGCATCTGGCGAAAATATATGATCCGAAAATTCGGTTGTACATTAGGATTACTGCAATATATTTCTAAGACTGAGTCAGAATTTGTACAGTAAATGAAACATACGGTTGCCACGCATGTATAAGGAACTTACAATTTGAATGATGACTAGTAAAAGTGACAAAACTTACGTCCTCGCAAATTAGATTTTCTTAGGTATTGTGTCAAGGTTGCCTATGGACCCCTAGTAACTTGGAGTGAAACACATGTTTGGGCATTTTAATACTTTTAATCACAAGTAAATTACAACAAAAAGTTTTAAGCCCTAAATAGGAATGGGGATGAAAACCATACAAGTAATGTGAAATCAACACCATACCAAAAATCCAGGAATTTAAAAATGAAATATTTAAAGATCAGACCATGTTAAGTAAATTTACCCCATCCCCAATCCAGTATCTTTGGAAGAGCCGGTGGGGCGTTGGGCGACCTAAGACGTTGGGCTTTGGATCTGAGTTAGAGATAGTGCATGTTTAAATTTTGTATGTAACCGTTGCGCTATGAACCGTTATCAGTATTGTATCGACTCTACTCTATTTAATAAGATATAACAGACTAGCAGCCTATGAGGATGGGCAGAATAAGACTTAAAAGGGGATCGGTTTCTCCTTCTGATAAAAAAATCTCGAGGGACTGTGTTCAGACGATATTAGATATAAATTTTCACTCCTTTTAGTCAACACAATGTTTTGTAATTTATTGCAAAATTATTTATGAAATAAGTATTTCGTATTAGCAAATGGTTTTAATTCTATAATAGTTTTTATTTTTCGAAATATTTCCGGAATATTGCTTAGGACCCTCTCATACAATAACAATTTTCAACTAAAATTGCCTCTTTTTGGAACATTAGCATATGGCAACTCTATGAATTAAAAATATTTTGTTTCTTAAATTACTAGCAGTTACCCTCGTCTTCGCATGCGATTTCATAGCGAAAACAGGTAATTCGCGGGCATATATGTTTTGAATGACACTTTAAACTCTCAATGATCTAAGAGAGTCGTTCTAAACTGCTGATCCATTTAAGATTTTAATGTAACATTAGCCCATGCTAAATGCTACATGGCAAATAAAGAAACAGTTCTTATAAGAGCCTGTGAAATAATTCGCATTTCTGTCTGATATTTTGATGACTTTTTATTGAATAACTCCAACAATTTCAACAATAGTTATACTATTTTGGTTTAGTGTGGAGGAATCCTAAAGTAGAAGTTCTTAGCTTTTCAGTTACCGTATGCACGTTGTACTGCTTGGTGGGGCTGTTACAATTTTTATACGGAATTAGCCATATTTTAGGTATACTATTAAAGTTTTCATGGTTAAAAACTCCATATTTGAACAAAAATGATTATTTTAGGCTATGCGCGTATACGAGGACTTCTAGTTCTAATTAATGTTTCCGACGCCATGGTTGAGTTTGCCTTGTGAAAGTGAATTCATTCAGGAAAAAGTGCACTATAAATAAGGATAATTTTTGTGTTTAATAGAAATAAAATAATAATAAGAAACCCATTTTACCAAAGAATAAATGTAATGCTAAAATTAGAAATTTATTGAAGAGTATTTTAAAATGATTAGGTAATGTTACAGTTTTGTTTTGAAAAGTTAATAGTTCATATTATTTTATGTTTGTTTATAAAAGATTAATAAATAACTTAGGAGTTTATACCAACATAAGTACACACACACGCACACGCACGCACGCACGCACGCCACACACACACACACACACACACACACACACACACACACACACACACACACACACAATATTGGAAGTTTTTAATTCACTTTATAGGGTTAATATGATAAATTTAGGAATATAAGCAACATAGTATCCATTCATAACTTTTTATTTCCTAACACGTGTTTCGGCAATAGTATCATGATCACAATAAAATAACCTCACAAAAACATAAAAAATACAAATAATTAAATAGATGTCGATAGTATGTAATGAATTTTTGAATATTTGTTGGTAAAGTTTACGTTCGGGATTACTTTCTTAATTTTTATATTTTTTTTTAATATTGGATTTTTTGTTGACTTTCATTGTGTTTAGCATGTTCATTATATATTTCATAATATAAGTAAATGCTTATAAGTATCTTCTTTGGAATATAAGATTTTTTTCCCCTTTTACTGAAACTCATAAATTCCATGTTTTTCTACAAACATGGTTTTTCTACATTACAATAATTGAGACTTCTTTGTAAGGGATTTTCTGCAAAATTATATTTCACGCTGGTTGCGCTGTTTTAAAGGCTTGTATATGGTCGTTAAAAAGTAACTGTAAACTTGTCGTAATAATTTTTAACAGTTCCTGCAATTAGTTTTATAAAATTTCAGTTTTGAATTTTCCTAAATATTTTAAATTTATGATTAAAATTTTCATTGGTTATTTTCAAAGTTAAGAAAGTTTGAATTTATTTTCAAATTTAATAGTGTTCCATAACGAAATTATTCTTAACGAAATGTAGAGAAATCATTATTTTTTCTTCATTGCCTAAACATGTCATCCACAAATCAGTTTCAGTAAAAGTACTTTACCACGAAATGGGCTACTACTATTGACTATCTTGTTGTCATCTAATTTACGCAAAAAGATGTTTTCTAATAAATTTTATAAAGGGAACCCCATAGCTAGCCCAGTGTATAGTTTACCTAAATCACATTTAATAACATTGGTATATTGTAATTGTTGTTAATTCCATTATTTCATCAACTTCATTTTTTTTTTAAGTTGTACTTTTTGTGGGACATTCTTTAAGATGTTGTAATAAATGATGTTGTAATAGATGTATTATAAATAGGTTTTGAATACATATTTTGTATGTCAAATGACACAAATGTTGCATTTTCAGGTATTTTAATGTATTTGACTTGATTTATTAATTCATAAATGTTGGGAAAATGTTGGACATGTTGGCTTGTGTTTGTTTATTTCATAGGTTTTTTTAATTATTTAAATACACACTTTGTAGGTGCATTCAGAAGGTTTCTGGAATGCACTCCGAGCATTTTGCTTTAAATAGATAACTTTATTGCAGTCATAAAGTCTATTGTGGAAGCATTGTTTATATATATATGTTAATCTATGATTGTAATGAAGCTTTGGGTACGGAATGTATTAGAAGAGGTTAGTTCAACTTCTGGAGCTTTTCCAATGTACACAGCCAAGAGGAGAAAAACTAGACACCTATAAGTTTTGAAAGACCTACAACGTTAGTATATAAATGGAAAAAATGTTTCTATAAAAATTATCTTACATAATTTGAAACTACAATTAAATGTTTTACTTTTAGTCTAGATTGTGTAATATCATATATTATTTATTTTTGTCCAAGGATTACATTGGACAAACCTCAAATTCTTTGCGGGTAAGAATAACCGGTCACCGTTTTTCTATTAATCACAAAGACGAAAACAACCAGTAGCCTTACACGCTATTCACCATAACAAAAGCTTTGAGGATTGCTATAAACTCAAAAGTATAAGAACAATTGCACCTTGTGAACATAGCTCTCGAAATGATTTAAATTTAAAGAATAATTGGCACACCAACTTATATTAAAATCGAAACAACCATATGGACCATATGAACATTCGCTAACTTTGTTTTCCAGTTGAATCCTTCGATTCTGATCTACAAATTTAATAAAATTCAAAATTGTATTATATTATACTATGTTATTATATTTAAATTAGCAACGAATCCAAACTTCTTTAATTGTTAAAACTGTAATTTACATTTAGAAAGTTTATTATCAGGTGTTTCTTCTTTTGTTTGTTTATTTTATTCTATGTATTTTTATAAAGTGTACTTGATAAAGTTGTATAATTACAATGACCTATTGCACTGAAAATAATTGTAGTTTCTTTTAAAACTGCTCTAAGAGTATATAAATAAATAAATAAATACATACATACATATATATATATATATATATATATATATATATATATATATATTAATACATAATTATTAGTTACTCATAATAAGTATTAGATACACTAATACGTATTAGTTATATGACATTGATACATATGTCTACTTATACTTCTAAGGTAAGTTCTGATTTACCTACCAAGTTAAGAACGAGTAGTATAAAATGTATTAGATACAAAAATGCAAATATTAGATGATATTCAAGTGACTAAAATATGCAAATTTGAGTTTCTGTAATGAACAATAAAAAAATACTCTATCGTAATGAAGTGTAGTCTATTTAATTCTCAAAGGACTAAAAAAGTATTCAATTATAAAGCTGGTGGAGTTAATTAGTACTTTTACAATGGAGTAGAAAATGAACTAAAAGGGCTACTGACAGCTTTTGTTAAAACACGTGTTTTAATCAGAATCCCTATATCTCTAAAACAGTCTTTCGGTTTATGAATTATAAACTTTTAAAATTATTGGCTAATTTTTTATTTTACAATTGTATTTTTACCGTTTCATTACATTTTTAATGACTAAACCTTTTTTAATTCAGTTAATAAAACAATAAAAATTTACTTTAAAATAGTTTAAAAACAGTAAAATATAATACAAAACTATGATCAAATATATACGAATAAGAAAAGAGGTATACTCGTATATTGGGATTCATATATTTTAAACACCTTTGGTCCACCATTAATTGTAGAAATGTAATTATAGACAAAGATATAGCTACGGAATCTACAGGTATAAAGCTACAGTTTCCTATGCAGTTTAGAACAATTTCAAGCACATATTAAATATTTTTACTACGAGTACATTTCTCAGTTAAAAACTTTTTTCGTGAAAATTAATGAGAAGTTGAATAAATCAAAACTCAAATAAAGATATTATCTCCTTTCACACAGTGATTTAATTCATTACTAGGAAAAACATTTTCGTCAGACGATTAGAGCATATTCTTTTAATAATGATAATTTTTTTTGTACAAAATAAACAAATATAACATGTTATTTGTAATTTAAGTATACTTCCACTTAAGAAATATACTTAAGTTACAACTAAAATTTAAGGTAAACGAAACTGAAAAGAGGGATGTTTAGTATACATCCGACAATTGCCGGTGGTAAACATAAAATATAGAGAACAAATAATACTAATTATTAGTATTATTTGAGTATATAAACTCAAAACAAATAATACGTATTCATAGAAACTTTAGCACAAGTCTGAGATGGAATTCAAACGCTAAATAAAAAAAAACCTACACGACCATATAATAATAGTTAAAAAAGTATATAGCGATACACATTTTACATTGTAAGCTTTGTAAAATTAATTTAAATTAAAGTGATTGGTGTTAATTTGTCACATAGAATTTGCCAAATTCTTTATAATATTTGTCAGGAACCAAACTAGTTATGACAGTATAACTAGCACAAGTGTGACAAAAACGAAATTGAATTTCAGGGCCATAAAATGTCATGCCATGAACCGCAAAAAAGATAATTTCCAATTGTTCTTCAATCATACATTATATGTCACAATCCAATAAATATAGGATATATGGAAATATTTTGTAAATGTTAGTATCCACTTAGCATACAGGAAAATCAGATGCTAGCTCATACTGGTGTTTCCTGAATACTTAAATACTGAACTTGTCCTAGGAATTTAAATGCAGCCAAATTGGTAGTCCAAAGGCATTCATTCCAAAAAATATATAAACAAAATAACTCGTTACTTAAGCTTTTAAGTATAGCATACAAACTATGCACCAGACTTCCATAAAATAATGTTATAGTGTTATTATACCATGTGTCGCGTAACAGGCTTCACTGACTTTGGATGATAAATTTCATTCTCTTGACGTCCTGTCGACAGATATTCAGACAAAAATGCAGAAGAGAAAATTAACATTTCCTGGTAGACAAGAGAGAAATCATGCCAGCCTACTATGTTATAAGTTTATATGGCGCTCAGTCAAATTCCATGATTTTCCAACTTTTTTTATCAATGTATAAAGAAAGTTTAAAGTGATATTCTTATAGATATTTCTTGCCACATGATAATATATTCACATTTTTGTTCATTAAGTTGGTTTTCAATACAGGTATTTAAATAATCTACACACTAAGTCAACATAAGATGATGCACGTATTACAATATTTAGGCTACATTTGTTACATGTCACATGTTAAAATCTCATATCCTTTTAGTTTGCTTAAAACTTTCTTTATTCTGGTGTTTTATCGTTACTATCGTGGTCACATAAGAATAAAAATACTCAGCCAAATTCCTGAGTGACATGTACAATCATCTAACTCAGCATGGGATATATAGAATGAAGCTAGATGCAACGTTTCAATTATATGGATAAGTTCGTTTTCTAAATATCGTGCTGGCAGACAGACAGAAATACAATTTTTCCAGCATCTCAAGTGATAAACTTTGCTAATGCTCCGCCTACAAATGCGGTTGCATGCTCTCTTGACGTAGTGACGTCAATTGGCAGAAAGAGAAAATGTAATAAATCATGACTGAAGTTGAATGCCTGAGTTTAAATTATGTGGTGGAAATATTGAATGTATTGTAGTATCAACTAAGCATCTTGGAAAAATCAGATGGTATATTTTACTGGCATTTCCTGAATACCTAAATACTGAAATTTGAATCCTAGGCATTTACATGCAGCAGAAATGGTGGTCCTGAACTCATCCCGAAAACTACGTAAAGAAAAGTAATTGTTAATTTAAATTTGATATAAAGCTTAAATACCATCTATCAAGCTTCTATAAATCAATGCAATAGTGTTATTCATTTTTTATTGCTTAAATCACAAACTAATGGAACTTAAAGATCAACCTGGATAGGTTGACGGATGTCAAAATGGTCTCTATAATCCTTGCAGCTGAGTAAATAAGGTCGTAGTTTTTCACCCTAGAGACCCGGACTCTAATCCGGGTTTGGATATTAGTATTCAAACTAACACATAGTGACCTGGGCTTAGCCTGAAGTAATGTAATAAATAGTTTTAGCATACAGAATATTAGAATATACAGCTATCGTTATATAAATCAACACAGTTGTTATTCACACAGTGCTTTAAGCATTTGCATAAATATAAATTTTCGTAATTATATATAAAGTTGTATTAAGTCGTTTGACACTAAGCATATTTCTCCCACGCGAGTGAACTGATATTCATCCCACTTTGAATCGTGTCCAGGAGTATTATACTTTTGTAAACATTGTTGTACCGAGCAAACATGACGTATGGCTCAAAGGCAACAAAAAGTTATAATTCATGTAGTTTTGTTTGATTTCAAGCTCTACAATCTACACTACTACAGGCAACTAAGGGAGTCACCCTGTCTTTAATTTCTACAGTTTTCACTCTTCAAACTATATCTGTCCAGACTCCTTTATAAGTTTCAATTACATGTGTTTTGTCCATTTTTGTTTAAAATAAAATTCAGTAATTACTTTTAAATATAGTGGGTATGTAACTGCGATAATAATTATATAATAATTACATCAGTTCTCAATCCAAATATTAATTTTTAAATTAGTGTTCATCACTTTAGTTATACCACATACTTTGATCTTTTCCTGTCCTTTAAGTTTTCAGTTGATGGTAAGTTATAATAATTTAAATATGACAAATTATTTCTGAAGATAATTTTTAGTGTGTTTGTATCAGTTAATAACGAATCCGAGTTCGGTAACAGGTACGTATAATATTATTATTGGTTTGTATAATTGGCCGGATTGGTAAAAGTAGTTTGCAAATGAAACATTAATATTTAACATTACTGCAGTAATACATGCTGGTAATGATATCATATTTAAGGGCCTTCTTAGGTCTATATCGTGTTGCCTAATACTGAACAACATAATTTTAATGATGGCTAATGGTAATATCAATTTAACAAATTAATGGAAAAAATGTTCTTATTCACAAGGCTCAATAATGTTAAAACCAGAAATTCCTTAGAGTTTTAGAAAACTGTGAACGATTTATAAGTACAAAACTTTATATTAAAATAAATACATTTTTATGGTTGCAATAAGTAGTCTATGATTAATTTTAACATCTGACTACTAAAAATACCGTAATACCTTTTAAGTTTTAGAAACTAGTTGTTTGATTTAAAAGAAACAATCAAAAGTCATGCAGATAACACGTTATGTAATTTGTAAGCATGAATCTTTCAATGGATTCAATATACGAGTCTCCACAGGGATCAACAGTACTCACGGCCGGGTTTATCAAGTTTGGCACGATGTTTAGAACGGCTTGCCAAATTGGTGCTTCATCAGTTAATCAGCTTTTATGCTTGATTTCACAAGAAGTTAAATATAGATACGGTCTGATTCAAGTATCTTTGGTTCAACTCTTTTCAGCAAGCGTTGTTTTAAACGCATAAGTATCATTCCGAACTTGTTATTTTGGAAATACGTCATAGGTGTTAGCTGTCAAATTACTCTTTAAGTGCAGGCCATAATTCAATTAGTAATTTGTTTATTACTTACTTATATTTTGTTAAATAAAAATGTGTTATTTAAAAGACACCGTTTTTATTAACAGTTTTCTCACAATACGAAAAACACATTAGAATCGTCTTAATAGTCTAGGATATGAGAGCCAATTTTCACTTTAAAACCACATAACCTGGCTTTTATTGCAGTCGATAGGGGTATTTTACTAGAGAGAAATCGATCTTCAGCTACATTTTGGTGAAGGTTGAAATAGAAAGGTATCAACAGGGTTAAAAAAATCAAATGATAATCACATCATCTTCGTACATTTGAAACCTGATTGGCAGACACATAATAAACGCCAGACAACTATATAAAGAGATTGGATCATTACCTTAAGGGGTTGTATGTTGATACCTGACACTGATTTAACGTTATCTGTATTTAAATTAATATCAGACCCAGACTATTTGGCCGAAAGTGGCGATTTTCAGTTTCTTTTACTAGTTGCCTGACGAGGATATGTCAGTGATATTACTATTATGTGTGTCTGGTGGTTGGTTTTGCGTGTGCAAAGCTAAAAACGACGTGGTATACGAAAAATAATCATATCATACGCTAACCTTTTTTATATTCTCCGATTTTGGTCTCCAACAAAACTAGTGTAGCTGACGATATATTTCATTATTATGAAAGATTCCTCTATTGATAAAAAAAACCAAGGCTTTGTTCTAATAAGATACAAATTGGCTTATTAACTATAAGGACATATCATTCAGTATAGTGAGTTGTAACTGTAACTGGACAAGGGACTGGACTATATGTCAACTGTAAAAATAAGACAGGATTGACGCTATAATTCTCGTGTCAGTTGCAGGTGTGTGGGACATATGTCAATCAGAGAGTTGATGGTCCACCATCTGCTGTAGTGGCAACACTGTCAGTTATAGGAAGCTGTATTGATTGGCAGCCCTGCTCTATAATGTTGAGTGCCTAAAACATCTTTACGATCTAAGATCATTATCTCAGTTCAATTATAGGTGTTACATAATCTAACATTCTAATCTAATCTAATCATAATCTAACATCAAGTTCGGCTCAGCTGTGGATTGTTTTTAATGTGCCATAATTTTCCTTACTACTAAAACTAATGTAACTTGTAAAATGATCATACCCACAGATTTTACAGAAGTAGTCAAACGTAATATGAGATAAAATTAAACAATTATGAGATATACTTAAACTTAAAAATCATAAATGGCTAATTGTGATCAGAATAGCTAATACCTCTCGTCTGTTACCTGATTGTTGCTCTTGGATTGTGCAAGCGTATCATTAAAGTGCTCTTGGTGCTCGGTGATAAAGAAAAGTACAGTTAGAATCGTTATAAAAATTAAAAAATAATTAAAATCTCGCAATTATTTTATAACTAATGAAAACAGCTGATACCTTTCAAGTGATAGCATCTTTTTGTTCCCGGCTTGTGCAAGCATACCTATAAAATGGTTATGCGTTAGTGGATTTAATCACAGAAACTACCATTGGAATTGTTATAAAAATTATGAAAAAGTTGTATTTTTTGTAATTTTTATAACTCTATTTTTGTTATTTGACTTTAACCATTTTCAACAGATGCTATTTTGTTCATAGCATATCACATCATTGTTTTCTATTATTAACCTCTTATTTATTACTACCGATATGCGATGTTTGAAAGCTATAGTATTTGTTGCCTGTACTCAGGATTTAGAAATTTCTAGCAAGTTTAGGTGCATTTATTCTATGGACACATCTCTTTCTCTATTGCAACCGATCTCTCCCCTACAAATTACCTCTTTCCATTCATTCGATAGATCTAAAGAGTTGGTCTGTTGAAACATGATCTTTAAAAATGAACAAATTCACAAAATTGCTGATGACAAAATCCTACTTAAAAATAAGTATTATTTAATTATATATATTTTTTTCAAAATATATTTTTTGTAGGAGTTAGGAGGTTTATTATTCACGACCACTCGCTTCAGCATTACGATGTGTTACGTGACTGGTCTCCAGGGATGCATCTGAAAGCACCGAAGGTACAGCCGCTGCCGTGCCCGCAGTAATGGCCATTACTGTCAGTTCGACATGAATTGTTTCGATAAGAGATAACAATTCGGGAACTAGACTTCCTTTCCAGTCTTTTTTAAACATACATAAATACTCTCTTGATTTGGAATTATACTCGTATTTCAGTAGTTAAAGTAGTAGACCAAGGTTTTGGTGAGAGATAAATATGTAATTAAAACATGTAGGTTTATTGTCATTAACATGAATATTGTGGTAGCAATATATAAAGTATATACTACAATATATTACGTCTATATTACAGGACATTGTACAATTCTCGAAATATTTGGATTAGATTTGTATCCACAACAATGTCTATAGAAGAATAGTTATTCTTTTATTTTATTACAAAATAAAAACCAGCAGTAATATCTCCCAGGACGTAGACAGCGAGGGGTCCAAGGGGTCCGGAACTCCCCAAATTTGTATTTGTTTAAATTACGTTTTTAGTAAACGATTATTATTATTTAAATAATTCAGTATTACTGATATGTACTGCTTAATAATCTTTCTCAACATAGATACAGGTCAAGAACTTGTTAAGGAACAAAATGGGGCCTTACTTTCTGTCCACTATAGGAAAATATTAATTGTCTTAACCCTCCCCCCCAAAGAGTTTTCTCTGCTACTTTCTTGAATATTTATGAAATATATTACTGCAATAAAATTATTTTTATAATAACTGTTTTTAGTTATAAAGATGCTTTTTTAGACTTTTAATTTTCATAGAGTCTGCATACAGGTATAGTAATATATTATTCTTGTAGTTTATTAATTTGTTGAGGTAAGGATTATCAATTTAATCTCAATGAACTAGCTCTACACATTGGTAAGTTCATTGACTTGAAGTTGTTAAAAATCTTAATTCTGTGTGTTTAAGTTTATAAGACATAAAAAATAAAGTCAGTGAGATAAATTTAAAACTAAACCATTATAAAATTGATTGGGAAATAATATTAAGTAAAAATCACAAGATTAAATTGCTATTGTGGGATACACGTCTCAGAATGTAAGTTTGTGATTGTAAAGTAATTAATTTTCCAGCAACAGGCAACCCCTTGACCTTAAACGTGACGAAGGAACGCAATTTCAGTCGCTCCCTGTAGCCCCATGTATCCTCGCCCAACGTTACTCTTGCCACCTCGTTGTTTATAGCATTGTGATCTAATTTCTCAAACTGTACGATTGCTTTCTATGTTGTTTTCATAAACTAAATTGACCTCGAAATAACTTTATTTTTTGTAATTTTTTTTCCTATGTTGTAAAATAGGATAGTAACGATTCACTATTTTTACAATGGACCATTGTAATTTCAATGAGCTTTGTCCTAGAAGCAAAGAGTCACAAAAATATTTTTTCCAAATCACATTTTTTGCCTTGAAACACTTGAAACCACCTTCCTATAAATATATATATATATATATATATATATATATATATATATATATATATACTGAAATTCGACATTTTCAGCCAAATAGCAGCCGGGGTTAACTTAAAATTTACTTTTGCACCTGACGGTTGATCTTAAGTTGTGAAGCTACGAAAA
This sequence comes from Homalodisca vitripennis, assembly GCF_021130785.1. NCBI lineage: Eukaryota > Metazoa > Arthropoda > Insecta > Hemiptera > Cicadellidae > Homalodisca > Homalodisca vitripennis. Next base: position 124,945,180 of record NC_060211.1, on the reverse strand, counting down.
ATATTATCTGAGAAAATATCGTTTAATATTGAGACCTTTTTGTAACCCTCCTATTTAAAGCTCCGCCAAAACTAGCGTGGCTGATGATCCTTTTCTTTCTTGGGGAAATTCCTCTATAAATTTCAAGAAAAGCGAAGAAAATTGGCTCACGACTTCTGGGCTACTGCAGTCGCCAATCATTTGTATAGGCAAATGCTATTTTTATAACGGACAACATGGTATATTCCACTCAACTAATCAACCATTGTTTTTATTTATACTATGTTGTTTCATATGTTCTATTTTTGTTCATCGTGTTTTTATCAATCTATGTTGTTTTTCTGCCTACATAAGCTGTCCATTATAGTATGAGTGAAATGTTGTTAATTAATTTACTAAAGATACAACTTAAAATTTAATGTATTTATAACGATGCTTTAACGCATGAGTTCACTTTTTAAATGTGACTAAAATGTCACATACAAATCCTCATTCTGCATGTTGTGGGAGAAAGTATAAACATGATAAATATTTTGTTGGAAAGTTTTCTTTCACAATACCACCGCAAATTTTACCAGTTCTGTTGAATGAAAATGGGACAGTGAGGAGAAAAGAGGTCCAACTTTACGAGCCTTGAAAGAGGTTGACTTTCAGTTGATTTTTTACCGATAATAAGAAGCTTCTCATTGAGAGGTAAGTTTACTTTACACGAACGTTTCACATTGAAGTGAGAAACTGAATCATTCAACAATGTCTTGAAAGAACTTTCTCCGGTTGTACCTCAGTCTCAAAATCTCATTAATATTTCAGATACTCGTAGTAACCGTTGTACATTGTGCATGGGGGAGGTAAACTCACTGTTACTTTACTTTAAACTAATTCAAATGTATGCAGATGTTCATTAAACTACTTGAGCTTTGATTTGGAAGATATTTTAGTTTTTAACATTAGTTGAAAACATTTTAAATAGCCAAATTCGCACTTTGGATCCATTCGCCCTTCGGCCCTTAGAACTCTAGCATCTTAGAAGTGAAATCTCTAATATTATTAAATATATTATAGCTGATCCAAACGTTTTGGGATCAGCTTTTACTAACCTTAATTTTTCAATGTTTTTGTAACGAATTTGCTTCGTATTTTATTTTTAACAATATTTCACTACAGTTAGGGTAAAAAATTTCAATATAATTTTAAATAAAATCAAACGAATTGCATGAATGAATTATTTGTAGTGAAATGGTAATTTTATATAGTAATTTTTATGTACGAACTAGTTTAATAATTATTAATTTTGAATACGATACGTGTCTGAGAATTCGTTAGAATTTTTAATACATTGTTTAGCTCAATATTTATAGAACTGTAGCCAGGTATTTTAATGGCATTGAGGTGTAATAAAAAATTTTACAATATTAAAAATAAATTGATTTCTTTTCATTTTTCATAATTCCCCTCCTAATTCCCCTCTTAATAGGGTCTCAAAGCTACGCCGACATTGGACATTGTGGCAAGATTGCTTCTTGTCGTTTTCCCTGGAGAAAACGAGGGAACGAACATCAGTCTTCTTGGGCAGCTAGCATGAGGAAGAAGGAAGCTAAGTCATCCTATCCACAGTTCCTTAGTTATGAAGCTACTGAATCGTTCTTATCCGTACAAAACGATTACTATTTAAAATTATCATTGCACAACAAATAATTAATTCAGTCTCGTTTGGTTTTCTTATAAATTGTTACTTAAATCTGTTGTAAAATATTATTATTATTATATTGTTATTATTCATGCAAATGACTCTTGTAGTGTTATATTCAAAATATATTGTCATATGTACCCATGCCATAAAGGTAGAAAAATACTCATTACATTAGTGTTTTGGTGGAAGTAATAATTATAAGCGATATGAGCCTTTACAGAGGCTTCAATGAGGAAAATCTTTGAAAGCAAATTCAAGGGTCCTGAATGAAAATACCAATTATTTTGCATGAAGAAGGATTTTTTTCAAAAGGAGAGGCCGATTTCCTTTTAAGCCTCCTTCCTTTTGTCCCTCCTTTTTGAGAATTTTGTTATTTTTGCGTTGTACGTAACAAACATTTTCCGAGACACACTTTTGAAAACAAGAGGAAAGATAACGAAAATATATTACAAAACGTTATTGTTAGACATATATACAACAATCACTAAATTGGCAATAAATATGAAGAGGGGTTCTAATGTTATGAAATAAATAAAAGTATCTGGTAACCTCAAAATGTGACATTTACAACTAAATGAAATGGCCATCTAATATTTAATAGATGACCTTTTGAAATACGAATGGAATGCAATCATGAAAATTGATGGCATGCCTGATTCAAATGAGGTTAAGATGTCAGACATAGTTGACAGCTTAGCTATTGCAATTAATTACAAAATAGTTTAGGCTAGTTTGGTCTAAAAAACATTTATAAATTAATAAGAATTTGAAAAAATGTAAATAAGACAGGATGGAATACTTTAAAAGTTGGATTATATAAAATTATAATGCCTTGTTTAACCTTAAATTTTAGTGTTTTATAAATGAATACAAATTGGATTAAATGTTGAATTAGTAATTTAACTGAATAATAGTAAAATAAATGTATATCTATCTATGATATAAAATCTCTCTCTCTCTCTGTCTCTCTCTCGTGAGTGTTACGCAATCACGTAATAACTACTAAAACGATTGTACTTAAATTTTACATGAGCGTTCTTAGGGTTCTTAGGGAATGGAGTTAAGATATAGGTCTATTATTATTTAGAAACTCAATCTGGCCACGCCCCTCAGGTTTCTTAAGTTGAAAAAATCCCATCTTGGTCTTCTAGTTGTACTATAGAACTAATTGTATTCATTAAAAGAGCCTATTAAATGTAGTTAAATGTTCTGTGTTAGCATTGTTTTAAGACACTATAATCTTATATTAGTTGTTTTAACCACGATTTTAAATTAGTTTACATTTATACGTTCAATCCAAAAAGTTAGCTGAATAATAGTAAAATAAATGTATATCTATCTATGACATAAAATCTCTCTCTCTCTCTGTCTCTCTCTCGTGAGTGTTACGCAATCACGTTACGCAATCACGAGTGTTACGCAATAAAACATCTTATTTCACTTTTTTATGGGAGCATAGAGTTTATCCATATAAGAGAATTACAAGTTTTAGGGAAAATATGCTTTTAATTTTACGTTGTAGCAAATAATAGCTTTATAGTCCTAGGTGAATAGTGTAATTCAGATATCTTAGTTACATCTTAGTTTTTTTTGACCGTGTAGGCTTCTGACACCAGTATATGTATACAGATTTTATTGATCGGGGAAAGAAGTCAGAATCAACTATTGCATACAAAACTACTGGCAGGGGTAAATTATAATGGCCATAAATATAAACTTAACCTGGTGTGTAGACTTTTATTATTTAAAACTTACATGAAACAATCTGAATGTATCATATGGCAAAATATGTTGGGAAACATTAGGCCTACATATTATGTAGACTTTAAATTTCGCGTGAAGAGGTCATTCTCGTCTACGTAAAAATTTAGTTTTATGAAAATTTTAAATTGGACAAATGAAATCTTTTATCATCAATATTTCATCTCATATTTTTTTCTTTTCACTATATGAATAAACATGTCAGATGTTAAAATCACATATGATGGTACTCAGTTTGCTTACACATTTATTTGTTGTTATTTTCTCGTTACCATCATGGTTACTCGTAAGACCAATGTTAAAATATTCCCTGACTCCTAGCTAAATCCCGAGAACTGACGTTCACCAATATTGAACTCGTGTTGCGTATGTAGAAGTAAAGTTTCTTTCCAAATTTTCAAGTTACCGTGTTACCGTGCGGACAGACAGACCTATAAACACGACAGACTGTAATTCCCAAATCAAATTTCCCACGAGTGAGGGACTTCACTAGCACTCAGCCAAGAAGGAGTCGAAAATACCTAAAATAGGATTTTAAAAAAATTGATTATCAAAGTAGTCTGATGGAAACAGTCTATGTATTAACTATAAAGAAAGCCTGTTTAATGCATAGCCTAAATTAAAAAAGTATTAAGATTTAAACAGCTATTAATATGTTTGAATTATCATGTTTGCACGACCGGACTAATGTGAAAATGAAACATAAGGATAAGTGAAATATACCAAATATTTAGGCCTCATTGTAAAAAAATATAATTGGGAAGATTGCATAAACTCACTTTATTTGGTCTATATTTTCGCTATAACGTACAAGTAAAAGAAAATGTAATAGAGCCGTGAAATTGACTGTTTATAAATCGCTTTTAGTTTATAAATACAGGAAACAACAGCTGATAACCCTTTAAAGATTATTACTTGACTATAGTAAAGATGTTTAAAGGTTTTATACAGAGATGATCGTAATCCTGGTCCATTAGCATTATATAACGAGCAACCATAAAATATAATTGGACAGCTTACACCTAAAGGGGTTTATTACAGCAGTATTGTCTTAATACACATTAGAAATAAACAGTTTAACATGATCATAAAAGAACACTAAATACTAGTATTACTATGAAATAATAATTATACCTAGAATAGTGTATAGAAAGCGATTGCGAATTGGTTGAATAGGTGTTTAAAGATATAGAAAGTACGATTACATCAAACTATAAAGCTCTTACGAATGTTGTTTACAAACTGGATACTTGGAATGAACGATTAAAAGTTATATTGAGAGTTTGGTTACTGTAAAACCAATGGAAGCAAAGGCAAGATTCTGGTTCAGAACACTATATATTTTAAGAAACTGAATTTGAATGTCTCTTTTATTAAAATTCCAATAAACTTATAAACTCAAAATAACATAATTATGGCACAAAAAAGAACAGGAAGGCATGTAAATAGTAAAAGTAGCTCATTTCAACCAATATTTAGTGAAATAAATTTTAATTGATAAATTGTTTTTTAAAACATTTTACTGTCCTGTATAACAGAAAAACATATTCATACTAAAATAATTTAAATAGTAATACTGAAATCAAGGCGAAATTTGTATTTATCTTTACAACACAAAATCACACCAGCTAGCAGACAAAACCTTTTCCGGTTTATGAGAAGTAAAACTCCAAAGAGAACACGTACAATCTCAAACGATGAGTTATATTACCACTGCAAGTATAACGGCAGGTCAAACATTTACTGTAGGGTTTCTAAAAATTTCCTTTTCACGATTCTTGGCTGTATATTTTACTTGACTTGGCTCTCACTTGTATACTTCTGCTTGAACATACAGTAAACAGAATGTTATACAGTATAGAGTATATTTATTGCATATTTATTTAACTGTACAACCTAAATTTCAGTGTCCAGTTTCATTTTCATACATTTTAAGTGTATACGATGTCAGCGATTAATTTTATAATGTTTTTAAAATAAATAAATAAGAACTTTATTTTGGAGCGGTTTTCAACAATAATTTGGCTGGTTTACAAAAACGACTCATGTCTTATTATAGTTCTTAAAAAATTAAAAGCTTATTTTATAGTTATTAATAAATATAAAACACAATATTAGACATACAGTTATAGTATATGGCTATATCACCTTGTATTGTACATTAAATACTTGTATATATATTTTCTTTGTATGTCGTTTTCAGATACACCCTGGCCTGTTACGCTGGAGGACAGTTCATTATATAATTTGGGAGCAAAGTACGCAAATCGCTTTCTTTCAAATTCACGGCGAACGCGAGGCATCTCCAACACTTGATCCTGTCTAGTACTGCGAGATCGGACTTGAGACCTGCTTTTTAGTTTTTCTCTCAGATATCCCGGCCTGCCAGTGGTCAGGTTCTGTAAACCAGGCATGAGGAGCGCAGGGTACAAGTATCAGCTACAGTTAACAAACCCAGCGATCGTCGAGCCTCCGAAAACATGGTCAAAACCTTCTTAAACCACATACATACCTTACACACATATTTTGGACCCTCTGTAATTTTTCTAAATCTCCTTTAGACACAATGTCGCCAGTCGCCTAGACAGGGAGGCAATAATCGATCACAGAGAGCACAAGAGCCCGGACAAGGCGAAGCCTGGTCTCTCTAGGAAACATGTGCCTATGCTTGTATAGCATTCTCAGTCGACCAAGTGTTTCGCCGACAAACAGCACTTACATGACCAGAAGTGTGAGGCCACTATCAAGCATGAGGCCCAAGAGCTTTGACGATTCACACTCCTTCAATCTGACACTGCCAAGCAACACCTCACCCACTGTCTCCGAACCCACATTGGAAGGAATCGACAACACACTACATTTTTCCTTGTTCAGTTTAAATCCCATTGCCTCTCAGACCAATCATGGACTATAACTTAAGTCAGCATTCAAAATGGAAACTGCTGAGTCAGCTCTTCCGGCATCATATGAAACACACAGTTGAGCATCATCGGCGTATGAATACAAGCGACTGATCGACTATGTTGCAAGTCTGAACCCATAGTGGCGGAAAACAGGGTGAATAGAATGGGCCCAAGGCAACTTCCCCTGTGGAACACCAGCAACTCTATTTAAAGATGAGGAGAAAGAAATCCATCCCAATTTTAACCTTTTGTCTCCTATTCACCAAATAGGAATCAAAACCAAGAAACCACCTCTGGTCGAAAACCATAAAAATGCATGACAGCCAACAACATCCTGTGGTCTATTGAGTCGAATGCATGTGAAAAGTCCAGCATTGCAAGAAGAGATGCTTTCTTATCCGCCCTTGCGTGAAGCAACTCGTCACCAAACGAGCAAAAGCGCAGTTGCAGTGCTATGGTCCTTCCTAAACCCAAACTGTAAGGCTGGAATGATATTCTCTGACTCCAGAAATTGTACCATTTGTGAAACAACCAGCTTCTCCATTATCTTCGACAGGGCAGGCAATACCGAAATTGGACGCAGCTCGGGATACAGATGGAAGGTGCTTTGACTTTGGGAAGAGGCAGTACAATTGCCTCCTTCCATGCGTCCGGAAAAGTGGAAGTGGCCAATGACTGGTTAGCTAAATGTGTTATGGCATCAATACAATACGGACTTATCATTTTTAATCATTTTTTATTGATATGCCATCAGCTCCAACTGCCTCTGATGTGATGCTATTCAAAGCCTCCTGCACAGCTTCTCTCCTTGTAACACTCCTGAAATAGAAATCACAAGTGACACTCTCTGATTTTGTTTCTTTCATAGAACTGTACGCAATCATATCATTTGCCATGATACCTAAAAGCCCATACCAACGAAATACTTATTGATTTCTTCCAAATCTTTTACAAAGTTGGGTATGGCTGGATCGAATGGATCAGTGACACCACTTGTCCTTATTTTAGTCCAAAAGTCTCTAGAGCTTTTACATTTCTCCATTTCAGTTCTAAAATAATTTTGTTTTGATCGTCTTATTTCATTGTTGAGCATATTTCTAACCTTACAATATGTTTTTTTTACAAGTTTTCATTTCCTGTAGATAGCATTTTTCTTCTTATAATAATCTTTTTCTATGGTTAGTTGAATGATTTGTTTATTTCTCCATGGAGATTTCTTTCTGGTCACTCTCTTATGTACTAGAGGTGCATTTTCATTAAAAACTTGAATAATAGCAGAATTAATATAAAATCTAGAATGTCATCTACATTGTTCAATAGACATAGCATCTTCCCACCTAATACTGGACGTACAATGTATCATATTGTCATTGTCAAATCGGGAGAAGTCACGATAAGTAACAAATCTAGGAGGCCTTCTTGAGTTTTTGTTTTTTATATCGACATATGTCATCTTGTGATCAGATACTCGAACCACCTCTTGAGTCATAGATGGTTTGACATATCCACGACGTCACACTGTACGTATTTAACATTGCTATTTACAATAATGTGATCAATCAAAGTTGCACAGGTTTTAGTAACCCTTGTAGCAACTTTTAACCAACTGAGTCACCTCAAGGCTCTTAAAGAGTTTATTTGCAAAGCGGGTCTCTGGGATGATAAATCTAACAAGTTAATATTCAAGTCACCCATTACAACAATATTATCTGCGTACTGGGCCATATCATTAAAATACAAAGTGGAGAGCGGGCTCTAGACAAGTGTAAGGCATATCTCCTGGTCTATAGATAAGGCAAATACAGAAAGATTCACTTTTACACTTCAATATTCCACAAATATGCTCTGGAAAATTACAATCTTCAATATGAAGTGATTTCAGCGAAAATTGTAGACAGTTCTTCACATATAGTGCCACTCCACCACCTCTGGAGGCAACTGCATTTCCCTTTCTGTCGCTCCTAAACAATGAATATCCACTCATCGCAAACTCATCAGAAGATTTACTTTCATTCAGCCAAGTTTCCGAAACACCAAAAACATCCAGGTTTAAATCCTCTACCACGGCACGCATCTCTTCGAAGCCGTGGAAAGAGAGTTCATATTTAGATGTGCTATCCTGATAAATTTATCAAGTTTACATATCCGTTTTTTGGCTGCACCACATTCCCATCATCCACAAGTCTCGGCAAGCCAGATTTGTCACTGTCAACCGGAAGTTCAACATTCAATACGGCTTCAACACCGTTAACTACAGTCTCCAGCAACCCAACCTCAACATCATCCACCTCAAGCTCACCCCTCGTTACGGCGTCCACACCGTCAGCCACAGGTTTCAACAAGCAACCTCCGACAACATCAAATGGAAGCACACCACTCGTCCACAGCGCTTTCAGCGCTAGACAAAACCCCATCCGAAGCCATTTCACAGGATGTAAGCTGCTGCTCGTAGACATTCAAAAGTGCTGCTCCAAACACAGACACCCCCCTTTCTGTTAAGGTGTCTGCCATCCCGAGCAAGATGGTACCTTCGCACCAGCTGATTCCAGTTCAAGAAAACGACACCAAAGTTTCCAGACATCAGCTCCAAACTGCTCATTAAATTGTGCTAATGCAGTTCCACACTTATGTCAGGACCTTGGCAAAATGCTGTCAACTAAAACAACACTGTTTGGAAAAACGGATTCGTGTTGTGTTATAACAGGTCCGCCCATACAGTGCAATGCCTCGCGCTTGCCGCATCCCCCATTGTACCCAGCACCACCCGTTATATTTCAAAGGCAAGTTATTGGTTCCTACATGAAAATGAATTTATTTTAGGTTGGTGCTGCAAGAAACCCATCAACTTATTTTTTACATCTTTGATTTTTATGTATATGCCTGTTCCTACAAGCCCTACTGATGAAACTAAGCAATTATTTCTCTACTAATAACAATATAAAAACATTAAAAACGTTACAGAATGTCCGTTTGTATAATTGTGTTGGAATTGGACCTGACTGATAAATTGTGGGAAACCTGATAAAGAGTAGTCCGCGTAAAAATACTGAAATATATATATATATATATATATATATATATATATATATATATATATATATATATAAAAATACTGACTATATCGAAGTCATTCTTATACTAATCTTTATATATATATATAGTCAGTATTTTTTTTTAATATTGTGGGAGAGATGAGAATGTTCTCAATCCATTGTATAGAAACTATTCTTTACAATGGATTGAATGATTTACTACTAAGTAAAATTATATTTATTGTTTTTTAAATACCTAAATAAATAATAAATCATCCTATTATTTATAAATTTGGCGACCATTTTGTTTTTAAAAGTATGTTTAGGCAAAACTTTTTATTTAAAACAACATTTAATATACATTTTTAATTCACGCAAAGGGATAGTTGGTAATAATAAATTGTTTGACGATAGCAAAATACGGTATTCGTATTTGTTTATCCGAAGACAAATTATTTTACTATATTAATATAATATTAATTATTTAACTATATCACTTCGAAGAAAATTATAAATTTTTCTTAGAAACGCTTATTATAACTGATATAATTTGTCATTTCACATTATCTTCATATTATGACTTTATAAAAAAAATTTAAAAATCATATATCAAAATCAACTACTTTATTATGAGAAATGTAAAAAAAATTTACAATTTGAAATCTTATTTAATAGTTATTTTTAAACAAATAAAAATTATTTTTAACAATTTATTGAACAAAATAGGAGTTATAAATAAAAACAATTAATTATTAATTATTATATATTTTAATAATTATTTTTTATATTTAAATACCTGTCTCTCGCACAACTCAGGTGGAATTACAGGTGGAATCCTCTGAGCTCAGCGGGCCACGGCTAGTGGCCGACTGGATTGCTTGTCTGACAATTTACGTCACTTCAACTCGTATTTAAATGACAGTATTTTGACCTCCGGCTCTTAAAATTACTGAGATAAAAAAAACACCTACAGAATTTTTTCAAAAGATTTTTAAGTCATTTATAAAATATATTAGCTTCAATCTTAAAACTGTATCGATAAGTTATTTATATTTCCTCTTAAACATAACAAATAAAATTGAATTCAAATTTTAGGTTGACTTATTTTAAAAGTATTGTTATTTGCAGAGGAAAAATACAATCGGTCACTTATATCAGTAGAATATAAACTCTTTTTCATATTTTGAGGTTCAGTTTGAACCTCCACTAATTTATTTTGTGGTTTACCTCCACTAAATAACTAATTAGTATTTTAATAAAACAATATGATACACTATATCAGCTTAAGTAGCACTAAGATTCGAATTAAAAAACATTCTAAACGATGTTTACTATGGGGTGTGTACTTACGCGTATATACTTATTACCTACTTAGCCAAGTAACTGCAGCACTTTCTAGCCAAAACTGGATAAGGATTGAATTTTATTAGTGTGCAATACAGTGGTGAATGGGCCACACGTAGGGGCTTGAAGAGCTGAACGGCCAAAACAGCTAGGGAGAGTTTACAAAAGCAAAACCCACATCCTAATTTGATCATCGCGGGCCCTATACTTGCAGCCAAGAGCAGTTAGAGCAAGCCGCATTGCGCTGCAAATAGTTCTTTCCCCAGATCCGGTTACCGAGGTATTTAAACAGGGCTTACTTCCCCCTTCAAGTTTTAGGATGCGTCACGACATCGATGTTTGCGGCACTCATTCAGCTTGTGTTTTCAGGATATCAGTTCTCTTTCTGAGGCCAGCCAGGGGCTGAAGCACTGCTAGCCCTACTGCCGCTTTCAATAAACTGTCCCTTAGCAAAGAACTCTAGCTAAAATCAGTGTCGATAATTCGTATGGAAATTACGTTTGAGTAATCATTTTTCCTATAGTATAATGAAGTAAATAGTCTCATATGATATACTAATTGTATGCACTTTATACAAATGTATATAAAATGACTACATTCACTGTATTCATAAAGTGTACGGTGATATTTTTACAAATTTAATTTGTAAATACTTAATTAAAAAATTTTATAAGCTAGCTTTGGTTATTCAACTCTTCTTTAGTTAAAATATTATCATCATAATTAATATAGCTAAACGTTTAATAAATTATTAACGTTTATACTTTAGAAGTAGAACACATTTTATGTAAGTAGGGGTGTCAAACACATCCAATAAGAAACGCCTGATAAAAAATGAAATAAACAATCTACTGGTACACAAGTATTGTATATGTTCTTCAACAAACATGATTTTCTATACTAAAAATACCGTAAATTTGCTTTTTATTTACAATTAATATTTTTATTTCTGTAAATATCAAATAGTTAAGATCCTCAGCAATAAATTGAAAAGCAAAATGTTAAATGCACCGATTATATATTATGATATAATCGTAACAAAATACAAAAAACATACATCTATAATACTTTCGAGCAAATTAACACAGTTTAAAAATCCTTATAAAAAACGCCATTTTATAATTTTCCTACAAGCAACACAGAAATTACATTCTATTTAATTTAAATTCATCCAGATTTAAAAATACAAATGCATAGCTCAATAAATGTGAAATTTTACATTACTTGATAGATAAAAAACACACAAGCAAAATAAAATAAGTCTTATATTCATAACAAAAATATATAATGGTGTCGTCGTCAAACAGAGTAATTCTGGATGAATACAGAGACCACAAGGTTTTATATTGACTAATAATATTTATATAAAATCCTGAGTGTTGTTTTATAACAGATCTACAGTTTCAATATGGTTTACGGTTTTATATAGAGTTGAAGTTTGAGACGGTCATTCGTTCTCTTCTCTTTTACAACCAAGTTTAATTTTCATTTGATCTCTTATCGCTTCTTCAGTAGTCTATTTTTCATCCTCAGATTTTCTTAAAGTTTCTAAAAATCATTCACCTTTAGATCATAAATTGCTAGATCTAAGTTGATCTTTGTCAATCAATGTGTTGACAAACAAGTATTTCCCCTTATCCTGGGGGCTGTCCTCTGGCGTAAAGCAGCTTATTAAATTTTCGTTTTAGATCTGTTTTCATACATTTTTATTTAGATTACAGGACTTTCTTTCACAGCATGATTTGTGGAGGTAGTACATCTGACGGCCTTATGGAGAGACGGACTTGCTCTTTTTGGGCACAAAAACATTATACTTTGATTTCTAAATAACAATTTTGTATTAATTTAAAAAAAAGTTATGTAAATATTAACGTTGGTACTTCTTTAAAAACACAGATTTAATAGCTTAGGTACAAAATCTGCGTTAAGTATTAATTACGTATATTAGATCATCAATCATTTAATTAGTCGTTAAATTTAAATGGTGATTTTAACCATTTCTCAGTTAAATTTTTGGCCATTCTAAGTCTTTTATTAAGCAAAATTAACTGTTTTTAAAAGTACAGGCTGAACGGGATTAGAGGTCTGTTCCAGATCTCGGTGGTGTTGAATACTTCTGCAAATTAAATGGAAACTATGAACTTTGATAACAACAGAAACTATGTTATCCTTGAACTATTTGCGTTAGGAATGTACTTGGAATGGAGTGAATAAGCTTGGTCAAAATTACTGTACATTTGAGGCATATCCCAAACCACTTCTAAAACATTTTGATACCAATTGATGATACATTGATGATCAGTGTTTATGGTATTTTGGATATAACAGTTTTACAAGTTAAATGTCATGGGTAAGCGCGAGGATGTCAGAGAGGTGTCGGTTGTAGTGGGATCATATTCTTTCTTAATGTCCTTAATCACAATATTGAACCACGACCATGGAAAGAACGCAGCAAACACCCAGGTAAGAAGAGGCTGAGAAGGTCAGACAATTGGGCACGAGTGCGTGCAAAGAAGGCAAGAAATTAAGGGCAGCTTGATACTGACCGAAAAGGAACATCGAGCAAAGCGTATGGAGGACTTCAACCATAACTGTAGATATTATTGTAATAAGAATATTCCCGATGACAAACGTCCATGTATTTTTGAGAGTTATTGGGGACTTGGAAGCTGGGACCTTAAAACTTCTTTTTTGTGTTCTTGCATCAGCCTCCAAGATCCTGCAAGAAAGAAACCTAATGCGACCTATGTGAAGAAAACAAGCTGTACATATACATTAGAAGGGTATAGAGTATGTAAGGCTTTTTTTCTGAGAACACTTAATGTTAGCAATAAAAGAATTACTAAGGTTATAAACAAAAAAATACTAGAAAAAACTAGATTGCTCACAGAGACAAAAGAGGTCGTAAAGTGCCATCGAATAAAACAACAGATGAAGCCATTCACTTGATAAAAGAGCACTTAAAGTCGCTTCCTAAGTATAGTAGCCATTACTCTAGGATTAGATGTCCAAATGTGAAGTATTTGGGCACGGAACAATGAAAAGAAAATAACACTTTGTATGAAGAAATGTATACGGAAAGAAACGTAAACCCCGTGAAGGAGAGTTACTATAGATATATTTTCCGTACTAATTTTAACCTCTCACTCAAGAGACCTCACACCGATACGTGTGACACACTTCAGAATAACATCAACAACGGTGTCGATCCAGAAAGAGTTGCCACAGCAAATATTTAAAAAGAAGTACACTTCTGCAAAAAACAAGCTGCAAAAACTGCAAAGGATGAGGATGCATCGAATTTTAAAGATGACCCAACTACAATAGTTGTATAATTTGATTTGCAAAAGACGCTTGCAACTCCCAGTTTAACCTGCAAAAAAGCAAACTGTAGTCGTCAACTTTGGACTTATAATTTTTGTGTGCACAATGTTTCCACTGGCCAGGCACAGATGTTTTTGTGGCACGAAGGCCAAGGAAATCATGGTTGTAAAGGAATTGCTTCCTGCCTTTGGAAATATATCAACCGTACAGCGCCTAATTCTGTACAGTGACAACTGTGGTGGCCAAAATAAAAGTCATTATACTGTAAAGTTTTGGCATTATGTATTCAAAAAGACAAAAATTGATACGGTTGACCACAGATTTCTGGTAGTGGGGTAGTGGAACATTCATTCATGGAATGTGACCAGGATTTCGGGATGATCGAAAAAGCAAAGAACAGAAACCATTGTGATGAAGAGTGATGAGTGTTGAAAAGATGATGGCGAGGAAGAGCCAGAAAACATTTTTGATAGTGAGTCAGAAGATTAGTCTGTGCTTCAGGAATGGTAGTATCAAACTGATTTGCACAATTTTGTAACTCTTTTGCTAATGATTTTTCTATTAAAATACATCATTTTCAACACAGTTGTTCTTTCACTCAATCCAAATGTTCATAGACAAACCATAACCAAAGGGCCCAGCCAATATCTGGTACTTTTTTTTAAGCCAAGAAGTGATCACTCTTATCACTTAATCAAGGATTGTAAAATAAGAGCAAAAAAACAAGACGTAAAACTTATTCTCCAGCTTATGTACCACTTCTATGTCATTTTCAAGAAGTGTTTCATGTGTATGAAACAATTACTTATCATTTTAAGAGAGAGTTAAACTTCAAACTTCTTTTTCTCCGTATCAACATTTAGTCACTTGTACCCCTTGGCTTCTAGGCTCCTCAATTAGAATGTATAAAATAGCAAAGAGCCGGTTTAAACAGTACAAACACATAATCCACTTCAATTCATGTAGGGATTTTCCCTAAGAAAGACATCGGTCGTCAACCACACTAGTTTTGGCAGGGTATTGGAAGTGAAAAATATACATCAAACGATAACCCTCATTAGATCCACCCACAACACTTGAATCCAAACACAAGACATGTCAGTAGAACGAAATAAAAATGAAGAATTACACAATGTATGGCAACATTTTCGGTCTTTATATATATATTTTTTTTATACTGGTTTAACTTTTTTATTTTCTCACCTTGTTATATAATCCGATACTTTTCACACTTTCATACCCTTCCATTTTGACTCCAACCAGAACTCACGCGGCTGACAATTATTTCTTTGTTTATGAAAAATCACTTCAACCGATTTCACGAAAAACTAGATTGTGTAACTATATAAAGAAAATTGGCTCTCGCTCTGAGTAAGTATAAATTGTAAATTGTATTACCTAAAGCAAGAAGAAACGAAGAAACGGCTGACAATTATTTCTTTTTTAATGAGAAATCCCTTCAACCGATTTCACGAAAAACTAGATTGTGTACCTATATAAAGAAAATTGGCTCTCGCCCTGAGTAAGTATAAATCGTAAATTGTATTACCTAAAGCAAGAAGAAACGTTTTCATCATGTGTTGTAACACGGATCTTTTCATCAGGCGCATAATTGAGTACGCAATGTTTTACATACGAACCCAAAGCACGGCGGAGTAACCGGGTTTTCTACACATGAAGTAGCTATGGTGGAAAGAGTTGATTGAGTGTGAAAATGTAGTGTAACTCTAGTTAAACTTCCTCTTAGTGCAACATCTGAAATCTGACTGTCAAAGTCTTGATCCCTGATATCTGTTTTTTTATCTATTTTCAGGTCATGATATATTTTTATGTTCTTTTTGTGTTATTTTTATGTTTATAATAAATATAAACATAAAAAATAAATAAACTGCATATTAAAGAATATGCAGTTAGTTTTCTAAATGAATTAATCGCCATATCATACTATTTACAATTGAACATCACTTGTCTGTGGAGATCACTGCCTGCTCCTGCAAAAAATGACACAAGCTAAGTCATGGTAAGGTAATGGGTGGGGGGTGTAGACTGACCGATGTAGAAATTTACAACTAACAAAATTAATATGGGTTAGCCATAAGAAGAGCCATGTCGGGTAATAAAGGAGTTTAAAAAATGAAAAACTATTAAGGATATAATATATTAATAGGCTATATACGTACGTAAGGATCCTCAGAACAGTCTTTGTTTAACTGGTGTGGACTCTTGGTATGACTATAATAAAGACAAAGCCCTAAAATCTGAGAATAACCATAAAACCGCACTTCTAGAACCTGTATTACTGTCTATGAAGAAAATCTATACATATTTTACAAATGATGGTCTAATATCTAAGTGACTTCACGAATATACGCAACCAACTTAACCAAAAGTGTTTACAATGTTATTTTGGTCAAAAGTACTACACATTGATTTTGTTAACTTTGCAGATAAGAGTGTTTGACAGTGTTATAGCTGTCAACAATGGCCAATGTAGAAAATTAGGCCTGTATAAGGAGTAAGCCTTCAAAATGTGTCCAATTTCTATCAAAACGTTAATAAGGACCGAAAACACGGCTCTCAAAGCTAAAAAGTAGCAGAATACACGACAAGAACTACACGGCAACAAGGAAGAACCGATAGAAAGCTTCTAGAAGAAAAGAAAGGCATGGAAGATGATCTATACTATGGAGCAGTGATGTATGGTGACTAAGATATGTATTTGAACTTTCAAGCCAGTTTTCCACAAACTAAATTTTTTTAACCTAAAGTACATTTTTATCCGTAAGTTTCTCTCTGATAAAAACATATAAGCTAGAACCTTGAATATTTATCCTTACTTCTGGTGCATACAGCTCTGTAGTTATTGGATTACCATTAAAATATGTTATAATATATAGTAAAGTAGTCCTATTATAAAAAAATACTATATTTAAAAAAGCCTACATATGTATTTACTTTAAGCAATATTAATCTAGTCACAAAGCATACATACGCGTATAACAGTATGCGTAAAAACAGGATTATACTCGTACGTTAAATAGTTTTTGTGAAAATTTTACCTTATTTTTAATAATTTTACATTGCGGAAATAGCGCCTACTGGCCAGTAACAATACAGCTTTAGCTGTCTCAACACATAACTGTTGTAAGGGTGCAATTAATGTCATTTATAGCAGTGCTAATTATATCATTATTTATAATATATTGTATAGGAATCGTATTTAACCTTTTTTATAATTTGTAATAGCATTTTTAAAATTTTTTTTAAATGTTGTGATGTATTTGAATCGATCCACTGTAAATCTACTTAATGAACCACTGATCTAATGCTATTTACCATACACCAGCAAAGTACAGATTGCCTGTGCTCGTAATTACAAAACAGTGTCATCAGCATTGAAATATGCTAATTAGTGATCGAGGTTTAATCTGTGCAGGACTTAATCGGTGCAATCGAGGTTAATCGGTGCATTTCTTCGGACTTAACGGCTGTTATGTATAAAATAGACCCTTATATCTAAGAGTGTTGATTACATTGATTTTTTAATTTGCTTGACATGTTAATTTTTAATTTGCTTATACAAATCTATATAGTTAATTGACAAGCGGAAAGTTTTTAAAACCAATATCTCAAGTGGTGCAATCAATTTCGAGTTTGGAATATTTTTGTATGTTAAGTTCATAGCCTTTTTGAAATAAGTTGGAAAATCCTGAGTACTGAACATGTAGAAACAATTTATCTTCGTGAAATTACAGAAAGAAATTCAAGCAATTTTGTAATCAAGCCCAAATAAGAATAACTGAAGATAAAAATGCAATAACGTATCTTATACCTTTAGAAGAAATTTACGTTTAAGTTGCTGTTTTTTATGTACTTTTTAGTAACAATTACAAACACAGAGTGGATTTTTAGAGTCACAGTTTTGAACATTAAAATGGGTGTCCAAAAGAAACGTCAGAGAAAAATGTGCCAAAAATAAAGACTTATGATTGATTTATTACATCAAAAAAATAATAATATGCTGCGTTTTCCTTTTGAAAACAAAGTTTTCACCGTACTGGAAAATGGCGGCAGTTTTTAATAGTTAATGTACATATTTGTCATTGACATGTCTCTAAAAATAAGAAAGGGTGCACCATTTAAAGTTTTTTTTTAAGATGTAGATTTCCCAAGAATCAATGGTGGTTCATTAAAAACGTTATCCTCTATACATTGTTGGTGATATACAAGTATTCACCAACATATCATTGAAATGAAATTTCCAAGTATACAAAATTCTAAATTCTATTCTACAAATGTGTTGCGCCATGTTTACTGATGTAGTGTCATTAACCTGGATATACCAAGAACTCCAAATCCCAAAACCGCAGTTTTTTTAAAATTGTATATAAATAAACTTAAAATGAATACTTTCGAACATAACAAATGATATAATTTCAAATTGATTTAAATTAAACCTTATATTTTAATTTTGATAAATTCGTTACCGGTCTTTTATTACTTGAGAAAACTTTTACATCATCTATTGATAAGAAATAAATATACTTTTATAACAATAAATAACAAGGAAATGAGGTAATTTTATAGCTATTTGTTCCTGGAATTTTGTTAATGTTAACGGACACTAGCATTGGATCTCAACATTAACTGAAAGGTGTTGCGCTCTTTTGCGTCATTGTTATTTTAATTGTAGGTACATATATTTCAATAATTTTCAAATAAGAATAATTCAAGTCTTATTTAATCTATTTAAAGCAATTTAATTGCTGTATTATTAAGAAATATCAATGAATTGCATTGATAGAGTTACAATCAGTTCTGAATTCGCAATTAAGAAAGAGATAGAGAGAAAGAGAGAGAGGGAATGTATCTGAAGATTTGTGAGACGCCCTGACTGTTCAGCAGAATTAGTACTATTCACAGAAGCCTTGCAACAGCCGGTAGTCAGCACCTAACCGGCTTAGTATTTACAATTACTTGCCCTGCTGTTAAACTTGTTCTTCTTAAACACAGTGATACATCAGCAGTAGTCATGTTATTCATCTAAAGTAAATTATTTAATTCTTTGTAATTTTGTTCTCTTTGAGCTTGGAGCCGAAAGCCAATTTGATTTGTTTAAACACACAATCTGGATTTTTATTTAAATGTATGAAGGAATTCTCCTAGAAAGAAATGGTTTTTCAGCCACGCTACTTTGTGAGGATAAAAATGGTAGGTTGTTGAAAATTTTAAACATATAAAACGATAATTCCCTCTGAGATCATATATTACGATTTTATCACACTTAACTGGTCATCAAGACACGTAGATAATATTTAAATAACCTTGCGAAATTTATAAAACAGACACTGAAATCCCTTTTCTAAGCCAAATAGCCGGTATGTACGGTTAGATAACGGTGGTTACACATTATGTGGTTAGCTAACATTTATTTACGTATCTGTGGGTTAGTGTTAACTGTATCAGGCTAAGAAACATGTTACCTAAACAAAATCTATTGTTTCATATTTTCAACCCTTTTGATACCCTCCACCACGAATAGTACGAATGACGATCGATTTATTTCTTAATGGAAATTCCTATATCGTTGTCGATCAAAATCAGGCTGTGTGATTATAAAATGTAAATTAGCTAGTAGCTCCAAGGCTATTATTGTATTATATTATTACACGGTTTTAGGTAAAACGTTTATAAAAAAGCATCATATTACATTCACATGTTAGTTCACTCTGATTCGACATATTTGATTTTATATTACATTACTGGAAAGCGAAAAAACGTAGTTTCACGAGTGCAAGGTGTTACAGTTATTGTTTTATTAGAAAAGTGTTGATAAAAAAAATTGTAATAAAAAAATATGATCAGAGATTCAAAAATGTAAGCGTCACTAAATTATTGAAAGCCTTTTATACCATAAAAAAAGCATTGAAAAGATAGTTAGTAACCCAATAATTGGAATTACTAATACGAATGGTAATTACCAGTTGAAATCTACGATTTAGGAAGATACTAAATATAACTGGTGGTTAGTGGTATTGCTGAAATCCAGTTTTCAATGCCTTTTCAATACTGCATTGCTTCACATTCCAGACGAAATATGAACGTTTATGACTTCTTGTCGTCAAAAAGGTGAATACAGATGTTTGGTAACACAAGACACTCAATTACAATACACAATAACCTCAAACATTTTCATTAAAATTGCTTTATTTTCTAGGACAAATAACTAAAAATTTGAAGTGAATTCAAAATGTGTTTTCCGAAGATTGTTTAAAATTTACGTGTTGCATCCTTTATAAATCCGTAACTATCCGTAATTTGTAAAGATAAGTAGCATATATGCAGATTTCAGGTAAAAATATTACCGTAGTAAAAGTTTTGCTCTCATCGTAATGAGAGCAGTAAGCTTTAATTCCTTCCGAAGCCAATATTTGCAGCGGTAAAATTATAAGTAGGGGTACGCCATACCACGGGTAACTTAACAGCCTTCGCTGAAGTTTCATTCAAAAGTCTATCGCTCAATCCGTTCTCGAGATATCTTCGGAAATAAGGATTCACTAACGCTCAGCCAAACCTTGAAAATACATGCACCACCAGTGAATTTGTGTGCCGATGTAGAATTGAGGCTTCAATCAAAATTTAAAGTCTATAGTCCAATTTGATTTTGAGACATTTTGTCGAAAAATAATATGCCAAAATACTCGATAATACTCAGCCAGTTAGTATCAAAACGACTATTTACTATTAAATTTACATATTTATAAGTTGTAAAATTTAATCAGCATAACGTATTTTAAATATTACTAAATGTTAATAAAAACGCTACTTTTTCCAAATTGTTTATTTTTTATTTTTTGGACGAGGCCTTTCGAGGCAACTCCACAAAAAATAAAAAATAAACAATTTGGAAAAAGTAGTGTTTTTATTAATATTTAAAGAATTTTACAATTGCTCCAAGAGTCTACAATAACGTATTTTATTGTGGAAACTAATTAAAAGTACCATTTTGACTTTTAAACTTGGGAAGAATGCTCGCCCAACATGGGAAACACACCTTTCATGATTCCCACTGAAGCTACATTTCTTAAGGCTTTAATCATTCATGACCAGACCCTCCGAAATGTGTTCATGTTCATGAGGTATTATCTCGAGCGATGACCGTCGTAGCCGAAGGTGCTCCTCGAATGGTCAAAGCCATACTTGATCAGACTTGCTGGAATTATGGTATGTTACCTAATAATGAGTTTCCGTGCTAAAAATCGTGGTGTTAATTAAAGTCTACATATTTGGGAATGTTCTGAAGATTGTTTTAGATCGCTGTTATTGATGGAGCTGCTAAACCCAATATTTACCAAATGAAAATAGAATGTTACTTCATAAGATACTGGGTCCAATCACCGTAGTAATAGTTTTCTAGTAACAATAATTCTGAATAGCCTGCGAGTTCCGTAGGAAAGTCAGAATCATTCATACAGAGGGGTGGTAAACATATTAACAATTTTGAAAAGATAAGCCGTCTCACGTGCCACGAGAGTCACGCAAATACACGCGAGACATAAGCCAGTAAAGTGCTTGTTTCTGACAGTTGAGTGGTTTCTGGGAATGAGATGAGGATTAGTATGTAAAGTGTTAGACAGTTTCTAAGACATTTATTACTAGTAGATGTAACTGGGTTTCGCTCAGACTGCTTATTTTATCCAACATTGCCACTAACCTGAGGTCTTGAGTGTACCACAACAATCCCCACTCCGACAATAACACCCTCTTGAATACTCTCAGTATTACAGTCAACATAGAGCTCAATTCGGAACTGTTCAATAAAGGGAACGAAATAGAATTACTCGACCTTGATAATGCCTCGAGCAGATTTCAAGAGTCTGGGTGGTATTTCCAATGTGTGATCTCAGTGTGGGCTCCGACCTTTCTGTGACTAGTACACTTTTGTTGTTATGTTAATGATTTAAACAATTGTGAATTAATTTCATTTCCTTTATTTAACTTTTCTGGATATGGTAACTTTTTTCGATATATTTAGCGTTGTAGTGTCTGTAGTACGTAATTAGGGGATCCCGATAGTGATGTGTTTTTGTAGCTCTTTTATTTCATCGTTATTTTAACTATAAATAATTCACTGGCAGTTAAGAAATGGTAGTATGAAACAAGTGGATTAATTATCTAACACAGCTCTATTAGGTTTACAAGTAATTCATGAATTACTTGTGTTTCGTGAAACAGTAAACTAATTTTGTTATAATACCTATAGTTTAGATTCTAACTTATAGAAACATGTCTAACAAATAATCATTCTAAGGATTGCAAATTCTGTATAGGAATAAAAATACAAACACAGAGACTATTTAACTTTCAAAATGTCCGGTAAAATATAGAAAACACACATTTCTAAGAAGAAAAAGTCAAAATTAAGTTATTCATAGAGATTTGAAATTAGTTTAAATAATTGGTGAATTTTTACTGTTACTAAATGTGTGTATTTATACATATTATGTATATATATATATATATATATATATAATCGTAAAAGAATTACCGCATTACAAAAAATTGCTGCAGTAGGACTTAACGTGAAACGTAATTTTGTGGCTCTAATGATATAATTGTTATTAATAACAACATAATTACTCGGCCAGGATACTCTTGTAATAAAATAATAAGTAATTATTGTCTAAAAATTGTAATTGGATAGTAGCTTATACAAGGAAAAACATTTAAAACTGACATACAAATATACAACATGACATAATTTGTAGCGCATATTGCCACAGGTTTAATGTTTAAAATAACCGCGTATTGATAAATAATTCAAATATGTAACTAATGTTAACAAATTACTACTGATACAATACGTAAAAGCTAAAATTTCGACGCCAAAGGGTAATACACTTGGATTAACACAAAATTACAGTGTGTAATAAATAATTCCAGTCTCCTAAAATTAAATTTCCAATGGAACGTCAGCGTGGCGTGGATGGTTGGTTGCCTATTAGTAACCCTGGACTTGCAAACAACCTGCCAGCCCAGCCATTGGTTGTGGCTTGGACGTCATCATTCAGCCGTAGGTCTCCAGGTAAATTGTCAGGCAGGGCTCTTTAGTCCTTACTTCGCCTGGTAAAATAATACATTCTTTATATTTATTTATTTATTTCCAACGGCAGCAGCCATTATTACAATTGATTACAAGAGGCACATGCATAATACAAGTTAGCAAAATGACAATACTTCTATAAATATTAATTAATAAATACGCTAACTTATAAATGATACAAATTTGCAAGATTGAAGAAGACTTGCAGTTGCTATTAAGTCATATACAGTATATAAATATAAAAAATTAAGGTAAAAGAGCCCATGGATCTATATAACATATAACATTCAATATATTGGGGTACATGTTATTTAGTACGAACACGTAAAATGAATAGTCGGAAAGAAGACGAAACGATGTGGGTAGTACAAAGTAGAATAATATTGAAACGGCTCAACAGATTCATATCTAATTTTAAACACAGATTGAAACAAGAGTTTTATTCAGTTTATCTCTCGGTCTGCAGGCTAACCCTGCAGGTCCCTATCATAGAATAGACAAAAGCGGGGTTTAACGGATTCTGTTTTAGACAGTATGAAATGAAAAATACAAAAGCGTTTAGTGGATAATTGAAGCACTTCTATACTCCGAGAAATAGCAATGTTTAATCTTGCAACAATAGTTCACAGCTAATTTACCAATTAGCTCTCCTTACCCTACATTACCTTTATTTAATTTTTAATAAAAACAAAACAAAACAAATGCCTATTTAGTGTGTATGAACCAGCTGCGTATTGTCTAACAGACCGTCATGTGCATGACATGTGTGCCACCCAATCCTAAGGAAGGACACCGCCTGACTACGATGGTGTTTGTTTAAGTGACACTAATGGTACAGATGTTGCCAACGACAGCTCAGATACATAATCTAAGTATGAACCATCGAACACAGAAAAGTAATTAATATGAACTACAGAACGTGACGAGCAAGTGTGCCACCCAATCTGGAGCCAAGTCATGGACAACACATAACTATGATGTTGTTAGTCAAAGTGATACGTTGGGCAACGGACGCCAACAATAGCTCAGTTCTGTACTATGTCAACATCAACAATAGTTTCAGTTTAAATAACAGCTAAGTGTTAAATGCTTCACGTTTCTGTTCATTTCAATCTTTAACGTAATAAGTGGTTGTTAGAATTTTTCTTCTTTTTCAGAGTTCCTGTTGTTTTGTATACGATTACCCTATTTTACAATAAAGTTCGTTTAACTCTTTAACTAAAATCTTTCCTTGGAAGTTGACTCTACTATTATTGCTTTTCGTTTTCTATAGTTTTGAGCCAATACAGAATGTCAATAAATAATCTATTAATTAGCATAAAGAAAGTTCAAGTGATATGCAGATCAATGCTACACATTCAAATATTATTTGAAAGTGGGTTTTTTTCTGAAAAGTAAATTTTATCTTAAGTTGGAAGCATTGGATCCCATAAGAAGTCGATGGAATATGTCAGCCTATTGGTGGCCAGTCTAGGTGATCGGATGTTGATGAACTTTGGGATACATTTTGTCCACCTCCTTGTTAATCTCTCCAAATTGTACAAAAGTTAATATTATATACAAATGTATTTTTAGACTGAATTTGGATTTTGGATTGTCGTCGGCCATAAAAGTTTGATTTAGTTTACTTCGTTCAAGTTACTTTGCCTGGTACCAGAATGTATATAAACACTTGCTGTTAAGTTGAGTTGACTTGCATGTGTACAGATTTTTACAAGGTGCGAATGTCCAGAGTTCACGCTCATGTGTACAACGGGCTTTGCTAATTTTGGAGCCCGTGGGCGTTTCCTAGATGACACAGGAATAGTGGCATAGTGGATATTGTTTATCCAGTTGTCCAAAAAGGTGCAATACTTTTCCTTTTATTATTCTCAGGCACGTATGGTTCACATTATCTTGTACATTCTTATCGATAATAAATAATTACATACATTGGAATATACACAGTGTCGTAATGTGTATAAAACAATATAATTAAAACATTATAAGTTTAACAGTGGACAATACTTGGATTAGTTAACAGTTTAAAGTTAGCACTTAATGCTGGAATAATGAGAAAACGTTACGCAAATAATCATTTGTAAACTTTAGATAAAAATAATTAGAGCTGAAATACATTAGTGCAATATCAATTTAGAGCATTAAATTGAATGAAGTATTTACATAAACAAGAAACAATACCTCCGGAAACAAGAGTACGAAAAAACAAGGACACATCAATGTAAAAAATACGCCAATATCTAAATTAATTGACGGTTTGTATCATCACTAATTTACTGCACTGGTCTAGAGTACCTCAATTTAAGTTCTATCAATGCTGACAACTCTTTGTAACTGGCTCATTGTTGTTTCTGGTTTTGACAGTTAGCGTCCTTTGTTAATCCCACTCTTTTGTTTGCTTTTCCCTCCAACGCTCTTTGTTTATTGTTTGGTACATTAACCAGGATTACATTAGCACTTTAATTTGTTCCACAGTCAAATTGCCCGTATTCATGAAGTAGTGAAGTTGATACTTGTGTGCAGACTATTTAATTTTAATATTACTTGACATGTGCAATGATTAGTAGTAATCATGTGGTGATTCTAAATGATAGTATTAGTTGTGCGCTAGGGAAGCCTATCACTAGAGGTGTTGGTAAAAATTAATTTCTATCTGTCACATTATATCTCAAGAATCAACTAATCTATGTACTACTTGGATTAACATAGAATTCTCGATGTCACACCATTTGTTTGAATTAGCGTTAGCGAAAATTTGTGAATTGAAGTTATGGTTAACCACAATGACAGTGAAAAAATGACAAAATAAATAACTTTATACACAAATGGAGTACATAATATAACATTTTTAACATTGTAGAATGTGAGATAGTAACACATGTAGCCTAATGAAATGAGCTATTGACTTGCAATGCCGTCTGCAACCTCGGAGAAGCATGTTACGCGACACGTGACGTAGCGTACTCCTACCTTGTAATTACAAGATATACGCTATGTGATTGTGTATTATCTGGGAGTTTCCAAAGTTAATTAGTGTAGATATACAACAGTAAATCATCCTATTGACTAAGCATTGAGAAGCCTATCAGGGCGTTGGAAAAATGTATCTTCTGCCTGTCAATTCATCAGTCTGTATATCAGTCCGCACGATATTTTGAGAGCGAATTGACATACTGGCTTGAATTATGCATGAAACTTCATTACTATATGCGTACCATCAATCGATGATAGTGAAATTCCATCCATCGGATTAGGCTGAGCGCCATTGGAGCTTAAATTTTCACAGGATATCTCAAAAACAAATTGAGCTTTAGACTTGAAATTGTGCGTTTGTGGCTATCATTAAGGAGGCTGGCATCATTTCCCTTCATATTCTGTATTGTATTTTAGGAACTGTATGAAGGATGTCTCGAGAATGCAATGTACAATAGACTTGAAAGTTTGCATGCAATTTAAGCAATGCCTGTCCGTAACACATGGTCTGGCGTACTACTACCATATCCGTATCTTATATTCCTTTATTTTGCACAAAGCGGAGATTTTTTACAGATTGCTGTAAGATCATAGCAAATTTATCTGATTGTAATTATAATTGTATTATTAGAAACCATATCATATGTCCAGATATAGCTAAAATATGAAGGATATGTTGGTTTGGTACCGCAAACCCTATTGCCTACTGATCTGATGAATAGATTGCTAGCTCAAATCATCCTAATATTTTTTGAAAACTTTTGTAATGTTACAATTGGAAGGGATAAGTAAATCATAACCTTTTGATAAAATATTCACACTAAATTTATTTAAGGACATTATTATTTTTAATATAACATGCTTGTGTAGGTTTGGATATATATTTCTTCTTCTTACGGTGTCATTGATCAGGGGAGAGAAAAATTATAAAAAAAAGTAGGAGGGTAGAGAGTAAAAAGGTTTTGTATAATAAGTTACTCTATTGTGGAAGACCTATATGAGTAAATATTTATAAAGATAATATAAGCTTTCTAGTCCATACCTATATTAAATTTCGTAATCAAACAAAACACCGTTTATAAGTTAAAATTTAGATAAACAATTCAAAACAATATGGACGTTTTAAATTGTCAATTGTAAAAATGCACAATGTATATTAAACACAATAAATTATTTACAGTGAGGAGCTGCTAACGTATTGACAATGATCAGGTGCTAGGGTAACGTTCTCGCTCAAACGCCACTCAGCGTGGTTGATTGCTACAGTCTAATTGTTGCTTTTGGCTTTGACAGGTTTAGTTAGTCTTTGTTTATTTGACGCCTCGTGTTTGCCTTCCACACCACTCGATCCGTTTATTTGGCTTTACTCTGGTGCACTTCGCCAACATTCGTTAGTGTTGGACGAATGTTGAAATTTAATAATCCATACGAACTAATTTTTCTTCGCTCTACTAGGATGTTTGTAAATTTTTACTGACACAGAAACGCTTTCAAATATACAAGCGCTAAAACGCACTTTATTTTTAAATATAATAATTGTGTTTTTATTTACAATCTGTCATACACGATCGATTCGCTTCGATCAGAATTTATAAATATTGTACAGAATTTAGCTTTAGGTTTTATTGCTGATTTCAAATTATTGTTATGTATACATTTTTTATAAAAATTTATAAACAAAAGTTTTACATCAATTCCAGGAATAAAATCATATCAGGATTCTTAAGATACAACAGAAATACAGGTTAAACAAAGTGATGAAATGAATCGGTACGAAAGTGAACTTAGCCTTGCATTTTCTCAAAACTAAAAAAGATTTTATTGAAAAATTCACCGATTTCCAGCATTAAATATAAAAGAAAAAAGTAAAAAACTAATTTTAATGTTGTAGTGTCATTTACAAAATCTAGATAATTTAAAAATCGAAATATGTAACATTGTATAGATCAGGACAAGGTGTTTTATATTTAGACTGCATGCAAAAAATAAAGGCTTAGAGGCTTCTCTAAACAATAAAAGTAATAATGTGAAGTATTTTTCTTTTATTATATATATATATATATATATATATATATATATATATATATATATATATATATATATATATATATATAATATAATATATTAGCATTATATATATGCTAAAATTTTAAATGAAATAAATTCATTATTGATGTATTTTCCAAATACCCAACTAAACTTTTATTAAATTCATGTTTATTGTACGCTTAAAGAGTGTCCATGAATAACTATCAAACTTCACTATTTGATTTATCATGGCAAAATAAGTAAAAGCATATCATATGAAGTATAGTAATCCTATTTTGCTTAGATTACTATTTATCTGAAAGTTTGCAAATTTTAGGAAGAATAATATCTTTAAATTGAATAAATGGGTTCAATTTATTTACATCTAAAAAATTTGACCATTATTTACACCTCACAAATTTGACCATTACTTACACCTAACAAATTTGACCATTATTTACACCTCACAAATTTGACCATTATTTACACCTGACAAATTTGACCATTATTTACACCAGACAAATCAAATAGTGAATTTCGATAGTGTAATTTACGGACACTCAGTATATAGGTACATATGAACTATACGATATAACTACGGCATACCCTAACGTGATTCTTAAATCAAATCATTTTAAGTATAATAAAGAAAAACTATAATAATTAATTTAGAACTGCAATATAACATTGCTATGATTTGCAGGTGGTGTGCCGATGATCTTTAGATTAATTTCATTGGGGACAGCAGTAAAGGTGTATAAATAAGTAACCAATTTTTGATCGTTATCATGGATTTACCCACTTGTGCCACTGGTAGACTCAATAGATTGTACTTTTCTAGCACTTATGTTATATTATAATTGTATTTATTCTTCCACTAGTATATCACAATAACTGTTATAAGTGGACCCCGCCGACAAATTCTAACTTAGCGGAGCCGAATGCATGTATGATTGATGAATAAATGAATTATATTCTATTCTATATTAAAGACTTTTCAGCTGGTCTTCTTGTTGCTCTCCACGGGTTGAACATTCAATCAAATTCACACACAGTTTTATAAATAATATATTGATGTACAGAGTTTAATTTTAATAATTTGAATAATCAAACAATGATACAGTGTTACAACAATCCTTCTGTCACACTAAATATCTCGACACGTCAAGGACGTCAAGTTGGAATTATGTGTGCCATCCGCATGCAGAGAAGCTGATTTTCAAGCGATAATTAGTGACAAGAACGTTAAAGACTTGCTATAGAGATGTAAAATAGTTCGCCCGAGTTCCCCGCGTCACCTGAGGTGAGGACTGACGGAGCTGTGGGCGAAAATAACTCACCTGCACGTGGCTCAGCTACTGGCTCACCGACTTGTGAATTACAGGTTTATACAGTCTACTGTAGTACACATTTATTACAAGGTTACTGTATGTATATTCTTAATCCTCAGAGTTGAAATACAGTATCGTGTTAAGAATTTTAATTTCTGTTACAGATTTGGATGTTTTAGCTGGATAATTGAGGACGACGTACTGTGGTGAGTAAATTATTGTTAAAACTTTTAAAGTTTATGATTTGACACAGTGAGAACCGAGTCACCTAGAAGACAATAATAAATTGCTTGGTTGACAGAAGTATAGAGATAATTTAACTCAACTCTATAAATGTACAAGCCAAAATGAGTAGTATAATTTTTAAGTTGAAAAATGGGAATCAATTTACACTAATATATCTTATTTATAAACTATAACAATATAGCCTACTGCGATAACCTAAGAAATTAAAATGGTTTTTTTTGGCACAGTAAGTTTAAAAATATATAAAATATATCAGTTGTAATTCATTTAACGTTTTTCAACATAAAATATTATAGTTAAAAAAGGCGTACCTTATACGTACTTACTTTTCAGACACCTCTTTTTATAAAAGGATTATTTGTACGTCAGTGATATTTTGAATGAGCATTCTAAACATTTGTACTGGAAATCCCAATTCACTTACCAATTTGTATTCATCTCCCTAAGAAACGAACCCGTGACGTCCCCGTTAGAGAGTCGTACGCACGAAGATTCCTAGTTTATTCCATATTATTAGTGTATGTGTTTATTATTTTATTCGTTTACAGGAACAAATCATAATAAACTACTCTAATGTCCTAGATATTACAGGGATAAGTTCTTGGGAGGGAATTTATGGAAATATGTTAAACAGTTTGTGGATAACTCTACCACGGTCGCATTTGTCAAGATTGGATGTCAAAATGCCACAGATGTCACTGCACTGCACTTACAGCTTGAAGGGTAATTTCCTTACAGCTATTAATCATTTAAATAAGAATATTTGCGTAAGGAAATGAAAGCAGTGGACAGATTTGAATACAACAGTTTTACAAACGTTTTAAAACCTCCTTGTAGAGGTTGAAGCCATTCAGCCTGCCACCTATACCCTGTAAACTCGTTTGTCATGTAAATAATAACATTTTTGCATTTATTACATGAATTATATGTAATATCGTCAGTCTATGTTTTTGTTCTTGATGTGTTCTGCATTTTGAAAACAGGAGATTGCGGTAGTCTAGCCGAATCAAAAAAAGTCTTTTAATCGGACCTCCTTACTTGTGACAATTTATTTTGGAGTTTCGTGGCAAGGATACTCAAAAAGTTGGAAGCAGTTTATTTCATAAAATTATTTTGTCAACAAATCTAACTACACTAGCACAACTTTATGAGTGATACACTTACGTGACTGTCTGCTACAAACATTGTGTCGCTTTTACGTTGGCGGAAACGAACTTTGTAGAGAATTTATTTGTAAGAGTAGCCGCATATTTCATACAGTGCTGTGTGAGAGTTGTTTTGCTATCTCAGAAGCGTCTGAAGGATCCAGTGATAAACCACGGTTTTCATACTATCCATAAAAAAACATAATTTTTATTTTGAAGTGGAAAATGCATCTTCTTGCTGCTTTATGTTAGTCATGCATTCAACCGTAATAGTGGTTGATTCCACGAGTAATATTAATATGAATATTGATATGAAGACTTATATTAATTTGAAGATTACTTTTTACTTGCAAAACTATTATGCTTTAGCTTTAGATTTGGGAGCAGTGACTAGTAAGAGCATACGAAACTAAAGAATTTCGATCTATTCGTAGGTTTAAAGGTGTTCTTCTGCAAAAGCTTAAAACCGTGTTGTTTTCGAGGAACCTTTGCACCATATTTTTCATTCGAATTATTCCATTTCGTCATAAAAATTTCGTTTTGATTTTTTACAGATATTTTGTCCGAAGCCATCTTGACCTTGTCACTACGCTGGAATAAGAGGTTTACCCAAATCTAGCAATCAAATCTGTGTAGAGAAATTTTCGTTACATGATGTGTTACAGAAGTCATCCAACTGCCCTTGAAGCTCATTTAATGACATATTTGTTGTTTTGCTATTTAATTTTACATAAAACATTTTACATGTTACACAAAATAATGAAATATAGGTTTTAAAGTTCCAGTATCCCTTGACAATTTAAATGTACTGGAACTAAAAAAATTTTAAACTATTGGGAATTAAAATCTACTGAAATAAATTACGCTACTAGAAAGTAGCGTGTGAGTTGTGAAACCTAAAAACGTTTTTCATCATTAAAACAATAGTACCATTTTGTGGGCTTTGTAAAAACATGGTAAAAGTCTCAACCAACGTGAAGCGAATTTTGAGGATCTACATTAGGGAGTTTGAAGAGCGATAACTCGATAACTACTTGACTAACATCAATTCAACTGTCAGTTAGGGAATTGTTAGTCTCGGTTACGATGGCCATTCTGTAATTAATGGATCTAAACCAAAGCCGTTTCCACAGCTGACCCAAATAGATGTATTTAATCAATCAGTCATTTCATTTCATTGTAAAAATCCTGGAAATATTCATACCCTTGTTCAATATGCCATTACATGACACATTAATACGTTGAGTTTATAGTTGACACATCTTTGTAGTAGCCGATTTTGATACCATTTGTAAATTTGATACACTAATTAGCCCAAATGCGTGTGCTAAAATTAAATTAATGAGCAAGTTTGGGACGAAATGTGTTGGATTTTGTCCTAACCTTATTTTTGGACAAAACTAAATTTGAAATGACTATTAGAGTACGGCTTGATAGAGTCCATTCTATGGTAATATAAGCTTGGTTACTAAAACATCTAAATGCTTCCTTAATACTTCGAATTAGTTATTCATCACTAATTATAAATTACCTAATTGTAAATAAGGTAGTCCTAACCAACAACTTTTAAGTTGATTACAAATTTTAGAAATTTAGTCTTGTTTAAATTTATATTTTGTATGAATACAGTTTCAGATGCTAAATTTCATGTCATACGTTTATGCTTATTTGAATTGATTACTTCTGGATTGTTTAGTTATTATAAAAAAATGATTATTCATATATCGATCCTTGTTTGTGGCCTTTATCAGCTTTAACAACAATTAAAAAATTGGTATGAAGAATTGATATGAAAGAGTTATTTATTTTAATTACATATCTTGTAAGTACAAAGCCTCAAGTTATTACCCTGAAGATAGTCTGAAAAACTCATCATAAGTAGGTACACATTGCAGGCTTGGCATACCTTTAGCACAGCACTAATGTCAACCGTTTAAGTCAGTTGTGTTACTATTTTGTTTTAAAACATTTAATTGGGTGATAAAACATACTATTAAATCCAACCAATACAGCAATAGTTTTACAAAGTCTCTTTAATAGATGTTGAGAGAATACTAAAACTATACTAAACGAACAATACTAAAACATATTACGGATGGAATGTAACTATGGGCCACAATGTCTCATGGAATTGTAAAAAGTTTGCAAATAGTGGACGGTAAGAAATATGAGGAAGAAGTGTCACGTAAATATAGGACGGTAAGCCAGTTAAGCAGGAGCTGCGTCACCGTGGGGCTTCCCGGCTCAGGAGACCCAGCGCAGCGCGGCGCGGCGTTCTCGGGCGAGAACTGTCAGGGCTTATTCAATTGTGGAACCGGCCAGTAGCTACAGTTACAATTTAATTACAACTGTTTTACTGCTTAATTTTCATGTATAGTGAATATGAACACTTTGCTAGATATTTTACGTATATTTTAAAAACATAATGCTGTCACTGTGACAGATGTACGTTACAAAGAACTCGTGTCAGAGCAATTTTCCCGTGAGATTGGAAACTGAATGCTCACTTTGAAATACTTGACAGTTTGTTCAATTTGCTCGTAATTGGCAATATTTCCTCCAATGTATATTAAAACCATCACAATACAACGAATTGCAGTTTTTATTTGATGAAGTTACTTACGTACAAGGAAAATATATGACATCATCACGAACATTATGGAAGCTATGAATACTAAATTAGTTCTAGTAATAACTAAATATGATATATTTCATGTCTTAATACTAAATATTTCAACCTAATGAATAGGGCCAGGCCAATCCAATACAATGCAATACAATGTACTAGTTTGAGGATTAAAATTAATGCCTTTAACGAATAATACATCCTCAACTACATTTAACACATTGATTTTTGAATTGTTTTGTGTTAAATTAATTTAAAAAAAATAACAATACATTGATATATGGAGCTATTTAAATGCTGGGTAGTGTAGATCACGTAAGTTTTAGTTTTTTTTTAGTTTAATTTCCTATATTATTCTAATTAAAGTAGAGGGGCCTAACAATGTCATCTCGGTTTGTTTATCTGTCTGTCTGTTTGCTCGATAACTTGAAGAGAACTGACCTATAGACTTGAAACGTTGCAATAAGCTAACGTTGGCTGAGCATTAACGAATATTTTACATTGATCTTACACGTAACTACGAGAGCAATGATAATGTAGCAGAATAAATCAATTTGTAAGCAAACTGAGTATAATCATGTGAGGTTTTATCAAGTGACATATTAACACATGTAGTCTAACTACCTCAAATACATTCATCGTCTTGTAGTATTTATAATATTTTAATACTGTCATAAAACCCAACTTAATGAAAAATACAAAAGACAATTTTTATTCATTCAAATGTCATTAATTTCAAATGAATTAAAATAAATTAAATGTGGAAGAATAAAAAAAAGTTAATTTAACTTGTGGAAAGATATTTTAAGAAAGATTCATTCTGCAGACTTCAAATTTTGACATGAAACACCTTTGTATGAAACATACATGAGAATGAGTTCTATTAAGGTGCATATCTAACCATGGAATTAGGCTGAGCGTCGTTAAGCCCTCACTCAGTATCTGATGTATTGTTTTTGTCTCTGGGGGAGGGGGGCTGGGGGTATGTAACATCTTTCTTTATGATCTTAAGAATAAAATGAGCTGTAAAATTGAAATTTTGCATATGAACTAAGCGAAGTCTGTTACGCAACACTTACAGTGGCGTGCTACTGGATAGTTAATTAAAATATATGTACGCATAGGATCTTAAACAATTAAGCTTTGATAAATGTGACAATATCATTAGGAAACGTCTTGGAATAAATCAAGTTTTTGGCATTAAAACAACTGATGGAACAGTAATAGATTAGGGGAAAGGAAAAGGTTATAAGAGAAGGGGGAGAGTGTTTCCTAATGAAGAATGTAAACAACTGATGATAAGAACGCTTGACCTTCCTGTAACGACGGTAAGAAAATATTTATCACAAACTGTCTAAAAACTATTGCACAAGATTAAAAGAAACATTTTTATATACGGTACGTAGTAAGTTTAGCTATATTTTAGTTTTGTTATCCTTAGAACAAAACACACACACAATTATAAGAACTTATCTAAACACTAAGGGACTTACAAATATACTAATTAGTAAATTATGTTAAGTTTCAGATAAATATTTTATATATCACCACGATAGTGTTTAAACGAAAAATACTTCTTTTAACCAAGTGTTAATTAAAACAGATTTGTGGGGCATGTTATCAGCCCAAAATAAAAATCTTTGAAGTTAAGACCATAAATATTTTACCGTGTGTACATGCATTCATGGGAAATGGTATATCCCTAAGAAGATAATTACTAAATATTAATACACTTTCTAAGTCATAAATGAACAAAAAAACATTTTAATCCCTGAATCTGCATATTGAACAAATTGGACGTGTTTATCTTCAGTAGTTTTTATTTGGGCATAATTACCAGATTTTTTTTAAGTTTAATAGTTTAACTACATGTATTATAGCTAGACAGCTGTACAATAATGTATATGCCTGAAGTTCATCGCAGCGTGATAAATAATCCTTTTTCCTACTTTTCTGTTTTTAGATAAGAAGTTTTCTTAAAGTGCTATGAATTAAAAATATAAAAATAATTTCCCAACTAAACAGCAATTGCATGATGAAAAAAATATCTACTACCTTCAAGCCCTCAACATAAGTAAATAAGCAATTTGTGTACAGTAAAAATTTTAATGGTGCTAAGTAAATTTAAAACTTACAATTTCCTAACGGATATTATAACGAGCCCGGTTATCAACATGTTAGACATCAATATATTATTTAACTTTACATTGTTGCATAACTAAATAAAGTCCTAAATAGACAAACAGTATATAGTGGGTGTAACGATGACCAGAAATTGGCATTCGGGCAGACAAACAGCGACAGTGACACGGTCGACATTTCGCATGTAATTGCCACATTCAGTAGTCGTGGTTAGCCAATTGTCGCCGCTCTCTCACGTTTTGTCCCCAGGCATTTACCGGGCTCCACGGACAACTGTAATGGCTGAATGAGTTTGTGAAATACACCTATCACAATCGACGTGCATTTAATTCTACTAGCTTTAGTTTCTCACCTGAAACATGAAAAATTGAAAAAAAAACATGAAGATTATGCAATTAGACTTGGTGATAAAAATATGATTTAATTTGTTTTAATATGAACTTTAGTAGTATATATGACTATTTATGTATGATTCATGTATTTATAGATCAAAAACTTAGGAATTTTGGTTTTGTCATCAGCTGTTCGAGAATAGTGAAGGAATAGAACTGGCGTAGGAAACTAAATGTGAGCAGCCAATCAATACATGAAAGACAAGTTCGTCTAAGTCTAAGAGAAATCTACTGTTCGAGAATAGTGAAGGAATAGAACTGGCGTAGGAAACTAAATGTGAGCAGCCAATCAATACATGAAAGACAAGTTCGTCTAAGAGAAATCTGCTGTTCGAGAATAGTGAAGGAATAGAACTGGCGTAGGAAACTAAATGTGAGCAGCCAATCAATACATGAAAGACAAGTTCGTCTAAGAGAAATCTGCTGTTTGAGAATAGTGAAGGAATAGAACTGGCGTAGGAAACTAAATGTGAGCAGCCAATCAATACATGCAAGACAAGTTCGTCTAAGAGAAATCTGCTGTTCGAGAATAGTGAAGGAATAGAACTGGCGTAGGAAACTAAATGTGAGCAGCCAATCAATACATGAAAGACAAGTTCGTCTAAGAGACAATCTAAGTTAGTTATACCTAGAGACAAGGCAACATCGTATTCCCTAATTAGCAGGTCACACTCCTTCGACTGAAGTACGTTCTTGATTGCGTTGGCTTGATGGGTTTCATCGGTAAGTAGAGCAGCTGCGGTGTCTGTGTTTCTATTGAATGTAGAAGACGTTTGGCAGATAATTGTTTATTCATATTACAATTTAATTTAAAACAGAATAGTTTGCTAATGCTACAACATTTTTAAAACTATTATAAAATTAAGCGATTATACTGCACATGTATAACAGGCCTCAAGTAGGGCAGTAGTTATTTATCAGTCGTCTGGCATTACTGATAAATAACTATCACTTGGTAATAGCTATAACTTAGATTTCACATAGACCAAATTATAATTAAAATTATATTACGATATTTTCCTAGTAGCTGACTTTAACTTGGAAACCTAATTCTACTGTAATTTTATAAACTGGATCCTGGGTTTATTGAATAAAAAGTCAGATTTGTACTAATATAATGTTATAAGGTTTCAAGCAATAAAAAATATGGCAAATTTTAATAATATTGCCTAATAATAATGACTGAGATAATAATAGCTGTCTGTTGTTTGATATTAATATATCACAGACATTTTCCAACTGAATAACTATTGGATTTTAAGACATTTATCGTTTGGGAATCCAACACAGATTTTTAAATTTATTGCACTGAGTACCTTGTAATTCTACCACTATAAATAGTATTACTTTTACTTAAATGCAACCTTTAAAACCTTAAAACTTTTAATCAAACTACTACTTTTCATGTGTTGGTTGTATGGTAACCAATACTGCAATTGGAATAAATTAAAAACTAAACTAAAGTATATGAATAATTTTAAAATATTCACAATGAAGGATATTTCATGTAATCTCTAAATAATGTCAAAACCAGTGAACCCAGGAACAATCAACACAAAGCAGAACCATACAAAGGCTGATACACTTGGTTATCTGATAATGGAGATCACTGAGGTATGCGAGGAGATACAGTTGCCTTTGAGTACCTCCGTTCACAGCAGCTAAGGGCTATATAGAGACATTATGCAAGATTTATAACATATTTATAAAATACACTTCTTCCAAAGCAATTTTTCTTATGTTACTTAATCTAAAGTCTTGCTGTTTTATTTCAAATGCTTTAATCATTCGAAATCATAAGTGATCATAGCTGTATGATTAAACCGCGTAACCTCCTAAAAGGTCACTTGAAATTTAAAATATGCTAAGGCATTCCAGATGTCATTGTAAAAATTTCCTAATCTTAAATAATAATGGATTAATAATCGTAAATAAGCTTAATCTTTTTCCTTTATACATTGCGTTGAAATGTATGTATATATTCAAACAATGTCATATCGAAATTGGAGTATAACAATAGCACTTCCGACAGCAAAAGGAAGAAAGGCAGATTTCGTATGTAGATTAAGCTATTTCCAGTTACTTAATGAAAAGTATATTATTAGTTATTGAGGTTAATCAGTCGTCATACTATACTTAAAATTGTCATTACATAAGGAATTACACCATTTTGTAACCTTATAAGATATATAAACATTCGTGCATAGCTATAGAAATTCGTTTCTATAAACGTGGGCTAGATTAGGTTGAAATGAGTTAGAAATTATGTTTGATTTAGGGTGAATTTGACATAGTTTTCTCAATTATTGTATAGGATATAATATTAAACTAAAACCGATATAAAATTATGGAATATTACACTGATATTGTATGTAACGTTGTATGCCAAGATTGACTATTATGACTTTAACCTTATTTAGAGAAAGTATTGCTTAAAATATGAAATTCTTAGAATACACATTTATTCTTATCATATAAGTATTATTGATCCAAAATTTTAGGATTTAAAAAAGTATTCAAACATTTATTTTAAGGGCCAGCTACTAAGGAGTCCTCATAGCATCAGCGTCAGCACTTCAAATAATATATACTCATAGTTCCAATATCTCTCTTCAGAATTAGCTGGATGGAGTACTTGAATTTTATTTAAAAGCTAAACTCGTGTCCTACTGTATCGAATATACAAGGTAAAGGGATTACTATAGAATTATCAGGCCATCATTTACATTTCCTTTGCCTTTCCTGATCTAACGAACAAACATAGAAATTACTAGTACGTACATGCTTGCTGGGAGTATCGTTTTAATTGTTTGCAGTTGTATTAAAGTAGTTAACTTCAATTACTTTGAAACAAACACTCCAATAATACACTTTTTATTTTTGTGAGGCCTTTCGTGTTTAAGGGACACATCATCAGACCCACATCACTGAGTGAATGAAGAATTCCGATAAGAAAAGAGCTTCTAGAATGTAGAGTCAACTTTGCCATAAACATTTACTGTTTATAATATTCATTGTTTGTTATTCTTCTTTGTTGTTATTGCTAATATGAATCAGTTAAAAAGGGTTCCACATTTCAGGTTCTGATGTAGCACTGGTATTATCATTAAATTAATGCAACTGAAAAACTGTCAACTACAGTATCTAGTTTTGTTTGTGGCAGCTGATGTGAATAACGATGTACTTGCCATATGTTCTAAGTATAGCTCAGCCTTCTTTCTCTTCCTGTGCGTCTCTAATTCTCTTTTTCTCTTTGTGTGTTTTCTGTGGTATCGATACCAGCTGCTATGACTTATTTTGCCACACATGTATATTATTTCATACGGTGGGTACGATTCTTTTAGAAGTAAAATTTTGGTAACAGTCTTATAGCCAAGGGCCAATATAGATTGTAAGCACTCAACCTCGCATTTCTTGAAAAGTATAGGGAGGTTTTTATAAGGAAAGTTTGTTTTGAAGGAGGTTGAAATTGGGGGTTAACAAAGAATTAACATATAAAAAAGATAGTTTTTTTCTCAGATCATGTTTATTTTGACCTTGACACATTTAAAACTGACCGATAGATACACAAATAATAGATCACCGTCAGAGAACTAAATTAAGCGATTCAAAGCTGTAACTTACAGCTTATTTACAAATCTGATGGTTGATTTAGTGTGTAAAGCTAAGATAAATATGATTTGAAAAAAATTATCGTGTTATATTTTAACCCTTTTGATGCCACCCCATTTCAACCTCTACCAAAGCAGCTGAAGATGTAAAATGACTACCGTATCCTGAAGAAACAATAGTAACATACTAAAATTAGATGGAACCAAACAATTTTAAAATTGTTATACTTATATTATTAGAGAACGTTTACCACATATTGCGTGTTTTGCCACTTTTCGAAAAAAAAACTTTAAAAGACCTTACAGACCTTTAATTGTTGCACACTTGATTAATTGGATTAAATCTGATTTCTAGAATAATATGTCGAAATACTTTGGGGTTGCTATGGATACTCTTACTAGTGAACCGCTCGAAACTGTAGTTAGATTGGAGAGTTGTATGGACAAAATAATAGATTTGCTTTCAACACGTAAGACGAAAAGGTCTATCATACTTTGGTTTCAGGACCAAAACATCAGATTACTGCATTAAATGTAATACAGTAAGACAGATTTTGGTGGTGGTATAAAAATTTTGGTGGATTTCCAAAATCTATGATAATAAAAACGTGTGTAACAGATGACAATGATGTACTCCTGTCAAATCAAATTATCTTTATTTGGACAAACATATTAAGCTGATACGAATTTAAATAATCTCAGTATATTTGTGCGTAAGCAAAATTACAACCGAGCAATAAAAACTGCCATACTATAATTTATAATTTATTGAAAGTGGCAATCAAGTATCCTGCTCTAAAATTCATTCAGAGCTTTTTTAAGTTTAGTTAGTTTAAGTAATACATGTGAGAATTAAAGGTATTGCATTCATATATATTTTTATCCAAATCCAAAATTTAATTAAAACCAAATGTAAATAAGTAAAAATTCAAATAATATTTTAATAATTTTGGTGTATGTTGTGCGTTTCACTGTTAACGCCCCGTAGTCTATCCAGTAAACAACTACCAGACGCCAGAGTGGCATTAAAATGTATAAATATCTCACTACCTTTAACAGTACCTTAAGGTTAACCCTTTATATTCCAACATTCATTTACTGTGAAATATATACATTAGTTCATAGTACTAAATGGTAGTGACAATAAAAGCACTAAATAATCTATCTGATTGAGTTATTGCAAGAGTTGATTAATCTATCAAGGTATGTATAACAATAAAAAGATGAATCATCTATTTCAATTTCATCGCTTTTAAAAGGGATTGTAATTACAGCTTGAATCAGTATTGATTAATGAATTGAATCTGACCTATTTTTTCAGAAGCATTTCCAATCAACTGATATTGAGGGAAGTAAAATTACTTCTATTCATGAGATGACATAAATGTATCCAAAACAATTTAATGGAAGTATTCATAAACATTTTAATATTATTAAAGTAGATGTTTATTATTATTTTACTGTACTGTATATTTTAATTTAAATAAATGCTGAAAGATAGAAAACATATTTTAATTGAGTTTAACTGCATGTGTTTACGTATTGAAATAGATTTTACTAATATATTTGAAGTAGTGTTACTTCTATTCATTATATTACAGAAATGTTTCCAAAATAATTTGCTGCAAAGCATTTGCTAAAATTACTCATGAACATTCGGATAGCAATAATTAAATTTTTTTATCATTATATTGTACTAAATCTTTTAATACAATCGCTTAAAGGAATAACAATATTTTAATTGCTTTTAATTTAATTTTTCTACGTATTTAAATCGTTTTTACTCTTATCTGTCTTTAAGTTTAAGAACGAATTTTTACAATATTTTTTTGAAACTGATTTACAATATTCTTGTATGTATTCAATAAGCATAAGTAGTAAACATTGGGTAACGTAACATTTAAAAGAAAAAAAAGTATAACACTGAGTTAAGAAGGAAAAGTAGAAGCTTATTAGTAGACACTGATAAAGATACTTTAGGTTTTGACGATGATGTGCTGTAAAATAACTGCTGCTTCGTTACAAGATACTTGTAGTTCAGGTGTGGTGTAGTGTCACCGCCACGAGTGTTTCTAGAGGGTCGACAAACAGCGTCTTGAAGGTGGTTATTGTTAACACGATGTAAGTACTCAACATCAGTTGTAGAGTGAACCCTTCTGTTGCAGATTGTTACTGTAGCGATATCACATAATATGTTATATCATCTTGTACGTTCTTATACTGATTTTAGGAATTAATTTGCAACATACGCATATGTATGTATTTTTACATTATATAAAACGTGC
This sequence comes from Homalodisca vitripennis, assembly GCF_021130785.1. Classification (NCBI taxonomy): domain Eukaryota; kingdom Metazoa; phylum Arthropoda; class Insecta; order Hemiptera; family Cicadellidae; genus Homalodisca; species Homalodisca vitripennis. The sequence continues at coordinate 124,903,265 of NC_060211.1, read as the reverse complement.
AGTACAAATCTAAAATATACAAATATTTGTTTCTTAATTTCCAAGATTTTATTAAGTATCCTTAGAAGCGCCAGTGTTATGTTGTTATTTTCCAATTTTGTACTATTAGTCCTCTTGTAATATTCTTATTATACATAAGGCACATACATTTGGTTTGGAAATGGAATTCAGGAATGCTGAAGCTTTTGATATTCTTATCGTTTTAGAAGAATGCTTTCAGAACTTTTACATGTAATGCTCACTTGAACGCAGAGCATCTCACACGGAAAACATTCCAAGTTAGGATAATCAAAAATGTTAAAAGATAGAATATAAAATTGACTTTAAGACAAAAAAGCAACTGACCAACATGCAGTTGTTGGCATTGACCTAAGTAAAATGGTTGCATAAAAAAAAAATCTTTGGCATCGTAATATAAGTATCATTGTTGATTAGCTGTTTTAAGGTTTGTTCTAAAACTTTTTAAACCGCTGTAAGGAATAGCGAGTGAATAACAACATCTCGCGATTCAGCATCACTGACTTCTGAGCTTATCATAATGTAGTAATTTATATCAATTGCACTTGTATTATATATTACAAGGTTATTATACATATCTAGCTAAGTTTAAAAAATGGTGATCTGCAATTACAAAGAAGAATGCCTGAATCGTAATAAAATACATATTTTTTAAATAACTTTTAATTAAAAAAGATGGAAACAAAGTTTTAATTAAAATCAATGCTTTAATAATGTATAAATACCTGTGCCACATGTCTTATACTCATGTTTAAAAATGTTTCCGCAAAGTTTTTAGATTTAAAAAATTTTGCTGCTGTATCTTATATGGAAAGAAACACTTGCATAACGACATACCGTTCGAAAGCTTTTTGCTTTTTCTAATATTAACAATTGACACTTATAAATTGAAAAAAAGTACCACCGAAAAAAACTCAAAATATTTAAAAAAATCTGCCATCTGAACATGACAAGTTTATTTGAAAATATTTATACAAAATAATGGCATAATCTTCAACTTATTGTCACGATTTGGAGAGAATTGCATATAATTAAATTTTATTTGGCACCTTGAACTTGTCCGAGAGTCGTTAAATTAGGAAGTGTCTGTGTACACAGCGGTAGCCAACTTCACTGGAAGTTTTTCCTGTTTCCAGCTGAAATATGAAGAGATCCATTTTCGTCTCACTCAGTTACATTACCAGAAATGGCAATTTAGTGTCTTAACAATAAAAAGCAAGTTAGGGATTGTGATTGCCTAAAGGAGTCTCGGAAAAACGGAGCTAAACACGCCTTCTTCTCCAGCAGAAGATAAGATGAAAAGAAGTGAGTCCGAAGTAGCCATCCCCGTACTGAATTGAACACGATACTTATACTACTTAGCTGAGTGTAAGTAGAGATAATGCTGAAAACCATAAAAACAGGAGAAAGGAAAAGAGAAATGTAGTGTTGCTCAGTCCAATGAAACAGTCTGGGGTAATCTTTCTTTGAGCTAGCAGTAGTTCACTCTTTCGCAAAACTGAAGAATGTGGTCATGAGAGTAAGCCATGTTTTAGGTCAATGAAGGTTTATTAGTAAATTGAACTCTTACTAACTTTATTACAGAAAAACAAGTGCATAAATTAAACGAAATTCACAAAAAAACATACGTGTAACATACAGATCCAAAACCATAGCACGTACCAAAGTGTCGTGTGCAACCTGAATTATGTAAAATAGTCCCGATATAATAAGTTTAACTTCGGTATTAAGTGACAGTAACATATAAAGGAAATTTTAATTCAGGCTGGTTTATATTTTCCAGTTCCATCCACTACGGGATGTAAGAAAAATTATGTATCAATTTCATCTTATCCCGTCAGGGTGCAGCACATACTAACAGCAAAAGTTGAGTTACTGCGTCAGAATATATATAGATCGGTTAAATGCGAAGGAGTTTTGTACTGTGTGGAGTTCCCTTAGTGAGGCTGCTGCTAATCTAAATATAAGGCGGTACTTGCACCTGCCCGGTGTTATTGGAAGAGATTTAAATATATATTAATGGTAAAACATCTTTCTTCCAAAATAAAAACACAGATGTAGTGTAAACCTCCTAGTAGAATCTCGACAAGAAGCGGCCACTACCCCCAACTTACCATCCTTAATATCCCTGTCGCTCTGGAAGCAACCGTTGGCCCTTTTAGGACTGATTGCAATGAAGGGTTTCTCAGCTTATATGAAGTGGCAAAATCATATAAGCCTTGAAAGATTTAAATTCAAAATGAAGAGCATAATCTTGATTCGAAAGTCGTCATTAATAGGAAAGGCCTATTCTTAAAATTATCAAGGACGTAGATCAGACAGTTTCGGATACTACTTTAAAGAGTGTTGCCCTAATTATGAATTCTTGATTCACATTATTTTACTGTTATTGTATTGAAAATATCATGAGAGTAAAGAACGACTTCAGTTGCTATGATCATATTTATACATTTTGTACCTCCTACCTCTAAATGGCTCATCCTTTAAGTTACCATACTCATATGACAGAGGAAGCCATTTGCCTCTGTCTGTACATCTAGTTTCTACAAAGGTACCCGCACCGCTTGTAACCGTCTCGTCAGAACTTTAGTCAAAGCATTCTGCTAGAAGTACATCAAAGCTACTAAGGTAGAAAGTATCTTATAATGACTTTCTTTCCTGACACAAGTTAATGTTGGTTTCACTAGTTACTTTCATGTAGTGATGTAGAACATTTTTGTAATAAATGGTACGCATACTTGTTTCAAGGAGACAATGTAGAATAAATGTGACTTAAAAGTAAATTAACTTTGGATAGCTTTTTAAAGGTTACATTGATTTATAGCTTTACAAAAATATTCCTTTTTTATATTTTGAAACATGTATAGTTTGTAAATATTGACATGAGACATATCATTTTGAAATAGCTTATTGCAAACTTAGATTTAAATAATTTTGTTTTCAAACAGCTAGAAAATATAAGATTATTGTAAAGGATTTTAGACAGTTGATATCATTATATGTTCCAAAAGGTATAACACAATGTTTCAAGGATTCTATCCTCTTAATAAGGTGGGGAAGGTATTAATGCTTTCAAAAATAAAGAACAGAAAGAAGAAAAGAAGTGAAAGGAAAGGGTTCAAACTCACCCAAAAGCTACTTAGAACCCATTCCAGGCGTTCTCACTGCACAGGATGCAAGTCCAGAATGCAATTCACGAGTACGAGAATGACAAATGCATATCACTAAAATTATTGTTAGTATCCTACTGTGCCTATCCTGGTGTCCCCTTTTTAGGATCTTATTCTGTCTGCCCCTCCTTGTAAGGCACTATCCTTTGTTTGAGGATCTTATCACACAGAATAAGGAGAAGGAGATTCGATACAGTAAAAGGTTGGTGGACCTTCATAATTTTTAATAAAAATATATATTTAACACGAAAAACTAATACACCTGCCAGAATGTACCTTAAAATGTATTAATTACATCTTGCATTTGATACATCAAGATGACAGTGTAATATCTTCCTCTCTTCCAACTAACTGTGTTGAAAAGGAAATTTACTAATTTCTCACTAAAAGCGGATCACTACCGTAGCGTAATAAATATGTATATTAATATTCATATCATGGCATTTGTCAAAAAGTAAGATGAAAATCCAAATAGAAAATCTGTGATCTCATCTATTCTAGACATATGGTCAGTCACTAGGCCAGTGGCTATATATAGGCCAACAGAGTCTCTCTCTCTCTCTCTCTCTCTCTCTCTCTCTCTCACTCTCTCTCTCATGTAAACAGCTGTGACATAACTGTTTATCGTCTTGCTAGCGTTTCTAGTCTTGCTTTGACAGGACTGAATAAACACGTCCTTTACACTTTAGTATGATGTGAGATATTTGATGGTGTGTTATTGATATACTACTGCTGTTGAGTGTGAAAAACATATTTACACTGTGATCTGAAATATTATTGTGCAAAATTTCCGTGAGTTTCATAAGCCACTCTTAAATTCCCACTTTTCTTGCCGATGCCTAAATGCTAGCATATATTATTCAGCCAATATATTGCAATGAAGATGAAAACGTAATCAACTTGATCATAGCTCAATCTTTCCCTTCCCTTAATACGCTGTAGCCAGTACCCTCGAATTCATACTATTGTTGCACTATGATGCTCTTGTTATATATTTCGAATTAAAACTATTTATTGTAATAATTCAATATAACTATTGCCATGTTACTGTTGTTTAGTTTCTTTTCTTTGGGTTAGCTATAGAACTCATTCAATGCAAGTTGATTGTTATCTCTGGTTCAGCATATTAATTATGATCTCTATTAACAATCCTGTATTTCGTTTCACTGGAAAACCAAAATCTCTTTTGGAAGAACGAACTGTTGTTGGAATCAACAATTTCGTTCAACATTTCAACAGCCTCAACCTCAATGTATTGCCCGACTCAGGTTTTGATGAGGGCGTATTTTGGCTTGATTTATGGGGTTTACCTACGGAGTGGTATTGTGAGGTGCGAGTGCAAACAACGAGTTGATGAAAGTGTTCAAGTTGCAAAAGCGAGCGATTATTCGTAATTGCTCGTTTGAATATCAGAGAGTCTTGTAGAGAAACCACCAAAAAGTTGCAGCTGTTGAATCAACAATTTCGTTCAACATTTCAACAGCCTCAATCTCAAAACAAACACTTCAAAATTCAATGTCATGAACTTTACTCTGTTCATAGACACAGAATGTAGCCCTGCCGTCATGTTGGTAGATTCAATGATGGAAGACGTCTACAGCAATAAATGCCTTGGAATACAACTAGATCGAGGGTTGACATGGAATGATCACATTGATCATGTTTGCACCAAATTATCCTCAGGTATTTATGTTTTGAGATCATCAGCCATGTATTGCCCGACTCAGGTTTTGATGAGGGCGTATTATGGCTTGATTTATGGGGTTTACCTACGGAGTGATATTGTGAGGTGCGAGTGCAAGCAACTAGTTGATGAAAGTGTTCAAGTTGCAAAAGCGAGCGATTATTCGTAATTGCTCGTTTGAATATCAGAGAGTCTTGTAGAGAAACCATCAAAAAGTTGCAGCTGTTGACTCTACCAAGTCTCTACATTTTCGAAACAACTCTGTTCTATTCTGTATGTCTAAATGTGCCATGACTACTAACTGGCCAAGACATTCATTCGTATAAGACCAGAGGTAGGGGAACTACCGAACTGGTAGACACAGAATGGTAGTTTACGAACATCTGCCTTCACAAGCAGGTGTTCACTTCATCAACAAGCTGCCTTATTGGATAAAGAATGCCGTTAACAACCCAAGGTGCTCAAAACACGTCTGAAATAATTTTTAGCGTCGCAAGCTTTTAATAATGTTACAGAGTTTTTGGCATTTCTCGCTCAATCAGGAAATTGACTTCAGCGATGTACGTGGAAAATTGGCGAATGGGTGAATTGCATGCCTGAATGTGTTTCTGACGTGGTGACAATGTACAATGGTACAATGTATGGTTACTATGGATTTTGTGACATTGTAAACTGTTGCAAGATATGTTCAAAAACTATCGGGAATTTTAATATTTAAAAAGTTTGATTTAATCGTCTAAAAATGTTGTAACCTTCAAAATATGTCCCCCTTAGATAATTATGCACTTGTGTCAGCGCGGCGCTTTATTTTAATCCTCGAAATACTTCTGAAACTCGATCTTTGGAATAGTCGTTAAATCTTTCAGCAATGAACTTCAAAAGTAACACACAGCCATGTCTGGAGAATATAGGGCTGGGATATCGTTAAAGTACTAATTTTGACAAGAAATCCACGAACAATCAACATAGTTTGAGAAGATGCATTGTCAAAATGAAAAATTCATGCATTTTTTGTAGTTTAATGCAGGTAGTTTTTCCAAGTATTGACCACTTAGACTTGTAGCTAGAACTCTTGATGCTCGATCTATTAAAATTAATTTAGAATTCATGATCTATTAAAATCGAAGAACACATAACCATCAAGTGTGACTGCACTTATCGACCCTTTATCGGTCTTGGCGATCCAGAATGCCCCCACTGGGTTGATTGAGCCTTAGATTCAACTTCATATCCGTAAACTCATGTTTCGTCACCTGTTATAACACGTTTCAATAATTCTGGATCGTTGTTGACTTGATTAAGTGACTCCTTAGCAATTTATATTTGCTACTAATTTCGTTAGAAATTTGACTATTTTGGAACAAATTTCGCTACCACACGCTTAATACCCAAGATATTCTAAAAACTCTTATTCTGCAGTTACCTTCTAGAATGCCAACATTTCAAAATGGAGCTTACACTACATAAATAATACCATATATTACAAGTACATTAGAATAAAGGTTCAGCTGATAAAATAGAGATGAAATTGTCTTCATCATTGTTGGTATCCCACATATGCCGTCAGAGACGATAGACATTGCCAACGATTTTTATTCATAGCACCTCAATACTCTAAAGAACTAATTTTATCAAACGAGCAAAGGACTAATCTTATAAAACGACCAACGAACAAATAAATCTTATAAAACGATCGCCCTTATGTAACAGTGAAAGCCACGTGCCTCTGTCTGTAGTCTAGTTTACACAAAGGGATCCGCATCACACGTAATTTGGTATCGTTTGAACTTTATCGAAGAAATTTGCACATAAGAGTACTACAGTTACCGGTCTGACTAAAAATTCTGTATTTGGAAACACATATATCAATGTAATATTATTTGGAATTAATAATAAATTGTAGTTATGCGTGTTTATATTTCTTTTCTCAACTGAGTACACTTAGACGTGATACTTAGCTCCAGACATGGTTAGATATAAACAATAAAAATCAGTATTTATATTTTGATATAAATTGCGTTGACGTGTAGTTCATATACGTTAACTGTCAATATGTCAATTCAAATTTCTAATATCTATATATTTCAGTTTGTGGATAATATTAAGGAAAACATCAGGTAACAAAAGTAGATGGCACTATTTTTAACAAGAGGCTGACCTCCTTTCAAGTCTGTAGGATAGAATAAGTAAAGTTTTTAGAATTTCACTATAACAAACGAAGAAATCACATGATATACAGTCATCGTAAAATGATTAATAGTTAACCTCATAAAATGCGAAGAAGGATCTTTCTCATTATAATGCCTTATTAAATTCAACTTCTTTCCTAGTGCTATAGTAATGTAATTGAAGGAATATGATTAACCATGATTTGTCGTGTGAATGCAGTTTCAAAGCGTCATGAAGTCATGAAGAATGCTGGATAACACCCTGAATGTACCACGGAACTTGGGGAGTAGATGTGATATTACATCAGCCCTCTATTAGCCTATCAATCATCCATACAACTGATACCGACATCGATCACAATATACCACTGGACTGAAAACTTCCTCATCACATTACAATGGATTCGGCCTCTGTTTTATATAAACATTTACACGTTAGGTGATTTTGGTTATTTACCTATCCTGTCTTAAGGAGATTCCCTACTAAAACTAGTGATTATATTAAAAACATAATTGATATATAATTTTTGGGGTTTAGTTGGTCCTAGAATAAAGTTTACCATTGTTCAAATAAAACAATACATACTTTGTGAACCTTTTGAGTTATTTTGGAAAAAGCATGGGATTTTTCATTTTATAACATATAACTATGTAACCAATTTTAGTACTTGATATCTCATTTTAAAGTGCATGAAACGATCTATCTTATTGGCCATGCTCAAGTTTATTTCTAAAATAATTTACAACCTACCCATCCTGGAGCGTTCGCATTAATAATTTATTTCAAGACTTTTCCATCACAGAATGTTGATCCACGCAGCCCAAGAAGATCAACAGTATATTACTGTAATATAGAGTTTGAAACTCTTGTTAAGTAAAAACTTCCCCCAATCCTTTTTATTCATCAGTTTGTTGAATCATGAGGAATTCGCTCAGACTCTGTAGAGTCCAAGTTTATTGTGCCCCAGGGCAGTGTACTAGGGGCCTCTGCTCTTCATCGTGTATAACGTAATCCAGAGTTTACCTCCGCACCCCAGCACACTATCTTGCACTATCAGTGAGGGAATTACCTCATGCTGGGACCCTTTACTTCAACAAACTTCCAAACAAAAAGAAAGCCAAAAAATTTTTTATGTGCTCTGAAAAAATATTTATTTAAAAATTAATTTATATAGCGCATTAATTTTAACGATTGTAGCTCTTAGTCTGTAAGTAAAACGATTTATTGTGAGTTCCTTAGTTTCTATTTAATTAGGATTCTAATATATGACGTGTGAGATGTATATGTTCTAAACATGTATACCTCTACAGAAAAAGAAATTATTTGAGTTGAATATTAATTGTTCGTTAATAATACCGATGAATAATGGACCAAAGAAGTATGCCATGTGAGATAGAGCGCTCTGTTCCCATCCCATTCAATCAATTTTCTGATTGAGGTATTAAATTCTGGTACTGTAGATACGATTAAATTACAGATTCAGCGATTGATTGCTGACTAGTTAATTCACCTTTATCAAGGTGAAAATTAAATCAAGCTCTTAAACTTGTATCTGGAGATCTGAGCGAATTATAGAATAATACCCCATAACTGATTGCTTTGATTACTCGCTTTGCAGTGCCTCCAGGCAAATGTTAAACCCACTAACACCGACATTGTTATACAGGGTGTCCAAAAAGTCCCAGGTTGGTTAAATATTTTTCAAAATATTTAAAATAGAGCTACAAAACCTTACACAAAGTTACTGGACATAAAAATCTATTTTATCATATATTCAGTGATCCGCTACTTCCACAGGGGGGCGGCCCGCTAGGAGTCAGAAGAAAATCTTAAATGTAAGCATAGGTTGATATGCATATCAAATAAAATGTCTTTATTAGTAGAGTGCAGGGCCGTAAACCTGATCTCAAACGGATAACCCAGTCAAAAATTACAGCCGATCAAAGATGTCTAGAGTTTGCAACTTAGGTTAATGTAAAAAAATACACAACTTTGAACGGCTGTCATTTTTGACTCGGTTATCCGTATGAGATCAGGTTTACGGCCCTGCACTCTACTAATAAAGACCTTTTATTTGATATGCATATAAACCTATGCTTACATTTAAGATTTTCTTCTGACTCCTAGCGGGCCGCCCCCTGAGGAAGTAGCAGATCACTGAATATGTGATAAAATAGATTTTTATGTCCAGTAAGTTTGTGTAAGGTTTTGTAGCTCTATTTAAAATATTTTGAAAAATATTTAACCGACCCGGGACTTTTTGGACACCCTGTATTACAGTTAGCAAAGCGGCTACTCAGAATGGCACTTATGACCTGTGTTGTTGTGGTTAATATTGCAAATTCTTAGAATACTTCTTAAATATGTTCTAAAATATGTAAGGATTGATTCAGAAATTAGGCCTACTAAACGAAACTAATATAGCGATTCTCATAAGATACTAAGCTTTTCTTTTTTTTAAAGATTATCTAACAACTGGACCAGCATCACATGACTCTATACCAGATGTCTTAAATTCCCACCTCCCTCTTCCCACCCCATTAACTTTCTTATGAATAAAGATGGAATGATTTACCTTGGGGGATCTTTATATGACCAACTGAGGAGATTTTCGACATAAGAAAATGTTTGACTCTTCCCACCAAATGGGGTATTTTGGGAGTAAGTCAAAATGTTTAAATAGAACCCCGAGCAAGTGACACCTAATGTGAAAGGTATTATAAAAAGAAGGACAATTGTGCAAACTAGAGGTCTCTAATGTTCCTCTAATAAATTTATTGGTCAATTTAAGTTTGCATTTTTTATAAAACCCTCACATTTACAATTACATTGTCATTGCAAGGCAGATAAAACATTCATTCAGTAATTATTTTGAGAACTTAGGACATAAATCGTATAAAAATTCATTAAAAGGATAAAAAACAATGATTAACATAGCATTAATTAGGTTTTGTTTTATCTGATCGAAGCCCATTAGGAAGTCCATGGGAACACAAATAGCTGATTTTGCCATATCATCTCTTATTTACAAGTTAGTATATGAGATTATACATTCAGACCACATTGACACAATAAACTTTTAAAATATAAGGATAACAATTTCACGAAATGTAAATTGCATTAATGCCTCGAATGGTGGCCACTATTTGTCAGGGCAGTGACGTAAACTACCATTTATAATTTAAGTTGGCACGAGGCTTCAAGCCAATCCAAGAAGTTGGCAATCTTCGCTCTGAAGCTTTGTGGTGGATCGTTCTCTCAGACATCTTAAGATCCTCTTGTCTGGAAAGCACTTTATGAGTGAATGAAGTCATCGAACATTCCTTCCATCAAACTCCTCTCCGCTTAAAATATAAATTGCTTTCCAACTATGTGCTACACTAGATGACACTAGATTAATGAATAATGAGAATGAAATACAAATATTACGTTTCTATATAGATACTAGAAGCTGTAAAAGGAGAAGTGTTGAATAAAAGTGTAACTAAGAAGTGTAAACAAATTTTTATAAAGTTCCCAGTTATTGAGAGAATTTCTCTACATTTGGTGTTTGTTTTAAGTACTATAATAGGCCTCAATGCGTAGATTGGCCTAATTTACGTCTAAGATGTGTACTTGATTTATTATACAAACTAGTGGATTTTCATTTCCTAGATCGGCTCACTTTACATTCTCCTTCATCTCCTTCGGTTTTCACATGATCCGAATCTATGGTAGAATTCCACTTTTAACTTCTGCAGTATTTACTTTAAGCTACAAGAGTATCTTAATACTATGCTTATTTCTAGTACATTTCCCAAACGTAACTAGAAGTAATTTATAAAGCCAGAGAAGCTGTAATTTTTCTACGAAGCCCAATATATTTTATTAGATATTTTCTACAATCTAAGACTTTACAAGAAAAATTAGAATTAGTCTTATACGGGAGGCTTTTTTTAGGTGAGTGTAGTTAGTTTTATAAACCTCAGGGAACTCTGAATAAGATCTAAAATCTAAGATGACTTAAGAGCTGGTTATAGTGAAACAATATTACATCGGTTGCCTATCAGCCTCCCTATCAATCATACCTGTACATCTGACACCAACATTGATCACCATATACGGATCTTGGAAAGTACATTTGACATTACATCGGTTGGCTATCAGCCTCCCTATCAATCATACCTGTACATCTGACACCAACATTGATCACTATATACGGATCTTGGAAAGTACATTTGACATTACATCAGTTGGCTATCAGCCTCCCTATCAATCATACCTGTACATCTGACACCAACATTGATCACCATATACGGATCTTGGAAAGTACATTTGACATTACATCGGTTGGCTATCAGCCTCCCTATCAATCATACCTGTACATCTGACACCAACATTGATCACTATATACGGATCTTGGAAAGTACATTTGACATTACATCAGTTGGCTATCAGCCTCCCTATCAATCATACCTGTATATCGAACACCAACATTGATCACTATATACGGATCCTGGAAAGTACATTTGACATTACATCAGTTGGCTATCAGCCTCCCTATCAATCATACCTGTATATCGAACACCAACATCGATCACCATATACAGATCTCGGAGAGTACATTTACGTACTCAATACGTGGAATTTTCCTAATTGAGCTCTAAGATGTGTACTGGATTTATTATAAAAACTAGTGGATTTCCATTTCCTAGATCGGCTCACTTTACATGCTCCTTCATCTCCTTCGGTTTTCACATGATCTGAAATCTATGATAGAATTGCACTTTTAGTTTCTGTAGTATTTACTTTAAGATACAAGAGCGTTCCTATGCTTATTTCTAGTATATTTCCCAAACGTAACTAGAACTGAAAACTAGACTTTTTTTGCATAGAAAGGTTTAAATTGTGCATAACAATATTTTCTCAGTTAATTATTGAAACAGTTCATTTAATTAATAAATAGCAATAATCAAATTTAAATAGAAAACAGAAAACTATAAAATTTACTCTTTTCACCGAATTCTGTTAAAACTTTGGTTTAAAATCGCATTGACAACATTATAAAAGCTGTCGCCAAAATTGTGTTATTTAAACCTCTTACATGTATATTAGTGAACATAAGGAATGTCATAATGAAGTCTGCCTATAAGATCAATATTTACATAATATTCTCAGTTTTTTAAAAGTAATGGAAACAAACATGACAGCTTTGTAAGAAACTAATTGAGTTCTTAAAGTCAATACAGAAAGTTGTGAAGAACTGTGTGAAGAAACGTAAAGGTTACAAGTGACTTTTGTAAAATTATTTCTCAACTGTTGTTAGTTACTCTTTAATTTAATATGAAATTAAATTCTTTGGAAAAGGAAAATGCAAGTCCGCTCTTTACTGACGTATGTATAATAGAAAGAAAATTGTTAATAGGGCAATTAATTACTACTTTGATTAAATTATTAAAGCTGGCTAGATATGTAAGCTAAAACGAATAGCAGTTGATTATGTAAATGCAATTAAATTATTTATATTTATTTACTCTTGAATTGTTTAAAGAGGTATTATGTGTTAATTCAAATGTGAAATAGTATTTATAAAAACACAGTATGAATTTGGGCGGAATAATATCACTCTTGTAATTATTAATTAATTGTTTTTTTAGCATTTAAGGATTCACTTCATTCAGTAATATTTTATCTATTACGTACTGTTTATATAAAAGTGTTGTAATTATTTGTGGAATGAGATTTGCAATAAGCCAAATTAGTTTGAGTGACATTCTGATAGTGAATTTCTCTATATTATATAAGATAGGAAGCATAATACATAATAAAAAGTCAGTCTAGTTATCATACGATTAGTGTGGTTTATAACAATTTGTGATTGTATTATTTAGTCTGTGATACATCACCAGGTAAGCTTAGACCATTGTAATACTGAAGTGTCTGGTATGGTTAATGTTAAGTCATCACTAACAACATTGCTTCTATTTTACGAATCTCTTTGCCGTGGTACACAAAAACTCATGCAGTGAGATAAAATACAGATATCGCTTTAAGAAGATGCCCAAACTTTAGTTATCCTTTGGTATAAATTTATGCTATATATACGTGTGATTCAATGTTATTGAAATTGAATTCAGCTATTGCCATTTATACAAATTTAATTGATGTAAATAAAAGTGGTTTGACAGGTATTTGGTCTTCCGATCATGTGTTATTTATCATATTATTATGTGTTTGGTTATTTAAACGCATACGTGACAGATACGGCCAAATACAAAATAATTGAATCGTAAAAAGTGAGGGCTCTTTGGTGTAATGGTAACACATTCACTCGGCAAGTGAGAGACCAGGGTTCGAGTCCTGGCAGAGCGAGTACTTTTTGGGATTCAATGTGTATATATATAATGCTAAAATTTCTGTTTAAAAATCTCAAGAATAAATAATTATTTTGTTTAATAGATAAAGATTTGGATAGTGTCTTGGATAGTTTTAATTTACAAGATTCGGATATGATATAAAGTTCTGTTTATAATTTGCACCTTTTAAATGCATATCGTAAGAGCAGGAATATTGTAATCAAGTTCAAAATGATTGTGAAAGCTTAGTTGGCAGGAGATTAGTTAAGACATCTCTCCGTTGTTTCCTTACTATGCGCTATAGGTAATTACTAGTTACTATTCAACACCAGTTCAGATTAATACTGAGCAAGTTTAGACTAATTTATCCAAGTTATTAGCATACGTTGAGATTGTCAAATGACTGATTGAAAACTGTACTATATTATAAATAAATATTTATTTTCCAACATTTACATTCATGTTTACAATAAATGATCAACTTAGGAAGTCACTGACCGAAAACAAGTAGCTGGTCAGTGTAACAGATAAATAATACACAAATAAGCAGTTTATAGCTTGCTCTCACATAAAAAAACTGAAAACTAAAAAGTCAACAGACTGCTTTCCGTGACGTCTGCACAAGACTACAAACAAAACTACAACCAAAATAAATATGTGTAGCAGACTTTTATACAATATAGAGTGATTACTAGAAACTAATTAGACAATATAAAGAATAAAAAACGTGGTTAGGAAAAAAAAATACAAATATACAATCTTATGTACTAAAACCATAAATAATTTTAAAAAAATGTATAAACAAATATATTGAAATAATTTAAAATTTAATTAATGTATTACATAAAATTACATACAAATATCAGAAAAATCACATACGTACACTTCCATGCATATTATAGAACATCCACACACTCTAAAACATACATTCACACGTACACACTACTATAACTATGATAGTTTTACACAATCAGGTTAAAATGATGCAATAATGATGTACGAGTAAATAATGTAATAAGTGGTTGCATAAAACTTAAATTAATAAACTCGTTAAAAAGTAATATCAGGTTTTGAAAATAGCCAGGAATTTAGTAAATCCACGTCATAATTGACGTATGTAAGATGTAAGCTAGAAAAAAGATACGATTAATTGTAACAGAAAACGGCTAATTTGATTTATCCAAAACGGAAAAAAAATGGAATGTAAAAATATAATTTATACTTTCAATTACATTTTTCCAAACAAATGCAAATGTATTATTAGGCTGTGTTCTGAAATTCGTAACCTTTACATTTAATATAAGAAATTGTTAATTCATTGTTAATTACTACTATTCGTTTCTTCTTATTTCCTTTAATGTGTTATAAAGAAGGTTATTTCATAAACTATTATTTGTCAAATGTATTGATTGTTTATTATTAAATTTCATATTATTCATGCAAAATTAAACTGCTGATTATTGACAAATAATGAGCGGAAAATACGTACTGATGAAAATATTTAATGAAAATGCACGTTTTATTTCGTTATGCTTTTTTTCTATGATTTATTAAATATTATACTGACGATTTCTCTGTATTTATCATTATCGTAGAACTACAACTGCTTTCATAAAGTGAATGTGAGAATTTACATTTTGTGGCCAAAAATAATATTGATGCGAGGTGAGGTGCTATCTTGGCAGCGCTCAGAGCTAAAAATGTCCAGACGTCTCTATGTATCACTGTAAGCGCTGGTCTGGTCGCAGTTTTCCATTGTACTCGGCAAGTGTTCCTAATTTAGCCTTTGTGACCTTTCTGTGGTTTTAATGTTTTCATGAAAAATTATCGTTTTTAAATCTATTATGCCCCTGTCTAGGGACTGTTATATCGTGGGAGGATCTAATTGAGATACTCGTATATTTAATATAAATCAGCAGCATTATCCCGCTTGTATCAGGGTTGGGAATGTACATGTTTGACCAAAAACCACGTATAACTACCAATATCCAGTCCTGCAAAAACTAACATACCAGTTTCGAGAAACAACAGTGTAACCACCGCATTGAATAATATTTCCCTTTAGCATCAATATGAAAATAATACCTAGTACACCATAAAAAATATTCACCTGCCTTCAGATTACATTCAGTTTTAGTTTTATTGTTGCAGTATAACTGTAGACTATGTTTCATAAGCCATTGATATAAATAACAACCATATTTACTACAGGATACATAAATTACTAAAGGAAAACTTTTATGACATATAAAGATTAAAAATCAACTTTTAGGTAGATTCAAAGTAAATAGTTATGTAACAAAACAAACAATGTAAAATATTTAGGGTTCTCCCGGCTATGAGAAATTTCATGTTCTATCATAAAACTTTTACAGGAAACTATTTTTATTTTAAACATTAACACCCAAGAATAAAACGAAATCACAACAATGTAAGAGAGGCAGTGAATATGTGTGAGGAAGGCCAAGTTGGCACCATTATGATGTAACTCCCCTCCTCTCCACCTTGTGCTTAAAATACGCTCAGCTGACAACCTGACAGTTTGTCATTAGGACTCTATTGTGCAGCCCTTTACTGACACATCTGTATCCATGGTTTTCGGCCCTTAACGCTTAAGGATAAATAAATTAGAGTAATAATTGCAAAACTTGAGATCCTGCCACATGCTTTTTTATGCTTTGTTTGATTCGTATGATATGTAATTTTATATGGTTATATTTCCCTACATATTCAAAGATTAAAAATGAACATTGTAGAATAAGGAATGCTAATCTTCACAAAATGATAATCTAATGAGAATAAATGAGAATAATGATTTATTCCTTCAAAAAATTACAAAAACAGTACAAAAATAAAATCTTAGGAATAGCCTAATCACATGTCCAGTAGCGTGATTAGGATTAACAAAATAAAATAAACTTAATATCTTATCTGCTGTTCCTGAAATCAAATGTGACCTACTAGATATCCTACTGTTTTCATAACACCTTGATCCATATGTGATTCACATACATATACATACATACTTGTATATATATATATATATATATATACATATATATATATATATATATATATATATATATATATATATTGTGTTATAAATAAATGTGTTTTAACTTTACAAACCTTCACATCCAAAGTATAAAGTTGAAGCCATATAAATGTCTATACTATCAAAAAGAAAGATTATACTATCATTAGTTACATGCCTTACTAACGTTCTATACAAGCTGATAGTGTCGTCGTGTGACCTATATAATCCGAGTTGGCAATGGAAGAACTGCGGTACTTCAAGCCAATGCTTTGCAGTTGAGTTGAACTTGTTCGAGAGCCAATAAAAGTAAAGCTGAGACGACAATGCGGTCCATTCAGTACGAACTGAGTTAAAGAATCGAGGTCATCTTGAATGAAAATTACGTCAAACATAAAATGTAGAATTATCGAGTGATTTAGTTTCAGGATTTTAACATTAAATGTTGATTATATTATAGAAAACATATATGCAAATAAATCATAGCTATCTTTAATATCTAAAATAAAAGTTGATTTAAAACATATGTTAGCTCCTAGCAATTAAAATTAGGAGAATATCCGCTAACAAAAGCTTAGCTCAGTTGAAAAATGTGTATCACAGACAATGTTATTTTAATATATCATCCCACGTCTTCCAGACTGTATGACTAGATAGCAATTGCAAACTTAATTCTGTCCCCGCTTGTTCAACCAAGAGATCTAGAAGGTAATGCTTTCTAATAGCAGCTAAGGAGACAAAATCCTATACTTCATGGTAAAATATATTGATTACAATAAGTTATACAAAAGTTTTAGTGTCAAATTTAACTAAATTTTTCTAAAGCAGTACAAACACAAACATGACATTTTTGTAAATTCAAAGCTCGTGTAGCAAGCCTCTTAGTGTCAGGGTCAGGCGTGTTTTATTGTGTTCATGAGCTATTACATTACTGGGGTAATTATTCCAGTTGGCATAAAGTCTGAATCAGTAATATTATACCGCTGCTTAAGCACATTCGCACTCTGAAATTACTTCAAGTGTTATGACTTCATTATACACGGCTAAACTATCGGCATCAATACTCCCTGGTTTCCTCCCCCATTTATTGTTATATAAAGAAGTTGTGAACAGCAGAACAGAATCTTTATTTCCATTTAATTTGTGACCACTTGAAAATAAGGAATGAGTTCAATGATATATAAATGTATTACATCTCCAGCTTTCAAATGTTAATGCAATTACAAAACATGAATATGCATGGGATCAGTGTGGGACAGTTGGCTAGACCAGGGACGTAAAGGGTGAACAGCACAGCAAAGGGAGAACTTTTACGAGGAGCTCTTCTACACTTTCCGAATTTTTTTTTAGGGAGAGGCAGGAAAATGCTTTTGCGCACACAGGTGGCCAGCCTGTAGTGTGGGACTCCTACTTACGTAGAATACCCACTAAAAACCTCCTCTACTCTTAGGATTCTAGCCTGGAAACCGCTTATCGCTTTAAACTTCGGGCTAGGCCTAATTTTGGCTTACGCCCAGAGGGCTCGCGCCTATCTAGCCGTTCGGATCTTGGATGTGTCCCGCGTTCCGGTCCAGATCATTCTTTTTGGCGCGGAGTATACCCTGCGCAAAGCTGGACCAGCAGCACCAGTAGTCCTCGCCCTCCAACATCCGGTCACAGACCGTGTCCACCAAAATTATACCAAAAGTTTGAGTCACTTCAAGCCGGGGCCTTTCCCAACGCGGGCAGCGGAAGAAAGTGTGTTCTGCGTCGTCGGGAACGCCTGAGCAATAAATACAATCCGGCGAAACGGCCTTGCCCATTCGGTGTAGGTACGACCGGAAGTAGCCGTGACCACTCAAAAACATAGTGAGGTAGTAATCCACCTCGCCATGCCGCCGTTCTACCCACGGTTGGATTTGTTTGATAAGTCTGGCAGTCCAACGTCCGCGGGCGTCTTGTTGCCAGCTGTTTTGCCATTGCTGGTACGTACGAGAGCGCTCCTCAGTCCTTGCAGTGTCCTTGCCGATATACACTTTCTGAATGGAGAATACATTATTGTGCTTAATTAGGTAATTCACTGCCTATCACCAAAAAGACTGTTTTTCCTCCAAATAAATAAATTAAATCTTAGCTAGTAACATTTTGTGGTATGTGACGAGTCAAATATGAGCGTAAAACACGCAGCTTACTTTCTCCGGTCTCTGGACACAAAAAAGTTAGTATAACAATTTCCACACGGCAATATATCACTATTTTTATAAAGCCAGAGAAGCTGCAATTTTTATACGAACACCAATATATTTTAGTAGATATTTTCTACAATCTAAGACTTCACAAGCAAAATTAGAATTAGTCTTATACGGGAGGGTATTTTAGGCGAGTGTGGTAGTTTTCTAAACCTCAGGGAACTCTGAATAAAATCTAAGATCTAAGATGATTTAAGAGCTGGTTATAGTGAAACAATATTACATCGGTTGCCTATCAGCATCCCTATTAATCATACCTGTACATTTGACAACAAAATCGATCACCATGTACAGTCTCGGTGTGTACATGTGACATTATATTGGTTGTCTATCAGCCTCCCTATTAATCATACCTGTACATCTGACACTAACATCGATCACCATGTACAGTCTCGGTGTGTACATGTGACATTACATTGGTTGTCTATCAACATTCCTATCAATAATACCTGTACATCTGACAATCAATCACCATGTACATCATCAGACATCCAACATGTACAATCACCATGTACAGTCTCGTGACAACATCAACATTGACATTGATCACCATGTACAGTCTCGGAGAGTACATTTGACATTACATTGGTTGTCTATCAACATTCTTATCAATAATACCTGTACATCTGACACCAACATTGATCACCATGTACGGATCTCGGAGAGTACATTTGACATTACATTGGTTGTCTATCAACATTCTTATCAATAATACCTGTACATCTGACACCAACATTGATCACCATGTACAGTCTCGGAGAGTACATTTGACATTACATTGGTTGTCTATCAACATTCTTATCAATAATACCTGTACATCTGACACCAACATTGATCACCATGTACGGATCTCGGAGAGTACATTTGACATTACATTGGTTGTCTATCAACATTCTTATCAATAATACCTGTACATCTGACACCAACATTGATCACCATGTACAGGATCTCGGAGAGTACATTTGACATTACATTGGTTGTCTATCAACATTCTTATCAATAATACCTGTACATCTGACACCAACATTGATCACCATGTACGGATCTCGGAGAGTACATTTGACATTACATTGGTTGTCTATCAACATTCTTATCAATAATACCTGTACATCTGACACCAACATTGATCACCATGTACGGATCTCGGAGAGTACATTTGACATTACATTGGTTGTCTATCAACATTCTTATCAATAATACCTGTACATCTGACACCAACATTGATCACCATGTACGGATCTCGGAGAGTACATTTGACATTACATTGGTTGTCTATCAACATTCTTATCAATAATACCTGTACATCTGACACCAACATCAATCACCATGTACAGTCTCGGAGAGTACATGTGACATTACATTGGTTGTCTATCAACATTCTTATCAATAATACCTGTACATCTGACACCAACATCGATCACCATGTACAGATCTCGGAGACTACATATGACATTACATTGGTTGTCCATCAACATTCTTATCAATAATACCTGTACATCTGACACCAACATTGATCACCATGTACGGATCTCGGAGAGTACATTTGACATTACATTGGTTGTCTATCAACATTCTTATCAATAATACCTGTACATCTGACACCAACATTGATCACCATGTACGGATCTCGGAGAGTACATTTGACATTACATCGGTTGCCTAGCTTCCTTATCAATCATACCTGTACATCTAACACCAACATTGATCACCATATACGGATCTCGGAGTACATTTGACATTACTTCGGTTGCCAATCTGCCTCCCTATCAATCATCCCTGTGCATCTGACACCATCATCGATCAGCATATACCATTGCTATGAAAACTTTCATATCACATTACAATGGATTTGGTCCCCATTTTACACGAATATTAAATAGTTTCGAACTTAACCGTCTTTAAATCAAATTGTCTTCTTACGCACTTCCATGAATTATAATAATATTTGGTGAAGAAGAGTGCATAACAACAATAACCTATACATAATGCGTGACGTGTGAATTATTGGCTAAGTAAACAAAACAATAACCTTTGGCGCAGGAGCTATAATTTAATTGTAAATAACATCAAGGATAATAAAATTTTGCTTAAAACTTATCACCATTCTTCAGTAGTGCATATCTGAAACTATCCCAGTAGTTATTAAAGATCAACACCAAGATCAACCCACTAAGATCAAAAGATTAAAACAGTTAAAACAGATAAAACACACAGTCACCATCGAAGCATCAATCTCAGACAGATGCGAGTTGAGCTTGAAGTCTTGTAGACTATTATATTAAAAAAATACGTGCAATCAAGTGTACTTAAAAAATCATAGTTTCAACATATCTGGACTCTAATCCGTTTCCCAAAAATCATATATTTTACTAATTTAAATTTTTCCACTAATATACGGGGTTTGTGATTTTAGCTTGGGCCTTTTTAAACTAACTAAATGTTAACATTGGATATATATATAATTTGTGAGGTAGTTATTTATTAATATAGTTCATAATTAAAACTGTAGTTGACCAATTATACACTAATAAAAGAAGTATTATACAGATATAACGTCCTGGTACTGTGTATTTTGCTGTCTGTTTATTTACCAGAGATAGGAATATGGCCAGTGTGAAATAGAAAAAGTGTAATATGTATCATTCCGCCCACTGCACTTTGTAATTGCAGGATAGGTTTCTGATCTTGTATAAACGATCAGTGCTTTATTACTGAATATTTAATTCATCTTCATCAAGTGGAAAATCAAAACAAGCTCTTGAATTTGTATCTTGTACACATGAGCGAATTATAGAACTGTATCTCATAGTTGACTGCATTGATTACTGAGTCGCTTTGCATTGCATTCAGACAAATGTTAAACTCACAAACAAGTTTAGCATATTTATATTGCAGTTAACCTTGCAAACAAAGCGATTAGAGTAAACGAAAATTTGACATTGTATTGTTACGACTAATATTGAAACACCATAGTGACTGCTATACTATATATAATTCCAACAACTACATAGATACTTACTTGTTGTACTTACTTCATATTATTATGAACCTAAACATATACGTAATTATTTGCATAATCGAAATACATCTATTTTGTATTGAATTATCTAAAAATATGCACCAAAATTGTTGTTAAGTTGTAACTTATGTCATATGTGTGACTTGTCAATATAAAGTCAAATGTATACGGTCAACGTAAATTCGGCAGAAATTATTAAAGATGAAATGTAAATTTACTTAGTTTGAAATGTATACTCTGTGAGAATATCAAGTTTGTGGGTATGAGTTTATTAATGATCACCTGGTAATTTTAAATATTAAATAGTTCTATCTTATTATAAAAATGTTACTTTTATTGATTGCAAGGATAAAAGGTAAAACGTTACTATATGCGGCCATAAATATTTATCGTCTAAATATACGATATCTAAGAATTAGTCCCGATAAGAAATAAACATTTTAGTGAAGTAGTTTCAGCTTACAAGATAACCCACATTTTGAATGTGGATTATTATATTAATTATGGTCAGTAGAAAAACAATATTGTTACTAAATTGACCTACTGAGATAACCAGTATTAATATTAATTCAGTATTATTGTGCGATATTACCAAAGACCAAGTTTCATAAACAAACAGACATAAGTGCACCTGGGGCCTTCGCAAATATATTTAACCATTACAAAGGTTATGGTTTCCAAGTTTAACACTATAAGATTTTTATTCATATTTTTGGGACGCAATTTATTTTTGAAGGAACTTTTAAAATATATTTTTATTAATAGAAGAGCATTAAATCATTTAAAACACATAACTACTTAGTGATATGGTGATTCCCCATTCGAACTAATCTGTTTAAGGTAAATATTTTAATGTATTGGTCAACCTCTCTACACACAGCCTTTTAATCTTAGCAATAGAATATTACAAAAGGTAAGTATTAACAGTACCCGAAATGATGGCCACTGTTTTTCAGGTAAGTGACGTAAACTACCATTTACAATTTAATTTGGCACCAGACTTGAAGCCAATTCAAGAAGGTGGCAATCCTCTCACAGAAACGATGAGGTGGATCGTTGTCTCAGGCCTCTCGTGATCCTCTTCTCTGGAAAGCACTTGCTGAGTGAATAAGTATTCGAGAGTTCTTTCCAGCAAATCCTTTGCCATACATAATGTACATTTCGTTGCAACATTGGGTTTCTGTGATATTTGCAAGTGTATAACGAGAATAATTGCAAATCTTAGATTTGTGTATACTTACGATAATATAATAAATTGTGAACTATTCGCGTGGTAGGATGATAAATATTGAACAAAGTGGTGTTAATAAACTAATGTTAATAAACTATAAATATTTTTAGAATGTCTCAATATATAAATATTTTACTTATTAGCTTTGGTACTCTTTATATATATATATATATATATATATATATATATATATATATATATATAAAATTTGTATAAATGGCAATAGCCTTATTTAATTTCAATAAACATTGAATCGCAAAAAGTACTTGCTCCGCCGGGACTCGAACCCGGATCTCTCACTTGCCGGGTGAATGTGCTACCATTACACCACAGAGCCCTCACCTTTTACGATTCAATTATTTTATATTTGGCCGTATCTGTCACATATGCGTTTAAATAACCAAACTAACATATGATCAGAAGACCAAATACCTGTCAAATGACTTTTATTTACATTAAATTTGTATAAATAGCCTTATTTAATTTCAATAAACATTGAATCGCAAAAAGTACTTGCTCCGCCGAGACTCGAACCTATATATTATAATATATATATATTATACTATGTAAAATATTTATAAACATTAGTATATATAAATTAAAAAAATTATTGTCACTCATATAAAAGGGAAAAGGAAGTAAGGTGATAGCTTTTCTAAATTTCAATGTTTATGTCAAGTATTATTATCAAATGTAATATACACCATTGAATAAGAAATTAAAACCATAAAGACCTTGTACTTAAACGATCCCGTTTAAAGTATAGACATTAAAAGTTAGTTCGCAACGTAATAACAGTTACTGCAAACATTGAAGTGTTAGTTAAACATATTACGTATTCCTTATCGGAAATATTAGATGCACACAGGGATGCATTATATATTCACTGCTCACATAACTTTCGTAGGTTTTGCAAAAGTAATGGTAATGAACATTAGAACTTTGTTAAGAAACTGCCTTTCCATCATCAATAAATAAAAGTTGTGAGAACGTTTTTAAGAAACGTAAATATCTAGAGTTATTAGGCAGAATTGTCTTTTTATATTCATCAGTTACATTTAAAACTTAATAGGTTAATTTGGTTCAAACATTTTGTAAATACAATTCTCCAATAACTAAAATGTGTATTACAAGAAGGAAAATATTGTAGATATAATATCATCGTGCACTGTTTTAATTACTAACGGTGAGTTTAATTAAAAATGTAAAAACTAGTTGTATTTTTTAATGTAAACATATGCCATTTAAAACTGTAATATAATAAGTTCCTGTTACTAAAAAAATAATCATTTAAATTCATTATTTTTAAGAAAAATACAAGGATGAAATGTGGCGTAAAAGTCTTTTTGTATTTATATTTCTTGGTCATTTTAACAAATATTCCCATACAATAGTTTTGTAGTTTAACGTTTTTCTACGCTAATACACTTTTATAGGTTTAGGAAGATTGCATTTTTAGATACTTTAGTCAATTTCGCCAGTGAAAAGATAGAGATATTGTTCGTCATTAAAAAAGTTTACTAACTGCTTAGAATATGCTATGGAACGAATCAAGTTTTGTTTTCCCTTAGATTCTGATCCTGATTTGATTAATTTAGTTTTTGATGTTTGTCATTCAACCTTGATTCTTAAAGGATTTAGAATGGGTACATTTTAACGACATTACTTAGTATTGGAAGGTCAAATAATTTTGTTTTTTTTAAGTGATACTTTTTGTGGCAGAGATGGACGACGTACCTTGTAAAGAGTTATAATTTGGTAGCATTACAAAAGTGCTGCTATATATGGATATCTACGTCTTTATATGTATATATCCCAAAATATGTAGGCATTGTTTGTTAGCCTCTCGATAAATATCTACATACCAATCCTATAGGAGTATAAACAAATTATAACTAAATTTTTAACTAGTATTTTTTTTATTTCTCCAAAAGTGTGTAACTTTCTCAGTAGTATAGTTATACGTGTCCTGACTAACTCTTAAAACTTTGATACCTAACTAAAGTTCCATAATAATAAGAGGCAATGCGGACCAACCCAATGGTATCAAATACTAATTCAAAATATTGAATAAATAGTCCACAGGGTGAACTATTTATTACAACTTCGCTTTAGAGTCTGAGTTCAAAATCAATTTTTTAGTGTTTTTTAATAGTTAACTATAATTTGCAAAATGTTAAAATCTAGGAAATGCTTCTCATAGCTAAATAGTAGTATGTTTTTTCTTTGACATACTTTTCATTGAGGTCAATCTCGTATTGTTCACTCAATTCAGACTGAATGGAGCTGCCGCATTATCTCAGCTCTATTTTCATTGGCTCTTGATCAAGTTTTAATCAATAGGAACGTATTGAGTAACTTGGCTTCAAGTACCGCAATTCTTTCGATCACCAACTCGGATTATAGGTCAGAAGATCTCTTTATTTGCTTACACTTAGTTTAAATATATAAATTGACTTGTATATAAAAACTAATTTCTTTATAAATAATTTCACTTGTATATAGGCACTCTCATATACAGGGTGCACATTAAGTCTTGATACGCCTGGATATATTCTCAACGGATTGTTATCGATGTAAACCTTCACCATAGCTATAAAAATTCTTTTTTGAAATACAAAAGAGGAAAAAAGGGGGCCAATTTAAATTTTCAAATCGCAACCCCTGTCTTATGACATGTAATTTGAAAGGTAAATTCAAAAGAAATACAATGACATGAACAACAAATCTCTACAGCGATCCTAGCAAAAGTTATGGCCAAACAACCCGTTACATCTAAGGGTGTAAATAAAGTCCTCATACGCCTGGATACATTCCAAACGAATTGATTTAGGTATCAATATACAACCTTCCCCAGACTTATTAAATTACTTTTTTGGATGTTTTTAGGGTTACGCAAATGGTACCCTCATTACATCATTGTGTTTCTTTTGCATAGACCTTTAAAATAGCATTTCACAAGATAGGGGTATTTGAAATTTTAAATTTACTGCCTACTACCCGCGTTTGAAAAGGAGGTGAAACTTTAACACATATGAGACAGAAACGGTCAAATACCAAATAGTTTACGCACATAAAATAAGGGGTCTGTGATGTAGCGGTAGTATGGTTGCTAAACCAAACCGGACAGTTGTGGACAATTCCCCTTTTAATAGTTGGTATACTGCCCTATAATGCGCTCTTTAATTAGCTCGTCTTAAAGCAAACCTCTAACATCTTCACCTAGAGTTATTCTTGTTATGGAAGTAATAACCTACGATCACCATGCGGAAAATAAAAAAGACATACCTAGACAGATGAGGCTAATGAGTACTTTTAGAAAAATATGGACAAAATTAGACAACAATTAATTGTCAGATAGAATAATATTGGAAAAATATTGAACGAAAAAACATTACTCAGTTATTAAAAAACTGTATTACAACAATAGAAAAATTACTAAAAAATCTGAAATTTTCCTATTTTGCTGAAAGCATAAATAAACCTTGCCTCATGCGTGTTTTATTATGAACATAAAATTTGCATTGCACTATCCAAACAACCACAAGTCTCCACATCCCTTTATAACTATCTAGTAAGACTTCATGTGTGTTGCTTTAAAAAAATGTATTTGTTAAAATATCCACTTCATTCAGACGTCTACGAATAAAACAAGATCACAACAAAACAAGAGAGGCAGTGAATATGTGTGAGGAAGGCCAAGTTGGCACCATTATGATGTAACTCCCCCCCCATCCACATTGTGCTTAAAATACGCTCAGCTGACAACCTGACAGTTTGTTGTTAGGACTCTATTGTGTAGCCCTTTACTGCACATCTGTGTCTATAAAGCATGGTCTCCGGTCCTTAAACCTTTAGGATAAGTTAATTGATGTCTTAATACCGAACAAACTTAGTGATAAACGCTTTTCGCTAAATTCGAGATCTAAATATCGAGATATTTAAAAAAAATATTTAAATTGGTAACATTTTGCTAGGTTATTAATTAAAAATGGGCTATAAAATACAATGTACTTCAGATAAAAGATGGTAGACAATTGACGCTGCACATATACCTAATAGTGTAGAGACTTGTCTGCATAGCCTCTAGATATATTGTTTCTATAAACGACGATAGTTTTATTTAATTTCAATAAAGATTGAATCAGAAAAAGAACTTGCTCCACCGGGACTCACACACGGGTCCCTCACTTGCAGGGCGAGCATGCTACCGCTACACCACATAGCCCTTATTTTATATGAATAAATTATTTGGTATTTGACCTTTACTGTTTCATATGTGTTAAAATTTCACCTCACTTTTCAAAGTGGGTTAGTAGGCAGTAACTTTAAAATTTCAAATACCCCTATCTTGTGACATGTCATTTTAAAGGTCTATGCAATAGAAACACAATGATGTATGAGGGTACCATTTGTGTAACCCTAAAAACATCCAAAAAAGTAATTTAATAAGTCTGTTGAAGGTTGTATATTGATATCTCAATTCGTTTGGAATGTATCCAGGCGTAGGAGGACTTTATTTACACCCTTAGATGTAACGGGTTGTTTGGCCATAACGTTTGCTAGGATCGCCGTAGAGATTTGTTTTTCATGTAATTGTATTTCTTTTGAATTTAACTTTAAAATTACATGCCACATGATAAGGGTTGCAATATGAAAATTTACAGTGCCCCCCTTTTCCTCTCTTTTGAAAAAGAGGGCGGATATTTCAAAAAAGTATTTTTAAAGCTATAGTGAAGATTTTACATCGATAACTCAATCCGTTGGGAATACTCGTATATCCAGGCATATCAAGACTTAATTTGCCCCCTGTATATGAGAGTGCCTACATACAAGTGAAATTGTTTATGAAAAAGTTAGTTTCTAAATACATGTCAATTTATATTTTTAAACTAAGTGTGAGCAAATAAAGAGATCTTCTGACCTATAATCCGAGTTGGCAATCGAAAGAATTGCGGTACTTGAAGCCAAGTTACTCAATACGTTCCTATTGATTAAAACTTGATCAAGAGCCAATGAAAATAGAGCTGAGATAGTGTGGTAGCTCCATTCAGTTTGAATTGAGTGAACAAGACGAGGTTGACCTCAATGAAAAGTATGTACAAGAGAAAACATTATACTATTTAGTTACATGAGAAGTATTTCCTAGATTTTAACAATTTTGCTAATTATAGTTAACCATAAAAAACTTCAAAATTAATTTTTAACTAAGACTCCAAAGCGAAATTTCAATGAATAGTTCACCCAGTTACTATTTATTCAATATTTTGAATTAGTAGTTGATACCATTGGGCTAGTCCGCATTTCCTATTATTATTATCATATTACTACTTATCTTGTTGTTATACGTCACATACATACAATATCTTTATACAATATACATCTTTATCTAATATACATACATACAATATATATATATATATATATATATATATATATATATATATATATAAAACATTTTGTTCTAACATTAGAACAGGATATTTATAATAAATATTTTACTAAGATTACTTTCCAACAACAAATGCTTGTATAATAAAGCAGATGTTTTGTACACGGTATTGAACTCTTTCCACATACAAACTAACTAATGCGGAAATTCTACGAGTTATGATATGCTTTGACATTCCATTTAGGAAACAGACTTTATAATAATGGAAAACAGAAACTGGGTTTAGTCAGCAACCCAATTGGCCAACTTGGATTAGATGTCAGGTATGAGGTTGCAGCAGATATCAGCTGAGTTAGGAACTTGTGTCAATGGCTATTTATCTTAGGTGTATCCTCCATTCTAGTACGTCTTCAGCAAACTAATTAAGTATACTACATCCTTAACCCATAGGTAAACTTGGATTGAAAGTCAGGTGATGAAGTTGTAGATATATCAAATTAGTTAAGAAACTTGTGTTACGTCCTACTTACTGCAGTCCTCAATTTTTAATACGTAATTAACCTAGACCTTGCAGATTGAGTATACTAGACAACTACCTAATTGGCCAACTTGGATTGGATGTCAGGAGATGAAGTTGCAGGAGATATCAACTCAGTTAGGAAACTTGTGGCACTTGCTACTTACTGGTGTATCCTCAAATCTGGTATGTCTTCAGCAAAGAATCAGGTATACTAGATAACTAATCAATTGGCCAACTTGGATTTGATATCACTTGTATCCTCAAATCTGGTATGTCTTCAACAAAGAATCAGGTATACTAGGAGATGAAGTTACAGAGGTATCAACTCAGTTAGGAAACTTGTGGCACTTGCTACTTAGGTGTATCCTCAAATCTGGTATGTCTTCAACAAAGAATCAGGTATACTAGATAACTAATCAATTGGCCAACTTGGATTTGATATCACGAGATGAAGTTACTATCAACTCAGTTAGGAAACTTGTGGCACTTGCTACTTACTGGTGTATCCTCAAATCTGGTATGTCTTCAGCAAAGAATCAGGTATACTAGATAACTAATCAATTGGCCAACTTGGATTTGATATCACGAGATGAAGTGGGTATCAACTCAGTTAGGAAACTTGTGGCACTTGCTACAATCTGGTATGTCTTCAGCAAAGAATCAGGTATACTAGATAACTAATCAATTGGCCAACTTGGATTTGATATCACGAGATGAAGTTGCAGGAGGTATCAACTCAGTTAGGAAACTTGTGGCACTTGCTACTTACTGGTGTATCCTCAAATCTGGTATGTCTTCAGCAAAGAATCAGGTATACTAGATAACTAATCAATTGGCCAACTTGGATTTGATATCACGACATGAAGTTGCAGGAGGTATCAACTCAGTTAGGAAACTTGTGGCACTTGCTACTTACTGGTGTATCCTCAAATCTGGTATGTCTTCAGCAAAGAATCAGGTATACTAGATAACTAATCAATTGGCCAACTTGGATTTGATATCACGAGATGAAGTTGCAGGAGGTATCAACTCAGTTAGGAAACTTGTGGCACTTGCTACTTACTGGTGTATCCTCAAATCTGGTATGTCTTCAGCAAAGAATCAGGTATACTAGATAACTAATCAATTGGCCAACTTGGATTTGATATCACGAGATGAAGTTGCAGGAGACACCAACTCAGTTAGGAAACTTGTGGCACTTGCTACTTACTGGTGTATCCTCAAATCTGGTATGTCTTCAGCAAAGTAATCAGGTATACTAGATAACTAATCAATTCGCCAACTTGGATTGGATGTTAGGAGATGAAGTTGTAGGAAATGTCAACTCAGTTAGAAAACTTACTAATGCAACTTACTAATTATGTTGTTTCTTAAAATATTGAGTATATTAGATAGTTTTTCTGAGGTTTTGAGTTTTTGGATGATGTTATGCTCAAACGCGTTTATCGCACTATCTCATGCTTTGCTCAAGTTTGTTTGACAGTATGTGAAAATATCTTACCTAATGCGGGATCCGATTCTAAGCCCAAGGGAGAAGAAAGTAAGACACAAGACTTACGCTATGGACCATTCTGTTATATATGTATCACTCCTATTACTATAATCAAGTATGTAATTTAGTATAAAAAAATTAAATAATGTTTGCTTTTATGGCTTGGGAGTAACTTGAAATGGAAGTTTTTAAAGCCTAAGCTCATGGGTAAGATATAAATTTTTATGATGAGTTAAAATATGTCATGTTATTTTGTCATATTTTGAGAAATAAATCAGATACTGTTAAATCATTATTTTTATTTCTTGAAAAATCGTATTATAGAAAACTGTTGAGAATAAAAAACACCATTTGGCGACTGTCCTGGTTATTGAAAAAGCAATTATAGAGGGTTTTGTCTAAGTTTTCATGTTATTTTTGAAGATTATTTGCTTTTTCAAATTGAAGGAAAACGTTGCGCTAAACATTATGTACCTCTACCCTCATTACACACCCTCCATGTACCATAATAGTGTTTAATCAATACTTCCCCTAATTCATTTTTCGAAGACTAAAAAAGTATAAACAACGAAAAATTAATTTGTTATTTTGTATTTATATTGAAAACCTTTCAAAATAGCATTCAAAAAGGAGTGTGTAGCCAACTACATGTGGGGACGGCTTGCTTTGCTATCATTAAGAATTGCCTTCTCTTGGTTCAGAAGGTTTGTGTACGGGCACATGCGGCACTATTAACCTTAAATTATTTATCAAAATCCAGCCCTATAGTATAAACAATATATTATACACTTTCTCGCATGTTTAATCGTAATCAGTTCATCATGTACATGCGACGCAGTATGATTTCGTCAATGTATTCCATACACGCCGGAGAAATGCTTTGCATGTTTTATCTATGTATATATTTACTAAAATAAGACTCTAGACAACAAAAAATATGCAAAAATGAACAAATGTCAGAGGTGACGGTGCTGTAATGTTAGGTTAGGTTGGCAGACCTGTGTTCTAAACTTGTCTCAGCTGATCCAACTCTTGTGACATCAAGATACTGTGTATTGTTGGCTGACAGATTGTATCTTCTTACTTTGTAAATCTGGTGGCGGGAGCCAGCCGGGTTCAATGTTTTATTGAGTATACGATTTGTCAGCGGATAGGAACTTTCTATTTATAGTTACTACAAACTTTCAGCGTTAAAAATACAAATTACATAAGTTTGTTTATTACAAAATGATTTTGAGATATTAATACTGCAACGATTATTTATTGCAACAATGCATTTGGTTTTATTTGAGTTTTTGGATGATGTTACGCTCAAACCCGTTCTAACATATTCTAACACTAAGAACACATTCTTTGAAAATTATTTGTATAAAAAGTTTAGTAAATTTCAATACCCTATATTAGGAAATTAAATTTCCTTGCAATTACTAAGCTAAGGCGTTGCCAAGGAGGGGGGAAAATCGTCCCGTTTAGGACGAATCTATTTTTGTTATTTTATATATCGTTGCCGTTCGTGCAAAATGTCTTATGTTAAAATTTCCATTTTTTTTTTATTGCATCATATGTTTTGACTTCACTATCCGGAACTTGTGTCAAAATGTCATATGTTTTTGACCAATAGAAAAAGAGCTGTAGCAAAAATGCAAAATGCCATATGTTTTCATGTCAAGCCACCTGTTCCTGCAAATTGTCTCATGTTGTCATTGGATTGTTGATTGATTGGCAACTCAGCTCTAACATAATAATAGGTAAGTGAAATAAAGTATAATTTCTTATTTTTACTCAGCTGCTGTTTGTTAAAAGTTCTGGTTTGTTTTTAGGCATATATATTAATGTTTTTACTGTAAATTATAACAATAATGCTCGATTTTGACATCTAAAAGTAATTTGTCAGTGAAAGTGAGGTTATGGTTGTTGAATATTTTTGCAACAAAAACAAATTTTAGTTTGATTTGGTTTGAAAAAGGATTCTTTATAGGATTCTAATGTTGCCAATGTGTTGGGGCGTTATTATATTTACTTACAAACTTATGTAAATTGTTTTATTAAGTGTTTAATGTTATTACTGCAAAATGTCGTAAGTTTTTCTTTGTCAAAAGGCTTGTTTCAATTCATACTTAAGGGACTTTTTGAATCAAATGATTATGTAGTTCTAAAATCTTAATTTAAAACTACTTAATGTTGTATTATATTACAGTTTACATCTAACATACTATTTAAGTATATTGGGCTTATTTATCCTAGGCCTAAGCCTAATTAAATTTATTTTAGGCCTACAGTTTTGTAAACTGTACTTGAATTTATTAAACGTTTAATAAGGAATTATAAAATTATATTACCTTTGTTGGGTTTGATTGTTGCAGGATTTATGTTTATTAGATTAGTTTATCAAAAGTTTTAGGCGCTAATCAAGACTTTATATCTAACTGAAACTTAGATACTGTAAAGTACATTACGATAATATATATGAGGCAAAACTTTAGAGAGTAATGAATTCACAACGCTATTGAGACCTAAAGTTAGGCCTATTATAGATAACTGGTCGCGGTGTTGGCATATCCTGACATAACGGTATCGTATAAAATCAAAGTATCAGTAAAATTGAATATTTCTGAATGTTTCACTATGCTTATCATTTTGTAACCAACTATATTTTGGCTATACCTAAAATACTGTTTTAATGTTAATATATTTATTTTTCGGCTATTAGATAATAATTTATCCCTAGTTTACATTTTTTCTCAGTAAAATTAATTAGTATTTTACTACGGTAATTAGGCTACATCTGTTGTATTCTTTCAGATTATCAATTATGGCTCTCAGAGGCAGGCGCTTAGTTGAACTGGCGTTGGCAGAAAATGAGGTCTCACCAGAGGTTCGACAATCCATGGACCGTGAGTTTGGTATTGTGAACATCGACAACAACAGTACAACAAACCTTAACCCTAGTGCCCCAATGATGTAAATGATGTAAGTAACAGCTACCTTGTAATTTGTGGAAATCAAAGAATGAAGGGAAGGAATGGGCATTTGTGGTGCAACAAACCTGCCACACAAAACACACAAACTAGAGCAGCGGCACGAAACGTTGTTCACATCAGACAAGGTCCTAAAAATATCGCCAAAGATAAGTCTGAAGCATCAGCGATATTTCAGTTATTTTTTACACAAGAAATTAGAAATATTACTATGGAACATACCAACTCCTGTATATCGAGAAAGCAAGAAAATTACAAAGAAAAATCTAAGACAGTAATCCGCCTCTGACTATGGAGGAATTTAATGCTTTTTTGGGTATTTTAATTTTAACTGCGTGCCAGAAAGACAACCATATGCCTACAAAGGTTTTGTTTTTGACTCAGAGTACTGCGGTGATAGGTACAAGGCTACGATGAGCCGTAGTCGTTTTGATTTTCTCTTAGAGTCACTCCGATTTGATGTTCGTGAAACTAGAGATGAAAGAAAAAAACGGACCGATTTGCCCCGATTAGAGAGATATGGGATTTGTTTATATCATCCTGTAGAGATAACTAAAAGCCAGGCACCTATGTGACCATAGACGAACAACTTCTTGCATTTAGGGGAAGAAGTATGTTTCGCATGTACATTCCTAATAAACCCTCTAAATATGGATTAAAGATTGTAATGATGTGCGACTCTGGCACAAAATATATGGTAGATGCTATGCCTTACTTGGGTAAAGGGACAACTCCTCGTAATATTCCACAAACTATGTACTTTGTGAAAGAACTGACAAGAACCATCTACGGATCCAATCGAAATGTTACGATGGATAATTGGTTTACAACTTTTCCACTAGCCTCAGATCTCCTAGCACCACCAATAAATCTCACTTTGGTGGGAACTGTTCGGAGATGTAAACCAGAAATCCCGCCTGAAATGAAAGACCATGGAACCCGGAAAGTTGGAAGCTCAATGTTCTGTTTTGATGGACATAAGACCATGGTATCTTTTAAGGCTAAGAAGAAGAAGGTGGTTTTATTACTTTCAACTTGCCATGATCAGCCAATGATAAATCCACTCAGTAAACAAGCCTGAAATTATAGAATGCTACAACTCCACAAAAGGAGCCGTGGACACTCTCGATCAAATGTGTGGTCAAATGTCTTGTAGCAGGAAGACAAAGAGGTGGCCCTTGTGTATATTCTATGGAATGATAAACATCATGATCGTAAATTCCTACGTCATTTACGTTCACAACAAAACTTCTAAGGGAGAAAAAACCTCTTTCTAGACGTGACTTCGCCAAGGAACTGCACAATGAGCTCGTCAAAACCATGGTTGGAGCGCCGCCTGCAATACCAGTTTTTGGCCCACCCTTTGCGGCAGTCAATAGCAGCCATCCTACGTTGTGAGGCTCCAGTAGATCAACGAGACCATCCACCAGTACAACAAGAAGCTCGGGGAAGGAAAATTTGCGGATTTTGCCCATCAAAGAAGCGAAGAATGACAAAGTACTTTTGTGACGATGCTCCAAGGCAATGTGCGGGGAGCACCAGGGGCAATGGTGTTTTGAGTGTGTTAAAAAGAAGTAGCATTCCATAAACTAAGTTTTATGATCTCTTTTCTTGTTAGATGTATGTTTGTGAAATAAATATACCATATTTTCAAAATTATTTTGTGTTTTTATTTGAATAAACTAATAGTAGTCCCACAGACGAAGCGTTAGGAATAACGCAATTTAAAACAGCGTTGGGACTCTAGGGTTAATGAGCATATTTATTTTGTAAGTCCTAAGCCTACTACCAATATTGAAAATAAACACACTTCAAATACAGTAAAACAAAACTCTGCCAAATTGTAAACTACAAAGAATTGTCAGATAGTGACAGTCCTTTATTTTCGGATTTCAGATGAGTACAAACTACGCTTCCAGTAGTGACTTTGGTGAGGTTTCTAGCAGTGATGAGGAACCAAAAAAGAAAAGAAGATCGAAGAAAATTAATAAAGTAAGTCTGCTGAAACACGTAGCAGTTCAGAAAGTAACAAACTATGAAAAACAACAGCAAATCGGACAAGAACCAGAAAGCAGCACAGAAAAAGAAACAGTAGTTTTTTAACAAATATTAACAGGCGATACCCAACTGAATACTAATAAAGATAGTGTAGTTGAAAACAGAGAAGGAGAAGAAAATAGAAATGAAGCTCGAGGGCAAGAAATAAGAGGGATAAAACAGAAACGTAAAAGAAGTCGGGAAAGGTTTTATCTAATCCACAGCAATGGCAAAGACAAGTCAACAAAGAAAAGAGGATGCGGGGAGAAAGTTACAAGGGCTTAAAACAAATAATGGAAATTTTACATTGAGTGTTGACAAGGAAGGTAGGAAAATGAAATGTCGCTGTACGTGTAAGTGGAGTAGTAAGAATACCAACTCTTTGTCATGTTCAAGTCTGCAGGAGGAAGACAGAGAGAAAAACTTTAAATATTTTTGGAAAGTTTTAAATGATTGGTCTGGGTAGGAAAAGCCTATATCTCCTCTTTGATAGAAAGAAAGAAAATTACTAAAAGACGTAAAACATCTATTCTGACTGACTCAACTTAAAAGAAATGTAACATACACATATCATCTAATCAAAGACAACATGCGTATTAATGTTTGCAAGAAAATGTTTTTACACACATTGGATGTGGGTGAAAGAAGTGTTCAGTCATGGCTTCGTGAACTGTCACATAATAATACTGAGTTAGAGGAATACAATTTTGAACCATTAAATGTTAATAATCCTGTCATTCCTGTTGCAAAATCTAAGAAGAAGCGAGGTTCAGAGGATGTTAAGTCTCGCTCGGTAGAAGAGTTCTTCCATAGTCTCCCAAAGATGGAGTCCCACTACTGCAGGGCCTCAAGCCAAAAACTTTACCTTGAACCAGTATGGGGAAAGTAAAGTAGCGCTCTTCAAGGAATACAAGCAAAATTTTTGCGTTGACACAGTAGAAGTGCTAGTTGGTCAGTATTTTCTAGGGTTATGTATAAGCTTAACATTGATCTCTACCAACCCAAAAAAGACCAATGTGAAACATGCATTAAGCATAAACTAGGAACTGTGTCTGATGAAGAATTTCAAAATACATCAAAATAAAAAAGAGAAATCCAGGGCAGAAAAGGAGAAAAGATAAGGAAAGAGCATTAAGTAACGAATCATTGGGCGTTTACACAGTTGATGTTCAAGCCGTTCTTTTATTACCTAACATAATGAGTTCTTCTGCATACTACAAAACTAAACTAAAACTGCATAATTATACAATTTATAATATGAAAAATGCAGAAGTAAATTGTTTTTTGTGGCATGAGGCCAATGGTAGCTTAGAAAGTGATGTGTTTGCTTCCATTCTGTACAAATTCTTACAAAAAGATGTGTGCAAAAAACCTTTCTGAAATCATAATTTGGTCAGATGGGTGCGGGTATCAGAATAGGTGCGAGAAAGGTCTCAAATGCAATACTTCACCTTTCAAATGTTGATAAAGCAACAATATATCAAAATATACCTTGAAGTAGGACATACACAAATGGAGGTAGATTCGGTCCATAGTAAGATCGAGAAAAAAAATTAAAGGAAAGGAGTTTTTACGTGCCCTTTGACTAATGTCAGATCGATTCGAGAAGCAAGGAGCAAACCAACAGAGTTTAATGTTATATAGTACTGAAGTACACTGATTTTATTGACTTTTCAAATGGCTACTACACTAGTGTGCGGCCTGGCATGAAGAAAGGTGATCCCATAGTCTCTGATGTGTGTGCGTTTCGCTATTTCAAAGGCTGCATTTACTTCAAGCTCGATTTTGAAGACAATTGGCAAACCCTTCCAAGACGACCCAAAAACACATACTGCTTTTGAAAATTTTATGTAGTCTTTACAAGTTGCCAATAAAAATTACTACAAGAAAGTTTGAAGATTTGCAGTATTTAAAAAAAAGTTATTAATGAGGACTACCATAATTTTTTATGATACACTTCCCCACGAGTGTAACGATGACAAAAGCCAATGCTGCAGACATGTTTTACTTGTAAAATAGCAATGTTTTAACTTGCAATAATTTTTTAAAGTAAATGTTAATGCAGATCAAATTTGTAAATATGGCCAAAATACTAAACATTCTCAACGTGTCCTATTTCTATTTAATATTACGTTTGTTTGTGCATTTAAGTACTAATTCTAGGAGAGTAGTAAAGTATCGATAAAACTGTATTGTTCTTAAAAACTATGTATCTGTTTTCTTTTTTAAACCTTAATAATTCACAAAATAATGTCTATGTTTCAAAGCAAAATGGCCTTATGTTTCGTTTTAAGTCTGACTTAAGTCTACATTAAGTGAAAAATGTCCTATGTTTGTAATGCAAAATACGTTATGTTAGCCCGAATAAATTATTTTAACTGCAAAAAGTAGTATGTTCACTTAAACTTAAGAAAAATGGTTATATTACATTTATATATATTTGAGCTTAACCAATATCATTTTAAACATACATTTATTTATTACAAACCACATAGTTATATTACGTTAAAAGTTATCATGTTTTCTTTTGTTTCCTGAAAAAGTACACTTTTTTACATAACAACATTTTGCATGATGAACGGCAACGATATGTTAAAAGTAATATAACATAGTTCATTTTAACCTTTTTGTAAATTTAAGATTTCATGGGTGTTAATGTAAATAACTTTTAGAGCTTTGTAAAATATATTACAGCAAATTGAATTAATTAAATAGCAAAACAATAAATAAATATAAAAGGTACTATTACACAATAAGGCTCAAACAAATTATATAAAAACAATATTTTACTCAGTTTCAGTTACGGGAGAAGGACTATCAAAGACGTGGTGGACGTTAACTATGCAGTTTCTATCATCATAAAAATACACCGGCTACCCGATGCTTTATCCGTAT
Organism: Homalodisca vitripennis; assembly: GCF_021130785.1. Lineage (NCBI taxonomy): Eukaryota > Metazoa > Arthropoda > Insecta > Hemiptera > Cicadellidae > Homalodisca > Homalodisca vitripennis. The sequence goes on along the minus strand of NC_060211.1, from coordinate 124,865,063 downwards.
AAGAATATAATACTGTTGGCTACTTTAATAAACCTCTCGTTGATACAGGCAAATAATTAATCAGAGTAAATGCAATACAGATTTGAAGAAATTACGTGGAATTTAATCGTTATTAAGATATGAATAATAATTATAAATATTAACATTTTATACAAGCATATACTTCAAAATAACACAAGGGGAGTTCTTAGAACTCGCCTCACAGTGTTCAGTAGTGTGAATATCCAAGTATGATATAACAACAAACCCTGCATATTTAAGTTTTCCTTCAGGTGTCGTAATCGTATAAGATGAAAGTTTCAGAAAGGTTTATCACCCGGTGATCTTCCATCTTCGATATCCAGTTAGATGTTACCTGGAGGTTTCTCAAAAAGTTATCTAGAAAGGACGACTTGTTGAAAGTATATTACCGCTAAGCAAACCATCGAAGGAAAGCTCCACACTCGTGGTTGCTACGCTTGGTTGAACCATTATACATAATTTAATTATATATTGCTAAATTAAACTTTTTAATGTGTCTGTAAGAATATATAATGGCTGTTTAAAAATGGTCGTCTCGCCTTTGAAAGAAAGATTTTCTATTTAGAACATTTTAAAATTAATATTTGCAGAGTTTTCTATTGAAGAGTGTAAGAGAGTGTTCTTAAACAAACATGGGCGAAAAGATGGAATATATAAGAATCGATAGCTCTCATTCATCATAAAAAAGTACGAGGCAATTATCTAGTAGTACCGAATTAGGAAACGAAAATAATATGAAAACGTATATAAAAAGCTTACTTTAATTTCCTTAATACCATAAATATTGGCAAAGGTTGAAAGCATAGATATCCCAAACACTATAATATTGAGAACCACATTATAATACATAATTAATTATTTGTGTTAGTATGTATACGTAAAGCAGTTAAGCAAGTTAGGTTAAATTAAAAAATCTTATTTAGTCAGTAAAACAACAAATGATAACGCAATAGACTGTTATAAGGAACCAGTGAAGATACAATATTAAAGTTATTATTGGTGATAGAAGACAAGAGTCATTACTGATTGAGTAACTTCCTCACTGAGAGCAGTTTGTTGTTTTATACAATGTTAAAGTTATTACTGGTGATAGAATACAAGGGTCATTACTGATTGAGTAACTTCCGCACTCAGAGCAGTTTGTTGTTTTATACAATGTTAAAGTTATTACTGGTGATAGAATACAAGGGTCATTACTGATTGAGTAACTTCCGCACTCAGAGCAGTTTGGGTGTCTAACTTGGTTCCAGAACTCATCAATTTGTTGATCAGCAAGGCGGACGACATTGCTATAGGGTGCTCAGCCTTGTAAAAACAGTTAGTAACAGCCATCTCCTTGGATTTAACATTTGAAAAATGACATCCAATTGACAGAACAATTGAAATGACTTTTGAGTACGATCTTTGCTAGGTTGAGTAAAATTATATAACTGTAAAGGACCAACTTTCGTATTATTCAATTATTTAGTTTCTTCTTTAAATGTATGTAAAGTCACATAAATTTAAAATCTCAAATTTATACAGTTCAGCCATTTTATTTGGTCGGGAATGATTATTTAATTGTTTATATCAAGAACATCCAGATGGAGAAAAATCAAAACTAGTCTCTTATTATCACCTCACATTTTGTTGTAAAATTTCATTTCAGACAACAATGTGTTTACAACTGCAATAAAACAGGTTTTTATCAACGTAAAATATACAATAAACAAGGAAACAAATAGCAATTGAAAACGCCTTGTTAAACAAAGATATTTTTAAATTCAAGTCATCTTCTTTTTTTACTAGTTCTTTTATGACTGAATTGGATAAAATAAATCCTTGATTTTATTTGATACAATTCATTGGTCCATTATCTCTATACTTGTTTGACAAGGTCAAATAACACATTACCGATTGTATTAATTGGTGACTCTCTTTAAAACACATGAGGCTTATCTCATATTTAGGTCCAGGTTATTTAGTATGATCAGTTAGGAAGTAATATGTACCGTTGTCAAGCTCTGACATGTGTCATACACTCAAGCAAAGCGACACCGAACTACATCAATATTACACTACATGTCTCCTACTGTCTGGTACCTGTGGTCCTTGCACGCATTAACTGCCTGATTGACTCAGTAAATATTTATGTCTCCATTACTCCATTATTTTCTGTACTGAAAACTTTGTGAGAAAATTATTTAATTATTATGTTCAATATATTATAAATAGAATCTCGGAAAATAAAGCACCAAGTAATACCATGCACTCGTGAACCCCACAATCTCAAAAGTGAGTTACGTAAGAAATATTGTTCAGTATCAAGATGGTGCCATTGGTGGTGACCTGTGTTAAATGGAATTCACAAATATTGGAAAAGATTAAACATAATTGGGCTGCGTATAAAATAAAATAGTCTACACTATAACACATTTTTTTAATCATACAAAACAAATTTACTTCAAATTAAGATATGCTGAGAACGGTAAATTATATTCATATCATATCAGAAAAATGACGACATACTCAACCTAATCGCTAGATTAATGTGTAAACGACTTTAGCTGTCGGCGCCAAGTGCCAAGTCTACTGCTAAACCTACCGGTTGTTCACAATACAAAACTGGGAGTGACAATGGGAGAGCAGCTGTTTGGCCACAACATCCTACCAAGTGTTGCCAACTGTGCCATTACAGTGCTCCAACTAGGCGCCAACGCTGGCTATAATCCGTCTACAACCCCTTCGTTGTACTTTTAATGGAGAATCTGTAGTTTTTTTTTCTAAAACTAAAATAAACATTCTTTGTCATTTATTAATTTGCTAAGTGATAGATAAGATTACGGATATTGTTTCGTTAGATTAATATTATAACTATTTTTCTATTAGAGTGGAAGTAGGTAGTAGTTGTGTAGTTGATAAATATAGTGATTTCAAATGTTTTATTTTAAATGTTATGAATAAATTATGCTTTGATGATTTAGTGGCAGGAACTACAACAATTCATGAAGTAATAAATAAGGAAATTGTCAAAATATTTTGAAAATATACACTGCATAAAATGTATACAGGGGAGTTTTACGAATTTCAAACAAAATATTACATTTTTGTTTTTTGTAATACACTGGTATAGTTATTGTAAGTGTATTTTTTCTGTTATAATTTTACATAAAAACGAATAGTTAAAATCATGTTGTGAATTATATCTCTTTGCTAGCTAAATATTACTTGTAGTTCACAAGTAATAAAATCAACTCTATAGAGTAATAACGATAGCTTTCCACAGTTAAAGATGGAGGTTATTCCATAATTCCAGAAAGAAGTTAACTTTGTTATTAAATCGTACCAGGATAAATATCGCTAATATGCGAATCATAGCATACTCCTGATAAAACAAAAGGATTGAGAGCCACTAGTTGGTAGTCTGATGTAGTGTTCAATTACGTAGTTATGGTTAAAGGAATCACGAAGAATTCCAGGGCAATTAGCGATATTGTCAGTTTAATTAGTGTATTAATGATTTAAATGTTTGGTTCTATTTAAATGTGCTTACCAATATTTAATTACATTGCAGCCTAGTTTGTATCTATACGGTTGTATACAACTTCGTATTGCACAAGAGTTGGGGAAAGTACATTGAGAGTTCACAATAGTCTATGAGATTTATTCGCATATATGTTTGAACAAATAGTTAAAAAGCTATAAAAAAATGTCAAATTATCCTTTGCGTAAATGAAAAACGTAAAGAATAAACATTGTAAAATATTTCACTCTGAACGAATTATTATTTTTAAATTTTATCAAGTAAAATGCACGAATGTAAATATCTTTATGTAAATATTGCGCGAAAAAAGAAACCTTTCTTGAATAATTAAACTTTACTAAGATCAAAATAAAGTTGTTTGCATAATAGGTATAATGAAGGCACCAAATTATTACAAACTTTATAAAACAAAAGCTTAAAACTTTTTTAAACTCAGTAACGCTTTGGCCATCCTCTTTTAATAAGTTTCAAAACTTTAGCAATTGAAAGTCCTCAAATAAAGTTACCACCCTCGATAATTGTTTTTTGTTATTGCTTGAAAACACCTCAACTTCAAATATGAACGCGTTAATTATGAGTATATTTTTGTCTGCAAGTTTCAACTGAATATTTAGACGATTAAAAGTGTATTCTATCTTATTGCATATCATTTATAAAATTATTTATGTCATGCAATAATTATGGTCGCTCTTCTGACTAGGTTTATCTTCGCGATAAACTTGGTGTGGTTAGTTGGTACTTTCAGACTCGTTCTTTTACAGTCCTCTAGTAAATACAGCTGAGAAAATGTCTGCTGCACTGTGGGAGGTTTGGAGATTTGGTCATGGTTATAGTTTTAATAAAGTTCCTTTTATTATAAATATTACATCATCATCACATTTTTCTAAGTGTAACAGTACAAATGCTATTATTTATGCACTTGCTCAAACACTCATTACTCCCTGTCTACTACATCTTGAGAGACTAAAAGGATATGTTTATAATGTGTATAATGCAAAATAACAAATAACTGCATTATAATAGCTGAGGTTGATCAAATATTCTTGGCTTGGCCGCACATATGTCTTCTCATGTTCGTGGTATGTCAGTATTGTCGCGCCGTACCTGGCACAACTGGACGTAGGGTATGAATAAATAAATAAGAACGGTTAAATCACACAAAATGTATTTACTGAGTCATAAATGGCAGTAAGCAACTAAAACATTCAAACCAAAAGCAAAATAATCGCTGAATGAAACTCAAGATTCTAAAGTTTATAATATACTAATACAGTTTTCCAAACATGAAAACCTTTGAAATGAGAAGAGAAAATTTTAAATTAGGCGTGCTCGACAGTAAGTAGGGTCTGAGAGAAAGACTTGAGCTAATTTAGAAAAATATTTTAACTGAACTTGGACTTTTAATTTGAAAACATGATATGTTTGTGCAACAAGTGAATGACGGCTATTCGTCTACCATCTGGGAGGGTTCACTTACTTGTTCAAAGTGTGCTGTTCCATTAGGGACTCGCCAAGGAATGATCTAAAGTTATGTTCTTGGTGGGTCTTGGAGCCCTCCCCACTCATGCTATTTTCCTTGATGCTTATTGGTTACTTCGTATCTAAATTGTGCTAAATAGCCATAAATGGTGATCTAAAGAGTTGGATGGCTGGGATTGGTCCGCGGTTTTTAACTGGGTTATTGTTCTACTTTTAGCGTTATCTTCTACCCGCTTCCTTAAGGAAAACTACTGAGTTTTATTTCTCATGGGAACAAAGATTCGCTCTGGTTTAAAAATTATTTATAAAGAAATACGAGTATTACGTTGCTTTAGAAAAGATTTATAATTACGAGTATTATTTGGATTTGGAATAAATTATTTTGGATACTGGGCAACAGCACTACAGTATCATTCAGTTGAATTACCTGAAATATAATCAGTTGAAATTAATTTGAAAATTACGTCAGTTAACACTTATTGTCCTTGTTTTTGGACGTCACCAACCCGAACTGAAACACACTTAAATCGGAGAGCATATATAGGCTAGGCAGAGTCAGCAATCCATGCTCCCGTACACGACTCTATTTGATTTAATTTGGAAATGATTCTGAAAGCTTTCTTTTATGTTCCAAGTACTCTATAGAATTTTTATCTAGAACAGCCGTTCAACGATATTGGACCATAAATTAAATGTGGATATATTAGGCCACAATAGGCTGTCTTCAAAATATCCAAGCAATAGAATTTAGCAAAGGTGAGTTAAGAAAAAATGTTTGAGACAACCTATGAGCAGATACAATAAAATTGTTGTAATCGTTCCATGCCATCCCTAAATCAGGGTGCTTTCCAAGAAACTTTCTGGATCCTTCTTCTTCTATTATGGATTCATCGACCATCCAGAAATTGATCACTAGGTCTCAAGTTCAATTTGTTTTTAAATTAATTTTTGAAAAGAATGTTCAACGCATGCATTTAGTTCTTCAAAGTCTCTTATTTAAAAATATGCTTTCATTTTTAATCACATACAGAGAGTCGTATTGTCAGCATACTGAATCACTACACCTGTCCATTCTGGATTGATAAACTCAATCGATTGTCGTAGACAAGAAATAGGACTGGCCCAAGAATTAATTCCTGGTGGACTCCATTGTGTATTTTAACTTAGCCTGACAGGGTATTTGCGATCTGCACACACTGATTTCCATCATTTAGGTATGACGAAAGCCATTTGTGGGTATACCATTTCATATCTAACTTATAGAAATAATATTTTTTGCGTGGAGATATGATTTATGCAAATATATTTATGAAATGTATACTTCAATAAATTTTCTAGTCTTGCCGAAACAATTATGTGTGGATTAGCTTGAAAATAAAAATGCAAAAGGTTTTTAATGAAAATCTTTAAAAGACAGATATATAAATAACATTTTAATTTTTTAAACCTAAAGACTAACTAAGCTTTTTTTTAATTTTCTACTTGTAAAATATATTTGCTATATCCTAGTACTAAACCAACTTTTTCATTATTTATACTATTTTAAAGTGGTATTAACGTGGAAATAAATAAACCAAAATAAATAATAAGAAATAAAATTTACTCTGGATGCAACAAAAAAACAATTAGTTTAGAATGATATAATAATTGTCAGTATTTCAATGTGTTACATAAGTTTGAATTTTAAAATCAAGTTTCATTTTTTAATTTAATGCATATTATAATATTATTAATATGTTTATTTATCTAGTAATAGCCACAGAGTTATCAAGCACAATACGTATTAGGTGATAGTAATATAAAATGGTAGAAATCAGTCAAGCAACTATTCACGAATGTAAAAGGTAGTCAAAATGTTTTAAATTAAACGTTCTGTATACGGTAAAATTTCACCATTAAACAAGTAATTATTCATAGTAAGATGAATGAGCACTCAGGGTTGATTTGCATGATTCCATATGCAAGTTAGGTAACAGATTTTCCGCGGGAGTGAATAAACTTGGGAACTTGTGCTGTAGACGTAAGTAAAGTGGATGTGTTCTAACGCGACGATATCATGCAGGATATAAACCTTATCGGGAGTATAAAAGTGTTTATTAGTCTAGTCCCAAATGTTCCTTCATATTGAATCGTATACCTTAGCGTAACGTTTATGACAACAATGATACGCTATACAACAATAAATCTTGCTGTCTAAAGTGGTTTCCTCACATATAAAAAGCATATATTCGTGTGAAGACAATGAAAGAATGTGTGTATAATAATACCAATGCCCAGATTTTCACAAAAGAATGGACAATAGAGAGGTGTATTTAAAAATTTACAATTTGGATGTCTAATTGAATGCTATATTAACTTATGTTTACAATAAAAGTAAGCATATTATTACACATATAAATATGTAATTTGATTTGTGACCGTCAAAGCAAAAGAACATAATTACACATTTTGTTATGGTAGGAATGTTTACTAGCAATATCTCAGTACAATGACCGATGCTAATTTGTGGAATACAAGCTTTAATCAGCGTTATGCGGGAATAATTTCATTTTTATTCAAACGCATACAATAAATTGTAACGACTCTAGTGAATCTAGTCGGAACATAGATACATAGTAGGAACATCGAAAAATAGATAAGGAAGAACAATTTCAAGTCAAGCTTTGTCCTTGGAATGAAGCTATATATTAAAATCCATCTTCAGGAAGAATTATTCAGTGGGAACTTAAAGCTTCCTAGATTTGTTAAAAGAAATTTTCATTCTGGGGCTCTGAACCCTTAGCTCCAGACGTATTCATTATGGCTAAATATATAACAAAGAATATCCATGCCATATTTGCTCAATATCTGTCTCGTTATACGAGACTCAAAGCAGTTGATAGAATTACTGCCTAGGTCCAACCTGGGTTTTCGGCATCCTGGTAGTAGGCCTACGTGAAATCGAACTTGGAGCTTCCCTAAGCTCCATCCTACTTTTAGCTGATCCCTATCAGCTAAAAGAATCACTATATGAAGATTCGTTAAAGTTAATATATATATAGAATTAATACTTAATATTTAATTATTTAATCCCCTTGTCCCTTTGCGTTCAATAGGGCTTTATGACCAACTTCATTCTTTATTTGTAAAAGAAAGATTTGTGCAAAACTTAGTGAAAATCGGACAGATATTGAACTTCTGCTTTGTTTTTTGCAGACAATCAGACGGTCCGACAGACTGACAAAGATTGACACTCTTTTGCATCACGTCGTCTATATTTTCAATAATACAATATTATATGGAACGCATTAAACATAACAGAACAGGCTATTTCCAGCCTGTAGTGCCGGTTGTTGTGTTAATATTACAAGCCTTCGGTGATAAGAGCAGATACCAGACCACACCGAGCACCGTATATTCTGCACGCAGCAAGCTACAGTTTGGGACTATTTATTTCTTAATTTGTTTTGAAGGAATTTGGAGAAAAGTAAAATATATCAGTTATATAATATGTTATAAAGTGCTGTGTATTAATAATAATTTATAGTACTTACAATTACATATTTTATAATATAAAGTGACATTAGTTTTCTTTACTTGTGAATAAGATCAAACCACACCATAGTTTTATCATAGTTGATGATAAAACTATGTATCATTTGTAATACATAGTTTTATCAAAGCAATAATAAATATTAGTACAATGTTAAATTTGTGTAAGACTATTTCATATGTTTCAATGTTAAAAGTAGTATGTTACATTTATCAAGGCGCACATTTCATTCATGTAACTAATAGTGTTCAGTCTGTTGTTCCGTATTCATCATTACTAACACTTCCTTCTCCCTCCAATCTTGCTTATCACTATGTCTTTGCAATCTTCAAAATTTATTTTAGTTTGACATTGAGATCATGACCCAAATCATCGATTTGAATTTTGTACAGCTAAGAATAAGAAGGTTTAACATTCTCATTTATATTTTAAGAACTGTGGTATTTATATGTGAAAGATCAACAGATATATTATTGAGAAGACTGTGAATCAAATCAGGGACTATTAAATACATAACAACGAGTTATTTTTCACATTATGTATTCGGAAAGCTTACAAAATATGCCAGATATAATGTCTTAGAAAATAAGAATATTTTCCTTGGATAAAAATCATTATTATGGTTTGTGTTTCGCCTCCACAAGAATATATAAGCCACAAGAACGGCAAAAAAGAAAGGCAGTAAAAGAAAAGTAACCCTTCGTATAAATTTTCACATTAAATTAGTAGCTTCATTCATCGCTATTCTGACGCCCTTGGGGTTTTGAAGAACAAGAAACTAAAATCAATTCTGAGAAAGAAAACCTGGTTAAAACGAGCCTTTTTCATGTTAGGGTTTCCTCCGGAGTAATTATAACATCAAAAAGTGTGTGACAATTAGGATATTTTCTCTGAGCTGGAAAATCTGTGATCGTCCTATCTTTGACAGAAAAATGCTAGCCTTGCTACTCACTAGTTCCTCAAACTTTTCAAAATACATAATTCCAAAATACATTTCAAGATTCCCCCACGTGTAGTCGTCACCATTTGTGTTTAGAATGAGCTTTTTTAGTTAAAATGTAACAGGAATTTTCAGTGATTCAAAATTATTCTAAACTTCGCAAAGAATAAATTACTTTTTCTTATATTCTTTAAGCATATGAATGGATATGACTTGTATTCCTAGGATGAATCTTTGGTAACTTTTTTCATAAACATAATTCAGCACTGACTTGTGGAATAAACAAACTGCTGTGTTAAACTTCATATTTTGGGATATCACGTTACCGTTACAAACAACGCGTGTGTCAGTCGGTAATGGACAAAGACACGCCACTTTATAAACTGTTTACGCTGTCAAACCATTTTTTCAGGCAAACCTCTTTATCTAGCTAACAATATCAATCAACTTACAAAACATTATCAATCAAAGTTCGATATTCAATAATAACACAAGACCGTGTTATCTAATCACTTAAGTTTATTGTTACACACTATCACACTTGCTGTATTATCTATGTAGATCAATAAACTGTTATAAATATTACGAACAGATATAACTGTATTAAATGCAATGTCTCAAAGCTCGATGGGTTGACGTGATTACTGGTTAAGTCTCATCAACATTGGGAGGTTCTGTGTGCGGTAAGTGTGAGTTTAAAACAAAAATTATAGTACTAGATTACTCAAACAATTGCTCGGTCTTTCTCATCAATATTTTTAGTAGTTTTACGTCATTTTTCATTTTAGGGAAGCGATAAAACGAAGAGAGGTTCAAAACAAACTGCAAGATATTTAATGAATGCAACATAAATCTTATTATTCTGTTTTTACAGTCCTAGCCGTAGATTGAAAGAAAGAAAAACTATATACTGCCAGTAAATCATAACTGTAATTATATTATAAAATAATGTTAGAGTGCCTCGCAAGCAATTGTTTTCTTTTCACACGTAAACTACACAACCGATTGTACCGAAATTTTAAATGGACATTCCTACGGTTCCTGGAATGAATATAGGTCTATTATTATTTTCAATATCCCTCCGAGCGTCTGGTCTTTAAAGTAGCGATAAATGCAATTTTGGTCTCTAAATTTGTGGAGTATTAATTAAAAATTCCTGTTAACTGTAATCAACTGTTGCGTGCAAACATTGTTTCATGACAGTACAACCATATGTTTAATAAATTAATGTAACCACTATTTTAATGATAATATTTATGCCTCATAATCTAAATTTAACTGAAACGAAACAGCTGTTAACATGTTTAAAAACATTTTAATTTTGTAATATATTCTTTATTAGTAGTGTAATACAGATAACAATGACAAAGAACCTGATAGAATTTATTCCAGATTAAACCAATAAGAAGTAAAAAAATGTAATGATTTAGAAATACTATTGAAACACCGTTATAAGACCCACCCTAATGAGGAAAACCGGGAATAATTACGTACAAGTATGTCTAGATACTCAAGTCTGATTGGCTTTCTTGACATTGTGATTTGGAATTTATACACTAATACGCTACAACGATCCATTCTATTCTAAACTAACATCCGAAAAACATCACTTGTGCAGCTTAAATCCTGTATTATTGAAATATTGCATAAGCTTCCAAAAATTAATTGTCCTCTTATACATGGAGTAGGTACTGTTTGACCCTAGTAGACTTTTCAGTCAGAGCCATGTGTGTATATTTTCTTCGTCAAGACAACTAGGCAAACTCAACTATGGCAATGGAAATATCTTAGACCGAAAGAAAATTGCTAGATACGTAAGTAGACGTTTTTGAGAAGTAGTTCTCTGAGGCCTACACATGAATTTATTTTCTTGATTCGAACAATAAATCTAGCTCAAATTTGACATCGTAAATAAATACATTAGACCAGAAATTATTTGAATGTTCTTATGTAGACGATTTTAGATGAATAAGCTTCTCAGTCCTACGTGTTTACATATATTATATTTATCATTAAAACTGTTAAATGTATGATCTTAGACCGAAAACAAAAATATTTTACAGGATTAGGTTGCTAGATCTGACCTTACAACATCCGTGTGTGTATATATATGCCTGGAATACGACATTTTTTTACCGAAGGAGTCTTCTTGATCCTATGTAGGTAAATCTATTTCCTCCATCTGGATAACGAGGAAAACTTAGCTGTGGTATCGGAAATATAATTTATTTAAAATGCACGTATATGAGGACCAACTTTTATAGAGTTACTCCTTCAACCTCTAATCGTCTAACCATGTACACAGAAATAATATGTACCTTTTTTATGCCTACTTACATATGCAAAACATAATGAGGGACCATCTAATTAAATCGTAAGTGCTTTGACTAATTAGTTTACTGACTTAGATTTTTTTAATTGCGTGGGAAGCTAGGGATAATACCTAGTAAAATCACAACACAATAAAATTTCTTATTTTTGTGAAAAGTGTGAATATTAGAAACAAAACCGTCGATTTTGGATTTACTCTATTTAGATCCTCCTGAAACGTTGAATTAAATTTTTAATATTACAATTTTGCCTTTTATATCCTCTATTTATCTTTTGCTAAGAAAAATTTTGTTAACTTCGGACTTAATAATAACTCAGTACCTAAGTTAAGTTTATAATGACTCAATATTTCGTGCACGTATAACTTTGTTTTTCGAGAGAGGGAAAAATTCCTTCGGATTTCCCATTGGGTCAGCACAATGGGGGTATGTGGTGATTCCACTAAAAAAACTCCCTCTATAATATTCTACTCCTCTTCATCTTGGTACCACCTTTCAGTGTTTCTTCAAGGTGAGAGGACAGTCATCAACGTACATTTTTTTTAAATATATGAATTTTGGAAAATTTTCATCCACTAACATAATAGGTGTCATCTAAAATATTTTTAAGCCATTTAATTTTATAATAGTAAATCAACAATTCTAAAGCACATTGAAGTAATGAAATAAATATGGATCCTTCAAGTTTCATAACAGTGGTTTTATAGTCTTAAAATAGCATCCACGTTTTCCATTCGATTACATTAAAGGAGTTACAACCCTTCTACGCCCTCATAAAGTTTATATTAGTCAATTTATATTGCCATTACGACACAGTTCATATACCAATGATGATACCTCTTCCTTCAAGGTAATATTTATAGGCTGATTACAATACTTAAAAGTACTAAAAACTACTAGTACTAAATACTAAATGTAAGTAAAAAATGTATTTATACATAAAAAAGGTTTTATAGCGTATGTTTATAGACTAGGATATTGCGCTATCCTTACTGACAACGTAGTGTGTCGGCTGATAAAGTATGAAAATATGCTACTACACACTGACAAAACGAGGAATACTATTTTCTGTCTGTTCTATTGTATTTCTGCAAATCTATGTATTACCCAAAATCAAATATTCTTAAAGATTAAAGGTGGTAATAGTTTTGCGAGTTTTATTGACCCCAATATTGTTATCTAAAGAAGTAGGTTAGTCTAAAATGGTTTAGCATTTAGACTTTTAATATATTGATATAGTTTTAAACATAACATTTCTGCCTTGTGTGTGGATTAAATTTTAATATAATTGCTTTTTATATCAACGTTCGAAACAAGATTTATTATTTATGGATGGAAGTAGATTAAACATTTAGTTTCTCAACTATTTTACCTCACAACCATTATCTTTTTCCTATATTTAACCATTGCATATATTCTGGCTGGTTTATATCTTCCAGTTGAATATACACTGTAGAGCAAAAACCAATGTGTGTCACTTAAATCTGGACAAGCCTAAGGATTTCAAGGAGCAGCATATCACTAATCACAAATGTCGAGATATTGGGATGCAAGGGTTGATCGATAGGTCTGTTCTACTGCAGGGGATGACTTTTGGAGTTTGTGGGGCTCCCTAAGTGTTAAAGACAATTGCTAGCCTAAGCATAAGGGCGTGCCACCCCTGCCCGCTTTGACTGGTGAGGCTGGTAAAGAGCTGGCCTCCCCTTCTTCATATGTGACATGATTGTGATTAATGCCCAAAGTCCTTCTTTGTGGATATGTGACCCTTATCTCTAAGCATAGCCATCCATATAATCCTGTCACTCTTCTTTTTTCCAGACTTCTTGTCACAAGAGAACAAAACAAGAACAATTCCATTACAGAACTAATTTTATGAAGTATTAGCAGTATATATGTTTGCGAGTACTGCAGTAACTGATTCATTGCCTTATCGTAAGTGCTGATATATCATTAAGTGGACATATTTTTGTTATTTGTTTAAATTCAAATGCCCAGGTGGCAGGAAGGTAAATATATATATATGTATACATACGAGTATATTATATGGATCAGTCGTAAAAAGAAAGCATTTATGCGATTCCAAGAATAAAATATTTTATAAATACTTGTTATCATCTATTATAGAATATATTACATATTAGGAGTTCTACTAAGTCCAATGTTCAATATAAGAGTAGTTACTCAAAATTTACTCAAATTGGTGGTTTGGTGTTAGTAAACATTTATTCTGATGTATGCAAAGACTTTCTCCCGCTTTAACTCATCTGAGATGTTAGTTCACAGTTCTGAAGGAAAACTGGATTATGTCAATGACAGGATATGACGTTGCCCTGATAAATTACACGCATTATAGTTGTGAATTACGTGATAACCAACACAAGGTAGTAATGCTAGATGTAACTAACTTTTCATTACGATAGTTATATATTCACGCAAAATCACTTTCAAGAACAAGGAATGCTTTTATTTAATATTTTTGAACGCTTTCAGTACTTAATGATAACAGAAATATTTATTATCTTAGAAGGATGATTAGATAGCTATATACATACACCCGCCCTCTATTCAATGCTGGTTGATGGAATAAATTAATTCCCAAATCACTTTTTATTTCGTGTTTGTTAATTGTCAGAGTGTTACATATTACCCCAAATTAAATCGTTAAACATAGCTGAAAAATAACAGTTTCATTACGAAAAACAGGTTCTACGAATGAGAGAACTTGAAAAATAACTTAGCACATACTATACTTCATCTATGCAGTCATCTGCTTAAATTTAAAAAATACAAGACATTAAGGGGAGATACTATCAGTTTTGGCAGAAAGACTGGAGAAATCCGGATAAAGTTTGGGGACAAAAAGAAACAATAGGGAAGAAAGCACACAATAGTGGCATAAGACAATGGTAAATATATTTTTCAAGCACGAAAGAACTTCACACACCCAGGCCGGTTACACGTTTTGTTGAGTCACAAAACACTTTGTTACTAGTCTTTTCTTCTTTTGTGCGTGCGTGTGACAGAGCAGGTGAGAAAGGAGATGAGATAAAATGAGAAGAAAACAATGCGTAGCAAGAGTATTCTTTTGCATTTATAGCATATTATAAATGCTATTAACTTAGCACAGTGAACGCCTTCAGTTTCAACAACTACTATATCTATGATTGAGTACTATGTTTCGTTAAACATTTACATAAGGACAACTATACAATCAGGTTTACGTGGGTTCAGTGAATTTCGGTTCAATATAACCTATTTACGTTTCAAAATAATTTATGGTACTATATTTTATTGCATCACAAATGCGTACTAAAAATAAAACTATCGACTCTGACATGAGACCTACTTTTATACTAGGCCTTAGTATTACAGCAGAAGCTACAAAAACGTATGTGCCGTCCACCAGGGATCGTGGAATCAAAGATGAAATTGGAACTATCTGTAGTCCGTCCGAGAAGACAACTCAGTTTCAAAATATGCTTTCACTTTCGAGTTTCAAAACTCAAAACTCCGAAATACTTCCCTCCTATCTTAACAATACCATCTTTTATCTAAGGTTACTGTTAAATAAAAAAGTGCGTTTTAATTGGAGTAACATACTCGTAAACTCATATCTTCAAAAAAAACATAAAGTTTGATTCTCGGTTTAATTTATGTTGTAAATTTAAAATATTTGGCTAAAACAGATGGTAAACAAAGAATCCGCCAGAAACTATAGCAAGTTCAGTACCATGTAATATAACCAGTGTAAAAAAATTACATAACCTTACAAATTGGAAATCTTTTCATTAACCCAACTAACATGGATCTGTTAATTAACATGTTAATATATCTTATGATCCGATGCAAATATATTGCATCTTACTTAAATAGAAATATCTATACTCACAATTTTAAATAAGGAATATACTTATATAGTATTTAAAATTTTAGGTAGATTTTTATACAGAGTATATATGCAATTATCTCATGGCATCATTTACCGAAACTAAGAATGAACAAAATCATACCCATTAAACAATATATATATATATATATATATATATATATATATATATATGTATATATATATATGTATATATATATATATATATATGTATATATATATATATATATATATATATATATATATGTATGTATGTATATGCAATCCATTATATTTTTTAATTAATCTATAACTGAACGAAAATAAGGATTTACTAAGTTTCATTCTACATGGTTAGACTAAACTTTTTAGTGTAAAGCTGTTATTTAACATTTCTCTTAAAACTAAAACATCGATTTGCTCTCTCCAGAACTGTAAAGGGCCTCTCACGCAGATACCAGATGTGGAGATTAATGGCTTCGCTGTTTCAATTCTCCATCTTTGCGATTAAAAGTCTCATATATCAATATTTCCAACAAAGGAAATCCTTGAAGAACCACTATAAATGAGAACAAAAAGCAGCATGGACGGGTCAGTGATCTTCCGTTGTAAGGGTTAACTAGTAGTACTCCATATCCACACAAACATACTTGCATCATATTTTATTCTTATAATATGGCAGAAGTTCTTTAAATTTAAGGTAGAAGAAGTTATTGTAACCAACACTTTCACGTAACGATTAAGTTACATATACATATATTTTATTTTTATCTTCCAGCTAGACTGAAGTTCTATTTACGTGTTAGTTAAGATATCAAAAGTGATACGATCTAATAAATTTGAACGTTTTATTAATTTTAAAGAAACTAAACAAACTAATAAATTTTTTATGATTTAAATGAAGTTAAACTTAATAGTAATACTTTTTCCGGATTATAGTTTTAATTTTAGCAAAATAATAACTTTGTATTTTACGAAAATAATAACCTATGTATCTTTTATGTATAATAACATGAAACTTTGATGGTTCTCGATCTTAAACAATTAAAAGATACCGATGCTTGTGAAAGGAATATGAAAGTTGTTTATAATTACTTAATACATTTAATAAGTTTATTTTCACATTATATTGGAAATTAATCGATTTACAAATTTTGCTTGAATGTAAATGACCACCATCTTGAAACTTTTCATTGGTTAGGACTGGCTAACGAACTCATTTAAGCTATCTTCAAGTACTAGATTTCTATGAAATATACCTAAAAACACACGCTACAGGTTCGTTCCAGTTAAATAAGGTAATGGCGTATCGACTATTATTTACTTATAACTACTTATTTTTACTTGTTTTAATTTAGGAAAAATATAACTTAACTTTATACACTTTTTAATATAACTATGTAATTTTCTCACTGTCTGAACTGAACACATATTATTTATTTTAGGTTTTTCTTTTAATGTTATACTATTTGTATAAACTTTAAGAATTATTATGCTCATTGAAGTTTATACAACTATATCAATTAATATATTTCCCCAAGGACTGCTTTAGAACGCCTTGTAACAGAGTCTCAAACTGTGTTAATTATAATTTTTTTAGTGGTTGGGAACCAGTAACATAGTAGATGCCCCCTTGATTTCTGGTTAGCGATGGAAGCCCATGTTTCGGTACTCATCGCACTCTTGCTCACACATTCCCCACATCTACCCCTACATTACCCACATGTTCCCTCATATTTTCCCCATGTTTATTCTGGTATTTATCCCCACTCATAGTAAAAATTATTGCTTTAGCTTGTCCATAAAAATACTTGTCATGTATTTCGTTACTCCCAAGGTGTTAACTACGGTTGTCAATACTTTCGCTTGGTGCCGTTGCGGATCAACTGTCGGATGGTTGCCTGCAATATCTGAGGTATTATTTTATCCAAATCATTATTATTTTTTCAGATTATACTAAAAATAAAGCTGCTATAAAGTCCTGTCGGTCCATCAGCGTCATCTTCTACGCGAAAATGTGGACGTAAAAAGTGAGGTTAGATGAATTGGCGCCAAAGGCTACAAATTTTTCCGCGCACTATAAAAGAATTCATGCACAGGAAATTAATATCTTTTGACTCTCCTCCATCAACCCGATGAATTCGGAGGGCCCATTCTGGTCACGTGGCCGACTCTCGTCCTGTCAGAGGTCAAACCGAAGTGTAGTTGGTCAGGTCTACATTCAGACGATTTAACAACTCTTTTCGGCAGAATCTCTTATCTAATAATAATATAAAATTTATATTCAACTGAAACAGCTTTCGGTCATTCGAAATATACTTGTAATAATATAAATATTTCTGAAAAAAGTACAATATGCTCTTTGCAATAAATTTATCTTCGCAATAAATCTTTGGCTTTTCTCAGATAAATAGTTAAATACGCACATGTAAAAACATTTTGAAGAGTACTTGACATTTCTTGACTGATGAAAAATATGTAACATCATCTGCTTTTTGTGTCATAAGTAAAGAAATCATAAGAAACACCATTTGATACTTGAGCCCTCAATAAATAGTATAAATATTTCAATAATGTTGAAGATCAATACAAACGCTGAAATAATGTGAAATAATAGATCAAATGCAATTATTGTTTATATTGCATCAATACACCCTAAAATCAATCCTTAGCTATTAAATTTTAGTGGAGATAAACTTTTTTTCATCTTTAAGTTTACTTACACTTTTGATATGTTCGTTGTAACCAAAGTATCTCTATTTTATTTTTTAAATAGTGTGCTATTTCTTCTCCTAATTGGATATGCAGAATCTGTTTTATATAATTGTGGAAATACATTGGTAAATAATTAAATAGATTAAAGTAAAAATTTGATCATTCGATTTAATACCTCTATTTTTATTTAATCAGTGTAATACGTAGTTACCTAAATACTTATTTTTCATATTAAACTAAACAGTTCTCTAAGTTTAGTTTACATTTATTATTAAATTGTTGTGATTGTTGAAGCGAAATATCCGAAGTGGTTAAGGGAATCGGGAAAACATCAGAGTTTTAAATAAAAATAAATGCCTCTGGTTTCAAATATTCCAAGAAAAAAAATATAAAACCCTATTTGAAAAAGCTATCAGATGAGTTGCCCGATAAGTTGGCTCTATGCGTTTTAAATAAAAATAAATGCTTCTGGTTTGAAAGATTCCAAGAAAAAAATATAAAACTCTATATGAAAAAGCTAATCAGATGAGCTTGCCCGATAAGTGTGGTTCTCTGAGTTTTATATAAAAATAAATGCTTCCTGGTTTGAAAGCTGTCAAGAAAAAAATATAAAACTCTATTTGAAAAGCTATCAGATGAAATGTTTAGTAACGCAGGTGGCAAGATTTAATGAGAACTCCTAAGCTATAGAGCTTAATTGGTATATTCAAGTAATTACTGTGTGGTGTCACACAGTACCTATTGTGCGATAGTGTTTCCGTTCCGCCGACTGAGTCTCGATTCGTTGGAGCAATAATTGGCTCATTAGCACATCAGCTCAATATATTGTGGGTTTATTCTTTAATATTGGAATATTTATTTTAGAATCGCACTTTATACAATGATTTGAAATAAAAAATGTGAATGCCTCGTTAATTATAGTCCAGTTTAAAAGTGTTTAAGACTGTCATCATTATTATTTTTTTATTACAAGCCCATTTTTGAGAATCAAGTAACAAGTAATAAACGGACAATACTAATTCAGTTGAATCCAATGTTTATATAGTATACGTTCATGGACCAATTCTCTCCTTTAAAACACAGACTATCTATAGTCAGTATTATTTCCTTCAGCAGGCATTGAACAAGTATGAGATATTATATTATTAATTTACGTTTGTTCATAAATTTATATTAATTAAACTGTATTTAAATATATATAACTGTATTAATATATTAAATAATTATATAATATAAAAAGATTATATATATATACACACTAACAGATTTCAAAACTTACATTATGACAGTTTTCATCTGTATGTAAAGATGATACATGATTCAGTAGATTTGCATGTTTCTTGGTTCCAAATCTGTGTTCGAACATATCTTACATACTCTTTCCTTTGTCCAGTTTAGGAATTATTAGGTTATTATGTAATTCCTAATAAATACACATGGGGGGGGGGGGTGGGGGGGGGGGGGGGTGGGGGGGGGGGGGGGTGGGGGGGGGGGGGGGTGGGGGGGGGGGGGGGTGGGGGGGGGGGGGGGTGGGGGGAAAGGTTTATGCATAACTTGGCGAAAATCTAACAGATATTGAACTTCTGCTTTGCTTGCAGACAACCAGACGGCACGACAGACTGACAAAGATTGACCATCATTGCGCCATATCGCCTATATTTTCAATAATGCGAAATATTATATGGAAAGCATTAAAAATAACAGAGCAGGCTATTCCTAGTTATAGTGTCGGTTGTCATGTTAATAGTACAAGCCGTGACTGATAAGAGCAGAAGACCAGACCACACCCAGCACACTATACTCTGCACGCAGCACGTCACAGTTTGGGACTATTTATTTCTTAAATTTTCAAGGGATTTGTATAAAAGTAAAATATCAGTTTTATATGTATATATATATATATATATATATATATATATTACATATAAAACTGATATTTTACTTTTATATATATATATATATATATATATATATATATATATACATTACATTATTTTTCTTTAATTGTGAATAAGATTATCAGTACAATTTGAAGTAAATCATTTTATCAAAACAATAATAAATATTATCACAATGTTAAATTTTTGTATAACTATTTCATATGTTTCAACGTTAAAAGTAGTATGTTACATTTTATCAAGGCGCACATTTCATTCATGTAACTAATAGTGTTCAATCTGTTGTTCCGTATTCATTATTACTAACACTTTCTTCTTCCTCCAATCTTGCTTATCACTATGTCTCTGTAAATCTTCTAAAAGTCTTATTTTAGTTTGGCATTTGGATCATGTCTCAAATCATGGATTTGAATTTTGTACAGCTAAGAATAAGTAGGTTGAACATTCAAATTCGTATTTTAAGAACTGTGGTATTTATATATGATAGATCAGCAGATATATTATTGAGAAGACTGTGCATGAAATCAGGAACTATTAAATACATAACAACGAGTTATTTTTCACATTATGCATTCGGAAATCTTACAAAATATGCCAGATATAATGTATTAGAAAATAACAATATTTTCCTTGAATAAAATCATTATTATTGTATGTGTTTCGCCTTCACAAGAAAATATAGGCCCCAAGAACGGCAAAAAGGAAAGGGCAGTAAAAGAAGAGTTCCCTTTTCATATAATTTTTCTCATTAAATTGGTAGCTTATTAATTCATCGCTATTCTGACGCCCTTGGGGTTTTGGAGAACAAGAAACTAAAATCGATTCGGAGAAAGAAAACCTGGTTAAAACGAGTCTTTTTCATGTTAGGGTTTCCTCCGGAGTAATTATAACATCGAAAAGTGTGTGACAATTAGGATATTTTCTCTAAGCTGGAAAATCTGTGATCGTCCTATCTTTGACAGAAAAATGCTAGCCTTGCATTTCTGGTGAGTACACTAGTTCCTCAAACCTACCATTCCAAAATACATTTCAAAATTCCCCCACGACTAAACAGTCGTCACAATTTGTTTTTAGAATGAGTTTTCTAGTTAAATTGTAACAGGAATTTTCAGTGATTCAAAATTATTCTAAACTTCGCAAAGAATAAATTACTTTTTCTTATATTCTTTAAGCATATGAATGGATATGACTTGTACTCCTAGGATGAATCTTTGGTAACTTTTTTCATAAACACAATTCAGCATTGACTTGTGGAATAAACAAACTGCTGTGTTAAACTTCATATTTTGGGATATCACGTTACCGTTACAAACAACGCGTGTGTCAGTCGGTAATGGACAAAGACACGCCACTTTATAAACTGTTTACGCTGTCAAACCATTTTTTAGGCAAACCTCTTTATCTAGCTAACAATATCAATCAACTTACAAAATATTATCAATCAAAGTTCGATATTCAATAATAACACAAGACCGGGTTATCTAATTACGTAAGTTTATTGTTACACACACTTGCTGTATTATCTATGTAGATCAATAAACTGTTATTAATATTACGAACAGATATAACTGTATTAAATGAAATGTCTCAAAGCTCAATGGGATGACGTGATTACTGCTTAAGTCTCATCAACAGTGAGAGATTCTGTGTGCGGTAAGTGTGAGTTAAAACAAAAATTATAGTGCTAGATTACTCAAACAATTGCTGAGTCTTTCTCATCAATATTTGTAGTAATGTTAATTTTTCATTTTAGGGAAACGATAAAACGAAGAGAGGTTCAAAACAAACTGCAAGTTATTTATAATAAATGCAACATAAATCTTATTATTTTGTTTTGTCCTAGCAATTGATTGAAAGAAATAAAAACTGTATAGTGCCAGTAAATCTTAACCGTAATAATATTATAAATGCTAGAGTGCCTCGCAAACAATTGGTTTCTTTTCACAAGTAAACTACCCAACCGATTGTACCGAAATTTTAAATGGACATTCCTACGGTTCCTGGAATGAATATAGGCCTATTATTATTTCCAATATCCCTCCGCGCCACTGGTCTTTAATGTATTGATAAATCCAAATTTGGTCTCTAAATTTGTGGAATATTATATAAAAATTCCTGTTAACCGTGATCAATTGTTGCGTGTAAACATGGTTTTATGACAGTACAACCATATGTTTAATTAATGTAACCACTATTTTAATGATAATATTTATGCCTCATAATCCAAATTTAACCGAAACGAAACAGCCGTTGACATATTTAAAGACATTTTAATTTTGTAATATATGCTTGATTAGTAGTGTAATGCAGGTGACAAAGACAAAGAACGTAATAGCATTTATTCCAGATTAAGCCAATAAGAAGTAAAAAATGTAATGATTTAGAAATACTATTAAAACACCGTTATAAGACCCACCCTAATGAGGAAAACCAGGAATAATTATGTACATGTATGTCTGACTGGTTGGCTTTCTTGACATTGTGATTTGGCATTTATACACTAATATGCTACAAAGATCCATTCTATTCTAAACTAACATCCGAAAAACAAGAATTGTAAAGCGCCCATTATAAATTATTATTGAAATATTGCATAAGCTTCCTCTTGTATTGTATAATTAATTGTCCTCTTATACAGGGAGTAGGTACTGTTTGACCCTAGTAGACTTCTCAGTCGTAGCCATGTGTGTATATTTTCTTCATCATGACAACAAGGCAAACTCGATTATGGCAATGGAAATATCTTAGACCGAAAGAAAATTGCAAGATACGTAAGTAGGCCTTTTTGAGAAGTAGGTCTCTGAGGCCTACACATGTATTTATTTTCTTGATTGGAACAATAAACCAAACTCAAATCTGACGTAAATAAATACATTAGACCAGAAATTATTTGAATGTTCTTATCTAGACGCCTTTAGATGAATACGCTTATCAGCCCTACGTGTTTACATAATATTCTATTTATCATGAAAACGTGGCAAATTCCACAATGACACATCTTAGACCGGAAGCAAAAAATAGTTTACAGGATTAGGTTGCTAGATCTGCACTCACTAACATCCGTGTGTATGTATATGCCTGGAATACGATATTTTTTTACCGAAAGGTATTGTTACCTTGTTACCTATTCCTACCTGACGTACTTAGACGCCAACAATCTGTACGGCTGGGCCATGAGGTCAGTACATGCCGTATAAGAACTTCAAGTGGTGCAAAACCGACATTGACGTTACAAAAGTTCCGGATGACGCACCAACTGGCTACATTCTGGAAGTCGACTTGGTGTATCCCAATAATTTGCACGACTTGCACTCTGACTTGCCTCTTGCACCGGAACGTCGAGTACCGCCGGGATCGAAAGAAGAAAAAGTTACTCACCACACTGTTTGAGAAGGAAAAATATGTTGTCCACTACCGGAATCTAAAAACAGTATCTATCACTCGGCATGAAACTTAAGAAAGTCCACAGAGTTATAAGCTTCAGTCAATCAGCCTGGCTCAAGCCCTACATCGACTTGAACACTGAGATGCGTACGCAAGCCAGGAACGAGTTTGAGAAAGATTTCTTCAAGCTCATGAATAACAGTGTTTTCGGTAAGACAATGGAGAACATCCGGAACAGAGTGGACATCCGACTAGCCACAAAAGACGAAACAAGTCGACAAGTGGACTGCTCAACCAAACTTTAAGAGCAGGACGATATTCACCGAACAACTAGCAGCCGTTCACATGTCAAAACGAAATTGATGTTCAATAAAGCAATCTACGTCGGCGTATGAGCATTCTGGACGTGTCGTCGAAAACGCTGATGTACGACTTCCACTATAATATCGTCAAGAGGCGGTACGGTGACAAAGCCCAACTTCAATATACAGACACCGACTCGCTAAACGTACCACATCCAGACGACCGACTTGTACAAAGACATCAAAGGCATGATCGATCTGTTCGACACCAGCGACTACCCTCAGCCCAAACCGTTACAACATGCCTCGAGTCAACAAAAAGGTACTAGGGAAGATGAAAGACGAGCTCAACGGCAGAATCATTGTACGAGCACGTAGGACTTCGCTCGAAAAATGTACTCCAGCAGATCCGAAGGCGGAGTGATCAAAAAAGTCGAAAGGTGGTGTCAAAAAGACAACGATAGAAAAACCACCTGACCTTCGACGATTACAAACAGGTCTGTTCACCTCAGGTATACAATTCGGTTCGATGAACATGATCCGGAGCTTTAAAACACGACTTGTACAGCGTTGAACTGAACAAAAATTGTTCTGTCGCCTCATGATGACAAACGCTACATCCAAGACGACGGCATCGGGACTCTGCCCTGGGGACACTACAGCATCCCCGTAGAAGTTATGGCTGAGCTGGAAATCTGGTCTGCTCTGTCGACACAGTGAGACTACGTACGGTAAAAACAAATGTAAATATAAAAAAAAACTGTTTAGCTGTATGTAAATATTTTCACACATTGTATTTAAATAAAATGTATATATTTTCCCTTGGATTTTCTTTTCAGATTAATGTACTCTGTGTTTATATCACAAAGTCTGAGATAAAATTAATGATTAATTAAAAATTAAGTGGAAGCAAAACGAGCTGTAATCTGTAAGGTCGTGACCCAAGATAAAAACCGTTCCGAGTGAGTGTTGCGAATAATAAGTGTTTGGTATATTAAATGTTAATACTATGATGTATCTCTAGCTACAGAATATGTTGTTAAGTAGACCATCTTACATTGATAATCTAATCATTCTTCCTCTTTCATTAGAAGGTTTGAATTGTATAGGGTTCCGGGCTGGTACTTCAGATCATTCATAACAGAAAAAAAAATAAGTGTTTTATATCAATTTAGAAAAATTACGCATATTAAGTTAACCTACGTTGTCTACCTATACTTTGTCAGGATAGATACTATTTGATACTAGAATATATACTAAAAAAAAGGACTTTATGCAACGCTTTAATTAGTAACTAATTAATTAATTAACTTAATTAATCTTTGTAACTTGTACAGTAACAAGTTAAAGGTAATCAATTTACCTACATATTGCTCCTATGTAGGTAAATCTATTTCCTCCATCTGGACTACGAGGAAAACTTAGCTGTGGTATCGGAAATATAATTTATTTAAATGCACGTATATGCGCCAACTCTTATAGAGTTACTCCTTCAACCTCTAATCGTCTAACCATGTACACAGAAATAATATGTACTTTTGTTATGCCTACTTACATATGCAAAATATAATGATGGGCCATCGAATTAAATCATAAGTGCTTTGACTAATTAGTTTACTGACTTAGATTTTTTAAATTGCGTGGGAAGCTGGGGATAATAGCTAGTAAAATCACAACACAATAAAATGTATTTATTTTTTGTGAAAAGTGTGAATATTCAAAACAAAACTGTCGATTTTGGATTTACTCTATTTAGGTCCTCCTGAAACGTTGAATTAAATTTTTAATATTAAAATTTTGCTTTTTTTATCCTCTATTCATCTTTTGTTAAAAAAGATTTTTGTTAACTTCAGACTTAATAATAACTCAGTAAGTTAAGTGTATAATGACCCAAGATTTCGTGCACGTATAACTGGCAACGTACATTTTTACAAAAAATATGAATCCACCAACATAAAAGGTGTCACCTAAATATTTTTCAGCCATTTAATTTTATAATAGTAGATTAACAATTCTAAAACACGTTGAAGTAATGAAATAAATATGGATCCTTCAAATTTCTTAACAGTGGTTTTATAGTCGTAAAGTAGCATCCGCGTTTTCCATTCGATTACATTAAAGGAGTTACAACCCTCCTACGCCCTCATAAAGTTTATATTACTAAATTTATATTGCCATTATGACATCAGTTCATATACCAATGATGATACCTCTTCCTTCAATTTAATATTTATAGGCTGATTACAATACTTTAAGAATAAAAAGTGAGGAAAAAATGTATTCATACATAAAAAAGGTTTTATAGCGTATGTTTATAGCCTAGGATATCGCGCTATTCTTCCTGACAACGTAGTGTGTCAGCTGATAAAGTATGAAAATATGCTACTACCTATTGACAAAACGAGGAATACTATTTTCTGTGTCTTCTATTGTATTACTGCAAATCTATGTATTACCCAAAATCAAATATTCTTAAAGATTAAAGGTGGTATTAGTTTTGCGAGTTTATTGACCCCAATATTGTTATCTAAAGAAGTAGGTTAGTTTAAAATAGTTTAGCATTTAAACTTATAATATATCGATATAGTTTTAAACATAACATTTCTGGCTTGTGCGTATCAAATTTTAATATAATTGCTTTTTACATCAACGTTCGAAACAAGATTTATTATTTATGGATAAAAGTAAATTAAACATTTAGTGCCTCAACTATTTTACCTCACAATCATTAGCTTTTTCCTATATTTAACCATTGCATATATTCTGGCTGGTTTATATCTTCCAGTTGAATATACACTCTAGAGCAAAAACCAATGTGTCACTTAAATCTGGACAAGCCTAAGGATTTCAAGGAGCAGCATAATCACAAATGTCGAGATATTGGGATGCAAGGGTTGATCGATAGGTCTGTTCTACTGCAGGGGATGACTGTTGGAGTTTGTGGGGCTCCCTAAGTGTTAAAGGCAATTGCTAGCCTAAGCATAAGGGCGTGCCACCTCTGCCCGCTCTGACTGTTGAGGCTGGTACAGAGCTGGCCTCCCCTTCTTCCAATGTGACATGATTGTGATTAATGCCCAAAGTCCTTCTTTGTGGATATGTGACCCTTATCTCTAAGCATAGCCATCCATATAATCCTGTCACTCTTCTTTTTCCAGACTTCTTGACACAAGAGAACAAAACAAGAGCAATTCCATTACAGAACTAATTTTATGAAGTATTAGCAGTATATATGTTTGCGAGTACTGCAGTAACTGATTCATTGCCTTAGCGTAAGTGCTGATATATCATTAAGTGGACATATTTTTGACGTCTTTCAAATGGATAATTTTGAAACGATGGATCATCATGAACAGCTTTAACATGGTAACAATATTATATCTTTGTAAATTATTGTGAACTGTACTATTATGCCACATATTAAAATACAAAATCTGTTATGATAAACGTAATCAAGAGTGAAACGCAGTCTGAAGTTTATATTTGTAAAGATTATCATAACATAGTCAGAAGCCATTTGGTTGTAGTGTTTTGATCATAAACTCTTGGAAAATAAAGCTTCCATATCTTTAGTTGAAGTTCTTGAGTTTTACTGATATGCTCATGAAAGCTATAAAATAGCAAAGTACGAGTATTATGCGATTGACATTTAAAAATTCTGAAAAACATTACTGTTATCCGTAACCTGTGTTAAGCCGTAAACTGTGGTAGTAACACAGGTAGTGTAATTGATTTTAAACGTTATAATAATCGTTATCACCATAAAATAGAATTACAACACATTTATTGTCACGTTATGTATCAAGCATATGAACACTGTTATTGTTCCTTACAGGGGATATACTCGTAAATCATGATAAGTATAGTATACGACTGGTCATAGAAGGAAGTGTTTGTTGCAAACAGGCCCGCTCAGAGGGGGGGGGGTTACTCCGAAACTACCTAGGGCCTCATAGAGCCCCCAAAACCATAGGTTTAAAAGCTCTATGAGTTTCCTCTTCATAAATATATTACTATTAGACTATTTGTTAGTATAGTATTTTTAAGTGGGAGAACTTTTAGCAGCTCTTAAGCGATGCACTAAAGTTAGTTCTTATTTAATTTAAGAAATTAATAACCTAAACGTTCTCTATGACCGTTACCAAACACAGCTGTGACTCCCGCAAAGACAATATTTCCTTTCAGTGTTGTCTTTTTTAGACTATAAACACAAATTCTGTCAAACCTATTCGGAAAGTGCATCAAATTTCGAAAGTAATTTATCTTAGAACATTAGAACAAACACACCAATTGGTTTTAGGGAGCAAAATTGCAAATGGAATCAACATTCGTTAAATTAGCCAAAAACGTCTAAAATTGAAAACAACACATGGAAGAAATATTTAATTCGTGTCTTCTGTATTTATTAATATCCACTGTTTATTTACTTTTGTTTGCATTATGATCGTTTATATTATATTCTTATATATTATACAATTCATGCTACTAAAGATGGATATACAGTTATATATATATATATATTATATATATATATATATATATATATATATATAAATACTGAGATTTAAATTATTTTAGTTTATTACATTTAAAATGGTAGTGGAAGATAAAATAGTTTTTAGAAATGTATTTATTCGAAATTTGTACTTATTTAATAATACCAATAAATGTATTTCTAACTGATTTGCGCCACTGTTTTGCTATTAATTAATCAAATTGCTAATTTTGTTATATTAATTAATGTAAATATCGTAAATAATTACAGCCTATTTAATAATCGTTTTAAAGCAAATCTGGCATAACATACATTCTATTATAGAACATAAAAAGGAAACATTCTTACTGTATTAAAAGCCCCATACCGACTCAATGTATTTTGCCCTAAGTTAAACTATTCTATGCCTGGTTTTAGTTTGAAATACCTGCTTCCACTGGTTTTGAAAAACATATTATTCGAATCCAATATCAAGTGGCCAATATATGGTCATTAAAATAATGTAAAAACTAAATTATAAATCTTATAAAAAATGGATACAAACCCACATGTTTTTTATTATTTGTTTAATATTCCAATGCCCAGGTGGCAGGAAGGTAAAAATATGTATATGCATACATACGAGTATATTATATGGATCAGTTGTAAAAAGAAAGCATTCATGCGATTCCAAGAATAAAAGATTTTATAAATACTTGTTATCATCCATTATGGAATATATGAAATATTAGGAGTTCTACTAAGCCCAATGTTCAATATAAGAGTAGTTACTCAAAATTTACTCAAATTGGTGGTTTGGTGTTAGTAAACATTTATTCTGATGTATGCAAAGGCTTTCTCCCGCTTTAACTCATCTGAGATGTTAGTTCACAGTTCTAAAGGAAAACTGGATTATGTCAATGACAGGATATGACGTTGCCCTGATAAATTACACGCATTATAGTTGTGAATTACGTGATAACCAACATAAGGTAGTAATGCTAGATGTAACTAACTTTTCATTACGATAGTTATATTCACGCAAAATCACTTTCAAGAACAAGGAACGCTTTTACTTAATATTTTTGAACGCTTACAGTACCTAATGATAACAGAAATATTTATTATCTTAGAAGGATGATTAGATAGCTATATACATACACCCGCCCTCTATTCAATTCTGGTTGAGGGAATAAATTAAATTTCCAAATTACTTTTTATTTCGTGTTTGCTAATTGTCAGAGTGCTACATATTACCCCAAATTAAATCGTTAAACATAACTGAACATAACAGTTTCATTACGAAAACAGGTTCTACAAATGAGAGAACTTGAAAAATAACTTAGCACATACTATACTTCATCTATGCAGTCATCTACTTAGATTTAAAAAATACAAGACATTAAGTGAAGATACTATATCGGTTTTGGAAGAAAGACTGGAGAATTCGGAAAAGGGTGGGGACAAAAAGAAACAATAGGGAAGAAAGCACACAATAGTGGCATAAGACAATGTTAAATATATTTTTCAAGCACGAAAGAACTTCACACACCCAGGCCGGTTACACGTTTTGTTGAGTCAGACAACACTTTGTTACTAGTCTTTTCTTCTTTTGTGCGTATGACAGAGCAGGTGAGAAAGGAGATGAGATAAAATGAGAGAAAACAATGAGTAGCAAGAGTAATCTTTTGCATTTATAGCATATTATAAATGCTATTAACTTAGCACAGTAAACACCTTCAGTTTCAACTACTATATCTATGATTGAGTACTAAGTTTTGTTAACATTTACATAAAGAAAACTATACAATCAGGTTTACGTGGATTCAGCGAATTTTGGTTTAATATACCTATTTAAGTTTCAAAATTATTTATGGTACTATATTTTATTGCATCACAAATGCGTACTAAAAATAAAACTGTCGACTCTGACATGAGACCTACTTTACACTAGGCCTTAGTATTACAGCAGAAGCTACTAAAACGTATGAGCCGTCCACGAGGTATCATGGAATTCAAAGACGAAATTGGAGCTCGAGAAGGCCACAGACAACTCAGTTTCAAAAGATGTTTTCACTTTTGAGTTTCAAAACTCCGAAATACTTCCCTCCTAACTTAACAATACCATCTTTTATCTAAGGTTACTGTTAAATAAAAAAAGTGCGTTTAATTGGAGTAACATAAAATCATATCTTCAAAAAAACATAAAGTTTGATCCTCGGTTTAATTTATGTTGTAAATTTAAAATATTTTGCTAAATTAGATGGTAAACAAGAATCCGTCAGAAACTATAGCAAGTTCAGTACCATTTTATATAACCAGTGTAGAAAATTACATAACCTTATAAATTGGAAATCTTCTTATTAACGCAACTATCATGGATCTCTTAATTAACATGTTAAAATATCTTATGGGCCGATGTAAATATATTGCATATTACTTAAATAGAAAGATCTATACTCACAATTTTGAATAAGGAATATATTTATATAATATTTAAAATTTTAGGTAGATTTTTTATGCAGAGTATATATGCAATTATCTCATGATAGCTATAACGACTAGGATTGTTGATCTTAATATTCCAGAGTATTAATATATAAAATCATCAATAATACATCCAAGACGATATAAAATATTTTTTGATTAGTAAAGATCCTAGTGAATATTGAGTACAATGTATTACTAAAATTGTTAACTATTAAATATTATCTGGTTATTTGTGTAAAAGTGTCCAAGCAACTGAATCTAAATAAGCAGTTTAAAAACGCCACTGCCCACAAGAAGTCCAAATGGCAGTCTTTTAAATTTATAACTAACCGAATGGCACAGAGAAAGTTTGTCAATTTTGGCTTTCATCAGCTAATCTAATTTGATGATAAGCTTTTGATAAGTCTATGATGCTGAAATAGCGGTGACCACTTAAATGCGGGTATAAAGAATGGAGATCCCCAATTGGAAAATTTACAGCCTCAATCTTATTATTTAATTCCTTATAATTTATCACCAACCTTTCTTTTCCCGGTTCCTTTCCCACCAAAAAGGCCGGACTGGAGTACTCACTTAGGCTTGGCTCGATAACATCATGATCTTGTAGCTCACCGATGATTTCCTTCATTCTCACCATCTTCAGAGGGTTAAGTGGGATAAGGCCGCAGTTTGACTATACCATCATCCTTTTAATTGGATCTTGTACTCGAAATCAAGAGTTTTTCCCCAGACGTTCAGAAAAAACTTCAGGAAACTCTTCAATGATTTCTAAAACTTGCTGTGTAGCTTCGGAACTCCCTATCTTATAATTATGATTTATATTTAACACATTAGAACTAGTGTTTTGAATTAAATGCACTGACTTGTTCAAGTTAAAATCGAATCTACACACATTGTTTTTTAAATCAATTAACAACCCAGTTGATTTAATGAAGTTAGCCCCTAAAAATTCCACATTGTGATAAGTTATTAATTAATACTAGATTAACCTTCCAGGATAAGTTGTCAATTTTAATTTTAAAGATTTACTTCTCCTAGTACATTTAATTTTTGGTTTCCAGCGCTAACACATTGTACCTTAGATTCTAACAATTTGTTAACTAAATTCGCTTCCCTTAAATGATTATAAAGTTTCGCACTGATTAAACTTAGTGTACTTCCAGTGTCTAACCAAAATTTCACATTAACTTTGTTTTCTATATTCACTAGTACACTTGGCAAGGTACTTTGGCTTTCCTCATGGCGTTTCTGCCACATGTGATTAATATGTCCGGATTTTTGTTGGGGACTATATTTAAAATCTTTTTGAGTGTCCAGTTTACGGGAAGGGTTAGAATCTAAGCTACCTTTTTCTAAGCCCTCCCCTTTTACAAGTTTTTTGGAGTATTGGAGAAACGGGGTGGCCTTTCAACAGGCAATTGTTAGGTTGATTACTAACCGCATTACCATGCCAAGTTCTACAGTCTCTAGCGTAATGTCCCTATTTTCTTACATTTAAAACATACAACTTGATTGTTATGGCCTAATTGAATGTGATTAGTTATAGGCCTACTTTCCCGGTTTGAGGTGCCTTGTTGAACCATCCTCAACTTATCCGCATACTCAATATTTTGGCACCTTATGCAGATTTCATCCAACTCTTTGAGCGAAGTAGGATTTCCATAAATATCATTTTATTGCGGGTGTGGTAGTCTGGGTTTAAACCTGTTTTAATAATATCTACTACTTCCCTCTCTGACATTGATGTGGCTAATATACTAACCATTCCTTAACATCCCAGTATAAAACCACTCAGGCTTTCATTAAATTTTTGGGGGCGATAGATCTTTTCAAATTTTAATTTCTCGCGATAACAAAGGGGCACAAAGGTAGTTAACAAATTTTCATGAACAACACTGACGGGGTTGTCCATACTCTTTGGCTTCCAAAATTTTTGCCAATAATGGACCTTGGCAATAAGACACGCAAATTTCCAAGATTTCTTGATCAGAACATTTTGTTTCGTTTTTTTAATTTTTTAACAACTTTTAAAAACTCCAATAGTTCATTTACTTTTAACCCGTCCGTTACCTTAAACATTTCTAAGATACCTTTCAAGTTTGGTTAGGTAACTTATTATATACAATTGAACGATTCTCAGGTACGAAAACATCATTACACATATTAACGGGTATTGGTCCTTTCGTAATATTTTCAAGTGCTTACACACTTTCATTTTCCGTCTCAAGGTTAGATTCTGATAGCCGGCGTTCTATTTCGCTACATAATTGTTCATCCCAATTCTACTGATTTCAATGACTCTTCCTGGGCTACTAAAACCCTCAGACATTCTATCGATCTCTTTGATCAAGTTATCCGTTAATTTGAATAGACCTTTCAGGTTGTTCCATTCGCCTTATCCAATGACCAATTTTTAACCTGGCACCGCAAAATTTCCAAATTATTAGAACCCTTTATTGCCTTTTCCACTCGAAGAACTAACACTTCATACATAACAGCACACTGTTTATATTCCTCATTGCCACTTACTTTACTAGACAAATTTAGCTTATTGCCAATATAATGTTGAGACCTACTACCTGTCTCAATAACTTTCTAAGTTTATCTACAGTGCTATCAGTAATTGTTTCCACACCACGGAACTACAGTTCATAAATTAATTCGTCCTTACTTAAAAAAGTCCACTTTGAGAGCCATTTTAGGTTAAATAAATTTAACTTAACTATCACAACTTAACTAGACAACACAAGTTCTTGCCAAAGTTTTCTAACAAAGTTTATAACAGTTTTGTATAAGTTTATTAAAAATTCACTGGATACTTTACAAGCAGAGTGGGCGCAGTCAATATAACGACTAGGATTGTTGATCTTAATATTCCAGAGTATATTAATATATAAATCATCAATAATACATCCAAGACGATATAAAATATTTTTTGATTAGTAAAGATCCTAGTGAATATTGAGTACAATGTATTACTAAAATTGTTAACTATTAAATATTATCTGGTTTGTCTAAAATAAAAATCACAGTTCTAAATGAAAACAATGGATTTATTTTTAACTGGCAAATTAATAAGTTCAACGTTTCAGAATTTTTATCACTCTATTTTCCACAAAGAATTGACAAACCTTTTAGTAAATTTAAAAAATTCCTTTGGCAAGAAATAAAAATATTAATTCAAATTATCAAACTAAAAAATCAGAGCTCTCTTCTAAAATAAAGTAATAAAGTTTTAAAATAAAATGAAAATACCACTTGGAAATAATTAAAATAAAAATGTTCACTTCTAAGTTCAATCAAAATACAAAATAAAATTGTAACTTCTCTTTACACTATTTGAACCTTAACTTTCAAGTCTCTGCAATTCAGATTACAACTCTCTCTCTAACAATTATAAAGTTCAATTAATTTTCAATTAATAATTCACAATAAACAGTTCCAGTTAAATATTAATAAATTACTACTTTTTCAAATCTCAATTACAGTTATTAACAAAGTTCAATTTTAATTCACTTCTCTTGCAAGCATGAACCAAATGTAACTTGTATGATTCTATTATGCTCTATTGTTCTTCGAGAATAAGTTATACAGATTGCTCTGAAGTTTCTATGAATTTAATTTTTCCTATAAAAAAGACACAAAATTAATTTAATATCAGATCAAGATGACTTTTTCAATAAAACGTACAATAAAGTGGTGCTTACCTCAAAATCACTCGCGGAAAAAAATTTAAGAAATACGGCGCACTGCAATTAACTTTACTCACGAAAATAACCAAAAGAAGGGCGAAAATTATGAGCGGGCGCTTAAATACTTCCCTTTCCAATCACCTTTGCAGGACATCCGTGGAGCTCTCTCATTGGTCCAGCTGTATCAAACCAGGAGAAACAATACTCACAATAAGACAAGTTCTAATCAATTCAAGGCAGTCAACCTGCCTTCCTAACAATTTAAAAACTACCAGTGCTTAACTTGCCAAAGGATTACATGTTCGATTTTACCCTGACATTTCACAATCTAATCTAAAATTAAGTCCCATATTTCGATCCCAAAATTTTTATTTAATTTAAGTTTTAATTAAAAAAATAAAATCAATGTAGCTTTAAAAAACGCTTACAATAGCATTTACCGAAACTAAGAAAGAACAAAATCATACGCATTAAACAATATGTAATTGCATATATATATATGCAATCCATTATATTTTTTAATTAATATATAACTGAACGAAAATAAGCATTTCCTCAGTTTCTTTCTATATGGATAGACAAAAATTTTTAATGTAAAGCTGTTATTTCACATTTCTCTTAAAACTAAAACATCGATTCGCTCTCTCCAGTACTGTAAAGGGCCAACCCACGTAGATACCAGCTGTGGAGATTAATGGCTTCGCTGTTTCAATTCTCCATCTTTGCGATTAAAAGTCTCATATATCAATATTTCCAACAAAGGAAATCCTTGAAGAACCACTATAAATGAGAACAAAAGCAGCATGGACGGGTCAGTGAATCTTCCGTTGTAGGGTTAACTAGTAGTACTCCATATCCACACAAACATACTTGCATCATATTTTATTCTTATAATGTGGCAGAAGTTCTTTAAATTTAAGGTAGAAGAAGTTATTGTAACCAACACTTTCACGTAACGATTAAGTTACATATACATATATTTTATTTTATCTTCCAGCTATACTGAAGTTCTATTACGTGTTAGTGAAGAAATCAAAAGTGATACGATCTAATCAATTTAAACGTTTTATTAATTTTAAAGAAACTAAAAAACTAATGAATTTTGTATGATATAAATTAAGAATTAAAAATTTATACATTTTTAAACTTAATAGTAATACTTTTCCGGAATATAGTTTTAATTTTTGCAATGTAGAACTCTCAAACCTTTCTTTGTTTTCCGAAAAAAATACATATGTATTTTACGAAAATAATAACTTATGTATTTTTTATGTATAATAACATGAAACTTTGAAGGTTCCTCATCTTGAAAAATTAAATATTCCGAAACTTATGAAAGAATATGAAAGTGGTTTATAATTACTTAATACATTTAATAAGTTTATTTTCACATTGTATTGGGAATTAATCCATTTACAAATTTTGCTCGAATGTAAATGACCACCATCTTGAAACTTTTCATTTGTTAGGACTGGCTAACGAACTCATTTAAGCTATCTTCAAGTACTAGATAAAATCTATCTAAAACACACACTACAAGTTCGTTCTGGTTAAATAAAGACTTGTTTTAATTTAGGAAAAAAATTACTTAACTGTATACACTTTTTAATATAACTATGTAATCTTCTCACTGTCTGCATTGAACGACATTTATTTTAGGATTTTTAAAAACGTTATACTTTTCATATGAACTTTAAGAATTATTATGCACATTGAAGTTTATACAACTTTATCATTAATATATTTCTCAAGGACTGTCTTTACTGCCTTATAACAGACTGTGTTAATTATAATTTTGTAGTGGTTGAGAACCACTGACAAAGCAGATGCCCCCTTGATTTCAGGTTAGCGATGAAATTCCATGTTTCGGTACTCATCGCACTCTTGCTCACACATTCCCCACATGTTCCCTGATATATTCCCCAAGTTATTCTGGTATTTATCCCAACTCATAGTAAAATTATCTTAGCTTGTCTATAGAAAAACCTTGATATATATTTCGTTACTCCCAAGGTGTCAACTACGGTTGTCAATACGTTCGCTTGGTGCCGATGCGGATCAACTGTCGGATAGTTACCTGCAATATTTCGATCCACTTGAGGTGTGATTATATTATCCAAATCATTATTATTTTTCAGATTATACTAAAAATGAAGCTGCTGTAAACTCCTATCGGTCCGTCAGCGTCATCTTCAACGCGAACGTGTGGACGTAAAAAGTAAGGTTAGGCGAATTTGCGCCAAAGGTAGAATTTTCCGCGCACTATATAAGAATTCATGCACAGGAAATTAATAAATGTTGAATCTCCTCCATCTTGAAAACTCGATGAATCCGGAGGCCCTATTCTGGTCTCGTGGCCGACTCTCGTCCTGTCAGAGGTCAAACCGAAGTTTAGTTGGTCAGGTCTACATTCCGACGATTCTAAATCTAGACGCGGCAGAATCTCTTTCCTAATAATAATATAACATTTATATTCAACTGAAACAGCTTGCGGTCATTCGAAATATATTTTAATAATATAACTATTTCTGAAAAAGTACAATATGCTCTTTGCAATAGACTTATCTTCGCAATAAATTTTTGGCTTCCTCAGATAAATAGTTAAATACGCACATGAAAAAAACATTTTGAAGATTACTTGACATTTCTTGACTGATGAAAAATATGTAACATCATCTGCTTTTGTGTGATAAGTATAAAATCATGAGAAACACTATTTGATACTTGAGCCCTCAATAAATAGTATAAATATTTCAATAATGTTGAAGATCAATACAAACGCTAAAATAATGTGAAATAATAGATAAAATGCAATTATTTTTTATATTAAATTACCTTAGATAAGCTGACATAAAATATTACTCTTGTGGCAATCAACTTTAGTTGTTTATAAATGTAATGGTTCTTTCAAGGACAAAATTACGATTAAGATGTGTATTTGATTTAAAGATAACCTACACCTAAATCAATCCTTAGCTATTAAATTTTAGTGGAGGTAGACTTTTTCATCTTTAAGTTTACTTTGTCTTTGATATGTTCGTTATAACCAAAGTATCTCTATTTTACTTTCTAAATAGTGTGATATTTCTTCTTCTAATTGGATATGCAGAATCTTAATGAGAGTTCCAAGCTATAGAGCTTAATTGGTATATTCAAGTAATTACTGTGTGGTGTCACACAGTAGCTATTGTGCGATAGTGTTTCCGTTCCGCCGACTGAGTCTCGCAATAATTGGCTCATTAGCACATCAGCTCAATATATTGTCGTTTATTCTTTAATACTAGAATATTTATTTTAGAATTGCATTTTATACAATGATTTAAATACAAAATGTGAATGCTTCATTAATATAGTCAAGTTAAAAGTATTTAAGACTGTCATCATTGGTTTTTTTTTATTACAGGCCATTTTTGAGAATCAAGTAATAAATAATAAACGAACAATACAAATTGAATTGAAACCAATATTTATATACTATACGTACATTGACAAATTCTCTCCTTTAAAACATAGACTATCTATAGGAATCACACTAAGTATTATTTCCTTCAGCAGACATTGAACAAGTATGAGATATGATATCATTAATTTACGTTTGATAATAAATTTATATTACTTAAACTGTATATAACTGCATATAAATATATTAAATAATTATATCATATCAAAGATTATAAATATATATATATATAATCTTTGATATGATTTTATATATATATATATATATATATATATATATATATATAATCATATCAAAGATTATATATATTTATAATCTAGGAATTATTAGGTTATTATATTAGGTATTTAAATACACAGTAAGTATAGAATACCTCATCACTGAGAAATGGGTGCGATGTTGTTCCATTGACGCTTTTCTGTCATTTAAATTGCATTTTGTGTCTCGTGTAATGCTTTGTGATTCCACCTACAATAATCACGGAACACTGCGCTTCCTTTTTCCCTTTTCCCTCCAATTGTAGTCAAGGAGATAATGGTTTGTTGAATCAAGCTAATGCCCAGTCCCTCCGTTTTTGTTCCTTCAGCTGCTGTAAATATACCGTCCCAAAAAGTCTAATGATACCAAATAAAATACCGTACCTACATATTCACAATTTTGTTCATTAAGTAAAATTCGGAATACATTATTTGGTTGACAACCTTGTTGCCACGATGTAGAAATAAGATGTGTTGTTACTATCATGTGCTTACTAAATGCTTCAATTTTATAAAGGTAAAAAATTGAAAATGGTGATTAAATTAATTAAACATGTGGTCTTGCTGTCATAAAATATGTTTTCACAAAACAGTTTATTACATTGAACAGACTCTTTCAAATGATATTTCGCTAGTTTCGCTAGAGACCAATATTGGATATTTACCTGCTTTTTAGACGAGTGGGGTGTAGTCTCAGGAGGGATTCTCGAAATTAAAATTGGCCTATCCCAGAGACCCTATACACAGTTTTTACGTAATGAAAAACAAACAAAGGCACTCTCGAATTTATAATGTAATTAGGATATATACTACATAATAAATATGTAATCAATCACATGATTTTTACGCCATAGAGATATATTTTTTAATAAGTTTTTTTTTAATATTTATCGACATAGTGTACTTTCATCTATTATGAGTCTTTCCTAGTAACTTACACGAATAAAATTGCTGTTCTAACTACCATTTCAACTAAATCAAAACTCTTTCTGTTGATATCATTGAAGGATATAATCATCGTAACACAGTGTATTATTTAAAGGAAAACATTTCGTATAATGGTTAATACCATAGCTTGGGGAAGAACTTCAGAACCAAAGGTAAAATTATTACTAAACTGACGTATGGTGAGAATATACTCCTGTTTTCTTAATATGACCTGGTGATATTTAGGTGATAGTAAATGAAGAGATAAAAATCTTGTTTATAATTCTCAGATCATAATGACAATTAAGTTAGATGAAATATCATGTTTAAGTGGTAATATAAAATTGTGTTGCCGCATGGTAGACTACACAAAATGCGGTATAGGCATATGTACTCGTAAATAAGCAAAGCTATGCTGTACTCAGACTACTGTGTGTAAAACGTATCAACGCTCTTAACTTTCGGTTGTACTTGTACTTCGATTGTACTCACCAAAACTTATAAAAATAAAACGTATATAGTAGAAATTGAAGTATGGAGCTTATGGTTCCATGTTATGTAAATTTCTAACGTTCTCAATTTCCTTTCACGTTTTTTGGTAATTTCATTACTTGCATCATAGTAATATAGAGTAGAGAGAAGTATTGTTACTATCATACAAGTGTAAAATGTGTTAAAAAAAGTAGTTCCATAATGAGGAATATCACTATGATAATCGGCAAAATCCATATATAATAGTCTATAAATACTCCATTACAACACAGATTAGTGGTAATAGCTAATACGATATAAACCCTATTGATAATAACATGAAATTGATTGTGTTTCAGTGGATAAATATGCCTTTATGAAAAGCGTAACGACACAAAAATGTACTAATGGATTGTATTTAATTATAAATTATGGAATACTAGCCCATTTAAGAAATTGTTGTACAGCATTAAGTAGTCATTCAACACACAACATATTTACGGGTATATTTGGCAAACTGCCCAGAAAAGAAATGTTTAATCCTAATGAATACATGTGTATATTGAACCCATCGTTACAGTAAGTGAGGTAAAAGCCACGAAGCCATTTAGAAGAAAACAAGCTGTCTTTCCTGAAATCGATAAAGGAATTTATTAAGAAAGAAATTGTTAATCAAACAGGAGTGATTAACATTCTTTGTCTATCTTATTTTTCCACATTATTCTAGAGATATTTTCGTATCTTTTTTATCTTATCACTGGTTAAATTTTTAACCTTTGAATTTAAGGGCTTAGAATAAAGGTATTTATAATGAGTGCAGAGGTAACTTCGAATCTCAGAACTGTGTTTATAACATAGGAAAGCACATGTACCACCGCCATCTGTCACAGAGATAGGCCAATATGTCACTGTCTATGTTTTATCTCTCTGGAATTAGATTTTCTTCTAGATATCTCCTAGTTTCGTTTTGTTCGTTATATAACAGCTACAAAACTTCTGTAGAAAACTGTTTTGGGTCAATATTTCAATTTCTATACGTATGTTTTATATCCTTAGAATTGGGTTTTCTTCTAGTTAATGTTATTTTTTGAAATAGCTGCAACAGTATTCACCTTGGCACAATGTGGTCATTGCTAAATGTTTCATTGCTTGAGGCTAAGATCTTTCTGTAATTAATTATAAGTGTCTGTATTATTTGAATGTGTGTTGGAAAACAGGCAAATAAAAAGTGTTCCACCTTTTATGCTCCTGTTACCTGTTGTACATTTGTGTTAGATAGTTAAAATGTTAAAATATCCTGTAGTGATTTATTACATCAATTTAGCAATTAAAAAAATGCCAAAATTACTTTCAGTTATCTTCTACTTTACTTTTATAATAAATGAAAAAGCGTATAAATACAGTAATCAGTAAACTTTATTAGATTTTCTCTACAGAACAAACGAATCCTCTTAGGTGGTAACTAGACAAATTGATTAACGTTTAAGGATGAAGCAGATCTGTGTTCGGGATATAATAGTTGATGAGATACTCAATGAGCAATTAGCCAGGACTCACTGATGAAGTACGGGTTCATCTCGAATCTTCCATCTCATCTCCTAGCTGTAAACCGTCAAAGACACGAATCTCCCCCTGTATATCGCCTACATCAGACGAACAACAGTATAAACGTGAAAATTATTATAATTTATACACATTAAGTTCAGAGAAGACGCTTAGTATATTTTCAATAGATGAATTTATTAAGTACTCTAAAGGTCCTACTTAAAATCGTGCTGTAGTCTTTCTACCAGTCTGTGAAATACCTCTTGATAGAAAGGTTCTAAATTCCTTAAACATGGTAGATAGATTTTTCTTTGTCCAAAGAGGTACTCTATTAATTGTAGGATAAAAAGGTCCAAGACGAGCAAAGTTGCAAGCAGCTCCGTGAATAAATGCTGCTAAAAATTGAAATGTCTCGTTAAGTTTCTTCAGATCCTCCAACACTCCTCTGCACTAGTTTCACCCATCTTTCGCTATCTACAGTAGAACAAAAATCAGGCAAAATTAGCTGTTGGTTTTAATATTGAGAATATGAAACTGCACCCTCCCATTATGGGCTAACATCAATCTGCCTTGATCTCCTTATCACAAATCTTGGTGCAGAATGTATTCTCAGTTCATGTAGTTCTTATCAACTTCGATATGCCTCGCATCCAGGCTTCGAGAGAGAGAGAGAGAGAGAGAGAGATGGATGGGATTGAATGGCTAGCCCAACATTGTGTGAACCAGCGGTGTCAACTTTCTCATCGATCTTTTTATTTTTTATGTAAAATTCACCTATTTGCTATCCATTCAAAATACTAGCACTACAAAAATATCTATTGTTTAGTTTATAGAATAATAAAAGTGGAACATAAGAACAATAAGAGCTTCCAAATGATTCCTGGACAAATCGAAATACATAACTAAATCGAATTGCAATATATTATTGTACATTTTCTGCAATGATATTTCTATTATAGAAGGTAATTAAGTAATCTAACTATACTGTAAAACTTTGTAAAGGAACGTTTGGATATTGTTATTCCACGGACTAAGAGGAACTAAAAACTAAATGCAACCAATCGTCTCTCTTTTTGTTTACCGTCTGTCTGTATGTGTTTTCATTTTTTATTTCAGAGACCAGTAAAAATATAAAAAAAGAAATGCAAAATTAATGTTCTCATACTCTATAATAAAGAAAACAATTAATTATTATGATATTATCATTTCAAGTCTCAAGATAGCATTGGAGGAAATTTTTAAAGCTTAATACCGTGGAAGCTAAAAAGAATTTTAAAATAATCGAAGAATAAAAAAAATTGAATAAGTCTATTTAAACACATTTTGAAGCCTGGTCTAAAAAAATTATGGTTGCCTGTAAAGTCGGTTTTACGGGCGAAGATTTTACGTGACAACGTCTTTTTCTCGGTAGAATATTTATTGATATGAATATTATTAAATTGCACAATAGGAACAAGGAATTGAATGAAAATAAGAATTGCACAAATTTTAACTATAGAAATATATTTTGTTTACTAAAACATTGTACATAATTTGAAATTAATTAAAATTTGTTATTGTAAATGGTAAAGTTGAATAAAACATTTACTAAAATTGGAATTTGAAATTCTTGCTAAACAAGGTTAAATTCTAACTCCGCGCGTGGTGATTGGTCGGTTTAGTTCGTTTGTTTGGTCGCACTGTTATGACAGGTTAGAGGTTATAATTTGTTATTTTAAAATGTTTTGACTAGCAATACGCGCTGTTTCTTCTCAATCGACTGAATTACGATTGATTGCAGAGTGATTTAAACTAATAATTTACTTAACACTATCAACATTTGTCAATAGTATGACATAACCTATAAACTCAGTTTCTCAACTTTTGTGTCAATCTAACAATTAATCAATCAATCATAGTTTACGATAATGAAATATCAGTGTACAATTATTTACCTTTATTGTTGTAGTTGTTGTAAATGACGAATCTAAGCACTCCACATTTTCACGAATAAACATAGTTATCTGCTTTATCCCGTGCGGCGGACCCACAGTTATCTGCTTTATCCCGTGCGGATCCCGTGCGGCGGACCCATTGAAACGGGCATCGTAACGTTACCGGGCGTTACACTTTTTCATGAGTGACTCCGAGCCGCAACCTAATTTAAGACGTTGTCACGTCAAAAGATTCATTAGTAACTAATGTAGATATAAGCTTTTATAGGTTGAAATGCATGTTTAATGATACCGTAGGCATCTAAAACTATGAAAACTATGCCGTATTAATACAAAAAACGTTGTAATCAACGTCCAAAAATTATATTTACATTATGTACTGATAGATGTTTATAATATAGTCTTAAAAATGTTTGTAATTAGATTTATTACTTTTTGTTATTAATTAAAAGGTTTAAAGAGGCCCACAAATCCAGGTGGTTGGTCGGCGAGTGGAAACCTATTTTGACCTGTACTCTGTATTCAGTTTCAATAATTTGTCTTGTGTTTAGTTTTGTTTTTACGAAATGCAAGTTTTAGAGTAGTTACTGGAGTTGACACACAACATAGCGGTTGTGATACCTTACTTTAGCGTGTCACAACGCTCTGATATGAATTGTTTATTATAAAATGGATTGAATTTATATGTTTATTTATTTATTTATCAGCGGCAGTAGCTGGTACAATAAATCCACACTTAATTGTTAACTTAATACAAACATTATAAATAAATAAATTAATACATTCATAACTTTAATATATAGTATTAAATAATAAATTAAGAAAACTGAGTACTTGTCTTAAAAGCAAACATGCATTTTACATATACTAATAAGTTAAGATAAACAGTTTTGTATAATACATAATATATTAATTAATAAATAATTGGAGTAACGATAAATATCAATAAATAATACGAATGACAATGAAACAGTCAATAATACGAGTATCTAGTCGAGCATATTATAACAATAAAAAATAAATAATATGACTAACAATATTCCAACAACAAAAATAAAAAATAAACCCGGGTTAATAAAAAATAGATTTTTTACTGGAGGAAGAGATAAGATTTCAGATCTTGAAACGTAGTGTTAATGATTTTTGTATAACTAAAAAATGGAAAATGTCCGGAAAATACAGTTTTTAAAAATTGTGAGATGTTAGTAAAAATAGTCATAATGTAGTGGAGCAAACTTAAAAAATTTGAATGAAAATAATAGTTTAATTGGTAAATTTCAAGAACGGTTTACTGGATTCCCTCATTTTATTAAAACTACAGCACATAAAATAGTTAAATATGTAAAAACTCATATTATGAATGGAATGAATATCATATTCTATTTATGAATGATGAATTAATATAGTTTATTACAGAAGTTTATACATACATAATCAATTTAAATTGACTTGCATTGAGTCTTTCGACTCAAACTAATGAAACCACTGCA
Source organism: Homalodisca vitripennis (assembly GCF_021130785.1). Classification (NCBI taxonomy): domain Eukaryota; kingdom Metazoa; phylum Arthropoda; class Insecta; order Hemiptera; family Cicadellidae; genus Homalodisca; species Homalodisca vitripennis. The sequence goes on along the minus strand of NC_060211.1, from coordinate 124,820,337 downwards.
TTACTGTTTTTACTATCTAATATTTAAGTAATAGTAAACTAAATACTGAATTTATTTTAAATTATTACAAAAAAATAATTATGTAGGTTTTGAACCTTAAACGAGCTTTTAATGAAATGTTCAAGATTTGAAAAACAAATCCTTTTTATAAAGTTGAAGTATAAGTAAATGTTGATAGATTGAACATTGACTATGCAAAGGCTACATACAAAGTGACGGAGGCACAAAGACATGTCAAAGTGCCACACGTCACCGACACTTTGCCCGTGGGGAGACACGAGTCTATATCAAAAGTGCACTTAAGAAAATGGAAGCTTTGCACCCAATAAAGAGAGACTTTAGGTGTGTCAAATGTATTAAGCACTGTCAAGATAGTTCAACAGTCAACAGACGTATTCACAGGTGTAAAATTTACATTCACCTTTAACGGATGTGTTGGGACATTTTGTTTCTTTACTAAGTTATCTTTGCTTAGACTAGTTATCCACAAATAATTATCTATTTCACTGTCACTACAATGATATGCTATGGGTAGTGTAGACTAAATTTATTCAATTTTTCATAACTATATTCAGTTACGCACTTATTTTTAGCTTATGGCTATCAACAGAATTTTGTTTTACTTCATAAAAAAGTTCAGCTTTGTAGAACGTAGATGCTTCCTATGAGGCTTCAGCCATTACGCAATTTATATCGTAAACTGTTTCAATTCTTTATCCTAGTTCTGAAATTATAAATTTATATAAAAAATAGATACAGGAGATCAATTAAATCTCTAATAATATTCCAGTTGTAATGTTGAGTAACTAAAAACAACATTATGTAAACTCGTAGACTTTAATGCAATTGTGAACACAACACTGAGAACGGGTAATCATTAAAAAGAGTTATACTGGACAATGTGAGGATGAATACCGAAATACAATGAATATTCCTTAACATTAGCTTCCTTTCTTAGTACTTTTGACTCATGCACAAAGTCACATGTAGACATTTAAATACACGATTCAAATTTAAACTTTATACTGTTATTGTTACGTTGAGTAAATTTACCATTTTATTTTTGTTCCATGTTAGTTTTCCCATTACATACACCATGATTATATTATTCAAAGTTAAACATAAATGGTAAATTTGTATTGTTTCTCGATCATTAATATTTTAGAATAAGCCCTTTTAACCTAATACATAAAAATAGAAATTTATTCTTCTTTATCTATGTTAATCCCTAAAATGTGTACTAAAATCTTTCCATATCCATAAAAAGTATTATAATATAATAAATGTACGCTTCAGAGATTCCTTTTATAGTCTTAACAACTATAATGAAGGGTAGAACAAAACGTTATGAACGTTGGATGTAAAACGAAATCATAATAAAAATTTAAAATTTAAATTGGTATTGTGAACGTAACTTCTATAATGCTTGCCATTACGAAGTGAAAACGGATAATCTTTTAAAAAGCTAAACGGGAAAATATGAGGAAGAATACTTCAATAAATAGAATACTCGTGACACTAAGCCTGGTTTAAAACTTTTCTTCTGAAGACTTCTTAACTTTCGTTTACGATGATATTAAAATTAATACAATGTTGCCCATTCATATAACATACTCTCATAATGCAACTAATACCGGCTTCTAAAAAAGATTGTTGTACATTTGCCTTATTATTTGAATTTTTTCTATGTATATTTGCATGCTTGCAATTTAACAAAATTAGAAACAGTGTTTACTATCTATGTTGTTTGTTGTATATTTCACTACTGAAAAACAAAAACAAATATACTACCAATTATAGCTCTCAACTAACTTTTTATGTTGATCGCTGGTTTGCTATTAACAAAAAGTGGACAAATATTAGTGTAGGACTCTAGAAAAATCATTATACTCGTATTTTACTGCAAAATTGTTCGTGCTCTGTAATCGATGGAGCTGTCAAAAGAGATGTTTGATTAAATTTACAAAAGTGGCATTGGGACTGACTTCACTATTAATGTTTCATCAGCAAAGTAATTGAAAGAAGGACTCAACTTATTGAGATTACATACAAAGTAATATTCATAATTTTATTCAATATTTTATTTATTATTAGTAATAAAATGGAAGAAAACTTTTTCTCTAAAATATTTATGGTTTTATGTAAAACGTTTTATAGTACTGATGTACTCGTATCTTCATCGAACGCGAACTTCAAGTGCTTCCTTTCAGTACTTCAGGGCTTCAAGTTATTGAAACCAAAATAATTATTGAAACGTTAAAGAAATTATTTTAAGAGTGCTTTTACAAAAACAAACCTTGGACTTGTGCACGAAATATGAGTGTCCTTTTAGAGGTTGTTTTAGGTTTGGCTAAACATTTTGAAAGAAAAACGCTTAGTTTTAAAATATAAAACGAGTTATTGTATTGTAATATTCAATAAAAAAGTAAAATATGGATAGTTTTATTTTTATTTTTTTTTTTTATCACAACCGTGAAGGTAATAGCCGTAATTCGGGGACGGTGGAAAAGCCAATGCTCGGTGGACACTATCTTCCAACCAATGAAAGATTAAATTTGTAGTGTAATTATTTTATATTTTTTACATATATTATTAATTCAGTAGTTCTTTTTTATGATTGAATTAATTAAATTAACCCTTTTACATAGTGCTTACTTACACTTAACCTTTCTACAGTATTTCGCGAGTAAGAATACCGGCCTTAGATTAATCAAAGATTTGTGTCTTATGCGGATACTGCAAGATTTAATGAAAGAAACGCAAAAGTATCCGATGAAGTGTTGCTATTATAACTTTAATTAAATTTGATCAGGGCACGTTGATGGAGAATAAAGTGTTCAAATATTAAGGTATAGGAGATGGGTATACTGTTAATGTCTTATACATTAACTGTCGTTTTTAAAACAGCATCGAAATATTTCATTAAATGTGTTAGAATATTTTATAATGTTTTGTAAAAAATGAAATAACGTATACTTGCAATAATTTTACCATTGTAAAATGCCACAAATTTGTGAAAATATTCAGTTTTAATTTAAAAAATTTAAATAATAAATACGTATACACAATATAAACAAATTTAAAAGTTTATAAGTAATATATGGATAGTCTTCAATTATAGTCCATGAGAGTCTTAGGCAAACATTGAATTCTGAATGTACATTTTTCAGGGGACTGCATGTAAACAATGCTAAATAAAAATTCCATCCATTAAAATTTATGTTACGATTAAAATAAATTTATTGTAACATGTAACAGACCACTCTTTACTGAATTTTAAATGTTTGTACTATGTAACTCTGAGAACTTTATTAATTATTAGTTTGTTACTGTTTCCCTTGTATGTATATTTTCGACTTATTAACTGAACCGTTTAAAAAAATACTATCGTGAAGTTTAAACAAAAGTTCTTCGTCCACTTCACGTACTTTAAAACTTCAATGCGATCTCTGAATCGCTTGGTAATAGAAGCTTACCTGTCAATTCAATGTCGTATCATATAAATCGATGATCCATCTAACTATTCAAGGAGAAACAACAAAATAAGACAATCTATTATTTACGATTGTTTGGCTTCTCTGCACGTCAATGAGAGATCCGGGTTCGACTCCCGGCGGAGCATGTACTTTTTGTGATTCAATGTTTCTTGAAATTATATTATATATATATATATATATATATATATATATATATATCATATAGTATATATATTGTTCAATCTAGGTGAATATTCAGAGTATTAAGTAATATACATAATTACTTCTGTTGGTTATACTTAACTTGAATTGGCGAATAGATAGAGTAAACATGAAGCGCTTCTTTGTGTAGTTTCAAGTTAAATTAGAATCAAATATTTGTTTATCACAGCTCCCTGGAAGATTTGCTTTAGTAGACCATTAATATTTGGAAGTAATTTAAACTTTGGCTATAAAACTGAATTTATAATTATCCTTGTAGATTGATTACCTAGAGATAAGTTTTTCAAATCACATAATGTATTAAGAAATTTTCAATATTTCATATATAGTATATTTCAATATTTCATATCAAAATGTCATATATAGTATGTAATTCAGTGCATGTATTAGGACTTTGAACAAATTGCATTTATTAAACACGTGAGACGTTCAAATATTCATTTATTATATAATGATAGGTTTATCAAGTCACTTTTCTTTTCTGAATTACAAAATACTCTTAAACAAATAAATTTGTGATAACCAGAGTCAAAATTACAATAAAATATTACTCAAGCAACTGAAGTGATTTTAAACATGAATGAACTTTTTATTAAACATTAATTTATTTTCCTTTTAAATTTGATAAAATATCTGAGTTTATGCCGTATATGAATCTCTACAGCCCAATAAAACGTTAAATATACCTAGTGTGTTTAAATAGTTTTCCTATCTTTTAATATAACTAAATGGACGATCAAACATATATAATTTTAAATTATACTATAGAAGGACGTAAATAGTGTAATATTGACATCGTTAATTCGTTAATTACCAGAATACAAAATGCATGATATCTTTTAAAACATTTCATGTAACTAAATTATATACTATTGAAATGTAGTAATGTTTTTTCAAAACCTGGACTTTTAACCAAAACCAAAATTGTATGGTTTGAACCCACTCTAAAAATCTTATTAACAGAACCGGGTAACATTATGTGGCACACAGGAAATATTTAAAATCCACGAATACAAATAAGTTATTGAATTCTTTGACGACGTCAAAGAGTTATCATTAAATTAACTCCTATAATTGATTTGTGGGAATTTTTGAGATCGTTTGACTTTTTAGCGTTTTTAATACTTTTCAAGTTGTTTATAGTTTTTGAGATTTTTACAAGGTATTGTTTTAATTACTAGCTTTTACAAAATCTGTTTTAATCTTTAAAGGAATTATGTAATCACATTGCTAATAGCTGGTTTTAGCAGTCAACACTCTTCTTGGTGAGGTGAATCCATATACCAGTTAAAGTTTAAAATATTCAGAATATCATGAGGTTGCTGAGGTAGGAGGTTTATAACATATATTATTGTAAAATAACATATATTATTGTGAAATAACATATATTATTCAAAATTAACTTTGAAGACATCAGCAATAAAAGTAAACGTTGCATTTCTCTTTATGGAGCTTAAAAGCTGATATAAGTTTAATAAAGTCATAATAATAACAAGTCTCGGTGATGAGTGAATTATTTATGCAGTAATACAGCAGTAAGTATAAAAATTACTATTGATAATTTGACCACAATTTTACATATTTGAATAAACTAATAGGTATTTAATTAAACTTCAAAGATTTAATTGCTGCGATGATTTATTTTATAGATTGTTCCTCTTAAGTTGGTAATAAATTAAGTTATTTTTAGAAAATCTGAAAATGTATTAATATCGTAAATAAAAAATAAGAATTTAGAGTATACCAGGGCTCTATGATATTTAACCATGATAAAATACTTGCCGTTATAGTAAGCTTACTATATTTATATGACGATTAATATGGATAAATTTAAATGCGGATTGACTATTAAAAGACACTTAATATTTTGGTCATCACAACCCATCAATACAAAAAATATACCAATTATATGATATTAAAACAAGAAGAACTGTAATACTTGTTGAATTTTATGTAAAAAAATATTGCCGTGAAATTAATAAACTTTAATCATTAAGCATATGAGCGAATATAAAATAATATGTAAATTAATCTATTTATTAATGTGTGTACGTAATGGGTTTGTGGCTGGAATATTATTGTATCTCAAATATGTATATATAAGCATGCAACATATTGGCCATTCAATAATCCTTTTATTATTCAGCCAGACAGTACTGGTCCCAACCACACTGTCTAAATATAAATTGACGTTTAAATAATTGATGATAAAAAGTCCTTTGAGACCTTTTGAGGAGTGTGTAACTTTGAGGATAATTACAGTTACCTTATTCGGTAGACAGTAAAAACAACACCTGTTGATAGGCAGTAATTATATGAAATATTTATTTTTAGGGATAAATGTAGGGGATGCTTTCAAGTAAGTATGTTTCCTAAAATCTGTCTGATTCTTTCAAATCGAAAATTATTAACATCATCAAACGAGTAACTGTTAGTTGTTGTATACTCCAGTACACTGTGGTCCAGTTGGGTGGAAATAGAATTACACGGTGCGTGTTCAGTTCGCAGCCAGTGACCCGATTCGCGGTCAGTTCGCAGCCAGCTGTCATATTGATGTTCACTCAGTCGGTTAGTTGAGCGTCCACGGTCGCGCAGCCCACCAATTTAGGTTAACAAGATGATGGTTTGTTATACAAAGTTTGTAAAAAGGTCACAAAATATATGCGTATTTAGGAACCGTGTTGTTCTGAATAAATCCTTTCTTTTGGTAACGCAAAATAATTATTTCTACAGAACTTGATGTCTGCTGAGGTTGTTGTTTGCATTTCTCTTGGAAAAGTTAAAAATTTTACTGTTTAATATTTTCCGTGCAACCAGGGCATTCAGATAAGGTTCAGCCGTCTTTTTGGCGGCCGATTTGATTTTAACGCCATATCAACCGTGATAATCCTTAAACGATTTACGGTGTTATTTTAATTGTTTGAAATGTTAGACCTTATACAAAATTAATATATTGACCACAATCTTTTGGTTTTTTATATTTTTATTGGTTAGCTCATTAAGAAAAGTCATGCTTTTGTATTTGTGTGAATATTTAAAAATTACAAATTTTATAAGAATAATTACAAAGAGTTTGCTTGTATATTAAACGTGTCTTTAAAATAATACGTCTCCAATGACTGTACGATAAAGAAATGGGGGAACAGTGTTAAACATTATTCTTATAGATAAAACTCAAGGTATTTTTATTACAGCAATAAGGGTTGTAAAACATCTGAATACGATGTTTTTATCAAATAATAGTATTTACAAAATTGTTTGGACTTTAAGGGGCACAGTTTTAAATACGTGTTTATGTAAAAGAAAGCAATGCTTAACTTTGTTCATTTAAATAAAAAAAAACTAAAATTTTAGTGCAGTTGTATATTAAAAACAACATAGTACGTAAAACTAAACATCTGATAATTTTGTTAAAGGTTTTAATTCAATTGATATTTGTATTAATTTTATTTTGAGAATGATATATTATGTTTTAGTTATAGAAATTGCCATGTTGCTCAATGTTATTGCAGTCAAACTATTTAAATTTTACGTGAGCTCAATATTTCCAATTGCATTCTTTAATGAACATCATTTTCAATAATAATCCTTGTACTCATTGAGAGAAACATTGAAATAGTCTCGTACAACTTCTATCTATTATCTATTATCCATGGATAATACCACCAAGCAACATTTTGTGCTTTATTGAGCAAAATGTATCGTTATATTACGACTTACACTACAGTTCGAAGAGCGCTAGATACGATTTGGTATCAAAAGAAGCATATCCACAGATACACAAGCTGAGGATGTAATATCGCTAAAGCTTTGATCACTGATACACAGTCTGAGGGGTAATGTTAAACCAACAGCCGGATCAGAGTTTTAATTTAGATTCAGCGTAAATGTTTATCGTGCACGTTTATTATATACTATGTTTATCCAGTTAAAAAGTTAAATTGATTTTTACCAACAATATAAGAAAAATCTTTTGTATATAATCTGACAATGTTTTAAAAGTGTAGTTTTTAATCATGAATTTTACCTACTTTCCTTATATGATTATAAAAATAATTTCTTAATGATAAATGCCAACTTTCCGTACATATAATACCTTGTATTAACTACATAATTAATTTAACCACTATTACTTACCTTGTAATACGACTGACCTGCCTGCTTTCCTACGTTAATAAACGATTGTGTTGTAACTTGACAAGTGCAGCCTGTTTTTACATAAACTTAGAATATTGTTTACGCCATCTTAGTATACCATATTGTAAAGTTTTATTTTTTTGCTATAAAATACTGAAGGTAGTCTCTTAACACTTTTTGGAATATAAACGTATAAAACTAAGCTGATAAGTGTTATCATATTAATGTCTACAAATACTTCTCTGAATTTCACTGTCCTCTAAGACTAATATATACATCATTACTACCAAGTATTATCAGAAATTGTGTTATAAAAATAAATTTCCTGTCTTATCCTCAAAAAGTATGGAGAATAGTGTGTCTTTTGCAAGAAAAATAAATGTTTATCATAAATTAATTATATCTCATACAGTTTATAGACTAAATTTTATATGAAAGCAGAATAGTGAACTCTATTTTATAAAAATAAATTATTATTAAATATTATATTTAGTTTAAACACATTATTACTAAAAGCTAAATTCATCAAGTATGATTGATGAATGAAAGTTTAAGTAATGCATGTAAACAGGATATTGAAAACAGCCTAAGTATTGATAAAGCCATACTATATGAATAAGTAATTTCTGTAATGTGTTACTTTGAAGTAGTATGAGCTCATTGTCATTGCCGATTCAACATTGTAAAAACTAGAAGAGGAGGGAAAGTGTTTCATGGGGATGACGGTATACTTGCAGTTCCCTTTATATTCCCTGCCGCACTGCTGGTGAAGTTGGTTCTAATACATTACCACTCGCAGCATATCACGCAGATCTCCTGGGATCGCAGTGACGTTGCTTTAGTTCTACTGTCATTTACCTGTATGTGTTTAAAGCTTACATGATAAAAATATTTTTATTTTACAAATTTTATTAGGACCACATGGCCTTACAATGTTAGTAAAATTATGCTACCATTACTGCCATAGACCAAGTTAAATGTTCTACAATTGACCGGAACGTAAGTGCCCTTTGATTATGAACGATAAACATGTACTTTTACGAATTTAAATTTCACACAGAACAATAATTTTATATATTTCAGCAGTAGTTACGAGAATATATAAGTAGCTATGTAGTAAAAACTCCAAATTGAAATGTTTAATTCCAAAATCGGTAAAAAAACTATTGGTAAATCTCCTCGGATTTAAAAGTAAAAACATTGATACCTTTACTATTTATAAATAGTATATTTATAATAAATGTTCATTTGACAGCCAAAATGAACTTCCGTTAGTGCAAGTTAAGCTCATGCCTTGATACATGATCAAGTATATAAGCATATGCTCACCAATGCTCTGCGTTAGCCACACATCTGGCAATATCCTGGCATACAGCCAGACTGAAACCGGATTTCATGTATCAGCAACTGGCAGAAGAGTGGAACGCTCAACCAATAAACTGAATTTGTTTTCAAACAAATGTTTCAATAGTTTCACATAATTTAAAACAGAATTATTTTCTGTTGAACGCTAGTAAATTGAAAACCCATTTAAATTGTAATTAGCGTGAGTATTACAGTACTAACTATGCATATAATAATATAACTTACGTCTATATCCTTGTATTAATCCTTCTTTCTGATGTGTATGATTAGATGATAAAATTAATGATATTTAGTAATCTAATGGAAGAACATTGTGTTGCAGATAATGGAGACATGGCCGAGAAGATCTAGTGTTCGCCAAACTGTACACAGGTTTGCCTGCTGAACCTTCCCAACTCCACCATGACCCCCCACTCACCGTGATGCCCTGACTCTACCATGCTCAACTGCGGGAGTCTTCACGGCTGCGGGTGTCACAAGAACTCCTCGGACCTGAGCTACTCCTCGGACTCCACGTCCAAGAGCTCCACTGACGACCAAGATCCCTCCACCATGAAGAAGCACCAGCACTGCCAGGATGTGGTTAAGCACAACGGAGTGGGTGCATTCCTCTCCGCCCTCTCACCCCGCAACCTCTTCCGTGGCTTCAAGAAGAACAACGAGTTCAGTATGCCGAAGGCTGAGAGAAGTATGTTCCTTATCTATATATGTCATATATTTAGTTATTTATATCTAGGTTATATATTTATTCTATAACAGCAATTACTTATAGCTGGTGTAGTCCATTCAAAAACAACTGTTTTGTTTTAGAATACATATAAAATAGCTGAGCGTAAGCGAAACCCATATCACTTGAGGGCCCATATCACTCGAGGGCTTAACAAATGTAATTTATTCCGTCTATCACGATATTTCAAGAATGACCTCTTGTATAGTAAAAAATGAAACCCAATGAAGTGAGTAATATTATTAAAGTTTTGCATGTAACCTAAGCGAAGTCTATTGGTGTAGTGTGTTTCTACCTTATATATTTATAAAATATTTTTAGATAGCCTATCTATATGTTTATATTGTTTTAGCCCATGTTAAGTATAAATATTCTATAAGACGCATTACAAAACATTGTTAAAAAGATACAACATAAAGCATGTTTTATAAATAGTCAAGAGATTTTATCAAAGAAAACCAATAGTACAGGTTATTAATAGTTGATTTATTAACCCTTATAGAGCTATTAAAAGTAAACTATCAATATTCGTATATATTAGGAATTCAGTTAATTTGTTTTAATTCAGTTAAAAGATGAGTCGAATATTGTCTTAGTTTCCATGTTTAAAACCACACATGGTTTTTTGATAACATTTTATAAAGAATATTCTATGAAGGTGCTCTTTAAATGCGTTCCAACATTCCATAACTATCTGTTTCTTGAAGAAAATATTGTTTTACGTGAAACCTCACGAACTACTTTCATAGCGAATACTAATAATCTCTCGGAGCTAAGTCAGCTCCCCAAGAGATTACTTCCTCTAGATAAACAATTCTTTCCCTATGTAAACATCTCTTTCTTTTTATAAATAATTTAAATTCCGTTTTGGTCAAGAGAATATTTATATATTTATTTATTGTAAAATTATGAGAAAAAGTACGATTCTGTGTTTTTACAGTCATATATTCAGTCAGCTCATTTTAACACCAAATTTTATTATAAAATAGTATTACGTTTCCTTTTGGAAGAATAGTTATTATACTGTTAAATTTAATATAATATATCTTGTATAATGTTTATCGTGATGAAAAGTATCGTTGATTACTAGACTCGAAACTTGTATCGCGGGGTCATATATAATTATCAACGCTCAACTTCGCCTCACTTGTAAATGTAATAGTATCACCCCGCAATATGAAATTTTAGAGACTAGCAATAATTGTAGGCTACTATAACAAATAGTATCTTAAAAACTAATCAATGAAATCCTTCAAAATTTGGGTCAAATGTTTACGATTACAAAGCTTACTACAGTAACATAAATTGTGGTATTATATGTAATACTTTCAAAATGGTGGCCACTTTTTTACTTTTACTATCTTAAAATCCAGAAATCTCACTAAATAATTAAAAGAATAACATTTTCTAGTTAATTTTATCACAAATATAATGAGGCGATAATTATTTTGCTGGAATAATATATGCCTGAATAACAACAGCAGTTTGTTTTGTAGGAAGACACGGCCTTTACTAAGGTTCTAAGCGAATATCCAACATCGATAGTAATTTTTAGGATTTAATTTATTAGTTTTCAAGATATTAATTTTTTATAAAGCACATACCGGCTGACAGATGGAAAACTAAGCTCAGGAGGCGCATGTTCCTGTGTTTGAATGTATTTGTCTTGATCTGAAAAATAGTGTTATATATCTTTGTCCTGATAGTTAGAACAGATGTTTAACCTCACGTCGTTGAAGTAGACTGTGCTATCAATAACCGCTTGGATGATTAATACCGTTATCGATATTAGCTTTAACGACCCAAACAGAACACAATTCACCGTGACGGTATTGTGTGGTTATTATCGGTTAATCGACTTTTACTACTGGAACACGCCGGGGTCGTATACAATGCGCAAACTGAGTCACTGTGTTCTGCTGGTCCGGCCGCGATGGAGAGAACTTTCACTAGTGATTCAGTAAAAGGTAGGCTATATTTGCTAATATTTATTAACTATGCATTTACAAATAACTAATTACCTGTAATTTTACATAGTCTGTAGTTGTGCAAAAATGAACATTTATTTTGTAAAAGTAATTGAGAATATGCAAGGGATCCCAGCAAGAATTTAGCTATGAAACATTTTTTAAAACGGTACAAATATTTTAAATAAGCAAAGAATCGAGATATAGATAGATTGATGCCGATTGATACTGTAGAGCCTAGCAATTAATTTTAAATACTAGATTCATCAAATGGTTTCTAACGCTGGAGTATGGTTCATCATCAGGAGTATGCAAAAGCCTGCTCCGGGAAGAAATCACTGCAGGTGCATCTGAAGACTCAATTTTGTGAAATAGTGCGCAGAAATTTATATACTATAAAAACTCCATATGGAAGGAAGCTTTTCCGTGAATACGCAGATAAACTATTCACTAGTTTTATCGCGTGGCTATCGACGTGGTACAGTTATTACTTGACGACCGATGCCTGACTCTACCAACCGAGAAGACCGAGATCTACATTGTCCACCAGACGAAAGATAAATGCTGTTACCCATAATCGAGTAAATTGAGACGATATGTACAACAAAAGTCATGAAGTTTCTCAAAATTAAGGGAACAGATTTCTAGATCGATAGATACAGCGTTTGGGATACAGTCTATCTAATTAATATGGGTGACATTTGGTAAGAAAAGGGCATTATTTGGTAACCTGACATCATTCATATTTGTCACTTCGTTAAGGATAACGATAATAGGAGTGACCTCGAGTGACAAGAACACACTGCAGAAGTAAACACTTGAGTCACATTTCGAGGGTACAGACGAAATTGGTACATGCGTAGCGAGCGTTTACAGCTAGTTTCCGAAACATCTACCCTCATGGTTGTGGATTACTCCTTCTTCAAGCAGATCCACCACTGAAAATAGTCACACCCGTCTTTATGTACAAGAACGCACTATGGAGGGCTGATACATACAGTGTCAGGCAGAAACTGTAGCTAGAAACCTCAGGGATTTAACTGAACAGCAAGGAAATTAATTAGTTATGCGTAACGCAGAAGAACGTGAAGATGAATTGATCATTCTGTGCCCATATTTTTAAAATTTCAAATATACATACTTTTGAATGGATAGAAAAAGGTAAGCTCTAGGTAACTATCGGCCAACTCTTGACGGACTGTATTGTCAGGATGGAGGTCTCAGATGAACAGGTTTGAATCAATCCTTGCATGTGCTGGAATATTGGTGAAAACTCAGAAAAAAAGAAGAAAGCGGGTGCAGTATCATTATGATTCATCTGGAGACTACGTATCGACTACGCTCCCCCTGACCTGTGCATGTCCAAAATATTCTTTTTTTAAGATTGCTAAAAGTTTTTATTCAGTGTGTTGTTATAACTATCCGATATTGCTGTAAAGTCAGTAATTTCATAGTACAAATTTAGAACAATAGTAACATTGAATGTGTACTTTGCAGCGATGAAGGCGGCCATTCTGATACAGCAGTGGTACCGGAGATACTTGGCTAGGATGGAGGTACGGCGGCGGTATACCTGGACCATATTCCAGAGTATAGAATACCAGGGCGAACAAGACCAGGTCAAGGTCAGTAATGTGCAGTCAGGGCTTGATCCGTTGCATGTGCAGTGTGTAAATATCCGAGGAGAGTAAATATCCGTTACATAACCTAGGTATAGTGGGAAGTGTTGATTCAATACTAATGTAGAGTTCAGCTCATTTTTACCTTCCGCTTAGTGGTGTATCTAAAATTTAACACTGTCACTCTTGTGTGAAGAGGTCCGTTTGAAGAAATAAAAAACGAGTCGGCTTCGAAGAAGCACAAAATAAACCTTTTGCTCCGTTTAAACTTCATAGGCACCTAGACTACAAGTTTTAAGTGTAATTTAGTTAAATAGTTAGTAGAAAGCCCTCTTTTTGTAGTTAGAATGGTCTCTGATGTCGAAATGATGCAAGGAGTTAGTTTTAATTCGTTTCGTTGCCAATGTTTTATAAATCTCTTAAAAGGACTCAAAATTCAAGGATTTAAGTCTGTTACAGCGTCAGACTTTAGATACAACACTAAGCGGAAGGTGAAAAGGAGCTGAACTCCTTTCACCTCCTCTGTTACTAAGTAGCAAAGTTCTGTACTATACTTTCTCATTGCTCTATGCGTATATTAAGGTATAGAAAATTTTTAATCTTTAGAAAACTCCAGTTTATTATGTGTTATAGTCATTCAATATTGAGTAAATATTCCTTTCTTAGAAATAGAGATGCTGAATTAAATGAAGAAAATGCAAGACTAAATTAAAAGTGACCCAACAGACTTATGAAACTATAAAGTTGTGTAATGAACTTAAAATTAAAACTACCCCTCCCCGCTTATCAAGTTGTCAAACTTAGTTAGCTAAGACGTTATTTTGTCATTAATATTAATGTGAATATTACATTTTTAAACTTTCAGTTGCTATCTTTCTCAGAAGAAGTTACTTATTTGTATAATGGTGATGGTAACGTGATATTCTCACTCTATACTTTTTGTCCATAATATCGTAAAAAACAATCAAGTCCTCTTGTGAGTTTATAGTTAAAAGAGTTAATATAGAGTTCACAATCAACAGAGAAGAAATGTCCAGACTAAATAATATAACTCCGATATAATATTTTCAAACAATTTAAACTTATTATATTATGCCTTTCTCGTATTATTCCTTAAATACTAATCAATAACACAAATTGTTGAAATACATAGACTCATAAATGGTTTGATTCAATATTATATTTCACAAGTAATCCATTGCGGGTACGGAAAGTCTAAAAATCCAGTTCTTATATCATAATAATAATTGACTATAATAAAACTTATGAAGAATTTGTCAATATGAGAATTGCACATTTACATACATATATAAAAGTCATAAATTATGTTCCGCGAATATCGTTGTTTGTGTGTTGTAACATAACTGCCTTACAGTCAGTTGGTATCTAGTGTAATATTTTAAATGGCATGTAATTTTTACCCTTGTACAGCTTTAAGGAACTAACATCACAATACACTTCGTATTGGAGTCACGTATTTCCAAGCCAATAAGCTCCAGTCGCCTGTCTGACCTTTTATAATATGCAATACGAGGCGTCTACACTGTCTTTTCTACACCTTACAATTACTGTAGGCGTAGACAAAGAAATAAATTGTATTTTATTATACCGGTCCAAAAATATTAAAGTAAGGAGTTGGTTAATAATTAAGTATTATACGTCTTACTACAAACCGAGCACTCTTATAATCTTGAATGCCATTAAAAAAAGCAACCGTTACTTTAAAATGTTATCAAATATACAAATAAACATATCTAGTTATAATAAAACAGTTTTAATCAACAATGGGCGGGATTTGATAAAAATGTGAGTATTTCATCCAGCTCATGCCATGTTGTCATTATAACATTAGTAAGATATGTTACGTCCCAAGATTTCTGTTTCGATTCGGTGCTTTTACCAAACTTTTACCAAAACTTTTCCTGTCCTTCAGGAGCGAAGATTTTTGACATTTAACCTGAAATTATGTTAGCCACAATCATATAAAATGCAAAAAAAACCAATTTATATAATTAAATTATCAATATGGAATGTGGAGGTACGAGTTAAGGTTGAGATTTTAAGTTTTTGGAATAATTATTCTTGTTTTATTTTGTCTTCTAATTTGGCTTTACACGAATAGAAGGGGCCAGGTAGCTATTTTCTGTTAATTTCCCCTCTAGAATTTATCACATATTTGAACAGATTTGTTGAACTAGGTTTAGCTGTGATCTTCAAATTCTCCTTTCAATCACTTAAACATGTAAGATAACTTTTGTGTAACAAGTTCTTGAATCAAGTCAGGTATGCAAGGCATCCCGTAGGCAATTCGGATGGTGGACTGAGCGGCGAGTATTGCATATTGAATATGGCACTTATTCACTCGGAGCACTTCTGCAGGCACATATGCTTTTCAGAGTAAAGAAAATGTACAAGTAGAACGAGACATTGTGGAGTAGCTGATTATATCATCACTCGGTTTAAACTATATCAAACTAAGCTACAATTTGTGATCTGGTGTGAACAAAACACCTCGATACAAGTTACTATTAGTTTTTGTTTTACTAAGCATTTATAATATTGTATATACCATAAATACTGTTCATAATACAGAAACCTTATGTGCATTAAATTAAACTAATGTATCTCTCTTAACAGACTACCTATAGGACCGAAGCGTAGTCGGATAAGGAAATAGTCGCCCAAAACGAAAATCATTATGCAGTCAATGGGCTTTTCTATGTCTTAATAAACCTAAATTAATTTGTAGCAATTAATCTTTGTTTTATGGTCAATTGTAAAAAGTATAATACTATTTACTAAGAAACATTTTCACATCAAACTATAAGTAATACTACATGCAATATTGTTGTACAGGAGAAACTTGCATGTCAGAACAGAAAAATCAGTAAGGTATAACTTGGTGGTTGTTATTTCATTTTATATATGTTAGTGAGGCCAAAACAGATCTAACCGTTAACTAATTCAAGAACTACTTTTACGATTTGAGTATAATGATTTATTAAACTAAGATAATTTTAGAGCATAAAAGATTATGAAATAATCTAATTAAATTTCATCTAAGATATGAAACAAATTTTATCAGCAAATAGACCATCCTTTGATTCGAGGAGATGCATATTGATTTACACAGTTTAATTATTGAATTAAGTTATTCATACTGTTTATTTTATGGTTTTATTATAAAATGTCTATGGCAATTTGCATTAAATAGTTTTTAGCCGACAAGCGGGTGGCCAATTGTTTTCCACAAAGTTAATATTAGTTTAAAAAGGTGATAGCAATGTCTAATTTCATTTCATTTCGTTCATTTACAGTTTTATAAATGAATTATCTATATATGTTTGTATAGTATTACGTTACAAATTGACTTGCTTATTGCAATAAGAAATTTTACTAACACACGGCAGGTAAAATTGTAATCAGGATATACAAGAATTAGTAGTAGAAGTTCATATTGATTAATCTAAGATTCATATCAATTCCTCTAACATCGATACCGATCTACAAAATTCAAAAATTTAGATAAATTAGCTAACCTTTATGTGTATAATAGTCTACTGTTTTAGATACATTAGAAAACTGAGGTTTAAAAATGCATCTGAAAAATTTATTTTTTGTTCCAGTTGTATAATTTCTTCAACGCACTTCTAACTCACATTCCCACCAACTCGGCATATCTCCAGAAACCAACCAGCAGCGACGCTACCTCCAAGTCCTCATCCACAGGTAACAGTTACCCACTCTCGCGAGACAAATTATAATACGGGTTATTTACATAGAATTTAAACAAAGTAAATCGAATATCAATTCATGAGCAGACAGGTTATTTTTTAAGTTTAGATTTCTATAAAATGTACTAAAAATAAAAAGTCGTTTTGATTGTGTGTTTAGAAAAAAATGTTATTTTTCGAACACTTAAAGAAAATTGACTGAGAAACTGAAGAGAAACTACAGTGTACAGTCCAAACAAAATATTTCTTAACTCGTTTGCCTTAAATCTGACATGGAATCTGAATAAAAAAATAGACAGTTGTCAATTACATTCAAGCTCGTTTACAGAAAACTAACCTGTAGTGAATTTCATATTATGATGGTACAAACATTTGTTTCCAGAGAAGAACTAATAAAGCATGAGCCAGCACCACTTTTCAAGTGATGAGCTAGGAGTGCTTTATTTTGATTTTTTCTGTTAGTCGACTATTTTAAGTAAACGAGTTAAGCACGTCTTTCTAACTTAGAAATGAAGTTGAAGAGATCTAGTATTTCACATAGTCCTTCTTCATTCATTTTAGAGCCACTTGGGTTGAAAAGATCATTTATGTACAGAATGCGTAAGTATGGTTGGGATCCATGTTATGTCACAATAAAAAAAGATAGTGAACTGAATCTGAGTAATGTTACTTAGAAAGAGGAGGAGGTCAGCCTTTTCAAATCAAACCATGTAAAGAGCGGTACAAAATGCTTAGTCATTTTTAGGCTTGCATAAATCTAGGGAAGCCTTACTCGTTCAAAGAATCATCCTCCACAGTTTTTTTTATTGGTAAACACTTGTACGCCAACATATCGACACTTTCGCTAAGTGGTGTACCGCTCCTGGAAGTTTATTGAGTTGTCCAGGTGGTTCTTCAGTACCCAATCAAGTTTCTATGAGTAGGTATATATTTTTAAAATGTGATCAAATGTTAGGTTAGATTTATTTATTTCTGCATTAAATTGGTTTTACTTTGTAGCTTATGAAAGATGTTAATGTACTTGAGTCTTATGATAAACGAGTGAGTTAATCGATTTGGAAAGTTAACAATAAATTATTCCAACCACATAAAAGAAAGTTAGAATATTTTGAGAACAAATGTGTATAGGAAGGGAGAAGTGCAAATAGAGAGAAAAAGGTTAAATAAGGATGATACCACTCTCTGGAGTCGTTTTCACTTTCCACCCACAACACGGTAACGCGGTATGGCTCAGAGATGTTCCATCCTCCCAAGAGACCTTCATGGGGTCGAAACATTCTACATAGAAAAATGTACAGGTGAAAGCAGAGATGGAGTACAAATATAGTTCACAGGAAGAGTTACTGTGATCGGGTGTGATGGTGAAGGAGGGGAGGGTTGACAAGTAATCACGGGAAACCACATTTGACCAAGTCGTGTAAAAAAACTCCACAAAGTAAATTTAAAGCACATCAAAAGGAACTAGTCCTGGCCTTGCGTGAATTAAATTCATGTAATCTTAAGTGAAGAAAGGGCCCTTTTTCCTGATTTATACCATACCTTAAAAATATGCGCTTTTGTATAGTTACACATTAAAAATGTAACTACTCCTCTATTATATATTTGCAATTTATTATATTACTTATAGGAACTGAGTGTTACTTTCCAATTATTAATTAATTGGAATCTAAACATCAATAAACATTAAACTGAAAGAAAAATAGCGGAAGTTCTTAAATTTTTTATCTTTCTTTTGTAAATTGATACTTGTTCCATGATTATGAATAATTTTAAACTATAAAAGTGGTACATATTTTGAGATAATTTCAATAAGTAAAGAATACACTACAAATTAAATAATTAATTTTTAATATATTCAGTAAGCTCAACTCAGTACATCCGCATGACCAATTAATGCATTTATTCAATCAACGTAATTCACTTAGCTTATAAAATATTTTAAACAAGTATATATGAAATCTTTAAAAACAAAAAACCTCTTATGAGTTATCATGTTCTAATATGTTTAAAATACAGTGACGTTACTAAATTGTTTTCATGAGTTATTTGTCATCACACAATATATTTCAAGATATTTTATACGCTGTAGAAAGAGGAACGAATAGTGTTAATAAAATAAGTTAAAATTAACAACACAAATCGATGTAACAGTAAAAAATGTAATTTTTGCAGTATTTGTAGGCAGAATAAAGCTAGTAGAACTGATAACGAAAGGCGCGAGGTCAATATCTATCAGGGCTGGGAACAATGAGAGACGATGTAATTAAGTCAGAGGCCGAGTGAAGACTACAGAGAAGGAGGGTTGAGTGGCAGATTCCATCAGTTATTTCTCAAGGCATGACTTTGCAAGGAAAATGCATCTTGCTTGTGTTGGCAAACCTTTTAAAGTGATATTATGTGGAAGCTAAGTGCACGTCGTATTTTTACTTCCAGTGTTCAATTCAAAATTTTTAAATTGTTCAAAATAATTCAAGGATATGCTAATTATGTCAGAAATCGGACGTAATAAACATATCCAGTTTATAAGTTTATCGAGCTATTATAAAAAATGAAAAATAAATTAAAATGCATGTTCAAGTATTGTGAGCTCTCCATATTTAATATTTTCTCTTAACATGCATAGAAGAACCAATAATATATATGTAACGTGACCGATTTGGGGATCTTATTGGTATCCGCTGCCACCACCGGATGATTCCGGAAAAAAGAAATAAACTTTGTACAACAACGTTTGAATTTTAAAACACTGTTTATTATTGATTAATTTATATAAATTACACAATTTCGATTGGTTTAAAAGGGGGAGAGCACTTCTGAATGAAATAAGATATTGAATTACATTATTGGAAGAATTTAGAAAATTTTATACTAGAGCTACAGACAATTACATGTTAACGAGTCTGAGGCCTGATCTCGACTGCCTTCCAGCACACGCAGGTGTTGAGTCTGCGTTGTCAGCAATCTTATTGCTGTCCTACTCACTTCACTTACTTTCAACACTGCTTTACACTTTATAATTATTATGTCTTCAGTTAAATATTAAGACATTTTACCAATAGGATGAAATTGTTATATAAACAAATAAAGCATAATTTCTTGAATATGCTTTCATATTCATGTCGTTTCATTATTCATTTCATTTCATTATTCATGCGTTCATGTTAGGTTCGGGTCGTTATATATATATATAAGGAATTCCGTTCTTGTAATAGACTGTGAACATTAGATCCTATACACTGCAGTACTGCAGAATGGAAATTGAATTGCAGTATAGTATAAGTTCTCAATTTCCTGCCCGTTTGCTATTTAAAATTATTGGTATTAAAATTTGGTATTTCTACTCTCAGTGTTAGTTCTTCTAGTGTTGTATCTCTGAATGCTATTTTCAGTTATTATATCTTTTTACTTAAATACGCTGATTTACCCTCAACATAACACCTTTTTTACCAAAACGCACGTGATGACCGGAATTAAAACCATTATACCTTTGGTTTTATAGATGAAAAACACTATTTTCCCACTGATTGCATAAATGATGCCTGTAGCTTCAAAATCCATTCAAAAATATCAAAATTTAAATAAGAAACTACTATATTGTCTCCTATTAATATTTTTTTAATTTAATAACTACGCCAAATTTAGTGATTTAGGGACGCCATATATGAAATTTGTAGCAATTTTAAATGCCACGCAATTAATTGCCAAACTTCCTGTCGCCATTATAAGAATAAACACGGATTCTCTTATTGCTTAGGTTCTTTAGGAAACTTTATGTAGACTGCATTTTTCTTGAGGATGTTAAATAGGAAGTTATTGCAACACGAAACTGATATAATAATAAAAGATGACTCAGAATGTGTTTGAGTGCGTTTAAATATTCTTTTAGGTGTAGATTGAAATTTCCAATGGGTAAAAAGCCTGTGTTAGTTCAAAAATAGAAGATTATATAAAACAGTGCTAGCCTATAAATTTATTTCATAATATTCTAACTATATTTATGGCAGAATTACAGCACAATGGAACATTTAAATGGTAATCAACAACCCACATAACCTGTTTATAATTCATTCAAATGAGTATAACATTACACACTCATTCACATAATGTTCTACTGCCCAACGGTTTATAATTGTGGGACAGGATTTAGCTCCGTGCGTTAACTAGTCATTGTATCAACAATGTGTATGATAAACAGAAAGTGGCCGGGGAGAATTTATAGCCTTCCATCATTGAAATACACAAAACTTCATTCGTAAAACAGTTTACATCACATTTTGTTATGGCTCAATAGTTATACTACGTTCTTTATGATCTTTTTCGTAATTTCTTTAAGGCGACTTTAATAGTCTTTAATAGACACTATTGTTAAAATATACCACACAATGTCTATAAACACATTATTATAAAACGTAACAATATTTAAAAATTCTATATGGAATTATTTATAATATACTCAGTTTATGTTGAGATAAAAAAATCAAATGACGAGTTCGAGTTTATTTCTTACGAATTGTATTTTTCAGAATTTATATTAAATAATATATAATCATGACTATATAAACAGTTTACATACTGACAATAATATGTGTCTACTGTATGTATAAGGCAAAAAAATATAGAATATGTAAAATGTGCTTGCAAAGAGCTTAATTTTAATTTCTAGATAAACTAAAGTGTTTTTGGTTTTTATTGTGACATTAGTCCAGTTCTAAGAACTCTTAGCTATAAAAGTTGTTATCTATAGAGATTTTAATTGCCAATTTCGTGAAAATGGAAACTTGGTGACATTATCAGGTAATAACGTAGCTTAGAATAATAACTTAGTAGAGAACACTTTCCCAATATGTACCCCTGACCTAGAGCAATAATGCTATAACTATGCAACTCTCACAACAGTGAGGTGCATCATTTCTTTATAATTCTCATTAAATAAAATTTCATCTCAGTTAGAGTATCATTATGATACCTCAGAGATACATTACCACAAGCAACATGGACATATGATTACTATGTCCAATATTTTACTCATAAAACTGAGATATTGAATATTTAAAATATATTACATATGTTTGATTACTAGCTGAGATAAACTGTAACGATGTCATAATTGTTTCCAACGCTTTATAATTGGAACAGTGGTTTTCTGATACTGATCAATTATAAAATTGTATCTCAGTAAGTACTTGGGATATAATTAATTGATAAGACAAAAGCGCATAAACGTGATGTAATACCATAAGACATATACATGCAGGCCTGCATAAAGGTTATTTCATCTGTGGCCGTGACATAATGTAGTAACACTTTTGAACAGATACGACTGTTGAGACCAAGTTTGAGGACGAGTCGCCTAGTGATTGCAACAGCTCGCCCAACCACCCTGTAGAGAGCAACTACAAGGGCATCCACCTCGGCAACCCCCTCACTCGCCGCGACCTCGACAATCTCATCGAGTCCTTCCGCAAGAAAAAGGTTCGCTAGACTTACCAGTGATTGATTTACTTATCGTTATGCAGATATATATAGTACAAAATATGAGGTTACCTATTTTAATTGTAACATAATAATTTCATACATTTTTAAAAGTATTTTATAATTATAACCAATCATTGATGGATATTATAACAAATGAGCTGAAATTAAGTTAGTTAGTGATTGTGAAGTAACTACCTGACTCGTGATCAGCTGTTTGAAAAAAAACAAAAACAAAAATACTCTCATAAGATTAGCACGTATTATAGCTAGACAATTATTAACAATGGGAGATTGAAACCCCGTGAGGCAGACCCCTATATTTGGATATATTTCATATCTACAAAAGGCCTATCAGAGTGTTGGATCGATTGATACAAAATTTAAGATAATTAAAATAACCATGCAAGTATCAAGAAACTTTTTCAAGAATTCGTTTATTATGGGACCGACTAAAATTTTACGTGGACATTCTTAGGTTCCTTGTTAAGATTAGCCTATTTATAATTCAAAATTTCCTCCGGCTATCACCCACTTGGTCCTTAAAGCTTTGTTACACCAAACAAATACTATTAATTGAAATACCCTGTTAAATGAATTTAACTGTTATTTATACCACTATCTTAAGTTATTTTACATATATAGTCTTGGAAGCATAGAGTAAGCTTGATCGTAACGGAACTTCTTGTTTCAACCTTTTCTGCAACGGCTGTTAAGCACAGAGTAAAGAATATATCGAGATAAAAGTTTGAGTAAACATAGACTTTTAACTGTCAATTTGAGCAAATATTAAGTATACAGTGCTTGGTAAGTTACTATCTAACTTTTACCATAAATTTAAAGACAGTTAACTTATACCCATCTTAGTCGTCTCGAGCCAGAAAGGCTTCTCAGAACTGTATATGCCTATACGTTTTGTTCATCGAGGAAACAAGGCAAAGTAAACTATGAGACAAAAAATATACAGAATGTAAAAATTACAACGGCCATAAATATACACTTTAGGACATACAGTATTTTATTTATCGTGGCAACAAGGGAAGTTCAAATTTGGCGACGGAAATATAATTAACTCAAACTAGAAATATTCATACTCATGCAAAGCTACGAAATTGCCACGAGAAGCCGTATATAAAACATTATAAATATTATAATATTTAAATATTAGTATAATGAAAATTCACTTATATTATTTAATATGAGAGTTTTATAAAATAACATAACATAATATGGTATTTTATAATTAATTTATAAGCTTTAATGTTATAATATTTAAATATTAATCTAAGCAACATTTATAAATAAAATTTCTAATATTTGTGTTTTGTAAAATTGCCCTTACATAATAGGATATGATAACAATAAATAATGTCCTACTTTAATTTGTTTACCACATTATAAATGCTATAATTATTCACAGGTTCTTAGAGTTAGTAGTTGATTTTACGCTCAGTTTTCGGCAATAAGGGGTGGACTATATGGTATTTACTTCCATGTTTTTACTAGGAACCTTTTTGGAAAAGATGCTGCAATGTTTGCTCATCAAAAATCCATCCCGAGTTTGTAAGTCGATGTTCTGCAACGATGTTTCCACTCCTCTAATTTATTTATTGAAGTCTAGTTAATTTCTTGTCTTTCATCATTTAATTGTCACTGATGTTTTCACATTGCAAATGTTTGTATAACTTGGTTGTCTTTTTTCATTTTTAGGCTTAAAATGTATCTTGTCAATTTTCATTACCTACATATCTTAATCTGTGTACACTTTGTTTGTTCACGTCACATTTGGTAATGATAATGAGTGTAATATTATAATAATTTTGTGCAAAGCATAATATTCAAATCCATGAAGAAATATATTATATATTTCCGATTAGTGTTTTTCCTTTAATACTATTGTGAAACATTTATTCTTTAAAAGTTAACAGTTTTGGAATGTTCCTATGCACCTTTCTCATACACTGACTAAGTATGCTTTTCATAGCAGTACATGAGAGTGTAAACGACGCCATTACAATATTGTGTACCATGGTACTAACTTCATGTAAGTCTTAATCAACTGAAAACTTTTATTCATTGTAAATCCACTTTTCGCTGATAAATAATTGGTCTGACTATCATACACTCCAGTATTGCTGTAAGTATTATTTCATTTTTGGTCATGTCATTTTACTATCTCACCAGTCCGTTTAGGAATTTTTTAAGTAAACAAACTATGTGCATTTTTATCACTTATCTTTGAGTTTTTCCACAAGATGTACGTGTCTTTTATATCACATTTTTCAACCACTCACAATTTAAACACAGAATGTCTTGTTTTGATATTTTTTTTCTACAACTTTTTATCATCTTTACTATTTTAAAACAATTTTCCGTTTATATTAGTATTGCCGATTCACTGTTTTATTATGCAGTTTTGTTCCAACTTCAGGCCTTAGTAGCAGAGCAAAAACCTTCAAATCAATTGGCAAACTTATTGTTTTTTATTTCTTATTTTGTGAAAATTAATTAATTAATATTGTGTTTCATGTGACCTGTCTAATTATAGTTGGAAAGCTATAGTTTTATTTTAACATTGACTATATATATTGAGAGAGAGAGAGAGAGAGAGAGAGAGAGAGAGAGAGAGAGAGAGAGAGAGAGAGAGAGAGAGAGAGAGAGAGAGAGAGAGAGAGAGAGAGAGAGAGAGAGAGAGAGAGAGAGATCTTTTATTGTTGGAATATAATCTTAGAATTTTACAGAGGGGATAGTGTTTCTCTAAACTTTTATATATACAGTCGTATGCGATTTTTTTCTACTAAACCAGGGTCCGGCAAAAAAACCTCCCTGATTTGCATTTGCAAAAAGAATAAGAAACATACAGAACAATTACTTATATTTGTAAATAGCCTATATGATGCCATTTTACATCACTTAGTACACTTTCCTTGGTTTTGAAAATTATGTCCAATAAATGATGTCTCCCATTGTTAAGACATTCACGAAGTCTTTCTTTGAAGTTGTCCATAGTTCTTCGTGTAACTTCCCTTGGAATGGCTGCCACTTCCTGCCTAATGGCATCTTTTATTTCTTGCAGAGCTCTGGGACGATGTTTGTACACTTCAGCCTTTAGGTAGCCCCACAGAAAGAAATCACAAGGTGATAAGTCGGATGACCTTGGGGGTCAGGAAATGTCTCCTCTTAAAGAAACAAGACGTCTAGGGAACAACTCTCTTAACATTTCCATGGACCGCCGAGCAGTATGAGCTGTAGCTCTGTCCTGTTGGAACCAAACTTCTTCTTCCTCATGGTCTAAAACAAACTGGTTGATCTTGGGTCGGAGAAATGTCTCTATCATGTGACAATAACGATCGGCATTGGCCGTTACTGTTTGTCCATCTTCTTCAAAAAAGTACTGTCCCCACACACCAAATTCCGCAACGGCGCACCAAACTGTGACTGGGCGGTGAAGTGGATGTTGGTGGAGTTCCCTAGGATTTTCTGCAGCCCAGTAGCGGAAATTCTGTTTGTTAACAGTTCCACGCAAGTGGAAGTGGGCTTCATCAGAAGAAATGAAGACAGCATCTGGGGGAATGTTTTGAAAAATGTTGTCACATGCAGCCCTGCAAATTTCATAATCTTCTTCAGACAACTTTTGGGCAACCATTATTTTGTATGGATGCAGATGAAATTCCTTATGCAGAATTCTCCTTACACTTCTTTCTGACAATCCCAGGGCAGCTGCATGTTTAACCGCTGAACGCTTTGGAGACTGTTGGATGGATGTTCTCACTCGCGCCACATTCTAAGGTGTTATTGAAGTACGAGGTCGGCCAGTTGGTTTTCTTTTTAGTGCTGACCCTGTTTGTCTAAAGTTTGACACCCACAGTCTAATCGTTTTCGCATCAGGAACACAATTACGTCAGCCAAGTTTGAATCGAATCTGAAACGCTCGTTGAGTTGAAATCACAGAACCGTCATTTTTAATAAACTCCTCCACAGCAAACGCCCGATGCTCACAGAGCCAAGCCATGGCAAACACTGAAAATGGCACGTACGCCGCTAAGGAACAATACCCCCTCCACATCTCTACCCTCACTTCAACTCACGTGGTGGCTTGCTCAAACCAGGGAGGTTTTTTTTTTGCCGAACCCTGTATTTTCAACCTATCAGAATGTAAATCAATAAATAATTATGGTTATCGAATGCATTTTTATAGCTACATTGCTGCAGTTAGCTATAAACCATTCCTTAAAATACACAAAAAATACGTTACATTTTAAAACTCCCGTGTTGTAGACACACCGGCTGCATGCAAAATACGTGGCGACGATACTCAAGCAGGCGACGACGCAACTCAAGAAGCTTCCCAACCTGAATGTGGCGTCTACGGCAATATCGAAGCAGATCACTGTCTGTGGAGACCTCCACGGCAAGCTTGACGACCTACTCATTATATTTCACAAGGTAAGTTAACCAAACATGGAATATTGGAGCAGCAGGGGCCTCTAGGTCTTTGGCTTATATAAGTTTATAGCATTAGAAGTAGTTTGAAAACTTATTGATCATCCTCTCAAAGTGGAGGGGAGTGGACCTGGGGCGATGAGTCTATTAGTGGATACTTACTTAGTGTACGTGCCAGATCTAAGTTTATGTCTTACGAATATTGACCACTAAGACAACTTTGTCATTTGCTTATTAAAGGTGCCTAAAACCACGATAATACAATTAGGAATGCAACAATAAAAAATTGTTTTCTCTTGAACGAAGAAGAATCGTTAATGTAACCTTTAGAAATTCATATTTTCTGTCTTAAATAATTATAAAATATAAGGAGTTTAACCATAAATATTCAGTTGAACTCCATATTATAAAGTTGTGGCTATTATAAAATTGTGCTTCTAGGCATTTTTGCTATTATGAAAAAAGCAAATAAAGTCAATGCAAAGAAATTTACTGCATTTCTGCAGTTTGCTAATATTCCAATGGTGGTACACTTACACATGTCACCCAAAATACTAACCATAAACATTTTTTGTAAAAGTAATAGACTTAAAATTTAAGAAAAATGAACATTTTCATAAACACATCAAAGTGAGCAGTTGTTCCGTATTGTCATTCCGTTCAAGCTCATATTGTTTATAGTTCATCTAACCTCAAAACTGGGTTTAGTATACTCAAATGGTTTAGTATGTGAGTATACTCATTTACCTCTCAAATATCACACTATTTATAGTAACAACATAAATGGGAAATATCAGCATTTTTTTAACAGTGGAATATACGTCCGTTTTGAGGCACGTCTACAGGTTGACATTTGTAATATGATGTCACATTTAATGAACAGCCTTTTGAAAGATAATTTCTTTAAATTTCCATGAATATTTATTACAACAACAACATTACTGACAGCAACTGTTCAGTCTAAATTTAAATATACTCTTGTGCAGAGGTTAATATTACCTAAGTATAGCTGCGGGTAGGACGGTAGAGATGATTCCTTGAGCGTTTTATGTACTATATAATAATCACACTGGGACCTTTCATACCTGGAGGAGCGTAGGCATTATGTGAAGATTATATATCCCTGTGTAGTCAATAACAGGCTTTGAAGTACAAAGTTTTAATGCCCATGATTTCCCTTTTCTTCAAAATAAAATTGGGTGCGAAGCGGGTAACTGCTAGTATAAGATATAAGTAGTGTAATTTAAAGTTACATCTTTTATCCCCTGGGTAATTACAATATCAAATGTTCCTTAAAATTGTGAACAGTGATAATCCTTAAAAATAAATTCCATAATAGCGGATTTAGAGCCATATATCCTGTTAAGATTTATATTATAACATGCATGCGCACTCAATTCTTGAAACGGACAATGGGGCTGTAAGTAACCCATGGGAAATCAGTATCACGGACAGTAATTTTAAACTGATTTAACAACTGTATCGCTGTACAGAAAGGTATTCAATGTAATCGAATTCTACTGGTGTTTAAATAGTAACTAATAATTAATTGTTGTAGACTATAGTTGCTTGAATTGCTACTTTTTTGGAAGTATTACTGTTTGTATGTTTGGGTCAAACTTTTCACCCGGTTGTTAGCAATTAGGTTCATTAAGGTTGAAAGTATATCAAAGTGAAAACCGCTTATTTTAAAATCAAAACGAACGCTGTCATGAACCAGGACAAAATACTCTACTCTGATTCATTTCAGTTGATGGCAATCAAAACAGCGAACAAATGGTGGGAACTTGACAGCTTGAGACAGCTGCGTAATGGAGGCTCCATCACACGTCTGATGGACTAATGGAGTTGTGCCATTAAATCTATATAAAAATATATATTTGTGTGTATGAATTAACACTATACTTGATTTAATTCGAAACATTTACTGTACCCTTAAAACTACCCCTTTGCACGTTTTGTCAATAAACAAAAGGATAATTTACTTTTTATTTAGACATTTAATGTAGACAGTGCTAAACAAACCAATTATTCAGGGTGTCCAAAAAGTCCCGGGTCGGTTAAATATTTTTCAAAATATTTAAAATAGAGCTACAAAATCTTACACAAAGTTACTGGACATAAAAATATATTTTATCACATATTCAGTAATCCGCTACTTCCTCAGGGGGGCGGCCCGCTAGGAGTCAGAAGAAAATCTTAAATGTAAGCATAGGTTGATATGCATATCAAATAAAAGGTCTTTAGTATTCAGATAAACAGTTTTGGGTTAGTAAAAGTTAAAATAAAAAAGCTCATCAGTGTATATTTTACATTAACCTAAGTTGCAAACTCAAGCAATCTTTGAACGGCTGTCATTTTTGACTCGGTTATCCGTTTGAGGTCGGGGTTGCGGCTCTGTACTCTACTAATAAAGACCTGTTATTTGATATGCATATCAACCTATGTTTACATTTAAGATTTTCTTCTGACTCCCAGCGGGCCGCCCCCCTGAGGAAGTAGCGGATCACTGAATATGTGGTAAAATAGATTTTTATATCCATTAACTTTGTGTAAGGTTTTGTAGCTCTATTTTAAATATTTAAAAAAATATTTAACCGACCCGGGACTTTTTGGACACCCTGTATAATCATCGTTTTTGTAAAGTTTTTTAATTGTGCAAACTTTAAAATCATAAGAGAAAATGATTTTCAATCATAGTTATTAATAATTTAATTACGGAAATCTTGGGATTAGAATACAGTAGTATAACTTACATGGGTTTAGTTGCCTCGTTCGATACCTAGAGGGATCGATGTATCCAAAAATAACCAATAATAAGTATCATGTGGGTTTAAAATAAACCTAAGTTTGTTTAATACGATTAAATTATAAAATTGTGAAGAAAGAACATTTTACTAAATTAAGAGTAGGCTAAATTATTGTAGTAAATAAATAAAAACTTGCGAAGTAAAATATCCGTTAATGTCCTCTGGTAAGTAAATTCAGTCAAGTCAGTGAACACTCGCCTCCCAATACCCCAGGGCTTTTCCACAACGACGGTTGGTAAATTGTATTTTCTCCCTTTTCATTCTTTGACTACTCGATGTTCACAAAAATCTCTTCTTGTTGAAACGCAAGTAATCTATTGAGACTTCCTTTTACACAGTAAAGTGTACAGTTACCCTAGATTTTAACACATTAGATTCCACTAGACTTTACTTGAGAATACCATTTTGTCAAAATTTCCTATTATTTTGATTAATAGTTTTATTTTGATGTTTTAATTCAGTTTTATTGAATTTGATACACTAAAACTGATTTAAAATACTTATTAATTTCATTCCAGAAATTGGTTAGCAATATTAGTTTACTGTAAACATCTAGTAAAAATACTACCTGATCGGTACGGTACTAAGCGATGTATTGAATTTTGAATATTTTTTATTGAGAGTGATAATCCTTTTAGCGTTAATTACTGTTGAGCTCTAGTTTCATGTCATGCTCATTTTATGTGTGTTAAATTAGTGTATATATATATATATATATATATATATATATATATATATATATATATATAATTAAACTGTATAAATGGCAATAGCCTTATTTTTAATTTCAATAAACATTGAATCACAAAAAGTTCTTGCTCCGCCAGGAGTCGAACCCGGATCTCTCACTTGTCGGGTGAATGTGCTACCATTACACCACATAGCGCTTACTTTTTCTGATTCAATTATTTTGTATTTGGCCGTATCTGTCACATATGCGTTTAAATAAGCAAACTAACATATGATCGGAAGACCAAATACCTGTCAAACGACTTTTATTTACATTAAACTGTATAAATGGCAATAGCCTTATTTTTAATTTCAATAAACATTGAATCACAAAAAGTTCTTGCTCCGCCGGGAGTTTTTTTGTGATTCAATGTTTTTCAATACATATATATATATATTACATCTCAATATATATTATACAATACATATATTATATATATATATATATATATATATATATATATATATATATATATATATATATATATATATATATGAGATGAAGTTTCATTCTCTACCACGTAGTAACCGGTTCAGCCTCCTCTATTCATACTCACTTTGTTCCTATTCAGATCATATCTACTCGTACGTGATCAACCTGATCATAATTCTAACTCAGAATTCCGGGGATCAAGTCTCTCTCTACTATTTACGCACTGTAGCTCGTCGTCTGAATAGACATTTATCTTCATCTATATCACGATTAAACTTTATTATTGTCAATCCAGATTCATTCAGAAATGAAATTGTGGAAATTATATTTTTACTTTCAGGTTTAAACTTTTCCTCGTCGATCAGTTGTAACTTAGAATAGCAAACACGAAATGAGTGAATACCACACAAATGCACCCCGACAGATTAATCAAAATTTGTGTATCTGAACCCATTCCTTTATAACTGTTGAAGCTTATCTAAAAACAAAAAAAAAACCCTGATTCTTCTGGCACGGATATCGTTAGGCATTAGTTACACGGCTTTCATTGAAAACCGTCATTCTCATCCTTGATGGTTCTCCTAGATGCTTCATTATATGGTATAGGAAGTTAGCTTCTAATTTAATGGTATACTTGTATGATTTAAGTCCAACATCTTTTACGAGTTATCATTCAATCTATTGGTTCCGAGAAGTGAGTCCTCTTCTATAAAAGGACTATTTCATGAGTTTCTAGCACTAGTAAGGTCATGAAGTGGAAACGGCCAGTGTTATAACCCAGTGCATACAAATTGTCTATGCAGGGCGTCTTTCTCATTTTTAAGGAGGCTGTTTGCAAACAAAAGCAACTAAAAGTAGCCTTATGCTTTTTAATTCAGTAGGCTAATATCTACTACTATCAACTTAATAAGATATGTATTTTCTCAATAATCTATTGGTGCCACGTTATGAGAACGCTATTATAATAAATAAACTGCACAATGCATAAGTATATTATCTACGTTAGTATCTATGTTATGATGTATTTGACAGAACGGCCTGCCATCTGCAGAGAACCCATACGTGTTCAATGGTGACTTCGTAGATCGAGGCAAGAAAGGGCTGGAAGTGTTCCTGCTGCTGCTGTCTGTGCTGCTGGTGTTCCCTGATGGTGTGTTTCTGAACCGCGGGAACCACGAGGATCACGTCATGAACACAAGGTGCAATAAAATTTCGTACCATTTATAGTACAGTAATAGGTACCGTTTTGTATTAAAAGAAGAAAATTTGTAGCCTAAAAAAATGTATAAAAATTCACATAATGAGCAATATATAAGAGATTATACTTATATAAATAATAGGCACAGCAATAATTACTGTAATAAATATGAAAGCTGAGTTAAAAGAAAATCTAAGTCTCAGGGTTTAACCACGAATAATAATGTTATGGCTTCATTTTAAGAGTTATAAACATTTGTAGCTAAGCAAAATATCATTTGTTTGATATTTGATTACAGATACGGCTTTATAAGAGAAGTTCGACTCAAATATAAGGTAAGCAAGAATGCATATAATATAATATTGCATTGAGCAGATACCGATTTAAAATCAAACATAAAAGTACAAACATGACCAGAATGCGGTATAATTCTAATGAAAAGCAACTAAAAAAAACTGCATCGAGTATTATTTTATATTTTTATTATTTTGGGTCAGATTAAGGGATAAATTTGTATTATTTTGTTTGTTGGTTTACAACAGTTCCAAGTAGCTCGGTACTATAAATATAATTTATTTACACTATAAGTGCTTCTCTATACGTCTAAAATCAGAAAAAAATGGCTACATGTAGAATTTTATTAGATCTTTAATATTATTTACGTTATAAAAATAATAAAATCCTATATACTAAAAGTACTACTGGTCATAAGAATGATAACAAAATATTATCTCAATCCTAATTATTCGCAAAAAATAATAACTTATAGATTAAAATTCCGTTTACCATATGTTGAACGGTCATATGCCAAGTATGAAACTTGAACCATTCATATACAGTGCTTTATATGATTTTTACAGTATAGTGCAAAGTACAAAGTATGCAGGACAATTACCTATACAGTACAGAGTATTGTAAGTAGTAAAACTGTGATTTTTAAAGTGCAGAATATAAGCTGTACTGTATTCCTCCATATAGACCATAAGCTGAAATAAAGCACGTGCTACTCTAGCACAAAGTTATGTTACTTTCAGTTGTATTTTTATTAACTGTTAACTTACTAAGTAAATTAGATGCTAGAACTGACGAATATAAACGTTGTTATAGCACAACGCAGAAAGGTTGCTGAAGCTGATCGAAGGCGTGTACAGATGGCTACCCCTGGGTACAGTGGTAAACAACAAGGTGTTGATAGTGCATGGTGGCATTTCTGACATCACCGACTTGGACTGGGTCCGCTCGCTGGACAGGCAGAAGGTAGGCCTGACATCAAGAAATTAAGTGTCCTATCATTATTCTCAACACTGCTCATAATGCGTACTTTTGTTTCAATTATTTTTGAGTTGGGTAACGCTCTAAATGTTACTAAAACAGGTTTATTATAATATATTTAATTCTTGTGTGCATGTGTATATAACTGAACTCCTCCTAAAGTAGCAGCACCGATTTTAATGATAGTTTTATGTTCAAGAATGGTTTATTTTTACAAACGTATGCTGTTATGTATTAAATTTAGAAAATAAAAGATAAAATTTCAAAGCGCCTTCATATTAAAAACTGCAATTACGGGATGATTACGTATATTAAGTAGCCAATCAATATTTGAAGGTTTTGATGTAAATGTGTCATTCAATAAATTAAATAAATAAATTCTGGTTGAAGTCAAAGGTTGAGTTTTAGACCACTTTATAATAAAGTATATGTAAGTGTAACATGCGTCATTTTATAATTTTGTTGTGGTTCGCAGGATACCTCAGTCTAGAAAAAATTTAAAATCTTCCATAGTTCAACTTATAAACAGGAGCAGTAATGAAATGACAGTAATTTTCATTATTTATTAAAAATTACTTTAATTATTGCTTGTTTGTAAAATTAACTTGATTGTGTTTCATTCATACCTTACATATTAGAACTGTCAAAACAGATGATTTTATTTTTGTTACAATTAGTCAAAACTGCATCTACAAATCCTAATCCTAATAATGTATTACAAAATGCTCCAAAACATAAGATGGTCAGAATTTGACACCGAAGACTCCTTCTAAAGCAGTCGGCAAGAACTATGCTAGATGGAAGTTCACTGGACCGTGCTTTAGAACTAATATACTAATTCCAGCTCTAAAATATTTAACAATATATTTCAGTTCATAAATAAACAAAACTGTAGTGACATTGTGAATGTACTTTTAGCAGTTCATTTTTATTAAATATTAAGTATTCGATCTAAAAAGATTTTACATGTAACAATGTAAATTAGAATGACCTTAAATATATACTTTTCGATTTATTTACTTGATCGTGGTGACAACGCAAACTCAAAATTGGCGTCGGTAATATAATTCACTCGAACCAGAAGTGCTCATACAGGTGCAAAACCCACGGAATTGCGTGCGAAGCCACACGTAACTGCTAGTACAAATATATAAATAAGAACTGATCAAAGATATCCAAAAGTACATACACGTTCGTATGTATACTAATAATATACTTAAATTGAGATACCTCCCATAACTCTACACTAAAAGTAAGGGCGTAATATGTTGAAGTTGAGTATTGTTTTTATAGGTCTAAAATTAAAATGGACGGGCAGTACAACTGGTTAGTAAGGATGCCGCGCATTCCGTGTCAGCTTGTGCTGCGAACCATTTGAATAATATTGAGAAAGGTTTGAGAGCTAGTATTATGACAGGAAAACATAAGATTAGTAGACTGTAATGGAATACTGCAGTATATTAAGTTAGGTTTTTCTTTAAAAGGTTATAGTATTGGTTAATTTTTTTTAAATATTTCAGCAATATATTATACGAATACAGAAATATATCTCAAATTGTCTGTCTGTCTCAGTATGTGTCACTGCTGAGGCCACCCGTAGTTCCGGAAACGTCAAACGCCGTCGCCACCGAAGCCATCGACAAGATGGAGTGGAAGCAGGTGAGTCACTTAACTGATCTCTGCCGGAAACATAACTGAATTTGCTGTACCTACCATGAAAAATTATGTATACATGTAATTATGTATATGTATGTATACCATCGACGAGAGAATTATATCAATAGCTGATTTTGGACGCCAACTAAATACCCACAAATACCAACTGAAACCACAAATTCCCATGTTATCATCATATTAGTAAGATAGTCTAGTAGTTGTTTGGAACCAACTCGCACTCCAATTATCAATATGGCATGCAGATAATAAATTCTTGCCCAAAACTTTGATTTACAATATTGCTACAGGTCCGTAAGAAATAGTAACAAAAGCAAATTGCATTTACATGTAAGGTTAAAGTATAGGAGTTTTCCAAGAGTTTACTAATAAAGTATATAAACACGATGTTTAAACATTAGCCAACGTTTAGTAATAGAAGTAATTAGTAACACTACGTTCGAGATCTGCAATGTACCTAACCTAATTAGTTTAGATTTTCTTGTGAAAGAAGAGATCAGACTGCAGATCTACAAATAGTTGAATTACTGATTCCTTGTATCATAAAATGAAGGAAAGCCCGAAAATAAATGTTATCTTTAAAAAATAAAGACTTTTCTTTAAAAAGTCAAATTTTTTTAAACTTATTACTTACATGTAAGAGGTAATGTATAAAAGTATTATGATGACGATATCAACTATACCTTACGAGCAATAGCCGTTATTAATAGCACATTTACCAAAGATTTGCGACCAGGTATTCGACATCCTGTGGAGCGATCCCCAGGGCACCGAGGGTTGTGTGCCCAACACCTTGCGAGGCGCCGGGACCTACTTCGGCCCTGACGTCACGGACAAGTTCCTCGCCAAGCACAATCTCATGTTCATCATCCGCTCGCATGAGTGCAAGATTGACGGATACGAGCTCACACACAGCAACAAGGTACTGTGTGTTTGTTTTTTTCCCAAATTACTTTAGTGTGCTTGTAATATTTAGAATAATATGAACATTTTTATTTCAAACTATTAGTGAAAACCTGCAAAGCTATATATGACCTTTACAGTCAAACAAATAGGAAAACAGTATCCTACTCCTAAACAAAATTTAGAGGGGTCATTCTGTAAATATTTAAATATCTGATTAATAGTTAAACTAAAAATTTGGAGAAATGAGCATAATTTTAAATGCTTAATTTAGAATTAGGTATCCTCATTATTACTTTTTTAGCATTAGTTACATCTTTTATATCATGCACTTTGATAAGGTAGAGCGTAAGTTTATTTTTTTCAATTTAGTGACTTTAACTTTTATGACTAGTTAAGTAGTGTTTTTAACACAAAACTAGTTAAGTAATCAAATATATTTTGTAAATTTTCTGTTTAGATAATCGAACTAATACAATTTATTAGTATAAAGTGCATAAATGGAGCAAAGAAAACTTAATTTCATTCCAACATTGTTATTTTTTAGTTGATTTGATTATTTAAGGATATCATTAATAAAACATCTTGTCCATGATTTTTACTGACCTATAATTATCTGCTGTTCAAGGTGGTGACAATATTCTCGGCGTCTAACTACTACGAGACTGGGTCCAACAAGGGCGCCTATATGAAGCTGGTGGGACCACAACTTGCGCCACACTTTGTGCAGTTCAACACAGCCAAGTCCGTGGCTAAGGCGCTCACCTTCCGCGAGAGGGTGGGGCTGGTGGAGTCCTCGGCCATCCGTGAGCTCAACTCTAAGATAGAAGCACATCGCGAGAAACTTTTAGAGGCCTTCAGAAAGGCAGATTCCAATAACACAGGTAGATAGCTTAAGTGATTTTATCCTCTTAAAAAAATGTATCCTACTCTGTTACCACCCCATCTTGCAACATTCATTATCTGTACATTCTGTTCAATAAATGCGAGAATTGTAGATGTTTTCGTATTGTATTTGTATTATACTTACAATAAAATTACTACATGTGCCCGTATGGATGTAAAACTTACCTTCAAACTAATCGCACATATGAAGTATTTAATTTTCTGCTAAAGGCGAAAAATTACTTCGGTATATAAGATAATTTATTAACATATATGCTGATTGTTACTATGCCTAATACAATACTATATGTTGATAATATACCGAAAAAGCCATTATTAGTGGTCTGAAAAAGTTAACAACATTTATTATTCAAACATACGGCAAGGTTACCATTATATTACAAAGTTTACTGTTTGTACCGAATGGGCGAATACAAGGGCTTGGAGATCTCTGACGTCGTAGTAATAAATATTGGCATTGCAAAGTTTACTATAAATTAATTATGGTAAATAAAACCTGCAC
Organism: Homalodisca vitripennis; assembly: GCF_021130785.1. Classification (NCBI taxonomy): domain Eukaryota; kingdom Metazoa; phylum Arthropoda; class Insecta; order Hemiptera; family Cicadellidae; genus Homalodisca; species Homalodisca vitripennis. Next base: position 124,782,748 of record NC_060211.1, on the reverse strand, counting down.
GCACCACTTTAAGACAATAAAATAAAGTTATAACTGTCACGTTGCTGCCAAAATAGAATAATTACGAACTTAAATTATATCTTAGGGGGTGGGTCTGGTGGTTACAATGTTCTTTTAATTTAATAAATCTTTAAAATGACTTCCTTTACCGTTGGTGTCGACGCACAAATTTTACTGACGGATAAGGCACGCGAGGATTTGCTCGGCAGTAAGATCTTCAGCTACAAAGTTCAAGAGTGAATAATTTACTACGCTTGCCAGTTAGGTAATTTTTTCTCCAATAATTTAGTTCCAAGAATATCGGGGGAAAGTGATACTAAAAGTTAACGAGTAACATGGTTGCCAATCTAAGTAATAAAAAATGCCCCTAAATAACGGTACAGATTTCCCCCCTTTCTTGTGTCGGTCAAGCCGGTTACTCTACTATATTCTAAATGATAAAATAAAATTTACTTTTCTGTGCTACTCAAATTCAGATATACTCGTAATACCATAACAATCAGGTAGCGCGATTATCATAGAGATTCGACAAAATATCGTTAAATGGCATGTAAACTCACTTTTCCTTGTACGATCACTGACTTTGTCTCAATCCAGCTGCTTGAGACATTTTGCAGAAATACTGACCCGTCTAAGGTCAGTGCGGTCTCCATTTGCTACAGTGAGATTAGAATCTAGTTGTTATTCGCGATAATAAGGGCACTTAAAGCGAGAAATTTGTAGTTAAGTGTAGTGTATTGTTTGTGTAATGTGATGAAGCATTCATTCAGTATTTTATTCATAAAATCATGCAAAATGTTTTGGTAAAGTTTTTGGTGCAAAATCGCCATTTAATACTCTGAGACTCGCCGACAAAGCGGAGATATAGATTGAATAGGGGTACTAGAAGTCTGGAGTTATCCCTAAAGTTTTACATTTAACAAGAATAATATATAATTTATTACAGAAATAAAAATATTACAGTTAATACTATCTACATTGTAGCAATTTTACTTAACAATGCTTTCAATATGTATGAATCAAAACTAAATTTCAGCAAACATAAAAAACAGACCTTTTCTTGTTTGTCTGTTTCCTTTCCTAATACCAAATCTATTTACAAATTTGTTTCACATATTTCATTTAATTTTAACTAGCCGGTTGATAATTTACCAAATCTCTAACATTCTGGAATTTAACTAACTTTAAATTGGGCAGCAAGTGGTTTATTAGCTATAAACACTGCAATTTGGAACATTCAAATTTCTTAATTTAATTTCATATCTACAATATGTATCTTTTTGACATGTAAATATTTTCAGTATGTTGGATAATACAAGTTTACTGGACTTAAAAAGTATAACATTCTATAAATTCATTTATGTTTAGGCCCTAATTTAGCATAATTCGTTACATTTGACTACTTAACTGATGAGTTCTTATCCATACTTAAGAATGCAATTTACTAGGATGTTTTACATTTTGTTCAGAGTCTTTTTGTCTATTACTATTTTTTGCTATTAGCACACATATAATATATGTGTAATATTACATATCAGAGGTACGTCTTAACTATTTCATTGTAAAGAGATTTTAATTGTATATTTTTTACTAAACGAGTTTGCTACTAGCAAAGATTCTGGGCATGCAATTGGTCCGTGGCCATGTGGTCTAACAATTCCGTGATATTTTATTGCAGGTCTAATCTCCGTGACAGACTGGTGCACCGTCATGGAGGCTCGCACAGGCCTCAGCCTGCCCTGGAGGATGCTGAAGGAGAAGCTGGTCTCTGTGGATTCTGCAGGCTCGGGCAAGGTCCGCTACATGACCACCTTCCAGGACATAGACCACTCCAAGAAAGAGGTACTTACTGGAGACTTTGTTTTGAAGATAATTTGTCCTTTTTATTTATAGGGGTTGAGGAGATGTGAAATCTTTGTAAAGCAGAGAGTATTGAACTTGAAAACCTGTAAGCCTACACATGCGATTACGATTGATTTCAAATTCTGGTGTTGCGGTTGGTACGGGCTTTTAAGAAGTATTTGAAGAAGTCTACCTGATTTGCGTCAAAAATAATCTTTGACCAAGTGAATTTAGATGATCATATTACGACGATAATTTATTTTATACCAGTAGCATAATTGAACAAGCTACAGCTTTAGACATATATGTTATACTCTCATACAAACCATTACTGTAAAGAATTAATTTGTTTCAGCATGGTGCTACGGTAGTAGAAACTCTTTACAGGAATAAATCAAGCTTAGAAGCAATCTTCAGGATCATCGATAAAGATAACTCCGGTAAGTTGTGTTGTTTATACATTAAATTGTGGATATTTAAATATTACTAAAAAATGTTTTCAGTTATAAGAATGTTCGTGCGAACTATTAAAGTGTCTTTAGTATTTAAACCTGTTTTTGGCTATTTTCAGAGTGATAATGAGTAAAATTAAATGTTGCCTGATATGAATTGTGAACAATTTATACCATATAGTGAAACCAAGTTCACCTGTTCATTGCAAAACAATATTTACAAATGCGTAGATGTATTTTTTATACTTGTAATCTCTTAAACCACTTGAATGCTTGTGTATGTGCGTCTGTGTTTTTGTGTAATGCTTAATATATGCCTTTCTTCACTAACATAAACATGGTGTCTGTGTTAAGGCTTCATATCCTTGGAGGAGTTCAAGGATGCGTGTGAGCTGCTGGGTGAGCACTTGGAACACCCGCAGGATGAGGCGCTGGACATCTGCAAGAGCATGGACATCAATAAAGACGGGCTCGTGGATCTCAATGAGTTTCTGGAAACATTCCGACTGGTTGATATGGAGGGCGCGCGTAAGGAGTCGGTGGATGTCGACTCTGACGAGGACTTGGATACTGTGAAAGTGGACTAATGCAGAAGTAACAGTAGCATACGATTAGTGGAAAATACATTATTGACATCCGAGGTTTTAAACAACATTTAAATTATTGTACTCCTCAAATCAATTGGAACAAGTGATAATTTGGACATCTTGTACTGTTGTGCACTGAAATCTAATCTATATTATTGAAACAAATACTTATACGTATTGTAATCTAATACGATGGAAACAACGAATTTATAAGGTGATGACATTTTTGTGCGTGACATCAAATCCTTTGCAACAAGACGTTTAACATTTAGAATATGTGATACGGTTGATATCTGTCAGTTTAGTTTATTGCTATTCTTGAAGTTATGATATGTATGCTAAAGAGATTTTAAATATATTTCTTTCTTGTTTACACTAAGCTCAACTACTAGTCGACTATTGGGGTTCAAGGAATGGTGTGCCAAAAGACATGTAGTTATTTAATTATTCTACTGTAAGTAATCTAATTTAATCTAGGTTAACGCTGGAAATTTTCCGGGTACTTCGGTTATATGTACTGTATTGTCTAAACAATCAATTAATAATTCAACTTATATGTCTTTTCAACCCGAGTTATGAAGGTTTCCGAGTGAACTACATTCTAATCTACAGTCAATGTCATCTTTCACTAAGTATATCCTATTGTTAACACCAACTATGTAAGTTACATTATTTGTTGTAACTTTAATTGTATTAGTTACACAGGAGCTAAATCATTCATATGGACAAAGTGTGCTAAGGTCCAGATGATTAGTTAAGTTAGTTCTAAAAGCCGCCGCTAGGGTCGCTCCATGACCACCGCACGTGCTAGTTCGGTCTCCTTCCATACCGAGTGACAGCGCTAGTGTCGTGTTCTTAGAAAGCGGACTGTAGTGGCAATTCTAGTGAATCGACGCGAATAGAGGCATAAACTCACACCATGAAAGGAGCGAATAAGAGACGATAAGTTCACTTCACGGCAGTCTGCACATGTCAAAATACCGCCTGTTATAACAAAGAGGTTTGCTGTGCCTCAAATTATAACATTGAGTGAGCGAGTAGTCTCTTGTGTAACTAGTACAGCAAAGGTTGTACTATTGGCGAAGTGTTTCAACATTATTACCATTGACTTTCATTGTAAATAGATCTATAATGTAAGTAATACTGTCGTCTTAGTTCCACACTATCGTTAGATGTTTATATTTTTTTCATCACGTTTGAATTGACTGTGAAACAATTTAATGGCACAACTTATTTTCAGTCTTAGACACTTCATATTATTACATTGACACGAAGCAAGAAAGAGTTTTAAAACTATGAGCAACTGTAATTGTTTAAAGATAACTCTTGTGATATTGATATATATATATATATATATATATTATATATATATATATATATATATAATTCATACAAAAACATACACTGATAAAATATATGCTTCATTGAGGAATAAGGTAATTGCGTGTTATGTTTATTGCTTATAGTTGTAATTTGCTATAAAAACAATCTTATAAGATAAGTATTAGTATTAAATTGTGATACTTACTTGTCCGTTTTAAGTTATTGAAAATAAGAAGAATTTTATATCAGTTTATTAAAATCACGTAAAGTTCTTTTTAGAAAATCCGTCCACTTGAAAAAGTAGTATAAATTTACAGATGCTCTACTTATTAAAAACTATTTAAATTTATATTGTTGATACATTTTTATAGTAAAAACATAATTATTTTATCTAATAATGGATTACTTTATACATGTAACAGATTTGAACAATTTTTGCTTCCTTAAAGTTCTGTATGTTGTTACTTTTACAAAATTTAATATAAAGATTTGAAATATACAACTATTATCCAATAATTGTACAGTAATGAATAAATGTCAATAATACAAGCAAATAAGTTTCATGTAGTTTATATATTTTTCAAGTAAATTTTACACCTTCGGTTATTTAACTTCTCATTATGTGGATCTTTGGCTTTATCATACAAATTCTAAATCGTATCCATTTATTTGCAGTGTGATGTTTAAGATAGAGAGAAAATACTATCAAACTATGGGCAGAAGATGTAACGTTACCATGGCTAGGGACCATATCTAAGTGTCTATCTAGTTCTTATGTAAATAATTTAGATTATTTTTACAAAGAGTTTCCATATTTATCGAAGGACTTTATAATTTACTGTAGTGTAATTTGTGCTGTTTATAAATATTGTGTACATTGTGTGTTCAGTTATACTGCGTTTAGTGTAAAACGTTAGATGTATATTTTGGTGAAACCCGAAGATATATTTTTAGAAATAATTTATGTGATTTAAAGTTTACTTATAAAGTCAATTTGACTATTTTGAGTCATTGAGTTGTTAATTTTAATACTTAAGAGTATTTGTTATTTGTTAGCCTTTTTAAGATTTAATTTTGATAACAGAATTTCGAAATAAGAATCTAGGATTGTTTTTCTTGTATATAAAAATCCCAGTGTTTTTATTGTATATAAGTTAAGGATAGACAGGACATTGACGCAAGGACAAAACGGGTGCTATGAGACTAGAGTAATTTTTATAGAATAAAAATTGAATTGTTTGTGAACTAGTTATGCTGTAATTCAGTAGCTGTACCAGTTATATGTATTGTTTAAAAACACTTGGCAGTACCTTCCAGATTATTAAAACTATAAATAAAAGTCATTTTCAAAGAAATAGTTAACTAACGTGCACTAGAAATAAATAATTTTAAAGACTATTCTAAAAATAAAAGGAAAATATGATTTTGAAATGTCTTAATATTTTGATATAATTTATCATATTTGTATGTATGTCGTTAATTAAATTTAAATCTATATTACATAAAACTCGGTGATCCTTAAGGGTTTAGTGATCTTATAAATTGTAATCAGTATTTCATTTATTCATTCATTCAACCAAATACTAAGTCTACTTCGTTATCACTTAAAGCCATAAATAATAAATCACTTTAATAGATCATATATTGATTAAGTGTATGTCCCAAAAGATACCTTTAAAATAGGCAACTTCTGAGTTTTACAGCAGCAAATAATATAAACATTTTAATTTAACAGTTAATAAGTATTAAATACGAAATTGTCAGATTTAATTTGCAGTTTTTGCAAATAACAATTTTCCATTGAAGTTTTATGAGCAAATGTTATTTTAATTTTAAAAGATTATTGAAAGGGAATTTCTAACACTATTTAAGTAAGTTAAATTAAAAATTATTTAAAATATTTAAAAAAGTTATAAATAGTTAGAGTAATTTATATTTGCAAATTTCTCTGTTCGTGTAATCTCGCTAAGAAACTTAAAAACTGGAAATTGAAATTTTAAGTTAAAATTACGGTATTGTGTTTAAAATAAAGTTTGTGTTCAATTGTGTTAAAGAGTTTTTTAAAGCACTGCTATTATACTTTCTTATATGTTTGGTATATGTATAGCATAAATTATCTGGAACCATTTATACACATGAACATTTCTGAAACTTAAATACGTAATATCTACCATATTATTTTGTAAATTTTGATTCCAATATATATTCATAACCAAACAAGTTAACCGTCATCTTTTTTTTCGAAAAACCACAATTATGTAACAATTTGTAGAATGGAACAGAAATTAAGTAAGAGCGCATTTTCAAGGTATTTTGGAGCGTCTTCTGAAATATTTGATGTTCACCTCAGTGATTGTCTAAAATAATAAAACTAAAATCTAAAAGACATCAGACCAGTGTATTTCTGTTTATTATTATTTTCACCTGGTGTTTGCATGTTAGGTTAAGCATCAAAAGTTAGTAGTATTATAGTATGAGTGCTTTTAATTAATTACTGCAAATAAATTAGACAAATTAAGTGATATTCTACAAGTGAAAGTAACAATTCTATGAGTATTAATCCTAACATTCCTTGGATAAATATACGTTGCAGGAAACGTGCGACAGAAACTTTCAGCTTGTAGGCCTGTATCATTATTAATACAGTCCGAAAATCTTCCACGAATGTTAAAGTATATTCCGTTAGTTTGTACTATGTGCAATGTTGCTCTCTGTGCTATGTGAGCATGAGATCAAGCACAACGTTTTTATTGATGATGGTGACGGGACTAATTCGACCAAGTTATACTGCTGCTAATATCCTAGTAGAATTAATCAGAAATATTCAGAATCAAAGTATAAAAATTTATATTTAACTTTTTATATATTTATTGACATTGGAAAGAAATTAAATACATTTGTACAATAGTATAAATCAGAATTGATTAAAGCTTTATATTATTAGTCTTGCAGACTTGTGCAGTAACTGCAGTGTACGAATGTAGGTGGAGATAAGGCGGGAATCAGCTCGGATTTAATTGAATTTTGTAGCGTTTCTAAGTCAGGATTTCTAATACAATTATTTAGCAACATTTAGAGATTTAGAATTCTTGTTATTCAAATAGTTTAAATAACTATAATCTCACTAATTAACTTATTGATGCATGCATATAATATAGTCTTTAATAATAATATTTCGCATTTGTTTGTAAAGAGAATCATTAAGTGAGAATTGATCTACAGTGTAGTAATTGAATATGGCATGAGTAAGGAATGAATGTTGGTTTTGATAATAGAAATATTTGATATACACTGTTTGGCTCTCATTTTAAAGCAATCATCAGAAGGTGGCCCACTGAGTGGCTAACTCCCGTCGCTACACCCGCGGTGTGTATTACTCATCATGTTTTCGTCATGCACTATCATATGATGTGGAATTAGTAGTCAACATGTTGAAGGCATTATATTAGATTTACTAACAAGCCGTGGAGAGATTATTTTATACAACAATTGAGTTTAATGTATCTGTCAAATAAGATCTCATACATCTACATAGTCACTTCAGTTGTAGGTGGCAGGCGTGTCACAACAGTGCGTGTCACCGGCAGACTGTGACGATGTGACAAAATACTTCAACATGTTGAGGGCATTATGTTAGGTTTACTAACATGCCGTGGAGAGATTGAGATTGTTTTATACAACAATGGAATTCAATTTATCTGCTAAGTAAGATGTAGAAGGTAGACATGTCACAACAGATCGTCACCACCGCCAAGTTGTGATATCACAAAGGCACACTTCAATTTAGTGTCGGTAATCATATACGTGTATTTATAAAAGAAGACTCTTTTTAAATATTTTCAATGAAAAGTACAATAAATTATATTTATTTACTAATTCACACATAACAATAGCACACATACGCCGAATTGTTGACATTGTATACAGTGACCCGACGTACTGTTTTTTTATACTTTGTGTCTCTAAAATGTATAGAGAGTTACTTTTGATACATAGCATTAATTGATCTGAAGTAGAAGTTTAATTTATCTGTCATGTTGTATTTGATGACATATTCATATATTATTAGAGCTCTTGTTACTGGACAAGAATAATGAAGATGTAATATACTAAGACATGTAATGTTGGTACTCATGACAATCCAAGCTAAAAGACCTGTGGAAACTTTAATTAAATTAGCGTGATTTTTTTAAATATTAGATAAAGCAGCAAAGACATAAGGACCAAGAATAAACGGATACGGTGAGTCAAATGAGAGAGAAACTCTGTCTCCCTGTAGACAAAAATCATAAAAAACAGACACAAATCATTTACAAAAGAACATTAAGATTATCTCCACGGGGCTGAAACAAGGGAAATTAACAAAAAGAACAAACAAAAGTTTGTGTTACTGATTTATTAATCAATGATATATAAATCAGTGTTCCTGATTTACTGTTTCACTGAACGATGGCAAATTTCCGGAAAATCCTGTTTCCTTCACAATCCTTCCATCGTCAAAAATAACCTGCAAACAAAAAAACAAAAGTTGTTATGTTTAGAATGGACTATTGGTGGAGGAGCTGCCTAATCTCAAGAATTGAACAAGCTACAAGTGAGAGGACCAGGACTATTAAGAAAATAGTAGGAAACATATTGAAATAAGAAGAAAGCAAAGAAATGACATGATGTGACCATTTACGGAAGATTGAAGAAATTAGGTGGGAATTAAAAGTCTTTTTCCATGGACTCCATGACAACAAAAGGAGACTTGTTTGGCCTTCAGAACTCAACTTTAAAATGGATAAGAAGATTAAATTATCTTTGTGTAACTATCAGTTACCTCAGGTGTGTTTCGAATGTTATGATCAGAGAATTTGTCAATGGTGTCCTGTTTTTCAACAGAAAATTTGTGTGATCGGTGGGTAACAGCTACTATTTTTATGTTCTGATGATTTGTTATCGATATATTATTTATAATCTATCCCTGTTTAGCTATTTAGTTTTTCATTTAATATTTATTGTTGTTTTGTAACTGAATGTTGTTGTAATTCGTGGTTATTCAAAGTAATTTCTGCGCAAACTGGGTTCATTTCTTGATTGCTGAACCTGCAAACGAATACCATATTATTGAGTTCATACTTTTTCGAAGCATATAAGTTAATATATATATATATATATAATATATATATATATATATATATATATATATATATATATATATTATATATATATATATATTATTAATCAATCTTCTCAAGAATTTTATATTTAGCTTAGAAAAATGTTTAGTGTACAATCTGAGATGTGCATTCGAAATAAAATAAGATTCTAGACCAGTTTAGCGCAATATTATTTACTGGCGATATCTTTGAAACGTGTGACGAAGTTTTTTTGGTGGGAAAAATTACTGATATAGCTCTAATAGTCAAATATATACGTAATAATTCAGCTGACAGAAAAAGGCTCTCTTTGTTTATTCAAATCATTTGCAATGTGTAAAGGAGTTTTCTGAGAGAAGTACATCACTACCAAATTATTTTAAAGTAACAAAATTAACTGACTATAATATTAACTCTTGTAAATGGTACAACTTGACTACTTAAAAATATAAAAGAATAACTCTATGAGTTTAGTGCAAGATCTCTGAAATGAATTAAAATCAAACGTTTGAAAGGCATTTCCTTATAACTAATTAAATTTAAAAAGGAAAATAATTTCTTATATACGTATTTAATAAATGAAAATATATATACAAAAATTCATGTTTTCGGGAAACACTTCGAAGAATTGTACAAATAAAATAATTGACTTCAGGAAGTAATTTACTTTTCTAAAATGTCTATTGATGACAGATGTATGAAATAGTGTACAAAAATCTTTTCTTCCATATGCGAGTCTTTAAATATACGTAAAAAACATGTTAGTTGTATCAGGTAAGCTCAGTTTGTAATTATTTAAACGCAATGTTTGTTTCAAAGAAGCGAATAAAAACATTTTTTATCCACTGTTAAGTAAGGTACAGTATAATCGATTTTATGATTATAAGCGGTTTTCACAGAGGGAGAAATAGCTGATATAAGAACTGGTGTAATGGTCCCTTTTATTCTACCATATAAAGGAAGAAATGTTGCAACGGCGTATGCCTCTAGTGCACTGTGAAGATTTAATGTCTAATATAATTTTTATATCACTCTTCTTTAGATTCATAAGTGCTATATGGTCTTTTAATAGGACAGAAGGAAATCTTCGAAACTGTCAAAAAGAAACCATAAGTTAATATAAAGTAGTTTATTTTGCAGTCAAGTACAGTGTAATCGTGTTTTATTTGTAGTAGCTTTTTAGGGACAGAGAGATTAATTGACATAAGAAAGAATCTCAATTTATCTTCCGTGTTAAGTGCAGTAGACGGGGAGGTAAATCGGGTCTTGTTACATGGGAACTACAACAATACAGTCTTTTGTTTAATAGTAATGATGACTATTTACTGGCAATAAAAAGTAAATCGTTGTTAGTGTACACAGATTTTCAGATGTTAATCGATATAAGAAATAATTTCAATTCAACTTTCTTATCAACTGTAGAAGACATATATGATTTATGTCTCATGTGAACCGTTACAATGTAATGGTTCACATTACATTAGAATCAAATTTAATTTATCTGTAATATCAGGACTGGAATAACTTTAGTTTTTCATCATGGACTGTGATTTTGAATTCCTAATACTTTATTAAGTTAAAAGTTTAATAAAACAGTATTAGTAATTTACATTTCCAGATTTGAAAGCATCCATAATCGCCTGAATGGTTTTCCCTTTGATCGGTGGACTATGAACCCAATCGGAGGAAAGGACTCGTTATAGCTGACTTCCTTGTCCTATGAAAAATTAGTATTTTATTTTTCGAGCATGCTGGAACAAGATAGCACTAATGGTCTCCCAAACGATTTCTGTGTTTACAGATAGCTTCACGATTATTTTCAAATCAATATACCTTCAGACGAGATGACTAAATAAAGATAGAATTTTACAACGTTAATCTTGGTATTTAAATTTACTTGACGTATTAATAGATTAAATCTGTGCTTCTTTGGGGAATTCAGCTTATATCGTACGACGGACGTATAAAGTGAATCCTCTAAAAATGAGTTATGAGACAGCGCATTTATATGACGTTTGCTGAAATATGATAACGCTTACCCCATTGATAAATGCTGGAATGGTTAGCATTATCATCAATTTAAAAAATAGTTGAAATCACTTTTGTAATATTATAAGAATATGAATATTATAAATCTAATGCTCCTTGTGTTTTTTTATGTATAAGGTCGTGGACTTGAATGAATTGATTTCTGTTATATGTTTCTCCTATTGAGTTAGAACGTATCACCGTTATGTTGACAAAATAAATAATCTGACTTTAAATGTTGAAAAATTATTTCTATAACTAATCTTTCATTGTGAATATTATTATGATTTGGAACAATTTCATTCCATAATTACTCTACTGTGATTTCACAAATGTGTCGCAATGTGTACACGGACTCCAGATGTGGTCTCTGAAATTTGCCCGGAGAATGCAAAGGAGGAAAACTAAATTTATACGACAAAAGAATCCAATTTGTCTCTCATGTCAGCTTAATGGATAAACATGTCATAACAACTCGTCATAGGTAAACTGTGCTTTAATAATACATTCCTACTACAACATCTCTGATACAAGATGTTATTACTTTAAGCTGACTTTACTTACTTTGTTACCAGTATGAGATTATTGATCTTTATAGAATATTTTATTATATGACACACAACACAGTCTCTTAGGAGTTAATGGAAATATACTTCTACTACTTAACACCAAATTCTTTACGTGAAGGCATTTAACGTACAGAGCATTTGCATATTTTTTTAAAGCTGATTAAAATTGAAAGCATTTGTATATGCCAATTATCTGTTATAACAAAAGCTATTTTTAAATCTAATTAATGAAAAAAAGTTTTATGTATAATTTAACTCTTAACATTTTTTAACTTCCAGTTCAAATCAATAAAGAGATTCCTACTTTATATTTGAATGAAAATTTGATACTAAGTTTTATAAGTTCATATTATATATATATATATATATATATAATATATATATATATATATATATATATATATAAGCCCCATAACAACCCCACCTAATATATATATAGCGTTTATTTTTACCTAATATACGTAAATAATATAAAATAACCTTTTTTATGTGTATAAAAACACTATTACAAAGTCTTGTTACAAAAATCGCCCTGAAGGCAGTGGCAGGAAACCAGTCAGCGCCTGTGAAGGAAGTAATCTTTGCCACCTTTGTTCCTTGCCGGAAGTAACGTGCCCTGAAGGCTTCCTCAGGTCACACTTATCTTGAACAAACGTTAGTGAACTATATAATATTACTTTCATACCAAATTAAAATTGATATGAGCCAGGCGATGTTAAAATATATTTTGTATTGTAGTTAATAAATGATGTCTTCTGTAGTACACTGAGGAAGTATTTAGTTATCCGAATTTGATAGGCACTATGTCTATTTAGAATTATCTATCATTTGAATTAAGTCGAATAACTGATTAACTCCGATGCTGAGCAAGTACTCAAGCACACACACATATGCGCTTGTAGCAAGGCACGCATGTGGCCTTACGTACTACGTAGCCTTACATGCCTTACGTACTACTGTAATCAATTCCTAAAGACAAGCAAGCTAATAGCGAAATAATATGTACCAAGGTTGAATTTGCAATGTAGGAGAACTTTCAACTTAATTGTTTTAAACGTAACAATATTATGGGGGTTTGCAGCAGTCACTTATGCACTTTTCATTGCCGAAGTACTCAAAAAACTTTGTAATTAGATAGTATAATTTTAATCTTTATATAATGTATAAAATAGTTCATAGACTTTTAGTTGAGTAAATTTATGTAAACAAATGTATATAAAAACGGTATTATTACAAAAATACTGAATCTTATTACACACATCGGATAACTGCAATCTCAATAGTTGGGCCCTTTAGGGCAAACATTTAAAGTAAATAATTTAAATTATGATAGAGAAAGTTATATTGATATTATTGTTAAAATGGTTAAATACACACATTTTACTTAGAGTGTGTTTGATGAGAGCGGTATAACATATTCCTAAGTCCTAACAAGTTCCTAAGTTCCTACGAACTTTTCAATAGAATTAAATATGAGAAAACAGGTGCTGTACTTCTATGAATTGCCATTCTTTTGATAAAATTAGTTATAATTGTATCCTTATAAAAAATATCCTGAAATAATTAAACAATTTTCACCCATTACTCATACAAATATTTACATGGTTAAAAATAAAGAACTATGCAAATTTTATGAGCTGCAAAAACTACTCTCAAAGATTGAGACATACCTTCTCTATACTGATGCAAGGAAATGCGGTAAGTTAACCTTAGGTCTACTGCTGAGTTTATGTTAGACTGACTGAGTTACTTGCGTTAAACTATAACTGATAGTTTTCTGTAGGCACCCAACTCATACTTCACAGGTTGTTACTTTCAAATAATTTTAAATTTATTGATCGTAATACTCAATAAACAACCAAACAATGTCACTACAAATAATTTGCTAAGCACTTATATTGGTTGAGCGATTTCCAGTAAAACAATACTTGTTTAGGAACGAGTCCTAAGCAGAACTTTATAATTCCGTAAACATCGGCCAATAATATTTGAACAAATTTTATGATTTTGTTGAGCTTCTGCCTGTAAACAATACTTGTTTAAGTACGATACCAGAGCAAACCGTAGCATTTATTGGAACATTGGCCAATAATATTTGAACACATGTTATGATTTTAAAATCAATAAAAGAACGTCGTGTATGAAATAAGGCGTCTGCACTTCACCCCCTACCAACCATCGCCATCTAGATCTTTATTATTTGTACTGTGAATGGCATGCTGCGACACAGAAAGTGACCATACTGATTTGTCCCAGTATCTCACCTTCTCTAGTGTGCATTGTACAGCGCGCCTGGTTTGTACAGTTACACGTCGTGTTGACACACAGGAAGTTCTATTCGATTAATTCCCAGTATCTCACCTTCTCGAAGTGTGCATTGTACAGTAACGTCTGGTTTGTACAGTTACATGTCGTGTTGACACACAGGAAGTTTCTATTCTGATTAATTCCCAGTATCTCACCTTCTCTAGTGTGCATTGTACAGTAACGCCTGGTTTGTACAGTTACATGTCGTGTTGACACACAGGAAGTTCTATTCTGATTAATTCCCAGTATCTCACCTTCTCTAGTGTGTATTGTACAGTAACCCCTGGTTTGTACAGTTACATGTCGTGTTGACACACAGGAAGTTCTATTCTGATTAATTCCCAGTATCTCACCTTCTCTAGTGTGCATTGTACAGTAACGCTCTGGTTTGTACAGTTACATGTCATAGTGATATACAGCAAGTTACCATAGTGATTTATTTGCGGATTCGGTAATCAGTAATTAATATAGTTTTTACAGCAAATGGATATTTTAACGAAACTCGTTACATACAATTTTCTTTTGGTCTGTGGATATTACATTGTTTGACTGATTAAGGTAATTAATATTTTTTAGAAACCACTAATAAATCTTTACATTGAAATAGTGATGTTTTTAAACATTTGCCAAGCAATATGTATAAAACTAAAAACCTTATTGAACTCAATAACAGTAAAATTAGAAAATAACCCAATATATATTTATTGATAAACAGTAATATCTTCGTCCTTATTTTTTTCTAAATTTCTTTACATATAAGACAATCACTTTAAGAATAGTATTCAGGAAGGCAAATTTATATTAAACAAAAAACGTAACAAAGGACTTACCTTCTAAATAAAAGAAAACAAACTTTAATCTTTTAAAACAAACTTTGTGTGTCAAAGTTTCGATGCGATCTCAATAAAGGCAACTTGTTGTTTACGTCTTGTAACTTCAGGTTTAATGAGTAACATAAAACCAAATTTTTACAGAACCTCATAATATATTCATGCTCACCCCCAAACTGCATCTCTGTAGCTTAGTTTTATATGCTATTTTTTAAAATTACGTTCTTCAAAACGTAATACACAGTCTATTGTAACTGACACTAGAACTTATTTTACTGTAATTAAATAAATCGTCTATCTTTAATCCTGATTAGTGTAAATTTTATCCTTGAATATCTACTTTGCGCTTAGTTATCTCATATAGTAAGATTTTGATGATTTATATTTTTTTTAAACAAAAGGACATCACTGGTGATATTGCAGTTTTGTTTTGCTATGTGAATGCTCTTGTAGTATATAAGACCATAATAAAAGTGCATACGAAATAAATTTACTTAATACTGGCAAAAAAGTATTTTGACTTAAAAAGTTAGGTACAGTTCATATTATAACGTCACCATGCGCAAACCTTTCTATTTGGATAAAAAAACCTGTGCTATTACAAATATTTGCTTTTGTTCCTATTTTAAAGAATAACGAAAAATATAAAATAAAATGACTATTTTCAAAGTAACCTGCGCTGTCTGTGTTAACCTGTATGGCAAAAAGATCATCTATCATAGTAATATTTACTCCATCTAAATTTAAGGGAGGGACCAGACCTTACACTAATTAGTTAATAATATTGAAACGTTGTTTACAATATAGAATGTTTTAATTGAATGTTATTAAATGAGGCTACAAAGAAAACACATGCGATTATAATGAATGTAGTCTCTACAAATAAAATGTTATTAGCAGCCTAATCGTAGTGTTAGTTTTCTGGAATTTGCTGTGTACCACGTTCGCCCACATAGTGCGAAAGTGAGGTGATACATTAGTTAGTTCTCTTATATTTCGTTGATTACTAAAATGGATTTAGTCAATATGCATTCAACTGAGCAATTGACCAGTTAGACAGTTGAAACATTAACACATTTGACGACTTAGTTTGTAACTTGTTTATTAAAAATATCTTCAATATTGGTTCGTCCTATTCAATTTCACAGTTAGTGAAGTCGAAGCGTTTTTATCCATTTTGACAAGTTTTCAATCTAAAGAAAAGACCAAATTCTTTTTTTTCCCGAAACCTAATGTTTTTATTATTTTGGTTAATCTCACCGATTTAAAACGCCATATAATACCTTTAAAAGTATCTACACTCTTCTAGACAATTAATTATAGTCGTACCAATAAGAATAAGTGAATATTTCATTAATCCAAAGTCAACAATTATGGGTAAGTTAAATTTTACTGTCACAAAAATATAAATTCTTCATAGCTGTCCAAATTATCGCGTTTAATATGTGTATCTACAATAAAAGCAATGAGTTGACTTTCTGATGCTGACATTACTAAACTTAAGCTACTGTACATTGTACAAGTCACTGTAACACCGGAAGAGACCGGAAATTGACTCCAACCTGTAGGAAATGAGCACTTCCTGCTTCTATTATAATGTAACTAATGCTGTACATAACTATAAATGATATTCCAGAGAACGTGAGTCGAAAGCCACTCTTTGTTTTGGCTTCTCTTAAATGAAGAGCAATATTTGTCTTATATTTATAAAAAAACTATTTTATCACATAAAACTATAAAATTCCTTATTATGAAGATTAAAATTAGTTTCAAAGTATAGTTAATACAAATTCTGTTTAAACTGAGGGTAAATAACTTCTGATAACTTCAAAGAATTTCGTAAGTTAGTTTAGTTGAATGTGTAATGACTGTGAATAATTATATTAGTACTGCCAGTTATGTTTTCTCTGTAATATAGAATCTCAGTGAAGGAGTTATGTTTCTAAGAATAATGTGAAGGATTTAAAAATACACGCAGTAAATTGATTTTATACTTTATACTCATTTATGTATTTATATGACAACTCAATCATGAAATGTATACACAATCATATGCAACACACACAAAATTATAACATAATTTCTCATTAAAACCATAACCAAACAGAATAATAATGCAGCAATCGAGTTTGTGAACCGATTACATCAATATATGAAATAAAAAACATTATATTCAATTAGTTAATTATATAAAACAAAATTAGAAATCTATTCCGTAAAAGGTTACAGCAGAAATTAAAATATTTACTTCTTATATTACTTAACATTTTATACGGGCCATGTGTAAAAGTTAATTGTACTATTGTTATTACTTACTAATTTTGGTATTATGTAGCTTATTCCTTTAAAATAGCGTATGCTAAATTCTGTAAGGAGAGATTATCAAATATTCTTTTATTTCTCAACTAAAATTTATTTTCTCTCTCTATACAAAATATTTGCTTTATTTTATCTCCACTTCTATTTACTAGTTTTAAAACTATTTAATCCGGACTATTGTTAAAGATCAACAGGAAAATACTTTCTAAAATAGTAATAATGTATTTTGTTAAATCACAGTTCATTAGAACTTTAAAATTAAAATTTTGCATTCAATAATGTCAACTTAATACCATATTCAACGTATTTATATTTAATCAAAAATGTATTAGAGGACCTCAATAAATAATAAATAATAATATAAAATAAATTAAATACCTCTTTAGTCAAAAATTTAAAATCGAAATAAAATTAACTTTTGTTTAACTCAAATAAAATATCACATTATAAATCCAATGCAAACCAAATCAATTAATTCTCTCTAATAGGCATAGCTAAAATTTCTTTTTTTCTAAATGAGAATTTCCGGTTACAGTTGGCACACATTCAAAGTTAAAACTGTAATTATAATATATTCCTTAAAATAGTATTTATTTCAAACCTTGAAACCATTATGTATTATTTTATTTTTTACTGTTACGTTAAAACTTTTATCACATATTACTTTGAATAATATTTAAAGAGAAAAATTTACTTGAACAAAATCTTGCTTGAAGTCTTTATATCTTGCAATCCAACGTTAATAGTGTAATTATTCTTCAAAATTCAGTACTCAAAACGTATTAAATTAGTACAATATTTCCTACTAAAACAAAACCTAATTAGTTGACTATAAATTAATTCGAATATGAAATTTATACTTATGCAAATCCCATGTAGAATGGATTTTTTGGCACTAACCACTAAATAACTAAATAATATGCCTAAGACCAAAAATGCCGCAGGATTCACGAGCCATTGCCTTTTGTAACGGCTGTTTCCTAACCTACAGTACCACATAACGGAAGCCTCCGATTGGTCTCCGACCACCCAATCATAAGGTTGTATAAACCAATTGCTAACTTATTGTAGTCGACTTTCGGATTAGCAGCTGTGTTTGTTTATCATTACCTAACTTTCTTGAGAAATAAATTTTTAATTCACCTATGCATTAAACACAACACCAAAAAAAATACTACAATCACTACTACACTACTTACAATTTAAAGCAATTTTGTATAACCTTTCTCCTATAACTATATTTTTATTAAATATTTGAAATAAAATTAAGCACGTGCTATATTACTCCCCTCTTTGTCCTGAAGGACACTTGTCAAGTGGAAGCCAGTAAAAGTTTTAACCAATACTTAACAACCATCTTAAAAAATCTATGCCTATAAAATGGAAGTAAAGTATTATTGTATGTTTATATGTGTATCGAAATATTGTTGAAATAGTACCATTTATCAGTTGTCCAGAGATCAAACAGTGATCCACGTCCCTACCAAAAAGGAATTCAAACTTAATCCTTTAATGTCCGATGCAGTCCTCTAAGAATAATAACTTTTTATATGGGTCACCAACTATTGATTTCTCCCTTGTCTAGATGACGAAAATTCCAGTGAAGTGCAAAAGTAGTACTGCTTGATTTATTCTAAAATACTTTCCCATACAACAAAAATTAGAATTTAAAAAACAATTATCAGGCTAGAGTTCTTATAAAGATCTTAAAATATGTTATTAAATATGAAAACAGAAATAATTTAATAGTTTTTGAGAATAAAATATTTTAAAAAGTGTACGCGACAGTCTTCGACGATGGAGAATAGAGGATAAAAGCATAATCGAGAATTGAGGTAAATGTATACAAAGCCAGATATTGTAGCTGAGTTATGAAGTAAAGGGATCAGTTGGCTAGGCACATCTTGAGATAAGAGGATAGCACCGTGACAATTCTGGAAAAAAACGCAAAAGATTAAAGATCTTTTGGACGACCAAAGTAACCAGGTGGTGGTAGTGGTGGGACCAGGTGAAAAAGGGTCTGAGGATTCTTGGGAACAAGGAAAGTGGAAGCGCGAAGAAAAAGACATCTAGAGACATTGCGTTGTCGAAGCCTTGTGGATTATAATGGCCACAACAGTTAGTAAGTAAATAATTATAGCTTGTAGAATCCTAAATATGTTAATTTAACTGTAATTACGTATCTCCGCTAGAAGTTATTCGTGGTTAAAACGTTGCCATTTCTATACAATATTGTTAACTGGTTTTGGCAAAACATGATGGAACTCTTATTTTTCCACATTGTCAAGAAAACTGATAAATGTAGCCTACATGTTAAGCAACATAACATGCACTAATGAGCGGGGTTAAACATACACAGATTTAAACCAGTTCCCCACCAACACATTTGGTTTGTGATTGGTGCGGTCTAGTTAGAGACTCAAAAGCTGGCCCACACTGTCTAAAAGTTCATCCTAGGGATCTTGTGTACTTAGACTTCTTTACAAACAACCTTCTACGACATATACAACCTAAACAAACTTTTCAAAACATGATAGATTTCATGTTAATGCAGTATTTTGGAAGCCTAGCACCCTATGACTAATACTGTATGTACTAAGCTTGTACTGCCATTAGTTTGACCGAGGAGGACCTATGTCTTGTCCAGCTCACCAGATTTGACTATAATACATATATTTTTAGCGTTTCTTCAAAAGTGTTAAAAGTAAACCTGCGGCTTAAGATGATATAAAGGAAAGATGTCAAAATACCTATTTATATATACCACAAATCTATGAAAAATGTGATGTTTGTTGGAGTGGTACAGCGAGTAATTGAATACATAGAGGAAATCTGCATTCCAATTTCATCGAACGTTGAAAAACATTGTTGACCAAATCTAATCTATTTTTTATTTCCATATCTTCGTTATTGCTAATGGACAGAATTCCTATTTATTTATATGTACTTACTTTTGAAATTTTAAACATCAACCTCAATGTATAAACCTCAATGTAGTCCTAACTTGAACGTCACTTTGTCTCCTTCCACACTCCATAAACATGGGTTTTGCTCTATTTATTTGCAGTCTTAATTAGAATTATTTATACAATTTTGAGTTCATCTATGGCTGTTATTACCATATCATCCACGAATGCGGAATTTATATTTTTTCTTATATTAATGTCAGTATTTGAATCTCTGCATTTTACGAACTATTTCTAGTTACAACGGTAATAAGAACAAACCCTTGTCTAACATATGGTAAGGACTGCTGATATTTTCTCGTTTAAACTTTTACTGCGCATTAGGATCACATTCAAAGTAAATTATTTGAAATTCTTAAAGCTACAGCATTAGAATTTCCTTATTACTTGGAATCTGAATTACTACTCATACACAATTTTTTATGATAATTCGTTGTTAAAATAAATTAATTGATTTGTTTCAAATGTAGGTACGTTTTCCTCCATGAACTTTAAGAAAATGTATTGTCTGCGTCTGTGTAGTACTAACTAAAAAGACAAATTTGTAGCTGATCAGTAATAGAATATGTATTATGCTAAGAGCTTTGATAGTTTAATACTTGAAAATCGCATAAAACTATAATATATATTAAGTTTTGGATAATTTAGTAAGCAAGCGTAAATTAATATGGTATATTTGTTGTCATAAGAAAACGATTTGATATAGACTTATAATTTGATTATAACAATCTATACCTGCAAATAAAGGTTCAGGCACCCTCTTATTTTTAAAATGGTTATTCCTACATTTATTTTAATTATTTAAGTTTGGAATATGTATATGCTAAAATACTAAAAAGGTATTGTTTTCTGATATTAATTGACATTATTTTTAAACCCTTATTATATTTTTAAATATATTTTTAAAATCTTTATTTATTTAAAGCATAAAAGCAAGACACAGTAAGTATCGTAAGAGTCCATACGATACGTACATATCAGTACGTAGTGAGTAAATTTTATCAACTCATGCCCTTTATGAAAAGTTTTTATTAAAAATACACAATTGTTCTTTTAGAAATTATCTAAGTAATGTATATTATGAATGAGTATATATATATATATATTATATTACATATAAAGAATGTTGGAGATAAGCAAAATGCGTTTAAAGACGCAAAGCCTTTCTTGTTTAAGCTGCTGAATCTGATTAACTCATTAGTTATTATATATATATATAGTAAAATTTATATATATATATATATATATATATAATAATAAATATTATACCACACAACACACACACACACATATATATAATATATATATATATATATATATATATATATATATATATATAAACTCAATCTATTGCTCAATTACATTTTCTAATCAACTATAAAGAGCTACATCAATCCCGAATGCTGCCGATGAGCAAGGAGTGTAAGTAACTAAACTTGGCTGATAAGATGTGATGGCCTGGATGAAGGGTTGATGAGTTACGGTTCGTGAGTTAGGCAACTAATGAGTTAATCTGATTCAGCAGCTTAAACAAGACAGTATTTTCGTCTTTAAACGCATTTTTCTTATCTCCAACATTCTTTAGAAGTACGGTAACATATGAAACATAATAAAGACGAAATTTGAAAGATGTTTAGTTAGAGTATAAAATATTAAACTTAATAATATATATTTTATAAGATTAGAATAATGAAAAACTAACACCCTTTTTTGTTTTACTTTTCATTGTTGTAATATAAAAATAACCCTGTCAGGTAAAATTTTTATAAGATATGTACAGATAAGATTATTTTATATATTTTTATACAAACCAGGTAGTACTGATTGGCACTCAGTTTTTCATTTTAATCCATATCATTTAATAATTTGGAAAACGGTTGTTTATTAGCGTGTGACTTAAGAAAATATCATTTTTAATATTTAAAAACCCTTTTGATGCCTTCCCATTTCGACGTCTAAGCTAGGACAGCTGAGAAATAAATTTCTCTCTTATGGGAAATTCGTCTATACATTTCTAAAAAACCAAGTTGTATGTTTTTTATTAAGCAAACTAACTACCAGATCGTGAGGTATAAAAAGTAAAAGGGTAATTAAAATATTTAAAAAGTCTTAATTGAACAAATGGGAAATTTTAATACTTAAGTTATTAGAACACGTTTACCTACATATGTGCGTTTAGTTACTTTATTGAAAACTGAGACAAATATTTAAAGAAACTTTAAGTAATGGGGTTAAATTGGATCTCGAAATATATTAAGATATTTAACCACTTACAGGATGCTACGACTACTCTTAACCGTGAGAGATTGGAAGTTCGTAAACGATACTAGGCGATAAAATGTAAATAATACGTGGTAATTGTTATATGGTACATGGTAAATAACATTGATAATCATACACAAGAATTGAATTGCCTTTACCGCGTAAGACGAAAGGTGGGTATTCCAAATTTAATGTTTCGCTTTTAGTCACAAAAACTGCAAATTTAAGCTTTTAATTTAATACCAATAAGACTGTTTTTGCTGGTATAAATGATTGCGTAAGTGTACGAGGATTTACAACATCGATTGAAAGGATGTAGTCGTCCTGTATTATAATCACATTAACTTTGTGTATTTAAAAAATATTACATTTAAAAAATTGCGAGTAATATCAGTGTGTGTTTGCGCGTGCACCAAATTTGGTAAAAGTGGTAAAAAACGTAACCCTGCCCCAAAATTCGGTTCAGTTTTCTTTTGTTTTGTTAATTTAAATAATAAATTTGGGAAATTCAGAAGAATTGAATTCTATATTTTTAATAAGACAATTTCAAATTTAATCATGTACAAAATATAATTACAATTTTATTCATTTTTAAATTTTATAGTACAGTATGTTAGTTTCACTGCCGACGCTCGGTTATTATATATATACGTATCTGTGAAATTTATACATTAGTTCATATCTACTAAATGACAGTGGCAGTAAAAACGCTACAATAATCTGTCTGATTAAATTATTACGAAATTCAATCAATTGATCAAATTCTATGAGGACACTAATAAAAAGATGATTCATCAATTTCAATTTCATAGCTTTTATAAGGGACGGTAATTACAACATGAATCAGTATTGATTAATGAATTGAGTCTGACCTAATTTTTTCAGAAGCATTTCCAATCATCAGATATTGAAGGAAGTAATATTACTTCTATTCATGATATGGCAGAAATTCATGCAAAACTATTTGCTGAAAAACATTTCCTGAAAGTTCTCATGAACATTCTGATAGTTTTAATTACATTTTTATTATCATTCAACTGTACTAAATCTTCTAATAAAAAAAACAGTGAAAAGATTACAACATTTTATTTACGATTGCTTGTATATTTATACGTAAATTTAAATAGTTTTCAATCTTTGTCTTTAAGGTTAAGAAAGAATTTTCATAATATTTTTTAAATTTTATTTGCAATTCCTGTGTATATTCACAAGGCATGAATAGTGCAAATTTACAAAATTAAAATAGTTTTGCAGAAGTTAAAAACTGAGTTATCAAATTAAAGTAGAAGCTTATTAGTAGACACTGATATAGATACTTTATGTTTTGACGATGATGTCCTGTGAAATAGCTGCTGCTTCGTTACAAGGTACTTGTAGTTCAGGTGTGGTGTAGTGTCACCGCCACGAGTGTTTATAGAGGGTCGACAAACAGCGTCTTGAAGGTTGTTATTGTTAACACGATGTAAGTACTCTTGTCAAGTACAAAACGTGAGTTTTAGAGCAAAACCTTTTCGTTAGATAGTTGCTGTATCGACATCACATAATGTTTTATTATTTTACGACTAACTCACTCAATATCACATCACAAAAAATACACGCAAAATTTCAAAATGTTATTGTTAGTTGGTGAAATATTATATTGGTAATATTATTTAAATGCAAACAAAATTACAAAGTAATGATGTTTTGACGTGGAAGTAAATTTAAAAAATTTGTATACTGCTCTTGATTTTTAGTAAGTAATTGTAACGTGTCAGTGTTTTTGATATAGTGAATACAAACACATGCTATACGACTCTACAATGTACTAAATACCTTTGTAGCACTCCAACTTTTGTAAAATTACAGGCAACTGCTCAACCCTTTTTGTATGCTGTAAAACATATATATTAATATATATATTAGAATATTAA
This sequence comes from Homalodisca vitripennis, assembly GCF_021130785.1. Classification (NCBI taxonomy): domain Eukaryota; kingdom Metazoa; phylum Arthropoda; class Insecta; order Hemiptera; family Cicadellidae; genus Homalodisca; species Homalodisca vitripennis. The sequence continues at coordinate 124,758,209 of NC_060211.1, read as the reverse complement.
ATCGTAAACTAAAACCCTTTTAAATTCTTTTATTTCAGACAACGTGTTTCGGTATAAAACCATCTTCAGTGTGAACATTAACCTCTAATTAAATTATAAACAAAACAAATAAATATATACTTGTCGACTATTCAAACAGATGTTAAACTTATATGACACAGTTGTAATTTTGATTAAGATTCTGTGTTTGATATTTTTTTCAAAGATAGGATTTTTGTTTTATTTTTTTAATTGCTATTTAATATGTTGTGAGGATCTTTTTTATAATTTAGATAAATGTGTAATTCTTCTTTAGTGTTTAATTTTTCTCCTTTCCTTTCGATATCCAAAATTTCCATGTTCTTTTCAATATTTTTGTAGTTATGTCCAGTTTCTAATAAATGTTCAGCGAAATTTGATTTTATTGTAGACATGTTGTTTGTTTTCAAAGCTTGTATATGTTCTTTAAAACCTTTTTATTAAAATTTCTGCCAGTTTGTCCAATATAGTAGCTTTCACAGTCACTACAGTTAATTTTGTATACTCCACATTGTTTGTATAAATCTTGTTTGTCATCTTTTTGGCTTATTTTGTTTTCAATTAGTTTAAACGTATTATTTCTTGTTTGGTAACTGATGGAAAATTTTGAATTTTGAAAGGTTTTTCGAACAGCTTTGTTTATTTTAGTATTGAAAGGTACACATATATATTTCTGAATTTCATTATTATTAGGATTAGGCCGTATTGTATTGGTTGTATTGATTTTTTCTTGTTTTTTTCTGAATCATTTTGTCTACAATATGGGGTTGGATATCCATTTTTGACAGCTAGATATTTTATGATTTTCCATTTCCTTAGTTTTTATTTTCATCACTCATTGGTATATTTAACATTCTGTATATCATTGAGTGAAATGCTGCTAATTTGTGTTTCCATGGATGGTTAGAAGTTGATGGTATTAGAAGATCTGTTTGGGTTGTTTTTTCTATAAATTTCCAAATGAGTTGGTTTCCATTAAGATTAGAAATGCTTATATCAAGAAAGTTAATTTTGACTTTTTGGATTTCTTTTGAAAACTTAATTGTTGGGGATATAGAATTGAGGAATGTTAAAAACTGGTCTGCTTGCTTCTCATCTCCTTTGAAAAGACATAAGATATCATCTACATATCTAAACCAGTAAATTATTTTATCTTTAAATGGATTAGTAACACTCATTATTTTGTTGTTTTCTAAATGTTGCATATATATATTTGCAAGAAGGCCTGAAAGAGGAGATCCCATTGCCAACCCATCTTCTTGTTTGTAAAAGTCCTTTTTGTATTGAAAATAATTTTGATTAACAGTAGACTTTGTCAATGATAAAATATCGTCAATTTCATTCATTTCAAGTTGACTGTATTTTATTAGATTATCTTTTAAAATTTGCATTTTTTTCTTGTCTTGGAATGTTCGAGTACATGTTGTTAACATCAAAGGAAATGAAGAACGAGTTTAATGGAATTTGAATGTCTTTACTTTGATTTGCCAGATTATTTGAATTTAATATACTGTAATTGTCTTCAAATTGCATGTTGGTTTTTATTTTGTTATTTAAAAAATTTACATACCTTGTAAGTAGGAGCGTTACGAAAGTTGACTACTGGTCTAATTGGAATATCCGGTTTTATGAGTCTTTGGTTGACCTTTTAGTGTAGGAGCTTTTGGATTTGTCATTTTGAGTTGGTATTGCTCTGCTTTTGTTAAACTTTTGCATTTAGTTATTGTGGAATTTATAAGTTTTGTGTATTCTTGGGTTGGGTCCTTTTTTAATTTTTTTAAGATTGTTGCTGTCAAAGAATGTTTCAATCTTTTCTTGATTATGTTTGGCTGTCGATAATTACTACTGTATTCCCTTTGTCGGCTTTTGATATTATACAGTTATTATCTTTTAGTTTTCTTGAGATGGACGATACTAATTTCATATCATTATTTGACGTTTTAATTAATTTGGGAATTTGTACTTTTAAATTACTTTTGTTTAGTTCATGGACAAGATTATATAGGAAAGGTTCTTGGAGTTCACATCGGTTTATACCGAAACACGTTGTCTGAAATAAAAGAATTTAAAAAGGGTTTTAGTTTACGATTTAATATTAAACATAAAGATAACCCTATAATGTGGAGTTCATAATATATATATATATATATATATATATATATATATATATATATATATATACTATTATATTATAGTATATAATAGTTATTATTATATAATAATATAATATTATTAACATTTAGTAATATTATTATTATATTATATTATTATATTTATTATTATATTCATATCATTTTATATTATTTTTCGTATTTTATTTTTGTTTTCTTGTGTATGATAAAGCGATAGGAAGAGGGTAAGTTTAAATTTATTTCCAAGAGAACCTCTTACAAAAAGTTATAAAAATATTAATACGTAGAAAATATAAAGCCTATTGAGTAAAAAAACAATAGTACTACATGTTATAAGTTAATAGTTTATATTCTTTTAACAAAACGGCTTGTCAAATAAAATTATTATTAGTAATTGATATAAATTACGACTATTAAATTAATAGCATTTAAAAATAGTATTAATTTAAGTGTATTATCTTTCATAGGATTCTACTAATCATATTGCTATATATATATACCAACAATGCGCGCTACCTAATGCGCACATTAATGCGCTTTTATGCGCTTATGTATAATGGCGTTACCTTGAAAAAGTACGAGAGAGTCACTGGTATCGCTTTAATTTCTTTGGGGGCTCTTACATAATAATCTAAATTTGGATTATTATGCAAGATTATTATGTTAGCGTCATCTCTCGTGGGGTTGTAGAATGTTTATTTCTTGCAGTTATTTCTTACGCATCACTTTTTTGTTTTTAATTTTCCAATTTTTTGTATATATTAAAATACTACACCCAGTTTGCTATGCATAGTGTGTTTTTTTGTATATTACACACTATTAGGTCAATGGAAATGGAATTTAAAATCTGTTTGAATGTAGGAGAAATTGTTGTTATTTTTATCGTATGCAAATATTTTTTTATTCACTTTATTACATAAGTTTGGAAGTTTATTACAGAAACAACTAAAATAGAAATAAACAGTAAGAGTGTAATTTTGTTTAACATACATCAGTTCTTTATAGAACACTTATATGTGCTTGTTGTATTATTTTAAGATGTACAAAATGTTCCTCGTACGTTTCACGCATCAGTATTTAAGGTTAAAAAGGATATAATTTTTACAATCAAGGTCCGTTGTAATTGTAATTCTTCCTTACGTCGTCCTTCAATTCCGGGATAAATCTTGAAAATGCGGATATAACGATTTGGATTTCTATTGAGTTGTACGTTTAAGAGAGGGACTGTCGTGAGGAGTTAGGTTAACAACTTGATAGAGAGAGGTTTGTGAACCAGGATGCAGGTCGGTACCTAATATACTGTATTTATATGAATCAGACTTTCACATCTCCATTTTTCCAGAGTAGAGACTCTTTCTCAAATGAACTTCGTTGTTGTAAGTTTTCGTACTATTACTGTTATCGCCTTTGAAAATGCTAATCCTAGCTATTTAGCAGTAGTCAAAACACGAGATGACGAGGAATTACACTATTTACAGGTTTGCAGTTTATGGTAACTATTATTACAATCTCAAGATAATCTCGTGATTTTGTAATTACATGTTGCTAGTACTCAAATCAAGCCACTTGATTTCATGTTGCTGATAAGAATCCAAGCGTTTTATTTCATCACATTCAAAACTTTCTGTATAAAGAAAATTGAAATTATTTTTAACTTTAGGCCACAAAGTGGAGTTTACTGATGTGGATAGTATTGCATGTATTCATATGTTATTTGCCACTACGAACTTGTATGAGAATTGTTACATTAGCTAGTGTCAGCGGCAGCCAACGCAATTAGAAATTTCTGCTTTTTTCAAGCTTAATATGAAGGGATACAACTTCGACTCACTCAATTCCATTACAGAAACCAATTTCAGATCTTACCTTTTGAATAATAAGCAAGTTAAGGAACTGCGAGTGTCTAAAGCGGTCTCGGAAAGACGGAGCTAATCACACGTTCTTCTCCAGCAGGAATAAGGGAGTCCGAAATAACATCTTCATACTGAATTCTCCAGAAAATACTTTCGATACTCATACTGTTAGATTTAGCTCAAGTAGAGATAACGTTAAAACCCAAAAACAGGAGAAAGGTAACGATGCATAGTGTAGTTCTGTCCTATGAAACAAAGTGGGGTAACCTTTCCTTGAGAAAGCAGTAGATTACTTTCTCGTAGTAATGCGGAATTCGGTCCCAAGAGTAAGCAATATTTAAGCCAATGGAGTTTTTATGCTAGAGTCGCCCTCTGGGGAGTGGATCGATCTTCAACAAATGATATTAGAGGAAAAATGCCGAAAATTTCAAAGGTGTTCCAAAAAAAATTGTACCCGTGTTACATTACAAAAATAAAGCAAAGACCAAAGAACTTTCTTTTTAAGAGACCGTACCATATATGCCTCTGGGAAAGATTAGTATTGCTGATTTATTTTTTCCAGTTGAACCTTCCCGGGATGTATAAAAAAATTGTATTACGTTCATATAGGTATACTTATGGATGTCCAGGTGCGACGCATACTAACTGCAAAATCAAGATACTGTGATAAAAGATCGATAAGTCGGCTGACTGCGAAGGAGTGTGTAGAGTTCCCTTAAAGAGGCTGCTGCTAACCTAAACATAGGCGGTACTTTCACCTGCCCGTTCTTATTGGTAGAGATTAAAACAAAGGTTACATGACAAAATCTCTTTCTTCCAAAATAATAACACAGATTTGTGTAAACCTCTTTGTAGGATCTCGATAGAAAGCGGTCTCTACCCCCAACCTACCATCCTTAATATCCCTGTCACTCTAGAAGCAACCATTGGCCGTTTTAGGACTGATTGCAATGAATGCTTTCTCAGCTTTTTATCCTAAGTGGCAAAGAAAACATACATACTTTTAAGATTTTAATTTAAAAATCAAGAGCAAAATCTTGATAAAACAGTTGTGGTTGATACGAATACTTTCTTCTTAAAATATAAAAAGACGTATATGTAACTTGGACCAAATAGTTACATATCACTGTTGTGATTTTTACCTTCCTAGTTACGTATTCTAAAATTAATTAATTAATTTATTTCCTGATGAAAGACTTGTGACAGAAAACAACTTAACTTCACTCGCTATTATCATATTTATACATTCTGTTACTCCTACTTCTAAAGGACTCATCCGCTTGAAGTTAGCACGCTCGTGTGACAGAGGAAGCCATTTGCCTCTGTCTGTACATCTAGTTTCTACAAAGGGATCCGTACCGCTTGTAACTTCGTCTCGTCAGAACTTTAGTCAAAGCATTCTGCTAGAAGTACATCAAAGCTGCTAAGGTAGAAAGTATCTTATAATGAATTTCTTTCCTGACACAATTTAATGTTGGTTACACTAGTTACTTCAATGAAGTGATGTAGAACATTTTACAATAAGTGGTACTTATATTCGTTTCTAGGAGACAATGTAGAGTAGACTTTACTTAAAATGTATTTATTTCCAACATTGCATTGCTTGTCATAAGTTACATTGAATGATAGATTTTTATATATTTCTTTTCTGGGGTTTGAAAATTTAATAGTTGGTGAGTATTGGCATGTGAAATATAATTTTGAAGTAGTTTATTTGAGACTTATAGTTAAAAACTTGTTTTAATCGGCTCTAAATGTTAGGTTTTTGTAAAAATGTATAAGTTTGATTCGTTATCGCCCGCTGTTTTAAAATAGTGAATTTTTAAAATTAGTCCTTTGATTTAGACGCATGGTATACTCGTATATGGAATTGTTCCACAGTATAAATCTACGAGTATATTGAAAACTAACCAATCTTATAGAATATTCACACGAAAGTTTCACTTACAAATCTCATTATATTTCAAACCAGCTGCCAGATACACGTAGATAATGGAGGCTTTTTAGATTAAACAATGTGAAATGATTGTAATTTATTTACCATGGTTGCTGTGCACTCAATTATAAGCCTCAGAAGAACAGATGTTTATATACGTTTCATAAACATTTATTCTTGTTTACTTCACGATATTATATTAATATTTTAAGCAGTTTATGATGAATTTAATTTCCATACACACTATAAACGCAACTCACTGCAAAAATTAAGTGTTTTACAACGAAAATTTTTATTACTATTTAAATAAAGCTAAAGTTTTATTCCTTTTGTTTTTTTTAATAGGTAAATTACCTTTTAAGCCTTATTCTGGTTGAGCACAATCTTGTGCAAGGATTTTATAGCAAAATAAGGAGGGACAAAACAGTATAAGGTTGATGAACCTTCCAAATTTTGGACGATAATAAACTTAAAATGACAATTATTTAGTCGATATTGAAGAACATATGGAAGAGCTTACCTCAACGGCATATTACGTTTAATATGTCAAGATGACAGGTTTACTAACGAAATTTACTCATTATCCCAGTAACAGTGGGCCACTACCGTAGTATAATAAAAATGTAATTCTGACACTAGATCATCTTGGAATGTTTTAATTGTATGCTTCTACAGATTTCATTGTAGTAGGTAACTATTGTATACAACATATTCCTGGTCATTATGGATAGTATGGATTGTTTTAAATTGTACACTGTTATTAGCTATTTTATAAAAATATAAGGAATTTTCAATATTATTATTCTACAATAATGTTGTCACCTTTAAAATAGTCCTCATTAGATACTATGCGCATGTGCCAGTGCTTCTTCCGATCCTCGAAGGACTCTTGACACATTTGGGCTTTGGCTCTTTCAGTTATGCACTTTTAATGTAATATATGCTTGTAAAACGACAGCCATTTAAGGTTCTCTTTAGTTTTGGAAATTATAAAAAAAATATACACAGCCATTTCAGGAGAATTGGAGGGTGGAGCATTATTAAAGTAATGTTTTCGGTAGAAAAAATCACGAAAAAGCAATGAAGTGTGAGCAGGTGCATTGTCATAGTGCAAAAGTCATGATTACGTTTGCCACAAACCTGGGCGTTTTTCGGATTGCTTTACGCAAACTTAGATGAACTTGCGTGCAGTAATCCTTATTGACCGTTTGACCTTTTGTGACCAGAATATATTATGGTTTGACCTTGTGACCAGAATTTTTGATGCATTCACTATTAAGAAAACAGTATTGTAATTTTTACGTTCAACTGCACTTGTCGAGCCTTTGTCAGTTTTTTTGGCCACTGGGGTAATTGAGCCTTAGGTTTTACGTTATATGCGTAAACACATATTTCGTCACCTATTACAAAACATTTCACTGATTCTGCAATTTATTTAGTAACTCCTGAGCAACTTGAAATCGCCGCTTTTTTCGTTCAAAATTCAGCAATTAAAACAAATTTGCTGATACACAATTTGTATTAAAAAAATTAGATAAGTTCTCATTTTACATTTTCCTTCTACTATTTAAAAATTTCAAAATATAATGTATCTTAATTAAATATATGAAATAAAATACGAGTACATTAAAATAAAAATTCTGCTGATAAAATATATAACATTGTTGATATAACACTTTTAACTTCAAAGACAAAGATAGTTACTGCCAACAATGTTATTCATACTGCCTCAATATCTACCAACTCAAAAGGACTAATCTTATAAAACGACCAAAGGACTAATCTTATAAATCAATAGCCCTTATGTAACAGTGAAAGCCACGTGTCTGTCTGTAAGTCTAGTTTACACAAAGAGATCCGCATCACACGTGTATTGGTATCGTTAGAACTTTATCAAGGTAATTTACACGTGTAAGTGCACTAAATTTAACAGCTTGTCTCCAAATTCTGTATTTGGAATCACAAAATATAAATGGTTTGTTATTTATAATAAATAGTGTTTACATATGTTGTTAGTATTTTTCTGAACTAAGTACATTTGTATTAAAGCTATTCTTCTAATATCTCAGACGTGGTACTCAGCTCAGACATGTTTATGCCTAAAACAATACAAATACGATATTTATGTTTTGATTTGCATCGAGTTTAAGTGTATTTCATAAATTGTAATATTTCATTTAAAATCCACTAACATATTTATGTACAATTAACAAATATTTATGTATTGCTCTTTGTGGATAAATATAAAAAAGCTAGATGCATATGATCTAAGTTTTAAGCTCCTCTCGTGACACACACTATCTACTATGCAATATCATTTACGTGCTTATATTGTACATTTGCCTCAATGTGATCTATATTGCATAAAATAGATGCAAATATCAATAATATTTCATTATAACACTTACAATTTTAATTTGTGTACAGTTAAAGAAACATAGAAACAAAATAAACAGGTTTTTATAGTTTTTTGGGCTTCGGATTTTAATTTCAGCTTTACTTATTCAAAAATTAGATTGAAATTTAACAATTAATAGCAAACAGGAATAGTGTAAAATTGTATTTAAATATATTTATGGGTATAATATATAATGCCTTTTTAATTATTGTTTAGCAACACATTTAACCAAGCATAACGGGAATACAACTGTGTAATCTAATTGTTTATTATACTTGAGCGGTCCACCTACCGGCCAATTACGACTAGACTTTCATAGCTTTTATTAAACTACTTATTTTTTACAAGAAAAAATGTAACTATTGCAAAATGTTATACGTATATATTAAATATAAGAAATATACAATAAAAAATATTTTAATAGTTGTTATTGTGGAATTAGTTTAATACATGTTTTAAAGGAGTCAACGAATCTGGCGTATTGCTATACTATAATATTTCAGCGTCCTACAAGAAAGGAAAAATAATAATTTGGTTTTCAAACCACAGTATTATTTACTAATTATATTGATTATTAATCAGCTTCTATTTGAAACGATGAAAACATTTAAAAGTCATAGAATTTCACTATAGTCCACAAAGCCATCCCATGATATATATAGTCGTCGTAAAAAGATTAATGTTAAACGCTTGAAATGCGAAGAAGGATAATTTTCTTTAAAGCTTGTTGTTAAATTCAGCTACATTACTAACGTTATAGTAACAGAATTGAATAAATATGATTAATCATGATTTGCCGTGTGAATGTAGTTTCAAAGCGTCATGGAGTCAAAGATAACGCTGAGTAACATCAAAATGTACCACGAAACTTGGGAAGTAGATTTGATTTTACAACAGCCCTCTATCATTCTATCAATCATCCATGTATCTGATATCGACATCGATCACAATATACCCTTGGACTGAAAACTTCCTTATCACATTACAAAGGATTCAGCCTCTGTTTTGTACAAACATTACAGCCTGGGTAATTTTAGTTATTTAAAAATCCTATCTTAAATACATATAAATATATAACATAAAATAATGTTATAAAATTCAATATATTTCTATGAATGCCAAAATTAATTCAGCTTTGTTTTTTTCGTGTACACAGCACTGCACAATTCACTCAATTTTTATTTTATTAGTCATTTTTTACATAAACGTATCAAATTTTCACATTGGACGGTATTACAGACTGACATACACAGAATAAGGACAGCGACAGGACATTGTTAGCCTTCTAAGGAACCACACTTCTAACGCTTATCTAATCAATACAGAAAAAGTAAGTGACTAAAATACATTAGACGAGGATTGTAAAGAGGGCAATTTTCACTATATGAATACTTTTTATTGAAGTGTAGTAGATTTTTATTTTATACCTGTTATTGGTACAATTATTTATTATTTACATTAACAGCCAATAATTCATATTGTTATTATCCTTGTTAATATTGCTAATCGTTCAAAACCTTATTTGTCAGTAATCCGTTCTCCAAGAGATGATTATATTTCTTAATTTGCTTTTTTGTCACTCGTATATAGGATCTGTAACCTAAACGTTAACATTGCGATTTCTCAACACATTTGGTGGCTATTATTGTAACTGCTTATACATCTAGTCTATATTTTGCGACTGAGTATACTCGTATAACCAGGATTGACAAAAACAGACTTTGAAATTTGGATTTTTCATTGCATTATAACATATTGATTGTTCGTTATTAACACCGATGAGTAATCAGCCAATGGAATATATCACGTGAGAAGGGTGCTTTGTTCTCATTCGATCCAATCAATTTTCTGATTGGTCTATAGGTTTCTGATCCTATACATAGGGTTAAAGATTCGGCGTTTGATTGTTGAATAGTAATTCATCTTTAACAAGTGAAAAATTAAATAAAGCTCTTAAACTTCTACCTGTTATTATAGATGAGTTTGCGTGTAATTAGCTCTTAAACTTTAAGCGAATTATAAAATAGTATCCCATAACTGATTGCATTGATTACTCGGTTTTAAATGCATCCACAAAAACTTTAAACCTATAATCACCGACATAATTATATATTATAATTAACAAAGTGGTTACTTAGACCGACACTTTGACCTGTGTTATACAGTTAATATTTAAACTTCTTAGAGTACTCCTTATATGTGGTTCAAGTAATAAATAATTGATGTAGAAATTAGGCGTACTAAGCCGTTCTAATGTAGCAATTTGCATTAGATCCCGAACTGGTTTTATGAAAAATTATTTAACGTATGGGCCAGCATCATATTTTTTGTTTTAATTTAAGGATAACAATTTCAAGAAAGGTAAATAGCATTAATATTTGCCATTATTTATTATTTATTTATTACAAACGGCAACAAGAACCAAAATAAAACACATAGTATATAGCATGTTAATAAACGATAAAAGGTTAACTACCACCTGAAACACACTCATGCAACATTTTGAATATTGTTACCAGGAAAGGAACGTAGACTTCAGACGACTTCGCGGAAGAAGTCGTAGTACTCCAAGACCATGTTGCCGAGCCTGTGTAGACGTGGGATGGTAATGTTCACGACTTCGTTGGTAAAGATCGAGAGACGACAGAAGAGGTCGGTGGTCGGTGGAGAAGTTCAACTCTAAAGTTTAACAGCCCAATAGATCAGGATAGTACATTTAAAAAATGAGAACCCTCCGAAAAGTCAAGTCGTGTGCAGCTACCTTATCACAACGATGGGACACAAGCCAAGAGATTCCTCTACACATAGGAACGGCATTCAGCTAGTCGAAGTTCATATTCACTTCTATAACACGCACAAATCTGTCTTGAATCTTCTGGAGTCTTCGGATCTGGCTACGTTGGTAGAGGGCCACACTACACTTTCGAACTCCAATACTAACTCGCTAAAGATATAAACAGTTTTCATGTTATCAATACATATAGGGGTATTTAACCCCTTCCTTGAAGTTCTCGTGATGAATACCAGCATCAGAGAAGTCTTTGATACGATTGAACTTATGTGATCATCAGGGCTGAGGTTGCTTGTCAAGACCACTGACTGATTCAGCCCTCTACAGTGCAGATCCTTTGAGTTCGTAGTCGAAGGAAATAAATTCAGAGGATCGGTGGGAACGGTGAAATGTGATATTGTGATGATGTGTCACACTGCAAGGTACTGAACTGAAAGTTCATAAAGTATTGAGTTTAAAAATTTCAATTTAACGTTGAAACGTGCTTTCTGGTAATAATTATTGATTTAATTAACCAAGTTTTTAACTTAATTAATAAATAGCAATAACATTCGAATTTTAATAACAAGTAGAACTATAAAAATCCTTTTTTTCTCATGATTCTGCTTAAAACTTTGGTTTTAAAAGTGAATTCACAATAAAATAAAAGTTGCTGCTGAAATATTTGTGTCATCTTACGTATCTCATAGAGGCAACAATGAATGCAATTATGACGTTAGCCTATATATTCACTATTCACATAGTATTATCAGTTTTGTAAAAGTAATGCAAACAAACAATACGGCTTTGTGATAAATTAATTGTCTTTCTAACGTCAATAAAGAAAAGTTGTAAAGAACTTTGTGAAGGAACGTACAGGTCCCAAGTATTTGGTAAAATTATTTCTCTGCTTTTGTCAGTTACACTTTAATTTAATATTAAATTAAATTCTCGGATGGTTTACTGACGTTTTAGTGATAAAAAGGAATAAGTTAATACTTTTGATAATTCATAAATTATTTAAATTATTAAAGCTGGTTTGAATGTGGAAGTTAAAACTAGATCTAGCAGATTATCTGAAGTTAATTAAAACAATTATATTTATTAACTCATGAATTATTGAAAGAGGAATTACGTGTGATTACAAGCGTGGAATTAAATTTACAAAAACAAAGAATGAATTGGGGCTTAATAATGTCATTATGACCATTATTAATTAATTATCTTTTTATATTTTTGGAATCAATCAATATTGTTTCTACTATTTACTATTTATATAACAGTGTTTTTATTTGGTACTTTTTTTATGGACTGAGATTTACGATAACTCAAAGCCGCTATGTTATAAGCTCACATGCTTATAGTATATTTCTATATTTTAATATAGAATATTTTTATATAATACATCACCAGGTAAACTTAGTCAATGAACTTGTGAAGAATCTAGAATGGCTAATTTTAAGCCATTACACGTTTCAGCACAGTTTTAGAGCAAAGAATAAATATCATTTGGGCAGCTTATTAAAACAATATCTACAGTTTCCTCACCGCTCGACTTTAAAAAAACTTATTTTACCAAAAAGCCTAATAAGATTCATAGCCTAAAGTTATTAGTATTAGTAATAGGATTATGAAGATTGCTTGACAAAATATAAATTATTGAAGTAAACTTCATGTAGCTGTAACTGTACCAGTTTATATTTAAATAATACTTTTAAACTGTTTTGACTCGAACCTGAAGAATTGGTGTTTAATTAGTTCTAATTTGGGTTCATAGTTTGTTTATAGACATTTAATCAAAGTGTGTTGGATGGTTTGAACTTGCAAGATTCTCATATTATCTAAAGTTATGTTTATAATTTGAACGTTACAAATGTATATCATCCGGCATATAATGGTAATGCAGCAATATTACCATCTGGGTTGACTTGATCGTTTTGTCTGCAATTTAATGCATGAAGCCTTTATTAACTCCTTTTAAAGAAATGAGGTTCCCGATGTGTAATGCTGGTTTCATCCTAATTCATATGATGGTATTCGGACCAACAATGACATACAACTATTGACTTTTCTGTCATGTCTTTTCTCGTGTTATGTTTCTTCTTTGTGTTTTCTTTAACCTGACGCTTCACGTTCATTGATACAATGCGAATTACTGCCATACATTTCTTGCTATTTTCCTTAGATCATTAAAAAGAAGTTCATGTTATGATAGTATTGTTTATTTATTGTATGATTCTCTTATTATTATATTTGATACTTTTAATTTAATTTAAGACATACTGATGAATATTGTTTGTACGAGTAGCAAGCGTACAATTTATTCACGAAAATGTGCTAATTTTGTAGTATTTTCCAAGCTAATAAATAAAGTTTGTAAAATAAATTAATTTTACCGATATACTAACATTATATTTGTGTTTCTCATTTATTGATAACATTTATTTAATCTATTTTTGTATTTAGTATAACTTCTGTTTAGGTTGTTATGGTGGGATTTAAAAGTGTTTTTCACTGATAAGTTATACACTTTAATATATTACTTGTACGTATTTATTGTCACATGTATAGATTTATTTTGTTTCAGAAAAAGGGGCTTTTTGGTACTCAGACTATCCAACTTTTTCGCCGGTTGCAATATTGCGTGGATTTACCAATGATTTTGAGGATAATTATCCAGTTTATATAATAATTTCCTTTAAAAATAAAAGTTAAAATTTCATTTAAACGTAATTTAAACATAATGTTAGCTGTATACAATTAACAAAGGGTACTACTTATAGTCATAGCAACATCGCTATAGGTTCTGTATGTTGTTGTAAAATTAGTGAGTAAAGTCTACTTTTGTACAAAACATTTTAATAATCTTTTAAAATTACATTGTGGTGGATAAAAAAATATGCAAAATATCATCCTATTGAGGTAGATCCTTTGAATAAACATTTTAAAATGGGTTTATTACAGAAATATGTAATATTTAAAATCCGTGCAAAACAAAGTACATTTTCAAACACAGAAAGTATGCTTCAACAGACTACTGTACATTTAGCATATAACAACTGGTTATATCCTATACAATTTCCAAACATAATAAACTAAATTGAAATGTATGAATTCCTATCCTTATTTTGCTTGCTGGCATCATTCAGTAACAACAAACATATGCTCACGAAAATTCCAATTTTCTAGACAGATGCTTAATTTTAAATATCCAATATGTTTCTCAAGCCAACATTATATAACAGTATTTTAATAAAACTACTTATATATTTGATACTTATAAATAAGATTCAATCGCTAACTGTGCTGCTAAGCGTTAATCTCTTGGACGGCTAGACCGATTTGGTTAGCTCTTCTTTTGAAATAATATACGCTGAAACCCAATTAAGGTCTAGTGAATAAAAACACCCAGGAAAAGTTTCCAGGAACACTTTAGAATTTGGTAAAATAATAATGATATTTATATTTTGTAATCAAAATTTAAGTGACACTAAACAGCTTTTGGCACTTTTAAACCTTCTTCGATTTTAATCCAAAGTTCGTCAAAGATTCTGAGTATTTGTTTACATTTTAATTTTAATAAATATTAAGTACACAGTGCTCGACTCAGAAATGCTCATTGAACGCGCAAAACTTGATATGAGAGTCAGTCCTTTAACCTCTGCTCGTCTTAACCATGAACATAATGAATAATATATTTGTTTTGATAAAAAGGAGAGGCCGATCCCCTTTTAAGCCTTATTCTGTCCGTCCTCATGGGCCACTGGCCTGTGCAAGGATCTTATCAAACAGAATAAGGGGGAGAGTCGATACAGTACGAAGTTGAATGTACTGATAAAAAGTGCAACGGTCACAGTCAGGATTTGATCCTGCGCTATCTCTAAACTCAGACCCAGAATCCAACGACTTAGACCGCTCGGCCATCGGCACTCCCGTTCCACTTGTGCTTTAGTTTAACAAAGTAGGATATATATTTATATTTTAAAAGTTCACGTGCGAAGCCGTGGGTAACAGCTAGTTGTACGATAATTCGAAAAGATAATATGATTTTTTGGAAATAAAAGTTCACTGTAAATTTTAACGTATTAAAACAGTCTATTCCACGATCACAGGAGTTTACGGTTAGAGTGGATAAATTTTTACATTACATAATACACAATAGAAATGTATAACGACTAATACATTTATTGAAAATACTACTGGTATTCACTTGTACCCATATGTTTTGGTAACTTATTTTTATGGTTCGCAAAATAAATTAAACAAATTTTATATATTTAGGGGAATACTGGGAAATTGTGAACAATTTCACCAGAAATACGCTATGGACCATATAATTGATATATTTCTAATTTTCCTACTATTAGTATTATCAAGAATGTCCTTCAATCAAGAGATAATTTAATGTTTGCTTTTAATGCTTGAAAACAACTTAAAATCCAATTCTTTGTGTAATTTCAGCTTATGCCTAAAAAATACATTTTGATGTTGAGTTAAATCATGTCTTATACTTAATGTCGATGAATAAAATACTAAGTCAACTTTCAGTCATTATTTTTATTTTTTTAAATGTTACTTTAAAAAACAATTACTTGATAACAAACAAATATCATCATTCGATGACTACTTTGGTTATTGGAAAAGCAATTTGGAAAAGTCAGACAGACTTTCGTCTACATTTCCATGTTATTTTGGAAGATTATATGTTTTATCAAAGAGAAGAAAAATGCTGCGCTAATAGTATTCACCTTTACGCTCGTTACACATTTTCTATATACCATAATAATGTTTATTAAGTAGGTGCATCCCATATTCCAGTGTGTGATGCTTTCATTTTAAAAAGAACTTAGCAATTTCCAACCCAAAATAATCAAAACATTAATTTGTTATTTCGTATTTACTAAAAGTTTTCAGATTCGTACATAGAAATGGGGTGGATCGCGTATCAGCGAACTACAAGTGATGATACAAGAGGCTTACTTTGTTATAATTAAGGATTGCTTTTTCCTGGTTGAGGAACATTTCAAGGTTTCCGTACGGGCACATGCGGCAAAAGTAACCTTCAATTATTTACAAAACCCTAGCCCTGCAGTTAGTATGAATACTAGCCTGTATGCTCTTCTTCCATGTTTACTCTTAATCAGTTCATTAGGTACTCTGACGCAATACAAAGAGTTTGCCAATGTATTTTATTCACGCCGGAGAAATGATTGCCATGTCTTATCTATGTATGATACATATATTCACTTAAATCAGATTCTACATAACAGTAAAGTGAAGAAATTAACTATTGTCAGAGGTGATGATACTGTGATGTTATGTTGGGTTTGCAGACAGTATTCTAAACTTGTCTCGGCTGACCAACTCCTGTGACATCAAGATAGTGTTTATTGTTGGATTATACATTGTATATTTTTTTAGATAGCGGGAGTCAGTTGGGGTCAATGTTTTCTTGAGTGCCATGTCACTAGAATTTGTCAGAAACTTTTTGTATTTAGTTACTAGCAACTTTAAGGTGCTAATATAATAGGTACATGAGTTTTGGTATTTCAATGGGATTTGATGTATTAATACCACAATCACATGTGTTTAGTTTTGCGTATGTTCTTAGAAAAAATACATTTTTGGTATAATTTAATCTTCTCAAATTACGCTACCTTATCTTATGAAATTAAATTTCCCTAAATTTATGTTTTAAAGATTTATAAAAAACACTACTGCGGGAGAGTCTTATCTATGCTGTAAATATCATATTAAGTTAAAAAATGTGCCAACTTAGTCTATGTACAATGTTTGTCATTGAGATTACAATACCGTTGATACATATTTAGTCGTCCCACCTGTGACGAAAATATTTTTACAGAGTCTTTTATTTACTTTATTCCAGTTTTTTTTTTGCAGATTTATAAATCACTTGGATACTTTTGTACAATATATTTTCTGAGCTTTGTTAAAATTAGTTTGTACCAAATATATTATAGCAAAGTGAATTACTTGGAAATAGTAAATTGAAGGAAATCGTAGATTGAGTAACTTCCACACTCAGAGCGGTTAGTATGTCTAACACAATATTAAAGTTATTACTGGTGATAGAAGACTAGGGTCAATACAGATTGAATAACTTCCTCACAGAGAGCAGACTGTGTGTCTAACACAATGTTAAAGTTATTATTGGTAATAGAAGATAATGGTCATTACTGATTGAATAATTTTCTCACTGAGAACAGTTTGAGTGTCTAACACAATGTTAAAGTTGTTACTGGTTATAAAAGACTAAGGTCATTACTGATTGAGTAACTTCCGCACTCAGAGCGGTTTGTGTGCCTAACTTAGTTCCGGAAGTCATCAATTTGTGATCAACAAGGTGGACGAAATTGATATAGGGTATTCAGCCTGTAAAAACAGTTAATAACATCTATCTCCTTGAAATTAACATTTGAAAAATATTCTTGGCTAACTGTAACATGACAGAATAATTGAAATTACTTTTGAGTACAATATTTGATAGTGTGAGTAAAATTATATAACTGTAAAGGACCAAATTCCTATTATTCAGTTATTCAGTTTATTTCCCAAATGTATGTAAATTCACATACATCTAAAATCTCAAATTTATACAGTTTAACCAAGTTATTTGGTTGTTAATCATTTATTAATTGTTAATACCAAGAACATTCAGTTTGGTGGAGTGAAATCAAAACTAATCTCTTATTCTCACCTCATATTTTGTGGTCACATTAAATTACATAGTAAAATTTCAATTAAGACTAAAATGTTTTTACACCTGACATAAAAATTGTTCTTTATCAGCGTAAAATATACAATAAACAACGAAACAAATATAACTTGAAAACCGTTTGTTAAACGAAGATATTTTTAAATTCAAGTCATCTTCTTTTGTACTAGTTGTTTATAACTGAATTAGATCATATAAAACCTTGATTTTATTTTATACAATTCATTGGTCCATGAACTCTATACTTGTTTGATTAAGTCAACTAACACATTACCGATTGTATTAATTGGTAACTCTATTTAAACCACATATGTACACGATGTAATATCCAATTAGCATACTAAATACATGAGGCTTATCTCGTATCTAGGTCCAGGTTATTTAGTATGATCAGTTAGGTAGTAATTTGTACCGTTGCCATGCTCTGACATGTATTATACGCCCAAGCAAAGCGACACCGAACTACATCAATAGTACAATACATGTCTCCTACAAAACTGTCTGGTTCCTGTGGTTCCTTGCATGCATTAACTGCCTGATTGAACCAGTAAACATTTATATGTCCATCACTCCATATAAATTATTTATTATTATTATTATTCTATTATTATTATTATTTTATTGTTATTATTTTCTTTTATTTTCTAAAACATTTGTAAGAACATTATTTCATTATTATCTTCAATATATTATAAATAGAATCTCGGAAAATCAACCACCAAGTTATAGCACGCACATGTATATACTTGCACTCACAAACCGCACAATCTCAATAGTGAGTTACGTAATAAATATTCTCGTTTAGTACCAAGATGGTGTCATTGGTGGTGACCGATGTTAAATAAGATTTACTAATATAAATAAACAATTGGAAAAATTGAAACAAAATTGGGATGCGTATAAAATAAATTTTCTACACTAAAATTGTTTATTTCATATTTGAAAAAAAATTATAACTTAAAATTAAGATACGTTGAGAAAGATATATTTTATTCATAACATACCAAAAATATGACGACGTACTCATCCTAATAGCTAGATGAATGTGTAAACGACTGAAGCTGTCGGCGCCAAGTGCCAACTCTACTGCTAAACCTACCGGTTGTTCACAATAACAAACTGGGAGTGACAATGGGAGAGCAGCTGTTTGGCCACAACATCCTACCAAGTGTTGCCAACTGTGCCATTACAGTGCTCCAACTAGGCGCCAACGCTGGCTATAATCCGTCTACAACCCCTTCATTGTACTTTTAATGGACAATCTAAAATTGTTTTTCTAAAACTAAAATAAACATTCATCGTCATTTATTAATGTCCTAAATGATAGATAGGATTACGTATATTGTTTCGTTAGATTAACATGATAACTATTTTTCCATTAGAGTGGAAGTAGGTAGTAGTTGTGTAGTTGATAAATTATAGTGAGCCTAAATGTTTTGTTTTAAATGTTATGAATTATGCTTTGATGATTTAGTGGCAGGAACTACAACAATTCGTGAAGTAATAAATAAGGAAATTGCCAAATTATTTTGAAAATATACACTGCATAAAATGTATACAGACGAGTTTTACGAATTTAAAACGAAATATTACATTTTTGTTTTTTGTAACACATTGTTATAGTTATTGTTAAGGTATGTTTTTCTGTTCTAATTTTACATAAAAAAGAATAGTTAAAATCATGTTGTGAATTATATCTCTTTGCCTAAATATTACTTGTAGTTCACTAATAATAAGAGCAACTACATATATAGATTAATAACGATGATGTCAACAGGTAAAGATGGAGGTTATTCCATAATTCAAGAGAGGATTTAACTTTGTTATTAAATGTAACACCAGGATAAATATAGCTTGCATGCGAATCGTAGGATACTCCTGATAAAACAAATGATTGAGAGCTACTATAGTCGGTAGTCTGATGTAGTGTTCAATTATGTAGTTATGTTTCAAGGAATATTGAAGAATTCTAGAGCAATTAGCATTGATGTCAGTTTAATAAGTTTATTAATGATTTAAAGATTTGGTTCTATTTAAATGTGCTTACCAACATTTAATTACATTACAGCCTTATTTATATCTATACGGTTGTATACAACTTCGTATTGCACAAGAGTTGGGGAAAGCTCATTGAGAGTTCACTATAGTCTATGAGATTCATTCGCATATATGTTTAAACAAATAAATTAAATGCTATAAAGAAAAATGTCAAATTATCCTTTGCGTAAACTAAAAGCATAAAGAAAAAAATTAAATAGAAAATATATAAATAACAAAATATAAAAAACAGTGAATACATAAAATATTTGTTTACAGTGAATATATTAAATATATTACTGTAAACAAATTATTGTTTTAATATTTTATCAAGTAAAATGCACGAATATAAATATCGTTATGTAAATATTTCGCGAAAAAAGACACCTTTCTTGAATAATTAAAGTTTACTAAGATCAAAACAAATATGTTTGCATAATATGTATAATAAAGACACCAAATTATTATAAACTTTATAAAACAACACCTTTTTAAACTCAGTAACGATTTGGCCATCCTCTTTTAATAAGTGTCAAAACTTTGGCAATTGAAAGCCCTCAAATAAAGTTACCACCTTCGATAATTGTTTTTGTTATTGCTTGAAAACACCTAAACTTCAGACATGATCGCCATAATTATAAGAGTCTATTTTTGTCTGCAAGCTTCAACTGAATAACCAAACGATTAAAAGCTTATTCTAACTTATTGTATATCATTTATAAAATCATTTATGCCATGCAATAATAACGGTCACTCCTCTGACTAGGTTTATCTTTGCGATAAGCTTGGTATAGTTAGTGGGTACTTTCAGACTCGTTCTTTTACAGTTCTTTAATACAAACAGCTGAGAAATGTTTGCTGCATTTAATGGTATTTCTCCAAACGTCTTCAGGATGGTTTGGAGATGTGGTCACCTCATTCCAAGATCCCACGATACAGACATCATGATGGGACTTTATCAACCATATTACCTTGGTAGAAGGCTAGGCAGCTTTTTTATATCCTCAATCGGTCAAAAGTGTCAAAGAGACATTTAACACTATGGCAGACCCATCAAATGCAACCAAAATCCTCCGGGAAACTAATTACGTTATATCGTAAAGCGGTTGGTGGTGTGCCATTTCTGTTTAGTTTCTGAGTTACCCATATGTAAGTGACATTATCGGTTTTGCTCAGTGCAGATTTTACCATATAAACCAACCAGAAAAAACCTCCTGTACACCTTTTCGTCCTTTGATAGATAGGTTAGTATAGATTATTGGTAAATATATATTTAGGATGTTTATATGAACTCCAAGGTGGATTGCAATGTTTATACTTGTATCAAATTTATCATCATTCTTAACTACAAGTACTTAGTAAATAAATATCTTTGAAATTCGAGTTATTTTACGTACTTATTTTTAAATATATGATGAATAACTTTTGCTACTACTAGAGTTTTAGTATCATCAAAAGAATTGGGTTAAAAATGGTTGAAACAAGCGGAATGATGAAGAAGTACAGTAGAGAGGAAAAACAATGTCCAAGAATAAGAAAATAGATTTTTGTTTTAATGGCAGTGTCGTTTTATCGCTCTAGAATCAAAATCTCAGAATCTAAGAGCCTTTAGACAATCTGGGTCGGACACAGCTCAATGAAGTGGTTTGAATTCAGCCTGGTCATGTACAATTGTTGCGTCTTTATCCAGGCCGGTGAACTTGGTCTTATTTGGCTATTATGGATACGTACGAGTAACTACATCTATTAGGTTACTTCTCTAGGTTATTCTCCAAATGTACTATTCAATGAGGTGGCGTTATCCCAATGCACTCTTTTAATTTGAGTAGAAATTGGAAGACATTTAGTGGTAACATTTATTTGTTTCTTGAATGGATAAGGAAGGTAATTTGAAACCCATTAGTAGTTTAACGTTTTATACTTGTTTTCATTCCTTTACTGCAGTTATTTAAATGGTGACATAGTTTGATAGTACTATGATCGCTTGAATTATAGTAGGGAAGTTATAGCATGACCGGTGGGATCCGCGTGAGGAGTGGAGGAGGTGAGCGCGGGGGGGGCACAATCTAGAGTAGGGGAATGAATACGGTGCTACTACCCCTACTGAGAGTTTTCGGCTCCCGGCTCATAGTGGTGGCGGGAGCCGAATATTGTAGTGTTTGCCAACATTTATAGACCCTTATGTTCTTACCACGGTGGTCTTTTATGATGAGCAATTTAGTATAGGAGACCTTGAGAATATTTGAACATTTCTAGACTCTTTTGTAGTTACGGCGACGGACTTTTATGATGGGGAATTCAATACAGGAAATCTTGGAAATATTGGGACCGGAATGTACGTGATCTTAACAATGACTATGTTCTGCCGAAATTGTGTTCATAGCTCACCCTTCTTAATGAGTTCGCAGTAGAGATACCTGGTGGTAAGAAAGGGTTCTCATAAATTGGGAAGGGGTAGGAATTTATATTATTCTTGATCTCCAACAACGACGACAACAGTTCAGAATTGTAATTGTTACAGTTTGTTAGCCATTAAAATTCAATTTATCATATACTAACCGTGTAAGCTTCAGGATTTACGATAGTAGATACAATTATACACTACAAAATTTTCAACTGACATAGACTAGCTGCTAAATTAAAAATTAATATAAAACTGGTTAAACTAATTTGTCAATATACACAGTAGAATAAGAAAAAACTCAGTTTTATCTACCAACTTGTATCAAGTTAATTTAATGATGTATACTTAAAATAACAATAACGCCAACGATCCACACGCAATAATTAAAATAACAAAACCCCGTTGTCGATGAAAATTATTTATTGTTCTTCGAACTACACCCAAATCAAAATTGTCCAGATCACTTTTAGTATGTTTGCGTTTTCTTACTTTGTTGGGCGTACTAAAAGAATTGCCAATTGGACTTATTTTTTTTCATCCTTCAAAATTCGTCTCAGCTTACTTTCAGAAATTCCAGTTGCCTCTACGACACGCTGTTGAACTTTCTTCAAATTTATAAGTGTGTTGGTTTCTGCTTCCCGTTTCATGAAAATGGTAAACATTTGCAATCACTTCTCTTGTTAGGCCGTGTATAACCTTTCTACCTCCAATTTTTACTTTTTACATTACTTACAACTCGTGAATTGGCACAAGCGAATGTTTTTTGGGCGGCACGTATAGAAGACTGGCGACCGAAGTTCACAAGGCTAAATACGGCAACAGACTGAGCCGCTCCACCCCCCACCACTTTAGTTCCGTCTTTGCCTACGGCGCATCTCGAAGTCACCGGTCATGCTATAACTTCTCTACAATATATGTATCCATCGGTTCGGCAATGCCTGCGGCTGCAGGTAGAGATGACTACACTATGTTCACCGAGTGTTGAGAGTGACGCACCGCCCACAACTGCAGTGACGCAGTGACAGGCCGGTTCACGTGTGTTAACATTAGTGTCATCTTAATTGATTGTCTTTGTATCGTTAGTAAATGATTCATCACTTATATGACGAATGGAATCTTTGTAATAAGCCCATATGGAAACTCAACCAGTTCCACCATGACAAGGATAACTCGAGAAAGGAAAAAGAGTAATGTGATAGTGACTGTTTATGTGGACTCTCTTATGTTACTGCCCTCAATTGATCATTGAGATATCCACTCTCTGTCATTAGCTATCTGTGCCAAGATACTTGTATAAATAATTAATCCTGTTTGTTACGACAATATTCAGTTACAAGTATCTTTAAAATCGAATTGGCTTCTGTTCGAAATGTGCAAGTTATGATACATGCTCAGCTTTGATTCGTTAATGTGAAGAACAAAAGTTTATTAAATACCAGGAGAAAAACTGGTATCCAATTCTCTTCAAAGTTCTATGAATTAGTTTGAGTTCACAGGGACTTACAATACATCTCCCTCAGCAGTACTCAACAGTTTGACTGAACTTTGCTTCTCTTGGACTAAGGGTTCAAGTTTTCTTGTTATATTGTAAACTACCTTAAATTAAAATTAAACTAACGAATGCATTGAAGTGAAGTTAACAATATAGCCCTCGATTAGGACAGTGTCTAATATTGTTCTATTTATCAGATTTACTTGTGAAAGTTCTATGTAAAATGTAAAGCTATGCTCAGTTTGTTATGTGCACGAGTTAGGTGTGGAGTAAAACGTTTCTGGTTTAGTCAGAATCCTTACCTAATTATAAAGAATATATCATAAATATTATATAAAATGTACTACTTTATTATACGCTGGATTCATTATTTTTACTTAATATTTTGGTACGTTCCATTCAACATTATGTTCTTGAACACAATTAGGATTGCTTGATTGATTGAGCTAATATTTTTACTGCTAAGGTAAGTTAAAGTCATATGAACTAAAAACGTAATTAGGTATAAAATGAAGTTATCCTCACATTTTCGTTAAAACGTTTTTCACGAGTTTTGTATTGAAACTAACTTTTAATCCTAAATAAGTGAAGTATATGTCTAAAATGCTATAAGTAACTGTAATGGTTTCAATATTGTGAAGTATTTATAAATATTCTTTTTTATACGATTAAAGTATGTAAACTAGGTTTGGGAAAAAACTAAATGAGAGTGTTCTGAATGGTAGAGCACGTTGACTGAACCTGGCAATCTGTTGTAAGCCCTTTTTATATCAACCCTAAAAACATCAAACGTAAAAGGAGTTCTCTTTAACCATAAATTTAATTTATTATAGTCCTTATAAGGTTTTATTAGTTATAGTTTTAATAAAGTTCTTTTTACTAAATATATTAAATCATAATCTAGTTTTGCAATGTGTAACAGTACAAATACTATTATTCATGCACTTGTTCAAACATGCTTTTTTCTGTACTACATCTTGAGAGACCAAAGGGATTTGTTTGTAATGTGTATAGTACAAAACAAATAAATAACTGAAATATAGCAACTGAGGTTAAACAGATATTATTTACTCCGCCGCACATATGCCTTCTTTCTTTTTTGATATGTCAGTATCATTCAGTTCAAATAATTGAAAATAATCCAGTTGAAATTAGTTTGACAATTTTGGACGCCACTAACCCTAATTTCACCTAAATAAAGAAGTGTTTCTATTCTATTCTAACCCGAACTGATTGACACTTGAATCGGAGAGAATATAGAGGTTAGGCAAATTCAGCAATCCATGCTCCCTGACATTATATTTTTATATAGATCAGCCGTCCCACAATGTTGGGCCAAAAGATTAATGTGGATATATTAGGCCAAAGTAGACTGTCTTTGAAATATCTAAGCAACAGAATTTTGCCATTTTGAGCTAAATAAATATTCCTAAAGTAACATATGAACAGATACAATCGTTTTTATCATTTCATCCCGTTTTTTTGTCATCCCTTAATCAAGGTGCATTCCGAGAAATTTGATGGATTCTTCTTCTATTTTTATGGAACCATCGACCATCAAAAACAGAAATTTATCTATTCATTTTTGAAAAATGTTCAACGCATGCATTTAGTTCCTCAAAGGCTCTTATTTTACAATATGGTATAATTTTGTATCTGATGCAGAGTCGTATTGTCAGCATGCTGAATTATCTTTCCGTTATGAACTAATGAACTCAATCGGTTGACGTAGACTAGAAAGTATGAATGACCCTAGAATTGTACCCTGGTGGACTCCATAGTGCATTTTAATTTTGCCTAACAGGGTATTTGCGATCTGCACACACTGATTTCTATCATTTAAGTATGACAAATGCCATTTTTGGGTATATTATTTGATATAATTTATATAAATAATATTTTTTTCGTGAAAACCTTTCGCAAATACATTGATGATATAAATATTTTTATAAACTGTCTAGTCTTGCGGGAATAATCATGACGTGTAGATTAGCTTGATTAGCGTGAAAACAAAAATGCACAATGTTTAATAAACATATTTAAAAGACAGATATATAAATCACATTTTAATTTTTAAAACCTAAAGGCTGTAAATAAGCCTTTTTTCATTTTCACCTTGTACCATATATTTGTTATATCCTAGTACTAAGCCAACCTTTTAATTATTTATAATATTTTAATGTGGTATTACCGTGCAAATAAATGAACTTAAGTCAATAATAATAAATGAAATTGGGATGCAATAAAATAACAATTAGTTTAGAATGATATAATTTTCAATATTCAGTGTGTTACATAAGTTTAAATTTTAAAATTCAGTTTGAATTATTCATTTTATACAGTTTATAGTACTATTAAAATGTTCATTTATCTAGTAATAAGAAAAGAATTATCAAGCACAAAACGTATTAGGTGATAGTAATAAAAAATGGTACAAAGCAGTCAGCCAACCATTCAAGAATATAAAAGGCAGTCAAAATATTGATCAAATAAACGTTCTGTATATTATAACTTTTCACCGTTAAACAAATAATTATTCATGCAAGATGAATGAGCACTCAGGGTTGATTTGCATGATTCCATATGCAAGTTAGGTAACAGATTTTCCGCGGGAGTGAATAAACTTGGGAACTTGTGCTGTAGATGTAAGTAAAGTGGATGTGTTCTAACGCGATGATATCATGCAGGATATAAACCTTATCGGGAGTATAAAAGTGTTTATTAGTCTAGCCCCAAATGTTCCTTCATATTGAATCGTATACCTTAGCGTAACGTTTATGACAACAACGTTATCAAATAAATCTTGCCGTCTAAAATGGTTTTCTCAGATATAAAAAGCATATATTCGTGTGAAGACAATGAAAGAACGTGTGTATAATAATAACAATGCCCAGATTTTCACAAACGAATGGACAATAGAGAGTTGTATTTAAAATAATTTAATAATTTAAATATTGAAATTATTTAATTTAATTATTTAATTTTAAATAATTTAATTGTACAATTTGGATGTCTATTTGAATGTCATATTAACTTATGTTTACAATAAAAATAAACATATTATCACATATATAAATATGTAATTTGATTTGTGAACGTCAAAGCAAAAGAACATAATTATTACACATTTTGTTATGGTAGGAATGTTTACTAGCAATATCTCAGTACAATGACCGATGCTAATTTGTGGACTACAAGCTTTAATCAGCGTTATGCGGAAATAATTTCACTTTTATTCACACACATACAATAAATTGTAACGACTCTACTGCTAGATAAGGAAGAACAATTTCAAGTCAAGCTTTGTCATTGGAATGAAGCTATATATTCAAATTATATATTCAGTAGGAACTTAAAGTTTCCCAGATTTCTTAAAAGTAATTTTCATTCTGGGGCTCTGACCCCTTAGCTCCAGACGTGTTCATTATGGGTAAATATACACAACTGAATATACATGCCAAATTTGCTCAAGATCTGTCTCGTTATTAAAGGTCCAAAGCAGTCGATAGATTTTTCTGCATAAGTTTTCGTCACACTCTTAGTATGTGAAATCGAACCTGGAGCTTAGAGATCACCTAAAAGAATCACTATATGAAGATTCTTAAAAGTGTGTGTATATATATGTATTAATTTTGAAACTTAATTGTTTATTTGTAAAATAAAGGTTTATGCATAACTTGGCGAAAATCTAACAGATATTGAACTTCTGCTTTGCTTGCAGACAACCAGACGGCACGACAGACTGACAAAGATTGACCATCATTGCGCCATATCGCCTATATTTTCAATAATGCGAAATATTATATGGAAAGCATTAAAAATAACAGAGCAGGCTATTCCTAGTTATAGTGTCGGTTGTCATGTTAATAGTACAAGCCGTGACTGATAAGAGCAGAAGACCAGACCACACCCAGCACACTATACTCTGCACGCAGCACGTCACAGTTTGGGACTATTTATTTCTTAATTTGTTTTGAAGGAATTTGGATAAAAGTAAAATATATCAGTTATATATATATATATGTTATAAAGTGCTGTGTATTAATAATAATTTATAGTACTTACAATTACATATTTATATAATATACATTACATTATTTTTCTTTAATTGTGAATAAGATTATCAGTACAATTTGAAGTAAATCATTTTATCAAAACAATAATAAATATTATCACAATGTTAAATTTTTGTATAACTATTTCATATGTTTCAACGTTAAAAGTAGTATGTTACATTTATCAAGGCGCACATTTCATTCATGTAACTAATAGTGTTCAGTCTGTTGTTCCGTATTCATCATTACTAACACTTTCTTCTTCCTCCAATCTAGCTTATCACTATGTCTCTGTAAATCTTCTAAAAGTCTTATTTTAGTTTGGCATTTGGATCATGTCTCAAATCATGGATTTGAATTTTGTACAGCTAAGAATAAGTAGGTTGAACATTCAAATTCGTATTTTAAGAACTGTGGTATTTATATATGATAGATCAGCAGATATATTATTGAGAAGACTGTGCATGAAATCAGGAACTATTAAATACATAACAACGAGTTATTTTTCACATTATGTATTCGGAAATCTTACAAAATATGCCAGATATAATGTATTAGAAAATAACAATATTTTCCTTGAATAAAATCATTATTATGGTATGTGTTTCGCCTTCACAAGAAAATATAGGCCCCAAGAACGGCAAAAAGGAAAGGGCAGTAAAAGAAGAGTTCCCTTTTCATATAATTTTTCTCATTAAATTGGTAGCTTAATTCATCGCTATTCTGACGCCCTTGGGGTTTTGGAGAACAAGAAACTAAAATCGATTCGGAGAAAGAAAACCTGGTTAAAACGAGTCTTTTTCATGTTAGGGTTTCCTCCGGAGTAATTATAACATCGAAAAGTGTGTGACAATTAGGATATTTTCTCTAAGCTGGAAAATCTGTGATCGTCCTATCTTTGACAGAAAAATGCTAGCCTTGCATTTCTGGTGAGTACACTAGTTCCTCAAACCTACCATTCCAAAATACATTTCAAAATTCCCCCACGACTAAACAGTCGTCACAATTTGTTTTTAGAATGAGTTTTCTAGTTAAATTGTAACAGGAATTTTCAGTGATTCAAAATTATTCTAAACTTCGCAAAGAATAAATTACTTTTTCTTATATTCTTTAAGCATATGAATGGATATGACTTGTACTCCTAGGATGAATCTTTGGTAACTTTTTTCATAAACACAATTCAGCATTGACTTGTGGAATAAACAAACTGCTGTGTTAAACTTCATATTTTGGGATATCACGTTACCGTTACAAACAACGCGTGTGTCAGTCGGTAATGGACAAAGACACGCCACTTTATAAACTGTTTACGCTGTCAAACCATTTTTTAGGCAAACCTCTTTATCTAGCTAACAATATCAATCAACTTACAAAATATTATCAATCAAAGTTCGATATTCAATAATAACACAAGACCGGGTTATCTAATTACGTAAGTTTATTGTTACACACTATCACACTTGCTGTATTATCTATGTAGATCAATAAACTGTTATTAATATTACGAACAGATATAACTGTATTAAATGAAATGTCTCAAAGCTCGATGGGTTGACCTGATTACTGCTTAAGTCTCATCAACATTGAGAGATTCTGTGTGCGGTAAGTGTGAGTTAAAACAAAAATTATAGTACTAGATTACTCAAACAATTGCTCGGTCTTTCTCATCAATATTTGTAGTAATGTTACGTCATTTTTCATTTTAGGGAAACGATAAAACGAAGAGAGGTTCAAAACAAACTGCAAGTTATTTATAATAAATGCAACATAAATCTTATTATTTTGTTTTGTCCTAGCAATTGATTGAAAGAAATAAAAACTGTATAGTGCCAGTAAATCATAACCGTAATAATATTATAAAATAATGCTAGAGTGCCTCGCAAACAATTGTTTTCTTTTCACAAGTAAACTACCCAACCGATTGTAACGAAATTTTAAATGGACATTCCTACGGTTCCTGGAATGAATATAGGCCTATTATTATTTCCAATATCCCTCCAGGCCACTGGTCTTTAATGTAGCGATAAATCCAATTTTGGTCTCTAAATTTGTGGAATATTAATTAAAAATTCCTGTTAACTGTAATCAATTGTTGCGTGTAAACATTGTTTTATGACAGTACAACCATATGTTTAATTAATGTAACCACTATTTTAATGATAATATTTATGCCTCATAATCCAAATGTAACCGAAACGAAACAGCAGTTGACATATTTAAAGACATTTTAATTTTGTAATATATGAGTAATTAGTAGTGTAATGCAGATAACAAAGACAAAGAACGTAATAGCATTTCTTCCAGATTAAGCCAATAAGAAGTAAAAAATGTAATGATTTAGAAATACTATTGAAACACCGTTATAAGACCCACCCTAATGAGGAAAACCAGGAATAATTATGTACATGTATGTCTGACTGATTGGCTTTCTTGACATTGTGATTTGGAATTTATACACTAATACGCTACAAAGATCCATTCTATTCTAAACTAACATCCGAAAAACAAGAATTGTAAAGCAGCCCATTATAAATTATTATTGAAATATTGCATAAGCTTCCTCTTGTATTGTATAATTAATTGTCCTCTTGTACAGGGAGTAGGTACTGTTTGACCCTAGTAGACTTCTCAGTCGTAGCCATGTGTGTATATTTTCTTCATCATGACAACAAGGCAAACTCGACAATGGCAATGGAAATATCTTAGACCGAAAGAAAATTGCAAGATACGTAAGTAGGCGTTTTTGAGAAGTAGGTCTCTGAGGCCTACACATGTATTTATTTTCTTGATTCGAACAATAAACCAAACTCAAATCTGACGTAAATAAATACATTAGACCAGAAATTATTTGAATGTTCTTATCTAGACGCCTTTAGATGAATACGCTTATCAGCCCTACGTGTTTACATAATATTCTATATATCATGAAAACGTGGCAAATTCCACAATGACACATCTTAGACCGGAAGCAAAAAATAGTTTACAGGATTAGGTTGCTAGATCTGCACTCACTAACATCCGTGTGTATGTATATGCCTGGAATACGATATTTTTTTACCGAAGGAGCCTTCTTGCTCCTATGTAGGTAAATCTATTTCCTCCATCTGGACTACGAGGAAAACTTAGCTGTGGTATCGGAAATATAATTTATTTAAATGCACGTATATGCGCCAACTCTTATAGAGTTACTCCTTCAACCTCTAATCGTCTAACTATGTACACAGAAATAATATGTACCTTTTTTATGCCTACTTACATATGGAAAACATAATGAGGGACCATCGAATTAAATCGTAAGTGCTTTGACTAATTAGTTTACTGACATTGGTTTTTTTTAATTGCGTGGGAAGCTAGGGATAATAGCTAGTAAAATCACAACACAATAAAATTTATTGTTTTTGTGAAAAGTGTGAATATTAAAAACAAAACTGTCGATTTTGGATTTACTCTATTTAGGTCCTCCTGAAACGTTGAATTAAATTTTTAATATTAAAATTTTGCCTTTTTTATCCTCTATTCATCTTTTGTTAAAAACAATTGTGTTAACTTCAGACTTAATAATAACTCAGTACCTAAGTTAAGTTTATAATGACTCAATATTTCGTGCACGTATAACTGGCAACGTACATTTTTTTAAAAATATGAATTTTGGAAAATTTTCATCCACCAACATAATAGGTGTCACCTAAAATATTTTTAAGCCATTTAATTTTATAATAGTAGATTAACAATTCTAAAGCACATTACAGTAATGAAATAAATATGGATCCTTCAAATTTCATAACAGTGGTTTTATAGTCGTAAAATAGCATCCGCGTTTTCCATTCGATTACATTAAAGGAGTTACAACCCTTATACGCCCTCATAAAGTTTATATTAGTCAATTTATATTGCCATTACGACGTCAGTTCATATACCAATGATGATACCTCTTCCTTCAAGGTAATATTTATAGGCTGATTACAATACTTAAAAGAACTAAAAACTACTAGTACTAAATGTAAGTAAAAAATGTATTCATACATAAAAAAGGTTTTATAGCGTATGTTTATAGCCTAGGATATCGCGCTATTCTTCCTGACAACGTAGTGTGTCAGCTGATAAAGTATGAAAATATGCTACTACACATTGACAAAACGAGGAATACTATTTTCTGTGTCTTCTATTGTATTACTGCAAATCTATGTATTACCCAAAATCAAATATTCTTAAAGATTAAAGGTGGTATTAGTTTTGCGAGTTTTATTGACCCCAATATTGTTATGTAAAGAAGTAGGTTAGTCTAAAATGGTTTAGCATTTAGACTTATAATATATTGATATAGTTTTAAACATAACATTTCTGCCTTGTGTGTATAAAATTTTAATATAATTGTTTTTTATATCAACGTTCGAAACAAGATTTATTATTTATGGATAAAAGTAGATTAAACATTTAGTTTCTCAACTATTTTACCTCACAACCATTATCTTTTTCCTATATTTAACCATTGCATATATTCTGGCTTGTTTATATCTTCCAGTTGAATATACACTGTAGAGCAAAAACCAATGTGTCACTTAAATCTGGACAAGCCTAAGGATTTCAAGGAGCTGCATAATCACAAATGTCGAGATATTGGGATGCAAGGGTTGATCGATAGGTCTGTTCTACTGCAGGGGATGACTTTTGGAGTTTGTGGGGTTCCCTAAGTGTTAAAGACAATTGCTAGCCTAAGCATAAGGGCGTGCCACCCCTGCCCGCTCTGACTGGTGAGGCTGGTAAAGAGCTGGCCTCCCCTTCTTCCAATGTGACATGATTGTGATTAATGCCCAAAGTCCTTCTTTGTGGATATGTGACCCTTATCTCTAAGCATAGCCATCCATATAATCCTGTCACTCTTCTTTTTCAGACTTCTTGTCACAAGAGAACAAAACAAGAAAAATTCCATAACAGAACTAATTTTATGAAGTATTAGCAGTATATATGTTTGCGAGTACTGCAGTAACTGATTCATTGCCTTATCGTAAGTGCTGATATATCATTAAGTGGACATATTTTTGACGTCTTTCAAATGGCTAATTTTGAAACGATGGATCATAAAGAAGCTTCAACATTTTAACAATTTTATATCTTTGTAAATGATTGTGAACTGTACTATTATGCCACATATTAAAATATAATATGTGTTATGATAAACGTAATCAAGAGTGAAACGCAGTCTGAGGTTTATACTTGTAAAGATTATCATAACATAGTCAGAAGGCATTTGATTGTAGTGTTTTGAGAATAAGCTATTGGAAAATAAAGTTTCCATATCTGTAGTTGAAGTTCTAAGTTAAACTATTCTATGCCTGGTTTTAAGCACACAATAGTGGCATAAGACAATGGTAAATATATTTTTCAAGTTATACGTTTTATACTTAATACGTTTAATAAGTTTACTGTCAATTTGTATTGGGAATTAATTGATTTACAAATTTTGATCGAATATAAATGACCACCATCTTGAAACTTTTCATTGCGTAGGACTGGGTAACGAACTCATTTAAGCTATCTTCAAGTACTAGATTTCTTAGAAATGTACCTAAAAAGACACGCTACAAGTTCTTCCGGTTAAATAAGGTAGTGGTGTATCGATTATTATTTACTTATAACTACTTATTTTTACTTGTTTTAATTTAGGAAAATAAATAACTTCACTTTTTAATAACTATTTAATTTTCTCACTGTCTGAATTGAACGACATATTATTTATTTTAGGATTTTTTTAAATGTCATACTATTTGTATAAACTTTATTTGTATTAAAGTTTATACAACTATATCAATATTTCCCAAGGACTGTTTGAGTACGGCTTTGTAACGGAGTTTCAAACTGTGTTAATTATAATTTTTTAGTGGTTGGGAACTACTAACAAAGTAGACGCCACGCCCCCTTGATTTCTGGTTAGCGATGAAAGCCCATGTTTCGGTACTCATCGCACTCTTGCTCACACATTCCCCACATCTGCCCCTACATTCCCCACATGTTCCCTCATATTTTCCCCATGTTATTCTGGTATTTATCCCCACTCATAGTAAAATTATCTTAGCTTGTCTATAGAAAACCCTTGATATATATTTCGTTACTCCCAAGGTGTCAACTACGGTTGTCAATACGTTCGTTTGGTGTCGTTGCGGATCAACTGTCGGATGGTTGCCTGCAATATTTCGATCCACTTGAGGTATGATTATCCAAATCATTATTATTTTTCAGATTATACTAAAAATAAAGTTGCTGTAAACTTCTGTCGGTCCGTCAGCGACATATTCAACGCGAAATTGTGGCCGTAAAAAGTGAGGTTTTATAAATTCGCGCCAAAGGTAAAATTTTTCGCTCACTTTAAATGAATTCATGCACAGGAAATTAATATATTTTGACTCTCCTCCATCTTGAAAACTCGATGAATCCGGAGGCCCCATTCTGGTCACGTGGCCGACTCTCGTCCTGTCAGAGGTCAAACCAAAGTACTTAGTTGATCAGGTCTACTTTCTGAGATTTCTACAACTGGACGCGGCAGAATCCCATTCTTGATTATAGTATATCATTTGAATTCAACTGAAACAGCTTTCGGTTATTCGAATATATTTGATTTACTAATGCACCTATTTCTGCAAAAGTACAATATGATCCTTGCAGTACATTTCTCTTCGCAATAAATGTTTGACTAACTCAGAGAGAATAATAAAATATGCACATGAAAATAAAATTTTTGAAGATTACCTGACGTTTCTTGACCTATCAATAATATGTAACATCATTTGATTTTGTGTGAGAAGTAAAACAATAATGATAAAACACCAATTAAGACTTTACCTGAGGTATACTTTAACTCAATACATAGTTTAAAGTTGTAAATCATATTGGTCAATCGATCAATAATACCGGCACTCTAAAATAATGTGAAATAATTGATAAAATAAACAAATTTTATATTAAATTACCTGAGATAAGCTGGTTTACGATAAAATATTACTCAAGTGACAATCAACTTTAGTTGTATATAAATGTAATAGTTCTTTCAAGGACAGAGTAAAAAATTTGATCATTCGATTTTATACCTCTATTTTTAATTAATCAGTGTAATACGTAGTTACCTAAATACTTATTTTTCGTATTAAATAAACAGTTCTGTAAGTTAATTTTACATTTATTATCAAATGTTTGTGATTGTTGAAGCGAAGTGGTTAAGGAATCGGAAAACATCAGAGTTTTAAATAAAAATAAATACTTCTGGTTTGAAAGATTCCAAAAACAAAAATATAAAGCTCTATTTAAAAACTATCAGATGAGTTTCCCAATAAGTTGGCTCTATGAGTTTTAAATAAAAATAAATGCTTTTGGTTTGAAAGATTAAAAATATATATATATATATATAAAACTCTATTTGAAAAAGCTATCAAATGAGTTGCCCGATAAGTTTTGTTCTCTGAGTTTTATATAAAAATAAATGCTTCTAGTTTGAAAGCTTTCAAGCAAAAAATATAAAACTCTATTTGAAAAGCTATCAGATGAAATGTTTAGTAACGCGGTGGCAAGATTTAATGAGAACTCCAAGCTATAGAGCTTAATTGGTATATTCAAGTAATTACCGTGTGGTGTCACACAGTACCTATTGTGCGATAGTGTTTCCGTTCCACCGACTGAATCTCGATTCGTTGGAGCAATAATTGGCTCATTAGCACATTAACTCAATATATTGTAGTTTATTCTTTAATATTAGAATATTTATTTTAGAATCGCACTTAACACAATGATTTAAATAAAAAATGTGAATGCTTCGTTAATATAGTCCAGTAAAGATTATTTAAGACTGTCCGCATTTTTTTTTTTTTTTTACTACAGGCCATTTTTGAGAATCAAGTAATAAATAATAAACGAAAAATACAAATTAAGTTGAATCCAATGTTTATATGGTATACGTACATTGACCAATTATCTCCTTTAAAACACAGACTATCTATAGTAATCACAGTCAGTATTATTTCCTTCAGCAGACATTGAACAAATGAGAGTATATTAACTGTGTTTAATATATTAAATTATTATATAATATAAAAAGATTATATATATATATATATATATATATATATATATATATATACACACTAACAGATTTCAAAACTTACATTATGACAGTTTTCATCTAAATGTGAAGATGATACATGATTCAGTAGATTGCATGTTCTTGGTTTCTAATCTGTGTTCAACATATCTTACATACTCTTTCCTTTGTTCAGTCTAGGAATTATCAGGTTATTATATTAGGTAAATAAATTAATAAATAAATATTATTAAATCCATTTCGAAAAAATTTCGTATAATGGTTAAAGCTATAATGATTAGCTTGGGAAAGAACTTGAGAACCGAAGGTAAAGTTATTACTAAACTGACGTATGGTGAGAATATACTCCTGTTTTCTTAATATGACCTGGTGATATTTAGGTGATAGTAAATGAAGAGATAAAAATCTTGTTTATAATTCTCAGATCATAATAACAACTTATTTAATTATTAAATAAATACACAGTAAGTATCAAATACCTTATCACTGAGAAATGGGTGCGATGTTATTCCATTGACGCTTTTCTGTCATTTAAATTGCATTTTGTGTCTCGTGTAATGCTTTGTGATTCCACCTGCAATAATCACGGAACACTGCGCTCCCTTGTTTCCTCCAATTGTAGTCAAGGAGATAATGGTTTGCTAAATCAAGCTAATGCCCAGTTCCTCCCTCTCTTTTTGTTCCTTCAGCTGCTGTAAATATGCCGTCCCAAAAAGGCTAAGGATACCAAATAAAAAAATACCGTACCTACATATTCACAATTTTGTTCAGTAATTAAAATTCGGAATACATTATTTGGTTGACAACATTGTTGCCACGATTTTGAAATAAAATGTGCTGTTACTATTAAGTTTACTAAATGCTTTCCTTTTATAAAGGTAAAAAAATTGAAAATAGTGATAAAATTAATTAAACATATGAACTTACTCTCATAAAACAATGTTTTCACCAAACAGACGATTACATTGAAAAGACTATTTCAATTGATATTTCGCAAGATTAGAGAGTAATATTGGATATTTACCTGCTTTTTAGACGAGTGGGGTGTAGTCCCAGGAGGGATTTTCGAAATTAAAATAGGCCTATCCCAAAGACCCTATACACAGTTTTTACGTGAATGAAAAACAAATAAAGGCACTCTCGCATTTATAATATAATTAGGATATATACTACATAATATATATAATCAATCACATAATTTTCACGCTATAGAGATATTTTAAAACGTTATTTCATATTTATCGAAATAGTGTACTTTTATGTATTATGAGCTTTTCCTAGTAACTTACACGAATAAAATTACTGTACTAGCTTCCATTTCAACAAAATAAAAACTCTTTCCGTTGATATCGTTGAAGGATATAATCATCGTAACACAGTGTATTAATTAAAGGAAAACATTTCGTATAATGGTTACTGCTATAATGATTAGCTTAGGGAAGACCTTCAGAACCAAAGGTAAAATTATTACTAAACTGACGTATGGTGAGAATATACTCCTGTTTTCTTAATATGACCTGGTGATATTTAGGTGATAGTAAATGAAGGGATAAAAATCTTGTTTATAATTCTTAGATCAT
This sequence comes from Homalodisca vitripennis, assembly GCF_021130785.1. Classification (NCBI taxonomy): domain Eukaryota; kingdom Metazoa; phylum Arthropoda; class Insecta; order Hemiptera; family Cicadellidae; genus Homalodisca; species Homalodisca vitripennis. The sequence goes on along the minus strand of NC_060211.1, from coordinate 124,720,712 downwards.
AATTAATTAATTTGGTAATCTAATTATTCTAAATAATACAAAGTTATTATATACTTTAGACTATATTTATATTAGTTAACTTTTTTTAATTATAAACCTACAATGTAAATTTAATTAAGTACCATCGGTAAGAAGTTTTTAATTTTGTATTTTTAGATTCATGTGTGTATTTTTTCCGTTGAACTCTCCCCGCTCACAGACCTACAGTCTTTGCGGAGATTATTCCTGTATTTTAATTTGTATTTCTAAAGTGTGCATTTGCTTAAGGAATAAATGTTGATTTGATTTTGATAATAACAATTAAGGTAGATAAAATATAGTGTTTAAGTGGTAATATCAAATTGTGTAGCCGCATGATAGACTACACAAAATGCGGTATAGACATATGTATCGTAAATAGGCGAAGCTATGCTGTACTTAGAATAGTATGTGTAAAACGTATCAACGCTCTTAGCTTTCGGTTGTATTCACCAAAACTCGTATAAATAAAGTGTATAGAGTAGAAGTTGAAGTATGGAACTTGTGGTCTTACTATTTAAATTTCCAACGTTCTCAATTATCTCTCACTTTTTATGGTAATTACGTTAATGACATCATAGTAATTTAGAATAGAGAGAAGTATTGTTACTATACAACAAGTGCTAAACATGTAGCTCCACTATGAGAAAAATCGCTATAATAATCAACAAAAGCCGGATATAACAGTCTATAAATACTCCATTAAAACGCAGATTAGTTATAATAGCTAATACGATATAAACCCTATTGATAATAACATGAAATTGATTGTATTTCAGTGGGTATATTCGCCTTTATGAAAAGCGTAACGACACAAATATTTTATTAATTGATTATATCAATTATAAATAATGGAATACTAATTCATTTAAGAAATGATTGTACAGCATTGAGTATTCATTCAACACATAACATATTTACTGGCATATTTCACAAACTGCCCATAAAAGAAATATTTAATCCTAAAGAATATATGTGTATATTGAACTCATCGTTACAGTCAGTGAGGTATGGGCCACGAGGCCATTTAGAAGAACACAAGCCTAGTCTTTCCAGACATTGATAAAGGAATTTATTAAGAAGGAAATTGTTAAACAAACAGGAGTGATAGATTTTCGAAATCGGGGTGAAAAACTAGAGATAAGGTTAAAAATACCGAATTATAATTTTGTCTGAATATTTTTATCTTATCACTCGTTAAATTCTTATGCTTTGAATTTAAGGGCTTAGCATAAAGGTATTTATAATGAGTGCAGAGGTAACTTCGAATCTCAGAACTGTGTTTATAACATACGAAAGCACATGTACCACCGCCATCTGTCACAGAGATGGGCCAATATGTCACTGTCTATGTTTTGTCTCTCTGCAATTAGATTTTCTTCTAGATATCTCCTAGTTTCGTTTTGTTCCGTATAAAACAGCTGCAAAAGTTCTATAGAAAACTGTTTTGGGTTAATATTTCAATTTCTATATGTATGTTTGATATCCCTAGAATTGGGTTTCTTCTAGTTCATGTTATTTATTAAAAGAGCTGCAACAGTATTCACCTTGGCACAATGTGGTCATTGCTAAATGTTTCATTGCTTAATGCTAAGATCTTTCTGTAATTGTAGTGTCTGTATTATTTGAATGTGTGTTGGAAAACTGAGGCAAATGAAAAGTGTTCCACCTTTTATACTCCTGTTACCTGTTGTGCATTTGTGTTAGATAGTTAAAACGTTAATATTTCCTGTAATGATTTATTAAATAAATTTAGCAATTAAAAAATGCCGAAATTACTTTAAATTGTCTTCTACTTTACTTTTATAATAAACTAGCGGGCCCGGCGCACTTTGCTGCGCATTTCAATAATTTTTTGCAAAAGTTGCCCGCGGCTTCGCACGCAATTTCCCGTTGAAAACAGTACACTATATTCACTTATTCTTTTTCTATCACATTCTAAACATTGCTGAGATAATTGATAGTCGTTCCATCGTGAGCCTCTTGGGCGTATTATGAAGGTATGTACCATATTCCTGCCTCTATCTAGCTGTTACCCACGGCTTCGCACGCAAATCTTAAGAACCGAAGTCCTTATATTACTTAGTAAATTTTTTTTTACTATAATAAATTTTAGATTAAAATTAGTTATATCTCCGATGCCACGATTGAGCTTGCTTTGTTGTCTCGATCGAGAGAATATGTACACACGGAGTTTTGAGAACCATACTTCTGTCAAAAAAAACAACTAAGGTTGATTTTATAACATTCTTTATATTTGTAGCCAACGTAAGATAGTAATTATGATATCTGCATTACTCTTCTGATCAAGCATGAGCATGGTTTTTATTAAATAAATATTGCAGTTAAAGGTGAATTTTTACGTCAAATTTGAATTGTATTATCTGGATAGTAAAGTCTATGTTTAACAGTGATTGCAAAAACAGTTTAAAACAAAATTTGTCGTTTCTCTTAAGCTTACTCTATGCTTTAAAACTATAAGTGTAATATATGTTTACAAAGAACAGCTGATTAAAAATTTGAAAAGACGTTAACATATGTTTGCTGCAATGCATTTCTTATGGGTATTTCTGTAACCAGTGGGGCGGAATCCTGAATCGGGAAAGGGATGGGCATAGCTTATAAACCTTCTCCGTGGAAAAATACATATACGTACAAATTTTCATCATGATCGGTCCAATAGTTCACGATTCCATAAAGGACAAACATACAAACATTCATTTTTATATATATATAGATGAAAAAGCGCATAAATACAGTAATCAGTAAACTTTATTAGATTTTCTCTACAGAACAAACGAATCCTCTCAGGTGGTAACTAGACAAATTGATTAACGTTTAAGGATGAAACAATGAAGCAGATCTGTGTTCGGGAGATAATAGTTGATCAGGTACTCAATAAGCAATTAGCCAGGACTTACTGATGAAGTACTGGTTCATCTCGAATCTTCCATCTCATCTCCCAGCTATAAACCGTCAAAGACACGAATCTCCCCCTGTATATCACCTACATCAGACGAACAACAGTATAAACGTGAAAGTTATTATAATTTATACACATTAAGTTTAGAGGAGACGCTTAGTATATTTTCCATGGGCGAATTTATTAGGTACCTTAAAGCTCCTTCTTAAAATCATGCCGTAGGTCGTCTACCCGTAGGTGAAACACCTCTTTATAGAAAGGTTCTAAATTCCTAAAGCAACTAAAGAAGCCAGACTTAGTAAGAAGAGGGCCAGCCTACTTCAGGAACCAGATGATCCAATGGAGTATGCACCTAGAGCCTTTTATGTTTGTAAGATAAATTGTTTATCTGTTTATTGAATAAATATCCTTTCTCATGTTCAAGTGGGTTTTCCCGGAAACCGTATTTTTATACATATTCTTCCCATTATCTCAGGAACTAATACAGATATCGCAACCACATTTTTACCATTGATTAACTACATATCAGTGGATATGTGGAACAGCATTTATCAAATTGTACTCATAATTAAAAGAATTAACCTAAATAACATAACTTTAAAAACAAAAAAAATCTATCTATTTTTTTAATTGAAAAGATTTTTTAGTTGGGGGTTTTTAATATTTTTATTGGTTCACAGCGTTTTAAATAAACTTAAAAATATAGAGTAAAAAGTTGGGAAATTTAGCTATAATAAGTTCAGAGTAAATGGGAAAAAAGTTAACATGGGCTCTTATGGGCGTTTAAGTAACCTTAAACATGGTAGATAGGTTTCTTTTTCTTTGTCCAAAGAGGTACTGTATTAACTTTAGGATATAAAGTCCAAGAAAAGAAAATTTGTAAGTAGTTCCGTGAAGAAATGCTGCTAAAAATTGATATGCCTCGTTAAGTTTCTTCAGATACTCCAACACTCCTCTGTACTAGTTTCACCCATCTTTCGCTATCTACAGTAGAGCAAAAATCAGGGAAAATTAGCTATTGATTTTAATATTGAGAATATGGAACTGCACCCTCCCATTATGGGCTAACAACAATCTGCCTTGAGCTCCTTATCACAAATCTTGGTGCAGAATATATTCTCAGTTCATGTAGTTCTTATCAAGTTCGATATGCCTCGCATTACGGCTTCAAGAGAGAGATAGATGGGATTGAATGGCTAGCCAACATTGCGTGAACCAGTGGTGTCAACGTTCTCATCGATCTTTTTATTTTTTAGGTACAATTCACCTATTTGCTGTGAATTCAAAATGCTAGCACTACAAAAATATCTATTATCTATTACTTAGTTTATAAAATAATAAAAGTGGACATAAGGACAATAAGAGCTTCCAAATGCTTCATGGACATCTCAAAATATATAATAAAATTTATTGAGTATGTTTAACTAAATTGAATTGCAATATATTATTGTACATTTTCTGAAATTATGTTTCTATTATCGAAGGTAAAAAAAAATTGTAACCAATGGTCTATCTCTTCGTTTACCGTATGTATATCTGTTGTTTTTTTACGTTTATTTTTTACTAAAAAAAGACAAGTAAATTTATAAATTTTGAATTAGAAAAAATTAATTTTCTTATACTCTATAATAAAGAGAACAATTATTATGATATAATCATTTCCAGTCTCAAGATGGCGGAAGTTGGGAGTTTTTAAAGCTTAATATCGTAAAATCTAATAAGAATTTTTAAATGTTTGAAGAATAGCAAAATTTGTTAAGTCTATTTAAAACATTTTGACATCTAGTTTATAAAGATTGGTTAGTAAAAAAATGTAGATATAAGCTTTTATAGGTTGTAATGCATGTTCAATGATACCGAAGGCATCTAAACCATGAAAACTATGCCGTGTATTGAAACGTTCAAAACTTATATTTACATTATTTACTGTTCGATGTTTATAATCTAGGGTTAAAAATGTTTGTAATTAGATTTAGTACTTTTTGTCATTCATTAAAAGGTTTAAAGAGGCCACAAATCCAGGTGGTTGGTCGGCGAGTGTAAACCTATTTTGACCTGTACTCTGTATTCAGTTTTAATAATTTTTGTTGTGTTTTGTGCTTACGAAATGCATGTTTTAGAATTAATGGAGTTGACACACACATGGCGGTTGTGATGCCTGACTTTAGCGTGTCACAACGCTCTGATATGAATTGTTTATTATAAAATGGATTGAATTTATATGTTTATTTATGTATTTATCAGCAGCAGGAGCAAAGTTATACATAATACAATAGATAGCAAGAGGAATACGAATACATGCAGTTCACAACGCAATTTACAGTTTAAGAAAGAAAGGACAATAACAAATACAAACCAATAAGATACAAAAACCTAAATATAAAAAGATTAAATTAGCAAAAGTAGTAGCAACTGTTATGTATAAAAACAGTCCTTACAAGTAACATATCACAAATAATAAAATATAAAGAAACAAAAATCCCAATTCCAGTAACAATTATTCCACCATAATTGTTAACTTATTACGAACATTACTAATAAATTAATTAATAGATTAATAACTTTGATAAATAGTATTAAATAATAAATTAAAAACACTTAGTACTTGTCTTAAAATCAAACATGCATTTCACACATGCTAATAAGTTAAGATAAACAGTCTTTATACAATACATGTAGGGATATATTACATTATTAATAGATAATTGGGGGTAACGATAAATATCAATAAATAATACGAATGACAATTAAACAGTCAATAATATCTAGTAGAGCATATTATAACAATACAAAAATAAATAATATGATTAACGATATTACAACAACAAAATAAAAAAATAAACCCGGGTTAATAAAAAATAGATTTTGTACTGGAGGAAGAGATAAGATTGCAGATCTCGAAATGTAGTGTTAATGATTTTTGTATAACTAAACAATCGAAAATGTCCGGAAAATACAGTTTTCTAAAACTTGTGAGATGTTAGTATAAATAGTCATAATGCAGATGAGCAAACTGAAAAATTTGAATAAAAATAATAGTTTAATTGGTAAATTTCAAGAACTGTTTACTAGTTTCTCATTTTATCAAAACTACAGCACATAAAATAGTGCAATATGTAAAAACTCATATTATGAATGGAATGAATGTCATATTCTATTTATGAATTATGAATTAATATAGTTTATTCCAGCAGTTTATACATACATAATGAATTTAAATTGACTTGCATTAAGTCTTTGGATTCAAACTAATGAAACCACTGCATTGCTGTTTTTACTATTTAATATTTAAATGCCTGGTAAACTAAATACTTAATTTATTTAAATTATTACAAAAATAAACATGTAAGTTTTAACCTTAAACTAGCTTTTAATGAAATATTCCAGATTTGAAAACAAATCCTTTTTATAACGTTGAAGTATTAGTAAATGTTGATAGATTGATCATTGACTATGCAAAGGCTACATACAAAGTGACGGAGGCACAAAGACATGTCAAAGTGCCACACGTCACCGACACTTTGCCCGTGGGGAGACACGAGTCTATATCAAAAGTGCACTTAAGAAAATGGAAGCTTTGCACCAATGAAGAGAGACTTTAGGTGTGTCAAATGTATTAAGCACTGTCAAGATAGTTCAACAGTCAAGAGACGTATCCACAGGGGTAAAATTTACATTCACCTTTAACGGATGTGTTGGGACATTTTGTTTCTTTACTAAGTTATCTTTGCTTAGACTAATTATCCACAAATAATTATCTATTTCACTGTCACTACAATGATTTGCTATGGGTAGTGTACACTAAATCTATTCAATTTTTCATAACTATATTCAGTTACACACTTATGTTTAGCTTATGGCTATCAAAATAATTTGGTTTTACTTTATAAACAAGTTTATCCTTGTAGTACGTAGATGCTTCCAATGAGGCTTCAACCATTACGCAATTTATATCGTCAACTGTTTAAATTCTTTATTATAATTCTGAAATTTTAAATATTATATCAAAAATAGATACAGAAGATAAAATAAATCTCTAATAATATTCCAGTTGTAATGTTGAGTAACTAAAAACAACATAATGTATACTCTTAGACTTTCATGCAGTTGTGAACACAACTCTGAGAACGGGTAATCATTAAAAAGAGTTATACTGGACAATGTGAGCATGAATACCAAAATACAATGAATATTTCTTAACATTTGCTTCCTTTCTTAGTACTTTTGACTCATGGATTAAGTCACATGTAGACATTTAAATACACGATTCAAATTTAAACGTTATAATGTTATTGTCACGTTGAGTAAATTTACCATTTTATTTTTTTCCATGTTAGTTTTAACTTTACAGACGCCATGATTATATTATTCAAAGTTAAACATAAATAGTAAACTTTTATCGTTTCTTGATCGTTAATATTTTAGCATAAGCCCTTTTAACCTAATACATAAAAATAGAAATATATATTTCTTTATCTATGTTAATCCCCAAAATGTGTAATATAATCTTTCCATATCCATCTAAAGTAAAATAATATAATAAAATTTACGCTTCAGAGATTCCTTTTATAGTCTTAAATAACTATAATGAAGAGTAAAACAAAACGTTATGAACGTTGGATGTAAAACAAAATCATAATAAAAATTTAAAATTTAAATTGGTAATGTGAACGTAACTTCTATAGTGCTTGCCATTACGAAGTGAAAACGGATAATCTTTTAAAAAGCTAAACGGGAAAATATGAGGAAGAATAATTAAATAAATAGAATACTCCTGACACTAAGCCTGGTGTAGAACTTTTCTTTCAAAGACTTCTTAACTTTCATATACGATGATATTAAAATTAATACAATGTTGCCCATTCATATAACATACTGTCATAATGCAACTAATACCGGCTTCTAAAAAAGATTGTTGTACATTTGCCTTATTATTTGAATTTTTTCTATGTATATTTGCATGCTTGCAATTTAACAAAATTAGAAAGAGTGTTTACTATTTATGTTGTTTGTTGTATATTTCACTACTGAAAAACAAAAACAAATATACTACTAATACCTCTCGACCAACTTTTGATGTTGGTATAAATGGAAGGTCCCAGGTATGCTTTTAACAAAAAGTGGACAAATATTAGTGCAGGACTCTAGAAAAATCATTATACTCATTTTATTGTAAAATTGTTCGTGCTCTGTAATCGATGGAGATGTCAAAAGACATATTTGATTAAATTTACAAGTGGCATTGGGTCTGACACTTCACTATTAATGTTTCATCAGCAAAGTAATTGAAGAAGGACTTAACTTATTGGGATTACATACAAAGTAATGTTCATAATTTTATTCAATATTTAATTTATTATTAGTAATACAATGCAAGAAAACATTTAACCTCTGTACATAACTTTTTTCTCTAAAATATTTATGGTTTTATGTAAAATGTTTTATAGTACTGATGTATCTTCATCGAACCCGAAATTGAAGTGCTTCCTTTCAGTACTTCAGGGCTTCAAGTTATTGAAACCAAAATAATTATTGAAACATTAAAGAAATTATTTTAAGAGTGCTTTTACAAAAACAAACCTTGGACTTGTGCACGAAATATGAGTGTCCTTTTAGAGGTTGTTTTAGGTTTGGCTAAACATTTTGAAAGAAAAAAGCTTAGTTTTAAAATATAAAACGAGTTATTGTATTGTAATATTCAATAAAAAAGTAAAATATGGATAGTTTTATTTTATCGGTTTTTTTTATCACACCGTGAAGGTAATATCCGTAATTCGGGGACGGTGGAAAAGCAAATGCTCCGTGGACACTATCTTCCAACCAATGAAAGATTAAATTTGTAGTGTAATTATTTTATATTTTTTACATATATTATTAATTCAAAAGTTCTTTTTTATAATTGAATTAATTACTCTTTTACATAGTGCTTACTTTCAACCTTTCAACAGTATTTCGCAAGTAAGAATACCGGCCTTAGATTAATCAAAGATTTGTGTCTTATGCGGATACTGCAAGATTTAATGAAAGAAACGCAAAAGTATCCGATGAAGTGTTGCTATTATAACTTTAATTAAACTTGATACCGGCACGTTGATGGAGAATAAAGTGTTCAAATATTAAGGTGGTAGGAGATGGGTATACTGTTAATGTCTTATACAATTAACTGTCGTTTTTAAAACAGCATAGAAATATTTCATTAAATGTGTTAGAATATTGTATAATGTTTTGTAAAACATGAAATAACGTATACTTGCAATAATTTTACCATTTTAAAATGCCTCAAATTTGTGAAAATATTCAGTTTTCATTTAATAAATTAAAATAATAAATACGTATACACAATATAAACAAATTTAAAAGTGTATAAGTAATATATGGATAGTCTTCAATTATAGTCCATGAGAGTCTTAAGCAAACATTGAATTCTGAATGTACATTTTTCAGGAGACTGCATGTAAACAATGCTAAATAAAAATTCCATCCATTAAAATTTATGTTACGACTAAAATAAATTTTATTGTAACATGTAACAGACCACTCTTCACTGAATTTTAAATGTTTGTACTATGTAACTCTGAGAACTTTATTAATTATTATTTTGTTACTGTTTCCCTTGTATGTATATTTTCGACTTATTAACTGAACCGTTAAAAAAAATACTATCGTGAAGTGTAAACAAAAGTTCTTCGTCCACTTCACGTACTTTAAAACATCAATGCGATCTCTGAATCGCTTGGTAATAGAAGCTTACCTGTCAATTCAATGTCGTATCATATAAATCGATGATCCATCTAACTATTCAAGGAGAAACAACAAAATAAGACAATCTATTATTTACGATTGTTTGGCTTCTCTGCACGTCAATGATAGGTGCTTAGGTCGAGTACTTAAAAAACTCTGAGCTTGTGGCATAGTTTTTCATTGCAGATTACACACATTATTATGAAAATGAAGTATCATTAAGTATATATATTGTTCAATCTAGGTGAATATTCAGAGTATTAAGTAGTATACATAATTACTTCTGTAGGTTATACTTAACTTGAATTGGCGAATAGATAGAGTAAACATGAAGCGCTTCTTTGTGTAGTTTCAAGTTAAATTAGAATCAAATATTTGTTTATCACAGCTCCCTGGCAGATTTGTCGAATAGACCATTAATATTTGGAAGTAATTTAAACTTCGGCTATAAAACTGAATTTATAATTATCCTCGTAGATTGATTACCTAGAGATAAGTTTTTCAAATCACATAATGTATTAAGAAATTTTCAATATTTCATATATAGTATATTTCAATATTTCATATCAAAATGTCATATATAGTATGCAATTCAGTGCATGTATTAGGACTTTGAACAAATTGCATTTATTAAACACGTGAGACGTTCAAATATTTATTTATTATATAATGATAGGTTTATCAAGTCACTTTTCTTTTCTGAATTACAAAATACTCTTACACAAAGAAATTTGTGATAACCAGAGTCAGAATTACAATAAAATATTACTCAAGCAACTGAAGTGATTTTAAACATGAATGAACTTTTTATTAAACATTAATTTATTTTCCTTTTAAATTTGATAAAATATCTGAGTTCATGCCGTATATGAATCTCTACAGCCCAATAAAACGTTAAATATACCTAGTGTGTTTAAATAGTTTTCCTATCTTTTAATATAACTAAATGCACGATCAAACATATATAATTTTAAATTATACTATATAAGGACGTAAATAGTGTAATATTGACATCGTTAATTCGTTAATTACCAGAATACAAAATGCATGATATCTTTTAAAACATTTCATGTAACTAAATTATATACTATTGAAATGTAGTAATGTTTTTTCAAAACCTGGACTTGCAAAATTGTATGGTTTGAACCCACTCTAAAAATCTTATTAACAGAACCGGGTAACATTATGTGGCACACAGGAAATATTTAAAATCCACGAATACAAATAAGTTATTGAATTCTTTGACGACGTCAAAGAGTTATCATTAAATTAACTCCTATAATTGATTTGTGGGAATTTTTGAGATCGTTTGACTTTTTAGCGTTTTTAATACTTTTCAAGTTGTTTATAGTTTTTGAGATTTTTACAAGGTATTGTTTTAATTACTAGCTTTTACAAAATCTGTTTTAATCTTTAAAGGAATTATGTAATCACATTGCTAATAGCTGGTTTTAGCAGTCAACACTCTTCTTGGTGAGGTGAATCCATATACCAGTTAAAGTTTAAAATATTCAGAATATCATGAGGTTGCTGAGGTAGGAGGTTTATAACATATATTATTGTAAAATAACATATATTATTGTGAAATAACATATATTATTCAAAATTAACTTTGAAGACATCAGCAATAAAAGTAAACGTTGCATTTCTCTTTATGGAGCTTAAAAGCTGATATAAGTTTAATAAAGTCATAATAATAACAAGTCTCGGTGATGAGTGAATTATTTATGCAGTAATACAGCAGTAAGTATAAAAATTACTATTGATAATTTGACCACAATTTTACATATTTGAATAAACTAATAGGTATTTAATTAAACTTCAAAGATTTAATTGCTGCGAAGATTTATTTTATAGATTGTTCCTCTTAAGTTGGCAATAAATTAAGTTATTTTTAGAAAATCTGAAAATGTATTAATATCGTAAATAAAAAATAAGAATTTAAATATACCAGGGCTCTATGATATTTAACCATGATAAAATACTTGCCGTTATAGTAAGCTTACTATATTTATATGACGATTAATATGGATAAATTTAAATGCGGAATGACTATTAAAAGACACTTAATATTTTGGTCATCACAACCCATCAATACAAAAAATATACCAATTATATGATATTAAAACAAGAAGAACTGTAATACTTGTTGAATTTTATGTAAAAAAATATTGCCGTGAAATTAATAAACTTTAATCATTAAGCATATGAGCGAATATAAAATAATATGTAAATTAATCTATTTATTAATGTGTGTACGTAATGGGTTTGTGGCTGGAATATTATTGTATCTCAAATATGTATATATAAGCATGCAACATATTGGCCATTCAACAATCCTTTTATTATTCAGCCAGACAGTTCTGGTCCCAACCACACTGTCTAAATATAAATTGACGTTTAAACAATTGATGATAAAAAGTCCTTTGAGACCTTTTGAGGAGTATGTACCTTTGAGGATAATTACAGTTACCTTATTCGGTAGACAGTAAAAACAACACCTGTTGATAGGCAGTAATTATATGAAATATTTATTTTAGGGATAAATGTAGGGGATGCTTTCAAGTAAGTATGATTCCTAAAATCTGTCTGATTCTTTCGAAAATTATTAACATCATCAAACGAGTAACTGTTAGTTGTTGTATACTCCAGTACACTGTGGTCCAGTTGGGTGGAAATAGAATTACACGGTGCGTGTTCAGTTAGCAGCCAGTGACCCGATTCGCGGTCAGTTCGCAGCCAGCTGTCATATTGATGTTCACTCAGTCGGTTAGTTGAGCGTCCACGGCAAACTGCGCAGCCCACCAATAATTTAGGTTAACAAGGTAATGGTTTGTTATACAAAGTTTATAAAAAGGTCACAAAATATATGCGTATTTAGGAACCGTGTTGTTCTAAATAAATCCTTTCTTTTGGTAACGCAAAATAATTATTTATACAGAACTTGATGTCTGCTGATGTTGTTTGCATTTCTCTTGGAAAAGTTAAAAATTTTACTGTTTAATATTTTCCGTGCAACCAGGGCATTCAGATAAGGTTCAGCCGTCTTTTGGCGGCCGATTTGATTTTAACGCCATATCAACCGTGATAATCCTTAAACGATTTACGGTGTTATTTTAATTGTTTGAAATGTTAGACCTTATACAAAATTAATATATTGACCACAATCTTTTGGTTTTTTATATTTTTATTGGTTAGCTCATTAAGAAAAGTCATGCTTTTGTATTTGTGTGAATATTTAAAAATTACAAATTTTATAAGAATAATTACAAAGAGTTTGTTTGTATATTAAACGTGTCTTTAAAATAATACGTCTCCAATGACTGTACGATAAAGAAATGGGGGAACAGTGTTAAACATTATTCTTATAGATAAAACTCAAGGTATTTTTATTACAGCAATAAGGGTTGTAAAACATCTGAATACGATGTTTTTATCAAATAATAGTATTTACAAAATTGTTTGAACTTTAATGGGGCACAGTTTTAAATACGTGTTCATGTAAAAGAAAGCAATGCTTAACTTAGTTCATTTAAATAAAAAAAACTAAAGTTTTAGTGCAGTTGTATATTAAAAACAACATAGTACGTAAAACTAAACATCTGATAATTTTGTTAAAGGTTTTAATTCAATTGTTTATTTATATTAATTTTATTTTGAGAATGATATATTATGTTATAGTTATAGAAATTGCCATGTTGCTCAATGTTATTGCAGTCAAACTATTTAAATTTTACGTGAGCTCAATATTTCCAATTGCATTCTTTAATGAACATCATTTTCAATAATAATCCTTGTACTCATTGAGAGAAACATTGAAATAGTCTCGTACAACTTTTATCTATTATCTATTACCCATGGATAACACCACCAAGCAACATTTTGTGCTTTATTGAGCAAAATGTATCGTTATATTACGACTTAAAAACTACAGTTCGAAGAGCACTAGATACGATTTGGTATCAAAAGAAGCATATCCACAGATACACAAGCTGAGGATGTAATATCGCTAAAGCTTTGATCACTGATACACAGTCTGAGGGGTAATGTTAAACCAACAGCCGGATCAGAGTTTTAATTTAGATTCCACCAAAATATATTGTTATGTTACTACTTACACTACAGTTCGAAGAGCACTAGATACGATTTGGTATCAAAAGAAGCATATCCACAGATACACAAGCTGAGGATGTAATATCGCTAAAGCTTTGATCACTGATACACAGTCTGAGGGGTAATGTTAAACCAACAGCCGGATCAGAATTTTAATTTAGATTCAGCGTAAATGTTTATCGTGCACGTTTATTATATACTATGTTTATCCAGTTAAAAAGTTAAATTGATTTTTACCAACAATATAAGAAAAATCTTTTGTATATAATCTGACAATGTTTTAAAAGTGTAGTTTTTAATCATGAATTTTACCTACTTTCCTTATATGATAATAAAAATTATTTCTTAATGATAAATGCCTACTTTCCGTACATATAATACCTTGTATTAACTACATAATTAATTTAACCACTATTACTTACCTTGTAATACGACTGACCTGCCTGCTTTCCTACGTTAATAAACGATTGTGTTTTAACTTGACAAGTGCAGCCTGTTTTTACATAAACTTAGAATATTGTTTACGCCATCTTAGTATACCATATTGTAAAGTTTTATTTTTTGCTATAAAATACTGAAGGTAGTCTCTTAACACTTTTTGGAATATAAACGTATAAAACTAAGCTGATAAGTGTTATCATATTAATGTCTACAAATACTTCTCTGAATTTTCCTGTCCTCTAAGACTAATATATACATCATTACTACGAAGTATTATCAGAAATTGTGTTATAAAAATAAATTTCCTGTCTTATCCTCAAAGAGTATGGAGAATAATGTGTCTTTTGCAAGAAAAATAAGTGTTTATCATAAATTAATTATATCTCATACTGTTTATAGACTACATTTTATACGAAAGCAGAATAGTGAACTCTATTTTATAAAAATAAATTATTATTAAATATTATATTTAGTTTAAACACATTATTACAAAAAGCTAAACTCATCAAATATGATTGATGAATGAAAGTTTAAGTAATGCATGTAAATAGGATATTGAAAACAGCCTAAGTATTGATAAAGCCATACTATATGAATAAGTAATTACTGTAATGTGTTACTTTGAAGTAGTATGAGCTCATTGCCATTGCCGATTCAACATTGTGAAAACTAGAAGAGGAGGGAAAGTGTTTCATGGGGATGACGGTATACTTGCAGTTCCCTTTATTTTCCCTGCCGCGCGGCTGGTGAAGTGGGTTCTAATACATTACCACTCGCAGCATATCACGCAGATCTCCTGGGATCGGAGTGATGTTGCTTTAGTTCTACCGTAATTTACCTTTATGTGATGTAAGCTAAATGATAAAAATATTTTTATTTTACAAATTTTATTAGGACCACATGACATTACAATGTTAGTAACATTATGCTACCATTACTGCCATAGACCAAGTTAAATGTTCTAGAATTGACCGGAACCTAACTGTACTTTGATTATGAACGATAAAAAATGTACTTTTACAAATTTTAATTTTACGATAATACGAAGTTACGATAATATATACGTAGATATGTACTAAAAACTCAAAATTGAAATGTTTAGTTCCAAAATCGGTAAAAAACGTTTGGTACATCTCATCGGATTTAAAACTAAAAACCATTGATACCTTAACTATTTGTAAATAGTATATTTATAATAAATATTCCTTTAAGGGCCAAAATAAACTTCCGTTAGTGCAAGATAAGCGCACGCTTTGGTATATGATCAAGTATATAAGCATATGCTCATGAAAGTTTAGCGTTAGCCACACATCGGACAATATGCTGGCATACAGCCAGACTGCAATCGGATTTCGTGCATCAGCAACTGGCGGAAGAGTCGAACGCTCAACCAATAAATAGAATTTGTTTTCAAAACAATGTTTAAATAGTTTCACATAATTTAGAATTGAATTATTTTCTGTTGAACGCTGCGTATACTGAAAAACCGTGTAAATCTTAGTTACCGTGAGTTTTACAGTACTAACTATGCATATAATAATACAACGTACGTCTATATCGTTGTATTAATCCTTCTTTCTGATGCGTATGATTAGATGATACAAAATTAATGATATTGTAGTAATCTAATGGAGGAACATTGTGTTCCAGATAATGGAGACATGGCCGAGAAGATCTAGTGTTCGCCAAACTGTACACAGGTTCACCTGCTGAACCTTCCCAACTCCACCATGACCCCCCACTCACCGTGATGCCCTGACTCTACCATGCTCAACTGCGGGAGTCTTCACGGCTGCGGGTGTCACAAGAACTCCTCGGACCTGAGCTACTCCTCGGACTCCACGTCCAAGAGCTCCACTGACGACCAAGATCCCTCCACCATGAAGAAGCACCAGCACTGCCAGGATGTGGTTAAGCACAACGGAGTGGGTGCATTCCTCTCCGCCCTCTCACCCCGCAACCTCTTCCGTGGCTTCAAGAAGAACAACGAGTTCAGTATGCCGAAGGCTGAGAGAAGTATGTTCCTTATCTATATATCTCATATATTTAGTTATTTATATCTAGGTTATATATTTATTCTATAACAGCAATTACTTATAGCTGGTGTAATCCATTCAAAAACAACTGTTTTGTTTTAGAATACATATAAAATAGCTGAGCGTAAGCGAAGCATATCACTCGAGGGCTTAACAAATGTAATTTATTCCGTCTATCACGATATTTCGAGAATGACCTCTTGTATAGTAAAAAATGAAACCCAATGAAGTGAGTAATATTATTAAAGTTTTGCATGTGACCTAAGCGAAGTCTATTGGTGTAGTGTGTTTCTACCTTATATATTTATAAAATATTTTTAGATAGCCTATCTATATGTTTATATTGTTTTAGCCCATGTTAAGTATAAATATTCTATAAGACGCATTACAAAACATTGTTAAAAAGATACAACATAAAGCATGTTTTATAAATAGTTAAAAGATTTTATCAAAGAAAACCAATAGTACAGGTTATTAATAGTTGATTTATTAACCCTTATAGAGCTATTAAAAGTAAACTATCAATATTCGTATATATTAGGAATTCAGTTAATTTGTTTTAATTCAGTTAAAAGATGAGTCGAATATTGTCTTAGTTTCCATGTTTAAAACCATACATGGTTTTTTGATAACATTTTATAAAGAATATTCTATGAAGGTGCTCTTTAAATGCGTTCCAACATTCCATAACTATCTGTTTCTTGAAGTAAATATTGTTTTACGTTAAACCTCACGAACTACTTTCATAGCGAATACTAATAATCTCTCGGAGCTAAGTCAGCTCCCCAAGAGATTACTTCCTATAGATAAACAATTCTTTCCCTATGTAAACATCTCTTTCTTTTTATAAATAATTTAAATTCCGTTTTGGTCAACAGAATATTTATATATTTATTTCTTGTAAAGTTATGAGAAAAAGTACGATTCTGTGTTTTTACAGTCATATATTCAGTCAGCTCATATTAACACCAAATTTTATTATAAAATAGTATTACGTTTCCTTTTGGAAGAATAGTTATTATACTGTTAAATTTAATATAATATATCTTGTATAATGTTTATCGTGATGAAAAGTATCGTTGATTACTAGACTCGAAACTTGTATCGCGGGGTCATATATAATTATCAACGCTCAACTTCGCCTCACTTGTAAATGTAATAGTATCACCCCGCAATATGAAATTTTAGAGACTAGCAATAGTTGTAGGCTACTATAACAAATAGTATCTTAAAAACTAATCAATGAAATCCTTCAAAATTTGGGTCTAATGTTTACGATTACAAACCTTACTACAGTAACATAAATTGTGGTATTATATGTTATACTTTCAAAATGGTGGCCACTTTTTTACTTTTACTATCTTAAAATCCAGAAATCTCACTACAGAATTCCAAGAATAACATTTTCTAGATAATTTTATCACAAATATAATGAGGCGATAATTATTTTGCTGGAATAATATATGCCTGAATAACAACAGCAGATTGTTTTGTAGGAAGACACGGCCTTTACTAAGGTTCTAAGCGAATATCCAACATCGATAGTAATTTTTAGGATTTAATTTATTAGTTTTCAAGATATTAATATTTTATAAAGCACATAAAAGCTGACAGATGGAAAACTAAGCTCAGGAGGCGCATGTTCCTATGTTTGAATGTATTTGTCTTGATCTGAAAAATAGTGTTATATATCTTTGTCCTGATAGTTAGAACAGATGTTTAACCTCACGTCGTTGAAGTAGACTGTGCTATCAATAACCGCTTGGTTGATTAATACCGTTATCGATATTAGCTTTAACGACCCAAACAGAACACAATTCACCGTGACGGTATTGTGTGGTTATTATCGGTTAATCGACTTTTACTACTGGAACACGCCGGGGTCGTATACAATGCGCAAACTGAGTCACTGTGTTCTGCTGGTCCGGCCGCGATGGAGAGAACTTTCACTAGTGATTCAGTA
Organism: Homalodisca vitripennis; assembly: GCF_021130785.1. Lineage (NCBI taxonomy): Eukaryota > Metazoa > Arthropoda > Insecta > Hemiptera > Cicadellidae > Homalodisca > Homalodisca vitripennis. The sequence continues at coordinate 124,702,477 of NC_060211.1, read as the reverse complement.
AAAGGTAGGCTATATTTGCTAATATTTATTAACTATGCATTTACAAATAACTAATTACCTGTAATTTTACATAGTCTGTAGTTGTGCAAAAATGAACACTTATTTTGTAAAACTAATTTAGAATATGCAAGGGATCCCAGCAAGAATTTAGCTATGAAACATTTTTGTAAAACGGTACAAATATTTTAAATAAGCAAAGAATCGATATAGATAGCCGATTGATACTGTAGAGCCTAGCAATTAATTTTAAATACTAGATTCATCAAATGGTTTCTAACGCTGATCATCAGGAGTATGCAAAAGCCTGCTCCGGGAAGAACACTGCAGGTGCAACTGAAGACTTCAATTTTGTGAAATAGTGCGCAGAAATTTATATACTATAAAAACTCCATATGGAAGGAAGCTTTTCCGTGAATACGCAGATAAACTATTTACTAGTTTTATCGCGTGGCTATTGACGTGGTACAGTTATTACTTGACGCGCGATGCCTGACTCTACCAACCGAGAAGACCGAGATCTACATTCTCCACCAGACGAAAGATAAATACTGTTACCCATAATCGAGTAAATTTGAAACGATATGTACAAAAAAAGTCATGAAGTTTCTCAAAATGAAGGGAACAGATTTCTAGATCGATAGATACAGCGTTTGGGATACATCATCTAAATTAATATCTAATTAATACCTTTAGTAAGAAAAGGGCATTATTTGGTAACCTGACATCATTCATATTTGTCACTTCGTTATCCTCCTGGAGTGACAAATATGCAAGAAAACACTGCAGAAGTAAACACTTGAGTCACATGTCGGGGGTACAGACGAAATTGGTACATGCGTAGCGAGCGTTTACAGCTAGTTTCCGAAACATCTACCCTCATGGTTGTGGATTACTCCTTCTTCAAGCAGATCCACCACTGAAAATAGTCACACCCGTCTTTATGTACAAGTACGCACTATGGAGGGCTGATAAATACAGTGTCAGGCAGAAACTGTAGCTAGAAACCTCAGGGATTTAACTGAACAGCAAGGAATTAAATTAGTTATGCGTAACGCAGAAGAACGTGAAGATGAATTGATCCTTCTGTGCCCATATTTTTAAAATTCCAAATATACATACATTTGAATGGATAGAAAAAGGTAAGCTCTAGGTAACTATCGGCCAACTCTTGACGGACTGTATTGTCAGGATGGAGGTCTCAGATGAACAGGTTTGAATCAATCCTTGCATGTGCTGGAATATTGGTGAAAACTCAGAAAAAAAGAAGAAAGCGGGTGCAGTATCATTATGATTCATCTGGAGACTACGTATCGACTACGCTCCCTTAACCTGACCTGTGCATGTCCAAAATATTCTTTTTTTAAGATTGCTAAAAGTTTTTATTCAGTGTGTTGTTATAACTATCCGATATTGCTGTAAAGTCAGTAATTTCATAGTACAAATTTAGAACAATAGTAACATTGAATGTGTACTTTGCAGCGATGAAGGCGGCCATTCTGATACAGCAGTGGTACCGGAGATACTTGGCTAGGATGGAGGTACGGCGGCGGTATACCTGGACCATATTCCAGAGTATAGAATACCAGGGCGAACAAGACCAGGTCAAGGTCAGTAATGTGCAGTCAGGGCTTGATCCGTTGCATGTGCAGTGTGTAGAGTAAATATCCGTTACTTAACCTAGGTATAGTGGGAAGTGTTGATTCAATACTAATGTAGAGTTCAGCTCATTTTTACCTTCCGCTTAGTGGTGTATCTAAAATTTAACACTGTCACTCTTGTGTGAAGAGGTCCGTTTGAAGAAATAAAAAACGAGTCGGCTTCGAAGAAGCACAAAATAAACCTTTTGCGTCGTTTAAACTTCATAGGCACCTAGACTACAAGTTTTAAGTGTAATTTAGTTAAATAGTTAGTAGGAAGCCCTCTTTTTGTAGTTAGAATGGTCTCTGATGTCGAAATGATGCAAGGAGTTAGTTTTAATTCGTGTTGCCAATGTTTTATAAATCTCTTAAAAGGACTCAAAATTCTAGGATTTAAGTCTGTTACAGCGTCAGACTTTAGATACAACACTAAGCGGAAGGTGAAAAGGAGCTGAACTCCTTTCACCTCCTCTGTTACTAAGTAGCAAAGTTCTGTACTATATTTTCTCATTGCTCTATGCGTATATTAAGGTATAGAAAATTTTTAATCTTTAGAAAACTCCAGTTTATTATGTGTTATAGTCATTCAATATTGAGTAAATATTCCTTTCTTAGAAATAGAGATGCTGAATTAAATGAAGAAAATGCAAGACTAAATTAAAAGTGACCCAACAGACTTATGAAACTATAAAGTTGTGTAATGAACTTAAAATTAAAACTACCCCTCCCCGCTTATCAAGTTGTCAAACTTAGTTAGCTAAGACGTTATTTTGTCATTAATATTAATGTGAATATTACATTTTTAAACTTTCAGTTGCTATCTTTCTCAGAAGAAGTTACTTATTTGTATAATGGTGATGGTAACGTGATATTCTCACTCTATACTTTTTGTCCATAATATCGTAAAAAACAATCAAGTCCTCTTGTGAGTTTATAGTTAAAAGAGTTAATATAGAGTTCACAATCAACAGAGAAGAAATGTCCAGACTAAATAATATAACTCCGATATAATATTTTCAAACAATTTAAACTTATTATATTATGCCTTTCTCGTATTATTCCTTAAATACTAATCAATAACATAAATTGTTGAAATACATAGACTCATAAATGGTTTGATTCAATATTATATTTCACAAGTAATCCATTGCGGGTACGGAAAGTCTAAAAATCCAGTTCTTATATCATAATAATAATTAACTATAATAAAACTTATGAAGAATTTGTCAATATGAGAATTGCACATTTACATACATATATAAAAGTCATAAATTATGTTCCGCGAATATCGTTGTTTGTGTGTTGTAACATAACTGCCTTACAGTCAGTTGGTATCTAGTGTAATATTTTAAATGGCATGTCATTTTTACCCTTGTACAGCTTTAAGGAACTAACATCACAATACACTTCGTATTGGAGTCACGTATTTCCAAGCCAATAAGCTCCAGTCGCCTGTCTGACCTTTTATAATATGCAATACGAGGCGTCTACACTGTCTTTTCTACACCTTACAATTACTGTAGGCGTAGACAAAGAAATAAATTGTATTTTATTATACCGGTCCAAAAATATTAAAGTAAGGAGTTGGTTAATAATTAAGTATTATACGTCTTACTACAAACCGAGCACTCTTATAATCTTGAATGCCATTAAAAAAAGCAACCGTTACTTTGAAATGTTATCAAATATACAAATAAACATATCTAGTTATAATAAAACAGTTTTAATCAACAATGGGCGGGATTTGATAAAAATGTGAGTATTTCATCCAGCTCATGCCATGTTGTCATTATAACATTAGTAAGATATGTTACGTCCCAAGATTTCTGTTTCGATTCGGTGCTTTTACCAAACTTTTACCAAAACTTTTCCTGTCCTTCAGGAGCGAAGATTTTTGACATTTAACCTGAAATTATGTTAGCCACAATCATATAAAATGCAAAAAACCAATTTATATAATTAAATTATCAATATGGAATGTGGAGGTACGAGTTAAGGTTGAGATTTTAAGTTTTTGGAATAATTATTCTTGTTTTATTTTGTCTTCTAATTTGGCTTTACACGAACAGAAGGGGCCAGGTAGCTATTTTCTGTTAATTTCCCCTCTAGAATTTATCACATATTTGAACAGATTTGTTGAACTAGGTTTAGCTGTGATCTTCAAATTCTCCATTCAATCACTTAAACATGTAAGATAACTTTTGTGTAACAAGTTCTTGAATCAAGTCAGGTATGCAAGGCATCCCGTAGGCAATTCGGATGGTGGACTGAGCGGCGAGTATTGCATATTGAATATGGCACTTATTCACTCGGAGCACTTCTGCAGGAACATATGCTTTTCAGAGTAAAGAAAATGTACAATTAGAACGAGACATTGTGGAGTAGCTGATTATATCATCACTCGGTTTAAACTATATCAAACTAAGCTACAATTTGTGATCTGGTGTGAACAAAACACCTCGATACAAGTTACTATTACTTTTTGTTTTAGCATTTATAATATTGTATATACCATAAATACTGTTCATTATACAGAAACCTTATGTGCATTAAATTAAACTAATGTATCTCTCTTAACAGACTACCTATAGGACCGAAGCGTAGTCGGATAAGGAAATAGTCGCCCAAAACGAAAATCATTATGCAGTCAATGGGCTTTTCTATGTCTTAATAAACCTAAAGTAATTTCTAGCAATTAATCTTTGTTTTATGGTCAATTGTAAAAAGTATAATACTATTTACTAAGAAACATTTTCACATCAAACTATAAGTAATACTACATGCAATTATTGTACAGGAGAAACTTGCATGTCAGAACAGAAAAAAAACAGTTAGGTATAACTTGGTGGTTGTTATTTCATTTTATATATGTTAGTGAGGCAAAAACAGATCTAACCGTTAACTAATTCAAGAACTACTTTTACGATTTGAGTATAATGATTTATTAAACTAAGATAATTTTAGAGCATAAAAGATTATGAAATAATCTAATTAAATTTCATCTAAGATATGAAACAAATTTTATCAGCAAATAGACCATCCTTTGATTCGAGGAGATGCATATTGATTTACACAGTTTAATTATTGAATTAAGTTATTTATACTGTTTATTTTATGGTTTTATTATAAAATGTCTATGGCAATTTGCATTAAATACTCGTAGGTTTTAGCCGACAAGCGGGTGGCCAATTGTTTTCCACAAAGTTAATATTAGTTTAAAAAGGTGATAGCAATGTCTAATTTCATTTCATTTCGTTCATTTACAGTTTCATAAATGAATTATCTACATATGTTTGTATAGTATTACGTTACAAATTGACTTGCTTATTGCAATAAGAAATTTTACTAACACACGGCAGGTAAAATTTGTAATCAGGATATACAAGAATTAGTAGAAGTTCATATTGATTAATCTAAGATTCATATCAATTCCTCTAACATCGATACCGATCTACAAAATTCAAAAATTTAGATAAATTAGCTAACCTTTATGTGTATAATAGTCTACTGTTTTAGATACATTAGAAAACTGAGGTTTAAAAATGCATCTGAAAAATTTATTTTTTGTTCCAGTTGTATAATTTCTTCAACGCACTTCTAACTCACATTCCCACCAACTCAGCATATCTCCAGAAACCAACCAGCAGCGACGCTACCTCCAAGTCCTCATCCACAGGTAACAGTTACCCACTCTCGCGAGACAAATTATAATACGAGTTATTTACACAGAATTTAAACAAAGTAAATCGAATATCAATTCATGAGCAGACAGGTTATTTTTTAAGTTTAGATGATTTTTAAATGTACTATAAATAAAAATTCGTTTTGATTGTGTGATTAGAAAAAAATGTTATTTTTCGAACACTTAAAGAAAATTGACTGAGAAGAGAAACTACAGTGTACAGTCTAAACAAAATATTTCTTAACTCGTTTGCCTTAAATCTGACATGGAATCTGAATAAAAGAATAGACAGTTGTCAATTACATTCAAGCTCGTTTACAGAAAACTAACCTGTAGTGAATTTCATATTATGATGGTACAAACATTTGTTTCCAGAGAAGAACTAATAAAGCATGAGCTAGCACCACTTTTCAAGTGGTGAGCTAGGAGTGCTTTATTTTGATTTTTCCTGTTAGTCGACTATTTTAAGTAAACGAATTAAGCACGTCGTTCTAACTTAGAAATGAAGTTGAAGAGATCTAGTATTTCACATAGTCCTAAGAGCATTTTAGAGCCACTTGGGTTGAAAAGATCATTTATGTACAGAATGCGTAAGTATGGTTGGGATCCATGTTACGTCACAATAAAAACAGATAGTGAACTGAATCTGAGTAATGTTACTTAGAAAGAGGAGGAGGTCAGCCTTTTCAAATCAAACCATGCAAAGAGCGGTACAAAATGCTTAGTCATTTTTAGGCTTGCATAAATCTAGGGAAGCCTTATTCGTTCAAAGAATCATCCTCCACAGTTATTTTTATTGGTAAACACTTGTACGCCAACATATCGACACTTTCGCTACGTGATGTACCGCTCCTGGAAGTTTATTGAGTTGCCCAGGTGGTTCTTCAGTACCCAATTAAGTTTTCTATTAGTAGGTATATATTTTTAAAATGTGATCAAATTTTTGGTTAGATTTATTTATTTCTGCATTAAATTGGTTTTACTTTGTAGCTTATGAAAGATGTTAATGTACTTGAGTCTTATGATTAAGAGTGAGTTAATCGATTTGGAAAGTTAACAATAAATTATTCCAACCACATAAAAGAAAGTTAGAATATTTTGAGAACAAATGTGGATAGGAAGGGGGAAGTGCAAATAGAGAGAAAAAGGTTAAATAAGGATGATACCACTCTCTGGAGTCGTTTTCACTTTCCACCCACAACACGGTAACGCGGTACGGCTCAGAGATGTTCCATCCTCCCAAGAGACCTTAATGGGGTCGAAACATTCTACATAGAAAAATGTACAAGTGAAAGCAGAGATGGAGTACAAATATAGTTCACAAGAAGAGTTACTGTGATCGGGTGTGATGGTGAAGGGGGGAGGGTTGACAAGTAATCACGGGAAACCACATTTGACCAAGTCGTGTAAAAAAAACTCCACAAAGTAAATTTAAAGCACATCAAAAGGAACTAGTCCTGGCCTTGCGTGAATTAAAATCATGTAATCTTAAGTGAAGAAAGGGCCCTTTATCCTGGTTTATACCATACCTTAAAAATATGCGCTTTTGAATAGTTACACATTAAAAATGTAACTACTCCTCTATTATATATTTGAAATTTATTATATTACTTATAGGAACTGAGTAGGCCTATTACTTATTTTTATCAATAATAAAAGCAGCTTTTAATAAACAAAGACAATATTCATCTACTCTGTTATTTATGGAGACTGATATTTTTACAATAAGGCAGTTATTTATTAGGACTGTACTGGTCTACACCTACTCTCATAAAGATGCCGTCCTCACCCCTATTGTTCAGAGTTACCCTACAAGAAACGCTGTGAGTGTGGGCTTGCAGGTCCCTTTAATTAAACTGTCTATTAACCTCACTAACGCATACTATGTCCCCAACACACTGTACAGACACTTGCCCTCTGTGATAAGGGACCTGCAGGACGAGCCTGTTAGTGGCTTCAAGCGGCTGGTCACTGCCTGGCTTCGTATGATCGGTCCGGACGGTGCTGAGGCCCTCCTCTCCCACACTTACCGGTACCGTTACCAATTAAAACAACGAAAACATTGCTATTACTAACTTTACCGATACAGTCATTAACTTCCACTCTTTACTGTCATCCGTGCGTCATCGTCTCTGAGATAATGTATTTTTTGTTTGTCCATCTTCATTTGTTTTTACGTGTTTTATTTAGATGCGTGCTAAGACAGCATATGCTAGAATTTTTTGTGTGATTTTGATTAAATGTTATACTTTAAATTATGTATAGTCTGTCAAGTTTTTATTTTTTATTTAAAGTTTCCTTTAGTTCATTTCTGTTTTTATTTATTTATTTTTCATTAACATATAGCATTTCTTATTTTATTATTAATACTTTGTACATTCTAGATTTGAACTGGACAGCACGCACAGACTTTGTTCTATGTGCTGTCAATTTTCATGCATTAACATGTACAAGTGTTGGTAATTTGTTTTTGAAAATAAATTTATTTGAGTTTATTTGAGTTTGAGTGTTACTCTCCAATTATTAATTAATTGGAATCTTAACATCAATAAACATTAAACTGAAAGAAAAATAGCGGAAGTTCTTTTATTTTTTATCTTTCTTTTGTAAATTTACACTTGTTCCATGATTATGAATAATTTGAAAGTATAAAAGTGATACATATTTTGAGATAATTTCAATAAGTAAAGAATACACTACAAATTAAATAATTAATTTTTAATATATTCAGTAAGCTCAACTCAGTACATCCGCATGACCAATTAATGCATTTATTCAATCAACGTAATTCACTTGGCTTATAAAATATTTTAAACAAGTATATATGAAATCTTTAAAAACAAAAAACCTCTTATGCGTTATCATGTTCTAATATTTTTAAAATACAGTGGCGTTAAATTACAGTGGCATTGTTTTATGAGTTATTTGTCATCACACAATATATTTCAAGATATTTTATACGCTGTAGAAAGAGGAACGAATAGTGTTAATAAAATAAGTTAAAATCAACAACACAAATCGATGTAACAGTAAAAAATGTAATTTTTGCAGTATTTGTAGGCAGAATAAAGCTAGTAGAACTGATAACGAAAGGCGCGAGGTCAATATCTATCAGGGCTGTGAACAATGAGAGACGATGTAATTAAGTCAGAGGCCGAGTGAAGACTACAGAGAAGGAGGGTTGAGTGGCAGATTCCATCAGTTATTTCTCAAGGCATGACTTTGCAAGGAAAATGCATCTTGGTTGTGTTGGCAAACCTTTTAAAGTGATATTCTGTGGAAGCTAAGTGCACGTCGTATTTTTTACTTCCAGTGTTCAATTCAAAATTTTTAAATGGTTCAAAATAATTCAAGGATATGCTAATTATGTCAGAAATCGGACGTAATAAACATATCCAGTTTATAAGTTTATCGAGCTATTATAAAAAATGAAAAATAAATTAAAATGCATGTTCAAGTATTATGAGCTCTCCATATTTAAATTTTTCTCTTAACATGCATAGAAGAACCAATAATATATATGTAACGTGACCGATTTGGGGATCTTATTGGTATCCGCTGCCACCATTGGATGATTCCGGAAAAAGAAATAAATTTTGTACAACAACGTTTGAATTTTAAAACACTGTTTATTATTGATTAATTTATATAAATTACACAATTTCGATTGGTTTAAAAGGGGAGAGCACTTCTGAATGAAATAAGATATTGAATTACATTATTGAAAGAATTTAGAAAATTTTATACTAGAGCTACAGAGAATTACATGTTAACGAGTCTGAGGCCTGATCTTGACTGCCTTCCAGCACACGCAGGTGCCGAGTCTGCGTTGTCAGCAGTCTTATTGCTGTCCTACTCACTTCACTTACTTTCAACACTGCTTTACACTTTATAATTATTATGTCTTCAGTTAAATATTAAGACATTTTACCAATAGGATGAAATTGTTATATAAACAAATAAAGCATAATTTCTTGAATATGCTTTCATATTCATGTCGTTTCATTATTCATTCATTTCATTATTCATGCGTTCATGTTAGGTTCGGGTCGTTACATATATAAGGAATACCGTTCTTGTAATAGACTGTGAACATTAGATCCTCTACACTGCAGTACTGCAGAATAGAAATTGAATTGCAGTATAAGTTCTCAATTTCCTGCCCGTTTGCTATTTAAAATTATTGGTATTAAAATTTGGTATTTCTACTCTCAGTGTTAGTTCTTCTAGTGTTGTATCTCTGAATGCTATTTTCAGTTATTATATCTTTTTACTTAAATACGCTGATTTACCCTCAACATAACACCTTTTTTACCAAAACGCACGTGATGACCGGAATTAAAACCATTATACCTTTGGTTTTATAGATGAAAAACACTATTTTCCCACTGATTGCATAAATGATGCCTGTAGCTTCAAAATCCATTCAAAATATACAAATTTAAATAAGAAACTACTATATTGTCTCCTATTAATATTTTTTAAATTTAATAACTACGCCAAATTTAGTGATTTAGGGACGCCATATATGAAATTTGTAGCAATTTTAAATGCCACGCAATTAATCGCCAAACTTCCTGTCGCCATTATAAGAATAAACACAGATTCTCTTATTGCTTAGGTTCTTTAGGAAACTGTATGTAGACTGCATTTTTCTTGAGGATGTTAAATAGGAAGTTATTGCAACACGAAACTGATATAATAATAAAAGATGACTCAGAATGTGTTTGAGTGCGTTTAATATTCTTTTAGGTGTAGATTGAAATTTCCAATGGGTAAAAAGCCTGTGTTAGTTCAAAAATAGAAGATTATATAAAACAGTGCTAGCCTATAAATTTATTTCATAATATTCTAACTATATTTATGGCAGAATTACAGCACAATGGAACATTTAAATGGTAATCAACAACCCACATAACCTGTTTATAATTCATTCAAATGAGTATAACATTACACACCCATTCACATAATTTATTGTCCAACGGTTTATAATTGTGGGACAGGATTTAGCTCCGTGCGTTAACTAGTCATTGTATCAACAATGTGTATGATAAACAGAAAGTGGTCGGGGAGAATTTATAGCCTTCCATCATTGAAATGCAAAAACTTCATTCGTAAAACAGTTTACATCACATTTTGTTATGGCTCAATAGTTATACTACGTTCTTTATGATCTTTTTCGTAATTTCTTTAAGGGACACTATTGTTAAAATATACCACACAATGTCTATAAACACATTATTATAAAACGTAACAATATTTAAAAATTCTATATGGAATTATTTATAATATACTCAGTTTATGTTGAGATAAAAAAAATCAAATGACGAGTTCGAGCTTATTTCTTACGAATTGTATTTTTCAGAATTTATATTAAATAATATATAATCATGACTTACAGTTTACATACTGACAATACGTATCTACTGTATGTATAAGGCACAAAATATTTCTTTATAATTCTCATTAAATAAAATTTCATCTCAGTTAGAGTATCATTATGATACCTCAGAGATACATTACCACAAGCAACATGGACATATGATTACTATGTCAAATATTTTACTCATAAAACTGAGATATTGAATATTTAAAATATATTACATATGTTTGATAACCAGCTGAGATAAACTGTAACGATGTCATAATTGTTTCCAACGCTTTATAATTGGAACAGTGGTTTTCTGATACTGATCAATTATAAAATTGTATCTCAGTAAGTACTTGGGATATAATTAATTGATAAGACAAAAGCGCATAAACGTGATGTAATACCATAAGACATATACATGCAGGCCTGCATAAAGGTTATTTCATCTCTGGCCGTGACATAATGTAGTAACACTTTTGAACAGATACGACTGTTGAGACCAAGTTTGAGGACGAGTCGCCTAGTGATTGCAACAGCTCGCCCAACCACCCTGTAGAGAGCAACTACAAGGGCATCCACCTCGGCAACCCCCTCACTCGCCGCGACCTCGACAATCTTATCGAGTCCTTCCGCAAGAAAAAGGTTCGCTAGACTTACCAGTTATTGATTTACTTATCGTTATGCAGATATAGTACAAAATATGAGGTTACCTATTTTAATTGTTCATAATAATTTCATACAATTTTAAAAGTATTTTGTAATTAATACCAATAATTGGTGAATATTATAACCAATCAGCTGAAATTAAGTTAGTTAGTGATTGTGAAGTAACTACCTGACTCGTGATCAGCTGTTTGAAACAAAACAAAAATACTCTCATAAGATTAACATGTATTATAGTTAGACAGTTATTAACAATGAGAGTTTGAAACCCCGTGAGGCAGACCCCTATTTCTTGTTTCCGGAACTACCAGAACTTCTTGTTTCAGCCTTTTCTGCAACGGGTGTTAAGCACAGAGTAAAGAATATATCGAGATAAAAGTTTGAGTAAACATAAACTTTTAACAGTACATTTGAGCAAATATTAAGTATACCGTGCTTGGTAAGTACTGAAATGCAGTTATCAAAGACACAATTACTATCTAACTTTTACCATAAATTTAAAAACAGTTAACTTAAACCCATCTTAGTCGTCTCGAGACAGAAAGGCTTCTCAGAACTGTATATGCCTATACGTTTTGTTAATCGAGGAAAAAATCAAAATAAACTATGACACTAAAAATATACAGACTAGAAAAATTACAACGGCCATAAATGTACACTTTAGGACATACAGTATTTTATTTATCGTGGCAACAAGGGAAGTTCAAAATTGGCGTCGGAAATATAATTAACTCGAACTAGAAATATTCATACTAATGCCAAGCTACGAAATTGCCACGAGAAGCCATATATAAAACTCTATAAATATCATAATATTTAATTATTAATATAATGAAAATTCATTTATATTATTTAATATGAGAGTTTTATAAAATAACATAACTATTTAAATATTATTTACATTATTATTTTAAATATTAATCTAAGCAACATTTATAAATAAAATTTCTAATTTTTTGTAAAATTCCCCTTACATAATAGGATATGATAACAATAAATAATTTCCTAGTTTAATTTGTTTACCACATTATAAATGCTATAATTATTCACAGGTTCTTAGAGTTAGTAGTTGATTTTACGCTCAGTTTTCGGCAATAAGGGGTGGACTATATGATATTTATTTCCATGTTTTTACTAGGAACCTTTTTGGAAAAGATGCTGCAATGTTTGCTCATCACAAATCCATCCCGAGTTTGTAAGTCGATGTTCTGCAACGATGTTTCCACTCCTCTAATTTATTTATTGAAGTCTAGTTAATTTCTTGTCTTTCATCATTTAATTGTCACTGATGTTTTCACATTGCAAATGTTTGTATAACTTGGTTGTCTTTTTCTCATTTTAGGCTTAAAATGTATCTTGTCAATTTTCATTACCTACATATCTTAATCTTTGTACACTTTGTTTGTTCACGTCACATTTGGTAATGATAATCAGTGTAATATTATAATAATTTTATGCAAAGAATAATATTCAAATCCATGAAGAAATATATTATATATTTCCGATTACTGTTTTTCTTTTAATACTACTGTGAAACATTTATTCTTTAAAAGTTAACAGTTTTGGAATGTTTATATGCACTTTTCTCATACACGGACTAAGTATGCTTTTCATAGCAGTACATGGGAGTGTAAACAACGCAATTACAATACTGTGTACCATGGTACTAACTTTATGTAAGTCTTAATCAACTGAAAGCTGTTATTCATTGTAAATCCACTTTTCGCTGATAATTGGTCTTACTATCGTGCACTCCAGTATTGCTGTAAGTAATATTCCATTTTTGGTATGTGTATTTTACTATCTCATTAGTCCGTTTAGGAATTTTTTAAGCATATAAGCTATGTGCATTGTTATCACCTATCTTTGAATTTTTCCACAAGACTTACGTGTCTTTTATATCACATTTTTCAACCACTCACAATTTAAACACAGAATGTCTTGTTTTGATATTTTTTTTCTACAACTTTTTATCATCTTTACTATTTTTTTAACAATTTTCCATTTATATTAGTATTGCCGATTCTCTGGTTTATTATGCAGTTGTGTTCCAACTTCAGCCCTTAGTAGCAGAGCAAAAATCTTCAAATAGATTGGCAAACTTATTGTTTGTTATGTGTTATTTTGTGCAAATGAGAGAGCGGGAGAGAGAGAGAGAGAGAGAGAGAGAGAGAGAGAGAGAGAGAGAGAGAGAGAGAGAGAGAGAGAGAGAGAGAGAGAGAGAGAGAGAGAGAGAGAGAGAGAGAGAGCTTTTATTGCTGGAATATAATCTTAGAATTTTACAGAGGGGATAGTGTTTCTCTAAACTTTTATTTATGCAGTCGTATACGATTTTGTTCTACTAAACCAGGGTCCGGCAAAAAAACCTCCTTGATTTGCATTTGCAAAAAGAATAAGAAACATACAGAACAATTACTTATATTTGTAAATAGCCTATATGATGCCATTTTACATCACTTAGTACACTTTACTTGGTTTTGAAAATTATGTCCAATAAATGATGTCCCCCATTGTTAAGACATTCACGAAGTCTTTCTTTGAAGGTGTCCATAGTTCTTCGTGTAACTTCCCTTGGAATGGCTGCCACTTCCTGCCTAATGGCATCTTTTATTTCTTGCAGAGCTCTGGGACGATGTTTGTACACTTCAGCCTTTAGGTAGCCCCACAGAAAGAAATCACAAGGTGATAAGTCGGATGACCTTGGGGGTCAGGAAATGTCTCCTCTTAAAGAAACAAGACGTCTAGGGAACAACTCTCTTAACATTTCCATGGACCGCCGAGCAGTGTGAGCTGTGGCTCCGTCCTGTTGGAACCAAACTTCTTCTTCCTCATGGTTTAAAACAAACTGGTTGATCTTGGGTCGGAGAAATGTCTCTATCATGTGACAATAGCGATCGGCATTGACCGTTACTGTTTGTCCATCTTCTTCAAAAAAGTACTGTCCCCACACACCAAATTCCGCAACGGCGCACCAAACTGTGACTGGGCGGTGTAGTGGATGTTGGTGGAGTTCCCTAGGATTTTCTGCAGCCCAGTAGCGGAAATTCTGTTTGTTAACAGTTCCACGCAAGTGGAAGTGGGCTTCATCAGAAGAAATGAAGACAGCATCTGGGGGAATGTTTTGAAAAATGTTGTCACATGCAGCCCTGCAAATTTCATAATCTTCTTCAGACAACTTTTGGGCAACCATTATTTTGTATGGATGCAGATGAAATTCCTTATGCAGAATTCTCCTTACACTTCTTTCTGACAATCCCAGGGCAGCTGCATGTTTAACCGCTGAACGCTTTGGAGACTGTTGGATGGATGTTCTCACTCGCGCCACATTCTAAGGTGTTATTGCAGTACGAGGTCGGCCAGTTGGTTTTCTTTTTAGTGCTGACCCTGTTTGTCTAAAGTTTGACACCCACAGTCTAATCGTTTTCGCATCAGGAACACTATTACGTCAGCCAAGTTTGAATCGAATCTGAAACGCTCGTTGAGTAGAAATCACAGAACCGTCATTTTTAATAAACTCCTCCACAGCAAACGCTCGATGCTCACAGAGCCAAGCCATGGCAAACACTGAAAATGGCACGTACGCCGCTAAGGAACAATACCCCCTCCACATCTCTACCCTCACTTCAACTCACGTGGTGGCTTGCTCAAACCAGGGAGGTTTTTTTTGCCGAACCCTGTATTTTCAACCTATCAGAATGTAAATCAATAAATAATTATGGTTATCGAATGCATTTTTATAGCAACATTGCTGCAGTTTGCTATAAAATACACCAAAAATACGTTACATTTTAAAACTCCCGTGTTGTAGACACACCGGCTGCATGCAAAATACGTGGCGACGATACTCAAGCAGGCGACGACGCAACTCAAGAAACTTCCCAACCTGAATGTGGCGTCCACGGCAATATCGAAGCAGATCACAGTCTGTGGAGACCTCCACGGCAAGCTGGACGACCTACTCATTATATTTCACAAGGTAAGTTAACCAAACTTGGAATATTGGAGCAGCAGGGGCCTCTAGGACTTTGGGTTATATAAGTTTATAGCATTAGAAGTAGTTTGAAAACTTATTGATCATTCTCTCAAAGTGGAGGGGAGTGGATCTGGGACGATGAGTCTATTAGTGGATACTTACTTAGTGTACGTGCCAGATCTAAGTTTATGTCTTACGAATATTGACCACTAAGACAACTTTGTCATTTGCTTATTAAAGGTGCCTAAAACCACGATAATACAATTAGGAATGCAACAATAAATAATTGTTTTCTCTTGAACGAAGAAGAATCGTTAATGTAACCCTTAGAAATT
The DNA here is from genome assembly GCF_021130785.1 of Homalodisca vitripennis. Lineage (NCBI taxonomy): Eukaryota > Metazoa > Arthropoda > Insecta > Hemiptera > Cicadellidae > Homalodisca > Homalodisca vitripennis. Next base: position 124,686,816 of record NC_060211.1, on the reverse strand, counting down.
CATATTTTCTGTCCTAAATTATTATAAAATATAAGGAGTTTAATCAGAAATATTAAGTTGACCTCCATATTATAAATTTGTGGCTATTATAAAATTGTGCTTCTAGGCATTTTTGCTATTTAGAAAATAGCAAATAAAGTCAATGCAAAGAAATTTACTGCATTTCTGCAGTTTGCTAATATTCCAATGGTGGTACACTTATACATATCACCCAAAATACTAACCATAAACATTTTTAAAAGTAATAGACTTAAAATTCAAGAAAAATGAACATTTTCATAAACTCATCAAAGTGAGCAGTTGTTCCGTATTGTCATTCCGTTCAAGCTCATATTGTTTATAGTTCATCATAACCTCAAAACTGGGTTTAGTATACTCAAATGGTTTAGTATGTGAGTATACTCATTTACCTCTCAAATATCACACTATTTATAGTAACAACATAAATGGGAAATATCAGCATTTTTTTAACAGTGGAATATACGTCCGTTTTGAGGCACGTCTACAGGTTGACATTTGTAATATGATGTCACATTTAATGAACAGCCTTTTGAAAGATAATTTTCTTTCATTTCCATGAATATTTATTACAACAACATTACTGACAGCAACTGTTCAGTCTAAATTTAAATATACTCTTGTGCAGAGGTTAATATTACATAAGTAGAGCTGCGGGTAGGACGGTATAGATGATTCCTTGAGCGTTCTATGTAGTATAATAATCACACTGGGACCTTTCATATCTGGAGGAGTGTAGGCATTATGTGAAGATTATATATCCCTGTGTATTCAATAACAGGCTTTGAAGTACAAAGTTTTAATGCTCATGATTTCCCTTTTCTTCAAAATAAAATTGGGTGCGAAGCGGGTAACTGCTAGTATAAGATATAAGTGTAATTTAAAGTTACATCTTTTATCCCCTGGGTAACTACAATAGCAAATATTCCTTAAAATTGAGAACAGTGATAATCCTTAAAAATAAATTCCATAATAGCGGATTCAGAGCCATATATCCTGTTAAGATTTATATTATAACATGCATGCGCACTCAATTCTTGAAACAGACAACGGGGCTGTAAGTAACCCATGGGAAATCAGTATCACGGACTGTAATTTTAAACTGATTCAACAACTGTATCGCTCTACAGAAAAATATTTAATTTGATCGAATACTACTGTTGTTGAAATACTAATTAATAATTCTTGTAGACTATTTTTGTTTGAATTGTTACTTTATTGGACGTAATAAGTTTGTGTGTTTGGGTCAAACTGTTCACTCAGTTGTTAATACAAGTTAGGTAGTGTAGTTAGGTCCATTAAGGGTCAAAGCTTGTATAAGATAAAAATCACTTATTTTAAAATAAAAACGCACGCTGTCATGAACCAGGACAAATATTACACTCTGATTCATTTCAGTTGATGGCAATCAAAACAGCGAACTAATGGTGGGAACTTGACAGCTTGAGACAGCTGCGTAATGGAAGCTCCATCACACGTCTGATGGACTAATGGAGTTGTGCCATTAAACCCCATATAGAAATATATATTTGTGTGCATGAATTAACACTATATTTGATGTAACTCCAAAAATCTACGATACCCTACTACCCCTTTGTACGTTTTGTAAAGAAACAAAAGGATACTTTACTTCTTTTTTAGACCTTTAATGTAGACAATGCAAAAAAACTACGTATATAATCATAGTTTTAGTAGTCTTTTACTGTGCATACTTTAAAATCAGAAGACAAAATAATTCTAAATCATAGTAATAATTCATTTAATTAACGAAATCTTGGGATGAGAATACAGTAATATAACTTACATGGGTTTAGTTGTCTCGTTCGATACCTAGAGGCATCGATGTAACCAAAAATAACCAATAATAAGTATCATGTGGGTTTAAAATAAACCTAAGTTTTTTTTAATACGATTAAATTATAAAATTGTGAAGAAAGAAAATTTTACTAAATTAAGAATAGGCTAAATTATTGTAGTAAATAAACGAAAACTTGCGAAGTAAAAGATCCGTTAATGTCTTTTAGTAAGTAAATTCAGTCAAGTCAGTGAACACTCGCCTCCCAATACCCCAGGGCTTTTCCACAACGACGGTTGGTAAATTGTATTTTCTCCCTTTTCATTCTTTGACTACTCGATGTTCACAAAAATCTCTTCTTGTTGAAACGCAAGTAATCTATTGAGACTTCCTTTTACACAGTAAAGTGTACAGTTACCCTAGATTTTAACACATTAGATTCCACTACACTTTACTTGAGAATACCATTTTGTCAACATTTCCTATTATTTTGATTAATAGTTTTATTTTGATGTTTTAATTAAGTTTTATTGAATTTGATACACTAAAACTGATTTAAAATACTTATTAATTTCATTCCAGAAATTGGTTAGCAGTATTAGTTGACAGTAAATATCTAGTAAAAATACTACTTTATCGGTACGGTACTAAGCGATTTATTGAATTTTGAATATTTTAAATTAAGAGTGATAGTCCTTTTAGCGTTTGTTACAGTTCAGCTCATTTTATGTGTGTTAAAATAGTGTGTGTGTGTGTGTTTGTTTATATATATATAATATATACATATATATATATATATATGTATATTTATATATATATATATATATATATATATATATATGATGAAGTTTCATTCTCTACCACGTAGTAACCGGTTCATCAGCCTCCTCTATTCATACTCACTTTGTTCCTATTCAGTTCAGATCATATCTACTCGTACGTGATCAACCTGAACAGAATTATAACTCAGAATTTCGGGGATTAAATCTCTCTGTACTATTTACCCACTGTAGCTCGTCGTCTGAATAGACATTTATCTTCATCTATATCACGATTAAACTTTATTATTGTCAATCCAGATTCATTCATAAATGAAATTGTGGAAATTATATTTTTGCTTTCAGGTTTTAACTTTTCCTCGTCGATCAGTTGTAATTTAGAATAGGAAACACGAAATGAGTGAATACCACACAGATGCACCCGGACAGATGCACCCCAAAATTTGTGTATCTGAACCCATTCCTTTATAACTGTTGAAGCTTATTTAAAAACAAAAAAACCCTGATTCTTCATTTATCAGTTCTTCTGGCACGGATATCGTTAGGCATTAGTTACACGGTTTTCATTGAAAACCGTCATTCTCATCCTTGATGGTTCTCCTTGATGCTTCATTATATGGTATAGGAACTTAGCTTCTAATTTAATGGTATACTCGTATGATTTAGGTCCAACACCTTTGACGAGTTATCATTCAATCTGTTGGTTCCGAGAAGTGAGTCCTCTTCTAAAAAAGGACTATTTCATGAGTTTCTAGCACTAGTAAGGACATGAAGTGGAAACGGCCAGTGTTATAACCCAGTGCATACAAATTGTCCACGCAGGGCGTCTTTCTCATTTTTAAGGAGGCTGTTTGCAAACAAAAGCAACTAAAAATATCCTTATGCTTTTTAATCAGTAGGCTAATATCTACTACTATCAACTTAATAAGATATGTATTTTCTCAATAATCTATTGGTGCCACGTTATGAGAACGCTATTATAATAAATAAACTGCACAATGCATAAGTATATTATCTACGTTAGTATCTATGTTATGATGTATTTGACAGAACGGCCTGCCATCTGCAGAGAACCCATACGTGTTCAATGGTGACTTCGTAGATCGAGGCAAGAAAGGGCTGGAAGTGTTCCTGCTGCTGCTGTCTGTGCTGCTGGTGTTCCCTGATGGTGTGTTTCTGAACCGCGGGAACCACGAGGATCACGTCATGAACACAAGGTGCAATAAAATTTCGTACCATTTATAGTACAGTAATTACATAGGTACCGTTTTGTATTAAAAGAAGAAAATTTGTAGCCTAAAAAATGTATAAAAATTCACATAATGAGCAATATATAAGCGATTATACTTATATAAATAATAGGCACAGCAATAATTACTGTAATAAATATGAAAGCTGAGTTAAAAGAAAATCTAAGTCTCAGGGTTTAACCACGAATAATAATGTTATGGCTTCATTTTAAGAGTTATAAACATTTGTAGCTAAGCAAAATATCATTTGTTTGATATTTGATTACAGATACGGCTTTATAAGAGAAGTTCGACTCAAATATAAGGTAAGCAAGAATGCATATAATATAATATTGCATTGAGCAGATACCGATTTAAAATCAAACATAAAAGTACAAACATGACCAGAATGCGGTATAATTCTAATGAAAAGCAACTAAAAAAAACTGCATCGAGTATTATTTATATTTTTATTATTTTGGGTCAGATTAAGGGATAAATTTGTATTATTTTTTTGTTGGTTTACAACAGTTCCGAGTAGCTCGGTACTATAAATATAATTTATTTACACTATAAGTGCTTCTCTATACGTCTAAAATCAGAAAAAAATGGCTACATGTAGAATTTTATTAGATCTTTAATATTATTTACGTTATAACAATAATAAAATCCTATATCCTAAAAATACTACTAAAATATAGCTGGTCATAAGAATGATAACAAAATAGTATCTCAATCCTAATTATTCGCAAAAAATAATAACTTATAGATTAAAATTCCGTTTCCCATATGTTGAACGGTCATATGCCAAGTATGAAACTTGAACCATTCATATACAGTGCTTTATATGATTTTTACAGTATAGTGCAAAGTACAAAGTATGCAGGACAATTACCTATACAGTACAGAGTATTGTAAGTAGTAAAACTGTGATTTTTAAAGTGCAGAATATAAGCTGTACTGTATTCCTCCATATAGACCATAAGCTGAAATAAAGCACGTGCTACTCTAGCACAAAGTTATGTTACTTTCAGTTGTATTTTTATTAACTGTTAACTTACTAAGTAAATTAGATGCTAGAACTGACGAATATAAACGTTGTTATAGCACAACGCAGAAAGGTTGCTGAAGCTGATCGAAGGCGTGTACAGATGGCTACCCCTGGGTACAGTGGTAAACAACAAGGTGTTGATAGTGCATGGTGGCATTTCTGACATCACCGACTTGGACTGGGTCCGCTCGCTGGACAGGCAGAAGGTAGGCCTGACATCAAGAAATTAAGTGTCCTATCATTATTCTCAACACTGCTCATAATGCGTACTTTTGTTTCAATTATTTTTGAGTTGGGTAACGCTCTAAATGTTACTAAAACAGGATTTTATTATAATATATTTAATTCTTGTGTGCATGTGTATATAACTGAACTCCTCCTAAAGTAGCAGCACCGATTTGAATGATAGTTTTATGTTCAAGAATGGTTTATTTTTACAAACGTATGCTGTTATGTATTAAATTTAGAAAATAAAAGATAAAATTTCAAAGCGCCTTCATATTAAAAACTGCAATTACGGGATGATTACGTATATTAAGTAGCCAATCAATATTTGAAGGTTTTGATGTAAATGTGTCATTCAATAAATTAAATAAATAAATTCTGGTTGAAGTCAAAGGTTGAGTTTTAGACCACTTTATAATAAAGTATATGTAAGTGTAGAATGCGTCATTTTATAATTTTGTTGTGGTTCGCAGGACACCTCAGCCTAGAAAAAATTTAAAATCTTCCATAGTTCAATTTATAAACAGGAGCAGTAATGAAATGACAGTAATTTTCATTATTTATTAAAAATTACTTTAATTATTGCGTGTTTGTAAAATTAACTTGGTGTCATACCTTACATATTAGAACTGTCAAAACAGATGATTTTATTTTTGTTAAAATTAGTCAAAACTGCATCTACAAATCCTAATCCTAATCTTACAAAATGCTCCAAAACATAAGATGATCAGAATTTGACACCGAAGACTCCTTCTAAAGCAGTCGGCAAGAACTATGCTAGATGAAAGTTCACTGGGACCGTGCTTTAAAACTAATATACTAATTCCAGCTCTAAAATATTAACAATATATTTCATATTAATTTAAACAAACTCTCCAATAATATACTATATTATTGGAGAGTTTGTTTAAATTAATATATCATTTCCAATAAGACAAGAGCTTCAAGAATGTATATATTTCATTTCATAAATAAACAAACCTGTAGTGACATTGTGAATGTACTTTTAGCAGTTCATTTTTATTAAATATTAAGTATTCGATCTAAAAAGATTTTACATGTAACAATGTAAATTAGAATGACCTTAAATATATAGGCCTACTTTTCGATTTATTTACTTGATCGTGGTGACAACGCAAACTCAAAATTGGCGTCGGTAATATAATTCACTCGAACCAGAAGTGCTCATACAGGTGCAAAACCCACGGAATTGCGTGCGAAGCCACACGTAACTGCTAGTACAAATATGTAAATAAGAACTGATCAAAGATATCTAAAAGTACACGTTCGTATGCATACTAATAATATACTTACATTGAGATACCTCCCATAACTCTACACTAAAAGTAAGGGCGCAAATGTGTTGAAGTTGAGTATTGTTGTTATAGGTCTAAAATTAAAATAGACGGGCAGTACAACTGGTTAGTAAGGATGCCGCGCATTCCGTGTCAGCTTGTGCTGCGAACCATTTGAATAATATTGAGAAAGGTTTGAGAGCTAGTATTATGACAGGAAAACATAAGATTAGTAGACTGTAATGGAATACTGCAGTATATTAAGTTAGGTTTTTCTTTAAAAGGTTATAGTATTGTCATTTTTTTTAAATATTTCAGCAATATATTATACGAATACAGAAATATATCTCAAATTGTCTGTCTGTCTCAGTATGTGTCACTGCTGAGGCCACCCGTAGTTCCGGAAACGTCAAACGCCGTCGCCACCGAAGCCATCGACAAGATGGAGTGGAAGCAGGTGAGTCACTTAACTGATCTCTGCCGGAATCATAACTGAATTTGCTGTACCTACCATGAAAAATTATGTATACTCATACCATCGACGAGAGAATTATATCAATAGCTGATTTTGGACGCCAACTAAATACCCACAAATACCAACTGAAACCACAAATTCCCATGTTATCATCATATTAGTAAGATAGTCTAGTAGTTGTTTGGAACCAACTCGCACTCCAATTATCAATATGGCATGCAGATAATAAATTCTTGCCCAAAACTTTGATTTACAATATTGCTACAGGTCCGTAAGAAATAGTAACAAAAGCAAATTGCTTTTATGTAAGGTTAAAGTATAGGAGTTTTCCAAGAGTTTACTAATAAAGTATATTAACACGATGTTTAAACATTAGCCAACGTTTAGTAATAGAAGTAATTAGTAACACTACGTTCGAGATCTGCAATGTACCTAACCTAATTAGTTTAGATTTTCTTGTGAAAGAAGAGATCAGACTGCAGATCTACAAATAGTTGAATTACTGATTCCTTGTATCATAAAATGAAGGAAAGCCCGAAAATAAATGTTATCTTTAAAAAATAAAGACTTTTCTTTAAAAAGTCAAATTTTTTAAACTTATTACTTACATGTAAGAGTAATGTATAAAAGTATTATGATGACGATATCAACTATACCTTACGAGCAATAGCCGTTATTAATAGCACATTTACCAAAGATTTGCGACCAGGTATTCGACATCCTGTGGAGCGATCCCCAGGGCACCGAGGGTTGTGTGCCCAACACCTTGCGAGGCGCCGGGACCTACTTCGGCCCTGACGTCACGGACAAGTTCCTCGCCAAGCACAATCTCATGTTCATCATCCGCTCGCATGAGTGCAAGATTGACGGATACGAGCTCACACACAGCAACAAGGTACTGTGTGTTTGTTTTTCCCAAATTACTTTAGTGTGCTTGTAATATTTAGAATCGATTTTCTTATAATATAAACATTTTTATTTCAAACTATTAGTGAAAACCTGCAAAGCTATATATAACCTTTACAGTCAAACAAATAGGAAAACAGTATCCTACTCCTAAACAAAATTTAGAGGGGTCATGCTGTAAATATTTAAATATCTGATTAATAGTTGAACTAAAAATTTGGAGAAATTTGCATAATTTTAAATGCTTAATTTAGAATTAGGTAACCTCATTATTACTTTTTTAGCATTAGTTACATCTTTTATATCATGCACTTTGATAAGGTAGAGCGTAAGTTTATTTTTTTTAATTTAGTGACTTTAACTTTTATGACTAGTTAAGTAGTGTTTTTTAACACAAAACTAGTTAAGTAATCAAATATATTTTGTAAATTTTCTGTTTAGATAATCGAACTAATACAATTTATTAGTATAAAGTGCATAAATGGAGCAAAGAAAACTTAATTTCATTCCAACATTGTTATTTTTTAGTTGATTTGATTACTTAAGGATATCATTAATAAAACATCTTGTCCATGATTTTTACTGACCTATAATTATCTGCTGTTCAAGGTGGTGACAATATTCTCGGCGTCTAACTACTACGAGACTGGGTCCAACAAGGGCGCCTATATGAAGCTGGTGGGACCACAACTTGCGCCACACTTTGTGCAGTTCAACACAGCCAAGTCCGTGGCTAAGGCGCTCACCTTCCGCGAGAGGGTGGGGCTGGTGGAGTCCTCGGCCATCCGTGAGCTCAACTCTAAGATAGAAGCACATCGCGAGAAACTTTTAGAGGCCTTCAGAAAGGCAGATTCCAATAACACAGGTAGATAGCTTAAGTGATTTTATCCTCTTAAAAAAATGTATCCTACTCTGTTACCACCCCATCTTGCAACATTCATTATCTGTACATTCTGTTCAATAAATGCGAGAATTGTAGATGTTTTCGTATTGTACTTGTATTATACTTACAATAAAATTACTACATGTGCCCGTATGGATGTAAAACTTACCTTCAAACTAATCGCACATATGAAGTATTTAATTTTCTGCTAAAGGCGAAAAATTACTTCGGTATATAAGATAATTTATTAACTTATATGCTGATTGTTACTATGCCTAATACAATACTATATGTTGATAATTTTACCGAAAATGTCATTATTAGTGGTCTGGAAAAGTTAACAACATTTATTATTCAAACATACGGCAAGGTTACCATTATATTACAAAGTTTACTGTTTGTACCGAATGGGCGAAATACAAGTGCTTGGAGATCTCTGACGTCGTAGTAATAAATACTTGGCATTGCAAAGTTTACTATAAGTTAATTATGGTAAATAAAACCTGCACGCACCACTTTAAGACGATAAAATAAAGTTATAACTGTCACGTTGCTGCCAAAATAGAATAATTACGAACTTAAATTATATCTTAGGGGGTGGGCCTGGTGGTTACAATGTTCTTTTGAATTTAATAAATCTTTAAAATGACTTCCTTTACCGTTGGTGTCGACGCACAAATTTTACTTACGGATAAGGCACGCGAGGATTTGCTCGGCAGTAAGATCTTCAGCTACAAAGTTCAAGAGTGAATAATTTACTATTTACTACGCTTGCCAGTTAGGTAATTTTTTCTCCAATAATTTAGTTCCAAGAATATCGGGGGAAAGTGATACTAAAAGTTAACGAGTAACATGGTTGCCAATCTAAGTAATAAAAAATGCCCCTAAATAACGGTACAGATTTCCCCCCTTTCTTGTGTCGGTCAAGCCGGTTACTCTACTATATTCTAAATGATAAAATAAAATTTACTTTTCTGTGCTACCCAAATTCAGATATACTCGTAATACCATAACAATCAGGTAGCGCGATTATCATAGAGATTCGACAAAATATCGTTAAATGGCATGTAAACTCACTTTTCCTTGTACGATCACTGACTTTGTCTCAATCCAGCTGCTTGAGACATTTTGCAGAAATACTGACCCGTCTAAGGTCAGTGCGGTCTCCATTTGCTACAGTGAGATTAGAATCTAGTTGTTATTCGCGATAATAAGGGCACTTAAAGCGAGAAATTTGTAGTTAAGTGTAGTGTAGTGTTTGTGTAATGTGATGAAGCATTCATTCAGTATTTTATTCATAAAATCATGCAAAATGTTTTGGTAAAGTTTTTGGTGCAAAATCGCCATTTAATACTCTGAGACTCGCCGACCAAAGCAGAGATATAGATTGAATAGGGGTACTAGAAGTCTGGAGTTATCCCTAAAATGCGAAGTTTTACATTTAACAAGAATAATATATAATTTATTACAGAAATAAAAATATTACAGTTAATACTATCTACATTGTAGCAATTTTACTTAACAATGCTTTCAATATGTATGAATCAAAACTAAATTTCAGCAAACATAAAAAACAGACCTTTTCTTGTTTGTGTTTCCTTTCCTAATACAAAATCTATTTAAAAATTTATTTCACATATTTCATTTAATTTTAACTAGTCGGTTGATAATTTACCAAATCTCTAACATTCTGGAATTTAACTAACTTTAAATTGGGCAGCAAGTGGTTTATTAGCTATAAACACTGCAATTTGGAACATTCAAATTTCTTAATTTAATTTCATATCTACAATATGTATCTTTTTGACATGTAAACATTTTCAGTATGTTGGATAATACAAGTTTACTGGACTTAAAAAGTATAACATTCTATAAATTCATTTATGTTTAGGCCCTAATTTAGCATAATTCTTTACATTTGACTACTTAACTGATGAGTTCTTATCCATACTTAAGAATGCAATTTACTAGGATGTTTTACATTTTGTTCAGAGTCTTTTTGTCTATTACTATTTTTTGCTATTAGTACACATATAATATATGTATAATATTATATATCAGAGGTACGTCTTAACTATTTCAATGTAAAGAGATTTTAATTGTATATTTTTTACTAAACGAGTTTGCTACTAGCAAAGATTCTGGGCATGCAATTGGTCCGTGGCCATGTGGTCTAACAATTCCGTGATATTTTATTGCAGGTCTAATCTCCGTGACAGACTGGTGCACCGTCATGGAGGCTCGCACAGGCCTCAGCCTGCCCTGGAGGATGCTGAAGGAGAAGCTGGTCTCTGTGGATTCTGCAGGCTCGGGCAAGGTCCGCTACATGACCACCTTCCAGGACATAGACCACTCCAAGAAAGAGGTACTTACTGGAGACTTTGTTTTGAAGATAATTTGTCCTTTTTATTTATAGGGGTAGAGGAGATGTGAAATCTTTGTAAAGCAGAGAGTATTGAACTTGAAAACCTGTAAGCCTACACTTAAACTACGCGATTACGATTGATTTCAAATTCTGGTGTTGCGGTTGGTACGGGCTTTTAAGAAGTATTTGAAGAAGTCTACCTGATTTGCGTCAAAAATAATCTTTGACCAAGTGAATTTAGATGATCATATTACGACGATAATTTATTTTATACCAGTAGCATAATTGAACAAGCTACAGCTTTAGACATATATGTTATACTCTCATACAAACCATTACTGTAAAGAATTAATTTGTTTCAGCATGGTGCTACGGTAGTAGAAACTCTTTACAGGAATAAATCAAGCTTAGAAGCAATCTTCAGGATCATCGATAAAGATAACTCCGGTAAGTTGTGTTGTTTATACATTAAATTGTGGATATTTAAATATTACTAAAAAATGTTTTCAGTTATAATAATGGTCGTGCGAACTATTAAAGTGTCTTTAGTATTTAAACCTGTTTTTGGCTATTTTCAGAGTGATAATGAGTAAAATTTAATGTTGCCTGATATGAATTGTGAACAATTTATACCATATAGTGAAACCAAGTTCACCCTGTTCAATGCAAAACAATATTTACAAATGCGTAGATGTATTTTTTATACTTGTAATCTCTTAAACCACTTGAATGCTTGTGTATGTGCGTCTGTGTTTTTGTGTAATGCTTAATATATGCATTTCTTCACTAACATAAACATGGTGTCTGTGTTAAGGCTTCATATCCTTGGAGGAGTTCAAGGATGCGTGTGAGCTGCTGGGTGAGCACTTGGAACACCCGCAGGATGAGGCGCTGGACATCTGCAAGAGCATGGACATCAATAAAGACGGGCTCGTGGATCTCAATGAGTTTCTGGAAACATTCCGACTGGTTGATATGGAGGGCGCGCGTAAGGAGTCGGTGGATGTCGACTCTGACGAGGACTTGGATACTGTGAAAGTGGACTAATGCAGAAGTAGCAGTAGCATACGATTAGTGGAAAATACATTATTGACATCCGAGGTTTTAAACAACATTTAAATTATTGTACTCCTCAAATCAATTGGAACAAGTGATAATTTGGACATCTTGTACTGTTGTGCACTGAAATCTAATCTATATTATTGAAACAAATACTTATACGTATTGTAATCTAATACGATGGAAACAACGAATTTATAAGGTGATGACATTTTTGTGCGTGACATCAAATCCTTTGCAACAAGACGTTTAACATTTAGAATATGTGATACGGTTGATATCTGTCAGTTTAGTTTATTGCTATTCTTGAAGTTATGATATGTATGCTAAAGAGATTTTAAATATATTTCTTTCTTGTTTACACTAAGCTCAACTACTAGTCGACTATTGGGGTTCAAGGAATGGTGTGCCAAAAGACATGTAGTTATTTAATTATTCTACTGTAAGTAATCTAATTTAATCTAGGTTAACGCTGGAAATTTTCCGGGTACTTCGGTTATATGTACTGTATTGTCTAAACAATCAATTAATAATTCAACTTATATGTCTTTTCAACCCGAGTTATGAAGGTTTCCGAGTGAACTACATTCTAATCTACAGTCAATGTCATCTTTCACTAAGTATATCCTATTGTTAACACCAACTATGTAAGTTACATTATTTGTTGTAACTTTAATTGTATTAGTTACACAGGAGCTAAATCATTCATATGGACAAAGTGTGCTAAGGTCCAGATGATTAGTTAAGTTAGTTCTAAAAGCCGCCGCTAGGGTCGCTCCATGACCACCGCACGTGCTAGTTCGGTCTCCTTCCATACCGAGTGACAGCGCTAGTGTCGTGTTCTTAGAAAGCGGACTGTAGTGGCAATTCTAGTGAATCGACGCGAATAGAGGCATAAACTCACACCATGAAAGGAGCGAATAAGAGACGATAAGTTCACTTCACGGCAGTCTGCACATGTCAAAATACCGCCTGTTATAACAAAGAGGTTTGCTGTGCCTCAAATTATAACATTGAGTGAGCGAGTAGTCTCTTGTGTAACTAGTACAGCAAAGGTTGTACTATTGGCGAAGTGTTTCAACATTATTACCATTGACTTTCATTGTAAATAGATCTATAATGTAAGTAATACTGTCGTCTTAGTTCCACACTATCGTTAGATGTTTATATTTTTTTCATCACGTTTGAATTGACTGTGAAACAATTTAATGGCACAACTTATTTTCAGTCTTAGACACTTCATATTATTACATTGACACGAAGCAAGAAAGAGTTTTAAAACTATGAGCAACTGTAATTGTTTAAAGATAACTCTTGTGATATTGATATATATATAATTCATACAAAAACATACACTGATAAAATATATGCTTCATTGAGGAATAAGGTAATTGCGTGTTATGTTTATTGCTTATAGTTGTAATTTGCTATAAAAACAATCTTATAAGATAAGTATTAGTATTAAATTGTGATACTTACTTGTCCGTTTTAAGTTATTGAAAATAAGAAGAATTTTATATCAGTTTATTAAAATCACGTAAAGTTCTTTTTAGAAAATCCGTCCAATTGAAAAAGTAGTATAAATTTACAGATGCTCTACTTATTAAAAACTATTTAAATTTATATTGTTGATACATTTTTATAGTAAAAACATAATTATTTTATCTAATAATGGATTACTTTATACATGTAACAGATTTGAACAATTTTTGCTTCCTTAAAGTTCTGTATGTTGTTACTTTTACAAAATTTAATATAAAGATTTGAAATATACAACTATTATCCAATAATTGTACAGTAATGAATAAATGTCAATAATACAAGCAAATAAGTTTCATGTAGTTTATATATTTTTCAAGTAAATTTTACACCTTCGGTTATTTAACTTCTCATTATGTGGATCTTTGGCTTTATCATACAAATTCTAAATCGTATCCATTTATTTGCAGTGTGATGTTTAAGATAGAGAGAAAATACTATCAAACTATGGGCAGAAGATGTAACGTTACCATGGCTAGGGACCATATCTAAGTGTCTATCTAGTTCTTATGTAAATAATTTAGATTATTTTTACAAAGAGTTTCCATATTTATCGAAGGACTTTATAATTTACTGTAGTGTAATTTGTGCTGTTTATAAATATTGTGTACATTGTGTGTTCAGTTATACTGCGTTTAGTGTAAAACGTTAGATGTATATTTTGGTGAAACCCGAAGATATATTTTTAGAAATAATTTATGTGATTTAAAGTTTACTTATAAAGTCAATTTGACTATTTTGAGTCATTGAGTTGTTAATTTTAATACTTAAGAGTATTTGTTATTTGTTAGCCTTTTTAAGATTTAATTTTGATAACAGAATTTCGAAATAAGAATCTAGGATTGTTTTTCTTGTATATAAAAATCCCAGTGTTTTTATTGTATATAAGTTAAGGATAGACAGGACATTGACGCAAGGACAAAACGGGTGCTATGAGACTAGAGTAATTTTTATAGAATAAAAATTGAATTGTTTGTGAACTAGTTATGCTGTAATTCAGTATTTGTACCAGTTATATGTATTGTTTAAAAACACTTGGCAGTACCTTCCAGATTATTAAAACTATAAATAAAAGTCATTTTCAAAGAAATAGTTAACTAACGTGCACTAGAAATAAATAATTTTAAAGACTATTCTAAAAATAAAAGGAAAATATGATTTTGAAATGTCTTAATATTTTGATATAATTTATCATATTTGTATGTATGTCGTTAATTAAATTTAAATCTATATTACATAAAACTCGGTGATCCTTAAGGGTTTAGTGATCTTATAAATTGTAATCAGTATTTCATTTATTCATTCATTCAACCAAATACTAAGTCTACTTCGTTATCACTTAAAGCCATAAATAATAAATCACTTTAATAGATCATATATTGATTAAGTGTATGTCCCAAAAGATACCTTTAAAATAGGCAACTTCTGAGTTTTACAGCAGCAAATAATATAAACATTTAAATTTAACAGTTAATAAGTATTAAATACGAAATTGTCAGATTTAATTTGCAGTTTTTGCAAATAACAATTTTCCATTGAAGTTTTATGAGCAAATGTTATTTTAATTTTAAAAGATTATTGAAAGGGAATTTCTAACACTATTTAAGTAAGTTAAATTAAAAATTATTTAAAATATTTAAAAAAGTTATAAATAGTTAGAGTAATTTATATTTGCAAATTTCTCTGTTCGTGTAATCTCGCTAAGAAACTTAAAAACTGGAAATTTAATTTTAAGTTAAAAATACGGTATTGTGTTTAAAATAAAGTTTGTGTTCAATTGTGTTAAAGAGTTTTTTAAAGCACTGCTATTATACTTTCTTATATGTTTGGTATATGTATAGCATAAATTATCTGGAACCATTTATACACATGAACATTTCTGAAACTTAAATACGTAATATCTACCATATTATTTTGTAAATTTTGATTCCAATATATATTCATAACCAAACAAGTTAACCGTCATCTTTTTTTTCGAAAAACCACAATTATGTAACAATTTGTAGAATGGAACAGAAATTAAGTAAGAGCGCATTTTCAAGGTATTTTGGAGCGTCTTCTGAAATATTTGATGTTCACCTCAGTGATTGTCTAAAATAATAAAACTAAAATCTAAAAGACATCAGACCAGTGTATTTCTGTTTATTATTATTTTCACCTGGTGTTTGCATGTTAGGTTAAGCATCAAAAGTTAGTAGTATTATAGTATGAGTGCTTTTAATTAATTACTGCAAATAAATTAGACAAATTAAGTGATATTCTACAAGTGAAAGTAACAATTCTATGAGTATTAATCCTAACATTCCTTGGATAAATATACGTTGCAGGAAACGTGCGACAGAAACTTTCAGCTTGTAGGCCTGTATCATTATTAATACAGTCCGAAAATCTTCCACGAATGTTAAAGTATATTCCGTTAGTTTGTACTATGTGCAATGTTGCTCTCTGTGCTATGTGAGCATGAGATCAAGCACAACGTTTTTATTGATGATGGTGACGGGACTAATTCGACCAAGTTATACTGCTGCTAATATCCTAGTAGAATTAATCAGAAATATTCAGAATCAAAGTATAAAAATTTATATTTAACTTTTTATATATTTATTGACATTGGAAAGAAATTAAATACATTTGTACAATAGTATAAATCAGAATTGATTAAAGCTTTATATTATTAGTCTTGCAGACTTGTGCAGTAACTGCAGTGTACGAATGTAGGTGGAGATAAGGCGGGAATCAGCTCGGATTTAATTGAATTTTGTAGCGTTTCTAAGTCAGGATTTCTAATACAATTATTTAGCGACATTTAGAGATTTAGAATTCTTGTTATTCAAATAGTTTAAATAACTATAATCTCACTAATTAACTTAATTATTGATGCATGCATATAATATAGTCTTTAATAATAATATTTCGCATTTGTTTGTAAAGAGAATCATTAAGTGAGAATTGATCTACAGTGTAGTAATTGAATATGGCATGAGTAAGGAATGAATGTTGGTTTTGATAATAGAAATATTTGATATACACTGTTTGGCTCTCATTTTAAAGCAATCATCAGAAGGTGGCCCACTGAGTGGCTAACTCCCGTCGCTACACCCGCGGTGTGTATTACTCATCATGTTTTCGTCATGCACTATCATATGATGTGGAATTAGTAGTCAACATGTTGAAGGCATTATATTAGATTTACTAACAAGCCGTGGAGAGATTATTTTATACAACAATTGAGTTTAATGTATCTGTCAAATAAGATCTCATACATCTACATAGTCACTTCAGTTGTAGGTGGCAGGCGTGTCACAACAGTGCGTGTCACCGGCAGACTGTGACGATGTGACAAAATACTTCAACATGTTGAGGGCATTATGTTAGGTTTACTAACATGCCGTGGAGAGATTGAGATTGTTTTATACAACAATGGAATTCAATTTATCTGCTAAGTAAGATGTAGAAGGTAGACATGTCACAACAGATCGTCACCACCGCCAAGTTGTGATATCACAAAGGCACACTTCAATTTAGTGTCGGTAATCATATACGTGTATTTATAAAAGAAGACTCTTTTTAAATATTTTCAATGAAAAGTACAATAAATTATATTTATTTACTAATTCACACATAACAATAGCACACATACGCCGAATTGTTGACATTGTATACAGTGACCCGACGTACTGTTTTTTTATACTTTGTGTCTCTAAAATGTATAGAGAGTTACTTTTGATACATAGCATTAACTGATCTGAAGTAGAAGTTTAATTTATCTGTCATGTTGTATTTGATGACATATTCATATATTATTAGAGCTCTTGTTACTGGACAAGAATAATGAAGATGTAATATACTAAGACATGTAATGTTGGTACTCATGACAATCCAAGCTAAAAGACCTGTGGAAACTTTAATTAAATTAGCGTGATTTTTTTAAATATTAGATAAAGCAGCAAAGACATAAGGACCAAGAATAAACGGATACGGTGAGTCAAATGAGAGAGAAACTCTGTCTCCCTGTAGACAAAAATCATAAAAAACAGACACAAATCATTTACAAAAGAACATTAAGATTATCTCCACGGGGCTGAAACAAGGGAAATTAACAAAAAGAACAAACAAAAGTTTGTGTTACTGATTTATTAATCAATGATATATAAATCAGTGTTCCTGATTTACTGTTTCACTGAACGATGGCAAATTTCCGGAAAATCCTGTTTCCTTCACAATCCTTCCATCGTCAAAAATAACCTGCAAACAAAAAAACAAAAGTTGTTATGTTTAGAATGGACTATTGGTGGAGGAGCTGCCTAATCTCAAGAATTGAACAAGCTACAAGTGAGAGGACCAGGACTATTAAGAAAATAGTAGGAAACATATTGAAATAAGAAGAAAGCAAAGAAATGACATGATGTGACCATTTACGGAAGATTGAAGAAATTAGGTGGGAATTAAAAGTTTTTTTCCATGGACTCCATGACAACAAAAGGAGACTTGTTTGGCCTTCAGAACTCAACTTTGAAATGGATAAGAATATTGAATTATCTTTGTGTAACAATCAGTTACCTCAGGAGTGTTTCGAATGTTATAATCAAAGAATTTGTCAAAGGTGTCCTATTTTTCAGCAGAAAATTGTGTGTGGAGCGGTGGGTAACAGCTAGTATTCATATGTTCTCATGATTTGTTATCGATATATTTATAATCTATCCCTGTTTAGCTACTTAGTTTTTCATTTAATATTTATTGTTGTTATGTAACTAAATGTTGTTGTAATTCGTGGTTATTCAAAGTAATTTCCGCGCTAACTGCGTTCATTTCTTGATTGCTGAACCTGCAAACGAATACCATATATTATTGAGTTCATACTTTTTCGAAGCATATAAGTTTATATATATATATATATATATATATATAATTAATCTTCTCAAGAATTTTATAACTAGCTTAGAAAAATGTTTAATGTACAATCTGAGATGTGCATTCGAAATAAAATAAGATTCTAGATCAGTTCAGCACAATATTATTTACTGGCGATATCTTTGAAACGTGTGATGAAGTTTTTTGGTGGGAATTAAATTACTGATATAGCTCTAATAGTCAAATATATACGTAATAATTCAGCTGACAGAAAAAGGCTCTCTTTGTTTATTCAAATCATTTGCAATGTGTAAAGGAGTTTTCTGAGAGAAGTACATCACTACCAAATTATTTTAAAGTAACAAAATTAACTGACTATAATATTAACTCTTGTAAATGGTACAACTTGACTACTTAAAAATATATTTAAGGTGTTAAAGAATAACTCTATGAGTTTAGTGCAAGATCTCTGAAATGAATTAAAATCAAACGTTTGAAAAGCATTTCCTTATAACTAATTAATTTTAAAAAGGAAAATAATTTCTTATATACGTATTTAATAAATGAAAATATATATACAAAAATTCATGTTTTCGGGAAACACTTCGAAGAATTGTACAAATAAAATAATTGACTTCAGGAAGTAATTTACTTTTCTAAAATGTCTATTGATGACAGATGTATGAAATAGTGTACAAAAATCTTTTCTTCCATATGCGAGTCTTTAAATATACGTAAAAATCATGTTAGTTGTATCAGGTAAGCTCAGTTTGTAATTATTTAAACGCAATGTTTGTTTCAAAGAAGCGAATAAAAACATTTTTTATCCACTGTTCAGTAAGGTAAATTGTAATGTAAATTTAATATTGTAAGTTGTAAGTGTAAATATTGGTTTTATGTAAAGTGGTTTTCACAGTCGGATGTAAGACCTGGTGTAATGGTCCCTTTTATTCTACCATATAAAGGAAGAAATGTTGCAACGGCGTATGCCTCTAGTGCATGTGAAGATTTAATGTCTAATAATATAATTTTTATATCATTCTTCTTTAGATTCATAAGTGCTATATGGTCTTTTAATAGGACAGAAGGAAATCTTCGAAACTGTCAAAAAGAAACTATAAGTTAATATAAAGTAGTTTATTTTGCAGTCAAGTACAGTGTAATCGTGTTTTTAGTAGTAAATAGCTTTTTAGGGACAGAGAGATTAATTGACATAAGAAAGAATCTCAATTTATCTTCCGTGTTAAGTGCAGTAGACGGGGAGGTAAATCGGGTCTTGTTACATGGGAACTACAACAATACAGTCTTTTGTTTAATAGTAATGATGACTATTTACTGGCAATAAAAAGTAAATCGTTGTTAGTGTACACAGATTTTCAGATGTTAAGATATTAATCGATATAAGAAATAATTTCAATTCAACTTTCTTATCAACTGTAGAAGACATATATGATTTATGTCTCATGTGAACCGTTACAATGTAATGGTTCACATTACATTAGAATCAAATTTAATTTATCTGTAATATCAGGACTGGAATAACTTTAGTTTTTCATCATGGACTGTGATTTTAAGTTCCTAATACTTTATTAAGTTAAAAGTTTAATAAAACAGTATTAGTAATTTACATTTCCAGATTTGAAAGCATCCATAATCGCCTGAATGGTTTTCCCTTTGATCGGTGGACTATGAACCCAATCGGAGGAAAGGACTCGTTATAGCTGACTTCCTTGTCCTATGAAAAATTAGTATTTTATTTTTCGAGCATGCTGGAACAAGATAGCACTAATGGTCTCCCAAACGATTTCTGTGTTTACAGATAGCTTCACGATTATTTTCAAATCAATATACCTTCAGACGAGATGACTAAATAAAGTTAGAATTTTACAACGTTAATCTTGGTATTTAAATTTACTTGACGTATTAATAGATTAAATCTGTGCTTCTTTGGGGAATTCAGCTTATATCGTACGACGGACGTATAAAGTGAATCCTCTAAAAATGAGATATGAGACAGCGCATTTATATGACGTTTGCTGAAATATGATAACGCTTACCCCATTGATAAATGCTGGAATGGTTAGCATTATCATCAATTTAAAAAATAGTTGAAATCACTTTTGTAATATTATAAGAATATGAATATTATAAATCTAATGCTCCTTGTGTTTTTTTATGTATAAGGTCGTGGACTTGAATGAATTGATTTCTGTTATATGTTTCTCCTATTGAGTTAGAACGTATCACCGTTATGTTGACAAAATAAATAATCTGACTTTAAATGTTGGCAAAATTATTTCTATAACTAATCTTTCATTGTGAATATTATTATGATTTGGAACAATTTCATTCCATAATTACTCTACTGTGATTTCACAAATGTGTCGCAATGTGTACACGGACTCCAGATGTGGTCTCTGAAATTTGTCCGGAGAATGCAAAGGAGGAAAACTAAATTTATACGACAAAAGAATCCAATTTGTCTCTCATGTCAGCTTAATGGCTAAATATGTCATAACAACTCGTCATAGGTGAACTGTGCCTTAATAATACAGTTCTACTAACACATCTCTGTGACAAGATGTTATTACTTTAAGCTGACTTCACTTACTTTGTTACCAGTATGAGATTATTGATCTTTATAGAATATTTTATTATATGACACACAACACAGTCTCTTAGGAGTTAATGGAAATATACTTCTACTACTTAACACCAAATTCTTTACGTGAAGGCATTAACAATTGTACAGAGCTTTTGCATACTTTTTTAAAGCTTATTAAAATTTAAAGCATTTGTATGCCAATTATCTGTTATAACAAAAGCTATTTTCAAAATCTAATTAATGAAAAAAAGTTTTATGTATAATTTAACTCTTAACATTTTTTAACTTCCAGTTCAAATCAATAAAGAGATTCCTACTTTATATTTGAATGAAAATATGATACTAAGTTTTATAAGTTCATATTATTATATATAAACATAAACTTATATATATATATATATATATATATAAGCATGGTTTATATATAATATATATGAACTTATAAAACTATATATATATATACAGCCCCAGTAACAACCCCACCTAATATATTATATTATACCTAATATACGTAAATAATATAAAATAACCTTTTTATGTGTATAAAAACACTATTACAAAGTCTTGTTACAAAAATCGCTCTGAAGGCAGTGGCAGGAAACCAGTCAGCGCCTGTGAAGGAAGTAATCTTTGCCACCTTTGTTCCTTGCCGGAAGTAACGTGCCCTGAAGGCTTCCTCAGGTCACACTTATCTTGAACAAACGTTAGTGAACTATATAATATTACTACCAAATTAAAATTGATATGAGCCAGGCGATGTTAAAATATATTTTGTATTGTAGTTAATAAATGATGTCTTCTGTAGTACACTGAGGAAGTATTTATCCGAATTTGATAGGCACTATGTCTATTTAGAATTATCTATATCATTTGAATTAAGTCGAATAACTGATTAACTCCGATGCTGAGCAAGTACTCAAGCACACACGCATATGCGCTTGTAGCAAGGCACGCATGTAGCCTTACATGCCTTACGTACTACTGTAATCAATTCCTAAAGACAAGCAAGCTAATAGCGAAATAATATGTACCAAGGTTGAATTTGCAATGTAGGAGAACTTTCAACTTAATTTTTTTAACGTAACAATATTGTGGGGGTTGCAGCAGTCACTTATGCACTTTTCATTGCCGAAGTACTCGCAAAAAACTTTGTAATTAGATAGTATAATTTTAATCTTTATATAATGTATAAAATAGTTCATAGACTTTTAGTTGAGTAAATTTATGTAAACAAATGTATATAAAAACGGTATTATTACAAAAATACTGAATCTTATTACACACATCGGATAACTGCAATCTCAATAGTTGGGCCCTTAGGGCAAAAAATTTAAAGTAAATAATTTAAATTATGATAGAGAAAGTTATATTGATATTATTAAAATTGTTAAATACACACATTTTACTTAGAGTGTGTTTGATGAGAGCGGTATAACATATTCCTAAGTCCTAATTAACGAACTTTTCAATAGAATTAAATATGAGAAAACAGGTGCTGTACTTCTATGAATTGGCATTCTTTTGATAAAATTAGTTATAATTGTATCCTTATAAAAAATATCCTGAAATAATTAAACAATTTTCACCCATTAATCATACAAATATTTACATGGTTAAAAATAAAGAGCAATGCAAATTTTATGAGCTGCAAAAACTACTCTCAAAGATTGAGACATACCTTCTCTATACTGATGCAAGGAAATGCGGTAAGTTAACCTTAGGTCTACTGCTGAGTTTATGTTAGACTGACTGAGTTACTTGCGTTAAACTATAACTGATAGTTTTCTGTAGGCACCAACTCATACTTCACAGGTTGTTACTTTCAAATAATTTTAAATTTATTGATCGTAATACTCAATAAACAACCAAACCATGTCACTACAAATAATTTGCTAAGCACTTATATTGGTTGAGCGATTTCCAGTAAAACAATACTTGTTTAGGAACGAGTCTTAAGCAGAATTTATAATTCCGTAAACATCGGCCAATAATATTTGAACAAAGGTTTTGATTTTGTTGAGGTTCTGCCTGTAAACAATACTTGTTTAAGTACGATACCAGAGCAAACCGTAGCATTTATTGGAACATTGGCCAATAATATTTGAACACATGTTATGATTTTAAAATCAATAAAAGAACGTCGTGTATGAAATAATGCGTCTGCACTTCACTCCCTACCAACCATCGCCATCTAGATCTTTATTATTTGTACTGTGAATGGCATGCTGCGACGCAGAAAGTGACCATACTAATTTATCCCCATTCTCTCACCTTCGACAGTGTGCCTGGTTTTTACAGTTACATGTCGCGTTGACACACAGGAAGTTCTATTCGAATTAATCCCCAGTATCTCACCTTCTCTAGTGTGCATTGTACAGTAACGTCTGGTTTGTACAGTTACATGTCGTGTTGACACATAGGAAGTTCTATTCTGATTAATTCCCAGTATCTCACCTTCTCTAGTGTGCATTGTACAGTGCGCCTGGTTTGTACAGTTACATGTCGTGTTGACACACAGGAAGTTCTATTCTGATTAATTCCCAGTATCTCACCTTCTCTAGTGTGCATTGTACAGTAACTTCTGGTTTGTACAGTTACATGTCGGGTAGACACACAGGAAGTTCTATTCTGATTAATTCCCAGTATCTCACCTTCTCTAGTGTGTATTGTACAGTAACCCTGGTTTGTACAGTTACATGTCATAGTGATATACAGCAAGTTACCATAGTGATTTATTTGCGGATTCGGTAATCAGTAATTAATATAGTTTTACAGCAAATGGATAATTTAACGAAACTCGTTACATACAATTTTCTTTTGGTCTGTGGATATTACATTGTTTGACTGATTAAGGTATTTAATATTTTTTAGAAACCACTAATAAATCTTTACATTGAAATAGTGATGTTTTTAAACATTTGCCAAGCAATATGTATAAAACTAAAAACCTTATTGAACTCAATAACAGTAAAATTAGAAAATAACTCAATATTTATTGATAAACAGTAATATCTTCGTCCTTATTTTTTTCTAAATTTCTTTACATATAAGACAATCACTTTAAGAATAGTATTCAGGAAGGCAAATTATATTAAACAAAAACGTAACAAAGGACTTACCTTCTAAATAAAAGAAAACAAACTTTAATCTTTTAAAACAAACTTTGTGTGTCAAAGTTTCGATGCGATCTCAATAAAGGCAACTTGTTGTTTACGTCTTGTACTTCAGGTTTAATGAGTAACAACATAAAACCAAATTTTTACAGAACCTCATATTATATTCATGCTCACCCCCAAACTGCATCTCTGTAGCTTAGTTTTATATGCTATTTTTAAAATTACGTTCTTCAAAACGTAATACAGTCTATTGTAACTGACACTAGAACTTATTTACTGTAATTAAATAAATCGTCTATCTTTAATCCTGATTAGTGTAAATTTTATCCTTGAATATCTACTTTGCGCTTAGTTATCTCATATAGTAAGATTTTGATGATTTATATTTTTATTTTAAACAAAAGGACATCACTGGTGATATTGCAGTTTTGTTTTGCTATGTGAATTTGTTTTGAATGCTCTTGTAGTATATAAGACCATAATAATAGTGCATACGAAATAAATTTACTTAATACTGGCAAAAAAGTATTTTGACTTAAGAAGTTATTGAGGCGTTAGAAACAGTTCATATTATAACGTCACCATGCGCAAACCTTTCTATTTGGATAAAAAAACCTGTGCTATTACAAATATTTGGTTTTGTTCCTATTTTAAAGAATAACGAAAAATATAAAATAATAACTATTTTCAAAGTAACCTGCGCTGTCTGTGTTAACCTGTATGGCAAAAAGATCATCTATCTTGGTAATATTTACTCAATCTAAATTTAAAGGAAGGACCAGACCTTACACTAATTAGTTAATAATATTGAAACGTTGTTTACAATATAAAATGTTTTAAATGAATGTTATTAAATGAGGCTACAAAGAAAACACATGCGATTATAATGAATGTAGTCTCTACAAATAAAATGTTATTAGCAGCCTAATCGTAGTGTTAGTTTTCTGGAATTTGCTGTGTACCACGTTCGCCCACATAGTGCGAAAGTGAGGTGATACATTAGTTAGTTCTCTTATATTTCGTTGATTACTAAAATGGATTTAGTCAATATGCATTCAACTGAGCAATTGACCAGTTAGACAGTTGAAACATTAACACATTTGACGACTTAGTTTGTAACTTGTTTATAAAAATATCTTCAATATTGGTTCGTCCTATTCAATTTCACAGTTAGTGAAGTCGAAGCGTTTTTATTCATTTTGACAAGTTTTTCAATCTAAAGAAAAGACCAAATTCTTTTTTTCCCGAAACCTAATGTTTTTATTATTTTGGTTAATCTCACCGATTTCAAAAGTCATATAATACCTTTAAAAGTATCTACACTTTTCTAGACAATTAATTATAGTCGTACCAATAAGAATAAGTGAATATTTCATTAATCCAAAGTCAACAATTATGGGTAAGTTAAATATTTACTGTCACAAAAATATAAATTCTTCATAGCTGTCCAAATTATCGCGTTTAATATGTGTATCTACAATAAAAGCAATGAGTTGACTTTCTGATGCTGACATTACTAAACTTAAGCTACTGTACATTGTACAAGTCACTGTAACACCGGAAGAGACCGGAAATTGACTCCAACCTGTAGGAAATGAGCACTTCCTGCTTCTATTATAATGTAACTAATGCTGTACATAACTATAAATGATATTCCAGAGAACGTGAGTCGAAAACACCACTCTTTGTTTTGGCTTCTCTTAAATGAAGAGCAATATTTGTCTTATATTTATAAAAAAAACTATTTTATCACATAAAACTATAAAATTCCTTATTATGAAGATTAAAATTAGTTTCAAAGTATAGTTAATACAAATTCTGTTTAAACTGAGGGTAAATAACTTCTGATAACTTCAAAGAATTTCGAAGTTAGATTAGTTGAATGTGTAATGACTGTGAATAATTATATTAGTACTGCCAGTTATGTTTTCTCTGTAATATAGAATCTCAGTGAAGGAGTTGTGTTTCTAAGAATAATGTGAAGGATTTAAAAATACACGCAGTAAATTGATTTTATACTTTATACTCACTTATGTATTTATATGACAACTCAATCATGAAATGTATACATAATCATATGCAACACACACAAAATTATAACATAATTTCTCATTAAAACCATAACCAAACAGAATAATAATGCAGCAATCGAGTTTGTGAACCGATTACATCAATATATGAAATAAAAACATTATATTCAATTAGTTAATTATATAAAACAAAATTAGAAATTTATTCCGTAAAAGTTTACAGCAGAAATTAAAATATTTACTTCTTATATTACTTAACATTTTATACGGGCCATGTGTAAAAGTTAATTGTACTATTGTTATTACTTACTAATTTTGGTATTATGTAGCTTATTCCTTTAAAATAGCGTATGCTAAATTCTGTAAGGAGAGATTATCAAATATTCTTTTATTTCTCTTAACTAAAATTTATTTTTTTCTCTCTATACAAAATATTTGCTTTATTTTATCTCTACTTCTATTTCTAGTTTTAAAACTATTTAATCCTGACTATTGTTGAAGATCAACAGGAAAATACTTTCTAAAATTAGTAATAATGTATTTTGTTAAATCACAGTTCATTAGAACTTTAAAATTAAAATTTGCATTCAATAATGTCAACTTAATACCATATTCAACGTATTTATTTTTAATCAAAAATGTATTAGAGGACCTCAATAAATAATAAATAATAATATAAAATAAATTAAATACCTCTTTAGTCAAAAATTTAAAATCGAAATAAAATTAACTTTTGTTTAACTCAAATAAAATATCACATTATAAATCCAATGCAAACCAAATCAATTAATTCTCTCTAATAGGCATAGCTAAAATTTCTTTTTTCTAAATGAGAATTTCTGGTTACAGTTGGCACACATTCAAAGTTTAAACTGTAATTATAATATATTCCTTAAAATAGTATTTACTTCAAACCTTGAAACCATTATGTATTATTTTTTTTACTGTTACGTTAAAAACTTTTATCACATATTACTTTGAATAATATTTAAAGAGAAAAATCTACTTGAACAAAATCTTGCTTGAAGTCTTTATATCTTGCAATCCAACGTTAATAGTGTAATTATTCTTCAAAATTCAGTACTCAAAACGTATTAAATTAGTACAATATTTCCTACTAAAACAAAACCTAATTAGTAGACTATAAATTAATTCGAATATGAAATTTATACTTATGCAAATCCCATGTAGAATGGATTTTTTGGCACTAACCACTAAATAACTAAATAATATGCCTAAGACCAAAAATGCCGCAGGATTCACGAGCCATTGCCTTTTGTAACGGCTGTTTCCTAACCTACAGTACCACATAACGGAAGCCTCCGATTGGTCTCCGACCACCCAATCATAAGGTTGTAGTATAAACCAATTGCTAACTTATTGTAGTCGACTTTCGGATTAGCAGCTGTGTTTGTTTATCATTACCTAACTTTCTTGAGAAATAAATTTTTAATTCACCTATGCATTACACACAACACAAAAAAAAATACTACAATCACTACTACACTACTTACAATTTAAAGCAATTTTTTATAACCTTTCTCCTATAACTATATTTTTATTAAATATTTGAAATAAAATTAAGCACGTGCTATATTACTCCCCTCTTTGTCCTGAAGGACACTTGTCAAGTGGAAGCCAGTAAAAGTTTTAACCAATACTTAACAACCATCTTTAAAAAATCTATGCCTATAAAATGGAAGTAAAGTATTATTGTATGTTATATGTGTATCGAAATATTGTTGAAATAGTACCATTTATCAGTTGTCCAGAGATCAAACAGTGATCCACGTCCCTACAAAAAAGGAATTCAAACTTAATCCTTTAATGTCCGATGCAGTCCTCTAAGAATAATAACTTTTTATATGGGTCACCAACTATTGATTTCTCCCTTGTCTAGATGACGAAAATTCCAGTGAAGTGCAAAAGTAGTACTGCTTGATTTATTCTAAAATACTTTCCCATACAACAAAAATTAGAATTTAAAAAACAATTATCAAGGTAGTGTTCTTATAAAGATCTTAAAATATGTTATTAAATATGAAAACAGAAATAATTTAATAGTTTTTGAGAATAAAATATTTAAAAAAAGTGTACGCGACAGTCTTCGACGATGGAGAATAGAGGATAAAAGCATAATCGAGAATTGAGGTAAATGTATACAAAGCCAGATATTGTAGCTGAGTTATGAAGTAAAGGGATCAGTTGGCCAGGCACATCTTGAGGTAAGAATATAGCACCGTGACAATTCTGGAAAAAAAACGCAAAAGATTAAAGATCTTTTGGACGACCAAAGTAACCAGGTGGTGGTAGTGGTGGGACCAGGTGAAAAAGGGTCTGAGGATTCTGGGAACAAGGAAAGTGGAAGCGCGAAGAAAAAGACATCTAGAGACATTGCGTTGTCGAAGCCTTGTGGATTATAATGGCCACAACAGTTAGTAAGTAAATAATTATAGCTTTTAGAATCCTAAATATGTTAATTTAACTGTAATTACGTATCTCCGCTAGAAGTTATTCGTGGTTAAAACGTTGCCATTTCTATACAATATTGTTAACTGGTTTTGGCAAAACATGATGGAACTCTTATTTTTCCACATTGTCAAGAAAACTGATAAATGTAGCCTACATGTTAAGCAACATAACATGCACTAATGAGCGGGGTTAAACATACACAGATTTAAACCAGTTCCCCACCAACACATTTGGTTTGTGATTGGTGCGGTCTAGTTAGAGACTCAAAAGCTGGCCCACACTGTCTAAAAGTTCATCCTAGGGATCTTGTGTACTTAGACTTCTTTACAAACAACCTTCTACGACATATACAACCTAAACAAACTTTTCAAAACATGATAGATTTCATGTTAATGCAGTATTTTGGAAGCCTAGCACCCTATGACTAATACTGTATGTACTAAGCTTGTACTGCCATTAGTTTGACCGAGGAGGACCTATGTCTTGTCCAGCTCACCAGATTTGACTATAATACATATATTTTTAGCGTTTCTTCAAAAGTGTTAAAAGTAAACCTGCGGCTTAAGATGATATAAAGGAAAGATGTCAAAATACCTATTTATATATACCACAAATCTATGAAAAATGTGATGTTTGTTGGAGTGGTACAGCGAGTAATTGAATACATAGAGGAAATCTGCATTCCAATTTCATCGAACGTTGAAAAACATTGTTGACCAAATCTAATCTATTTTTTATTTTCATATCTTCGTTATTGCTAATGGACAGAATTCCTATTTATTTATATGTACTTACTTTTGAAATTTTAAACATCAACCTCAATGTAGTCCTAACTTGAACATCACTTTGTTTCCTTCCACACTCCATAAACATGGGTTTTGCTCTATTTATTTGCAGTCTTAATTAGAATTATTTATACAATTTTGAGTTCATCTATGGCTGTTATTACCATATCATCCACGAATGCGGAATTTATATTTTTTCTTATATTAATGTCAGTATTTGAATCTCTGCATTTTACGAACTATTTCTAGTTACAACGGTAATAAGAACAAACCCTTGTCTAACATATGGTAAGGACTGCTGATATTTCTCGGTTAAACTTTTACTGCGCATTAGGATCACATTCAAAGTAAATTATTTGAAATTCTTAAAGCTACAGCATTAGAATTTCCTTATTACTTGGAATCTGAATTACTACTCATACACAATTTTTTATGATAATTCGTTGTTAAAATAAATTAATTGATTTGTTTCAAATGTAGGTACGTTTTCCTCCATGAACTTTAAGAAAATGTATTGTCTGCGTCTGTGTAGTACTAACTAAAAAGACAAATTTGTAGCTGATCAGTAATAGAATATGTATTATGCTAAGAGCTTTGATAGTTTAATACTTGAAAATCGCATAAAACTATAATATATATTAAGTTTTGGATAATTTAGTAAGCAAGCGTAAATTAATATGGTATATTTGTTGTCATAAGAAAACGATTTGATATAGACTTATAATTTGATTATAACAATCTATACCTGCAAATTAAGGTTCAGGCACCCTCTTATTTTAAAATGGTTATTCCTACATTTATTTTAATTATTTAAGTTTGGAATATGTATATGCTAAAATACTAAAAGGTATTGTTTTCTGATATTAATTGACATTATTTTTAAACCTTATTATATTTTAAAATATATTTTTTAAATCTTTATTTATTTAAAGCATAAAAGCAAGACACAGTAAGTATCGTAAGAGTCCATACGATACGTACATATCAGTACGTAGTGAGTAAATTTTATCAACTCATGCCCTTTATGAAAAGTTTTTATTAAAAATACACAATTGTTCTTTTAGAAATTATCTAAGTAATGTATATTATGAATGAGTATATATATATATATATATATTACATATAAAGAATGTTGGAGATAAGCAAAATGCGTTTAAAGACGCAAAGCCTTTCTTGTTTAAGCTGCTGAATCTGATTAACTCATTAGTTTATATATATATATATATATATATATATATATATATATATATATACTCAATCTATTGCTCAATTACATTTTCTAATCAACTATAAAGAGCTACATCAATCCCGAATGCTGCCGATGAGCAAGGAGTGTAAGTAACTAAGCTTGGCTGATAAGATGTGATGGCCTGGATGAAGGGTTGATGAGTTACGGTTCGTGAGTTAGGCACTAATGAGTTAATCTGATTCAGCAGCTTAAACAAGACAGTATTTTCGTCTTTAAACGCATTTTTCTTATCTCCAACATTCTTTAGCAGTACGGTAACATATGAAACATAATAAAGACGAAATTTGAAAGATGTTTAGTTAGAGTATAAAATATTAAACTTAATAATATATATTTTATAAGATTAGAATAATGAAAACTAAAACCCTTTTTTTGTTTTACTTTTCATTGTTGTAATATAAAGATAACCCTGTCAGGTAAAATTTTTATAAGATATGTACAGATAAGATTATTTTATATATTTTTATACAAACCAGGTAGTACTGATTGGCACTCAGTTTTTCATTTTAATCCATATCATTTAATAATTTGGAAAACGGTTGTTTATTAGCGTGTGACTTAAGAAAATATTATTTTTAATATTTAAACCCTTTTGATGCCTTCCCATTTCGACGTCTAAGCTAGGACAGCTGAGAATAAATTTCTCTCTTATGGGAAATTCGTCTATACATTTCTAAAAAACCAAGTTGTATGTTTTTATTAGGCAAACTAACTACCAGATCGTGAGGTATAAAAAGTAAAAGGGTAATTAAAATATTTAAAAAGTCTTAATTGAACAAATGGGAAATTTTAATACTTAAGTTATTAGAACACGTTTACCAAAATATGTGCGTTTAGTTACTTTATTGAAAACCGAGACAAATATTTAAAGAACTTTAAGTAATGGGGTTAAATTGGATCTCGAAAATATATTAAGATATTTAACCACTTACAGGATGCTACGATTACTCTTAACCGTGAGATTGGAAGTTCGTAAACGATACTAGGCGATAAAATGTAATAATACATGGTAATTGTTTTAACCTGAAGCATAGTATAAATAACATTGATAATAAAATTATACAAAAGAATTAAATTGCCTTTACCACGTAAGACGAAAAGGTGGGTCTTCCAAATTTATGTTTCGGTTTTAGTCGCAAAACTGCAAATTTAAGCTTTTAATTTAATACAATAAGACTGTTTTTGCTGGTATAAATGATTGCGTAAGTGTACGAGGATTTACAACATCGATTGAAAGGATGTAGTCGTTCTGTATTATATCACATTAACTTTGTGTATTTAAAAAGTATTACATTTAAAAAATTGCGAGTAATATCAGTGTGTGTTTGCGCGTGCACCAAATTTGGTAAAAGTGGTAAAAACGTAACCTGCCCCAAAATTCATTCAGTGTTCTTTTAGGTTTTGTTAATTTAAATAATAAATTTGAGAATTCAGAAAACTGAATTCTATATTTTAATAAGACAATTTCAAATTTAATCATATACAAAATATAATTACAATTTTATTCGTTTTTAATTTTATGGTATGTTAGTTTCACTGCCGACGCTCGGTTATTATATATACGTATCTGTGAAATTTATACGTAAGTTCATATCTACTAAATGACAGTGGCAGTAAAAACGCTATAATAATCTGTCTGATTAAATTATTACGAAATTCAATCAATTGATCAAATTCTATGAGGACACTAATAAAAAGATGATTCATCAATTTCAATTTCATAGCTTTTATAAGGGACTGTATTTACAACATGAATCAGTATTGATTAATTAATTGAGTCTGACCTAATTTTTTCAGAAGCATTTCGAATCATCAGATATTGAAGGAAGTAATATTACTTCTATTCATGATGTGGCAGAAATATATCCAACACAATTTGCTGGAAAACATTGCTGAAATTTCTCATGAACATTCTGATAGTTTTAATTATATTTTTATTATCATTCAACTGTACTAAATCTTTTAATAAAAAAAAAACAGTGAAAAGATTACAACATTTTAATTACGTTTGCTTGTATATTTATACGTGTATTTAAATAGTTTTCACTCTTTGTCTTTAAGTTTAAAAAAGAATTTTCATAATATTTTTTAAATTTTATTTGCAATTTCTGTGTATATTCACAAGGCATTAATAGTCCAAATTTACAAAATTAAAATAGTTTTGAAGAAGTTTAAAACTGAGTTATCATATTAAAGTAGAAGTTTATTAGTAGACACTGATAAAGATACTTTATGTTTTGACGATGATGTGCTGTGAAATAGCTGCTGCTTCGTTACAAGGTACTTGTAGTTCAGGTGTGGTGTAGTGTCACCGCTATGAGTGTTTCTAGAGGGTCGACAAACAGCGTCTTGAAGGTGGTTATTGTTAACACGAGATAAGTACTCTTGTCAAGTACAAAACGTGAGTTTTAGAGCAAACCTTTTCGTTAAAGGTAGTTATTGTAGCGATATCACATAATGTTTTATTATTTTACGACTAACTCACTCAATGTCACATCACAAAAAATACACGCAAAATTTAAAAATGTTATTGTTAGTTGGTGAAATATTATATTGGTAATATTATTTCAATGCAAACAAAATTACAAAGTAATGATGTTTCGACGTGGAAGTAAATTTTAAAAATTTGTATACTGCTCTTGATTTTTAGTAAGTAATTGTAACGTGTCAGTGTTTTTGATATAGTGAATACAAACACATGCTATACGACTCTACAATGTACTAAATACCTTTGTAGCACTCCAACTTTTGTAAAATTACAGGCAACTGCTCAACCCTTTTTGTATGCTGTAAAACATATTATATTAGTTTTTATATTATATTTTGTATTTAGTTTTCTTTTCTATTGCATGATAAAGTGATAGGAAGAGTGTAAGTGAAATGTATTTTCAAGAGACCTCTTACAAAAATTAATAAAAATAATACGTAGAAAATATTAAAGCCTATTGAGTAAGAAACAATAGTACTACATGTTATAAGTTATAGTTTATATTCTTTTAACAAAACGGCTTGTCAAATAAAATTATTATTGGTAATTGATATAAAAGACGACCATTGAATTTAATAGCATTTAAAAATAGTATAATTTATGCACAACTTATGCGTTGTAAGTCGATGTTTATTATCTTTCAAGTCATAACCACATTTTTACAAGTTATTACCGATTCTACTAATCCTATTGCTATAATTGCGTTACCTTGAAAAAGTACGAGAGAGTCACTGGTATCGCTTTAATTTCTTTGGGGGCTCTTACATAATAATCTAAATTTGGATTTTAAGAATATTGAAAACAATATGACAATAAATAGAATTACCGTAATGATTTTCTAAAATAATGGACATATTGGATTTTGATTTTTAATTTAAAATCTAATGATATTACTTTTTTCTGTATTAAATTGCCTACTTTAACAGTTACAATAAAAACTTATTGGGATGTCTCTAAACAAACATTATTGGCTAAGCGTCATCTCTCGTGGGGTTGTAGAATGTTTGTTTCTTGCAGTTATTTCTTACTCATCACTTTTTTGTCTTTAATTTTACAAATGTTTGTATATATTAAAATACTACACATAGTTTTACTATGCGTAGTGTGTTTTTTTTGTATATTACACACTATTAGGACAATGGTAATGTTATTTTTAATCTGTTTGAATGTAGGAGAAATTGTTGTTATTTTTGTCGTATGAAAATATTGTTTTATTCACTTTATTACATAAGTTTGGAAGTTTATTACAGAAACAACTAACATAGAAATAAACAGTAAGAGTGTAATTTGTTAACATACATCAGTTCTATAAGTGTGCTTGTTGTATTATTTTAAGATGTACAAAATGTTCCTCGTACGTTTCACGCATCAGTATTTAAGGTTAAAAAGGATATAATTTTTACAACCAAGGTCCGTTGTAATTGTAATTCTTCCTTACGTCGTCCTTCAATTCCGGGATACATCTTGAAAATGCGGATATAACGATTTGGATATCTATTGAGTTGTACGTTTAAGAGAGGGACTGTCGTGAGGAGTTAGGTTAACAACTTGATAGAGAGAGGTTTGTGAACCAGGATGCAGGTCGGTACCTAGTATAGTGTATTTATATGAATCAGACTTTCACATCTCCATTTTTCCAGAGTAGAGACGCTTTCTCAAATGAACTTCGTTGTTGTAAGTTTTGCGTACTATTACTGTTATCGCCTTTGAAAATGCTAATCCTAGCTATTTAGCAGTAGTCAAAATGATGACGAGATGACGAGGAATTACACTATTTACAGGTTTGCAGTTTATGGTAACTATTATTACAATCTCAAGATAATCTCGTGATTTTGTAATTACATG
Organism: Homalodisca vitripennis; assembly: GCF_021130785.1. Taxonomy (NCBI): domain Eukaryota; kingdom Metazoa; phylum Arthropoda; class Insecta; order Hemiptera; family Cicadellidae; genus Homalodisca; species Homalodisca vitripennis. The sequence goes on along the minus strand of NC_060211.1, from coordinate 124,651,756 downwards.
TTGCTAGTACTCAAATCAAGCTACTTGATTTCATGTTGCTGATAAGAATCCAAGCGTTTTATTTCATCACATTCAAAACTTTCTGTATAAAGAAAATTGAAATTATTTTTAACTTTAGGCCACAAAGTGGAGTTTACTGATGTGGATAGTATTGCATGTATCCTTATGTTATTTGCCACTACGAACTTGTATGAGAATTGTTACATTAGCTAGTGTCAGCGGCAACCAACGCAATTAGAAATTTCTGCTTTTTTCAAGCTTAATATGAAGGGATACAACTTCGTCTCACTCAATTCCATTGCCAGAAACCAATTTCAGATATTACCTTTTGAATAATAAGCAAGTTAAGGAACTGCGAGTGTCTAAAGCGGTCTCGGAAAGACGGAGCTAATCACACGTTCTTCTCCAGCAGGAATAAGGGAGTCCGAAATAACATCTTCATACTGAATTCTCCAGAAAATGCTTTCGATACTCATACTGTTAGATTAGCTCAAGGAGAGATAACGTTAAACCACAAAAACAGGATAAAGGTAACGATGCATAGTGTAGTTCAGTCCTATGAAACAAAGTGGGGTAACCTTTCCTTGAGAAAGCAGTAGATTACTTTCTCGTAGTAATGCGGAATTCGGACCCAAGAGTAAGCAATATTTAAACCAATGGAGTTTTTATGCAAGAGTTGCCCTCTGGGGAGTGGATCTTCTACAAATGATATTAGAGGGAAAATGCCGAAAACTCCAAAGGTGTTCCAAAAACAATTGTACCCGTTTTACATTACAAAACTACAGCTAAGACCAAAGAGCTTTGTTTTTAAGAGACCGTACCATATATGCCTCTGGGAAAGATTAGTATTGCTGATTTATTTTTTCCAGTTGAACCTTCCCGGGATGTAGCAAAAAAAATTGTATTACGTTCATATAGGTATACTTATGGATGTCCAGGTGCAACGCATACTAACTGAAAAATCAAGATACTGAGATAAAAGATTGATAAGTCGGCTGACTGCGAAGGAGTGTGTAGAGTTCCCTTAAAGAGGCTGCTGCTAACCTAAACATAGGCGGTACTTTCACCTGCCCGTTCTTATTGGTAGAGATTAAAACAAAGGTTACATGACAAAATCTCTTTCTTCCAAAATAATAACACAGATTTGTGTAAACCTCTTTGTAGGATCTCGATAGAAAGCGGTCTCTAACCCCAACCTACCATCCTTAATATCCCTGTCACTCTAGAAGCAACCATTGGCCCTTTTAGGACTGATTGCAATGAATGATTTCTCAGCTTTTTATCCTAAGTGGCAAAGAAAACATACATACTTTTAAGATTTTAATTTAAAAATCAAGAGCAAAATCTTGATAAAACAGTTGTGGTTGATACGAATACTTTCTTCTTAAAATATAAAAAGACGTATATGTAACTTGGACCAAATAGTTACATATCACTGTTGTGATTTTTACCTTCCTAGTTACGTATTCTAAAATTAATTAATTTATTTATTTCCTGATGAAAGACTTGTGACAGAAAACAACTTAACTTCACTCGCTATTATCATATTTATACATTCTGTTACTCCTACTTCTAAAGGACTCATCCGCTTGAAGTTAGCACGCTCTTGTGACAGAGGAAGCCATTTGCCTCTGTCTGTACATCTAGTTTCTACAAAGGAATCCGCACCGCTTGTAACTTTGTCTCGTCAGAACTTTAGTCAAAGCATTCTGCTAGAAGTACATCAAAGCTGCTAAGGTAGGGACTTTCTTTCCTGACACAATTTAATGTTGGTTACACTAGTTACTTTAATGTAGTGATGTAGAACATTTTACAATAAGTGGTACTTATATTCGTTTCTAGGAGACTATGTAGAGTAGATTTTACTTACAATTTATTTATTTTCAACCTTGGATTGCTTGTCATACGTTACATTGACTGATAGACTTTTGTATATATTCCTGTTCGCTTCTACCATTTTCATTGTGATAGGTAACTATTGTATACAGCATATTACCGGTCAGTATGGTTAATATAGTTTTTTGAAATTGTACACCGTTATGAGGTACCGGTATGTTAAAAAGTTTGGATTGAAAAATAGAATTTTCATAAAAAAAGTATTTATTGATTCTTTTACATAATTGTTGCCACCTTCATTATAGTCCCCATTAGATATTATGCACTTGTACCAGAGCTTCTTCTGATCCTCGAAACACCCCTCAAACCTTTGCCATTTGGCTCTTTCAGTGATGTACTTCTGATGTCATAAATGCTTGTGAAACACAGCCCATTAAGATTCTCTTTATTTTTGGAAATTGAAATATAATATGACACGGAGCCATTTTAGGAGAATATGGAGGGTAGGTATCGTTACAGTTATGTTTTTGGTAAACAATATACAGAAAAGCAATGAAGTGTGAGCAGGTGCATTGTCATAGTGCAAAGGTAATGATTACTTTGGATTGCGTTTTTCGGATTGCTTCACGCAAACCGTGTTAAACATGCAGATAGTACTCCTTATTGACCGTTTGACCTTTTGGCTAGAATTCATGATGCACTCACTATTAAGAAAACCATGAGATTTTATTATAACTTTTACGTTCAACTGCACTTGTCGAGCCTTTGTCGTTCTTTTTGGGTACTGGGATGATTGAGCCTTAGATTTGGCGTCATATGCGGAAACACATATTTTGTCACCTATTTCTCAGTGTCGCACTCATTTCACTGATTCTCCATCGTTATTGAATTCATTTAGTAACTCCTGAGCAACTTGCAATCGCCGCTTTTTTCGTTCAAAATTAAGCAATTTTGGAACAAATTTTGCTGCTACACAATTTTTATTTTCATTTTACACTTTCCTTCTACAATGTAAAAATTTAAAAATATAATTTATCTTAATTAAATAGTGAAATAAAATACGAGCATATTAAAATAAAGGTTCCGCTCATAAAATAAAGATAAAATTGTTGGTATAACACTTTTAACGTCAGCGACAAAGATAGTTACTGCCGACAATTTGATTCATACTGCTTCAATATCTACCAACTCAAAAGGACTAATCTTATAAAACGACCAAAGGACTAATCTTATAAATCAATAGCCCTTACGTAACAGTGAAAGCCACGTGCCTGTCTGTAAGTCTAGTTTACACAAAGAGATCCCCATCACACGTGTATTGGTATCGTTAGAACTTTATCAAGGTAATTTACACGTGTAAGTGCACTAAAGTTAACAGCTTGTCTCCAAATTCTGTATTTGGAATCACAACATATAAATGGTTTGTTATTAATAATAAATAGTGTTTACATATGTTGTTAGTATTTTTCTGAACTAAGTACATTTGGATTAAAGCTATTCTTCTAATATCTCAGACGTGGTACTCAGTTCAGACATGTTTATGCCTAAAACAATACAAATACGGTATTAATGTTTTGTGATGTACATCGAGTTCAAGTAAATTTCATAAACGTTAATCTTTCATTTTAAATCCATTAATATATTTATGTACAATTACCAAATGTTTATGTATTGCTCTTTGTGGATAAATATGAAAAAGCTAGGCGCTTATGATCCAAGTTTTAAACTCCTCTCTTGACACACACTATCTACTATGCAATATCATTTACGTGCTTATATTGAACATTTGCCTCAATGTGATCTATATTGCATAAAATAGGTGCAAATATCAATAATATTTCATTATAACACTTACAATTTTAATTTGTGTACAGTTAAAGAAACATAGAAACAAAATAAACGAGGTTTTATAGCTTTTGGCTTCGGATTTTACATTACAGATTTTAATTAGTCATGAATTAGATTGGAATTTGGCAATTAGTAGAAAAGATGAATAGTGTAAAAATGTTTTAAACATATTTAGGGGTATAATATACAATGCCTATTTAATTATTTTATCGCCACACATTTAAGTCTAACGGGAATACAACTGTGTAATCTAGTTCTTCATTATTCTGGAGCCGTCCATTAATCGGCAAATGTCTACTAGACTTTCAGAGCTTTCATTAAACTAATAATTATTTTACACTAATAAATATGACTGTTTCGAAATCTTGTACATACATATTACATCCAAGAATTATAAAATAAAAAATATTCTAATGGTATTTAGAATAGAATTAGTTTACAAAAATGTTTTAAAGGAGTTAACTAATCTGGCGATTGCTATACTATAATTACTTATGTCCAACTGGTTCAATTATTCGTAAAGCTACTGATATTTAAGCGTCCTATAAGAAAGGAAATATAATAAATTTTGGTTTTAAAATCACCATAAACTTTAATAATTATATTTATTATTTATTACCTTCTATTTGAAACGATGACAAGGTTTTATAATTTCGATATAGTACACGAATACATCACATGTTATATTGCCATCGTAAAACGATTAATAGTTAAACGCATAAAATGCGAAGACGGATCATTTTCTTTAAAATGCCTTGTTAAATTCAGCTTCATTACTAACGTTATAGTAATGTAATTGAAGGAATAGGATTAATCATGATTTGCCGTGCGAATGCAGTTTCATAGCGCCATGAAGTCATCAATAATGCTGTGTAACATCAAAATGTACCACAGAATTTTGGGAGTAGGTATGATTTTACATCATCCTATCAATCATCCGTGAAACTGATATCGACATCGATCACAATATACCACTGGCCTGAAAACTTCCTCATCACATTACAAAGGATTCGGCCTCTGTTTTTACAAACATTGCACACTGGGTTATTTTGGTTACTTACAAATCCTGTCCTGTGCACAGAAATATATAACATAAAATAATGTTATAAAATTCGATATATTTGTATGAATTCCAAAATTAACTTAGCTTTGTTATTTTTAAAGTTTAAACTGCATTGTACAATTCACTCACTTTTTTATTTTATTTGTCATTTTTTACATAAAAGCATCACATTTTCACATTGCAAGGTATTACAGGCTGACATACACAGAACAAGGACAGCGACAGAACATTGATCGCTTTAAAGGAACCTCACTCCTGACGCTTATCTAATAATTAGAGCAAAGTGAGTGACTACATCAGATTAGACAAGAATTGTAAAAATGGGAAAAATTGTCACTATATGAATACTTTTTATTGCTGTTCATTTGTTTTATTATTTTGTTTATTTTGATTTAATAGCTGTTATTGTTTCTAATTGATTAGAACCTATACGTAGTTATTGCCACTTGTTATTATTGCTAATGGTTAAAAACATTTGGTCAGCAATCCGTTCCCCAAGAAATGATTGTTTTTCTAAATTTGTCTGTTTTTACCCTCATACAGGTCTGTAACCTAAACGTTAACATTGCAATTTTACAACACGTTTGGTGGCTATTATTGTAATTTCTTTTACGTGTAGTCTATATATAACGTTATAACCTGTCAGTACTTGTATTTTGCTACTGTGTTTACTCGTATAGCCAGGATTGACCAAAACAGACTTTACATTTGGAATTTTCATTACATTATAACCCATTACTTGTTCGTTAATAACACCGATGAGTAATAATGAGCCAAAGGAATAGATCACGTGAGAAGGGTGCTTTGTTCTCATCCCATCCAATCAATTTTCTGATTGGTCTATAGATTTCAGATCTTTTATATACGATTACAGATTCGGCGTTTGATTGTTGAATAGTAATTTATATTTATGAAGTAAGATCTCAAATAAAGCTCTTAAACTTGTACCTGTTATTATATATGAGCTTCCATGTAAAGCTTCCATGAGCTTCTTAAACTTAGCGAATTATGAAGTAGTATCCTATAACTGATTGCATTGATTACTCGGTTTGTAATGCATCCAGGAAAATGTTTAAAGCTATAATCACCGACATTATTATATTACAATTATTAACAAACCAGTTACTTAAACCGACACTTACACCGACTTTTTTGTGCTGTTACGGTTAATATTGAAACTTCGTAGAGTAGTACTCCTTAAAATAGTTTAAGTAACAAAGAATTAATTTAGGAATTAAGCCTAATAAACCGTTAATATATCATTTCGCATTAGATCCCAAGCTGGTTTTATGCAAAATTATCTAACGTTGAGACCAGCATCACATGAATATATTTTTGTTTTATTTAATTTATTTATTCAATTACATTGTTTTACACAGTTTGGCCTCGCCAAGTTACATAAAAATACTTGTCGGCGAGAACCAACGATATTTCCATACTTCTGCTGTTTCATTTTTACTAGTAATAATGTATGTAATAGGTTGTACCGCTTAAAATCAGTTCACTAAATGAAAATACTAATAATTAGTAATTTTCGGTTATGGCAGGCATCATGTTTCTATTTATGCTTGGCAAATGTATGGATACAGTTAGAACTTTATATAACAATAACAATAAAACAATATAAGGATTACATAACGAAAACAATATAAATTAGTTACATGGTTTGATATTCGAAAACAGTTCTTAGGAGAGTGCGCTGTTATGAAATACGTGCATGCATGTCTGTCTTTATTCCTCTTTGTCTCCAGTTGTGTGGAGTAGTGTCGTCTGGTCGAAACAGTTTCTGCTAATCGTGTGTAGTTAGGTTATGTTTTGTTTTTATTGGTTATGTTTATGTTGTATTTGCAAACTGATTGAAGTAGATTTGGTGTCTTTTTCGTGGCCAGTAGACAAAGTAGTGTGAATACAAAATAGTCTAGTACAGTTAGAGTGAATCTGTGTAATGAAAATAGTTTCGAGCGTTGTGCAGTGTAGTGGAATGTCGGGACAGGCTAGTGGAGATTGGGCCAGGCTAGGCCTATTCCTAAGATATCTACAAATGGCAAGTTTTAGCTTTATAGTTGATATAGAGATCTAGTTGTACTTAACCAAGTGTAGGCTGCCAATTTTAAACTTCTTTAAATTTGGTAAATTTTCTATTTCACTAGGCAGCTGATTAAACTGAAAGACTCTCGTTGAAGTAAACTCCGTTGATTCTTGCGTTTCTTCCCCCAGCCCAGCCACTGGTACCTTATTGTCTTTGAATAGAATTGGACGATGATGGTGGGTGGGTTGCCGTCTTTACGTGGTTGTAGACGATGTGCCTGATGAACCTGGGAAGGCTGGTAGTCCACATTGATGTCTTGGCCACCTTTTGTAGCACTTCTGCAAGGTTTTCTTGTGCTGAACTTCCTTCTACCTTAAGCCCATGAATTTCAAGGTTTAGACTTCTACCGTATTGGTCCAGGTCGGCAATCTCAGCTGAAAGTTCTGCCACCTTGGTGTTTCAGCTTGTCAACTGCGTCTCTGGAAGATTTTTAATTTGACTTGAGGATGTTAACTTCAGCTTTAAGCTCTTTGTTTTCAGCTCGAAGTTCGACGACCTCATCCAGCAATGAGTCATATTTTTCAGTGAAAAACTTCATAGATGACTCAATACTGTCGAGTTTTCCCTTCATGTCCATGAGGGACGTTACTTTGGTGAGGATATACCTCTGCACACCTAGGCTACTAACCTCTAAATCATCATCCGGGTTAGTTTGGAGAAGTACGTCTTCATCTTCATTTTGGCATATAGAACCTTATTTATTCTTTCTGCAACTAGTACATACCCAAGTATATTGTTTAGCGCCCACGGATGTCCAAGTTTGTTTCTTAACACTGCATCTTTCAAAGTGGAAGCCTCTGCTGCATGATGTGCACGACGCATAGTCTCCGGTTTTAGGAAGTTTATCATTACAATTGCCACAGTTTTCTGATGCCATATTGAAAATAATATATAAAAAAACTCACAAAAAATAAATTTAGTGTAACAGCTATTTAAAAACTTACCATTTAATGTTGAATGTGAGAGCGTAATGGAAGGATGTCTGCCCAAAACAAACCGCCTTTATTAATTTAGGGATGAAAATTTCAAAAAAGGTAAATAGCATTAATAGTTGCCATGATTTATTATTTATTTATATTTATTTATGACAAACGGCAACAAGAACCAAAACAATACATATAATACATAGCATGCTGATAAATGATGTAAGGTTAACTACAACTTGAAACACACTTGTGCGACATTTTGAATGTTGTTACCAGGAAAGGAAAGTAGACTTCAGACGACGGCTGCTACCATGGAAGAAGTCGTAGTACTCCGAGACCATGTTACCGAGCCTGTGCAGACATGGGAAGGTGCTGTTCACGACTTAGTTGGTAAAGATCGAGGGACAGCAGAAGAAGTAGGTGGAGTGGGTTAGGTCAGGAACTCTAAAGTTGAACAGCGCAAGGAGATCACGAGAGTCCAGTTAAAAAATGAGAATTCTCTGAAGAAAAGTCAAGCAGCTGCCTTCTCACAACGAGGGGACACAGGCCAAGAGATTTCTCCATACATAGGAACGGCACATTCAGCTAGTCGTAGTTCGCATTTCTATAACATGCACAAACTTGTCTTGAATGTTTACCGTTATTATAGTACATAGTATTTATAAAGTCTGGAGCTAATTTTCTATAAATCAGAACAACCTTTCGGAAATACTTAATTTATTCCGAATTTAAATTTCACTCAAAATTTAACAAAAGTTTTACAAAATCTTGATTTGCTTTTCTTCAAAATTTCTCTCAATCGGTCAAATCTAATTTAGAGTCTGATCAAAACTAAAAAAAATGAAACTAAAAAGGTATACTTCACCAAAAAGGTTTAAATTAACAAAATAATATAAAAGGTTCTCTTCTCAAAATATTCAAAATCAAAATTACACAATGATTGATGTAAACTTTAGGATTTAAATCTAATTTACAATACTTCAAAAGTTGAATTAATTATCAGGCTCTGTTATATGGCAAAATTTAGAAAATTTTACACAACAGTATAAAACAAAAGATGTTAAACTTAACGCTGGTACGGGACTTACTACTTTGAAGACTATGGAGGCTGAAAAACTATTAGAACTTGACTTAAGACACAGCGGGTAAAAAATTAACTCTATATCCCAAATGAATAGGAATAGAGGAAGTACTATCGCTTCTGAACTACACGTGTAGACGCTCTGCACTCGACTGGAAGACCCCCACCCTCTTCAAACCAACCGCGACCGGCTCGGGAACCTATCACCTTTGACATCTCTAACAGCTGGATAGGTCAAACCAACAAAATAATGTCCACGTACCGCGTCTAATTAACATAGAGCCTACTTCCTTCCGCGATTCAGCAGAATGATTATAACTACGGTACAAATGTTCTGGAGTCTTCGGATCCGGCCAAGTTGATAGGGAGCCACACGACACTTTAGATCTTCATTATGATCTCGATAAAGGTATAAATCGTTTTCATGTTATCAGTGTTTAGCCCTCTCCTTGAAGTTCTCGTGGTGAATACCAGCATCAGAGAAGCCTTTGATACGACTGAACTTATATGACCATCAGGGCTGAGGTTGCTTATCAGGATCATTGACTGATTTAGCTCTCTACAGTGCAGATCCGTTGAGTTCGTAGTCGAAGGAAACAAATTCCGAGGATCGGTGGGAACGGTGAATTATAATATTGTGATGATACGTTAGAAAATGTGATTTATTTCGAAAATGCTCTCTTGCGCTACATGCCAACCTACACTCGTGTCTTGGTGATGGGGGACCTGAACACAGACCTTCTAATGACTAGACGCAACTATGACTACAATCAACTGACTACTATGTTTGACTCGTGCAATCTGACTATACTGCCATTGAATCCCACACATCACACTGCTACTTCCCATACCTTACTCGACCTTATGGTGGTCAGTGATCCTTCCGAGGTCCTCCTTCATGGGCAGCTTCCAGTCCCTGGCATCTCACATCATGACCTCATATACTGTGTTCTAAAAACTAAAACTCCTAGTGTTAAGTCTTTGTTTATAACCTACAGAGATTTTAAAAATATTGATGAGTGTTCTTTTGCTTGTGATGTTGCAAATACGCCTTGGGAGTCCATTACCCACCTTGAAACAGTCGATGAAATGGTTGACAGGTTTAATTCCTTTGTTCTGGGTCTATATGATAAGCACGCTCCATTAATTACAAGGAGAGTTTCTAAGAAGCGCCCCGTCCCCTGGTTAACACCTGCTATACGCAGTCTTATGGCTCAGCGCGACTCTTTGTACCGCAGAGCTCGTAGAACTAATGACCCAGACATCCTCGCTCAGTATCGTCAGCTCCGCAATAGAGTTAAACAGGACCTTCGTAACTCTCGGCTGCGATATATTCACAGTTTGTTTCCTGATAAAAGATCCTCATCCACCGAAATGTGGCGGAATGTTAAATCTTTAGGTATGGGCAAGCGGAAAATGGATATTCACTGCAATATACCATTAAACGAACTTAATGATTTTTTATTACTGCATCACAATCAACTAATCCAAATGCTATTGAATCATTTCTGCAAGAACTAGACAACCAACCTCCACCCATCTTCCCATATGAGAAATTCATATTTCAACATATTCTCCAGGTTGACACTCTACGAGCTATAAACAGGGTTAAAAGTAATGCCACCGGAACTGATAAAATATCTATTAAGATGCTGAAAAAGATCCTTTATGCTGTGCTTCCTGTGGTGACTGTTATATATAACAAATCTTTAACCACTGGAGTTTTTCCTGAACATTGGAAGTCTGCCCTTATCCGTCCAACAAATAAAATTTCTTCTCCCACTGAAGCAAAAGATTTCAGACCAATCAGCATTCTCCCTGCTCTCTCAAAGGGTTTGGAAAGAATAGTGCACTGTCAAATTTCAATATTCCTAAAAGAAAATAATATTTTGAATAAGTTTCAATCAGGATTTCGATCAAATCATAGCACTGAAACGGCGCTTCTCAGTGTTACTGATGACATTCGCCAAGCAATGGATAGAAGTCAGTGCACTATTATGGCATTGTTTGATTTCTCCAAGGCATTTGACTGTGTTATATTCGGCTTGTTGTTGAGAAAGCTGCGTGCTTTAGGATTTTCCGAGGTTAGTATTACCTGGATTAAATCTTATCTCTCGAATCGGCGGCAGTGTGTAAGTGTGGCTGACAAAGTATCTGACTACAGGATTATCACTGGTGGTGTGCCGCAAGGTTCAATACTGGGACCTCTTTTATTTTTACTCGACGTAACTGACATTTGTACAGTACTTACATTCACTAGATACCACATGTACGCTGACGATTTACAAATTTACGCCCACTGTGGGGTCCGTGATATACAAACGACAATACGCAACATAAACTTTGACATTCAAAAACTTGTGGAATGGACAACGAAACACGGACTGAAGCTTAACGAAAACAAAACCCAAACAATTGTCATCTCTCACTCACGACTAAAGAACTATATAGACACAAATAATATGCCCAAAATTACTGTAAACAACGTTTCTCTTCCGTACTGTGACAAAGTAAAAAATTTGGGTCTAACTATGAACACAACTCTTGGATGGTGTGATGCTGTTGTGGGCATCTGTAAAAAGGTGTTTGCTTCAGTTCACTCACTAAAGAGGATGCAGCACTTCTTGCCAGAACGTGTGAAACTTTTACTGATAAAAACACTGATTTTTCCTCATTTTTCATATTGTAACTCTATAATCAATGATATGACTGTGGATCTGGCTAAAAAATTGCAGCGATGCCAAAATTACTGTTTACGTTTTGTATTTGATCTAAGACGTGACAATCATATAACGCATATCTATATTCAAAATTTCATTCTAAAATTGGCCGATACAAGATTATTAAAAATTCTTATTTTGGTGTATTCTAGTCTTAACTCTGGAGAGCCTATATATCTGGCTGACAAATTCAAATTGATCTCTGAAACGAGCGCAAGAGAGACAAGAATGGCCTCATCAATGCTTCTTATTCCCCGCCATCGAACCTCAACTTACAACAAATCATTTGTCGTTACTGCTTGTCGAGCTTGGAATTCCCTTCCTAACCATATTAAGTCAGTAGGGAGTCGAAATCGGTTTGCAGCCTTACTGAAAGCTAAATTGCTAGAAACGATGTCAGCGACGGGTTAGTTGGGGTAGGTTTTGGAGGACGGATAGGGTGCTAGTGAATGTGTGTATGAATTTTTTGTATGAATGTATTTATACTAAATTCTTAAAGATACCTTTATTATATAATTTTGTTTTATTTTAAATGTACAGTAGTAGTTTTATTTGACTTAAGTTCTATATTATTATATTAGGGTTAATTGTAAGACAGGGCCTTATGGCCCTAAATTCGCCCTTTTGTATATATAATACAAATAAAGTCATTTGAATTTGAATTTGAATTTGAATACGTCACACTGCAATGTAATGAACTGAAAGTGTATAAATTATTGAGTTGAAAAATTTGAATAGAACTTTGAAACACGCTTTCTGGTATTTATTGATTTAATCAAAGAAGTCTTTAACTTATGTATAATACAATATGTATAAACCTTTTAACAATTTTTTAAAATTTCATTTTCATACTATGTACATTTCGAGATCTGGGATTTCATCTTCAGGTACTAAGGTTAAGTTAATTATGAAAATAAATAATTAAAACCAAATTTTCATGTGTTTTTCACTACCTTGGTGGCTAAATTTGTTGTATTTCATTTTATGTATGATCAATGTATATTGTTTAAAAGTCTATGGAATAATAATTTTTTTTAGAAAATCTTTGTCATTTAATAATATATTATAATTAATTTTCGCACTTTTGTAAATTTCAAAATGTTCTAAAGTAGATAAATAGCTTAATTAATAAATAGCAATAATCGCATTTTAATAACAAGTAGAACTATAAAAAATACCTTTTTCACAGGATTATGCTTAAAACTTTGATTTTAAAAGTAAATTAACAATAAAATAAAATTTGCTGCTGAAATATCTGTGTTATTTAAACATCTTTCGTATCTCATTGAGACAACAATGAATAGAATACGACGTTAGGCTATATATTCACTATTTAAATAATATTATAAGTTTTGTAAAAGTAATGAAAAGAAACAATACGGCTTTGTGAGAAATTAATTGTCTTTCTAACGTCAATAAAGAAAAGTTGTAAAGAACGTTGTGAAGGAACGTAAAGGTCCTAAATATTTGGTAAAATTATTTCTCTGCTTTTGTCAGTTACACTTTAATGTTATATTACATTTAATTCTCAAACAGTTTACTACGTTTGAGCGATAAAAAGGAATAAGTTAATACTTTTTTTAATTAATAAATTATTTAAATTATATAATTTTTTTATAATGTGAAAGTTTAAACTAGATCTAGCAGATAAACTAAAGTTGATTAAAACAATTATATGTATTAACACATGAATTATTGAAAGAGGAATTAAGTGTTATTCCAAGCGTGAAATTAAATTTACAAAAACAAAGAATTAATTGGGGCTTAATAACGTCATTATGATCATTAGTAATTAATTATCTTTCGATATTTTTGGATTCAATCGATATTTTTCTACTATTTATTGTTTATATAATAGTGTTTTTATTTGGTAAATTTTTTATGGACTGGGATTTACAATAATTCAATGCCGCTATGTTTACATGCTTATAGTAAATTTCTATATTTAAATGAGATAGAAAAAACTGTTTTACATACTAAAAAGCCAGCCAGTCTAGCTATCATACAAATAGTGAAGTTTTCAACAATTTCTGATTTAATTATTCAGTTTCTAATACATCAACAGGTAAGCTTAGTAAATGTCTTTCTAGAATCGTTCATTTTAGGTCATCACAGGTTTCAGCACATATTAGAGCAAATGATAAATACAATTTGGGCATCTTATTAAACTATAACTGCAGTTTTGCTCGGTGCTCGAGTTTTTGTGTATTTCACCAAAGGATTCGTAGCCTAAAGATATAGGTTGTAATAGGATTATAAATAACACTTGACAAAATATAAATTAGTAAAGTAAACTTCTTTTAGCTGTAAAATTACCAGTTTATATTTATATAATACGATTAAAACTGTTTTGACTTTAATCACAAGTTATTCACAAGTATTTAGTTCTTATTTTGGTTCATGGATTGTTTCATAGACATTTAATAAAAGTTTGTTGGATGGTTTTAACGTACAAGATTTGTAAATCATCTAAAGTTCTGTTTATAAATTAAACGTTACAAATGTATAATAGTAATGCATATATATTGCAATTTAGGCTGACTGATCGGTTGGTTTAATTAATTTAATGCATGAAGTTTTCATTAATTTATTTTAAGGAAATGAGGGTCTCGATCTGTAATGTTGGCACTATCTCAACTCATACGATGGTATACGGACCAACAATGATGTGCAATAATTATTGACTTTTCTGTTAGTCCCTTTCTCGTGTTTGCATTAAACTGAGGTTTCACGTTTCATTGATACACTGTAATTACTGCCATGAGTTTCTTGTTACTTTCCTTAAGTAATTAAAAGGAAGTTCATATTTTGATGGTATTGTTTATTTAATGTATAAATCGTTTATTTTTATATTTTATATTTTTATTTAATGATAGACATACTGATGAACATTGTACAAGTAGCGAGCGTCCTTGATGAATATGTCCCAATTGTCAAACTAATAAATAAGGTTTCTAATATAAATGAATTTTTACTGGTATCCCAAAGTTAAGTTTTGTTAAATTCCGTTTGTAATATATTGATAACATTTTCTTTAAAATCTATTTATAATTAGATATGATATCTGTTTAGGTTTTATTAAACATTATGGTAAAATTTTATTTATTTTTATCGTCCTCGTAGTTAGTTCATATACAAAAACTGCTCACAAAGTGAATGCGGGAATTTACATTTTGTAGCCAAAAATAATATTGATGCGAGGTAAGGTGCTATCTTGGCAGCGCTCAGAGCTAAAAATGTCCAGACGTCTCCATGTATCACTGTAGCGCTGGTCTGGTCGCGGTTTTCCATTGTACTCGGCATGTGTTCCTAATTTAGCCAGAGCGAACCTTCCGTATTTAGTGTTTATTTTATTAAATTTTATTGAAAAAGTACGGTTTAAAATCTATTATGTCATGCGTAGGGACTGTCAGATTAGGAGAGAACATTATTGAGCTAACTGATGTTGTTTCAATCAGCAACACTCACAAGTCTGTATCAGAAGCCAAAACCAACCTGCCAGTATCACGAAAATACAGTGTCCCCACCGGATTAAATAATATTCCCTTTAGGAAATATAATGCAAAAATATGTATTAATGAAAAAATAATATTACAACAAACACAGTATCCCCTAGGCTTCGGAATGTATTCAGATTCAATTATATTGTTGCAGTTGAAATAACTAACGATTAATATGCATAAGATAACCTTATTACTAACAGCCGAACCTGAAAATAAATTATAAATGAAACGTTTTCTGACCTATACAAGGAATAAAAATCAACTTTTAGGTTCAGATTTAAAAAAATATTTAACAAAACATACAATTTAGAATAAAAAATGGTTTTGATAGGCGGTACCTGACCGCAGGTTCTATCATACAATTTTTACAGAAACATAGTATTTTTCTGTTATTAAAGTTTGGTGAAAAACAATCATTACACACACTCAAGAACTAAACAAAATCGAAAGAAGGTGAGTCATTAGTGTCATCATTCCGAAAAGTTTTAACTCCTGACATACATTTTTATTATTCGAATGAGTCGAGTATTCCCAATGTTTTTGGTAAATAGTTAAACATTATGAACGGCCTTTATATAAAAAGGAATGCTGCTGAGATTAAGGATAGCAGACAACAAAATGCTGCACATAAGGATAGTAGTGCAGAGTCTTGTATACATTACCCGACATCACATATGACCTACTTGAGATCCTACTATTTCTATAACACCTTGAGCCACATGTGATTCTTATATTTTTTTACCACAAGTAAATTTGTTTAGAACTTTTACCAAACTACTAAATAAAGGGTATAATAGGTATAGTAACATTCCTATAGTTTTTGTATGTCGTCGTGAAATTAGCGAGTAAAGTCTACGTTTGTACAAACGATTTAATAATCTTTTAAAATTACATTATGGAATATAAAACATGCAAAATATCATTATATTGAGGTAATTCCTTTAGAATGTACATTTTAACAACAATAAACGAAATAAATGTTTAACACACAGAAACTATGCTTCAGCAGACTACATTTATGATATAACAACTGGTAATGCCCTATGCAAATTCTTAACATAATAAACTAAATGAAAGATATAAATTTCTATCTCTATTTTGTTTGCTGGCATCATTCAGTAACAATAAATATATGCTCATGAACATGCTTTTTCATTTCATATCATTTTAATTTTCATTTCCATTTTTCATTTTCATTTTTCATTTTCATTTTAATTTTTCATTTTCATTTTTCATTTTCATTTTCATTTTCATTTTTATTTTTATTTTCATTTTCATTTTCATTTTTAATTTTCATTTTTCATTTTCATTTTCATTTTCATTTTTCATTTTCATTTAACTTTAAGTATCCAATATGTTTCTCAAACCAACGTTATGAAACGGTATTTTAATAAAATTACTTTGATATAATTGAATAATTATAAATAATAAGGAATCACTGACTGTGCTATTAAGCACTAAGGGGACAGCTGGACCAATTTGTTTAGTTCTTCTTTAGAAATATACGCAGTTATCCAAGTAAGGTTTATAAGAATAAAAAAAATCTGAAAAGTTTCCAGGAACACTTTAAAATGTGGAAAAGTAATAATAATATTTAAATTTCTTAATCCAAATGGAAGTGACTAAACAGCGTTGAAACTTTTAAATCTTCTTCGATGTTTAATCCAAATTTAGTCAAAGAGATTTCTTTACATTATAATTTTCTAAAATATTAAGAACACAG
Organism: Homalodisca vitripennis; assembly: GCF_021130785.1. NCBI lineage: Eukaryota > Metazoa > Arthropoda > Insecta > Hemiptera > Cicadellidae > Homalodisca > Homalodisca vitripennis. The sequence goes on along the minus strand of NC_060211.1, from coordinate 124,634,967 downwards.
TGCTTGACTCAGAAATGCTCTTAGTCGCGCTTGATATAAGTGTCAGTCCTTAAACCTCTAATCATCTTAACCATGAACGTAATAAATAATATGTGTCTGATTTATGCCTACTTACGTTCGAAAAATATAATAGGGTACCGTAATATGTGGCATAACATACTAATACGAGTATGATTTTATATATGGTTTAATTAAGTAGGCTACAGACTTCTATTTTAAAAATTGCCTGTGAAGCCGCGGGTAACAGCTAGTTTTACCATAATTTGAAAATTTAGTATGGCTTTTTGGAAAAAGTTCACAGCAAATTTTAACATATTAAAAGAGCGTATTCATTGATTACAGTAGGCTACTGTTAGAGTGGATATATTTGTATATTTCATAATACGCAATAAAAATGTATCACGTCTATTACATTTATTGAATATATTATACTTTTATAATCAGGAAAATAATAATGAAACAAATTTTTATGTATTTAGTTTTACTGGAAAATTTTGATCATATATCGTAAAACAGTACATGTAATGGTTATTACTTAACCTCAGGACCTGATTGACAAGTTCAGATATGATACATGCATTAATTCTTAAGTTAAAGTCTAATACACTTGAAGTTTGATATGCTATAATAAAATCATCAAATTTCGACAGAAATTAACACATGATTTAACTATTTCACTATGATATCCAAATTACAAATACTTAATACAGAATAATAAAGCGCATTTTTGTGTAGATGACTGGAAATTTAACATATAAACACTGTCTAATACGGACAGTTTAGGAATTTAGTTTTGGCATTTAATTAATTTAGGAAACATTGTTTATGTTAATGGAAAACTGGAACTCGGTTAATCAGCAACTCAATTGGCCAACTTGGATTGGATGTCAGGTGATGAAGTTATAGACGATTTGAACTCAGTTAGGAAACTTGTGTCACTTCCTACTTACTGGTGTTTCCTCCACTCTAGTGCAAATCGTCACCCAAGTGATTAAATATACTACATAACTACTCAATCGTGGATTAACGATCAGGTGTTGCAGTTTTAGGAGACATTTGCTCAGTTAGAAAACTTGTGTCACTTGCTACTTACTAGTGTTCCCTCAATTCTACGTGTACTAGTATTTTTCTTGTAATAAAGCTTACTGAAGAAGTAATAAATACACACACCCATGAAGAAAACTAAATCACAACAAGATAAGTCAATAGTGTCATAATTCCAAAAAAGGTTACTCCTGATATACACTTTGTTCAATTTGCATGAGTCAGCTTTTTTGTAAATAATTAAACATTATAAACGGCCTTTATGGATAAAGGAATGCTCCTCCGATTCAAGATAACAGACAAAAAATGCTGCACATAAGGATAGTAGTGCAGAGTCTTGTATAAATTACCCGACATCACATATGATCTACTTGAGATCCTACTATTTTTATAACACTTTGAGCCACATCTGATTCTTATATTTTTACCACAAAAACATTGGTGTAGAACTTAAAAAATTTACACTTCCAAAGTATAAATTGAAGCCATATATAATGCTTAGCACGATTCTTACGTGGAATAATTTTGTTTTAGGATTATATACTTGTTTAACGAAATCCCTGATATCCTACCTCGGAATAATCAACACTGGGATATCCTACCGTCTGTTTCCTGTATTAGGCGCTTATTTAAAATGTGACGGAACTACATATTAGGACTTCTGTCAATTATTTACGGTATATAGTACTATATATATTTTAATTTTTATCTAAGATTGTTTTTCACTAATAGATTATACACTTTAATATATTACTGTAAGTGTTTATTGTCACATGTATAGATTTATTTTGTTTCAGGAAAAGGAATTTTTGGTACTCAGATTATCAAACTTTTTCGCCGATTGCAATATTGCATGGATTTACCAATGATTACCAGGATAGTTACAGAGTGTATATCATAACATTTCTTAAAACTAAAAGTTAAAATTTCATTTTAAAAGTACTCTAAATATAATGTTAGCTGTATAAAATTAATAAAGCGTACTAATAGTTATAGCAACATTGCTATAGTTTCTGTATGTTGTTGTGAAATTAGTGAGTAGAGTCTACGTTTGTAAAAAACCTTTAATAATCTTTTAGAATTACATTGTGGATCATAAAACATACAAAATATCATTATAGAGGGGTAGTTGTTTTGAATATACATTTTAAAAGGGGTTTATTACATAAATATTTAATTTTTAAAAATCCCTGCGAAACAAAATACACATTCTAGCAGAGAAATTATGCTTCATCAGACTACATTTAGGATATAACAACTGGTTATGTCCTGTACAAATTCTAAACATAATAAACTAAATGAAATGTATGAATTCCTATGTCTATTTTGTTTGCTGGCATCATTCAGTAACAACAAATATATGCTCATGAAAATTGCAATTTTCTAGACAGATCCTTAACTTCAAATATCCAATATGTTTCTCAAACCAACATTATAAAACAGTATTTTAATAAAACTACTTATATATTTGATACTTAGAAATAAAATTCAATCGCTGACTGTGCTGCTAAGCGTTAATCTCTAGGACGGCTAGACCAATTTGGTTAGCTCTTCTTTTGAAATAATATACGCTGAAACCCAAGTAAGGTCTAGTGAATAAAAACATCCAGGAAAAGTTTCCAGGAACACTGTAGAATTTGGTAAAACAATAATGATATTTATATTTTGTAATCAAAATGTAAGTGACACTAAACAGCTTTTGGCACTTTTAAACCTTCTTCGATTTTAATCCAAAGTTCGTCAAAGATTCTGAGTATTCGTTTACATTTTAATTTTAATAAATATTAAGTACACAGTGCTCGACTCAGAAATGCTCATTGAAAGCGCAAAACTTGATATGAGAGTCAGTCCTTTAACCTCTGCTCGACTTAACCATGAACATAATAAATAATATGTGTCTGATGTATGCCTACTTACCTTCGAAAAATATAATTGGGTACCGTAATAAGTGGCTTAAGCATAGACAAAAGCATACTAATACGAGTGTGTTTTTATATATGGTTTAACAAAGTCGGCTACATATTTCTATTATAAAAGTTCGCGTGCGAAGCCGTGGGTAACAGCTAGTTGTACGATCATTTGAAAAAATAATATGAGTTTTTTGGAAATACAAGTTCACTGTAAATTTGAACGTATTAAAACAGTCTGTTCCATTATCACAGGAGGTTACTGTTAGAGTGGATCAATTTTTATATTACATTATACACAATAGAAATGTACCACGACTAATACACTTATTGAAAATACTATTGGTATTCATTTGTAACCATATGTTTTGGTAACTTATTTTTATAGTTAGCTAAATAAATAAAACAAAATTTATATATTTAGGGGAATACTGAGAAATTGTGAACACATAGTTATAATGTAAAACAGTACAAGTAGTGGTAATTAATTAACCTTAGAATTGGTTGACAAGTTCAGATATGATATATGCATTCATTCTTAAGTTAAACACTAATTCAGGTAAATTTTAATAGACTGTATTAAAGCCAAAAATTTTGACAGAAATTAGTACATCGTTTCACTAAGATTACTTTCCAATTACAAATACTGAATACAGCATTATAAAGCTCATTTTTGTGTACATGGTACTGAGGATGATTAAATATACTATATAACTACTTAATCAGGCAATGTTGATTAACGATCAGGTGATGAAGTTCTAGAAGATATTTGCTCAGTTAGGAAACTTGTGTTACACTCTACTTACTGGTGTTTCCTCCACTCTAGTACATTAATAATTAAGTATACTAGAAAACTATTCAATCAGGAAATGTGGATTTAACGATAAGGTGATGAAGTTCTAGAAGATATTTGATCAGTTAGGAAACTTGTGTTACACCCTACTTACTGGTGCTTCCTCCACTCTAGTACATTCATAATTAAGTATACTAGATAACTACTCAATCAGGCAATGTGGATTTAACAATCAAGTGATGAAGTTCTAGAAGATATTTGCTCACTTAGGAAACTTGTGTTACACCCTACTTACTGGTGCTTCCTCCACTCTAGTACATTCATAATTAAGTATACTAGATAACTACTCAATCAGGCAATGTGGATTTAACAATCAAGTGATGAAGTTCTACATGATATTTGCTCAGTTAGGAAACTTGTGTTACACCCTACTTACTGGTGTTTCCTCCACTCTAGTACATTAATAATTAAGTATACCAGATAACTACTCAATCTGGCAATGTTGATTAACGATCAGGTGATGAAGTTCTAGAAGATATTTGCTCACTTAGGAAACTTGTGTCACTTCCTACTTACTGGTGTCTCCTCAATTGTACGAGTACGTCTTCAGCCTAGTGACATACTGGACAGTTGTTTTGAGGTTTTGAGTGTCTGGATAATATAAAGCTCACACCTGGAACCATTTATCACATTATCTCAGGCTTTGCTGATGTTTGTGTGCCAGTACGTGAAGGAAACTTACTTAATCCGAGATTCGATGAGCCCAAGGGGAAGGAATTAAGACACCAGACATACGTTACGGACCATATCATTGATATATGTCTAATTTTACTACTATTAGTATTATCAAGAATGTCCTTCAATCAATAAATAATATAATGCTTGCTTTTAATGCTTGAAAACAACTTGAAATGCAATTGTTCGTGTAATTTCAGCTTATGCCTAAAACATACATTTTGATGTTAAGTTAAATCATGTCATATACTTAATGTCGATAAATGAAATACTAATTCAACTTTCAGTCATTATTTTTATTCTTTTAATTTTAGCATTATAAAACAATTAAGAGTAAGTAACATCATTTGACGACTACTTTGGTTATTGGAAAAGCAATTTGGAAAAGTCAGACAGAGTTTTGTCTATATTTCCATGTTATTTTGTAAGATTATTTGTTTTATGAAAGAGAAGGAAAACGCTGCGCCAATAGTATTCACCTTTACGCTCGTTTATTCATAATAATGTGTATTCAGTACATCCCATAATCCAGTTTGTGATCCTTTCATTTCAAAAAGAACTTAGCAATTTCCAACCCAAAATAATCGAAACATTAATTTGTTAATTCGTATTTACTAAAAGTTTTCAAACACACAGAAATGGGGTGGATCGTGTATCAGCGAACTACAAGTGATGATACATGGGGCTTACTATGCTATAATTAAGGATTGCTTTTTCCTGGTTGAGGTCACAATTTAAGGTTTTCGTGCGGGCACATGTGGTAAAAGTAACCTTCAATTATTTACAAAATCCTAGCCCTGTAGTTAGTATGAATACTATGCTATATTCTCTTCTTCCATGTTTTCCTTAATCAGTTCATTAGGTACTCTGACGAATTACAAAGAGTTCGCCAATGCATTTAATTCACGCTGAGAATTGATTGCCATGTCTTATCTATGTATGATACATATATTCACTTAAATCAGATTCTACATAACAGTACAGTGAACAAATGAACCATTGTCAGAGGTGTTGTAGATGGAGCTTATATTGGTTATTGTTAACTTAATTACATTAAAACATAAAACAAATATTTAATACTTTTATTTTTTGTGAGGCCTTTCGATAGCAAGGCTATCTTCTTCAGACACATCACATAAGTTTTTATGTTTTTAATGTAATTAAATTGTCAGAGGCGATGATACTGTGACGTTAAGTTGGGTTTGCAGACAGTATTCTAAACTTGTTTCAGCTGACCAACTCCTGTGACATCATGATAGTGTATATTGTTGGATTATATATTGTATATTTTTTGAGGTAGCGGAAATCAGTTGGGATCAATGTTTTCTTGAGTGCCATGTCACAAGAATTTGTCAGAACTTTTTGTTTTTAGTTACTAGCAACTTCCAGGGGCTTAATATATAGGTACATGAGTTTGTTTTTACAACGGGATTTTATATATTTATACCACAATCACATGTGTTTATTTTTGCGTATGTTCTTAGAAAAAATAAATTTTTGGTATAATTTAATCTTCTCAAATTACGCTACCTTATCTTATGAAATTAAATTTCCCTAAATTTATCTTTTAATGATTTTAAAAAAGCAATAATGCGGGAGAGTCTTATCTATGCTGTCAATATCATACTCGTAAAAATCATTAGTTAAAAAATGTGCCAACTTAGTCAATGTACAATGTTTGTCATTGAGATTGCAATACCGTTGATACATATTTAGTCGTCCCACCTGTGACGAAAATATTTTTACAGAGTATTTTATTTACTTTATTCAAGTTATTTTTGCAAATTTATATATCACTTGTATATTTTTCTTAAATTTAGTTTGTACCAAATATATTATAGCAAAATGAATTACTTGGAAATAGTAAATTGAAGGGAATCGTAGATTGAGTAACTTCCACACTCAGAGCAATTTGAGTGTCTAACACAATGTTAAAGTTATTACTGTGATAGAAGACAAGGGTCATTACTGATTGAGTAGTTCGCGCTAAGAGCAGTTGGAGTGTCCAACTTAGTTCGAGAACTCATCAATTTGTGATCAGCAAGGTGGACGACATTGATATAGCGTGCTGAGCCTGTAAATAAACAGTTTATAACAGCCTTCCCCTTGGATTTAGCAGTTAAAAAAATATTCTTGACTAGCTGTGACCTGGCAGAACAATTGAAATGACTTTTAGAGTACAGTTTTATATAGTACGTTTAAAATTTAAAACTAGCAACTTTTCGATATTTGAAACACATAAATGTAAAGTTTCAAACTTTTACAGTTCAACCCTTTCATTTGCTTGGTATTCATTTATGAATTGTTAACTTAAGAACATTAAGTTTGGTGGAGTGAAATCAAAACTAGTAATTTATTCTCATCTCATATTTTGTGGTCACATTAAATTATTTAATAAAATTTTTTTTAAACAACATATCTTTATCATCTTACACAAAACTGGGTCTTTAGAAAATCTGAAGACGTAAAACACAACAATGCGAATGACATTTGAAACACTGCTTTGTTAACCAAAGCTGTTTTCCAATTTAGATAATTTACTTTTGTACTAGTTCTTTAATGATTGAAACGGTTCAGATAAATCCTCGTAGATAAATATTCTTTGATACAATTGATTGGTTCATTATCTCCATGTTTGGTTAACAAGGTCAAATATTACAGTAATGATTGTATTAATTGGTGATTCTGTTTTAACCACAAATGTACAAGATGTAATATCTAATTAGCATACAATATACAACAGGCTTAGCTCATATTTTATTTAACATATGGATGTTCAGTGTGATCAGTTTGGTAGTAATTTGTACCGTTGGCAGGCTCTGATATGTGTCATACTCTTAAGCAAAGTGAGATTGAATCAGTATACATTTATGTCTCTACTACTTCTGTATTTTCCATTTATGGAATTTTTCAAAATTTAATGGAAATCTTTGATTAAGAGTTGGATGTACTGGCGATCATTTGTATTGTATTCTCATGAGAACAATGTTAAACCTCGTCCATTAAATTTATACATTTTAAAAGAAGTACGTACTAAGGTGGGTTTACACATAGCCTGCCGTGCTCCTGCCGTATCTGTGCCATGTCCCTGCCTTGGGATTTTGACAACCGGTGACCGGTCGCTGCCGAATCCCTGCCATCTTCCTGTCGAACCACACTTTACGTGCCGATGCTCTGAAGGATTTAGTTATTAAATTTAATACAAATTGGAGGTGGACGTTGTGATCGCAACTGCTTCTTAGTTAGACCTTTAGTTAAATGTGAGTTCTTTATTACTAATATTAATATATATATATATATATATATATATATATATATATATATATATATTATGTTCTTAACTCCACTTATAGGGTTATCTATATATATATTAATGTAATGAAAAGTAACTAAAACCCTTTTAAAAATCTTTTTATTGACAATTAAAGGGGTGAGTGTAAGGAAGTAAGTAACAAAAGTAAGTTCTTGAGCAATTTGTCTTTAAACTTTCATTACTGGAACTTTTTCTTTGATTGAAATTTTGGACCGGTTTTTTTATTCACACTGCTAACTAGTGTATAAATCTTTTCATGGCAACAAGGAGTTATTATTATAATTTTCTTTGGTCGTTAAAAAAATTTTAAATTGTACTTACCTCCTGTATCCAAAAATCTTTTTTAAATAAAAAATTAAATTTACAAAACTGAAGGAGGTAAGTGCACTTACTTACCTCCCTATAGATAAATATTTAAAATGTAAATATTTATTTCTTTGATTAAGGGTAATATATAAAAAATAAAATAAAATGAGTATCAGGTAAACACTTATATTATGTTTTTAAAAAATAGTTTTAAACATACAAAGTGCATTTAAGCAGACTTTGGATTTTGATCATCTACTTAAGTTGTTTATTGCCCAATGATGGCTTCATTATACCAATTATCCTTCTCTGGGACGAAGCATACGAGAAGGCTCTGTTCTTTTAGATCGTCTATCTTTTCTTTGGATAGGGACCCAGTGTTTTGAAGATATCTTAGGATGTAAAAGTCTTCAGGTAAATGGGATGGGGAATTCTTTTGCTTCAGAATACATACCATTTTGAAAGGTATGTAATAATCGTAAGACTCCTTGAAAAGATACGCTCCAAACATTTCAACACGAATCCACTTTACTCCTGTTTTGAAATGAACCTTTTCATTAAGATGATCTTTTTTCCTATTGATTAGTTTCATGTTTTTATAATATTTTCAGTGTCTCTAAAGTGATACGGCATGTCTATCACAATATTTCTTTTGCTTGATGAAGCAATAACGTCACGATACTGCTCAGGAGTTTAAATGTTTTGGTGCTTCCTCAACCTTTTCTCAATGCTTCCAAACGCTCGATTCAAATCTAATTACGAATGCCCCACCTCTGGGAACTTGTGATCTATAGTTTTGAAGATGCCTTTCCTTACTAGATATTGAAACAAACACACCATCAAAAAGTTTTTATTTTGTCCAGAACATAAGTCTGTCAATTAAATGAGATGATCTTTCCCTTTGAGGGCTGGATCCACTTCGATAGCTCGGAGAAAACAGCTAAAAATTTCAGAGCTGCCTCTGGAAGCTTGATTTTCGGTCCATGAGCAGAAGACAGTTTTTTCTCCATTTTTTTTTATTATGTGGATTCCTAAGTTTTATAACCACATTTGTCTCAAATAAAAAGCTTTTGAGGTACTTAGCCTTGGTAGTGGCATAGTCTGTTGTAGATCTAATGAGACATAGACAGTTTTCTCGGAGTTCCTGGCATATTCCTTATCTACTTTTTGAGAGTTAAAAGCTGATTTGTAATTTTCGGTGTGTTCTTCGTTTGCACTACCTGAATCACAAGAACTACATGTATCACTTTTGGGATAACAAAAAGTGAGATTGAATTCATTATTGAAAATGAATCTGTAAGTTGCCACTTTGATTGAGAATAGTTCATCTTTTCCGTCATTTCGGCATTTATCCAGGTAAAGTTTGTACATTCTGGGGATCGAAAGTACAGGTTAAAGATATTTTTTATGTATATTTCAATGCCTGGAGTAGTGTGACTCTTCAGGTGGGAAACTGGAAATATGGTTGATGACGAAGCCAACAACTTCAGCGGGTGTCTTGTTGAGTCTGACCATGTGTTTTCCTCTTCTGTCAGGTTCAGGAGCACTTTTCCCTGATTTTATTAATTTTTGGATCAGGTCCACCTTTTTCATACTTATTCCAAACAACGAAATGAATGCTCGTTTGCATACGATTGTTTCTCTACCACTACTAGTCACATTGTATTGGTATGAGGCGCTTTTGTGTTTTAATGCTCCAGTTTTCTTTCTTTTTGGCTCATTGTTTAATGCTCTTAAAGAGAAGGCAATTTTTCAAATTTATGTCTAGTTTGTAGATGGAGGAAAATATTGACTCCCTTTCCTCTTCAGTATTTGACTGACAACACTTGAAGCGACAACTCTCATTGCACAAAATTCCTGAATTAACAGTTTTAGCAGGTTTTAATTTGCCCTTTACAGTAGTGTAAGGAAGGCCACTTTCTCTACAATTTGCCCGTTTTTTGCTTTCCATTCTTCAATATTTTTCTGCCTTTTCTAGTTACTTTTACTTTTTCTGGAAACATTTGTTTCTTCTTGGTTTCAGCAGGCAAGTTAATAACAACTTCAGTTTCATCTTCTTGCACTTAAAAATTTGTACGGTCATTCAGGTTCTCATTTCATGCTCTTCACTCACTAGTTCTTTATTAGTATTGTCGTCATCATTTCCATAATTGTGTTGATGTAGAGTATCATCGTCTGATCCTAGCTCACCAATCTCGATTTGATTTGGAATGTACTCATATCTTGAGTAGTATCACTATATAACGGTGAAAGGCTTTCATCATCATAATTGAAATTTTCTCTGTAATCTGTAACAAAACATTATATTAAGCCTAATTTGCCTGGTTTCATGTAAAAAAAAACACTATAGTTAGATTAGTCAATAATAAGTTTAATGTTTATCAGTATGGCTGTACATTTGTTTGGGTTTTAAAAATAACTACAACAGAATTTCACTATATTTATTAATTAGCCTAGAATCATTGATATACTCACGTAACGTTTTGTATATTCCGTGTTTGTTTTATTTTATGGTCTTGTACGTTTTCTGACGTTCTCCAATCCCAGTTTAGCAGAATGATTTGGACCATTTGAACTACAAGTTGCTGTTTTGTCAATACTTTCACGATCACTATTAACTTTAAAACCAAATCTGCTAAAAGCCTCCCTCTAGAAATCATTGTATTATTTAAAAGTTATTACTTATTTCAGCATTACAGAACTAATAACACAACAGTTGTACACAGCTTAACAACCTCTATTAAGCTGTGTTTAGCAGTTGAGTAATCTTCTCATCTGATGTTTAGCAGCTGACAAGTGCATGAAGGAGGTATGTTACAATATTTGTTCTCTGTGTTGTGGACGAAGGAGGTAAGTACTATACATAGTAACTTACCTCCTTTATGCACTAGGGATATAATACAACATGGTCACTAACCTCCTTCATACACTAGCTATCTCAGCTGTTTTTACTCACATAATGCTGGGAGTAAATGGAAAATATAATTTAGCACTCACCCCCTTCATGGAAGTTGATACTTAATTTTCAAAAAAAATTTCACTTACCTCCTTCATACACTCACACCTTCAATTACGTGTACGTGTTTTGTCTACAAGCCCCATATTGTAGACAAAATGATTAAGAAGAAAACAAGAAAAATCAATAAAACCAACACGATACTACCTAATCCCAATACTACAGAAATTCTGAAATATATACGTGTACCATTCAATACTAAATTAAACAAAGCTGTTCGAAAAATCTTTCAAAATTCAAAATTTTCCATCAGTTACCAAACAAGAAATAATACATTTAAACTTATTGAAAACAAAGTGATCCAAAATGATGACAAACAAGAATTATACAATCTGGAGTATACAAAATTAACTGTAGTGACTGAGAAGGCTATTATATTGGGCAAACTAGTAGAAATTTTAATAAAAGGCTTAAAGTACACATACAAGCTTTGAAAAAAATAACACGTCTACAATAAAATCAAATTTTGCTGAACATTTACTGGAAACTGACCACAACAACACAAATATTGAAAAGAACATGGAGGTTTTAGATATCGAAAGGAAAGGAGAGAAATTAAACACAAAAGAAGAATTAAATATCTATCTAATAAGTAATAAATATCCTCCTAACAGTAGTAATCTGAAAAATAAGACAAATCCAATTTTTGAAAAAAATTAAAATATTAAATACTGATTACTTCTCAAAAATTACAACTGTGCCATTTAAATTTAACATATGTTTAAAAGATCCACATATGTATATTTAATTGTTTATTATTTATTTATTTAGAGGTTACTGTACAGAGGTTACTGAGTAAATATAATCATATTTGATTATATAATCATATTTGTAACGCGCTCCCTGCCCCTGCCGTGCCCCTGCCGCCAACTCAGACCTGTCACCTGCCGCGGATCGCCCTCGCGAGCGATCGGATAAAAACGGAAGAGGCGCGCAGGAGAACAACAGGAGCATGGCAGGCTATGTGTAAATTGTTAATCTGCCGCCTCATGTAAACCAAATGGAAAATCCAAAATAACTATTTCGACTAAAATAGACACGGCAGGCTATGTGTAAATCCACCTTTATGGTTTTATGGTTTCAAGGACGAAAGACAAAAGTCTTTGTAATAATGGATACGTAAATCAATAGTAATCACAACAGTTTTAATATATATACCGTGCAAAGTTTAAATAGCTGAGTTTTACGATTTTTAAACAAAATATTCCATTTTGGTTTTAGAACACACTGTCAAAACTGTAATTTTTCTGTTCGTTAAACTCTAATCATACATAAACGCATATAAACTAAAAGCATGTTGTGAATTATACGTTTACTCTAAAAATGACTAATAATTCATTAGTAATAATAGCAACTATATAGTTAATAACGATATATATCCGCGTGTAATAATGGAGTTAATACCAGAATTCAAGAGATGAGTTAACTTTGTTAATGACCCATTTAGCTGAGTTCAAATCGCTAGTTTGTGAACGGTAAGGTCTCCAGCTAAAACATGATGCTTTAGAGTAGGTAATCTGTCATCTGATGAAATTTGAAAATCTGTTAAAGTTATGGTTAATATCTGAATATCAAAAGAAAAATGAAGAATCCCAAAACATTTGGCGATAATATCAGTTTAATTATTAGTTTAAAGATTTTAGTCTTGTTTAATTTTTTTTAATAATATTTATTTGTTTAATATCATGTTGGTTTCTTTGTGGTTATGTGTCACTTTCGTATTTCACAAGAGTTATGGAAAGCTCATTGGGTGTTCCCTACAATATATGAGTTTCATATCCATATTTGCTTAATCAAATCATTTAAATACTACCAAATAAAATTTTCAAACCAACTTGTGCATGAATGAAGAACGCAAACAATAACATTTAAAAATATTTAAATTTAAACTAATTCATAACTTTATATTTTATCAAGTAATACGCACGGAAACCTTCGTGAATCTTTATGTAAAGATTGTGTAAAACTGAAACATTTCTTAAATAATTCAACTTCACTAAGAATAAAACAAAGCTGTTTGCATAATAGGTATAAAGTAAGTGAGGCAACATTTATTATAAACTGTATAAAATAATAGCTCAATAATTATTTAAAACTCAGTAATACTGTAGCCAACCTTATCTTTTAATGAGTTTCGAACTTTAGAAATTTAAAGTTCTCAGGTAAAGCTACCACCCTCGTTATTGTTTTTGTTTTTGCTTGAAAACCTCAACTTTAACTCTGACCGCGTTGATTGTAATAGTATATTTTTGTCTGCAAAATTCAACTTAATCTTTAGACGATTAAAAACGTACTTTATCTAATTAACTGAAACTTACATATAAAGATTAATAACGGATGTCAAGCAATAGTTGTGGTTGCTCTCTGACTAGGTTTATCTTCGAGATAAGCTTCTCTATATGGCCTTGTGGTACACGGCTGGTGTGGTTAGCTGGTACTTTCAGACTCGTTCTTTTATAAACCTAATAGTACAAACCGCTGAGGCAATCTCTTCTGCACTTAATATAAAAGGTTTTTCTTCGCGCGTCTTAATACTTTAAACTAAAAACCAACGTTATAAACAACAGAACTCAAAGTAACAACACACAAATGATCTCTACGTTGTATGGTTAAAAATGAATACCATAAAGATGGTGGGTAATGATGCTGTTTGATCAGCGTGATTTTAATCAATCTGAAATATTAATTGGAAGTAAAACATTTCACGGGAAACATAACAAGGTACGTAAACTGATGAGTGGCATAAAATCATATTCTAGGAACGTTTACAGCCACAGAGTTCGTCCATGATACAATAGGCCCTTTTATTAGTAATATTATAACCACCCGTATAGTAGTGTTGTTTTGGTTTTTTTTTTTTAAGTCAGGAGTCTTAATCTATGGCTGTCTACGATTCTGTTATAACTTTTGTATGGTACGTCTAACAAAAGGTCATGAAATGGAAAAGGTCCTTTTCTGTTCACGTTATTTATAGAGGTTTGATATGATATATATATATATATATATATATATATATATATATATATATATATATATATATATATATATATATATATATATATATATATAAATTAATATAAAACCTAAATCATTAATTTTTGCATCGTTGTGTAATTTATACATATATATGAACTAAATTTATATTTCTCTAAGTTGTCTTGCATCCGTATATGTTCGGATTACTGTAGTTTAAAAAGTAAAGTGAACAATATCTATTAAAACATTTGTAAGGGAAAATATATGAATTAAACTGTACATTTTAAAATTTACTCTGTATACATAAAAATAAAAATTTAAAGATCGATTATTAAAAGCAAAACTGACTTGGATATAAAGTATGTTCCCTACAATTAATATATTAAAGAAATGTTTTAGAAGTAACATAGTATTATTGACGATTCCATACTTTAACACATACATTAAACAAAATAATATTCAGTATTTCAATGTGTTACCTAGGTTTACATTTTAACTAATTGGTTATTACTCTATTGAGGATTATTGAAATGTTCATAGTGCTATTAACAGTAACACACTATATAGCATACTATGGCAAAAATAGAAAACATATTTATAATGTAATCATAAACGTAAACGGTGTATGCATTATAATTAATAGGCAGTAAAAATGATGATCATACACGTGTTCCATGTATGATAAACTTTCACCATTCAACACATACCTATTCATCGCTGGATGAATTGAACACTGGAGGTTGATTTGCATGATTCCATATGTAAGTCAGGTAACAGATTTTGCCGGGAGTGAATAAACCTGGGAACATGTGCAGCTGATGTAAGTGGATGTGTTCTAACAGGATTATGCAGAATATAAACCTTATAGAGAGTGTAAAAGTTTTATTAGTCTAGCCCAAATGTCCTTCATCTTCAATAGTATAAAATAGGAAAAACCTTTTATGAAAACAATTATATAAAACTATTATTATTACTGTATTAACGGGTCTTATCAGTTTAAAACATGATACATTTGTATGAACACATAGAAATCACGCGTGTATCAAAATAGGCAGATTTAAAAATATTCATTTTATAGTTTTTTCTAATTTTGGAGTTATAATCTCATATAGTAAAATCTCGTTTAAACTGTCGTCTAATGATTTATTAAATAACATAGGTTTATCTGTTCATTAGTTTACTTGTATTCTGTTAATAAACTTCTTGGATTTTTAAAACAGCGAGTTAAATAGGTTTAGTCATTAAATACTGTGATTATTGATTTGATAAAATATTATGAAATGGCCCTCGTGGTACCGAAGATTGGGTTAAAAAACCCATAATTTGCAGTCATAAATGTTACTTTGCACACTTTTGGTTTGCTAACTCAAAGATAGTTTTAAATATTTTATTGTTATTTTCAGAAACTTTTTGCGACATTATAAAGGTATATTTTACAAAAGGTATCAGCTATAAAAACCTGTTTTAATGTTATACTAAAATATATTTACAGTAAAAAATAAAAATCTTATTACAAACATAAATATTTAATTTGATATTTCACCGACGAAGCAAACGAAAATATCTCAAATTTTAAAATGTAAGCGTGCAATTTCTAAGTAAGCTCAGTGTATCTAGTGATAGATAAGGAAGATACAATTTCAAATCATACTTTTCATTGGAATAAAGCTGTATATTCACAGCTTTATGAACGATTCATCAGTGTCAAAGCTTCCTAGATAGTGATATGTTAAAAATCATTATCGTCCTGGGGCTCTGCTCTCATAGCTCAAGGACATGTCCATTTTGAGTAATTTTATAAAACAGAATACCCATTCCAAAGTTCGCTTATGATCTGTCTCGTTATAAGAAATTCAGAGCAGTTGGTAGACTTACTGTTTATTCCAAGTTAAGTTTCCGGCACCCTTGCCGTATTTATAATAAAACCTGCAGCTTGGGGATCAGCTAATGTGATCAATATATGAATATAGGTGAAAAATAATCATATAAAACTAAATCTACTCAAATTACTGAATCGTTTTGCATCTTTGAGTTCCATAGGGCATTGCCAATTTAATTATTTATTAATAAAAGAAACATTTGAGCAAAATTTTGCGAAACTCGGACTAATGTAGAACCTCCGCTTTGTTAACAGACAATTAGAAAGTTTGGCAGAATGAAAAAATTTAATATTTACTTTGCACGCAGCACGTAGCTTAACAATAAAAATAAGAGAGCCGGCTATGCCCAGCTTGCCGTGTCGGTTGCCATGTTAATAGTACAAGCCGTGACTGATAAGAGCAGAAGACCAGACCACACCCAGCACACTATACTCTGCGCGCAGCACGCCACAGTTTGGGACTATTTATTTCTTAATTTGCTTTGGAGCATATTGGAGAAAAGTATTATATATGTGTATGTTATTAGTAGTATAGTATCATACTAGTATTGTGTATATATATATATATATACATATATATATATATATATATATATATATATATATATATATATAAATGAATGTTTGTGTGTTTGTCTTTTATAGACTCAGAAAATATTTGACCGATCATTATGAAAATTTGTATGTATATGTACTTTTCCACGTAGAAGGTTTATATGCTATGCCCATTGATGTAACTCACCACCAGGAGGCGCTGCAAAATATATAAGTTACCAAGGTGCCTGCACATTGTAAACTACAATAAATTACGAGATAGTTGTGTATAATAACCACACACAGTATGTGAAGTAGCTAAGTTGTTATGGATATTTGTCTTTCAAATGAATTTCTGTTTGGCCTTATAACTTGAATATTAGACCACTTTATTATTAAGTACATGTACGTGTACAATGGCTACAAACATACACTTTTGGCAGATTTTCTTGATAGTGTCAACAAGGTAAACTCTACATCGGCGTTGACAATATGATTCACTTGAACCAGAAGTGCTCATACACGAGCAAAGCTTACAAAAAGCGTGCGAAGCCGCGGGGAACAGCTAGTATGTTATACAACTTACATATGTAACTTGCATAAAAATATATATTACGTATGAAAAATAACTTACATTACTTAAAATAAAAAAAATCATATTATAATACACAATGACACTAGTTTTCTTTGCTCATGAATAAGATCAGCAGTGCATTTGTAATACATAGTTTATTAAAACAATCATAAATATTAGAGACACTGTAACATTAAAAAAATTATATTGCACATGTTTCTATGATAAATTGCAGAGTGTCGAATTCATGGAGGTGCCCAATTTATTCATAGTTTGACCAAATCATTCATGTAACTAATAGACAATCAGTTGTTATGTTTTCATCACCACTAACACTTCCTTCTCTCTATAATCTGGCTTACTGATTGGCCATCCAATCTTGCAAAGAAGTTGTTTTAGTTTTGCATTAAGATCATGAACCAAACCATTGATTTAAATTTTTTACAGCCAAGAATAAATTGGTTTAACGGATATTAAAGTACTATATAGATTCGTACTATAATAAATGTGGTATTTATAGGTGAAAGATAGCCAGATAAGAATTAAGCAGGAGCTATAACGAGAAAAAAAGACATAACGAGTTGTTTATCACATGATGGATCCGGAAAGCTTACAAGATAAGCTATATATTTTGAAAATAGGAGTATTTCCTTTGGGCGAACCCATTATTGCAGCTTGTGTATCGCCTCCAGAAGAAAGTATAAACCTCAAGAAATAAACAGAAGAATAGAAGAAAAGTACCACTTCATACAATTTGTATCTTTAGATTAGTAGTTTTTATTCATCATCATTCTGACCCCCTTGGGCCTTTCAGAGACTAAGAATCTCAGATTAATTCGAAGAAAGCTAACCTGGTTCAATTAAGTCTTCTTTTGGTTTCCTACGGGGCAATCGCCCAATCCTTGACAGTAGAATGCTAATCCCGCTATTTACTGCCTCCTCAAACCCACCACACACCAAAACATATTCGTGATGTCACCCTCCCCCCACATGTGATGCAACAGGGGTCACAATTTCTACAGTGCGACAGAAAGTTTTCAGTGAATCAATACTATCCTAAACCTTGCAAAAAAGTGAGTTGTTCTTATATTATTTTCACAGGGTTTGATATGTATTCCGCACAGCATTCAGCATTGACGAGTGAAATAAACACTGCTGTATTTAACTTTGTATTCTTGTATCTAATATTACGCTTACAAACAACACGTGTGTCAGTCGGTAAAAGGACAAAGGCTCGCCACTATATAAACTGTTTACGCAGTCAAAACATTTATCAGACGAAACTTTTATCACCCTAACAATATCAATGAACTTAAAAATGTTATAAACAAAAGGTTGACGTTTCATAATAATACTAATCAAACAGTGGTATCTAGTTATGCTTATTTTTCATAATTATTATTTTCAATATTACTAATAGGGATATATAATTGTATTAAATACAATGCTTTGGAGCTTATTAAGTTGACATAATAACTGGTTAAATATCATCAGCAGGAAAAGAATCTATAAGAGGTAGTGTGGGTGAGTACCATAGCTATAGTGCCAGAATGTTGACGAGATGCAGTTTCAGTATCCTACTCAGTAGGAGTATATGTGAGGAGTAGTTGTGAGTGAGTACCACAGCTATAGTGCCAGAATGTTGACGAGATGCAGTTTCAGTATCCTACTCAGTAGGAGTATATGTGAGGAGTAGTTGTGAGTGAGTACCACAGCTATAGTGCCAGAATGTTGACGAGATGCAGTTTCAGTATCCTACTCAGTAGGAGTATATGTGAGGAGTAGTTGTGAGTGAGTACCACAGCTATAGTGCCAGAATGTTGACGAGATGCAGTTTCAGTATCCTACTCAGTAGGAGTATATGTGAGGAGTAGTTGTGAGTGAGTACCATAGCTATAGTGCCAGAATGTTGACGAGATGCAGTTTCAGTATCCTACTCAGTAGGAGTATATGTGAGGAGTAGTTGTGAGTGAGTACCACAGCTATAGTGCCAGAATGTTGACGAGATGCAGTTTCAGTATCCTACTCAGTAGGAGTATATGTGAGGAGTAGTTGTGAGTGAGTACCATAGCTATAATGCCAGAATGTTGACGAGATGCAGTTTTAGTATCCTACTCAGTAGGAGTATATGTGAGGAGTAGTTGTGTGGTGAGTGCAACAACTATAGTGCTAGAATGATGACGTGATAACAGGTCCAGTGTACTCCTCAGTAGGAGTATATGTGAGGAGTAGTTGTGGGTGAGTGCAACAACTATAGTGCCAGAATGATGACGTGATAACGGGTCCAGTGTCCTACTCAGTTTACTCCTACTCAATTACTTCAAACTATCACTGAAGTAATTACGCAGAAGGGTAGTATTAAATTTTCCAGGATTTACATTCCATTACATTATATGTGAGGAGTAGTTGAATGTTGACGAGATGCAGTTTCAGTATCCTACTCAGTAGGAGTATATGTGAGGAGTAGTTGTGAGTGAGTACCACAGCTATAGTGCCAGAATGTTGACGAGATGCAGTTTCAGTATCTACTCAGTAGGAGTATATGTGAGGAGTAGTTGTGAGTGAGTACCATAGCTATAGTGCTAGAATGATGACGTGATAACAGGTCCAGTGTACTCCTCAGTAGGAGTATATGTGAGGAGTAGTTGTGGGTGAGTGCAACAACTATAGTGCTAGAATGATGACGTGATAACAAGTCCAGTGTACTCCTCAGTAGGAGTATATGTGAGGAGTAGTTGTGGGTGAGTGCAACAATTATAGTGCCAGAATGATGACGTGATAACAGGTCCATTTTCCTACTCAGTAGGAGTATATGTGAGGAGTAGTTGTGGGTGAGTGCAACAACTATAGTGCTAGAATGATGACGTGATAACAGGTCCAGTGTCCTACTCAGTAGGAGTATATGTGAGGAGTAGTTGTGGGTGAGTGCAACAACTATAGTGCTAGAATGATGACGTGATAACAGGTCCAGTGTACTCCTCAGTAGGAGTATATGTGAGGAGTAGTTGTGGGTGAGTGCAACAACTATAGTGCCAGAATGATGACGTGATAACAGGTCCAGTGTCCTACTCAGTAGGAGTATATGTGAGGAGTAGTTGTGGGTGAGTGCAACAACTATAGTGCCAGAATGATGACGTGATAACAGGTCCAGTGTCCTCCTCAGTAGGAGTATATGTGAGGAGTAGTTGTGAGTGAGTACCACAACTATAGTGCCAGAATGATGACATGATAACAGGTCCAGTGTACTCCTCAGTAGGAGTATATGTGAGGAGTAGTTGTTAGTTGTGGGTGAGTGCAACAATTATAGTGCCAGAATGATGACGTTATAACTGATTCAGTGTCATCGGCAGTAGTAGGATATGTAAGGGGTAAGTGTGAGTGAGAACCACAAATATAGTGCCAGAATGTCTACGTGATAACTTTTTAATGTCATCTATAGCCTCATGTAACAACATTTTGGAAGAAGGAATAAAATGAAGTATAGTTTCAAAGAAACTGCTAAACACTCATAAATATAAAATGAATCTTTTTCTTATTTTAGTATCCTAAAAGTTATAAAAATAAAGTACAATGTTATACATTCCAGAAATATACTGTACACGATTAAATCTCTTGTTTTTGTAAAAATGTTGAATATTAAAAAAAGAACCTATTTTGTATTTAAAGACTCCTTTTAGGTCCTAATAAAGTGTTGAGTTTGTAATATTCACATTTGCCTCTTACTATCTAGTATTTATCTTTTGCTAAAATATTTGCGAATTCTGTAACAGTTTAACTGATAAATTTACCCATACAGTGAAAATACGGTTAATTTTTTAACTACAGAAATAAAAATCTCATTAAGAAAAGGTTACTTAGGAGTCTATATTTCACCCATTTGATATTGGACAGTGTGTTTAAAAAATATAACTTTTTATAAAATTTTAATGTACCGCCATATAGGGTGCCAACTAAAATATTATTTAAGCGACTTAATATTCTAAGACTAAACAAACGATTCAAACTATCACTGAAGTAATTACGCAGAAGGGTAGTATTAAATTTTCCAGGATTTACATTCCATTACATTAAAAGTGTTATAAAACTTCTAAGCCTTCATAAATGTTATATTAACCATTATATATTTCCATTACGAAATCAGTGATATGACCAATAGTTACCTTCTAGCTATTGTTCATACGATGATAACCATACTGTAAGAATAAAAATGAGGTAAAAGTTACATGCGTCCATAAAAAAAGGATTATAATACATGTATTATATCCCACGATATCGCGTTACACTCAGTGACACAAGGATATTCCACTACACACAGAAGAAAACAAGGAGCACTGTGTACACTGTTAAACCTTTGTCAGACTAACTTTCTTCTTTAGATAACAATATTGTGATAAATAATTTTATAAAACTAATAACACCTTTGAATTGTAAGAATATTTGATTCTGCGTAATAGATATATTTTCAGTAATACAGTACAACACACACACAAAATGGTAATATGTACCGAATTAGATGACAAGTGCACTGTTTTTATCGAACGGAAGATAGCAAAATATTTTTTGTCGAAAGTAAAAGAAAACTATTTGTTTTATTTGTGGGGAAAGAGCCTCGGTATTTAAAAATACAATCTGAAGAGCCGTTATGATGGGGAGAAGTATTCTTTTCTAAATGGTAAAGCTCCTTGGGCCAAAGTGGTGCTACTATAGAAAATTTTGACGTTGGAACAAAATGTTTTTTAAAAGAAGGCAAGTGAGAGCTATATTGCTTTGCAAGCTAGTTACCATATTGTCGAAATAATAGCCAAGGGGAAGGGAGTACAATGATGCAGAGTATTATCAAACTTGTGTAAAGGCTATAGCAGAAGAGATGTGCCCAGAGAAATGATCTGTTATTTAAACCATTAGTTTGTCTGCCAGAACTAGGACAAGAAGAATGGGGGGGGGGTATTGGGGAAGAAATGTATTACTGTCTTGAGGACAGTATATATTATTCTGTTTCCATTGACGAGAGTACTTTTACACAGTTCAACTCCTAGTTTTTATTAGACAAATTGACGATAACTTTGTCATAAATGAACAAGTGACAGCTCTTTAAAGTCTAAAAGGAACTATCAAAAGGGATGATTTGTTTGAAAATGAGTGTGATACTATGAAAAACCTAATTCTAGACTGAGCCAAATTGAAAAGCGTGACAACTGATGGCGCTCGGAATATGATTGGGAACAAAGGAGGGTTTGTTGTTAAAATGAAGAATTTTCAAAATGCTATGATAATAACCCACTTTAATTTCATTGTATCATCCACCAAGAAGTCCTTTGCAACAAAGTTTTAAAGTGGGAAAATGTGATGAATTCAGTTGCAAAAACTTTAATCTACATTCATGAACTTAACCAGCCACAAATTAAAGAATTTTCAGAAGAGTTGCAGAGTGAATATTCAGATTTAATGTACCATTCTGAGGTGTGCTTGCTAAACCACGGAAGAGTCCTAGAAAGGTGTTTTATTTATGTTTCATAATTGAGAAATTTTAGCTACTATATTTAAGGCATTTGATGAACTTTCATATTTACAATGGATATGCAGTTTGTGAAGTTTTGTGATTTTTATGAATTTTAAAACGAAATTCGATTGTTCCAAAATCCTTTTAAAGTAGAGTTACTTAACGTAAAGGCATATTTTAAAACGGAAGTTATAGAGTTACGATCTAGTGACACATTGAAGGACTCTTTTAATAATAACAATTCTACGTTATTTTAGGCGAGCCTACCAAAGTGCTTTACACAACTTTTGCAACAGGTATGTAGTACAACATTTGGTAGTACCTACCAAGCTAAGTCGGCGAATCGCTTGAGGCTTAACGGTGAACATTTACATCCTCTTCTAGGAATTAGTGTCACTAACAACAGGGTAGACATAGAAAAGTTGGCATCTAAGGTGTAACATACCATTAAGGACTATTGTAGTACTCGTAAGTCAAAAATATTTATCGACTTGTTTCTTATGTTAATGTTTGAAACAAAGTAAAATTATGTTCAACTAACATGCCTATTTAACTTATATGTAACCTGTACTAAATTGACATATCGGTAATATTAATATCAGATATAATTAATCTACATTTATGCAACTATAATTGCATAAACGTGTTTAAAAAAACTGTATTTATTTTAAATAGTAGGCTTAGCCATAAAACAGTATAAAACGAATAAAAGATGCGTGTGTATAGTAAGCGGCGTGTAGCTGTACTCGTGATCAAAGTTGTAATAGCCACGGCTAAAAACCTAACTTCGTCAACTTGTAGTCCAGAGGGCAGTTAGCAGATTGGCTGAGTTTCCTTAGTTCTTAGAACAACAATACTTTTACGCCCGCACGCTGAACTTTCTCTTCATCCTCCCCCCCCCACCGCACTTCAGACGAACCTGCACATTGGCAACTCTTTTGGCCATGCAATGTTGAATATACGGTCCAAAGGTACAAAAAGGTTGAAGACCCCTGATATAGAACATTCAATCCTTCTAGTAGTAGGTTAAACTATTAGTAGTGTTGAAAATAAACCGAAATAAATCTATGAAACTTAGGAATATTAAATGATTTTAATATAAATATTTTCCAAAGCAATTAAGTTTGATTATTTTATTCTAAACGAATTTGCGACTATATGAATTTTGTGAAATTAATTCACATAAATGGTATGAGTTAATGGTATAAAATTAATAAATCTTCTTCCTTCTTCAGCAAGGAAGTAATAAAACATTAGTGGTGATATACTGGAGAATAGTTCCAATACCCAATACATGAAACGAAAAAAGATTGGTCTGTTCAAAGTTCATCAGATTTGAGCTCTTATTTCAAAGGTACCAGAATAAATAAGAAATTTTGCGTTTTCAATTAACAGGTCAATTTAGTTATTTACCAGTCGTGTTACTTAGCTATTGGCCACGCATCTGAGCCTCCACTTTCAACATGGGAATAAAATTTAAAACTGCTTTATAAAGACGTTCTAGTAGCAAATCAACAAAGAGTTTACTTCATAAACTTATCTTAAAGTGTAGGTTTACGTAGTTATCAAATATTTACAACGCAATCTAAATATAATAATACAATTATAATTTAGTAAATAGTTGCTAGATTTATAGCAGCAAGCAACTATATATAAATCAATGCAATCGGAAATTTATTTTTGCTTTTTGCATGTGCTTTATATATTTATACAAATAAATCCAACCAAGACCAATATCTTTCTAAAGATCCAATTAGATACATTAAATACAATTATAGAAGACTAAATTAAATACTATATCATTGCCCAAAATACATTTTTCTTTCCAAAAAAACATACATTATTCTACAAAATTTTAAGAAAGTATGAGAAAGTCAAGACAAAAAGATATCATTACTGTTGTTAGCCTGAGACTTTCTTCTATACAGCGAACAGCAGTACTTGCAGAGGAAAACTTGGTATTCCTTTGGTAAGAAGCCACAAAGTAAAATCCTGCCCAATTCTGGTTGAGTTCGGCGTCTCTTATTCGCGTTTCCCTTACTTTATCTTACTATATGATATCCTGCGTAGCTTGAGGTCATGAAATAATAATAACGTTGATAACAAAACTCAAATTTTATAATCTATTTCGATGGAATTTTTAGTCACAAGAAAAAAATCTAGTTAGATTAAAATAATAATGCTAAAGCTACTCACAGGTATTTCGATGATACGGTGCAATTAAATTTCAACACTTTAACTTCTGTTAGACATAGTTACGTCACGTGCTGCGAAACTACTCTACTAAGTCTAGCATTGTTGTTAATAGAGAGATACTTTAATGAGTTTTGTATGACTGTAAATTGGCCTAGATTACTAATATTAGTTAGAGGATAAAATCCACATTAAACTATTAAGGTATGGTTTTCAACATAAGACTCCGGGATGGTGTCTTTAAAAGTTCACTATTATAGCTTTTTGAAATGGCTACTTCTTTGGTGGGATATGGATGAATGTTTTGCACAAGGAAAAAACTTTTCGTTTCGCATCTGGAATCGTCATGCATGTTTACGGTTTCCACATGCTTTCAAAATAGAATGACAGATTTAGCGAAACGTAAACAAACTGTTGTATAAACATCTGATCTGAACTATCAAAACTTTACGTTAATGAAAAATCGGTTAGGATAGATTAATAAGGAAATATATACCACAATAACACACATTAAATTATGGAAAATAAAGAATCACTTCACTAATCTAGACTTGTTTTACAATGATTTGTTTTCTAACTGTTTATTCACATTGCCATTTTATTCATATTATTATTGACGTAAATATTGTCCAAAATTCACATCGTCTGGATCTATCCCTGCTTCTACAGCCTTTCCTTGGTTGTGGAATTTTTCAGTTGAGGCTACTTAAGCTCAAATTGAAAAGCTGTCAAAATTTACAAATTCAATTCATACTCTCCTATTACTAGACATATTGACTTTAATATACTAAAAACTTCCAACGCCAAACAATCGTTGCAAAGGGACTAAACTATATTATAAAATACTGGTTTGAATAAATTACTACGAATTACTAATTTATTTATGAATGAATGCAGCGTAAAGTTAATGAACTTTATGCATTATTTAATAGCAGTATTTAAAGCTCATCAGATTATAATATTACATTTCAGCACGGTTAATATTTATTCATACTATTTTTCACTACTAGTTCGACCTGACCAGATTTGAAAAGGTTTAAATTTAAATTGATTAGATCATTTCTAGCTAGCAAAGCAGTAGTTTCTTTTTAATGATTATAATAATAAACGTTTACTGAATTAAATTGGGCCCTAACTTACATCCAATTAAAAAAAATGAATTAATTAAAAACATATTTTAATAAAAATGTTGCTAAAGAAACATCAAAATCATTAATTGGCTTTTCAAAAGATAAATTAAATTTAACAATGCCAAACCATAAAAATAAAATGGAACCACAATTAATTACATATGGAACAACACTACATGCTGTGTTTACAGGATAGTTGGCGAAGTTTTATTCCACAGTTTTTGCTTCTTATTTCAGTTATCATAAACCCATAATTTCATTTTTAGAATATAATGACAATATAAATGAAGTAGTTATCTTAGAAATACAAGATTGTAGTGAAAATGGTACTGACAAAATTATATGAACAAATATAAACGATAGTAATGAACATTTTTACATGTTTGTTACTTTAATATTAAGTCAGGTATATAGTGTATATATATATATATATATATATATATATATACTTAATATATATATAATATATATTAAGTCAGTAATATATGAAATGTAAATAATATTTAAAAAAATATGTATAATATTAATAGAAAGTATAAAACAGTTTTATGTTAAAGAATTAAGTGTCTCATATTATCTTAAATATAACCATTTAATAATTAGGAAACGAGCTTTTTAAGACATATATATATATATATATATCTTGAAAAAGTAAGTTTTCTATATATATATATAGAAAATATAGTGTATATATAGTGTATATATTCTATAGTGTATACATATATATTCACAACCCATGATAAGAATTAGTCACGTCTGTGTGTCAGTCCCGCGAATGCCTTTCAAATACCTATGTTCGATGACACGTTTTAGTTACTTGTGGATAAAGGTGAACTAATCATCTACTTTTTAACACATTTTCTCCAAAAAAACCGTCAGATTTGACCAGTATTTAACTACGGTATACATCGTGTCTGGATATACCCTACGAATGTTCAGGAATGGCACATCACTAACCTAAATTGTGGAGATATTGGGGTGTACGAGTAGATTATAGGTATAGTTTATTGCGAGGGATGACTATTGGATTTGGTGAGGCTCTCAAGTGCTAAGGCCGTTACTAACCTAAACATAAAACCGTACCTCCACCGCCCGCTTTGACCGGAAAGGCTCTTACTGAGCTGGGTACTCCTCAGGAGACAACAAAGATTAATGCCTAAAAGTCTTTCTCATGGATCTCGACAGGAAGTAGTCCTTATCCACAACTATACTCATCCACGATATCCTGTCACTTCGGAAACAGGGCAAAGACCTTTAACGGCTAAATGATATTTTTAAGCTTGCAAGAAGGAATTAGAGAAGAAAACAAGAAAAACCATTATATAACCAATTTTTCGAATTATTTGCAGTCAATATGTTTGTGAACACTACAGTCACGGATTCATAGCCTCATAGCAAGTGCATTTTCAAATGGCTCATTTTGAAATGATAGACCAGCATCATAAGATTAATTAAGTTCTAAATTTTTACAATGTTGTATCTTTGTAAATTATTGTAAAGTGTATTATGTGTGCTAATCGTTGAAATATATTGTGTTTTATTATTAACGTATTCAAGAGTGAAAAGCAGCATGAAGTTTGTATTTAAAAAATAATACAACATAATAAGTATGCTTTTTAAATTTAGTATTTTTAGAATGAGCTATTGGGAAATAAAGCTCTCATATCTTCATTTACATTTCTTTATTTTTACTCATATGCTCACAATTACTATAAAATAGATAATTATTATGCATTTGACATTGAAAGATGCTAAGAAACATAAATTATCAGTACCATAAACTGTTGTAGTAGCACGTGTAGTAACTAATGGGTTTTAAACGTTATGACAAATGTTGTCACATGAAATAGAATTTCAACACACATTATTTTCACATTATGTATCAAGCATATCAAGACTGTCATTGTTCTTTACTAAGGACATAAATCTTGATAAGTATAGTACAGGTTATAGCCTACTTAACAAAGCTATTACAGACGTGATCATGTTTTATACAATGTCATTAGTATTGTCACAAAAGTGTGTTTAAACTAAACCCGTATATCGAATTGTGTCAAGTGGCTTATTTCTCATAAGACGGCCTGTTAACATACACTGACACTTCCGTGGGTGTTATGTGTGTAAATACTATAGTGTAAACATTTTCACGGAGCATTATTTTACTACTTGTGTGATTACACGACACGCACACACGCAGGCACGCACGCACGCACGCACGCAAACACACACACACACACACACACACACACACACACACACACACACACACACACACACACACATACTTATTAGCCTACGGTTGTTAAATTAGTGGGAAACTTTGATTTATCTCATTAAATAATGCTGCAATGCCTTAGAAGCTGTTAAGAAATGGACGAAAACGTACGTCTGATTAAAAAACATTCAAAGTACTCTTTGACAGTTAGTAGACACCACTAAAATTCACACCTAGCCAACTATTTCGTTTTCCGTTTTTCCCTTGTGAGACCATAAATAGCCACCTTTCCAAATACGTTACTGGGGGTGTAAACACAATTCGACAAGATCTCTGACTAAGTAAAAAGTCACGAGTTCAGTACAAGCCCCATTACGAGTTACATGAAATGGAAAGATCTCTTAAGCACTTTTAAAAGTCAGAATAATTCCATTGTTGAAGCTTTACATAAATCTGTTCCATTGAGACGAAGCTACTTGGAAGAAATTTCTTAGAGCAATGGTTGAAGTTGTTTTATTTTTGGCTTTAATTTTTACCTTCCTTTCTGAGGAAGCAAATGATGACTGCGGGGATTTTCTATCAACCTCAAGACCTGTAGGTAAATACACTCTTGAGTTCGAATAATCTAGAGTTAGTGACCACACGAAGAAGTGACGGCAAAAGAATACAAATACACTGTTTGTCTGGTTAAACCCTGTGTGTGTGTGTGTGTGTGTGTGTGTGTGTGTGTGTGTGTGTGTGTGTGTGTGTCCAAGCATCAGGTCCAATTATTGGGCTTAATGCATTTACTAATTCCTCCTAATAATCTCAAAACATTTTCTATCTCATCTTCTGTCTCTATAAATGACGCTCGGTCAGCTGGTCTGAAGTAATACGTGCCGTTGGAATTTCATGCTTAGTTTACTACACTCCACGCGTGCCCTGTTGTGTGTATCTTGCATTGTGGTAATGTGGCTGAATTGTGTCATTGTTTGTATTGTTTTTTTCCTGACTTTGGTGCCGGGCCTCGAATAAATATTTGAACTCGGACGTACATTTTTGCTTTCATGAATGGTTTTGGCGAGTTTCTCGCCAACGTTGGCGTCTTTATTTCGTCCATTCATAATCCTATATATTTGTTTCTATCATCTTTGCAGGGAACACATACGACGTTTTTAAACCATATTTCAGGATTTGTTCATGTTAAAAGGTTTAATGGTGAATCAAATCAAAATTTTGAATTTTCACTATCCAATCCTAATTTATTTACAGTTTATTGTGAAGTCAACACTTTCATAGATTTTTGTCATTAATTCAACTTTCCTATAAAATGTATTATTTATTCTTCCCATAATATGTTGTCTGCTCATATTAAGGTTACAGAAAAATAACCCTGATCTTGCGGGCACTAGATGACGGGAAATTAAAACAAGAACAAAAGAATGAATTTGTTATTCCTATAAAACAATTATTTAGTTATTATTACTGACAATGTTTCCTTTTAATTAGTTGAACTGTTAATTAATGTAACCCTTGTCTCCCAAGGTCCTACATGATACAGTCTTACGTAATTAGTAACGTAAAGGTCAACACGTGTTCTGTCTCGTGAAGTTTGCTTGTCCGTGTTCTATGGTTGGTTAGGATGGTGATAACTAATTAAGTTGTTTTTCCTTAATAGTATACTTAGTTTTCGGTATAAAATTATTTCTATTATGATAGTAACTGAATATAAATAGTAATTCTAGTACAGTACTATCCCTTTCATGCGTATAAATAGTATGAAATTTGGTGACAGTTACTCAACTTCGTGCAATTATCTGTTAAGGAAACAATTTCAAAAGTTCAATCAATTCACAAATTCAAAGAAATAAAACATTAGCGAGATATACAATACAAACGGGTTATATTAAAATTTATTTAACTTTAGCTTCACCTGGCTGCAATACATTAATGTTATTTTTTAAATATTGAAAATAACTTTACGTTAGGGTGGAAAAGTAGGTGTTAGCTAAAAATATTTACTGTTTATAATTTGATTTTTGTAATGGATACATATCATATACTTCACACACAAAAAGAACTTTTTATTTTCCAGAACCCATAAAATTAAAATATATTAATGCTAACATTAATCTACAATTTTCTGGAAACAAAAATATTCATTGTTATTGCATTACGTTTAATGAAGAATAGAACACCTCTATCACCAGAAATCTCCTGATAGAGAAACTACGTTTTTGATACATACTACTAAATATATAGAGTATATTATAAACAAATAAAAATACAACACACAAATTGAACTACTATACGTTACCGACGGGCTTGGAGTGTAGTAATGAGCGATTGGTTCCATTTTTACCTGTACAGACTGTACTTTTCGACACTAATCCGACTCGACACTATTTCAACGCAAAGATAAGATTTATATTTTTTCGTCATTATTCCAATTTCGTCTATAAACAGGGATTTTTAAATTTAATAACTTTCGACGTCACAATTAAAAAAAATATTTATGTAAAGTTATTTATATTTTGGATATATTTATGTATAAAAAGTATGACTCGATACTATTATACCACATAAGGCTATCAAGTAAAAATATATATTCACCAGTTTAAATAAATTATATTAGCTAATTTTCTGAGATTTGTATTAGGTTAACTCTAGTAAATTGAACGTCATCCGAATTAATGATGGTACACATTTATATTCACCGTATATAATGTTAGAGACAAGCATCATCTGTTTTAAGATTAAAGCCTTGTTTAAGGCAACATGTTTTAAACCAGCTGAATCAGATTAACTCATTAGCGCCTAACTCACGAGCCGTAACCTATCAACCCTATCACAGCTCATCAGCAAAGCCTAGTTACTTACTCTCCTTGCTCATCGTAAGCCTTCAGGATTGATTAGCAAATCTAATTGAGCGTTCGTTGTCTACATGTATAATCATTTTTATTTAAAAATCTAATAAATCTTCACCACGTACACTCTGTATTTGACAGGAACAGTGTTATTGAAAAGTTTGAGTGAGGAATCTAAATACTTATACAGCCGCATGTGAAACTGACTCACTCACTCACTGATATATAGATACAAATTCTAACATACTTCTAGAAGTGCTGGAAACTTGAAATTTGGCATGCAGGTACCTTTCGCCGTATAACCAACAGGAAAAGTCTGAAAACCGGGAATTTTTAATTTTAAACCCCTCAAAAAAAATTAAAAACCGGTTGAAACTGGTTAAAAAACTGGTGTAGTTTTTTGCTTTCGAGCCGTCTAGCGACTAAACCGTAGGTAGTAGCTCAAATCTAATTTTTAAGGGGTTTTAGCAAATTTTATGATCTACAGAATGGGCACATTATACTTCCCCGCATCTCTACCGGGCCACCCGAAACATGCTCTCAAATTCGAAAATATTGTCAAATTTTGACGATTTTCGCTTGTAGATTTTCGTTTGAGGCTCTGTAGCGTCTAAACCGTAGGTTGTAGCTCGGATCTGATGAATAATAGTTAGTGGGGAATGAAGTGCTCTACAAAATAGGTCCAGTGACTTTTTGTCCTATCTCGTGTGGTTAAGCGTCAAAACGCGGGAATGTTTGACATTCCAGAAATTTTTTTGCTTAAAATAAAGTTTAGAGCCTGATAGTGGCCGAACGGTAGGTCGTAGCTCAAATCTGATTGACCCATCAAATTAGCAAATTGCGCGATCTACATAAAAGGTCTAGTGACTTTTTTGCTCTACCTCCAGTGGTTCAGCCGAAAAACGTGATTATGTGCAATTTTTTTGTAATTTTTACGTGAAACTTTTGTTTTCGGGCTCGATAGCGGCGAAACCATTGGTCTGAGATCGAAATAAGACAAGCGTTGGAGTTAGGAAATGAGGTGATCTACAAAAATGTGCCAGTAACTCTTTACTCTATCTCCATTGGTTTGACCGCAAAACGCGTTTTAAGTATTGATTTTTTAAGTTTTACGTGACATTTTTAAACTGCCCAGTGCAGTCTTTTGTCCTAAGCTCTGTACTGCCTAAATTATAGGTCGTAGCTTAAATCTGATGGCATAATCGAAAGACAAAATTAAATTTCTGACAAGAAAGGTCTTGTCACTTTTTCTTGTATCTCTAACGGTTTAGCCGCAAAATGCCTTTAAATTCAAAACTTTGGTTAAATCTGGATAATTCGATAAAATAGGTATTCTTTTAACTCCAAGATCCCTAATCTAATGCTCGGACATAAACTTTCCCTGAATACCGCTAATCCAGTTAACAAGGGAATATACTCCACATTACAAATTGGCTGAACGTTAGCTAAGCGTCAATAGTATATAGGGATAAAGTGAATTTTTACTATGTTCACAGACACAACATCTTCTAAAATAGGCCCATGTGTCATTAACCCCAGGTAACATTATCCCCCCCGGAAATTTCCTGGTATGACCAGATAACCTCCAGGATAAACTAAACCCCCCTGATGTCTTAACCCCCGGTAACATTAACCCCCCTGGAATTTTCTGGTCTGACCAGAAACCCTCCTGAGTAAATTAAACCCTCTGTTGTCTTAACCCCTGGTAACACTAACCCCCCCTAGAATTTTCTTGTTTGACCAGATAACCTCCTGAGGAAATTAAACCCCCTGATGTCTTAACCCCCGGTAACATTAACCCCCCCCCTGAAATTTTCTGGTCTGACCAGAAAACCTCCTGAGTAAATTAAACCCTCTGTTGTCTTAACCCCCGGTAACACTAACCACCCCCGTTGAATTTTCTTGTTTGACCAGATAACCTCCTAAAGGAAATTAAACCCCCTGATGTCTTAACCCCCGGTAACATTATCACCCCTGGGAATTTCCTGGCATGACTAGATTAACTCCTGAATGTTTACAGAACAAACACCCTCCAAAAGCGGCCCAAGTGTCTTAACATTAAACCCCCTGGAATTACCAGGTATAACCAGATACTCTTCTGAGTAAATCAAATCCCCTGATGACTTAACCACCGGTAACATTAAACCCCCACTAGAGAATTTCCTGGCATGACTAGATACACTCCTGAGAAAATTATACTCCCTAAGCAATTTTATAATACTGACTTAGAGTCGGTGTTTTATTATATTTACACTAAACATTTCACAATAGCTAACCAGTGCAGACTCCTCTTCAATGGTATGTCCTGGCTAAACGAGAAGTCGTAGCTGAAATCCAGGGATAAAATCAAAATAAACAGATTCTAATTATAATTCTCGGAACTAATCGCTGATCCCCGAATTTGCAAGCGTAAATTTATCCGCTAATCTCCGAATTTGCAAGCCTACATCATGGGGGCCTGGGGGCGTAGCCCCCAGCGAGCCGAAGGCGAGTCCCATATAATATACAGCCGCATGTGAAACCACTCACTCACTCACTGACTGACAGATATATACAAATTCTAACATAGTTCTAGAAGTGCTAGAAACTTGAAATTTGGCATGCAGGTACCTTTTGCAATATGACCCGGAGGAAAAGTCTGAAAACTGGACATTTTTACTTTTAAACCCCTCAAAAAAATTATTAAAAAAAACGCGCATTTTTTACCGTTGCTGGCCTTTTTTTTAAGCCCGATAGCGGGCGAACCGTTGGAGCTAGCTCAAATCTGACGAAAAATTCATGGTCAGGAATGAAGTGAACTATAAAAAAGGTCCAGTGACTTTTTGCTCTATCTTCCATGGTTAAGCGACAAAACGCTCGAACATTTGACATTCCAGAGATTTTTTCGCTTGAAATAAAGTTTCGAGCCCGATAGCGGCCGAACGGTAGGTCGTAGCTCAAATCTGATTGACCCATCAAATTAGCAAATTGCGAGATCTACAGAAAAGGTCCAGTGACTTTTTACCCTATCTCTATCGGTATGACCGCAATATGCGATTATGTGCAAAATTTGTGTAATTTTCCTATGCAAAATTAGATTTAGGGCCCGATAACGGCCAATCGATTAGGCACAGCTCAAAACAAAACAAAAGAGCAACTTATAAAATTATGTGATCTAAAAAAAAGTTCCAGTCACTTTTGGCCCTATCTTTATTAATTCGGCCAAAAAATGTGATTATGTGCAACATTTTTGTAAATTTTACGTGGAAATTTAGTTTCAGTTATCCATTGCGGCCAAACCGTTGATCGTAGCCCAAAACAGATTGAAGACTGGAATTAGGAAATCACGTGATGTACAAAAAGGCTGTAGTTACTTTTTGCCCTATCGTCAATGGTTTGGCTGCAAAACGTGTTTAAATGCAAACATTTTGTCATTTTTACATGAGATTTCTGTTTCTGGAGGCGGTAGCGGTCGAACTATTGGTTGTAGCTTGAATATTAAATTTTTGATAACCAGAAAATGATTAAATTTACAAAAAAGCCCACGCACCTTTTTTGTGTGTCCTTCCGTAAGCCTGAAAAAACTCTCTTAAAAGCAAATTATTTATCGTGAATTAGCAATTTTTGGAGATGTTTCATTTATATGTGGCCGATATTTGTGTAATTCATTCCAGATTCAGATTGCACTTGCTTTGCTAGGTTAAGGGGTGAATACAACTCCACATTGGAAATTGGCTGAGCGTTAGCTAAGCGTCAATAGTAGAAGGGGATAGAGTGAATTTTTATTACGTTCACAGACAAAACACCCTCTAAAATAAACCCAAATGTGTCATTAATACCTTGTAACATTAACCCCACCCCCTGAATGTCCTGGTATGACCAGATAACCTCCTGAGCAAATTAAACCCCCTGATGTCTTAACCTTTGGTAACATTAAACCCCCCCCCAGGGAGTTTCCTGGCATGACCTCACGTCCGAATTTTACCAATCACCAAATATCTTAACGTTCCCCCCCCGGGAATTACCTGGTATGAACAGATGGCCTTCTCAGTAAATAAAACTCCCTGATGTCTTGACCCCTGGTAATATTAAACCCCCCCCCCAGGGAATTTCCTGTCATGACCTCATGTCCAAATTTTACCAATCACCAAATCTCTTAACGCCCCCTCCTCGGGAATTACCTGGTAAGACCACATAACATCCTGAGTAAATTAAACCCCCTGATGTCTTAACCCCTGGTAACATTATCCCCCACCCCCAGGAAATTTCCTGGCATGACCTCATGTCCGAATTTTACCAATCACCAAATCCCTCTTATCCCCAAATTTGCAATTTACCCTATCCTCGATGGTTTGGCCGCATCACGCATTTTAAAGTATTGATTTTTTAAGTTTTACCTGAGATTTTGTTTTCTGGGCTTTATTGCGGCCAAACTTTTAATTGCAGCACAAAATAAAAATTTTATTTTAATACTAATTGACACGATCTACAAAAAAGGTCAAGTGACTTTTTGCTCTATCTCCATTGGTTTGGCCGAAAAAACGCTATTGAACAAAAATATTTGTTCGATTTTTCAACAACATCTTACTTCTGATCCGGTCGCGACCGAACGATCATCAATAGCTCAAATGTGTTTCCATTGTCTGTTAGAAAATGAGTAGATCTACAAAAAAGGTCCTTTGTACGTTTCCCGTATCTTTAACGGTTAACCTGAAAATCAGAATAATATAAAATTAATAGATAGGGACGGAATGCTGTTTTTACTGAACAGACTTTTAGTAAATAATAAATGGCGGCCTAACTAGAGGTTATATCAAAATTCTGAGGGCAGAACACCCAAAACAAATTATATTTCCTACAAGAAATGTCCGGTCACTTTTTACTATATCTTCAACGGTTAAGCGACAATACGTCATCAAAGTTAAAAGTTTGGTTCACGTTGTAAAACTGAGTCTATCCCTATCTACTATACTTGAAATGCAGGGTTCGCCTAGCTCTGTACGGTACGTAACAGAGTACCTTAGGCCGTGTGAAACAGAGGCTGATCCTTTCGTAAATTCGTAGATAGGGACGGAGGAATTTTCGGATACTAAACATTCTTTGGCTTTGAATTGTTGGAACATCTCTACATTAGTCTTCTAAGTTAAATTTTTCTTCTAACTCTTGTGATTATTCGCTTGTTTACGGTACTATGTCCTTTTATTGCGTTGCTAAGGGCTCTTTCCATCAAGGGAATGAGCAGTTGTTTCCGACGAGCAAAAACTCCCAGTGCACTGCGATTTCTGCTTGTGCCCTTGCCTGGAAGACTCTTAGATTGGAATTTTCTACAGCGGCTATCGATACGATTCTCATCACTGGTGATCGTATTTACAATACATTGCGAGATGAGAATCGCATGGGTGGAAACCGGTATTTGTCTCCTGATGAACTTCCTACCGATTTTATCATTCATGAACAGTCCGTATCCGTTGTAGAAAATTCCTTTGTGCACGACGCTCTGTATCCTTTGGCAGTGGGAGATATGGGTGACTGTATTTTATCTCTGTCTAATGTTTTGGAGGGTTTGATGGCCGAGGATTTAGAAAACACTGGGTTTCTCTTCACGGGACAAACGGTTACAGTTGCTTTTTGGCGTTCCCAGGGACAGCTGTACTTGTTTGATCCTCATCCAGTGAACGAGGATAGAGTGTACGATTTGGCTGATGACCAAAATAACCTTGCCCGCCTCTTCCAGTGCGAGAACTATTCAGCACTGGCCGCGTTATTGTTGTCAAATGCTGCTCTGGATGGGTCAGTGAGACAGTTCAGTGTAACTAGATTAAGATTTTCTATGCCGGCCCTTAGTTACAGTGAACCGGTACAGATAAATTCAGACACATTCGAAATTAAACCACTAGCATGTAATACACGGTCTAAACGCCACAATGAAAATTATTTTGAATATACCACAGTTAAAAATATCCCTAAGGTAATTTTATCCCCATTAAAAAGTGTGATTAAATGTAAAACCATTGGAAGACCGAAGAAAATACGTCGTGGACGCCCTAAAACATTCACAACAACGAGAGACGAGCAAGTGAGAGAGGCGAGCAAAAGATACGTTCAGCGGAATCCTAAAATAACTCGTGACACAAATCGTAAATATCTAGCACAAAACCCCGAAGTCCACAGGAAAGCAGTCCGTATTTATAGCCAACAGCATCCTGAAGTCCACAGAGAATCTGTTCGCCGATACGACGCGCAGCATCCTGAAGTCAACAGAGATGCTGTCCGCCGTTATAGTCAACAGCGCCCTGAGGTCAATAGAGATGCTGTCCACCGTTACAGTCAACAGCATCCTGAAGTCAACAGAGATGCTGTCCACCGTTACAGTCAAAAGCGTCCTGAAGTCAACAGAGAAGCTGTTCAGCGCTACTACAAACAAAATGTGGAAACATGTCGGGGAAGAGTTAAGGGGTTCCGTTTGTTAAATCCTAAGCTAGCCGAACTTCGTCACTTGCCAATTTCACTTGCTCGGCTCATCGTTGCCCATGGACCAATGGCACATTGGAGTGGTGCATTGCTTTACGATGTTAACAGCTACAAGCTAAAGAAAACCTGCCTTTGGAATGATGACGTATTTATCTGCCCTCACTGCCAAGCACCTCTGTTCGCGGAAGAAGAAGATAGAAAGAAGTGGTGTTGTGTAGAGGGAGCATACAATGTGAACAAAATACCACCTCTCAATGCACCATTCTACTCTAACCGACGCTTCCTCGACAGAGCGCGTGCTTACAATGACCTCTTTGCTCTCTGTGCCCTCGAAATTTCTGGCGGATACCGGCACCCAAGTGGCCTCTCATTCTTCAAAATCGAAGGGAGGATGTATCACCAGGTGTACAGCTTGGACGCCCCCGGCCAAAGGTTTGTTACTGCGGGCGGTGACGTCCAATTCGTAAATCGGTGCCGCCTTTACATCGACGATGGCGAAGAACGCAGGAACATTGCCATTAGTAGATCACTTGATGCCGCCACAGTGGACGAAATTAAAAATTATTTAGATT
This sequence comes from Homalodisca vitripennis, assembly GCF_021130785.1. Classification (NCBI taxonomy): domain Eukaryota; kingdom Metazoa; phylum Arthropoda; class Insecta; order Hemiptera; family Cicadellidae; genus Homalodisca; species Homalodisca vitripennis. Next base: position 124,596,984 of record NC_060211.1, on the reverse strand, counting down.
CGTTAAACCCTTATGTCCATGACTTCCGGCGGTTAAGTGATGAGCCCTTGGTAAACGCTCACTTAGAATTCCAGATTACAAGTCGAGCTACTCATGGCAATGTTCTTGGTGACAGGCAAAGAGGTATTGAAGTGCACGCCGTGCTTAGTTGTGATGACGCAGTCACTGAGCCTCGTAGGCTCACCGTCTGGAAAGTGGGGGCTGGAAGACCTTCTACCATCGATCTCTTTAGTCCTCTGATGGAGCCCTTCCAGTACCCACTTCTCTATCCGCAAGGCACTTTGGGTTGGCACATTGGCATGCTGGATAATAACGGGAAAAAACTTTCCCAATATAACTATTCACGTTGTCTCTTGCTCTCCAATCCTCGTTTTTCTTATCTTGGCCGTCTTTCTCAAGCTTGGCAGGTCGAAATGTTTGCGAGGTTTGAAGAGGAGAGACTTCGTTTCATAAAATATTCCCAGTCAAGGTCTTCAGCCCAAAATGCCATGCGGATAGGACAGCTGAATGAACTTATTGATGCTCAACGTGATTGTCTGGCAGGAAGGCAGGTTCGGGATGACATAGCAGGAGACGAGACCGTCCAAGGTGAGGGTGGGGCACAGCCTGGCAAAGTTTACCTCCCAAGTACGTTCACTGGTGGGCCCAGGTACATGAAGATTCATTACGAGAACGCGATGGCTCTCGTCACACGCCTGGGTTCACCAACGTACTTCCTAACATTCACGTACAGTGCGACTTGGGAGGAAAACAAGAGAGCGTGTCCTCACGGCAGTGGACGCAGTGACCCTAGCACGGCTTGCAGAGTCTTCCAGATCAAACTCCTCGAGCTTCTTCGAGATCTGCGGAGCGGGGCGATGTTCGGCTGCACGAACTATATCGTCTACGTCATCGAAATGCAAATGAGGGGCCTTCCTCACGCCCACATTGTGTTTAAGATTGACGGAGACGGTCCAGTACAAGCAGACGAAATCGACTCTGTAATCCGCGCTGACATCCCCTCAGAAGAAGAAGCCGGTGGAAGACTCAGGAAGTTGGTGTTGCAGCACATGATCCACGGTCCTTGTGGCACTGATCATCGCACCGACTTCCTGTGCTGGGACGCTGTGAAGGGTCACTGCACAAAGTTCTATCCTAAGCCTTCATGCCAGACAACTCACGTGGATGATAGAGGATTTGTTCAGTACAGGCGGGACTATAGAAATACCGGTCAAATCAAGTCACGCAACAGGTCTGTTACTGTTCATGATGGATGGGTGGTTCCATATAACGCCGCACTATTGCTTAAGTATGAAGCACACATTAACTTGGAGCTTGCGTCTACCCGTCGCGTCATCAAGTATCTATTCAAATACCTGATGAAGGGTGGATCACTTCAAAATGTCACCGTCACTCCTTTGTGGCAACAAGAGGACGAGGTAGAACACTATGTAACTAAGAGAATGGTTGGTGCAAGCGACGCATGCTGGCGCCTCTTGGACTTCCCAATCTCAAAGTCAGAGCCAACAGTTGAGTGTCTACCCGTCCATCTTGAGGGTAAACAGCACGTCTGTTTTCGTCCCGGTGATCTCACCTCCGCGATAACTAGATCAAGCTCCAAGTTAATATTGTATTTTAACAGACCTGTTGATAAAACTTTTGACAATTTAACTTACCTGACATTTTTTGAGAACTACATTATTCATGACAAAAGACCAAAAACAGAACCGATATATGAACATCAAGACGGGAAACACTTCATCACACCTCGCCAGCGTGGAGGGAAGGTATGTAGGGTCTTTTGGGTCTCGCCTAATCGTGGAGAACTCTACTACCTTCGGATGCTTCTCTTATCAACACCTTGTCGCGGCTACACCGACCTCCTGTCACGCGGTGGTCCTGAGTGCCGTACGTTCCAGGAGGTTTGTCGTCAGCTCGGCTTGATTGAAGACGAGGATGAGTACCGCGAAGCGCTGCGAGAGGCTTCTGGGTTCATGGTCGCTTCGAGGCTTCGTTCATTCTTCGTGCTCCTTTGCAATATGGGTGCTCCTGCAGCAATTCTGTGGGATTCCTTCCGTGACACCCTTTGCGAGGACCACTTGGAAAGGAGCCCACTTGACCCGGAAAGAGCGTATACACTCTCCTTGATCGATATCGATCGCAGTCTACGTCGGCAGGGATTGACATTAGTGGATTGTGGTCTCCCCGACGTGCAGGATGACACGACGGAAGTGGGAAGGGAGCTGTTGGACTATGGCGAGAACCAACAGCGGGCCATTGTCGAGGAATGGGAACAAAAGCTCTCAGAAGACCAGAAACGCGTTCTGCAACACGTGCGTTCCCTTCTCGACAACCCCGGTGACCGCCGATCTTCAAGAGTAATCTTCCTCGATGGTCCCGGGGGATATGGCAAAACGTCACTTCTTCGTGTCATACTGGCACACGTGCGTAGTTGTCGTCAGATTGCACTGGCCGTCGCCAGCTCGGGCATCGCTGCAGGAAACATGCCTGGTGGTTCAACGGCACACAGCATGTTCCGGCTTCCGCTCGATCTGGGCGACGGGTCTGGCGTTTGGAACATTACCAACGGGTCCCAGCGCGCAGAATTGATCAGAGCTGCTCAGCTCATCGTCTTCGACGAGGCCCCGATGGCCCATCGCTACATCTTTGAGATCCTCGACCGCTCGCTACGAGATCTCATGAACCGCGATGAGCCATTCGGTGGCAAGATCTTTCTGTGCTCTGGAGATTTCCGGCAGATCGCTCCCGTTGTTGTAAAGGCACGAACGGCAGATGCCGTCGCGTGCGTTTCTCTTCGGTCTTCGCGTCTGTGGCGACTGTTCCACGTCTTCTCTCTGACGACACCGCACAGGACGAGCAGTTCCGTTGACTACTCTGAATTCCTTCTCGCAGTAGGCAACGGCACTGTTCCGTCCACAACTTTCGGGGAGGGTAGAGAGAGTGACACACTTATTCCCTTGGCCGAGGTGAGATATGTCACAGCATTAGAAGTCCTCATCTCTACAGTCTTTCCTGCCGACGTACTCCGCGATCCCGATCAGTGTGCTCGTCGTGCGATCCTCTCGACTCTGAACGTGAACGTCAGGGAGATCAACGACATAATATTGAACTCCGTTGACGGTCGCCTTCATGAGCTGCGAAGCGCCGACACTGTGGACAGGGAAAACGATGACAACCTGGCTGTTGAAGTCCCTCTACTGAACCAGGCTACAGGCAAGGGTGTTCCTGATCACGTGCTGCGACTTAAGATCGGCTCAGTGTGCCTCATCATGAGGAATCTAAATATCGCTGACGGCCTTGTAAACGGCACTAAGGTCATTGTGACGGCTATAACCAATCGGTTGATTACCGTCAGACGCCCTCACGACGCGCAACCTATCGGTATTCCTAGAATAATCTTTAGGTTCGCGATCGTTGAAGGTTCGCCGTTACTTGTCCGTCGACGTCAGTTTCCTCTGATGCTAGCATACGCGATGACCGGCCACAAGAGCCAAGGTCAGACGATAGATCAGGTCGGAGTCGATCTTCGCACTGATTGTTTCACTCATGGCCAGCTGTACGTCCTGCTCAGTAGAGTTCGATGTCCGGAAGACATCGTTGTCCTCGTCCGCCCCGAAAGGGTACACAATGAAGTCGCCTACGCGAAGAACATCGTGTACGGCGAACTTCTTCAGTGAACCGGATTGAGATTGGCAGTAGGCTAGGGGGCCTGCCCAAACAAAACTCCCCGTCGTGATTGACACTGGCAGTAGGCTAGGGGGCCTGCCCAAACAAAACTCCCCGTCGAGATTGACACTGGCAGTAGGCTAGGGGGCCTGCCCAAACAAAACTCCCCGTCGTGATTGACACTGGCAGTAGGCTAGGGGACCTGCCCAAACAAAACTCCCCGTCGCGATTGACTAGGCAGTAGGCTAGGGGACCTGCCAAAACAAAACTCCCCGTAGTGACTGATTAGGCAGTAGGCAATGGGACCTGCCACAACAAAACTCCCCATTCTGATTGATGCGGCAGTAGGCTAGAGGGCCTGCCAAAACAAAACTCCTCGTCGATGTAAATAGTTTTCTGTATATATGTAAATATATGGTCTCTATGTTTGCCGGCCTCCCCGTGGCGAGACTGGATACGTCATGCTTGCATTTAAAGCATTGACAAACTAACGGGCAAACAACAATTTCAACAATACATTATTACTAAATAATTTGACACAAGTACATACACAACTAAATATGCAAATATGAACACGACATTGAAGATTAACATTAACCAACGATTTATGTAATTTTGTTAATAATATATGGTCTCCACGTTTGCCGGCCTCCCCGTGGCGAGACTGGATACGTCATGCTTGCATTTAAAGCATCGACAAACTAACGGGCAAACAACAGTTTCAATAAAAAAACATTATTACCCAATATTTTTACACAAGTATATACACAACTAAATATGCAAAGATGTACACGACATTGAAGATCAACATTAACCAACGATTGATGTAATTGTATTAATAATATATGGTCTCCACGTTTGCCAGCCTCCCCGTGGCGAGACTGGATACGTCATGCTTGCATTTAAAGCATTGACAAACTAACGGGCAAACAACATTTTCAATAAAAATACATTATTACCCAATAACTTTACACAAGTATATACACAACTAAATATGCAAAGATGCACACGACATTTAAGATCAACATTAACCAACGATTGATGTAATTTTGTTAATATTATAATATGGTCTCCACGTTTGCCGGCCTCCCCGTGGCGAGACTGGATACGTCATGCTTGCATTTAAAGCATTGACAAACAAACGGGCAAACAACAGTTTCAACAACAATAAGTTATTACCAAATCATTTGACACATGTATATACACAACCAAATATGCAAATTTCCACACGACATCAGAGAATATCATTGACTGTAATTTTGCTGTAATAGCTGTAATTTTGTTAATAATATATGGTCTCCGTATTTGAGCATTGACAAACTAACGGGCAAAGAACAGTTTTATCAACTTAAAGTTACTAGCAACTAATTTGACACAAACATATGTAGCGCTCAATCTCCCAACTTGCAGCCGTGATGCGTAAACAATATTAGTAACGGTTTGACCGCTATCGGACCCGAAATCTCAATTTTCACGAAAAATTAAAAGAATTTCGCACGTAATGGCGTTTACGGCCTACCCAGGGGAGATACAGCAATATATTACTTGAACTTTATTGTATACCACATTATACACTAAATATTGTTTGATAATGTGTTTCCCACGAGAAAGGACACAGTTGGGGACACGTAAATTTAAAACCTCAAGTCCGATTTTAACCAACAACCGAATCCCTCCTGTCCCCGAATTCCGCTTATCCCCGAATTTGCAAGCGTACATCATGGGGGCCTGGGGGCGTAGCCCCCAGCGAGCCGAAGGCGAGTCTAATATATATACAACCGCATGTGTAACTGACTGACTGACTCACTCACTCACTCACGTATACTAATTCTAACCTACTTCCAGATGAGTTAGAGACTTGAAATTTGGTACACAGATAGCTTTCCACGTGTAACCACCAGGAAAATCCCGAAAAGTGAGAATTTTTCATTTTCAACCCCTCAAAAAAATTCCCAAAAAATCGCGCATTCTTCACCCCTGCAGGCATTTTTTGTAAGCCCGATAGCGGGCGAACCGTTGGAGCTAGCTCAGATCTGACGGAAAATTCATGGTCAGGAATGAAGTGAACTACGAAAAAGGTCTAATGACTTTTTGCTCTATCTTCCATGGTTAAGCGACAAAACGCTCGAACATTTGAAATTCCAGAGATTTTTTCGATAAAAATAATGTTTCAAGCCCGATAGCGGCCGAACCGTTGGTCGTAGCTCAAATCTGATTGACCCATTAAATTAGCAAATTGCGCGATCTACAGAAAAGGTCCAGTAATCTTTTGCCCTATCTCGATTGGTTTGGCCGAAAAAACGTGATTATGTACAATTTTGTTGTAACTTTTACGCGAAACTTTTGTTTTTGGGGTCGATAGCGGCGAAACCATTGGTCGGAGGTCAAAATAAGACTAACGTTTTATTTAGGAAATAAGATGACCTACAAAAAAGGTCCAGTGACTTTTTACTATATTTCCCTTAGTTTGACCGCAAAACGCGATTAAGTGAAAATATTGGACATTTTCGCCTAAAAATTTACATTCCGGGCTTGATAGCGGCTAAACGGTTGGTCGTAACTCAAAACAAATTTTAAACAGGATTTAGGAAATCACGTGATCTACAGAAAAGGTTCAGTGACTTCGGGAGTTGGCTGAGCGTTAGCTAAGCGTCAATAGTAGATAGGGACAGAGGAATATTTATTATGTTCACAGACACAATACCCTCTAAAAAAGGCCCAAGTGTGTCATTAACCCCCGGTAATATTAACCCCCCCCCCGGGGATTTCCTGGTATGACCTGATAACCTCCTGTACATTCAACCCCCTGATGTGTTAACCCCCCTGGTAACATTAAACCCCCCCAGGGAATTTCCTGCCATGACCTCATGTCCGAATTTTACCAGTCACCAAATCTCTTAACCCCCCCCCCTGGGAAGATCCTGGTATGACCAGATAACCCCCTGGAGACTTATCCCCCGGTAAGGTTAACCCCCCTGGGAATTTGTTCATATGACCAGACAATATCCTGACGAAATTAAACCCCCTCTTGTCTTAACCTCCTTAACATTAATCACCCACCCAGGGAATTTCTCGCCTTGACTAGATAGTCTCCTGGTGATATTAAACCCCCTGTTCGACTTAAAATACTGCCTTGAGGTCGGTTTTTATTATGTTTATACTAAACAATTCAAGATAGCTGACCCGTGCAGACTTTTCTCCCGAGCTCATTTCTGGCTAAACCATAGGTCGTAGATCAGATCTGAGGGCACAATCGAAAGACAAAATTAAATTTCCGACAAGAAAGGTCCAGTCACTTTTTCTCGTATCTCTAACGGTTAAGCAGTAAAATGTCATTAAAGTCAAAAATTGGATTAATAAATAAAATTTCAATAAATTAGGCCTAATTTAAACACCCAGACCCTAGTATAATTCTCAGATATTACCCGTCACATTATAAATTGGCTGAGCGTTGGCTAAGCGTCAATAGTAGATAGGGACAGAGTGAATTTGTATTATGTTCACAGACACAACACCCTCTAAAATAAGTCCAAGTGTGTCATTAACCCCCGGTAACATTAACCCCCCCCCGGGGATTTCCTGGTATGACCAGATAACCTCCTGAGTACATTAAACCCCCTGATGTTGTAACCCCCCCGGGATTTCCTGGTATGACCAGATAAGCTCCTGAGTACATTAAACCTCCTGAAATGTTAACCCCCCCAGTAACATTAAACCCCCCCCCAGGGAATTTCCTGGCATGGCCTCATGTCCGAATTTTACCAATCACCAAATCGCTCTTTTCCCCACCAGTGCAGACATTTATTCCAAGCGTTGTACCGACTAAACCATAGGTCGTAGATCAAATCTGAGGGCACAATCGAAACACAAAATTAAATTTCCGACGAGAAAGGTCCAGTCACTTTTTCTCGTATCTCTAACGGTTAAGCAGTAAAATGTCATTAAAGTCAAAAATTGGATTAATAAATAAAATTTCAATAAATTAGGCCTAATTTAAACACCCAGACCCTAGTATAATTCTCAGATATTACCCGTCACTGAATTCCGCTTATCCCCGAAATTGGCCAACACCCAAATGGGGGCCTGGGGGCGTAGCCCCCAGCGAGCCGAAGGCGAGTCTAATATACTATACAGCCGCATGTGTAACTGACTCACTGACTGATATATAGATACAAATTCTAACATAGTTCTAGAAGTGCTGGAAACTTGAAATTTGGCACGCAGGTTCCTTTCACAATATGACCCGGAGGAAAAGTCTGAAAACCGGACTTTTTTACTTTTAAACCCCTCAAAAAAATTGCTCAAAAATCGCGCATTCTTTACCCCTGCAGGCATTTCTTGTAAGCCTGATAGCGGGTGAACCGTTGGAGCTACCTTCGATCTGACGAAAAATCGTTAGTCAGGAATGAAGTGAACTACAAAAAAGGTCCAGTGACTTTTTGCTATATCTTCCATGGTTAAGCGATAAAACGCTCCAACATTTGACATTCCAGAGATTTTTTCGCTTAAAGTAATGTTTCGAGCCCGATAGCGGCCGAACGGTAGACCGTAGCTCAAATCTGATTGACCCATCAAATTAGCAAATTACGTGATCTACAGAAAAGGTTCAGTGACTTTTTGCCCTATCTGCATTGGTTTGGCCAAAAAAACGTGATTAAGTTCAATTTTTTTTGTAATTTTCACGTGAAAACTTTGTTTTTGGAGTCGATAGCGGTGAAAAAATTGGTCGGAGGTCAAAATAAAATAAAGGTTGGATTTAGGAAATAATATTATCTACAATAAAGGTCAAGTGACTTTTTACTATACCTCCATTAGTTTGACCGCAAAACACGATTACATTAAAATATTTTGAAATTTTCGCCTACAAATTTACATTCCGGGCTTGATAGCGGCTAAACGGCTGGTCGTAGGTCAAACCAATTTTCAATGGAATTTAGAAAACAGCGCGATCAACAATAAAGGTTTTGTGACATTTTGCCCTATCCCCAATGGTTTGGCCGCATTACGCGTTTTTAAAGTATCGATTTTACAAGTTTTACGTGAGATATTGTTTTCTGGGCTCCGTTGCAGAAAAAACCTTAGGTTTAGGGCAAATTAAAAATAATACGATCTACAAAAAAGGTCAAGTGGTCTGTTACCCTATCTTCCATGGTTTAGCCGTAAAACGTGATTATGTTGAAAATTTCACTTAAAAACTTACCTTCCGGGCTCGATTATGGCCGAACCGTTGGCCCTAGCTTAAATGTAAAATTTTTTGTAACTAGCTATTGATAGGATCTACAAATAAGGTTCAGCAGCTTTATATATTTTATCTTTCCGTAAGCCTGGTAAATGCTCTAAAAGGCAAATTCTTTGTCGTCAATTTTAGGGGTTTTAAATCTTGCAACTATAATTAGTGCGATTCATGCTGGTTCCAGATTGACCTTGTATTAACACGTTAACGAGTGACTAAAACCCCCTCCACATCGGGAGTTGGCTGAGCGTTAGTGAAGCTTCAAAAGTAGATAGGGACAGAGTTTTTTATTACGTTCACAGACACAACACCCTATAAAATAGGTCCACGTGTGTCATTAACCCCTTGTAACATTAACCCCCCCCCCCGGGAATTTGTTCATATGACCAGGTAATATCCTGACTAAATTAAACCCCCTGATGTCTTAACCCCCAGTAACATTAAACCCCCCTAGGGAATTTCCTGGCATGACCTCATATTCGAATTTTACCAATCACCAAATCCCTTAACCCCCCCCTGGGAAGTTCCTGGTATGACCAGATAACCCCCTGATGTCTTAACCCCCGGTAACGTTACAACCCCCCCAGGGAATTTTCTGGCATGACCTCATGTCCGAATTTTACCAGTCACCAAATCTCTTAACCCCCCCTGGGAAGTTCCTGGTATGACCAGATAACCCCCTGGTGTCTTATCCCCCGGTAACGAAACCCCCCCCAGGGAATTTCTGACATGATCTCATGTGATTTTAACAACCACCAAATCTCTCTTATCCCCAAATTTGCAAGCGTACATCACATTTACCAAACACCGAACCTTTAACCACCCCCGGGAATTTCCTGGAATGACCAGATAACTTCCTGGGTAAATTAAACCTCCTGGTAACATTAAACCCCCCTAGGGAATTTCCCGGTATGCCTCACATCGGAATTTTAAAAAACCACCGATTCTCTCTTATCCCCGAATTTGGCTAACACCCAAAAGGGGGCCTGGGGGCGTAGCCCCCAGCGAGCCGAAGGCGAGTAATATTATCTCTTTCTATGTAAAAGTGGTTCATCTATAATTGAATAAATGATGTTGATTTTTACAATCTGATGTGGGATAGTAAAAATTATATGTTCACAAATTTGTATATTTTATCAAATAAAATGTAAATTGTTATAAACTTTTTTAAATGTATGAGTAACGAGTACATTATTAAGTGATTGGACATGGAAACGGAATGTATTAGAATACTGAATTTCCAGGAAACATTATCCAATCGTACAATTTCGTAAGAGCGAAATACTATTTTCTTACAACGGCTGAGTTCAATTTGTAATTATTTATCAGTCTGACGCTAGCAAGTCGCATTGCTCTTTTTCTGACATTAGTGGAAGTAATCAAGGAATTCTTAAAGCGAGCCCAAGCTTAACCACTGTGTAATGCTCTAGCATAATTATTGGAGTTTTATGGTACTATTATGAGATATAACAATAAAAACATATATTTTTCATTAATTAAATATTTTCAGATACTATAAAAAAGAGTTTGCTTTTAGAAATTCTTCAAGAAATAATAGTAACATAACAAAATAAACGGTGTAATGAGTTACACACGGAACTTCAAATAAATACAGTAGAATAAAAATATGCCAATAATTAAATTTTGCAAACTGAAACCTATTCACAACTATTGCCTGTTTTTCTTTTAACTCTGGTTCAAAACATTGCTTATGCCATTCAATTCTTCATATATTTTTACTTCAATGTTGATAGCCATCTTCAGTCATTAAGGCAGATGTTAAAACGAAACTAAGCAACTCTTTTTCTGTTTAAGAAATATTATTTTAGTGTAATTTTAACCATGCTTTTAATTATTATCATTTGAAATCTTCCATGATCAATTATAAAATTTAATCAAAGATGTACTTTTGGTGCAACAAAACTCAATCACGAACTTCTACATTTAAAACTACACTCATTTAAACTAGATGTATGTATGTTTTTACATATTTAAAGGCATTAGCGATCAAATTCAAGTACTGTACTTAAAAAAACTTAAGTATCGGGATTACTAAAAACCATTTCTAGTTATTATTTTAAAATATTAGTTATTTAAATTAACATTCTAATAATTCCCTGTTTTTTGGGTCTTAAAAACGTCTTAAGAAACAAAATAAAATTTCATACAATAAAAATATGATGAGGCATCTATATTTAAATTGTGATATTTTATTCAATCCAATATTTTTGATTAGTCAGCTTGTTCAATAACAAAACTAATGTACATATTTACAAAACAATGTCATTAGAAATTCAGCTTGAACGTTACTATTAATGGCTTAAAGAATAAAAGTTTAACATATATATTACAGTCAAGATGTCTGACCCTCACGATGGACCTCCCAGGACCAGATATATATTCAGTATTGTGTTAGAAAAAAAGAGAATTACTATTAATTCTATCTTTCAAAAGTATTTAAATCAAGTGCATATCTTAAGCAAATATTTTATCAATATTCAGTTACATTCAAGAGGTTTATGTATAAAGTCAAATTTTCTTCCTGTGTTTAAGTTAGTTTGAAGTACAAATATCGATTGCAAATTCCATCCAAACTGAATAAATTGTGTACCTGTGCACACACCAATTAATTATATTTTACTATACGTAGGATTCAATTCTTTGTTTAAATTTTGTATTTGACGATGAAGGTTTGAAAGAATAACCGAATTTACGTATTTACACATATCCAAAATTAACAAAATTTGGCATCGTTATATGTTACAAAATGTATTTCTAGGATTGGAATCTATCCTCTTTCTAAAGTGGGAGAGGTATTAATAATATTAACTATAAATATGTTAAGAGTATAAATTAAGGGTAATTGTAAAAAAAGATATAAATTAATTAAAATTAATAACCCCCACATGAAGAAGAGCATGGATTCCGTTCCTCAAAACGTTAAGTTTACTGTTCAATGTCCCAGTAACATATGCGTACTACGTAGAGTAGGAAAAGATAATTAAACATCTGATATACCGTGAATGTTGAAATGCCCTCATGGCCAGGTTAAGGTCCCCCTCTACAAGGTGGTGGGGGGTTGAATAGTGGTGGGTTGTAAGCATGCATTTTACCATTATTCCTAAGGCTTACAACACCCACAATTACATTAAAATTTTTATATTTTGGGAATATATTGTCTAAAGCTTAAGGATTACAAAAATGTACCATGTTTATGATTTGTAATTAGACCATGCAGATGCACATTTAAGATCAATATATAAATATGCATAGATGAGTTATTTCGTTATTAGTAAAGTACATTTTATTTGGGTACATCTTGACATGGATAATTAAGTTAAAAACATTAATTCTTAACAGGTATTTTGGAGCCTATATTAGTTACATTTTTAATTATATGAATTGAATTGAAATATGCATTTTAGAATTGAATAACTGACAACAGTGGTGACAAATTCAGATCGTACAACCGAGAAAAGAATGCCGGGAGGCTCAAGCCAACAGTTTTAATTTTCCAGCCGATCTCCTCTTCTGATATGGAACAGGGAAGCTGACTGTAAACTCTGGCTTACATTTACGTTACTTCTGTATATATAATGTGCAGGTTTATAGATTTTGAAACTAAGTAAATAGTAAAGTGAAAATATTTTTGATAGTAAAGTTAATGCGAAAAATTAAAAGAACACAAAGGGTTGTCAAGAGACAAATCCTTCAAAATTGCTTAAACTTCTCTTCAAAAGGTTTTGACATAAAGTGTTGCAAAGGTTACAAACACGGTTTGGACTTAAGGACAAAATATGCCTTTTAAACTTAATATGAGATTGAAATAGGTTTCTTGTTATATAGCACATTAACCAATATAACAAGCACGAATACAAATTTATAGTAAAGTATTAAAATAAATGAAAATTGTACGAATACTTACATTCCTGTACTTATATGTTTAGGTTCATTACGAAATGTGTCACAAACAAAAATACAATGTAATATATTTCTTGCTCTGTGAATTATATTGTATAAAAGAGGAATGAAACTCATAAGATGATAAACATATAAAGATGTGTAAGAATTAACAAATAAACAATTAAGAGGTGTAATTAGCAGTAAGCTGATTTCGATCTTAATCAAAACTTGATGTCAGACGGATTGAAGTTTTCTTAGGAACATTTGCTCTGTAATTTCATGCAAAACTATGTTGTGGTTTCACTTATAGTCAATTTATGCTCTCCCCTTCCAGGCTAAATGTAGATTAACTCAGCCGTACAGACAACAGATAATGGTGCACGTCCAATCATGGAATTTGGCTGAACATCAGTTAAACCTGCTTATCACACAGTAGGCTGGCACAATGTTTGGGAAATAGAAACACTTCTTTTTTGTATATTTCTGCTTTTATATTAGTCCGTACGACTGCTTTCGAACGAAATAGCTACAGAGACTTGAAATTTTGCTTGCTACCTCTGCGAACCTGTAACGCGACATGTTGTAGGCCGTACTTCTACCTTTTACAAGTTCAGAGAAAGACACGTTGGTCCTCTAGTGTTGAATTTGTTTATGTTTTATCACCATTTTGATATTAGTTGTGTTAATTTTTTAAATAAATTGAAGATGTTTTAAATTCTCTAAAAAATTAATTTAAATATTGCATTACAGATATTTAAGTATGTGTGTGTTCGTCAACACATATCACCAGGCATAATTAGATTTCAGCTAAACATTTATAGTTATCTACGTATTTAAATGCAATATGTCCTTTTTATACTTAGATTCACTTGTTAGTAGGTTGTAAAAACATGTTATCTTCAAAATACCGTTTCAACTAATTGTATCATTTTGAAGTGGTTAAGTTTTGTAATATTTTTCCGCAACGTTTTTAATTTAATTTTGAAACTTTTCCAATTTAATTATTTAATTGATATTAACCATGAGTTAATATAAAGAAAAGTCTAAATTCATATTACAAAATAAGAATGAAATACAAATGTTGTTTGGGCGAATGTTAGAGAGTTTAACAAATGTTTGACATATCATGTTATTCGCTGGTGATTCTTGCCCCTTTCTCTTCTCGCGCCTTTAGTAAAGAGAGTCTGGGAGAATACAATATGACGTCAGTTAGTGTTATGTAGGTGTTCAGTTTAACACAGTACTGCGGTCTGTATAACTGGGTTACGAAAATGTTTCTCTATCTTAACATTTTAAAGAGATGTTACATGTAATACGTCTAATGCTCAGTTTTATAAACTTAGAAAACTGCATTCAGGAAATTACAAGATTTATTTTATAATAATATTTCTTCACATTTTACGTGTTCAACATATACGCATTTATAACATTTCAATAAAAATAAATACAAGGGTGAAATTTGGAATTGTATTAATCCAATTGTGTCCGCTGTTTATATATAAAAACTTTCTCTCCCACTTTTGGTAATTTGCATATTGTATCATTCTGTAATTAGAAATTAACCGGTTTATGCATATTATTGTGAAACCAATTATTTATCATTCTTGTTCCGACAATAATATTTTAAACTGTGGCCGTTTTTAAGATCTTTTTAAACAGTTTACAGGCGATACATAACCAAAGCAAAGTTGATAATGTTGTAAAGCTGATTTTATTCAAGCTATATAATATTTAAAAATGTCTATACTGCTACAAAAGTAGATAAGATTATTGATATTTTTATATTATTATAAAGTTAACCTATCAAAAACCTATTGCAAAACCCACAATTTTTGTTGCATAATTTTATTAACATGAAAGGACAACTGAATTTCGGACAATTGCATTCGTTATATGTTACATAAGCTATAAAACGATGTCTTGAAGGTAGCACAACGCGGAACCGAAGAAAGAGCCGGCATCAATTTTCTTGTTAGTATTGAGTACTTGTTAGTATTCTTTCGCCTGAGATGGTGTGATATTTGATTGTATTTATCGTAATCGAGACTTGTGCTCGAGACTTACATTATGTACACTGAAAACCCCTTGACCGTACTACAAGGAGCTTTTGTATATGTTTTATAACCATTTTACTTCCCCTTTTTTTCTTCTTTCTGTTCTTTATATTTGTATCTATTAACACCTCCTCCACCTGACAAAGAGTTTAGATTCCAATCCTTGAAAAGTTTTGATATACCTTTATAACGTTTACCAACATATAACGATGGCAAATGTCAAAAATCTTATTTTCTCAAACCTTCCATCGTCTGTAACAATTTTTAAACAAAGAATGTATTGACATATCGTAGCGTATATACGATTATCAGTTCGTAATTAAATCATAGTATAAATGGCTAACATGATTATAGGACGTATCATTACACTGTATATTTGTATAGAATAGCTGTATTGTTTTCAAATTTGTACTGTAATATTGCTGTAATATTGGTATAAAAAGGTCAGCGTTGTCTCCGAAAATCAATACCGTTCTTCTTTTGACAAAAAGGAACCTATGTGCGGACAGACGGACAGAAAACGATATTATTTCAACCACTTGTCCTCAAAATCAATAAATAAAATATACAATATTTCAAGGATGGTTATCGTCATCAATTTCATATATTGCCTAAGCTTTAACGAAGCCTTATCACTCGTGGAGCTAGAAAAGTCATTTCTGTCAGTCTGCACGATATCTCAAAAACTATCTGACGTATGCGGTTGTAACCTTTAACAAAGCTTCACCTATATATTAGAAAATCTGAATTAGATGACGTTATGTCATCTAATTATAACTCTTTGGAATTTGGTTGAGCATTATTAAATATTTTTACATTGGTCAAAATGGTAACCATTGTAGCAACGAGTAAATATAGGAATAAATAAATTTGTAAACAAACCAAATTCAATCATTTCAGATTTAAACAAGTTACAACATACATGGTTTTTTTCATACAGTAAAAATAAACAGAGTGGAAACTCAATGTTTGAACTAGATGACAAGATTGGTTTACAACGCACTCTTGCGGTAATGTAGCCCTCACTAGGTCACCGGAACTCTTGTTATTTGAGCACAGCTATGAAACCTAATTTAATGAACAAAAATTGGTATATGTTATTTAGCGAGATATATTTAACAAAAGAAACAATTTCATGTGCTGACATTGAATTTTGTGTTAAACTGATTTTGTACATACAGTAGACAAGAGTGAGTTCTATGTGGTGCATGACCAACAATGTAGCTGAGCATCATTGAAGGCAACGACTTAGTAAGCTGACACAGTTTCTCTTTGCTTGCAGGAGGGATGCAATTTTTTTATGTTTGTCTGTCATTCTGTTTGCCCATTTTTCTGGGATGAAATGAGCTATAGGTTTGAAAGCTTGCATACAACCTCAGCGAAGCCTGCTACTTGACACGTGGTGTAGCTTACTCCTTCCCTGAAGTGTCGGTACAAGACTAGGTTGAGATACCATTGCAATAAGTAATATAATTAAACCAAAAATAATTGCCCCAATTTTAAAACTCTTAACTGTACATGGGAAACTACGCTTTGTAAATCATTATATAATAAACATTTTAATGTAGTATTGCAACTTTTAATAATGCAATGGCTAACTTTATTATAAAATTTGTGGGCCTAGTCCTTTGATTATAGTGTATTTGACCGATAAATTTTATATATTTCTGTGTTAGCATTCTACTACGCATACGCTATATGTTTTGTCAGTAAAATAGGAAATGATCGAAATGTTTAAATGTTTAATATCAGGATAGCTATTATATTTCTCTGTTCAAAATATTTGCTGAATATAAGCTATAAAATTTAGTTCAACACAGCTTGCTTTTATGTAACGTGTATATTAGATAAGTAAGGAGATTGCACTACTGGATAAAGCAAACATAGTGTAATACTGTTAGACGCTGTAATGCAGTATATTGCCCTGCATTATTCTAGAATTCATATTATAAGGCAACTGGCATCAAAACGAATACGGGAACATGCTAAGTGTAATCCCTTGGAACAGTGTTATGTGGTTAGGAAAATTCCTTTACGTTCCGCATACTGCACAAGTATTGATGTGCTTATTCTGCTTGTTTATACACCTGTTTTGCGTAGATCTTATCAATCTTATGTATTAAATACAATAAATATAAGAACGAATTTCAGAACACAAATTATGTTATTTAATCATATTTTACTATACTCAGTTGGAAGAAGCAATTTGTAGACTCCATACTCCATAGTCAAATTCGTAAGTAATATATTGACGAATTGAAAGACACGACAGAATGTAAAAATAGCTATAGCAATGACACATGAATGGAATACCTTTTAACTTTTATAGCCCAATGATAAATAAAGTTCATCCATGGACCAAGCTAAACCCATGTACCAAGTTTCTAGTGTCCTGCAAATAAATTTCTTTCAAGACGTGATTCAAATACGAACGGATAACGAGAAGTGTTTATGATGGCATGATTGCTTTTTTGATAATACTTTATTTATTGTTTAGACACAAGAGGTGTGTAATAAAATTAGTTGAAATAAACTTCATTTAAATCCATAATCAGTCATACAAGGTAACACAGGACTAAAGTTATGTTAGGTATACAGCTCTTCCCTTTGGTGTCAAAATCGAAAATTTTCAAAGTCCCGTAACTTTTTTATTTTAAATCTTAAAAATCAAACTCCTACTTTAAAATGTAGGTAACACGGTCTATTTTATTTTATCATTCGACAACTTTCTTCTAAAACTTCGTTTTATACCTTTTTTTCACATCCGAAGCAAACCGATATGAACCTCCGGAAATTTTTCTAAGTCCCAAAAATTTTCTTTAAATAATTTTTTGCTCGAATTTTTTTTTCTAAAAATAATAATTTTTTAGAATAAAGTTTTTCGTAAATCCTTTTTTTCTACTCTAGCATAAATTAGAAATTCCTGTATAAGGTTTTGAATTTGAATCTACAAGAATACAATTAAATATGTATAGATGAAAATTGATTTCAAAGTAAGAAATAAAATTTACGTAAAGAATTTAATTGGTTTAGTTAATATATTTGAAAATACATCTTGTATAAGGAAATTTGATACATATCCTTACTAACATTTCCGCTAGCACTGATCTTATAAAGAATGACTATGAATTAAAAGTATATGTATACAAACTATGATATGAGTAGTGTGTATTCTGATTTTCCTGTAAGGAAGCATTTCATTAGTAATTAAATGCAGTAGTATCTGAATTATAATACAAACAGGAAATACTCATCATTCCCTACAGACCCGAGACAGTTTCTGTTCTCTTCTGGAGTTACAGATACTAGTAGCAATACATTTGTTGACAAGACAAACTCTGATTGTTTTGTAGATGCGAGTATATACTATAATCAATAATTTGCATTGGTCTAAAGAGTGTGTGTGTATACATGTGAAACATTATGTGGCAAGATGTATCGATAAAAATTTAATCAGTAGACATGCTTCTACCTTATTTACACATTTTGTAGCTTCAATTTCGTTATTGACATTTTATGGTTTCATGGTTTCATGGGTTTGGAATGTGATGGACTTCGCATGAAATTAAAAACATAAATATACATTTTCAATAAGTATTATATAGTATTTTTCAGATAGCAAATAATTGCACAGCAGATTAAAATTTGTTATTGATTACTTCTTCTATTAATTTTGTTTATAAAGAACAACAACATTGTTGCCACTGTTATTGTTGTTTTAATAATCATGAATTTTAATGTGTAATGAGTCATTGAAGTGGTCCTTATTTTTAAATTTTAATGTAACTGTAAAATCATGCCTTATACTGACAGATCAAAACGGTTCAACTT
This sequence comes from Homalodisca vitripennis, assembly GCF_021130785.1. NCBI lineage: Eukaryota > Metazoa > Arthropoda > Insecta > Hemiptera > Cicadellidae > Homalodisca > Homalodisca vitripennis. The sequence goes on along the minus strand of NC_060211.1, from coordinate 124,578,297 downwards.
CTCAGATGCTGGAAAAGTCCATGTGCTCCCAACAGTAGAAAAGAGAACTACGAAGTATAAAATCACATTACATATTATAATTACTAATGTGAGTTAAATGAATCCCCAAATTTTAGGCTGTTACCTGATGCTTAGATAACATTCTCCGCAGTATGACAGGGACGTCATAGGCAACCTTATTTTTGTAATTACCATCCCAAGCATATCTGAGAAACTTGATGGGAATTGGGAGACTTTCCCAACGTCGAGAAGTTGTTTCCGAATCATTCAATGATAAATTGTGACTTCAAGTGACCAGTGGGTATGAGCTTGGAGAGTGAAAACATCTTTGCTACCACCCCCTACTAACACAAATGTTTATATTTTCTTGAAATGTGTTTAAATAAACTGTAAAGTAACAATACCTGTTATTAAAACACATAAGACATTACACAAAAGAGGTGGCGCAGTTGTGAAATTAGAGTTCTCTTCTGTAATCTTCATACATTTCTATTCAGACTTTTGGCATCGAATGGTAAAATAGGCCCAACAAGTATAAACATGGCTGAAGTAAACCATTACTTTAGAAAACACTACTTCAATTGGAACAAAGTGAAGTAGTATGTAAAGTATTTAAAAAAGGTGAATCAAAACTCTTTTTTATTAAAACTCCATTTATCATTTGGTAAAATTTTGTAGACTTATGCTAAAATTAATCAGAATGTAAAAGTTTACACTAAAAAAGATGTTTAAAAATTTAAGCACTTTTATAATTGCAAGTAAATATAAATAAAAAGAGGTAAGTTTGAAGTCTTATATATTGTGATGGAATAATATTTCAAAGACACAATATATATTTGTAGATGTTTTTACAAGCAAAACTAATTGTTTTACTTTTTCATTTTAGGGCATGAACATTTGGAATTTAAGATTAATAAAATAAAATAACATATGCTGTTGCACGACAAATTGTGTTCCTAGTACTATGTACTCAGATTTATTTGTAATCAATTGAGTGAAATTTAATTTATGCTTTTGTTGATATAAAACTGTACGGTATTCGGTAAAAAAACTGGTTTGAAGAAAAGTCTGGCTAACTAAATGAATTAAGTTGGAACTGGATTTTTTGTAGCGATATTACAATTTAACTACTATTTGCTATTTATTGTACAATTTAACTGCTATAAACATCAATTGTTATACGCCGTTTGAAGAAGGAGAAATACAATTATGTATAGATTATATAAATGGAAATTACAAATAATATTGGTTTCATACTAAAAGGATCTTAGAACTTTTTAAAAGAAGTTTTGGGAAATCCCATCATAGTCCTTACTTTTATAGGTAGTATTTTGTTTTAAATCTGTTAAAAAGGTGCAGACAATTTTTCACATCACAAAGCAATCAGTAATTGTTGCCAGTATCAAACCCGTTTTGTCCTCCATAGTCCGTCATTGTCCCCCGATTGAAATTTCAGATGCTTGCCAACCTTCCATCTTTTACTATGTATCTATTTTTACATGTATTCTATTTCCAATATTTTCTAAGAAGTACGAGTCAAATTTAATAGCAGATAGGTTATGTACGTAGTAAACTGAAAATTGTAGCTCAAACGACTATCAAGACATCCTATTTTTGTCTTGTACTAACCCTCAATCAAATAAACGGTTAAATATTACATGTAATATTATACTTTTAATATCTCTCATTGTATAGCAATGTTCAAGTAGATAACATTTTACAGTAATTTTTATATTCACCCACGGCCATGGCGTGGAAAAACTAAGTCATCACATTCACTGAGAACTAGAATGATTTTGTTAACACAAAGACCGTAACATTAATTTCGATGTTATCTTATTATATATTCTGATGAAACTAATCATCACCGTAATAAAACATAACCTCATATTCTAAAACACACTATCCCACTAATATTATAATTGCGAAAGTTTGAATGTTTGGATATTTTGATGTTTGGAGGTTTGTCCTCGAATCACGCTGAAACTGCTTTACGGATTGTGCTGAAATTTGGAACTGGTATAGCTTTTGGTCTGAATTAACATTTAGAGTGCTTTTTACCACCCATAACACATCCATTTCACCAAATAAATTCGAATTTGAGTTGAAAAATTAGTTTGTTTACATTCGACCCTTATGCTGAGGACCAAACGTAATAACGTTTCATAATTCAAATTAAACTGGCACTAAACAGCTGTTGACAGCTAGAATTCGACAAACTTCCTGAAACATCTGTTTACATTGCTAATGAATATAAAAAGATAATGGCGGGCGACTTATTATGCCAAAACACCGGGGGTGAATTTAAACGACCAGAACAGAACCATATTGACCGCAGCAACTTTTTAGTTGTACGATACAGTTTCTTCATTGGGATAAAAAGGCTAACTCTTATTGTTACTGAAGCCATCGAAGAACTTCAATAAATTATCATGGAATGTGGAAGGGAAATACTAATCTTATAAAATCTGTTTCACTTTGCGACTTCAGGATCCCAAACCTCTGTTCTTTAAACATAAATCTAAATTGGACCAGGAGATTGGAATAGCTTTGAGTGACTATCGATTATTTCTAGTTTATTATGTCATAGAAAAAGAATACATCTTGTCCAGATATAAAGAATACATATATTGTCCAGTTTTTCAACAGAAAATTTTGTGCGAACCCGCGGGTAACTGCTAGTAGTTAATAATTGTAGTCTTAATTACACGCTTTTCACATCTATTGGATCTGTAGCAGCTGTCAGAGAAACTACAACTATGATTCTAAATTAAAAAATGAAGGTTACTAAGAGAAGGCACTGGACATCTAAAGGAAATATTGACCACCCATCCCATTAAAATCAGTGATACACATGAACTACTCTTTATTTCTATGCCATCGTCCATACTATTAAGGTTCCTACTACTTTCCTTATCTGGCAGGTAACAAATGAATGGTAATCCCGACTATACAAGTGATCTATACAACCTAGGTTTAAGGAGCATAGTTAAGTTGGATAATTTATTTTCTCAATTCTTAGTAATTACATGTTTTCATCAGTAAGGTCTGTCCAACTTACAATGCAATTCCTGACCAGTACGGAACTTCGCTGCTGTGTTACAAACGGTGAGTAATTAACATAAACTGTACAATACAAAGACTTCTCTGAATATATTAAAGCTAAAAAAACCTCTGTTATTGTGGATTTTAAAAATTAATTTCTAATATAATATCAATTTTATTGAACAAATTACTTTTTTACATAATGTACTTCAAAACTGACGTTGCATGAGAGGTCCTAACTCTCGGCACTGTTAGTATAACACCAATTAAAATTACTGAATACTACTTTGCATTGATAAATATATATCAAATTAAGACAAACTTGCTTGGATATATTTCAGCATTACTTTAAAGAACACGAGTTTAAAAGGATGGTAAAAGTATGCAATAAATTTTTAGATAACTGATGTCGAATATTTACTATTTTATTCAGTTTATATTGTTCAACCAGAAACGAAATATTTTGAAAATGTTTTTAAGTAGGAGAATTCAATTAACAATAAAAACAACATAGACATTTCCTCAAATACAAAAGAAACAAAATTCAATCTTGCAAAGCAAACTTCGGGTGTAAAACTTTCAATTCAATCTTTATGAAGTCAAGGTCTTGTTTATGTCTTGAAAACTTCAGGTTAATCGAGTAACAACATGAAACGAAATCCTCTCACATTAATCATTTATTATACTAACCTTTTGCATTTAATTTCCGCGTCTTTGAGACTTTGAGACCAAATAAACTAACTGTAAAGTTTTAAAATACTGTACTCTAATTTATAACAATACTTAAACGTATACAGTTATTTGTAAAATAGTATATTTACAAATTATTTATAAATAAATTTATAACAAATTACTATTAGATTAAAAGACACTTATCGTGGACAAAAAATATATTACGCCTTTGATTCAACCTCATTAAACACACTGGGAAATTCATAGAGGTTTTCCTAAATTATGAAATTTCAGAAAGATTAATAATCACATTAATTGCCGTAATTTTTATAAAGAATAAACACGGTTTAAAGCCAACATTTGTTTATAGCTTGGTTGAATTTGTTTGAAGTATTAAGCAAATTAAATAACTCTTCCTCTTGCACATTTTCTGTTGAGATTTCAATGACGACCTTTCGAAGTTTGGATAAGTCATGCAAAACGGCAATATGTGATGTAATTCCAAGTTTATTACAAAAACGTGTGGTTTCTATTTGTTTTTACTCTCGTAACATTTAAATAATAAACATTTTGAGAAGCATAAGACATCGTCGAATCAATACAATATGACAAGGAACGTAATATAAATTGATTGTAACGAAACAAAATAACAGTTTTGATAAACGTCATTATATGATTAAAATTGTTATATCTTCTACGGTTTCAATATTATGAAGTTCTTAAATTTTTAAACGGTTGTGTATTAACATACCAACGATTAAAGATTCTTCATGCCATCGTGCTTTATAAACCACCCTCTATATTTAATCATGCACATTCCACATTAGGTAATTTAGATGTCAGCCACATATAAAATTAACCTTTCTTCTGTTTGCAAAGGAATGCCGGCACACAACTGTAATAAACGTTCCAGCTGGGCAGTTAGAAGGAAATTTGGTTTTATTAGGAATAATAAACAACGAAAGCACTTCTAAAATGTGTAAAAGTTTAGCAGATTGTTCACTGACATGGTTAGGAAGCAGGAAAAGGGTAAAATTACAACTTGAACTCCTAGCTTGTTTGCATTAAAAAGTTTAATTAAAGCGTATTATATTAAACAGCATTCACGGAGAGATTTAAACAAGATTTTAACTGAATGGTAATTCTCAATATTTAAAACTGTGTTTTCAGTTACAAGTTACACTATGTCACTGGTGAATTATATAACATTTACACAGAGTGTTCATAAAAGTGGGAAAAAATTACTGTGGTATATGGGTCAATAGGTGAAAACAAATAAAACAATATTCTTATAACACTGTTTTCTATTTTGGTTCTTTGAACGTCTGTCTGTTGGCCTGTTTACATAAAAAAATAATCATAACTGAGAAAGGGTTTTAAAAGCTTTTAAACCTACGTATATATGCCTATGTATTGTTTCTTCATCGGGAGACCTATATTATGACACTGAAATGATCTCAGAGCAGAAGTAGACACTTTTCACCAACGTAAGTTTCTGTTAATTTCAAACAATGTTTAACTATGTTTAACCATCTGTTAATGTTAAACAATATTTAACTATGTAACGATGTTAACTGATGTTTTATTGTTCTTATTCCCTAGCCACTTTTGGCACAGTTCTGGTAATACTCTTATTTATTAATTTAACACTACTACTTCTTTGAACTATACAGTAAAATACGAGAGTAAAATAAGAGAGAAAAGAGACGTAGCCTACAAGTTAAAACTTTATGAAAGTGTTATATTGAATGAAAGCTCTGCAGTACAGTTTGTACTCTATTAAGACAAGTTTTCATTGTATATGGAAAAGTGCGCACGCAAACAAATACACACATACAGCACAGACACATGATTCTTTAAATGAAATTCTCGTTATTATTATTATCAATATACTCCATTTATATATAAAACCGATATTTGCTTTCCCATATAAACTATTTGATAGGATGCATAATTATCACTACTAAAATTACGTATATTAGCGTCAAACTAATGTCCGTATTATTAATTTTAAATCAAACAATCCAACAACAAATATAGATTAGCATATTAATGAGGATTATTGTTACGTGTTTTATTGAACCCATAGACAATTAATTCAATTTCAACCACAATACAATAATATAGCAAATATTTGATCGTATAATTGACAATGGTTTGTAGTAGTCATAGTCTAAGAGTTACAAATTGAACATGAAATAATGGTTATCTACCGTTTAGTTAAAATTAAATTAAGTAACTCATGATAACGATATATATACATATATTATAATGCAATCCTCAGAAGTTAAAATGAAAGTATCAGACCACACTTAGGACAAGGGGATCACACTTTACTGACGGTTATTTATCTATTTATTAACATGGTATTAACATCGTTACTATACTCGGAAAAGTCTAAAAAATGTAAAGGATAACATTTACAAAGTAAGTAAAGAACTTAGCAGTGATAAAAACTCTTTTCAAAGTGTTTAGGATACAATCCCTTTTTGCATTTTCTACACATAAATGTGGATTTTCCTCTCTTCCCACCAGCCTTTCTGCTGGTCGAACTAAAAATACAGCAGTTTTTTTCTCTATCATTGAAAACTTTTCAAAATAAATGTCGGGATTTATATCTCCTCCGGTACCTCTGGCAGGATGTCTCCATTTAACTTTTGTTAGTGCATCCACATTTGGTCTAGACTCTTGTTCCAAAAGCTACTGTCTCGTACATGTTACTGTAATAAAATCAAGATCTAAACATATCTTATAGTATAATCATGGTTTGTTGTAAAACCATATGTTTATAAATAACAAAATATTTCTAAATAAATAAAACGTTTATATTTTTCATGATTTGTCCGTATGTTGCCTAGAAAGTCGTAGGTTTCAGAAGGTCGGTAAACAGGAAGTCGGCACTAAAAGGGTTAGCCGCTATTTTGGAAATAAATTTATTCAAAATAATTATTTTTAATGCAATTACTGTAGACTTTTATGTTAAAAACTATGTACAAAATTTAAAATTATTGCAAAAGCTGTTCTTAAATAAAAAATAGACAGCTAAAAATTACAAAATGGAATTTGATTAGTAAAGTATTATAAGTTATGCCAAGACCAATTAGCCACATTTACTTATTATCAGGTATCGTGTTCAAAATGGTGGTTTGTTATTATTATACATTTATTCTGATGTATACAAAAGCTTTCTCCCCCTCTAAGTAATCTGAGAAATTAGTTCACAATTCTAAAGGAAACATGTATTATTTAAATAACACGATACGGCGTTCCTCTGATACATTACAAGCATTACATTTGTTAATTAGTTACGCGATAACCAACATATGGTACAAAAAATATGTGTATGTAACTAACTATTCAATACTATAGTAATTTTCCATACAAAATCACTTTCAAGAAGAGGCACTGCTTTTAGTTAATATTTTATAAAGCTTTTATAAATATTTTACTACAAACTATATCAAAATAGCTGACTTCACCTTTCTATAACACAAAAATGTAATGGATACACGATATACGGACAAGAGATACTTAATAAAAACAACTGATTAACAATAAGAACATATCAAACTAACTAAATAAATAACTTAATCTATACAGTTTGTTCTTTGCAATTAAAAATACCAGGACATCAAGAAAGGCATGGACATACTTTTTCAGTTAAGGGTATTTGGAAGAAATGCTGGTGGACTTGAAAAAGGATCGATACAAAATGAAACAATAGATAAGAAAGCGCACAACGTCAGATAATGTCAAATATATTTTTCAAGCACGAAAGATGTTCATACAGAGATCCCGGATCTGTGTAATCCACAAGTTTTGTTGGGTCACACGTTTATTTGTTACTAATCTCTTCTCCTTGTGTGACGGAGCAGGTGAGAAAGGAGATCAGTAAAAATGTGGAGGAAACAATGAATAGCAATAAGGGTTACGTTTTGTAACAGAGATATGATTTTCAAATCCCCAGAAAACCGAGAGTATTCCTTGTCATGAACGAGAGTAATCTATTGTATTTTTAGGGAATATCGACAATACCAACCAAGTAAAATGAAAGTACGTTCTTGCCAGCTGGCTCCGCTACTATATCTGTGATTTAGTACAAATGTTTCGATTAGGTTTCTATAAATAAAATTTAACAATCAGGTTTACGTGTTATTAAGCGATCCCCCAGTAGAAAGCCTATGGGCGCTTTAAAATGGAATGGTCCCGGAAAACATGTAGAGGTACTTGCTATGAAATTCTAATCTGAATATTATACGTGTACAAGAGATTGGATATGAATTGATACAACTACGCTCTTCAATGAAGTTAAACTATTATGTATAATCATGTTAAGATTTTGTATAAAGTTTGTTTGAAGAATGAAATGAACTTTGCATTAGATATACGTATTCACGCTTCAAAATTATTTACAATGCTTTATTCTATTACATCATAAATGCAAACTAAACATATGCTAGGTGACTTTAGACCTGCTTTACACTAGTCCTACATAATACAGAAACAGTTAATAAAATCTTATAAACCTTCCGCTAGGTATCATAGATTGTAAAGAAGGAATTGGTGCTATTTTTTGTTTGTTCGAGTAGGCCACCAATAGGCAACTCAGTTTTTATTGTTAATGTAGGAATCTTATAAAGTCTTTTTTGCTGTCCAGCCTCAGGACCCTAAAATAATTCCGTTTCACTTAAAAATGGCATATTTCATTCCGGGTTACGGTTAAATTTTAAAAGTGCTATATATCAATTGGAATATCATAAAAATGTAAAGATATAATTCTTTGTGTAATTAAAAAAATAAATTAACAAATGTCTGGCTACAAAAGATAAAAATTCCGTTAGCAACGAAAAAACTACGTTTTTTATAATACCATATTGATGGAATGTCTTTTATAATTTGAATAAATGTGTAATTCTTCTTTAGAGTCTGATTTTCTCCATTTATAATATAAATCCTATGTAGCTGCCCAAAAATATCGACTAAGTTTGTGCGCCCATCATGGTACGCCACCTCGATCCACTATGGTGGCCATTTAAAATGTTAAATGTACCTAAATAACAAATAAAAGGTGTTCTGGAATGCTTATTAAATTTCTTAAACTTTTTTCAACCTCATTTTGTATCTCGAATGGTTTAGTGTTAATACCATAAGAAATGAAAATATTTCAGTACAAAATCTAGCTATTTCTTCCGACTCAGCCTGCAGGACTATTTCAAATACAGCGCAGTGTGAGTTTTAATGTAACTCTTTTATGACAAATAGAGAGTCAGATGGAGAACCTAACACTTTCTAATATTTCTAAATAGGTATTGTATTATTTTTAATTGTATACATCGAAAACTTGTGTAGTAGTGTTTTGAAAATCTAATATATTACTATATTAATCTCTAAATATGTGAATGTAAATGTTTATTTAGTTTTATAACTCGAACAAATTTTATATGAATGTCGGCTGCTTTACATCCTCTTAAAAAACAAACAGAAATTCGTTTTATCCAGAACAGTAAAATGCACCCACGCGGATATCAGCTGTGGAGATTTATGACTTCGCTATATCAATTCTCCATCTTTGCGAAAAGAGTCTCATATATCAATATTTACAACAAAGGATAGAGTTGAAGAACCACTTCAATGAGAACAAAAGCAGCATGGACGGGTCAGTGAATATTTCGTTGTAGTGTTAACTGGTAGTACTCCATACCACAAATATTTTATACCCACTGTCGCATTATATTTTATTCTTAAAATAGGGTATGGCCCCTTTACATTTCACAGAGATATCGTAATTATTTTCCTGGTTTGCACTTTTAATTAAATGAAAATATTAATTTTTCTTTGAATTCATAAACTGATTGCAAGTAATTCAAACATACAATAATTATACATTCACCACAGGACATTTCCTCTTGTACTCTATGTCAAACGACAATAGAAGAGGTATTTTAAAGAAAATTTTTACATAACGATTAATTCATCTAGAAATATGTACTCGTATTAAGTGCATGTTTTAGTGTTAGTGACGTTGATACAACATGGTGATTGTGATTCCTGAAATATGCTTGTCACAACGCTCTGGTATGATTAATTTACTTTAACCTAGATTTTAATAATTTTTTAGATTGGGTATTCACATGAAGAAGACATCAGATTGCAGATATCAAAAAGTAGTGTTACTGAATTTTTGTATCACTGAACAGTGACAAATGTCCGGAAAATCCGATTTCCTTCACAATCCTTCCATCGTCAAAAAGAAAAATAGAATAGAAATATATCTTATTTTATCTTCCTAACTAGACAGTTAACTCCTTAATTTATAGGAGTTCTCTTACGTGTTACTTAGGAAATCAAAAACTGCGTCATAAAAATTAAAATTTTTATTCATTTTTAAAGAAAGTATAAAAAAACTATGAAGTAGTAATACATTATACATAGTAATACAGATACTAAAATCAACTACTTACAATGTTATACAGTTTTTAAAACTAATAGTAATACATTTTCAGGTGTAATTTATTTTGGAAATAATATTTAAGGAAAAAAAGTGTTATACTATTTATATAAAATGACAGTATGAACATTTAAGCTAATAATACTAGATATATAATCTCTAATTATCTCCTCGTGGCTGTCTTATTACGGCCTTGAAACAGACTTTTAATCCGATTTACTTATCATACGTATGTTAGGAACTACAAGCAATGAAGATCTTCCCCTTGATTTCAGAACAGCAATGTAGGCTTCACGTCTCGGTACTCTTCGCCCTCTTCCTCACACATTTCCCTCACATTCCCCATATTTTCCCTCAAATTCTCTAAATGTACCTTCACATTTCCCCCATCTTCTGGGTACCCCTGTCCATAGTAAAATCGTCGTAGCTTATTTATAAAAACACGTGTCGTATGTTTCTTTTCTCCTTAAGTGTAAATTGAAAGCCGTCGGTCGCTATGTTGGCTTGAAGCAGTTGTGTATTTATTGTAGAAGATTTACCAGCAATCTCTTGGCCCACTTGCAACATGCTTTTAATTCAACATAAGACTCGTCTTCGTTTTGTTTCCAGATTTTCTTCAGTACTATCGTCTATCGCTAGACTGACCAATATAGATCAGAGGTTCATGAAAACACTATGAATAAATAAAATGGTTTTATTGAAAAGGGGCATTATTTCTCGAATTTGGCTAACAATAAAGATGCAAAAAGTCTCCGAAGAATCTCTTCAAGTCCATATAATTTTGATCGCGAGCGTGAATATTTAAAAAGTGAGGTTGGGTGAGTTCACACCAAAGGTAGAATTTCAGTTCATCGGTTTTGACTCTTCTACCATTTTATAATATCGACCAATCAAGATCCACTAATCTGGTCACGTGACAGACTCTCGTCATGTCAGAGGCCAAGCCAAAGGGGAATAGTTCTTCATTGCGATGTTTCTACACCTAGACACGGCAGAATCTCATTAATAATTATATTATAGCATCTATATTCAACTGAAGTTGTTTCCAGTCGTTCTAAATATATTTTACGTACTATGCAATTATTGAAGACATTCCTGCTGAAGACATGTTCATCGCAATAACTATATTTCACTAGATCTCAGACTACCCCAAATAACTCAATAAAATATGCATATGAAACAGACACATTTAAAAATTACTTAACGATTAGAAATGTATAGAACAACTGGCTTGTTATTAAGACAATCTTAAGAAAAACACCATTTAAAACCCTACACCTCAATAAAAAGTAGTTGTTAATAATATTGAAAAAGAAAATACATACGGTAACATTTTGTAACAGAGTACCTTAAAATACTATTATATATTAATTTAAAACTTGTCTAGGATAAGCAGATTAACAAAAAACTCAATTTAACACGCAAACATAATGGCTCTTCAATCTAAATAACCAGTTGGATTAAATTTGAGACTCAGTTAATTTAAATTTAAATTTATTATTCAAACATTTTATCTGTCTCTGTGTTTAGGAAAGGTTACATGTTTAATTAATTTACTTGTTTTGATACCATATGTTTTTGTTGTTTGAAATATTTTTATAACCTTCATTCTTTTGTTTGTTTATATTTTATTATATACATGCTTTTGATAATGTTACTGAAAAGTAACGAAATATTAAGCATTTCGATTTGAAGAAACGTGTTTTGTTTTCTTTTCTACCTATATATATATATAAAACTGCTTAAGAAATAAATACTTAATCATAAAGAATATAGACGTTAATCTCAATATTGTAATCAAAAGCCTCAGTGAAAGTCTTTCCTGAAAACGATACATGATTCCTTAAGAAAGAAATTAATAAACAAATAGATGTGCCAATATATTTTTGAATACTGGATGCAAGAACAGTGATAGTGTTAACATTACTATATAATAAATACTTTCGTATAATTATTTTAACTTGTCACTGGTTAAAGGTTTATAATTTGCAATCCTTGTTGTGTTAGAATAAGGACAGTTAGAATGAGTGCAGAGGTAACTTCGAATTTCAGAACTGTGTTTGTAATATAAGAAAGCACATTTAACACCGTCGTCTATCACAGAGATCGCCCAATATGTCACTGTCTAGGTTTTATCTCTCTTGGATTAGATGTTCTTCTAGCTATCTCCTAGTACCTTTTTGTTCCTTTCTAAAACAGCTGCAAAACTGTAATAATTCTGCAGAAAATGTTCCTGGACCAATATGCCACTGTCTAGGTTTCATCTCTATGCGATTAGATATTCCTATATCTATCTCATAGTATATCTTTGTTTCTTTCCAAAATAGCTGCAAAACTATAAACATTATGAAGAAAAATGCCCTGGCCTAACATGTCAATGTCTATTTTTATCCCTCTGGGATTAAATATTCTATTAGCTATCTCTTAGCTTCTTTTTATTCCTCTCTAAAATAGCAGCAAAACTATAAACCTTCTGCGTAATATTGTCCTGACATAATATATCATCTTACGTTTTATATCTCTGGGATTAGACTTTCTTCTAGCTACCTTCAAGTTTCTTTGTGTTAGACTACTTCATAAAAAAACTCCAACAGTATTTCACATCGGCACAAAGTAATCATGGCTAAATGTTATTGTTATATAATAAATATATATGTTTAACACAACACCAACAAATTTGAGAAGGAATAAACGAAAGACATTACAGCAACTGTAGATAATGAGTACCAGGACAATTCTCTCAGCTTTATCCTTTCGTGATCTTATTGGAACTTAGTGCATATGGTAACTACGAGAAGCATAGTGGAAAATCCCCACAGTGAACTGAGAAGAGAGAAAGTGAATCCAAAAAATGTCGTAAATTTGCGAAGGCCAGTGCACAATATTAATATCTTTATATTGGCTTTCTGAATAAGGCCAGTCTTATTAACTGATTGTCCCAATATGTGGCCAGTCTTTACAGCTTGCAAACCGCATCCTTCCTGTAACATTTGTGGTAATTTCGCGCTATTAATTTCTTTCTTGTAGGAAATTCCACCATCGAATTTATTATCATTTATTTGCAAACAGTTATGGAATTTTAAATGGCTCTCAACTCCAGAATAGTCATATTAATATTATTAGAAAGTAAATTAACAAATATTTATTACTATAAGCGATACATAATCATCTCATACATGTGGGAAAATAAGTTCAGAACTCTTTTTAGATAAATATTAGGTAAATAAATTCCACAAATGATATACTACATTTTCTTTCTCTACTCTTAGATTTCATGGTTTGTGGCTAAGATATTTCTGTAAAAATTCTTATATGCGTGTGACGGAATACTGATGCAACGATCAAAAGCTTGATGTTCATGTTACATATCGTACATTTGTATTACATTTCTAAAACGTGTACATTTTTATAGTGTATTATATTCAGTAATTTAAAAAATTTTTTGGTTTCAATCTCTTCCACTTTTTTAGTAAATGAAATAAAGGATCTAAAATCAGTAATTTCTAATCTTTCTAGATTTTCGTTTTATCCTCAAGCCGTAACTAGACAAATTGATTAACGAATAAGGATGATCCAATGAAGCTTATCCCTGTTCGGGAGATAATAGTAGATAAAGTACTTAATAAGCAATTAGCTAGGACTGACTGATGATGTCCTGAGAATTGATTCTTATTGATTCTTGTTCATCTCGAACCTTGCATCTCATCTCCCAGCTGTAAAAACCTAATTAAGAGACGAATCTCCTCCCTGTACATTTCCTACACCAAACGAACAACAGTCTAGACATCAAAAGCATTATAGTTCATACACATTCAGGTAAAAAAACCGCTTTGTATATTATCCATAGGTTAATTTATTGACACGACAGGTCCTTAAAATCGTTTGGTAGTCAGTCAACCGTCTATGCAATACACCTTAGTAGAAAGATCCTAAGTCTTGAAACTTGGTATATAGGTTCCTCTTTGTCCAATGAGGAACTTCAGTGATTTTGGAGTAAAAAGGTCAGAGACAAGGAAAGTTGCAAGTTACTCCGTAAAGAAATGTCGCATAAACATGACATGCCTCGTTACGCTCTGTCGGGTCCTCCGATACTCTGTTAAATCTGTTTATTACCACACACCACTGTACTAGTTTCCCCCATGTTTCACTATCGGCAGTATAGAAACAATCAGACCAAATCAGCTCTATGTCTTATTGACTTTACTATTGACAATATGCAACTGCATCTTCCCCTTGTGGGTTACCATCAATCCGGCTTGAACTACTTATCACAAAACCTAGTGCAGAATCCAGTCTCAGGTCGTGGAGTTCTTGTCAAGTCCAATAAGCGTCCCGGCTACGAGAGGGAGATGGGTGAATTGAATGGCTCACATTGTGTGAACCGGCGGCGTCGGCTTTCTCATCGATCCTTTCTTCTTTTATTTTCATCTACGATTCACCTATTGCTGTCCATTGAAAATGCTGGCAATACCAACAATATAATATCTATTGTTTGGTTTATAGGTTAAGAATGTGGGCATACGGACGATAAGATATTTCAAATAATTTTTGGACATTTCACAGTGTATAAAAATCTTATTAAATCGATTGCATTGAATTCATCTACAACAAATTATTACATATATTATGAAATTTTACTTCTATTTTTCAGCTAATAATTATATTTATCTATGCTAGATATATACGTAGTAGTAAATATCAACAGAAAAGTTACATTTATATTTATAACATCAGGAATAATAAAAAGGACAAAATTGGTATTCAATAAAATTATGCTCACAGGAGGTTTAGCGTCGAGTTGTGAATCCTGAAATTCTAAAAATTAAGTTTAAAGAGGCTTAAAATTAATTTTATACGCCCACCCCTAAGAGTGAATTCCCACCGTACTTGGTTTGATTTTAGAACACGACTCAGATAAAATCCAATTTTTAGCGTTAAATATTATGAAACTTATAAAACTAACAGATGTTTCGTTTATTCAAATAATTCAATTAACTAGTTGGTCTTGCGGATTAAGGAACGCAAAATACTTCAGAAAACCAATGAAGTTTCTCATACTTTATAACTTCGTTCTCACATTGCGGTTACGATTACGTTGAGATAAACGAAATCTATCTAACATTTTCACGCATATTGGCCATCGGGAAATATAATGGCAAAGAGACTGATTCGGGATAAGTTTTCATAACTATATTTTATAATATTACATACAAAAAAAGTAAGACAAGACATATTGTTTAAATGAAAATATTGCTGTTGCCATTTCATCAATTAATGCCAACTTCTTGCTCATAATTTTACTAAATGTGTAGGATGATTATACGTTTGCAGCTTAATTATTTTTTTATCTCAAGTCACATTCTCTTACTATCTGTACCAATTAATTACATCAAGCCAGTATCTCCTCTCGCCTCAGTTTATGTGGACGCCACGCCAGGTTTGTTGATTATTTTAGGTGTCTATGACAGTTTCGTCATTGAATTTTGTAGTTACATTTAGTCCATATTTTTATCTACATTTACTGTTGTTGTATATATGCTACTACTTTTATCAACGGTAAACAAGGTCACAGCTTATGTTGTAGAGAAATATTATTCTGAAATTATTTTCCTTATTCAGAAATTGTGTTGCCTTAATTAATTAGTCATACTATAGTGAAACAAATGGCAAAATGTGTATAGTAATATTTGTTTGGTTGTTAAATTTTAAGACCGGTTTACTTCTGTACTTAATTGTATCAATAATGTAGATTAGAAAAATGAAATGTATATTTTCAACTTCTCTATGTCCTAGTAAGATGAATTTGACACAAGCCTCATAATTTATAAATAAATATAAAAGCATTTTCACAAATAACAAACCATGACACCTTCAAAAACCATATTTTTGTTTTTGTTCAATTTCCCTGATAGTCTAAACTTTGAAATTTGACACACACGTTTTTAGGTTCTCATAAGACAAATAAAATACGCTCTATGAAGATCGACCCTGCATAGGGGTCATAATAGAGTTATATCTCCTGCGACCTCGTGGCGTCGCGACCGGAAGGTGGGACCTTATAGAGGAATAATCCGTGGATCCGCCACTAGATTCCGTCTATTCCAAAACCTAACCAGCTTTGATGAATAAATAAATACTAATAATTTGGGTATAGTTCCGAAAGGTTCCCTAACAAAATACTACTAAAATCTAGACCACCCACGCTAACTTCTCCCGGTCCACCCTGCTCGAAAGCTGCACAACGACTCCTGTGTGCACAACCTCCGGTCACAGCCTGAAAACCTAGCAGGAACCATCCTACCAGAACCTGTCCGGAAGAATTCCGGATGGTAGGAGGCTCCTATTGTTTGAGCTAAAGGCTAGAGGTCGGCGCAGCTGGCTATAGCGTTCGCGGCAACAGACGGATAACGCGCGCCAAATTCAAAACTGTAGCGGCACTCGCCGCATCCTCCCCTCCTTCTCCGAGAAGTTCGAAGGCTTAGCCATTAAGAGTGGTAGAAAGGGTGAGAGGAAAGTTATTTGGAAGTGAACCAGTTAAAGTTAAATTGAGCCAAAAATCTTAAACTAGAACGCAGAGTTTACTAAAATTTTCAAATAACACTACCATGCAGAAAGGCGGTGCAGAAACCGCGCCCATTCTCGCTGAACAGCTCCAGTCCTCAACCACAGACAACTTCAACCCATAAGTGGAAAGCAACTAAGATCTATCTATCACCAATATGTCACATACCTGCTAAATACTTCTAACTCTTCCAAGGTTAAGGTTGGGCTTCTTTAAAAAGTTTAATTAAATTATAGAAGATAGTCTAGGTAAAAGGAATCAGGAATCTGGAAACCGTGTTTGACTGAGAATCACAACCTTCATTCAGCCCCATCATCAGACTCAGATTTCCCTCCAAAAATAGGCCAAGTAGGAAAGGAGAAGTTAAGGAAATTTTATTCTTGTGTAACTCATAGATATTTCTTCCATCGTAGCTGGCCATAATCCTAGTCCTGTTCCCCTTACTTCCCTCCCCCCCCCCGCAGCGGGAGACAAGCCTGCTGCCAACAAGCCAATCTACCGGACGCAGAATGAGAGGGAGTGAAAGGTCCCCATGACCTCTCTGGAAAAACATATACAATTAATTGTTTGTTCATATTCTTTCAATATTTGAAATACAGGAAAGGTGGTGAAAAGATGAAATGGCCATTGGAAAAATAAATCCAAATCTAAATGATGAGGTCTCCCAGTGACTACAGTCATAAGAGGCAAGGAAAGAGGAGAATTGGTCTGCTAACAAGTTCTTTAAACTTATCTACCCTATTAGTTTTTCAAGATTGTTTGGTGACATATGGCTAGTAGTATACCCTAAATGGAGTGTTCAGATCGAGAAGGAATGGGCCAACAAACAATAACTCAAGAGAGAAAAAAAAAAAAACTCCTGTTGGCTCAGAGTTAGTAGGCCAGGAAATGATTGGTAATAACCATTAATATGTGGATAGGATAACCACTCTGTATAACTAACACATACAAATAAATATACATATAACTGACCATTATAAGGTCGTAACATGCATGCTCGAAAATACAAAGTAATATCTATCACGAAAAACCATACACGAACACTAAATTACACAGAGATAAACATTTATAGCAATAAATAACGATTGACTAACTGGCGTGAGTGCTTCGCTATAGCTTTAGCCTAGTTGTATATAGGAGAAAACTTTGTTGAACAGTCGACTATAAGGGAAATGCTAAATAATGTCGGTTCTAAAGCATTTATCAATACAAATTATTCTCTATCCCTAAATGCCTTAAGTTATAACTTAACAAAAAAAAAAATTAATTAAAAGGATAGAGATAGTTAAAGATGTGTTAATGAAGTGTGTTTGGGGTTGCGCATAGGAGGCAATGAGACTGTCGCTGCTTCCAATATTGATTACAGAAAAAATATATATAAATAAATGCTAAATCAAGGAAGCTGTAAATACTTCAAACAAACAAAAATTTAAACGGCAGATCTCATAACCACCCATCCCCGTGTAAGTGTATAGTAGACAGTTTGGACCAAAACATCAGAATTGCCAAACCCAACACCAGGTAGCAAGAGGAGAGCACGCGCAGGTGAACTCCTTAGCCAAATCCACCTCAGTGTCAGGCACAGCCACCAATGCAGGGTCCCAATGAAGAGTAGAAAAAGAAAAGGAAATGTTATTTTGTAAGGTGTAATAAGAAGAAGAAGAATGAAAATAAACTCAAATTAAACCTAATATCACAATGGCTTTTTCGGAATAGAGGAAATATCTAGTGGCAGATCATTGTCGTGGAGTTGGGAGAATGCACTTTTTAATATGGGATACATGTGCTGACCTCACAAATTTCTTGGTTTTTGGGTCACGCAAGGCAACTGTTACAGGGGAAGTAAAGGTCTCAATTTCCAAAGGTTTAGACCACATAGGCTGCAACTTGGCTGAGATGTGTGTTTGGGTGCATTACTCAGGTTAAATAGTCGATACATAACTGTATCACCCACTCTAAAGGGAACCTGTGCTCGACCTTTATTATACTGTTTGGATACTTTATCCTTAGCACGGATCAGATTGTCTAGAGCTTTACTCCATCTCTGTTCCATGTTTCTTGGTTCAGAATTAGGTTCTAGAAGTTGGTCAAGATTCCATTTATTTTCCAAAGGAGTGCGGATAGTGTATCCCAAAAATATTTCAGAGGGTGATGTGCCAGTGCTCTCATGCTTAGAAGAATTAAAGGCGGTTTGAAAATAATGTAGGTTTTCATCCCACTGAGTATTGTCTTTGTGGTGGAAAATTCGCAAGGCAACTCCGATATTTTTGTTCACACGTTCAGCGTGCGAACTTTTCGGGTAATAAGGAGAAGTCCTAATGTGTTTAATCCCAAGCTCATCGCACATGTTTTTGAACTGATGAGATTTGAAACAACTGCCAGAATCAGAGACAATAGACTGGGGAAACCCAAAGTAGGAAAATAGGCCTCGTTTAAGGGCATTTACTGTAGTTAGAGCTGTTGAATTCTTAGTAGGGATCATGACTGAATATTTGCTAAATGCGTCTACAATGGTTAGTAGCCACTGGTGACCACGTTTAGTTCTAGGGAGAGGACCAACATAGTCAATCATGATCTTTTCAAAAGGTCTTTGAGCTAGATCAGACGATAGATAACCATATTTTGTGTTAGGGGCTTGCTTACAGCGCTGGCACTGCAAGCATGATTTAACCATGTTAGTTATTGTTGTAGTAAGATCAGAACTGTAAAATATTCTTTTTAACCGACTTAGTGTTTTGGAGATTCCCAAATGTGCTCCAACTGGGGACGTGTGATACATGGCAAATAGCATGTGGTGTAGTTTTTTGGGAACAACAACACGCGGTCTGCTCTGGGAAGGGGTTTTATAGACTAAGACATTATCAATTATTTCATAGTTTGGAGGGTGTTGTCCAGACTTAATTGACTTAATTATATTTTTTAATTCTGGGTCTAGGGCTTGATGTTCTCTTATGTCTTGGAAGGCTTCTGGTAGAGAGAAAAGAACTAAACATTTTGAGGTAGGATGTTTGGGTTTGTTTGTTGAAGGTGTTGAACTTGTGTCACATTGTTGGGGAGTTGTGGAGTCTTCCTCGTACAAACGAGAGAGGCAGTCTGCAACAACGTTCTCTTTGCCCTTAATGTGACTGACTTGAAATTTAAATGTGTTTATTAAGGCAATCCATCGTGCTATTTTTCCAATTTGCCTGGGGTGGTTCAGCAACCAGGAAAGAGCACTATTATCCACAAAAAGAGAAAATTCTCTATGCTCTAAGTAAGTTCTGAACTTTTCCAAAGCAAACACAACAGCGAGAGCCTCCAGTTCAAAGGTAGAGTAGTTCTTTTCATGGAGGTTCAGGGCACGACTGGCGTAAGCAACAGGTGCTAGGCTGCCATCCAAAGTTTCCTGGGACAAGACCGCACCCACAGCCGTGCCAGAGGCATCGGTCTGCAACGTGAAGGGTTTTTCGAAGTCGGGTAGCCTCAAAACAGGTGAAGATACTAAAATTGCTTTAAGTGTTTTGAATGCCTCCTCCTGAGAAGGTCCCCATAAGTATGGAACGCCCTTCCTTTTTAAAGAATTTAAAGGTTCCGAAATCTGAGAAAAGCTTTTAATGAATCTCGAGTAATATGAGCACATTCCCAGAAACCTAGACAGTTGTTTTAAATTCTTTGGTGTTGGGTAGGAGTCGATAGGTTTACTTCTGTCAGGATTTAGACTGATTTTACCATTATGAAATATGTGACCCAGGAATTCGATTCTAGGAGATGCCACAACCATTTTTTCAGGACTAACCGTCAGACCAGCATCTCTAAGCCTGTCTAAAACTATTTTAAGATGCTGTACATGCTCGTTGAAACTGTTACTGAAGACAACTAGGTCATCGAAATAAACAAAAAGGAATTTGAATTTTATATCTCCAAAGACTTTGTCAAGTAGATTTGCCAAAACCATGCCACCGGAAGCTAAGCCGAAGGGCAGATAGTTATACTCGTAACAACCTGTGCTTGTGACAAAAGCCGTATATTTTTTGGAATTCTCATCAAGAGGAATTTGATTATAAGCGCTTACAAGGTCCAGGTGGGAAAAATGAGAAGCCTTCCCTAAATACTGGAATGCTGACTCCACCGTTGGCATGGGAGTGTTCTCCAGCTCAACCATCTTATTTATGAGACGGTAGTCTACCACCATGCGACTTTTACCATTCTTTTTCGGGACTAAAAACGCCGGACTTGAATATGGAGAGTCACTAGGACGAATAATACCCTTACTCAACAGGTCTTTAATATGGCTGTTTAGCTCTTTCAGTTTGGGAGGAGCATAATGAAAAGGTTTTGAGCGGACAATCTTATTAGTTGTTATACGGATGGTATAAGATATTAAGTTGGTTTTGCCAAGGCATGGTGTTATGGTATCCGGGTACTGCTGCAATAGGTTTTTTAAGATGTGTTTTTGTTTTGTGTTCAAGTTTTCTCCTAATGTTGGTGCTGTATGAGTTGATTCTATGTTGGGTTGAGCTGAATGATCCTGGAATTGATTAATAATTAAGGTTGTGTCAAAGGAAAAAGTTATTTTACGCTGAGCCGCATTGATCACCATTTTACTGTGATCTACAAAGTCCAAACCCAAAACAACTGCCACCGGTAGGCTATCTGATACAAAGAAAGGAAAAGTCCAGGAAAGGTGTAAAATTTTAAAAATGCAATTTAATCTGTTTTTGGAAATTCATGTAAGTACCATTCGCTGTCATGGCTTGAGTTCTGGTGTTAAGTGAGTTGACGTAAAACCCTTTACCTTTCTGTAGATCCTTAAAGACTGACCCAGATATTATTGAGTATGTGGAGCCTGTATCAATTAGTGCTTCAAGTTTGATTTCTTTTATGGATAGCCAGATAGTAAGGGGATCTACTTTGGGCAAGGAAGGTGCCATAGAGCGGACAGAGCGATTCACCTTCGGTTTAGGGGAGACAATTTCCCTGTCTAAAAATGCCTCCCTGGGAAGTTTAAATGTTTCGGCCTGGAATTGGACTGACCAGAATAATTAGCTTGCCTATTCTGCTGACCGTTTTGGTAGTTACGCTGACTTGTGTTGTTTTTTGGTGTACTATATTGGCCTGAATGGTTATTCCCTGATTCCAAGTGTGAATGACCGCCATTACGACTATTTTGAGGTTTATATTGATTAAAGTTACGTGACCGGTGATTTTGGTAGTGGTGTTGACCGTTAGTATGGTTAGAGTGGCCACTGCTTCGGTTGTAAAACAATCTGTTGTTTTGTTGAAAACTTTGATTATATGGTATGGAACTATGAAGGGATGTAGGTGGGGATACGTTGGTTGTTTGTGGAGTGTCGTAATATGTAAGACGTAAGTCATCTACTGTGGGGGCCAATTTTAAAAGATCATTAATGCAGTGTGGTGTTATAAGTCCTGATAAGCAGGCTCTAGTGGAGGGATTGAGACCTGCCATAATAGTAGTAAAGACAACTGCATTATCTACTGTAGGGTTTAAAAATGTAAACATGGCACTAATGTTGTGTACATAGTCAGCTAAGGACTCTGAGTTAGTTTGCTGGCGGTACAAAAACTGATTCTGAGCTTCCCTCAGTGTTCTATCAGTTAAGAGTGAAGTACGTATTGTCTGGACCAGTGAGAGCCAACTAAGATTAGACGTGATAGCATTTAACCATATACCACGAAGTCTACCCTCAGTCCGCGGAATAGTATTCGTAATAAATAGTTTGTCACTTACAAGGTTCAAGTTGAATATTTCTGTAGCTTTAATTACAAATTGTACGAGGTCTGGGAGGGACGAACCTGAAGTCATAGGCAGGGCTCTAATCATTTCGCGAACAACAGAAGGAAATGTCGCATCACTATCTCTATTATGGCTTGAGAATAACTCGGCAATCTGTGAAGACACTACTTCTGTAGTGCGTTCAACTGTTGTTTGTGTAAGTTGTTGCATAGCCACTATCAGATTTTGTATATTCGGATCTATTATTGTTTGTGAAGGTGTGTATGTTATGTTGGACTGGCCCTCAGATTGTTGTGTGACTGTTGGTGTAACATTAGTCGAGGCTGCTGTAGTTTCTAATTTGGACTCATTAATATTTTCGTCTGAGTCGATTTCACCTAATTTATATTTTTCTTTAATATAAGCACGAAGCTGAACTCTCATTCCCTCAAGTGTACCTGCTGGTGTGATGCCCAATAGAGAGCATTGATCCCGGGCCTGAGTTGCTTTTAACTCTTTAATCCACGCTACAGTTTTGGGGATATTGTCTGGTTTATACATATTTAAAGAGAGCGAAAATAAGAACACAATAAGCTATACAAGGGAAACTGGTACCAATATGTTCACTTTTGTAATTATTAGACTAGAGGAGTCTGAAAACAATAACAGTAAAAAACAATTATTTCAAATAACTTGGGCTGACCTAGCTTTGAGAACAAAACAGCAAACCAACACCTACTGGGAGGAAAAAAAATCAGGTAGTTACTTTAATAAATTATAAATTAGTTTTATATTGATGTTAAAAAAGTTTAAGTAGTTTAATTTTTTATAAAATTTACTCTGTAAATTAGCTTGTCTATCTCTTTTAAATAAATAAAAATTTATTATACTCAAATTGCATTGTTAGACTTATAATTATTGTAACAACTGTTTAAGTACCTGAAACAAACGCTCGTATCCAACATCAAACATATTTCCAAGAGAAGCGATATTTAGAACACAAAGGTTAAGATTCTACCGAAAGTAAAATATTGGCTATAACAAAAATAACAAAGTCACCAACTACCTTACCTGTATTCGTAACTCAAGGTTAGTTACAAATTATCGTCGCAAGCTGTAATTTACACACAAAACAAAAGCACCAGTTATTATTATGTGTTTAACACTAACTAATATAACCAACATCTAAACGTATATAAGGCTAAGTCGTAAAATAATTTAAAGAAATCATTCGGTTTACAATTTATTTAAGTGAAAACGAAAACAAATTACCGTTTACTTACAAGGATAACTTACGTAGTACCTTAAAACATTGACCGGAAATTATAAGATATTCGTACTTAACTGTAGTAGTAAAATCTATAATGTAGATTAAAATAATTAGACTTCGTTATCTACGGAGTGATACAAAAACCGGATCTGAGGAACTCTGCTTACGCAATTACGTGCTTGCACGGCAAACCGACTAAACTTGTGTCGAAAAATATTACTGCAGTTCCAAAAATAAGAAGATCTAATTCGGATAAAAATATGAAGTAAAATAATTATAACAATTGCGAGCTTAGAACTATAAGTATAATTACAAGGAAAAATGACAAATTTAAATTTTAAAACTGTCTTAAAACGAAACGAGAAATTCTTGTTTGAAACAGACAGACAGACGGAAATTACGAACTCCGTGATAATAAATTTTAAACGACTTAAGCCTTATGAAAAACTTGAAAAAGGAATTGTGGCTGTAATAAATAATAAATGGACAGTTATGTAAATTAAAGTCAACAAAGAAAAATACTGCATAACACCTATAATTAGTGAAAAAAATGGTGTTACAGTCTAATACAAAGTGTACTTCAGGTTACTAGTATAAAAGAAAACTATAGAACTTGGTTAAACAAGTCGTAACTCTGCTTAGTTAAAGCTTAAATGAGACTTTACTGTTATTAGTTATCAAAAAAATACGATTTAAGAAATATTTAAGAATATATTTATATTTAAGAAATACTTTATAAAAAGGGCAAAAAAGTACGGTATTAAATTATTAAGGTTGAACTATGAAATTCTATTAAAGTTAAACTGAGAACAATAAAATAAATGTTTAAATTAATTCAAGTAATAACGGTTTATACTTCAAGCTTATTTTAAATGACTAGAACTAATTTAGTTATCTGATTCTGTTGGTGAAGGTCGCTGCTTCCCTCGTGGCGTCGGTCGCTGCCCTGGGGTGATTTACGCCATTGTTTGAGAAATTACCACTGCTATTCGAAAACGAAAAAAATGGACGGAAAGCGTGAAATTTAAATTAATGCTGGTTAGGAATGGTGTTGGGAATCCGAGGCGGACGGCTCGCGCTACCAATATCTGCGACCTCGTGGCGTCGCGACCGGAAGGTGGGACCTTATAGAGGAATAATCCGTGGATCCGCCACTAGATTCCGTCTATTCCAAAACCTAACCAGCTTTGATGAATAAATAAATACTAATAATTTGGGTATAGTTCCGAAAGGTTCCCTAACAAAATACTACTAAAATCTAGACCACCCACGCTAACTTCTCCCGGTCCACCCTGCTCGAAAGCTGCACAACGACTCCTGTGTGCACAACCTCCGGTCACAGCCTGAAAACCTAGCAGGAACCATCCTACCAGAACCTGTCCGGAAGAATTCCGGATGGTAGGAGGCTCCTATTGTTTGAGCTAAAGGCTAGAGGTCGGCGCAGCTGGCTATAGCGTTCGCGGCAACAGACGGATAACGCGCGCCAAATTCAAAACTGTAGCGGCACTCGCCGCACTCCTAATCAACTATAATTTCGTTTTCCTATTTATCAATGTTTTAGAAAAATGAAATTTGCACACAGAGCCTCATAACGTTAAAATTGAAATTAAATTATTTTCATAAAGATAAAACGTCAATAGGGATCAACCTAAGATTGGTAAAGAAAAACGCCAATTTTATTATGATATGCATGTGGATAGTTAAATATTTTCCAGTTATTATCAGTTATTTTTAGGATGGTTTATTATACCATTTAAAATAAGGTGCCTAAACCGTACCTGTTAGGTATTCTAAGCCGCGAGAAACTGCTAGTTCACAATAAAAAGAGAGAACGTACAAAGAAAAATTAGCATTAAAGCCGTGTGTACAACCAGGATAGAGCCACAAGCACTGTAAATGAAACTGTATATATACTTTGCAATATGTTAATGCATAGTGAACTAAATAATTTACTTAAATTATACAAAAATGTTAGTTTTAACCTTAAACGAACTTGTAATAAATATTTTCGATATAACAAACAAGCCCTTTTTATAACGTTTAAGTATTAGTAAATGTTGATAGATCGAATATTGACTACACGCAGGCTACAAAGTGACAAGGACACAAAGACGTGTCAAAGTGCCGCACGTCACCGGCACTTTGACCGTGGGGAGACAGGAGCCTGTGTCAAAAGTGCACTTAAGAAAATGGAAGCGTTGCATTATTTAAGAGAGACTTTATGTGTGTCAAATGTATTAAGCACTGTCAAGATAGTTCAATAGTCAAGAGAGGTATCCACAGGGGCAACATTTACATCCAACTGAACGGATGTGTTAGGACATTTTGTTTCTTTACTAAGTTGTATTGCCTTAAACTAGTTTAATTATATGATTGTTGTTTTTATTAACTGTGCTATAGAAAGCATTAAATAATTGTCAAATATGATCCATATACATTGTTTATTAAAATAACTACCTAAAATACAATAAAAGGTTTTTTCGCTAAGGCACTAATAATATTTTTTGTTATTAAATGTTTAAGAAACGTCTGAACATGTCTATAATACTTGACAAGGAAATAATTTATTAATGGGAAATTCACTTTATTTATGTTTTTTTATTTATTCATTTACGTTAATATTTAAAAAAACTGATATTGAAATTGTGTATTACAATTTTACACGGTTAAATAAACCTCTAGTATTGAATTCTCATTTCGTAATAAAACCCTACTTTTAGAAACTTAAAACCCTTCAACTGTAATTTTGAGTAATTTTGGGATACATAATTGATATCTAGGCTGTTACAGCTGAGGGTAATAGTAATGTGGTTACTAGAATTCATCCATGTTCTGAAAAATAACATTTGTTTCTTATAAGCATTATAGAGAAAACCGTTGTATTAAAATAACAGTGTTTTTATATGAGCCACTGTTCCTGAAATTAAAATATTTTCCTGTTAATCCACATTATAATATTTTTACATATACAGACCACCTCATTACGTGTATTAACTGTATTTTTTGTTCATAGTAGAACTGTTGTACAGGCATTTGTGAGTTAATATCTTCCTCCTTGGCAATAATTCTTGAGAACAGTTATGTGATTTACCACCTAACAAATGAACCCATAGCGACTAACCTAAAATCATATAGAAAAGGTGTATGAAAATGCTGGATTCAGATTGTGACGGATTAGAAGAATAACAGAGTGTTTTAGCATTCTGCTATATCTGGGATGACGTAACCACAATATTAAGTCTCTTCCATACTTTTAACGATCTTGGTTGTCGTGGCTAAAAATCATATTAGCTAAATGTTAGCCAAAGACTGGCAAACAAAATAGTAGTCTATCGCGACTCTTGAGAACTGGGGAAGCTATAAATGTTAGATTTTAGTGGAATCAGAAAAGATCTCCTTGAAAAATGTGTTGCAGCCGCTGGAACATAAATTTCTAATTGATGCACATGCCAATAGTTATAATCATACTTTTCATTTACGAAATACAAAAATAATTAATTGATCACAAGTACTATATAAAATTCTATCTTCCGACAACCAAATATTGGAAAGAGGTAAATCTACTCGTGTTTCAATTCGCTATTAGATGGATTTTCTAGATGTATCTCGCATCTATATGGTGTATCCTGAAATGGATGATCTGGCTGACAGAAAATTATCACAGTCAATAACCACTGACTCAAATCAAGTTTTTATTATTCCATACCTCTCTATATAGGCCTGTTTCCAAAGGTAATAGTTAAGTGATAATATTTTAGTTGATTTTTATGAGGTTTAATCTAAACTCCTTGCCTTTTAATTAATGTGAAAATCCATAATTTATGATCTTATTTGTCACTACAATGATTACTATAAGCCGTACAATAAAAGTATTCCCTTTTTATGAAAACCGTAGGCCTACTAAATTATACACTTATATGTGGCAATAAAAATGTTCTTTACATTTTTACTTTATACAAATGTGCAGACTTGCGGTTTGTAGTTACTTCCACTTAAGTTTTAATCATAATTTATGCCATAAAGTGTCTTGAAATATAATTTCTTTATTATTGTTATAAAACTTTACATATTACATACAAAAGATATGGGAGTTTTTAAGGTAGCATATTTCCTACCAGATATTTCCTCTTTTATTTTTAAACATAGAAAAAATTCCCATATTGTATCTATGTAAGTATTTATTTTTATAAATAAAATAATTTTTTTTATCATTGAGTTTTAGAATTTGAGTATCCCTCTTACATTTATCATTACTGACTTTATGGTATTATTATACAAAGTTGAACATAAATTTTATATTTTTATTATTTTCTGGGTCATGAATATTTTATATCAAGCCATTTAAACCTAACAAATAAATATGGAAATATGTATTTTGTTATTCCTAAAATGTGTTTTATAATCCTTTCATCATCATGATAAGTGAAGACACATTATATAAAAAAATGTACGCTCCAGAGATTCCTTTTATGGTATTAACAGCTATAAAAATGGTAGAACATAACAACTTCGATAACGTTTGCCATTACAGAGTGAGGACGGGTAATCTTTTAAAAAGCTAAACGGGAAAATATGAGGAAGAATACTTAAATAAATTGAAGCCTCGCGACTAAGCCTTGCTCAAAACTTTTCTTCCGAAGAGTTCTTAACTTTCATTTACGTTGAAACATACTGTATTGACATTAATAAACTATTGTTCGTATATATATTTGTTCGTACATGTAATGTAATATCTAAGAAAGATGGTTATCACTTTGCATTATAATTTGATTTTTTTCTATGTATGTTTGCATGATATAGAAAGTTTTAATGACACACATAATTTGGATTTTTAAAAGGGGGGGTTTAAAAAGTGTTTTTACAAAGATACTATCGATATCCCTTAACCAGATGTGTATGTCGATAAAAATAAAAGATCGGAGGGGTGCTATTAACAATGCACACCTCTTGGTATAGACTTTTGAAAATAATTTTGTTTTATTGTAAAACTGTTCGTGCAGTATAAGTTAATTGATGGAGATAGGGATGGACATTGTACTATTAATATTTCATCAGCAATGTAATTGAAAGAAGAATTTTATTTATTAGCATTATATACAGAATATTATTCAAATTATTATTCAATATTTTTTTATTCGTAATAAAATTGAATAAAACATTTCATCTCTGTACATAACCATTTTATGGTTTGAATAAAACGTTATATAGTGCTGATATCTTTCCTTTGAACGCCTCCTTCAAGTGTTTTTTAGTACTTACGAGCTTAAAAATTTTACACCGCTTAAATTTTACTTCACTAACGAATAATTAGTGAATTGTTTTGACCAATTCTAGGTCTTTGACACTGAAGGTCACTGTCCTATATAGGGTGGGATTGGCTGATAATTTTTTAGGGAAACAGCACATTTTAAAGAAAGAACACTCTCATTATATTGCATATTTCATAAAAAATTGATGAATTTAGTTTGATTAATTCTTCTCTACGGCACCCCGAGAAATGGATAGCCTTAATTCGGGCGGTGGAGAGCCCAACGAGCCCAGTGGAAAGAATACTATGTACGAACCTGTTTTAGAACTTTTTTAAGACTTTCTGTTTTAGAATAACGAAAAATTGTGTGTTTTGCGGATACTGCAACATTTAATGAAAGAAGTGTAGAAGTGGAAAGGGATTGAAGTTGGAATGTAAATGACATTGATACTGGGTTGATTAGGCTACAGCAGGACATTTTGTATGATGAAGTGTTGGTGTAATGTTATGATAACGTTCTAGAGCGCTACCGATAGGTGTAAATACAGAGAAATACTATTAATTAGTGCACATTTAAATTACTAATTTGATATCATAATTGCGGACTTTGACCTAGATTTGTTACGAGTGCATTGGAAAATCAATCCACAGTAGTTCTATTAAGAGTTGGATGGGGATACGGCACGGCGCGGCGGCGGAACATAACGAGTTCAAACATTAAGGTGGGAAGAGTGAGTGTGCTTGTTCATCTATACATTAACTGGTTGGTTTGAACTCAACCAAAGTTCTATCTAACTATTGTAAATTTAATATATACAATATGAGATTGAGAGGTATGGATGGTTTGATAGCTCTAAATCCGCCTCTTTAATGAAGGCGTTATCATTTCACTTAATTTTTTTTTATTTCATAGCATGACATTTTGTCATACTGTTGAATCGAATATTTTAGTGTGAGATACCACAGTAAGTTTCCCCAAATATTCAAAACAATTTGAGAACCTCATGAATGTAACTATTAAACAATAATTTTCCAATTTTATTTTAGACAAATACATCACTTGAAATGTTTCTCTATTCCCCTTATATACAATTTGTTTTATTAAAACATTTCGACATAGTTGAAATAACTGTTTAATACAACAATATTATTGCAATCTCTACATTGCTTAATAATAGAAGCTTGCCTATAAATTTAGAGCCGTGTCGTATAAATCGATGATCCATCCAGGTATTCAAGGAGAAACAACAATATATGAAAATCTTTTATTTACGATTGTTTGGTTTGTTCAAATATTATCGTCTCCGCTTCAATGCTAGGTGCTTATGCCGAGTACCATAGAACTTCGAGCTTGTCGCATACTCTTTGACTGCAGATTAAACATTTGTATGCAGATCTTTATATTTTAGTATTTATATAGTTTAATCTAAGAATATACTTACTTCTGTTGGATTACTTAAACTTGAATTAGCGAGGAAATTGAGTAATATTAAACGCTTCTTTAAGTGGTTTGAAGTTAAATTTATTATCAAATATTTGTTATACAAAGCGCCAGGAGAGATCTGGTGAATAATTTGTAACTCTAATTAGTTTGAATATTAGGTATAAAAAATAATATACAATTCTTTTCACTTCAATGTTTATCAATGTAGATTGATTATCTTACAGATAAGTGATCAAAATCACGAAAGGATTTACAGTAACATTGTTCAGACATAATGCTACATTTCAAGAATAATTATAGGATAATATGAGCAGTGTAGGCAAAATAAAGTCATGTGCAATTGGGCCGAGCTTTGGGGTTTAGCTTTATCAGTAATTAAACACAAAACACCCTACACTTTGTTATTTTGAGATTAGAAGGTCAATATTAATTTCCATGTCTCATAGGAAAAAAGAAAACTTTCTTGAGCCTACATTGAAAAGTGGATCCTTATCAAACCATATTTTAAAATTCAACATGTGCACATATGTATGTTATGGATGGTTGGTTGCTACATGCTAGAATTATCGATTCCTAAATATAATTTGTCATGTATTGTGAGGAAACAATAATTTGGAACTTTTTCGTGTTTATTTTTATAAATTATAGGTTTATCAATTTAGTCAGTCAGTAATGGTCGCTATCGCACTATATAAATATAAGCTGACGTTATAATAATTCTTATTTCAATAAATGGTGATTTATTAAACTATATGCCTTTGAGACATCTTAGGAATGTAACTTTAGGAAAGAGTACAGCTACCTTGTCAGTTGGTCAGTGAGAGCATAATCTGTTAATTAGCAGCAATTATATAAAATATTTATTTTAAGAATACATTTAGAGGATGCTTTCAAGTAAGGATATTTCCTACTCACTCACAGGTTAGTTCTTCCAAAGTGAAAATCATTAATATCAACAGACTAGTTACTGTCAGTTGTTTTATGCTTCAGTACACTGCGATCCAGTGGGGAGGAAATAAAATTACACGGTGCGTGTTCAGTTAGCAGCCAGTGACCCGATTCGAGGTCATTTCGCAGCCAGCTGTCATATTGATGTTCACTCAGTCGGTTAGTTAGTTAAGCGTCCACGGCAAACTGCGCAACCCACCAATTTAGGTTAACAAGATAGTGGTTTGTTATACAATGTTTGTAAAAGAAAACGTAATAAAGTGTATGTGTATTTAAAACGTATTTTGGTCTGAGTGTGTGGTTTTTTTCAATTGGTAAACAAAAATATAATCTTTCATAAAGAATTTTATATTTTTTATATGCTGCTAATTGGCTTTGTCTAGGAAAATCTCAAGCAAAAATATTTCACTCTTTAATTTTGTCCGTGCAACCAGGGAATCAGATAAGATTGACAGTTGGCTGTATTGTTGGCCATATTTATTTTAGCTCCATATGAACAATGTTAAACCCAACGCTTATACGGTCTTATTTATATCGTAGAATTGTGAGATATATCCCAATTTATAAAAAAATCATAACCATAAAATTCTTTTTAGTTTTATATTTTTATAGGTTAGCTCTTTAATAAAATTAAAAATCAAGCTTTTGTACTTGCAAACTCAAGTAAAAAATTATTATCTTACCAGACGAAGTAATACTTGTACTTGTTTGTATATTTAAAAGTATAAATCGTATAAATTGTATTTTTAATACTATTTTAGTGTTAGGGTGAGTATTACACACGTCTTTAAGATAAGGCACCTCCAACGACTGTTTGACTAAACATAAGAGCGCAAAAGTGTTTGAAGTTAATCTTAAGCGAGTTAAGTATTCTAAGAGGTAAAACTTAAGGCCATTTCATAACAGTCAGTAGCATAAAGGTGAAGTAAATAACACTAGAATATGTAGTCGTGTGAAAGACCTGAACACACCTTATAAAATATTTTACACTTTAAGGGGTACAATATAAAATACTTATTAAAAATGTATGTTAACATTTTGTATTTTGAATAGAGACAATTACAGTCAGTGTAGTACATATAGTTGCGTATTGAAAAAACAATATAGGAAGTGAATGATTCATCTAATAATGTTTCGTCGAGGTAAAAATTATTGAAAGGTAACCTGAGGACATTTTGAGAAGAATGTTATTGACATTTCCATGTAGCTCAATGTTATTACAGTCAAACTATTACAGTGTTACGTGAGTTCAATATTTTTAATTGTATTACCTATCGAATTTAATTTTCAATACCAATGAGCTAAACAATGAAATAGTTTTGTACAGGTCTAGAACATGGATTATTATTGCTCCACCTAGCAAAATATCGTTCCTTATTGAGCAAAATATATTGTTATGTTACAACTTACATTACAGTTCTGAGAGCGCTAGATACGATTTGGTATCAAAAGAAGCATATCCACAGATACACAAGCTGAGGATGTAATATCGCTAAAGCTTTGATCACTGATACACAGTCTGAGGGGTAATGTTAAACCAACAGCCGTGTCAGAGTTTTAATTTAGATTCCACCAAAATATATTGTTAGGTTACAACTTATGTTAAGAGTTATCAAAAAGCATATTTTGTAATATCGCTAAAGCTTACACTGATACACAGTCTGATCAGCTACAACTTACACTACAGTTCTAAGAGCGTACGACTTTGGTATCAAAAGAAGCATATCCACAGATACACAAGCTGAGGATGTAATATCGCTAAAGCTTTGATCACTGATACACAGTCTGAGGGGTAATGTTAAACCAACAGATGGATCAAAACTTTAATTTAGATTCAGCCAACATTTTTCTCTTTCACGTTTATTATGAAGTGTTCATGTAGTTAAATTGACTTTTACCGACAGTATATAACATAATAATTTAAAAATTTTTTGTATAAACTTTTGTTTTAAAATTAGAGATATAAGTTTATAATAATTAATAACGTCCATAATTTACTTATATGATAGTAACAGTAATTTCTTTATGATAAAACTCTAATCTCTGCACATACTCATTATAATAAAACCCTGCACTAAGTATCACTATTGTTTAACTGTCTGTTTTACCTTTTTAATGAACCATTGTTTTCAACGAACTTTCTGACTAGTGCAGTCTGTTCTTACATAAACTTCAATAATATTGTGTAAGTAATCTTTATAAACCATATTGTAAAATATTTTCACTCTAAAAAACATCAAAGATGGTTGCTTATTCCGTTCAGGAATGCATTTCTTTCGGCCTCTCTATTGCAGTGGCCACGGTGCCTGCCGCGCTTTGCCCATTCCTGTTACCCCATAACGTAAGGAGACATCATGTTTTATCTGAATTGGAATATCAGATTCGACATTAGCAAAACTATTAAGACACCCTTTTCTTTGTTTGCAGAACCTTTATTTTTAGATTAGAAAAAGTATCAAACCCTTATTGTTTAATTGTCTTAAACCTGGTATTACACTGCGAAAGCTAAAATAAGCCCTAGCCCTACTCCCTAACCCTACAATAATCTGTGTACATTTATGAAATTTTCCATCCATTATTGCAATAACGTTCACCTGGAGAGAGTGGTGGCGTGAGACCGGGACGGTAGTTATCGTTAAGGAGAGGAGAGAGCCTCTCGGGAGAGGAGCCAAATACAGTGCGATACTAGCGTCGTTAACTTGGACTAAAACACTAATATTCATCAGTTGATCATTTATTTTTTTCATAAGAATTTAATGTATAACAAATTAATAGGGGTGATATTATTACATTTCCTCGTGTATTCCCCAGTGCTAGACAAATTAAGCCTATTTTTGAACATCAAAAATGTATGTTTGTGTAACGTAATTCTTTTGGCGTTAAAGGGAACAAAATTTCAACTAATATTTCACTGTATGATTTTGTCGAGATCCTTCATATAGAATAATACACAGTGCTGCCCATATGCAGTTGCTCTTCTCTTCCTGTCAAGTGTGGTTTTTATCTTAAAAATTACTTAACTTAGACTTATGGCCATAAATAAAATAAATAACATGTAAATGGTTTTTCTGGTATGACCAATTTTTAGAAATTCTTTTTGTTTACTTAAAACAATCAACTAAGCAATACTTTTCTAATCACGGGTAAAATAAACAAGAAACCTACAGAAGAATTTAATTTCAATTTCACCCTTTCTTTCCTCTACGTCATGCAATCGCATACCGCTATTTTTATTGCCATATGCAAAGTTCATTCTCAATGCAATCCTTACAGCAAATCACATATACAATTTCTAACTATCTAAACCTGTAGTAACGAATGTAATTCGCTCAAGAACTCCAACGTATATGTATTGGTATGTTAGTCATCTTCAAGATTTTGTTGTTGTAAACAAACTCATCTATAAAAAAACTCAATTTTTCTTTTCATTAAAGGTAATATTGGGGAATCTACAAACTATAGAAAAAACAAAGCAACTCAAAATAGGGCGAAACAAAACTCAGGCTAGGATCGATGTGTGGATTAAGTGTAACTGGGAGCCTGACCGCAAAAGCTCATCTCCTTTACATGAATCCCTCTATCAGGTAGAGTAGTTAACGTTCAAAATGTTTCCAATTTATTCAGGTTAAATTCGATGTTAAGCTCTTATGCACTATTCGCTGAAATATATCAAAATGCTAACAAGGCAAACTATGTGTATTACGAATGTTGTTAAATGTCGTCTATTGCAAAGAAAGTTTTGTAATACGAATTGAGACTAACGTAATATTGTCTTAGTTTATTTAAAGGGAGAATAAATCCTAAGTTATAGCAGCATTATTGACACCTACTACCATCAAATTTGTAAATCTATTACAACTAATTATTTTTGTACAACAAAGTCGCTGAGATATTATCACTCGATAAGAAGGTAAGCAATATCATCTTAACTTCTGCATACACTAAAAAAAATATGTTCCATTCCATTGACTACCACTTCTATTGTAACTGTGTGGTCAATCCTTTACAAATAAAAGTAAATATTTATCCTGCATTATTTGTGTTACAGATTAAATTGTATATGAGAGTAGAATAGCTTTTTATTTTCTAAAAATTAGTTATTATTGAACGGTATTTCTCACAGCCGAAAAACGAAATATATTTAATTTAAATACACTTACAGAAAAGATAAATTCGTCAGATATGATTGATTAAATAAATTTTAAGTAATGAACATAAGCAGTACAGTGGAAACCGTGAGTATCTATAAAGCAATACAATATGAAGCAGTGATTACTGTAGTGCGTTAATTTCAATTAATATGAACTCGTTGCCATTGAGTCGGTGTTAGAACAGTGTAGAAACAAGAAGAGGAGGGAAAGTGTTTCATGGGGATGATGGTATACTTGCAGTTCCTTTATATTCCCAGCCGCACGGCTGGTGAAGGGGAGTCTAATACATTACTTTTCGCAGTAATATTATGCAGATCTCCTGGGATCGGTATGATGTTGCTATATTTCTACCATCATT
Organism: Homalodisca vitripennis; assembly: GCF_021130785.1. Taxonomy (NCBI): domain Eukaryota; kingdom Metazoa; phylum Arthropoda; class Insecta; order Hemiptera; family Cicadellidae; genus Homalodisca; species Homalodisca vitripennis. The sequence continues at coordinate 124,542,435 of NC_060211.1, read as the reverse complement.
TAACTTTATTCGATTAAAGGTAATACGCTTAAAATATTTTTATTTCACAAATTGTATTATGACATAATGGCATTCCAATATTAATGTACATTGTGCTACCGTTACAGTCATAGATCAAGTTCTGTTCTACAATCATCCAAAACAAATATATTCCAAATTAAACTTACGTACAGTGATAATTTCATATATTACAGCAATAGTTTTGCGAATATCTATATGGAAAAAGCAAAATATTAATGTTGAATTTCAAAATCAAGCAGTATAAATAATCTATTTACAAGTTTGTGGAAAAATTACTCAAACGTAAACTTAAAAAATATAAACCTTAAATATTAGAATAAACTTGTTATAGTACATTTTATTTTAACAGCCATAATGAACTTTTATTAGTGTAAGGTTAGGAGCAGCCTACAACTTTTGAAGTTTACTGACATGATACAGATATAAGATGAGAATGGAACCCTTAGCGTTCCCCTCGCATCGGACAACATCTCAGCCCGGAGAGTTACTTAATGAACCTAATTTGTGGAATATTTGTACATACAAGTAAGAAAGTTAATAAAACTGTCGAACTACCACATTCTTTCGACACATAGCTTTCTCCACTATACATCCCATTCTTATCAATAATACTAGTAGCGTCAGGTGCCAGACGCGGCAATAAAAGAAGTTTACTTTGAGCTTAATAAATCAGTTGAACCCGTAATTAAATGTACTGTATAACAGATTTTTTACCCTACGTCGATGGTTTAAACCACATTATCAATAACCAATTGTGTGATTAAACCGTTATCGATGTTAGCTTTAACGGCCCAAACAGAACACAATTCACCGTGACGGTATTGTGTGGTTACTATCGGCTAATAGACTTTAACTACTGGAACACGCCGGGGTTGTACACAATGCGCCAGCCGAGTCATTGTGTTGTACTGGTCAAGCTGCGATGGAGAGATCGTTCAGCGGTTCAGAATAAATAAACTAGATTTTCATACAAATTATTAACAGTGCATTTATAACGTGCATTAAAATAGCCAGTATTTTAAGTACAAAAATGAACACATGTTGTAAAACTAATGTTCAATAATCACGGGTTTCCCAAACCTAATTTACCTACTAAAAACTTACTGACAAGATACACATATTTTAAATGTAAAAATAATTGACATTAATGATTGATTGATAGATCTGGTTTTATTTTGATATATTTATACTGCAAACCGAACCACTAATATAAATAATTAGATTCATTATATGGTTTGTAAACGTTTTTCTCAGGGGTATGCAAAGGCTTGGGTAAAGATCACTGCAGGTGCAGCTAAAGACTCGATTGCGTGAAATTATATGTAGAACTTTACATGCTATAAATCCTCCAAATGGAAAGAATCTTTCTCGTGAGTACGCCCATAAACTATCCACTAGTTTTACCTCATGGAGTATACCGAGAAACTACAGTCATTACTTGACAGGCAAGACCTGACTCTACTAACAGAGAATGACCTCCATCAGACGAAGGATAAACCACCCAGAACAGTGTAAATCGAGACAATATTTTCAAAAAAGGATTGGTGATGTATCAAAAAATGAAAAATAAAAAACATCAACTTTCTGGAGCAATAGACAAAGCGCTAAGAATGATCCATGTAATGAAAAAGCGTGGGGTATGGTAAGCAAATGACGGATACTCATATTTGTCAGGTGCATTGTGATCCTCTTTGAGTGTGAGGCAAACACACTGCGGAAATAAACCCTTGAGTAATATTTCGGACGTGCAGAGGAAAGTTGCTCTATGAATAGCGAGTGTTTACTGACAGTATCCGAAACAACTATCCTCATGGTTAGGGATTATTCCTTCCTAAAGCGGATTCACCACAGAAATGGAGGCACACCTGTATTTAATTATGCACTCTGTATGAAATGGGAATATGTGAAATAGGAAAATATAGGAAATAGTAGCTGGACAACGACGTTAGTTGAACAGTAAGGAATTTAAGTGTGCGGCTCTGTGGCATGAGAAAATAATTTTTTACTTAATAATTGTATTTGTATTTAAGTATTGACTTAAAGTGCTCTTATGTTGGAGAATTTAAACATTTAAACATGTTGGCTCTAGGTTGTCATTGACCAACTCCTCACGAACTCTGTTGTAAGATGGAGGTCAAGTTTTATTAAATGCTCATGGATTAGCTGTTATAGTATTTAAAATTAAGAAAAATAGGAAAACGGTAAACAATGTATATTATTCCCCTGGAGACTTCGTATGCACTCTTAAACTATTGCGGAAAACAATCCCGGGGTAGAACAATGTCTGAACTAATGGGGTTTTCACTAGGTGAGAATGCTACCCAACAAGCGCTTGACTGTGAACTTATAATCTTTCAAATTGATGAAACTTTCTAATTATCAAGTGTCCGCCTTTAATAAACTGGTTAAACACTTTCGTCCTCAGTATTTTATTATAAATATCTGCTATTGCTATAAAGCCAACTACTTCATAGTACAAAATTATATAACCAGAGTAAAACTAAATGTAAAAAGGTGAAGCAGCAATACGGCGGCGGTATGCCTCAGAGATCAGAGTATAGATTACCAGACCTACAAGACCAGGTAGGCCTAAAGGTCAGTAATGTGAGGTCAGAGCAAGTTAGATCAAAGTTTTGTTACATGACGTAGAAATCGTTACAAGGGAGAAGGTTTTTTCAATGCTGATGTTTAGTTCAGCTGCTGTTCACCTTCCGCTTAGTGCAGTTTCTGAAATCTGACGCTGTCACCCTTGTCTCCCGGAATCTGGAGAAAGATTCCGGGTCCGCGTCTGCCCGAAGAGATCTAAAACAAGTTGGCAACGAAGAAACTCACATCCACATTTTTGCATCGTTTCGCCATACATTTACATACACCTAGACTACGAAATATATCTAAATAATGTGTAATCTAAATTAAGACTTAGTCAGAAAGACCTATTTTTAAACTTTGTTTGAAGTTTATTTTTGACGATGAAGGAATGTGAAGCATTGTGAAGGAAATAGGATTTTTCCGGAATTGTTGGATTTTTGCGTGCCACAACGCTTTGGTATGATTTGTTTATTTTAACGTAGTTTGTAATTATGCATTAGGTTAGTTATTTATCTGAAGAAGAGATCAGTTTGCAGATCTCGAAACTTAATGTTACTGATTTCATGTTTCACTGAACGATGGCAAATGTCCGGAAAAATCCTATTTTATACTTAGGGTGTCTCTGATGATAAAACAATGCAAAGGGTTCGTCTTGAACGGGTTTTTGGATCTCTTGAGACGGATGGTCCCAGGAGTCAAGTCTGTAGCAGCGTTTGATTGCAGAAACTGTACTAACCAGAGGGTGAAAAGGGAGCTGAACTTATTGTTCACAAAGTTCCGTTACTTCTACTTTTGTATTGTTGTATAGTATTTAAAATTCCAGTTCGTTATGTATTACGTTAAACACTATGAGAATATATATAGATATTTAAGTAGGGATTTTGAGTCTAAATACCAGACTAAATTAAAAGAGGCCAACTTTATGGAGCTAACTATAAAGTTGAATAATTAACTTAAAATTAAAAACAAAATTAAGACAGTACTCACTCATCTCCCATAAAGTCACCAAACTTAGTTTTCTAAGACTTTATTTTGTTATTAATATTATTGTGTATTTTACATGTTTTTTTTTTTTATTTCGAACTTTATTTTACCGTGATGCAATTACCTATCATTATATATTTTAATAACAATATTGTTTTCTTACTAATAATTTCTGTCCACAAGATGATCAAAATCATCAGTCCTCTTTTCAGTTTACAGATAAAATAGGTATAATAAAGGTTACTATCAAAGTAACAATCAAGACAACGTTCTTATTTTAAAAAAATCGTATATATTTTATAACATTATTACATTTCAATACCTTGATACTTCTTTATTAAGATTTAGAAAAAATCTTAACTCATTATATTGTGAACTTCTCGTACTATTCCTTTAACAGCAATAAATATTGTTTGTGAAATACATTGACTACTAAATCGTTGGTATTAAAGTTTTATTCCACGAGTAACAATCAATTGTTGGTACGGAAAGTCTACAAGTCCGTTTCCTCAATTTAAATTGTAACTTTAGAGGAATTTGTTAATGTTAGACTTGCTCTAAAGTAAAATTTATTTTCACAAATGACGTTATTTTCTATCGTGCTATTACATTACTTATTTATTAATCCTACAAATCCTAAATTATACAATTCCGTAACTCTTGTTGTTTACATTTTGTAACAAAACTGCCTTATAGTGAGTGAGTATCTAGTTTAATATTTCAAATGGCATGTCATTTTTACTCTTGTAGAGCTTTAAGGAACTTACATCACAATACACTTCGTATTGGAGTCACATATTTCCAAGCCAATAAGCTCCAGTCGCCTGTCTGACCTTTTATAATATGCAATACGAGGCCTCTAAACTGTCTTTTCTACACTTTAGAATTACTATAAGTATTGACGAAGAAATCAGTATAATTTAAAATACCAACCTTAAAAGATTAAAGTAGGAGTTTGTTAATAATTAAGTATTATACGTCCTCCTGGAAACCTAGTACTCTTGTAACGCCAATACAAGCGTTACTTTGCATAATATATATATATATATATATATATATATATATATATATATGTAACTAAGTATATATGTAACTAAATAGTTTTAACAAACCACCGATAACAACGCATGCCATGTTTACAGGGTAACATCAGTTAAATTTGATATGTTCCAAGATTTCTATTTAGTTTTGGTACTTGATATATCATCTGGGTAATTGAGCCTGCTCTTGCAGTGTTAGGAAGGTTGGTGAGAATCTAGCTCAAATTATGGTTAACCTACAGTAATCATATAATAATTCCCAAATTATTACAGCCAATTAAATCATCAACATGGAACTTGGGGTTATGAAGTATGGTTGTTCTGAATAATTATTTTTTTTTTGGATTTTTTTTTTTTATTTTACTTTTTACGAATGGGAGGTGTCAGGAAGCAAACTATATTCTGTAAATTTCTCTCAGATCATTTTTCTGTAGAGTTTATAACAGTTTTGATATTCAATTCTGTGGTCTACGTAACTGCTTAATTAAAAGCTATCCTCCTCATTCCTCCTATTTCTGTGAATATTCACAAAGTATGTGTAAACTATATTTATCTTCTATTCAAATGAAAACTCAAACATTTAAAAATGTAAGACCGATTTTGTGTAACAGATTCTTAAATCCAGTCAGGTATGCAAGGCACTGCGTAGGCAATTCGGATGATGGATTGAGCGGCGAGTATTGCATATTGAGTATGGCACTTATTGGACTCGGAACACTTTTGCACAAACATATGATTTACAGGCTAAAGTGAAAGATAAATTAAAATCCAAAATTTTGGAATAATTGATCAAAGTATGTATCATTTGGGAACCACTATAAACTACTATTTATAATCAAGCGTGAAAAAAATCAAACCCCTGATAAATATGTTAATAAATGTTGTTATTTATTAATTTTAAATTTTACTAATTATTATAAATGGCTAATACAGGAAACTCAAGTATATTACAGTAAGCTACTGTGATTCTCTTAACCGACCACCTATAGGACTGAAGGGTAGTCGGGTAAAGAAATAGTCAAATCAAATCAAATCAAATCACGTTTATTTTCCACACACAAAAAAAATGAAATACAAAATAAACCTTTACATTGAAATGATAGCAAATGTAGCATTTGTATATTATCTAATTCATATAAACAAACATACAGAAGTATTCTAGAATACAATTAAAAAAACTAAAAATTAAATAATTAACGTTAAATAATATAAAAAGACTTGTGTTACATAAATAAATTAATATAATGAATAAAGAGATGATAGAATAAAGAGACATATATATACACACATACATGTACATACACATGCATATACATACATATCCCATACATACACGCATACCCAGTATAACAGCATTAAGTTTGCTACATAATGTCTGGATAAATTCAAATAGGGAAAAGAGCCTACATGGGCCTTAATGGCCTGTGCGTAGACTCGAGTTGAAATTGTTACGATTCGAATTTTATCTCGAGCAGAGTGTAGATTAATTTTATAAAATTTGATAATTGAAGGAAGACATCTAAAGCAGAATAAACTACGGATATGACCTCGAATTTCCGATAATCAGCAATATAGAGGAGAAAGTAGACAAAACAAATAGAAATATTGAGTGAGCAAAAATTACAAAGAAATAGGCTAATTACTTAAGTGATTGGATTTTATTATTATATATAGTTTGAAGAGGAGAGGAGGGGACAATGCTGTCAGTCAGTTGTCAGATAGTCTAGGTCCGTCTGTAGTCAACAGAGATAAGTAACTGGGCCCTCTCACTGCTTTATGAGAATCAAAAACTCCTTGACATGTTTCTTAAAAACCTCAAGAGAGGGAGAGTCGAACAGCTTGAAATTTCTAAAAACTATTAGAATAATTTCGATATAAAATGTGTGCTAGATAAAAAACTGTTTGTTGTCCGCAAATGATTTATGTTGGTGAATAGTGTTAATTCCGACTATATTTGCATATCTTGTGTTATAAAAACTGTGGGATTGTAGAAAAAATGGAGCCGAAATGTTTGTAAATATGAATAAATAAGACATTTAATAAAATTTTTTTAATTGGCAGAATTCCTGTTTCTTGAAACAATAAATTAGAGGGATATCGTCTACACTTCGCAAAAACCGGCTTTTCAGAATAGATTTCTGAACTATATCTAAACTTTTGATATATGAAGGAAAAGCACCCCCCCAAGCTAGAATGCCATACGAAAAAAGGGATTGCACATAAGCAAAATAAACGATTTTAGTTTCATCCAAAACTCAAAATGCTATTTAACTGCCTAAAAGCAAATATATACTTTCTTGCTTTATTTTTTAAGAAATTAATGTGATCTATCCATTTCATTCGAGAATCAAATAACACACCCAAATATTTGTATGACGACACTTTCTCGATTTTATTACATCCACAGGCATTGTTATAGAGATTATTACAATTATGAATAATTAAATCGTGTAAGTTGTAATCTGAATTTGATGTAAGAGAAAGGGGCATAAATTTAGTTTTTGAGATGTTAAGTGATAAAACATTTTGGTCCATCCATTTTTTAATTGTCATGAGGTCATTTAAAGATTTATTTTGAACATCCTGCCAAGATTTACCTTTGATAATAATTAGCGTGTCGTCAGCAAAAAGAAATAGTTTTACCATGAATCTGCAGTTTTGAAATGTTGTTAATGTATATTAAAAATAATATAGGGCCCAGAGTGCTTCCTTGAACTACACCATAATCCACAGGAAGCTCATCGCCATTCACACCGCAGACAGACACAAACTGCCGTCTGTTCCGCAAGGTAGCTCCTAAACCATGCGAGAGCGTTTTCCCGTTTACACCTATAGCTGATAATTTGTAAATTAATTTGTTTTCTATCTACACTATCAAATGCTTTCTTTAGGTCAAGGAAAATTAAAAAGCTCCTCATACCATCTGACAAAGTATGATAAAATTTCTTTGTTTACATCAAAGAGAACGTCTGAAATGTTTTTATCAGCCCTAAACCCGTATTGACACTCCGCTAAAATATGGTTGTGTTGAAGGTAATTTACAAACTGCTCTTTGACGATTCTCTCCAGCACCTTAGAGAAAACACTTAACAAAGAAATGGGACGATAGTTATTTTTCTCCGTAAATGTGCTAGCCTTGTGAAGTGGGATTACTTTAGCTAACTTAAAACTATCAGGAAATATACCGTACGCCAAGCTAAGATTTAAAATATGTAGAAAAGGTTTAGAGAAAATATGAATATTATCTTTGAGTGCAGAAGCTGTGACGCCGTCATAACCAGGAGCGGACCCGCCACGTAGTGCAGTAATGTGTCTGAATAGGTCCAGTTCAGTGACAGTCCGAAGCGTGTGTGAACAGTGAGTCTCGCCCGTAATCTGCATCATCGATAATTAATGCATCGATGGTTGTGTTGAAGGTAATTTACAAACTGCTCTTTGACGATTCTCTCCAGCACCTTAGAGAAAACACTTAACAAAGAAATGGGACGATAGTTATTTTTCTCCGTAAATGTGCTAGCCTTGTGAAGTGGGATTACTTTAGCTAACTTAAAACTATCAGGAAATATACCGTACGCCAAGCTAAGATTTAAAATATGTAGAAAAAGGTTTAGAGAAAATATGAATTATTATCTTTGAGTGCAGAAGCTGTGAACGCCGTCATAACCAGGAGCGGACCCGCCACGTAGTGCAGTAATGTGTCTGAATAGGTCCAGTTCAGTGACAGTCCGAAGCGTGAACAGTGAGTCTCGCCCGTAATCTGCATCATCGATAATTAATGCACCCCCGGTGTTTAATTGAAACTTGCCAAGTTATATCCAACGCTAGCAAAAAAACATGTTGAAATCGTTAGCGACTTCTTTACAATACACCGTGAGTAACACTTGGTACATTAGGCAGATACCTTTCTACCGGAAATAAACCCTTATTATTTTTTTTACCTGCCAACTCGTTAATTACAGTCCAAAACAATTTAGGATTATTTTGATATTCGTTTAATTTAGCCCTGTAGTAAATACGCTTAGACGTTTTGATAGAATTGGCAATAAAATTGCCTTAACGTTCGATAATTATTTTTAAGAATTATATTAAAAGGCTGTTTTTTAATTTTTTTGCTCAATTTAATCTCTATCGCGAATTAATTTGATCAGATCATTTGTAATCCAAGGCTTAAGCCTCTTGAATCTAGATGACTTTTTTAATTGGTTTTCTAGAATTATCGATCGCTTGGCCTACCATTTTGCAAAATTCGTATGTAGAACCGTTTACATTTTCGTTCTGAAAAATCGTCTTCCAGTCAATATGAGCAAGATTACGGACAAGAGTGCAGAGTCTATAATCGTCTGTGCTGTATATTGTCATAACCGATGGTGCTGTAACGGAAAAGTAATTGTAAGACCAGTGCTATAGTGATCAGTTATCTCAGGTCTGTAACACAGCTGCCTGTACGTTGTTCATGTCGTTATATCGTATAATAAAGTGATCCAGGCATGACTTTCTTGATTTTGTTACCCTTGTTGGTTTATCTATACAATGAATGAGACCAGCACCTACTATACAATTCAAAGTATCTGTCAGTATAAGGGGAGTTTGTTTCAAGCAAGTCAAAGTTGAAATCTCCAGCTAAGATAATTATTTCGTCCTTATTCAAACTGTCAAGATAATGTTCTAGAGAATCAAAAAAAAGTTGAATGTCGCAGTCAAACGTACGGTAGAGAGCACGAGACAAAAAGTTTTATGACAAAAATTAAAGTAGAGTTTTATGCCGTACGTGTCACCTATAGAAATCTGTGATGCAGCAACTGACAACCGGTTATTGTAGTAAACAACTACACCATCAGCCTTGTTACGATGCTTATCAGTAAGTACAAAGTCAAACCCGTCAATGGTCCACCCCTCCTCACCTCCCTCAACCAACACTCTGTCAAATATTATTATATCTAGCGAAGGAAGATCATTTAAATAAATCAAAAGTTCGTCAAAGTTTTTTTGAAATTACTTCTTATATTGCAATGGAATATTTTAAGTTTATCAACAGAATTACTACTAGAAAAAAAAATCTTTGTATTCAAAATATGATTCCAGTTCTAAACAATCGTTGTGGAAAAACAAAGAGTTGTCATCATTCTCACCCATTTATGCCGTTCAAGCCCAATCACCCGCCCGGCCAGTCTAAATATTTGAATTAATAAAAGTATTATTTTATAAATGCGTATATGTAACCCTGGCATACACAGAAGTTTAATTAGCACTTAAATATTGCATATAATCTGTTACTTATTTATACTTCAGTAAGATGCATTTATATAAATCCATATTATTACAATGTAATTACATTAAAATGGCCAATTTCAGTAGACGATTAAAAAGATTGCATAATTATACATTTTAAAGTTTTTTCAAATTTAAAGATTGCAGTCTTACATAGACAAATTTAGAAGTTTGTGAATTCTGAACATTAAGTTTTATCATAAAATAGTTTCTGGTTAAATAATAAAGATATTAAATAGTGGAAAGACAGACTAAATAAAGACATCTGTGTACATAAATTAAATAGTACTAAATGTATTTAACTATATAAATATTAATCTTAATTTCTTACACCTAGGCCTATGATGCGTATACCATAATATAAACATAATAAGAATAATAAACAAGCGTATGCTTGTATAAGTTGCTGACAATTTATTACCAAAAACAGACAATGCAAATATAACAATACTAAAATAATTGAATTTATTTTTTCAATGTTTTACTCACTTAAAGAAAAAAATATTGCAAATATGTAATTTAGAAAATATTTAATTGATTAGTATAAATAGTTAGTTATATTCTGAATTTATACTCCGAAAAATACTGATATTAAATTTTACATGAAAAGAAAATTGTATATAAAATTTGAGCCTCTCTTACCTATTAGTAACTTGACTTTCTCATAGAAATTAAAATACAAAACCATACACCAAACTAATAATAACTAATTACATCAATCTCATTGTCATACTTAATTTATCGTTTCCTCGTACAATAACCTATCGAGAGAAAAATTAAATATTATTTTCTCTAATAAGAAAGTGTATTGTAAAATTATAAATGTAGTTTTAGATTATATAAATACAATACAAATGAAAATTAAAAAGTATCTTCTTTATGACATAAAAAAGTGAATAAAACAAAAGAAAAAACCTGATTTATTATACTAACGAAAGAAAAACAATTTTATAGACGTATAAAACTTACTTATGTAATGCGGACCACAGAGGAAAGTTATCTCTTGTCAAACCTGTCGAGATCCTCCATCATGGTGACGCGAACAGCCTCAGCAGCCTCAGCAGCCTTGATGACGACCTTTCCGTTGAAGAATCCGGCTAGGACGATCTTCCCCTCTCGCTTAAGCCGGCGAGCCTTCCCCAGAAGCGCTTTATTGTGAGGTGTCAGGTGGTCGTTCACGTATACATTACTCGTGTGAGAGATGGGTGGATGTCCGCGGCGTTTAAATTCTTCTTCGTCCTCGCTGCCCTCAGCCAGTCCTCCTTGACGCGTCTGGAGACGAACTGCACAATAATCGGCGGATGTACATGCCTTCTCGTGGAGTAAGCTCTCAGCCGATGAGCGATCGATATGTCCTCCATCCTGAACTCAAGTCCAAGGGCACCGGCAATGTGCTGGAGACAGTCGACAATATTTTCATTGTCAGTCTTTGGCAGACCGACTATCTCCACATTAGCAGATCGAGAGTGCTGTTCGGTATCGTGCAGTCGCTGTTGCAAGTCCCGCACATCGCCAGCCAACGCGTCATCTGCATGCTCCAGCCTGCTGCAGCGCTCCTGTGGTTTTTCCTGTTCCCACCCTCCAGCTTAATCACACAATCGCGCATACCTTTTATTTCGTCTTGCACAGCACTAAACTGGTGACAACACTACATTAAATTTTGCCTTCTATATCGATTTTTTAGGGCCCGAATAGCTTCTAAAATAGAATTTTTGTCTTCGAGGTCCTCACTACTGCGAACTGAAGCATTCGATTTAGATTCCTCAACACATGAATCACACTTCAAGGTTTTTATTTTTAGATTTAGTGAAACTTTGGGTCGATCCTGCACGTGTGCACGTGGCATGAAAACCATGCCTACAGTCGACGCACTTAGCTACTACATCACTCTCGACGAAGACTTTGTTACACTTTTTACAGTTATCGGCCATGATAACAAACTATTAAAATTAAAAAAAAATATATTTAAAATGTTGATATAATACAATAATAACTGTAACAGTCAGGCCGCACAGTCAGACCGTACCGGACAGGTAACGACACGGTTCAGGCAATCAGCGGTCGGAGAGATAAGGACACGACTGCTCTCATCGACGATCTGATAACAACTGAAATAAAAATGTCGCTTGATATAAAAATCATTATTTTACATTCGTTCGGCTTTAATGTGTCATAATGCACCTAACGTTACTTGGAATAGTCCATCAATCAATTATCATTCACTCCACTCGTTCTGCAGGAACATATGATTTTCAGGGTAAAGTAAAAACTGAAACTTAAACACGAAATTTTGGAATAGCTGATTATAGCATCATTCGGTTCCGGTCCACACTCTCAAATGGTTCTCATCAAATTAACCCACAATGTGTATTCTGGTGTGGTTGAATCATTTTTTTAATAGTTGAATCAGCATTTATAATATTGTATGTGCAATAAATAGCTAATGAAGTAAGTAACCTTAAGTACAACTTTTTTATAATACAATTTTCTGTTACAATACAATACTGTGTGCGCCTCTTAAACAACTGCATATAAGACGGAAGCGATGTCGGATAAGGAAATAGATGCATAAAATGAAAATTACCTTTATATAGTCACTAGATTTTAAAATATCATAATGAAGGTAATATAATTCGTAGCAATTATTCTTTGTTTTATAACTCACTATAACTCATTTACGGTTCACTCCACTCTTTTTGGCAATCTATTTAAAAATATATAATACTATTGACATAGAAAAATGTTTACATTAAACTACTATAAATAATACTGCACAAAATTCTTCTACACTAGAACTTGCATCTCTGAACCAAAAAACAGGATATGAATTGACGTTTGTTATTGCCAAAAAAACATACAAACGTTAGTGGGGCAGATGTTAACGATAACTTACTCGAGAATTGCATTTCGGTTTATGTGTATTAATTTAATAAGTTGTCCAAGAAATTCTTACACCTTTTTTACTAATTTTTCATTATTCAATAATTCTTGTGAATATTATATAACTTAGTTATGTTTCTCTAAGATAATAATGGCCGAATCAAGTCATAAAAGAGTTATCCTTTGATTATCGGAGGTGCATATCGGTTTTTAACTGTTGATAATTTTTTATTAAGTTATTTATATATTTTATTGTATAGTATTAATAAAATATTGCTGTCGCGATTTTCATTAAATATTTTACAAAATGTCGAAAGAGTGGTCATTTGTTTCTCCTATGTACATATCGGATTATCCCGATGTGCATAGCAAATACTCCAAAGTTCGTACAGATTACAAAAATTGATCAACTATATAAATTAGTTCTATAAATTATGTTACTGTGTACTATTTATTCGAAAATTTGACTTGTCGATTATAATAAGAAATTCTATTAACCAATATACGTGTGACAAGCGAAAGTGTAATCGCGACATGTAAAATGTCTCGAGGTGCATATTGGTTAGTCCAAGATTCATATCGGTTAATCTAAGATTGATATTGGTTTAAAAACATTTAAAGGCTTAGATCTTTGAGAGTATATATTTTAATACTTTAAATCTATTTAAAAACTTATGTTAATAAATGTATCTTAAAAATTATGTTATATGTTTATTTTTACTATATATCTGTTTAATTTTAGTTTATGTTTTATACATTTAGTGACACAATTTTAATTTTTTGTTCCAGCTGTACAATTTTTTCAACGCACTTCTAACTCACATTCCCACCAACTCGACATATCTCCATAAACCAACCAGCAGCGACGCTACCTCCAAGTCCTCATCCACAGGTAAGAGCTACTCACTCTCGCGAGACAAATTATAATACGGGTTACTTACATAGAATTTAAACAAAGTAAATCGAATATCAATTCATGAAAAGAGAGGTTCTTTTTTAGTTTTTATTGTTACAATTTATATTGCAAATACAATCTACAGGTTTTCTCTAATAGATTGTACAACCTAAAATATGATTTTATAACACACGTTACTCTGTACACGTTCTCTGAGATTGACATGGAATCTAAAAGAATACATAGTTGTCCATTACATTTAATCTCGTGTAAAAAAACCTGTCGTGAGTTTTGTACTTGTATGGAATATAAGTATAATTGTAAAGTAACACTATTAAGGCATTTAATGAATAGTACTTAAATGGTTGGAAAAGTTGGGATTGGTTGGATTTCGATTGATCGTGTTAGTTAACTATCTTTAGTGAACAACAAGTTAAGCATATCTTTTACAAGTAGGATAGTAAACCAAGTATTTCATTTACTCTCAAGAATAGTTTTGTGGAACTTCCACCTTAAAAAGATCGTTTATATTGAGATTGGGTAAGGTTAGAGCCCCTTTCCATCGAAAACCCAGGTTAAATTACAATAAGAAGGGACAGTGAGCTCAATCTTGGTCATGTAACTTGGAATGAAGAGAATACTAGCTCTGTTCCAGCCATTTCCAGTCAAATTTGGAAAATTCGGTACTTCTTTTTTAGATCAAATATGCAAATGTACAAAAAAAAATATTCTAACAATGGAAGTATATTGTATACTACAAAGAAACGGAAATTTAAATATTATACAATAATAATGTTATTAGTATGTTATGTTATGTTATTATTATAATAATGTTATTAGTATTATATGAAGAAGGGACAGTGAGTTCTATCATGGTCATGTAAATTGGAAAGAAGAGGAGACTAGCTCTGTCCCAGCTATTTCCAGTCAAATTGGAAAATTCAGTACTTCTTTTTTAGATCAAATATGCAAATGTATAAAAAAATATCTAACAATGGAAGTATATTGTATACTACAAATAAACGGAAATGTAAATATTATACATTAGTATTATATGAATGAATGTTATCGATTTTACCTGTCCAGGCCATAAGTATTTTTATTAATAGCAATCAAATCTCAATTAATAAAGATAAAAGAGAACTACGTTGTATCTGAAAAAGGAAACTTGTCAATTTTATTATCGTTAGTCAACATTTCACTGGCATGATCAAACTGGTTACAGAATCAAATATTCAAGTCCTAAGATGTTATTTAAGACTCCGAGCAATACTGGACAGTGATTCGTATAATTTACTTAAACAATATCACAAGCTTAAACCTGTTTTATGGACTATACTAGTTTATACCTTATTTACTTGCACAATGAAAATTGTAATTTTACCTGTATTTTATGTTAGCATATTAAAATATTATTATAATAAATATGAAATATTATTAAAATAGATCGATTTTTTGAGTAATTTGAATAAATAAAGAATACATTAAAAGTAACTCATTTTAATATATTCAATAAGTAAAACATTTTGCATCTGCATAACCAATTAATGCATTTATTCAATATAGATATATATAGATATCAATATTCACTTATCCTTTTAAAAAGTTTTAAAGAATTTTTATGAACACTTTAAAAGCAAGAAACCTGTTTCATTGGTTACTTACATCCTAATATTTTATTTTTAATATGCTATTAGTTCTTATATTTTAAAATGGCTGTGGTGTTGTGAAATTATTTATGAGCAATTTTTCATCATACAATATGTTAAAATATATTTTGTATGGTGTAGAAAGAGAAACGAACAGTTTTAATACAATAAACATCATTATAATTAATCGATGGAACAGGAAGTAAAGTAATGTAATTTTTTACAGTATTTGCAGGCAGAATAAAACTAGTCCAATTGATAACGAAAGGCGCGAGGTCAATATCTATCAGGGCTGGGAACAATGAGAGACGATGTAATTAAGTCAGAGGCCGAGTGAAGACTGCAGAGAAGGAGGAGGGTTGAGTGGCAGATTCCATCAGTTATTCTCAAGGCATGACTTTGCAAGGAAAATTCATCTTGTTTTTGTTGGCAAACCTTTTAACGTTGATATTTTGTAAAGTGTACGTCTTATTTTCTTCGTCTTGTTGTTAAATTTAGAAATGTATTATTATGAATATGTTTGTTTTGTCGGAAATCGGATGTGAAAAGACATATCAATGTTCAAATTTTCTTGAGCCATTATTTAATATGTAAAATAAATTATAATATGCATATTATGAAATTATTTGAATTGTGTTACTTAATTAAATACATTGTGGCATTCATTTCCTATTACTCATCAAAACATTTATACTTTAAGTAAGTTATACTTTAAAAGTGTCCTTTATCCCGTCTTTGAAATGGTAAGGATCGAGTATGTAGGATAGAGTAAAGTTTTACTTTACTTGTAATTTGACTGGAAACAGCTATACTGGAAAAGTACTTATAATTAGGATCGCATGTAGTCAAGATTGAAGAAAAAAAAAATTATGGTTGCCTGTAAAGTCGGTTTTACGGGCGAAGATTTTACGTGACAACGTCTTTTTCTCGGTAGAATATTTATTGATATGAATATTATTAAATTGCACAATAGGAACAAGGAATTGAATGAAAATAAGAATTGAACAAATTTTAACTATAGAAATATATTTTGTTTACTAAAAACATTGTACATAATTTGAAATTAATTAAAATTTGTTATTGTAAATGGTAAAGTTGAATAAAACATTTACTAAAATTGGAATTTGAAATTCTTGCTAAACACAGTTAAATTCTAACTCCGCGCGTGGTGATTGGTCGGTTTAGTTCGTTTGTTTGGTCGCACTGTTATGACAGGTTAGAGGTTATAATTTGTTATTTTAAATGTTTGACTAGCAATACGCGCTGTTTCTTCTCAATCGACTGAATTACGATTGATTGCAGAGTGATTTAAACTAATAATTTACTTAACACTATCAACATTTGTCAATAGTATGACATAAACTATAAACTCAGTTTCTCAACTTTTGTGTCAATCTAACAATTAATCAATCAATCATAGTTTACGATAATGAAATATCAGTGTACAATTATTTACCTTTATTGTTGTAGTTGTTGTAAATGACGAATCTAAGCACTCCACATTTTCACGAATAAACATAGTTATCTGCTTTATCCCGTGCGGCGGACCCACAGTTATCTGCTTTATCCCGTGCGGATCCCGTGCGGCGGACCCACTGGACGGGCTTCGTAACGTTTACCGGGCGTTACACTTTTTCATGAGTGACTCCGAGCCGCAACCTAATTTAAGACGTTGTCACGTCAAAAACCTGTCCTAGAATTTATTATTAAAAAAATATAGAAAACCTTAACCTCGATATGTAAAGAATAATAATAATAATCTTCTTAGTTTACCAATCAGACAAACTGTGTACATGTGTTTGTTGTGTTGAAGCAGAAGCAGTAAGTAGATTGTCGACGTTGTTATTATTAGCTCTCCGAATTCCGATTTTTCTTTTAACATGCAAGTAAGAACCAATAAATATAAACATACCTAACAGTTATAGAAGGTGTACCGTTCTAATAATAGACTGTGAGCATTATATGCTCTACACTGCAGTGTAGTAATTGTATTGCAGTAAATTCTCAATTTACTGCCCGTTTTATAACATTAATTTGTTATTTCAACTCTCAATGTTTGTGCTTTCAACATTGCAATTCTGAATACAATTTTCAGTTGCCATATATTTTCTCTCTAATCTTTAGATTTTTCCTCTACAAAGGCAACTCTTTAGGCGCTAAATGCTAAATTTCTAAGACCAAGTGATTGAGCAACAAACTCTCTGTCCCCATTACAAGATTAACACCAACTCTGCAATTCTGCAATATTGCTTAGGTTCTTTAAGAAACTGTTTTTAGGCTACACTGGGGGTGCTAAATAGGATTATTTCTACTAACGATTAACATAAGAATGGTTTTAAAACATATTTAGCATAGAAATTATTGTATCATACAACTAATGTGGGATCGTAGATGCACCAGATATATGTGCTGGTTTTTCAAAATGTTGATCGTAATTGACCTGAAATCAAAACAAAGTCCTACAGCACACCAATAAGATAACCCAATGTTTAGTGAGTCTCATGTTCATACATGTGTCACAGTAGGAACAAGAAGAATTTTGTGATAACATCGATAATTGAATGATAATTTCAATTAAATTAGAGGACACATTAGTCAGCAGTGAGTTTTTAATAATAGCATATTATTTGCATGTAATCCTATGTCTACTTGCGTAATGTAAACTAAACTGAATTGGCTCATGCCAATAGTCTCTATTATTGCATTGCGAGATTTTAAAAAGTTTTGTAAAAACGAAAGATTTTGGATTTTTGGGCAGCTTGATGGTAAAAGCACATATACTGACAATATAAAACCAATATCGTTAAAATTATGTTGTAATTCAAATAGATAACCGCGTTTTTTGTACTATATTTGATAACGATAAGAAAATAAATTCATAGTGAGACAAATTGAGAAACATTGTAGTGAAAAATTGTTGTAATTGGTAATAGAAATAACTGGAATATACATTGTTCAATATAAATGAAATTATGGGAGCCCAAAAATCTACAATTTGAAACAAGCCTTAAAGAACTAAACATGTTTATTACTTCTCAAATTTAACAGAAAAATACACATATTTAGACGTTTGAAATCATAAAATGGGTAACTAGATAGTCAAGCCGGCAAACCTGGCACAGGATTTCGCCTGATTGGACGCGAGAGTTGTAAAAAAATATGACTAATTGTTTACTGATGATCCTAAATATCTAGTTATAATTTTACTATGCATTCTATAATCTTAGATGAAGGAATGACTTTAATACTAGTAAACATTAGTAGATCTAAAACTCTGCCACTATCCTGGCAGGTTTATCGTCCGCTATTTGGAACATCTCGATATCGCGCCTTGCTACTAACGAATATGAAAAATATCTTTCCTTTTATTTTATCATTACATTTTCTGTACCTTCACCAATTTAGGTACCGGTTCTGACCTTTAAGTTTTGCTACTGATCCCCCTTTGAAACATTGTACACCCAAATTACAAATTTATTGAATATTATAAATATAATAACACTCACATCCAGGAAAATTTACTACACATAACGTAGCTATGGTGAGAAGGGTAGTTTCAATAAATTTCATGTAGCCAATATTCATTATAATTTAAAATAACAATGATTCTGCTTGAAAATAGATCAAATAGATTTCTCCATATAGACATATATCGCTATAAGAGGAAAGAAAATTATTTTATTGATCACATACAGTATTATATACTCGTATATTAGAAAAATCTGACTCAATTCTTAAACAGGCAATGGAGTTGTAATATAATCAGCGTGAAAAAATTTAATCGATCCACAGGATATTCAATATGATCGAATATTACTGTTGTTTAAATACTAATTAATAATAATTGCTATCGACTATAGGATGTACCGTATTTAGTTTTACTTTATATAGTACATACGAGTATTTTTGCAACCCAGTTACTTGTTACTGGTTAGTATAAGTTACATCCGATGTTCTTAGAACTAAATTCTTGGCAGATTGATAGCCTAATTGGCACGCGTATTAATGTTTTATCTCGGGAACTTGGTAGCTGCCGAACCTCGCTTCCGAAGGAACACCTCGCGCGCCTTGTCCGCGAGTTGCAGTTCGCTCTTCGAGCTCACTTCTTGAGCTCATGCCTAATTACTTCATGTTTTATACTTCCCGTCTACTAATCTTCTCCTTTTCAGACTACAGCTGCATTTTCGAGCCAAGAATGCTGACGCCCGCGTTTGTGAGTCATGTTTATCATAAAGGGAAGTTATTTTTAAAGTTTTAATAATTATTAATTTTGAAGGTACAATCCATAGAACATTGGAATATTTAGGCCCATCCCATGGTATCATATTTTAGTTGATTCATACTCTATTTGGCAGCAACGTGGCAATTTATTTTACCAACTAGAAGTGGTGCTTTTATGTTTATTTGCTAATATTAAACATATACGTAAACTTCGAATTTCGAGTATTCATTACTACAACCTCAGCCATAATGTACCCTATGTGTATTGTCCACTCGGTACAAGGTGTTTGAATTGCTACTTTTTTGGAAGTATTACTTTTTATATTTTTAGGTTAAACTGTTTACCCAGTTGCTAACAGTTAGGTTCATTAAGAAAGTCTACATCACAATGAAAACCCCTTATTTTAAAATTAAAACGAACGCTGTCATGAACCAGGACAATTAGATTATTATTATTATTTAAAAAAAAACTGTTTATTCTACCTTTACGCCCAATACCAAAAACAATGTTATCAATGCATTTCTTTGACACATAATTATAGGATTCAGTATGGTAATATACGTGCCACCATAATGTATGATACCATATCTTATCATGCTTTCAAACCAGGAGACATCCAAATAATTTAAACATTTGCTATTCAAAAATCCTCTCATATGGTTTAAAGAATAATTAATTTGTCTAAAATTTTTCCCCAAGAACCGTATATGGTCGTTCCACTTGAGATGGCTATCTATGTACTATCCTAAGTATTTAATTGAACCAACTATTTCCACACTTGGACATTTACACACATACAGATACTGATGACCCTGGCAAAAAATTTTAAACATATCTTCTAACTCGCATTTAGGCTTATCGTTATCAAAAAATAATACGCATTTGGTTTTTGAAGCATTTATTAATAACTTATTAGTAATTAACCATTCAGATACTTACTTTTGTGCGTTTGTGTGTGTTCAGCTATGTTTAACCATGTGGTACTGTTAAACAAAATTTTACTGCGTTTAACCGCAAGTTAATGCTAAACAATATTTAACTATGTTTAGCCATGTTAACTGATTGTTGTTTTTATTCCCTAGCCACTTTTGGCACAGTTCTGGTAATACTCTTATTTATTAATTTTACACTACTAATTCTTTGAACTATACAGTCGAATATGATATCAGGGAAGAGAGATAAGAGACGTAGCCCACAAGTTATAACTTTATGATAATGTAATATTAAATCAAAATTCTACAGTACAGTTTGTACTGTATTAAGACCATTTTTTCAGTGTACGTGGCAAATCGCGTACGCAAACAGACACATACATTTCTCATGAAACTCTCAATTATACCCCATTACTATAAATTATTACTATAAATATACCCTATTTACATATAAAAGCGATATTTGCTTCCCCATATAAAACTCTTGGAAAGGATCCATAACTATGACTACTAAAATGACGTATATTAGCGTCAAACTAATGTCCTCATTATTAATTTAAAATAAAAATCCAATAACAAATATAAAGTGATTAGCGTATTAATGAGGATTATAGATACGAGTTTCATTGAACCCATTCATAAGTAATTCAAATATAATCTATAATACAATAATTAACAATCATATTCTATCGTATATTTGACAATGTCTTGTTGTAGTCTAACATAGTCTAACAGTTGCAAATTAAAGGTAAAATAATATTTATCTACCGTTTGGATTAAATTAGTTTCATTAATTCGTGATAACGATATTCTATATATCAAATTATTAAATGATTATAGAATATATAAATATGTGTGTGTGTGTTTTATAATCATGGCTTTTCGTAAAACCATATGTTTATAAATAATTAAATATTTCTAAGTAAACAATTTTTTTATTTTTAGTGATTTTTTCCGTAAGTTGCTTGGAAAGGCGTTGTTATTTGGAAGGTCGGGTAAACAGTATTTCGGCTTTAAACAGGTTAGTAAGCCGCTATTTTAAAAATAAAGCTTGTACAAAATAATTATTTTTACTGTAATTAGTGTAGACGTTTATGTTAAAAAAAAACTGTGTACCAAATTTTAAATCATTGCAAAAAGTTGTTCTTAAATAAGAAATAGACAATTAAAAATTACAAAATGGCGGATGTCTGGGTAATAATATCGTGTTTTAGAAATTTTAAATGTGATGTATTGGTTTGTCTATCATTCAGGATCTGAAAAGGTTGGTAAAGGACAACCTTTGTGTATATTGTGTTTAAGATTTGAATTATTTAAGGTTATTGCATTTAAAATGTTAGTGGAAAATAATTCAATTTTTAGAAATATCATTTCTATTTATTTATTAATAACAATAAATGTGTTTTCGCATTTAGTTACGTAGCTGTTTCAAACTTCATGCTATTAATTAAAATAATGTCCTAAGCTATTACTGACTGGCCTATTCTTAAAACTAATTATTTTGAAGTAGTTAGTCCGGACCTTCCATATAATTTTTGATCGCGAGAGTGAATATGTAAAAAGCAAGATTGGATGAGTTCACACTAAAGGTAGAATTTCAGTTCATCGGTTTTGACTCTTTTTACCATTTTATAACATCGACCAATCAGGATCCGCTATTCTGGTCACGTGGCAGACTCTCGTCCTGTCAGAGGCCAAGTCAAAGGGGAATAGTTCTTCATTGCGATTTTTCTACACCTAGACACGTCGGAATCTCTTTAATGATTACATTATAGCATCTGTATTCAACTGAAATAATTTCCAGCCATTCAAAATATATTTTACGCACTATTTAAATATTGAAAACCTTTCTGCTGAAGAAAAATGTGTTCCTCGCAATAAATATCTGTCACTATGTCTCAGATTTCCCCACACAACTCAATAAAATATGCATATAAAAAAAACACATTTTAAAATTACTTTTAAAACGACGATTAGACAACAGGCTTTTTCTTGATTATTAAGACAACATATGACACAGCATTTAAACAATCTACATCTCAATAAAAAGTTGTTGTTAGTAATGTTAAAAATAAATACATACGGTAACAATTTGTAAAAGAGTAGCATAAAACACTATTATATTTTTTATTAAAAAGATTATCCAGGATAAGCTGATTAACAAAAAATTAACAAATAAATCCAGTTGTATAGGAATGTAGTGTTTCTCTCAATTCCAAACCTATTAAGATGTAAATATTCCGAGATTATTTCATTTGAAGATTAGCCAAATCTTAATATTAATTCACGATTAAAGTTTAGTTACTTATTTCATCTAAAACAACTTAAATAATGATATTTTTATTGTAACAGACATTTCTCCTTCACTTGATAAATACAGAGCTAATTATATCTGCTCCTACTATATAATTTAGAAGATTTATTATATAATTTTTAAAGAAATCGGTAAATAATTAAACAGAATAAAGAAAAAGTATTTCATTTGATTATACGTTCTTTTTATTTTATTAATCTCAGCCTGCTTTTGTAGAAGCTGTTCTGTATATAATATTAATAATTATACTGTAAATTTTACTTACAACTATATTGTTGTAATATAAAGTTGAAATAAAAAATTCAGTATTTTTTTATTGTTTATATATGAAACATCGTAAACTTATGTGCGTACAAAAACTCTATCCTTTAAAGCACTGATACTGTTTGAATCCGATATCAGTATTTCTTTCATAAGGCAATTAATAAATTTTTAATAAGTATGAGGGCACTTTTTTAATTAATAATAGCTTTGGTCAAAAGGGGCAACCAAATTCGAGGCCGTGATTTCGTATTTTGATAATACTTCTTATTTTCAGTGATTTTTAAGCTACAAGTTTGATAAATGTTAATACTAAATAAGACCAAATTACTATACCTTGGTAATAATTACATTTGATACATTATATACGATTAATTTGTTGAACGGACAGTTCGAACATTGATCTTTTTCCCATACAAATATTGTGTGACAGGTCTCATTGGTAAATGTAATAGTCTGTTATATGAACCAGGAAACAAGACGAATATTACGAGTCCTTGTCAAATAAATAAATCATTCTACTCGGGTCTGTCTGTAGCATAATGATGAGCTTCCCTTACTATTGGTAAATACTATTTAGTCGCACGAATACTAGTATTAAAAAATAATTCTCTAAATTTGTATTACGAATTTGTAGCTTTTCCTTTCCACGAAGGCATTCAAGATTGAACTTACACACTTCATTATTTAATCAAATTCACCCCATACTTATTAAAACTTGTTTATTTACTCGAGGTGCACAACATTGGAACGTTTTTGGAAACAGGGCTTAGTGTACCAGCTTAACACTGCAATTACTTTTCAATTCTGAAGAGATATGTATCCTTCGTCCATGTAACATGTTTTAATAGCTTATATCATTTTATTAGTACAAACAAGTTTCTCTTCCTTCTCGTTTTTTTCGTTTGGTACGGGAAATGTACATGTAATAATAATTATACTATAAAACACTGGAGTCTTTGTCGTGAAAATTGTTACACAATATAAAGTAAATTATGTAAACGATTAAATTTGTAATTTATCATTCCACATATTTTTGCTATGTCAAAATAATAATTATTCTTGACTACTATTAACATATGAACAGTGTATTGAAGTGTTCACTATAGACAGCACAGGTTATAAACCGACGGAGACACAAAGTGCCGCACGTCACCGACACTTTACCCGCTTAGAGACAGGAACCTGTGTGAAGGATGAAGGATTATTACATATGCCACGAAAAAGTATATTCAGAGAGACAAGCAAAATTACGACATTTACAATTTCCTGGATATGTTGTTTACAATTTTGTCATAGTTTAGTGTTATATTTTGCTTATAACATCCTAATTCTAATCCTAATATAATATTATAAAAGCTAAAGTGCCTTTGTTCATTTTGCTTAAACTATTCAAACGGATTGTACTGAAATTTTCCATTGACATTCTTAGGGTACATGGTATGAATATGGGCGTATTCTTATTTAGAGAACCTCTCCGTGCTACGCCCCATTGGTCTCTAAAGTAGCAAAAAATCCCATCTTGATACAAAAGTAGCGAAATATTAAATGGAAGAGCCTGTTAAATGGAATCAAATGTTCTGTGAAAACATTGCTTCATAATGAAACAACTACATGTAGGCTACAATAAATTCCACAACTATTTTGAGATTGTTAACATTTATAATGTGAAAGCATAGTGTAAGCTTGGCAGTAACAAAAAATCTCATATCAACATTTTCCGCTACCGCTGTTGAGCGGAGAATAATAAACCATATAAATAAGAGGATTAAAAGTTTTATTAAGATCTGCTTTGCTTCGATCGCTCTTATGCTTTTTTGTGCCAGTTTGAATTATTTCCAAAAAATTCTATTAGTTGGGGTCATCATCTTCTTATAGTGTGTCATTAAAATTAGGTATTTAGATAGAAACTATTGTTCTTATACAGTGTATCTAAAGCGCATGTAATGTCACAAAAATCATGAACAAATGGAACAAAGCAACAGAACTGATGTTACCCAAGAATACGCTATATAAATTTAAAAACATAATTTAAAGGTGTTAATAGAACACTGCATATCAGTTTTAAAAGCGGTACAAATACTAATATGTTTACATAAACTTGATTATGGTATAAATAAAATTTTTTTTTGTCTTTATTTAAATAAAATGTAATCAGTACTATATTCGTTTCCCTTCTTAAGTACGTTATAAATATCTTGAATTACATAAATTTTACAAATTTACATTCATTTTTTTCATCTATGACATACTTTTGTAGCTTTTGTTTCTTTTACAGAAAATTAGATTTGGGTTTATGTAGAAGTGAATACCTTGTAGAATTGCTTAAATCTTGGGAAGGGTTGCAAACAGAGATACTCTTCTGCCTTCAATAATTTGTATACTCTACGGTGATGTTCCATATTTTTGGGGTAGTTACTTTATGCATTATTATACAATCAATCACATACTCTTTATGTCACACAGATTGTTTACAAGTTAGTTATTATGTATTGAAAATATTAATACACTTTTATGTATTATGCATACCAGCCTGACGAATGGTGAGATTATACTACTTTTCGATAATATAACCTTAAACATATGGTAAATAGAAAAAATAATTATGCCGCTTATATTTCTTATATTACATTTATAACTAAAGTAGATGAAATATTGTATCTAAGAGATAATACAAAGTTGTGTTACCACAGTAGAGACTAAACACAAAGTACACAAACAACAAAGTCGACTTTCTATTATCAACGGGATGCCGTATAGGGCTACCTGTATGTACTCGTAGTAAGTAGGGGAAACTTCGCTATACAAGACTTGTATGTGTGAAACTTATCAATGCTTTTGTATTTAGCTTTCGGCTATATTCATAAAACATTTATAAGTAAAGTTTATAGGGTAAGTGTCAAAGTAAGGAACCTGTACGTTACTCACAATATAGTAATACAGTGTATAGTGAATTAGTGTTATAAAAACAAGTTATATCTGTGTTAGTAGCTTCACTACAATGCTTCACATTCCTTTATCGTCAAAAATAAACTTCAAAAAAGCTATAAAAATAGGTCTTTATGACTAAGTCTTAATCTAGATTAACTTTATTTTCTAGTCTAGGTGTATGTAATGTATGGCCAGAATGTGGATGTGAGTTTCTTTGTCGCCAACTTGTATTGGATCTCTTCGGACAGACCCCAGATTCCGGGAGACAAGGGTGACAACGGCAGATTTCATAAACTGCATTAAGCGGAAGGTGAACAACAACTGAACTAAACATTAGCATTGAAACGACCAATTCCCTTGTAACGGTTTCTACGTCATGTAACGAACCTGTGATCTAACTTGCTCTGACCTCACATTACTGACCTTTATCTGGTCTTGTAGATACTCTGATCTCTGAGGCATACCACCGCCGTATCGCTGCCTCATCATTAAACATTTAGTTTTTACTATGGTTATATAATTTTGTACTATGAAATAGTTGGCTTTATAGCAATAGCAGATATCCTTAATAAAATACCGAACACCAAAGTTATAAACCGCCTTATTACAGGCGGACACTTAATAAATTAGGAAGTTTCATCAATTTGAAAGATACTAATGATAAGTTCGCAGAAAAGCGCTTGTTGTGTAGCATTCTCACCTATTGAAAACCCCGTTAGTTCAGGCATTGTTCCACCCCGGGTTTGTTT
Organism: Homalodisca vitripennis; assembly: GCF_021130785.1. Classification (NCBI taxonomy): domain Eukaryota; kingdom Metazoa; phylum Arthropoda; class Insecta; order Hemiptera; family Cicadellidae; genus Homalodisca; species Homalodisca vitripennis. Next base: position 124,515,700 of record NC_060211.1, on the reverse strand, counting down.
TCCGCAATAGTTTAAGAGTGCATACGAAGTCTCCAGGGGAATCATAATCCATGAAAATTCAATCAAATTTTTCCATCTAAGACCTCCATCCTGACAAGAGTTTATCAACAGTTGGCCAATGACTACGTAGAGCCTACCTACCACACTTTTTTCCTTACAACGTCAGTAAGAAAAAGAAATGTGTGTTTAGAATCTTCAAAATAAGTCGAGTACATCAGGCATTGGATTAGGTAAAAGTTTATTTTTCCATGCCACTGAGTTACGCACTTTAATTCCTTGCTGTTCAAATAACGTGGTTGTCCAGCTACTATTTCCTGCTGCGACTTATGATGCCAGTCATACATAGTGCGTATTTGGCCTTAAAGTCAGATTTAATTCCGTTTCTTTGATGTATATGCTTTAGCAACGAATAATCCCCAACCATGAGGATAGTTGTTTCGGATACTGTCAGTAAACACTCGCTATTCATAGAGCAACTTTCCTCTGCGCGTCCGAAATATTACTCAAGGGTTTATTTCCGCAGTGTGTTTGCCTGACACTCAAAGAGGATCACAATGCACCTGTCAAATATGAGTATCCCTCATTTGCTTACCATAGCTCACCCTTTTTCGTCATATGGATCATTCACAGCGCTTTGTCTATCGCTCCAGAAAGTTGTTGGTTTTAATTTTTAATTTTGTGATACATCACCAATCCTTATTTCTAAATATTGTCTCGATTTACACTGTTCTGGGTGGTTTATCCTTCGTCTGAAGGAGGTTATTCTCTGTTAGTAGAGTCAGGTCTTGCCTGTCAAGTAATGACTGTAGTTTGTCGATAGTCCATGAGGTAAAACTAGTGGATAGTGTATGGGCGTACTCACGAGGAAGATTCTTTCCATATGGAGGATTATAGCATGTAAAGTTCTACACATAATTGCACGCAATCGAGCACCTGCAGTGATCTTTGCCCAACGCAGGCCTTTGCATACCCCTGAGAAAAACGTTTACAAACCAGATGAAGAATCTAATTATTTATATATTATTGGTTAGGTTTGCAGTAGAAATATAACAAAACAAAACCAAATATATCAATCCATCATTAATGTCAATTCTTTTTATATTTAAAATATGTGTATCTTGTCAGTAAGTTTCTAGTAAGTAAATTAGGTTTGGGAATCCGTGATTATTGAAAATTAGTTTTACAACATGTGTTCATTTTTTGTACTTAAAAATACAGGCTATTTTATTGCACTTTATATATGCATTGTTAATAATTTGTATGAAAATCTAGTCTATTTATTCTGAACCACTGAACGTTCTATCCATCGCAGCTTGACCAGTAGAATACAATGACTCGGCTAGCGCATTGTGTACAGTCCCGGCGTGTTCCAGTAGTTAAAGTCTATTAGCCGATAGTAACCACACAATACCGTCACGGTGAATTGTGTTCTGTTTGGGTCGTTAAATCTAATATCGATAACGGGTTTAATCACACAATTGGTTATTGAGAGTGTGGTTTAAACCATCGACGTAGGGTAAAAAATCTGTTATACAGTACATTTAATTACTGGTTTTACTGATTTATTTAGCTCAAAGTAATCTTCTTTTATTGCAGCGTCTGGCAGCTGACGCTACTAGTATTATTGATAAGAATGGGATGTACTTATAAAATACTATTAGTAGTTAAAGTCTATTAGCCGATAGTAACCACACAATACCGTCACGGTGAATTGTGTTCTGTTTGGGTCGTTAAATCTAATATCGATAACGGGTTTAATCACACAATTGGTTATTGAGAGTGTGGTTTAAACCATCGACGTAGGGTAAAAAATCTGTTATACAGTACATTTAATTACTGGTTTTACTGATTTATTTAGCTCAAAGTAACCTTCTTTTATTGCAGCGTCTGGCAGCTGACGCTACTAGTATTATTGATAAGAATGGGATGTACTGTATAATGGAGAAAGCATCTACATCATATGTGGTAGTTCGACAGTTTTATTAACTTTCTAACTTGCATGTACACATATTTCACAAATTAAGTCCATTAAGTAACTCTCCGGGCTGAGATGTTGTCCGATGCGAGGCGAACACGAAGGGTTCCATGCTGATCTTATATATACGTATCATGTCAGTAAACTTCAAAAGCTGTAGGCTGCTCCTAACTTTACACTAATAAAAGTTCATTATGGCTGTTATAAGAAAATGTTCTATAACAAGTTTATTGTAATATTTAAGGTTTATATTTTTAAAGTTTAAGTTTGAGGAATTTTTCAATATTTATTTGGAATACATTTTTTGGATGATTTTGGAACAGAACTTGATCTATGACTGTAATGGTAGCACACTGTTACCAATATTTGAATACAATTTGGTCATAACAAAATTTTCGAAAAAAAAATATTTTAAGCATATTACCTTTAATCGCATAAAGTTAAATGATGGTAGAAATAAAGCAACATCATACCGATCCCAGGAGATCTGCATAATATTGCTGCAAAAAGTAATGTATTAGTCCTCCCTTCACCAGCCGTGCGGCAGGGAGTATAAAGGGAACTGCAAGTATACCATCATCCCCATGAAAAACTTTCTCTCCTCTTCTTGTATCTACACTGTTGAGTCGGCAATGGCAACGAGTTCATATTAATTGAAATTAACGCACTACAGTAATCACTGCTTTATATTGTATTGCTTTACAGATACTCACGGTATTCACTGTACTGCTTATGTTCATTACTTACAATTTCTTTAATCAATCATATCTGACGAATTTATCTTTTCTGTAAGTGTATTTAAATTAAATAGATTTCTCGTTTCGGCTGTGTGAAATACCGTTAATAATAATTCATTTTTAGAAAATAAAAAGATATTCCACTTTCATATACAATTTAATCTCTAACCGAAATACATACAGTTTAGGATAAATATTTACTTTTCTTTGTAAAGGACTGACCACACTGTTACAATAGAAGCTGTAGTCAATGAAACGGAAAATATTTTTTTTAGTGTTTGCAGAAATTAAGATGATATTGCTTACCTTTTTGTCGAGTGATAATATCTCAGCAACTTTGTTGTACAAAAATAATTATTTTAAAAAGATTTACAAATTTGATGGTAGTAGGTGTCACTAATATTGCTATAACCTACGATTTATTCTTCCTTTAAATAAACTAAGATTCATATTACAAAGATTTATTTGCAATATACGACATTTAACAAACAACATTCGCAATACACATAGTTTGCCTTGTTAGCATTTCGATATATTTCAAGGAATAGTTCACAAGAACTCAACATAGAATTTCACCTGGATAAACTGCAAACGGTTTGAACGTTAACTACTCTACTTGATAGAGGAATTCCTGTAACGGAGATGAGATTTTGCGGTCAGACTCCCAGTTACACTCAAGCCTGAAATGCACATCGATCCTAGCCTTAGTTTTTGTTTCGCCCTATTTGGAGTTGCTTAGTTTTTTATATAATTTGTAGGTTTCCCAATATTACCTTTAATGAACAGAAAAATCGAGTTTTTTGTAGATGAGTTTGTTTACAACAAATCATGAAGATGACTAACATACCTAACATATACACTTTTGCTCAATATTTAATAGATTAAACATAAACGAGATCTTATCAAAATAAAAAAATAACATTTAAAAACTTGTGGATTAATTTTTTTAAAAGGAATAATTGAAATAGAGTAAATTATACAGGTCTGTGTATATTGTGTAGATAACTCTAGTAAATCAAAATTGTTCTTTCAGTCAGAAAGACAATAACGACTTCACAAACGTACTTGCTCATTGGTTATCATTTGGTGATAACTATAGTTCGAGATTGGGTTTGCCATGAAGTGGAAAGATGAGTGTTTAATTTTAACCAAACTTTTGAGTTCGAGGGTGTTTTGTGGCTTCACCGTTGGAGATACGAGAAAAATTCAGTGAACCTTTCCTGTCGGAAATTTAATTTTGTCTTTCGATTCCACCCTCGGATTTGAGTTTCAACCTCTGGTTTAGGCAGGACAGAGCTTGGGAGGAAAGACTGCACTGGACAGTTTTTATGAATTTTCCGGGGGTTTCTCCTACTCAGGGCATTATCTGGTCATAAAATGAAATTCCAGGGGGGGGTTGAATTTTACTGGGTATTAACACACAAGTGGTTCTCTTTTAGAGGTTTTTGTGTGTGTGAACATAAATAAACTCACTCTGTCACTATCTACTATTGACGTTTCGCTAACGCTCAGCCAATTCCCAGGGGTTGTAGTCACTCTGTAACGTAGTAATATGTGTTCAATCCGAAACCAGAATGAATTGAACAAATCATAGTAGCAGAAATGTGCAGGTTGTTTTGAGGTGTTTAATAAACACGATAAATACTTTAGCATTGAAAGCGATTTACAGGCTTACTAAAGGATATAAGGCAAAAAGCTACTAGTCATTTTTTATGGATCTCACATTTTTTCTAGTTACTAAGAGGTAAAGATTTAAACTCCAATTAACGGTTCGGCTTATATCGACTCGAGAACAACATTTTCACGTAAAAATAAAAGAGTATTTGCATTGAAACGCATTTTGTGGCCAACCCATTGTAGATAGGGCAAACAGTTAGTGGACCTTTTTTGTAGATGTTGTTGTTTTCTAATTATTACTAGCAAGTTGATTTCACCTGCGACCAATTGTTTCGCCGCTATCGGCCCCAAAAACTAAGGTTTTACGAGAAAATTACAAAAAAGTTGCACATAATCGATTTTTGCGGCCATACCAATAGAGATAGGGCAAAAAGTATCCAGACTTTTTCTGTAGATCATGTAATTTACTAAATCTTATTAAATAATGTGTTTTGAGCTATGACCAACCGTACGGCCGTGATCGAGCCCGGAACCAAAGTTTTCATGTGATAATTACAAAACCTTCGCACATAATCGCGTTTTGCAGCTTATTTGATGGAGATAGGGCCAATAGTCACTAGAAAGTTTTTGTAGATCACGTCATTTACTATAACCCACCTTTGTTTTGTTTTGAGCTACAGCCAAGGGTTTGGCAGCTATCGAGCGCGGAAGTTAAATTTTTACGACAAAAATAAAAAACGTTTCCATTTAAACGCATTTTGTGGCCAAACCGAAGGAGATAGGGTAAAAAGTTACTGGATCTTGTTTTTAGTTCACTTCACTCCACACTAGCGTTTTTCATCTGATCCGGGCTACGACCTACGGTACAGAGCCTCAAACAAAAGTATACAAGCGATAATCGTAAATTTCCGATTGTGAGAGCATTTTTCGGGTGGACCGGTAAAGATACGGGGAAATCTAATTTGCCCATTTTGTAGATCATAAAATTTGCTAAAATCCGTCTGAGATTAGATTTGAGCTACGACCAACGGTTTAGTCGCTGTACGGTTCGAAAGCAAAAAACTACAACAGTTTTAACCAGTTTCAACCGGTATTTAATTTTTTTTAGGGGTTCAAAAGTTAAAAAATTCGGTTTTCACACTTTTTATGTTGGTCATATTTCAAAAGGTACCTGCGTGCCAAATTTCAAGTTTCCAGCACTTCTAGAAGTATGTTAGAATTTGTATCTATATATCAGTGAGTGAGTGAGTCAGTTATTTTACCATAAGGTCAAGTTATTTTAGGCTAACCTGACCTTATAGTTTATCCTTCTTGATGATCATAACTGTTTTGTTTAAGTCCAATTTAAATGTCTTGGATCAAACAGGAGAAAGATCATACTGTGATTTGGCTACAAGAAGAGCAATCTAGGTAAAGGGGCATCATGTTTGCAATTCAGATAGAAAAAATATCCCAGTGGGAAAATACCGTATTTAAAATATGATTCCTGTTTCTTTGCAAACATTTGCACCGTATATCGTAAGATATATTTGTTCAAACAACTTTATATCTGGAGTGGTTTCTGTCACGATAGATTTCAAGCTCGGATGTTCGAAAACGTAATCTCTGTTACTCGAGGAGTTCTTGAGCTAATTAAATTCGTTGCTCCAGATTTAAATAGTTAGAAATTGTATACGTGATTTGCTGTAAGGATTGCTTTGAGAATGAACTTTGCATATAGCAAAACAAATAGTGGTATGCGATTTCACGACGTAGAGAAAAGAAAGGTTGAAATTTAAATTAAAGGTTTCTTTAGGTTTTTCGTTTATTTTCCCGATAATTTGAAACAATATTGCTTAATTGATTGTTTTAACTAAACGAAAAGATTTTCTAAAAATTGGTCATACCAGCAAAACCTTTAACATGTTATTTATTTTATTTATGGCCAAAAAGGACATGTTAAGTAATTTTTAAGATAAATACACCACACTTGACAAGAAGAGAAGAGCAACTGCATATGGGCAGGACTAGTCTATATGAATGATCTCGAAAAATCATATAGGTAAATATTAGTTGAAATTTTGTTCCCTTTAGCGCCCAAAGAATTACACTAACGTTACAATAACATACAATTTTGATGTTCAATGCTTAATTTTCATTTGCCTAGCACTGGGGAATACTCGAAAAAAAAGTAATAAAATCACCCCTATTTATTTGTTATAAATTAAATTTTTATGAAAAAATTAAAATTCTCAACCGATGAATATTACTGTTTTAGTCCAAGTTGACGGAGCTAGTATCACACTGTATTTGGCTCCTCTCCCGAGTACACCTTAACGATAAACTATCGACCCGGTCCCACGCCACCGCACTTCCCGGGTGAACGTTATTGCAATATTGAATGGGAAATTTCATAAATGTACGCAGATTATTGTAGGGATAGGGAGTAGGGCTAGGGCTTATTTTAGCTTTCGCAGTTTAATACCAGGTTTAAGAAAAATAAACAATAAGGGTTTGATACTTTTTCTAATCTAAAAATAAAGGTTTCTGCAAACAAAGAAAAGGGTGTCTTGATAGTTTTGCTAATTTCGAATCTGATATGCCAATTCAGATTAAACATGATGTCTCCTTACGTTATGGGTTAACAGGAATGGGCAAAGCGCGGCAGGCACCGTGGCCACTGCGATACAGAGGCCGAAAGATGCATTCCTGAACGGAATAAGCAACAATCTTTGTTACTTTATAGAGTGAAAACATTTTACAATATGGTTTATAAATATTACTTAAACAATATTTGAAGTTTATGTAAGAACAGACTACACTAGTCAGAAAGTTCGTTGAAAACAATGGTTCATTAAAAAGGTTAAAAACAGACAGTTAAAAAATAGTGATACTTAGTGCAGGGTATTATTATAATGAGTATGTGCAGAGATTAAAGTTTTATCATAAAGAAATTACTGTTACCATCATATAAGTAAATTATTGACTTTATTAATTATTATAAACTTATATCTCTAATTTTAAAACAAAAGTTTATACAACAAATTTTTAAATTATTATGTTATATACTGTTAGTAAAAGTCAATTTAACTACATGAACATACTTCATAATAAACGTGAACGAGAAAAATGTTGGCTGAATCTAAATTAAAGTTTTGATCCATCTGTTGGTTTAACATTACCCCTCATACTGTGTATCAATGATCAAAGCTTTAGCGATATTACATCCTCAGCTTGTGTATCTGTGGATATGCTTCTTTTGATACCAAATCGTATCTAGCGCTCTTCGAACTGTAGTTTAAGTCGTAATATAACGGTACATTTTGCTCAATAAGGAACGATATTTTGCTAGGTGGAACAATAATAATCCATGTTCTAGACCTGAAGAAAACTAATTCAATATTTCGCTCACCGATATTGAAAATGAGATTCGATAGGTAATACAATTGAAAATATTGAATCCACGTACGGCTGTAATAGTTTGACAGCAATAACATTGAGCTACATAGAAATGTAAATAACATTCTTCTCAAACTGACCTCAGGGTACCTTTCAATCATTTTTACCTCGATCAAACATTATTAGATGAATCATTCACTTCCTATACTGTTTTTCAATACGCAATTATATGTACTGCACTGTAATTGTTTTTATTCAAAATAACAATGTTAACATTAAATTTTTAATAAGTATTTTATATTGTACCCCTTAAAGTGTAAATAATTTTATAAGGTGTGTTTCAGGTCTTTCACACGACTACATATTCTAGTGTTATTTACTTCACCTTTATGCGACTGACTGTTATGAAATGGCCTTAAGTTTTACCTCTTAGAACACTTAAGTCGCTTAAGATTAACTTCAAACTCTTTTGCGCTCTTATGTTTAATAGAACAGTCGTTGGAGGTGTATTATCTTAAAGACGTGTGTAATACTCACCCTAACACTAAAATAGTATTAAAAATACAATTTATAGGATTTATACTTTTAAATATACAAACAAGTACAAGTATTACTTCGTCTGGTAAAATAAGACATTTTTACTTTAATTTGCAAGTACAAAAGGTTGATTTTTAATTTTCTTAAAAAAATCTAACCTATAAAAATATGAAACTAAAAAGAAATATTATGGTTATGATTTTGTTATAAATTGGGATATCTCACAATTCTACGATATAAATAAGACCGTATAAGCGTTGGGTTTAACATTGTTTATATGGAGATTAAATAAGTAAGACTCACAATACAGCAAACTGTCAATCTTATCTGATTCCCTGGTTGCACGGACAAAATTAAGGAGTGAAATATTTTTGCTTGAGATTTTCCTTGACAAAGCCACTTAACAACATATAAAAAATATAAAATTCTTTATGAAAGATTATATTTTTTGTTACCAATTGAAAAACCCCACATTCAGACCAACATACGTTTTAAATGCACGTCTACTTTATTAAGTTTTCTTTTACAAACATTGTATGACAAACCACCATCTTGTTAACCTAAATTGGTGGGTTGCGCAGTTTGCCGTGGACGCTCAACTAACCGACTGAGTGAACATCAATATGACAGCTGGCTGCGAACTGACCGCACCGTGTAATTTTATTTCCTCCCCACTGGATCGCAGTGTACTGAAGCATACAACAACTAACAGTAACTAGTCGGTTGGTATTAATGATTTTCACTTTGGAATAACTAACCTGTGAGTGAGTAGGAAATATCCTTACTTGAAAGCATCCTCTAAATGTATTCTTAAAATAAATATTTTATATAATTGCTGCTAATTAACAGATTATGCTCTCACTGACCAACTGACAAGGTAGCTGTACTCTTTCCTAAAGTTACATTCCTAAGATGTCTCAAAGGCATATAGTTTTAATAAATCACCATTTATTGAAATAAGAATAACGTCAGCTTATATTTATACTGTGCGGTAGCGACCATTACTGACTGACTAAATTGATAAACATATAATTTATTAAAAAGAAACACGAAAATGTATCATGCGTTCCAAATTATTGTTTCATCACAATACATGAGAAATTATATTTAGGAATCGATCACAGGCCAACGATGAAAAAACTTTTTTACTAAAAATACCTTATTCTAATGTTTTTTAGGTCGCTGAATCCAAATATGATGCTTAAAAAGCTGTATCACCCACAATTTCTTCACATTTTGAAGTAACATTTTTTTAACTAAGCGATTTCTACAGAGTTTAAATATAATCAAAAAAGTAGAGGTAATGGACTTAAATTGTGTTGGTAGCACTGCTGAAACACACTAAAAGATCAAAAAAGGTAGATTCCATTTGAACGTTAACAGCTGATGTTTGTTTACTGTCAATCTAACCTCACTTTCACGGTTTTTGTACACGTGCTCAACACAATGTCTAACCGCGGTTGTAAAAACTCTGTTGACAGTTTTTGTTATATTTGTGGTGAGTTTGTGATTAAAAAACACCAAATAAACATTACGGACTTTGTGAAAAAGGTTTATCGATCATACTTTGGAACTTTACTTGGAGATCAGGATAAATATTGGGCGCCGCATAAGGTATGTTATGTATGTGTTGAAGATCTAAGAAAATGGTCAAAAAAGGAGAAAAAATCCTTCAAATTTGCTGTTCCTATGATATGGAGAGAGCCAAGAAATCATTCTGATGATTGTTACTTTTGCAGTGTTGATGTAACTGGTCACAACTCAAAAAAATAAGAAGGTAATAAGCTACCCCAACCTTATGTCTGCCATCCGACCAGTGAAACACGGTCAAGATTTGCCGGTCCCTGAACCTCCAGATGATTTGGATTCCATTCAAACTGAACCATCTTATGATGTAGAATCTGAGTTAGATGAACAAGATGATGAAGAATTTCGATGTATTACAGAAAATGTAGAGCCTAAATTGTTTACTCAGATTGAACTTAATGACTTGGTTAGGGATCTAGGCTTAACTAAAGAAAAAGCTGAATTGCTTGGCTCTAGACTAAAAGAAAAGAACTTGTTGGGTGCTGGAACCAGCATTTATGTGTATAGAAAGAGAGAGCAACAATTTTCAAAGTTTTTTGAATAAGATGGTGATTTGGTGTACTGTACAGACATACCAGGTCTGATGAATGAATTTGGTGTTGAGTACAAAAAGGAAGACTGGAGGCTGTTCATTGACTCATCCAAAATAAGTTTAAAGGCTGTTTTATTACACAATGGAAACCAGTACGCATCTATACCTGTTGGTCATTCTGTACACATGAAAGAAAGCTATGAAAACCTAGAAATAGTGCTGAATAAAATAGGCTATTGTGATCATGGTTGGATGATATGTGGTGATTTAAAAGTAACATGTATGCTACTTGGTCAACAAGGTGGTTTTACCAAGTTTCCATGTTTCTTGTGTGAATGGGACAGTAGGGCTAGAGATCAACATTGGTGCAAAAAGAACTGGCCTGCTAGGGAATCTTTAAAACCAGGTGAAAAGAACATTCTTCGCAAAAACCTCGTAGATCCAAAAAAAGTGCTCCTACCACCTCTTCACATAAAGTTAGGCCTCATGAAACAGTTTGTCAAGGCTTTGCCTAAAGATGGGCCATGTTTTTATGTATCTCTGCCTAAAGTTTCCACACCTTTCAGAAGCTAAACTGAAAGAAGGCGTCTTTGTCGGACCAGACATTAGAAAAATGATGTTAGACCTTAACTTTGAATCGACAATGACCTCAAATGAGAAAGAAGCATGGGTGTCATTCAAGCAAGTGGTTACCAAGTTCTTGGGGAATAAAAAAGATCCAGAATATGTTGCTATTGTTGCTAACATGTTAAAGAACTTTAAAAAGTAAGGATGTTTGATGAGCCTGAAAGTTCACTTCCTGAACAGTCATCTTGATTACTTCCCGGAAAACTTGGGCGATGTAAGTGAGGAGCAAGGAGAGCGTTTTCACCAGGACATTAAACTGATGGAAAAACGCTATCAGGGCCGCTGGAACACTAACATGATGGGGGACTACTGTTGGTCACTTCACAGAGAAGTTCAGCAGGCGACTCATCGTAGAAAAAGCTACACAAGAAGTTTCAAAGAAAAGAGGGAAAGAAAACACAAACCAATCCCAGATGACTAATGGAACCTGTATTATACCACATGTATAACTCTTTCAAGTAACCTATTGTATTAATATATTCATAATTATGATGTAACATAGTGTTTCATTAATTTCACCATATACCGTATTTATACTACATAAGAAACTACATAAAAATGTATACTACTACATAAAAACCCAAATTGCAGAAAAAACTATGGGTGATACAAAAAAACTAAGGCCAGATTTGGATTCAGCACATAAAAATCTATAAAAATCAGCTATTAAAGTAAAAAAAGTTTTCACAAAAAAATTTTTCGTTGGCCTGTGTAATTCTTGCATGCAGCAACCGTCCATAACATGAACGAACATACATATGTGCACATACATATACATATGTGTTTTAAAATATGGTTTGATAAGGATCCATTTTTCAATGTCGGCTCAAGAAAGTTTTCTTTTTTTCTATGAGACATGGAAATTAATATTCTTTCTAATCTCAAAATAACAAAGTATAGGTTGTTTTGTGTTTCCTGACTTATAAAGTTCAGCCCCAAAGTTCAGCCCAATTGTAAATGACTTTATCTTGCCTATACTGCTCATATTATCCTATAATTATTCTCAAAATGTAGTAATATGTATGAACATTTTTTACTGTAAATCCTTTCGTGATTTTGATCACTTATCTGTAAGATAATCAATCTAAGAAAAGAGTTGTATATTATGTTTTTATACCTAATATTCAAACTACTTAGAATTACTAATTATTCACTAGATCCTTCCTGACGCTTTGTAGAACAAATTTTTGATGATACATTTAACTTCAAACCACTCCAAGAAGCGTTTAATATTACTCAATTTCCTCGCTAATTCATGTTTAAGTAATCCAACAGAAGTAAGTTTATTCTTAGATTAAACTATATAAATACTAAAATATCACAAAGATCTGCATAACAATTTTTAATATGCAGTATAAGAGTATGCGACAAGCTCGAAGTTTTAAGGTAGTCGGCATAAGCACCTAGCATTGGAGACGATAATATTTGAACAATCGTAAATGAAAGATTTTCTTATATTGTTGTTTCTCCTTTAACACCTGGAGGGATCATCGATTTATACGACACGGCCCTAAATTTATAGGTAAGATTCTTTTACTAAGCAATGTAGAGATTGCAATAATATTATTGTATTAAACAGGTAGTTCAATTATGTCGACGTGTTTAATAAAACAAATTGTATATAAGGGAAATAAAGAAACATTTCAAGTCATGTACTTGCATAAAATATTAGAAAATTATTGTTTAATAGTTATAGTAATGAGGTTCTCAAATTTACATAGTAAAAACTGTTTACAAACAGTGAAATCTTGGTCTGTTACGTAATAAATATGATTTTCATACTCGTACGTATGAAATTTAATAAAATATAATAGTACAGTATAATAACATTTATGGACAGACATTTTTAAAGAATTTTTTTAATGTAACCCTTAAAAGTTTTATTCAGATGTAAATGTTGTCTTAAGACTTTCTTGCAGTTATAAGATACTTGCAGATTATTCACATTTTCCTTATGCACCTTTTAAATGCGTTTACAAATTATTAGAAATAAAAAAATACATATTTCCATATTTATTTGTTAGGTTTAAATTGCTTGATACAAAATATTCATGACCCAGAAAATAATAGAAAAATAAAATTTATGTTCAACTTTGTATAACAATACCATAAAGTCTTTAATGTTAAATGTAAGAGTGATACTCAAATTCTAAAACTCAATGATAAAAAAAAATTGTTTTATTTATAAAATTAAATACCTACATGGATACAATATGCAACTTTTTGTATGTTTAAAAATAAAAGAAGAAATATCTGGTAGGGAATATGCTACCTAAAAAATTCCCATATCTTTTTTATGTAATATTTAAAGTTTTATAACAATAAGAAAGAAATTATATTTCAAAACACTTTATGGCATAAATTATGTTATGATTATAACTTCAGTGGAAGTAACTACAAACTGCAAGTCTGCACATTTGTATAAATTGAAAATCCAATGAAAATTTTGCATTGCCACATATATGTGCATAATTATGTGCATATATGTGCACGATTTTCAAAGAAAGGAATACTTTTATTGTATCGCTTATTGTAATCATTGTAGTGACAAATTCATTAAGAGGCAAGGAGTTCAGATTAAACCTCATAAAAATCAACAAAAATATTATCACTTAATTATTACCTTTGGAAACAGGACTATACAGAAAGATATGGAATGATACGAACTTTATTTGTGTATTTATTGACTGTAATCATTTTCTGTCAGCCAGATCATCTGGCTGAAAAATGATGGTTTGAAATTTAACTCGAATTTGACTTGGACAAAATTACTAGTACTTACACACTTCAATTACTGCAACTCTGTGATGAATGACATGACGGTAGCACTTAGTGAGAAGCTGCAAAGGACTGAAAACTACTGTTTACGTTACTTTTATGATGTGAGACGAGACCAACACATTACACCGTACTATATTAAGGGAAATATTTTGAAATTAAAAGAACAACGATCAATCAAAATACTAAATTTAGTTCATTCAATTTTACAATCTGAATTTCCAAAATATTTTTCAAACTATTTCCAATTTATATCTCATGATAGTGTAAGAAGCACTCGCTCTGGTTCTCGTTCCTTAAGAATGCCCCAACACAGGACGGAGTATGTGATAGATCTTTTCAAGTGATGGGTTGTCGTGTGTGGAACTCCCTCCCCCCAGAAATCACTTCCATTGAGGGATATCGGCGGTTTGTGGCGGCACTGAGACGTTTGTACCATGAACGGTTGGTCGGGGCGGGTCCGTCCTAGGGGTCTGTGGGTGTGGTGCTGGCATTGTGTGTAAGAAGTGTGAGTGAGATAAAACACCATATATATTATTTATTTCAAAAATATTCTTATTATATATTTATAAATTATTGTTATTAGGTATTAATTATAGTTTTTGGTTCTTATTAAAAATGGAAGTTGTAATATTATTTTGTGTTATGATTGTATAATTATATTTTTATTTTATTTTTTTAGAAGTATCATATTTATAATTTTTTAGTGTTTAGATTAATGTTTAATTTAATGTAATTAATAAGGTAGGTTAGTGTTAATATTAATTTGGTTAAGATTTGTTAATAATTATTGATCAGACAGGTTGTGTAAGAAAGGGCCACGAGGCCCTAACTTTGCCTTTTTAAATAAACGAATTTTCATTTCATTTTCATCATCCGTTTCAGGATACACCATATAGATGCGAGACCCATATTGAAAATCTATCTAATAGCGATTAAACTTACCTCTTTCCAATATTTGGCTGTCGGAAGATAGAAATTTTTATAGTATTTATGAACAGTTAATTATTTTTGTAGTTAGTAAATATGACAAGTACGATTATAACTATTGGCACGTGCATCAATTAGAAATTTATGTTCCAGCGGCTGCAACACATTTTTCAAGGAAATCTTTTTTGATTCCACTAAAATCTAACATTTATAGATTCCCCAGTTCTCAAGAGTCGCGATAGACCACTATTGTGTTAGCCAGTCTTTGGCTAACATGTAGCTAACATGATTTTTAGCCACGACAATCAAGATCGTTAACAATATGGAAGAGACTTAATATTGAGGTTACGTCATCCCAGATATCGCAGAATACTAAAACACTCTATTATTCTTCTGATCCGTCACAATCTGAAGCCAGCTTTCATACACCTTTTCTATATGGTTTTAGGTTAGTCGCTATGGGTTCATTTGTTATGTGGTAAATCGCATAACTGTTCTCAAGAATTATTGCCAAGGAGGAATATATTAACTCACAAATGCCTGTACAACAGTTCTACCCTGACCAAAAAATACAGTTAATACACGTAATGAGGTGGCCTGTATATGTAAAAATATTATAATGTGGATTAACAGAAAAATATTTTAATTTCAGGAACAGTGGCTCATATAAAAACACTGTTATTTTAAATACAACGGTTTTCTCTATAATAATGCTTATAAGAAACAAATTTTATTTTTTAGAATATGGATGAATTCTAGTAACCACATTACTATTACCCTCCGCTGTAACAGCCTAGATATCAATTATTATGACTCCCAAAATTACTCGAAATTCTTGTTGAAGAGATTTAAGTTTCTAAAAGTAGGGTTTTACGAAACGACATCTCAATACTAGAGGTTTATTTTAACAGTCTAAATTGGAATACAAAGTTTCAAAATAAGCATTTTTTTAATATTAACACAATTTAATAAATAGAAAAATAGAAATAAATTGAATTTCCCATGAATCAATCATTTCCTTGACCAGTCATATAGACATTTTTCAAAGATTTACTAAAAAAATAGTATTAGTGCCTTAGCGAAAAAACAATGTTTTTTATCATACGTAACAATTATGTAATCCTTTCTATAATAGCACTCAGTTAATAAAAACAACAATCACATAATTAAACTAGTGTAAGCCAAGATAACTTAGTAAAGAAACAAAATGTCCTAACACATCCGGTCAGTTCGATGTAAATGTTGCCCCTGTGGATACGTCTCGTGGCTGTTGAACTATCTAGACAGTGCTTAATGCATTTGGCACACCTAAAGTCTCTCTTTAATAATGCAACGCTTCCATTTTCTTAAGTGCATTTTTGACACAGGCTCCTGTCTCCCCACGGTCAAAGTGTCGGTGACGTGCGGCACTTTGACACGTCTTGTGTCTCCTTTACTTTGTAACCTGTGTGTAGTCAATGTTCAATCTATCGACATTTATTCATACTTCAAAAGGTCTTCTCTGTCATATCGGAAACAATTTAATAACAAGTTCGTTTAAGTTTTAACCTTACGTTTTAAATTATTTAGTAATGTAAGTAAATTAAGTAAAGTATTTAGTTCACTATACATTAAAACATTGCAAAATGAAAAAGAGCAAAAGATTATTTTATTTGTTTCAATCCAAAGACTCACTGTACGTCAATTTCAATTTCATACAAGTTTCGTAAAAAGGCAAATATTAATACAAATATATATATATATATATATAAATTGTTTCATTAGCAGTACAGTTTGTTCAGTAACATTTTTAAAGGTAGGGCACATATTATAGTTGGTCACTTTCATTTAAAGTGCTTGTGTCTCCATCCTGGTTGTAAAAACGGCTTTAATGCTAATGTGTTTTTGTACGTTCTCTCGTTTTATGATGAATAATTAACAGTTACTCGTGGTTTTGAACGCCTAACAGGTGCGGTTTAGGCTCCTTATTTTTACATGGTATAATAAACTATTTTAAATATAACTGATGATAGGTGGAAAATATGATTCGCTCTCTAGATGTATATCAAAATAACATTGGCCTTTTTCTGACCCAATCTTAGGTTGACCCCTATTGACGTTTTATCTTTATGAACATATTTTTAATTTTATTTAAAGGTCATGAGGCACTTTGTGTCAAATCTCATCTTTATAAAACATTGATAAATATGAAAAATAAATTATAGTTGATTAAGGGTTGTAACTCTATATTGACCCCTATATGTGGTTGATCTTAATATAACGTAATTTATTTGTTTTTTGAGAACATAAGAACGAGTGTGTTTAATTCCAAAGCTTAGACCACCAGAAAATTTAAAAACCAAAATAGTTTTTGTAAGGTTATGGGTGTTTGATGTTTATGAAAATGCTTTTAGAATTATTTATACATTATGAGGTACGTATGAGTGTCAAATTGTATCTTACTAGGACAAATATAAGTTGAAAACAAAATGTAACTCATCTACATTGTTAATACAACTAATTAACGAAGTAAACCTGTCTTAATATTTATCAATCAAACAAATGTTTTATACATATTTTACCGTTTTTTCACTGTATTATGATTAAATAACTAAAATAAAACAAATGAAATAATGTTTAACAATTTCTGAATAAGGAAACAATTTAAGAATAATAGTTTTCTACAACGTAAGCCGTAGCCTTGTTTCCAGTAGATAACAGCAGTAGCATATACACACAAAAACAGTAGATAAAACTATGGACAAAATTTAACCACAACATTTAATGAAGAACGGTCAAAGACATATATTCAACAAAAGACAACGGGGCGTCCACATAGACTGAGGTGAGAGGAGATACTGGGATGATGAAATTAAATGTTACAAATAGAAAGAGAATTTGACTTGGTTATAACGAAATAATTGTGCTGAAAACGTGTATTCATCTCATAAATTTACTAAAATGACGAAAATGTACAGTGACGTAAGTAGGAAGTTGGCACTAATTGATGAAATGGTAACAGCAAAATTTTCCTTTGAACAATATGTCCTGTCTTAGCCTACTTATTTTTGTATCTAATATTATTTCCCGAAGTGATGAAAACTTATCCCGAATCAGTCTCTGTCATATATTTCCTGATGGTTAATACGCATGGAAATGTTAGATAGATTTCGTTGATCTCAATTTAATCGCAACTGCAATACGAGAACGAAGTAATAAAGTGTGAGAAAGTACGTTGGATTCCTCAAGAAAGAACGATGCGTTTCTAAGCCGCAAAAACAACTAATAGTAAAAACAAGTTATAAGTAATTGAATTATTTTACCAAACGAAACAGCTGTTACTTGTATAACTTTATTACGATCATCGGTAAACATTGGGTGTTTTGTGAATTGTGTTCTAAAATCAAGCCAAGTACGGTGGGATTTAACGTCTTTAGGAGTGGGCGTATAAAATCAATTTCAAGCCTTTTTAAACTTAATTTTAAAATATCAGGTGTAGTAACTCGACGCTACACCTCCTGTGAATAGATAGAGAATAATTTTATTGAATACTGATTTTGGCATTTCTTGTTATTCCTTGTTTTTTTATATGCGAGTTAAAATTTGTTGTCGTAGTTAGGTTGCATTGTTGTTACCTTCTTTTATACTTATATACTGTATGTGACTTAATAGCAACTGCAAGTCTTCTTCAAACTTGCTAATGTGTATCATTTATAAGTTAGCGTATTTATTAATTAATATTTATAGAAGTATTGTCGTTTTGCTAACTTGTATCATGCATATACTTTCTTGTGATCAATTGTAATAATGGCTGCTGCCGTTGGAAATAAATAAATAATAAATATTTTCATATAACTATTTTAACTTGTCACTGGTTAAAGCTTTATACTTTACAATGCTTAAGATGTTACAATAAGTACATTTATAATGAAATAATGAGTACAGAGGTACCTTCGAATTTCAGAACTGTTGTAATATAGGAAAGCAAATTTAACACCGTCGTCTATCACAGAGATCGCCCAATATGTCACTGTCTAGGTTTTATCTCTCTGGGATAGATGTTCTTCTAGCTATCTCCTAGTACCTTTTTGTTCCTTTCTAAAATAGCTGGAAAACTAATAATTCTGCAGAAAATATTCTTGACCAATATGGCACTGTCTAGGTTTCATCTCTATGCGATTAGATATTCCTATATATATATATATATATATATATATATATATATATATATATATCCTAGTATCTATTTTTATCGTTCTAAAATAGCAGAAACGTTTTGCAGAAAAATGCCCTGGCCTAACATGTCAATGTCTACTTTTATCTCTCTGGAAATATTCTATTAGATATCTCTTAGCTTCTTTTTTATTCCTGTCTAAAATAACAGCAAAACTATAAACCTTCTGCGTAAAATTGTCCTGACACAATATGCTATCTTACGTTTTATATCTCTGGGATTAGATTTTCTTCTAGCTACCTTCAAGTTTATTTGTGTTAGACTACTTCATAAAAAAACTCCAACAGTATTTCACTTCGGCACAAAGTAGTCATGGCTAAATGTTATTGTTATATAATAAATATATATTTTATATAATATATATATATATATATAATAAATAATAAATACAACACCAATGAACTTGAGAAGGAATAAACGAAAGACATTACAGCAACTGTGGATAATGAGTACCAGGACAATTCTCTCAGCTTTATCCTTTGTAGCTTTCGTGAATCTCTTATTGGAACTTAGTGCATATGGTAACTACGAGAAGCACAGTGGAAAATCCCCACAGTGAACTGAGAAGAGAGAAAGTGAATCTAAAAAATGTCGTGAATTTGCGAAGGCCAGTGCACAATATTAATATCTTTATATTGGCTTTCTGAATAAGGGTAGTCTATATAGTTATTATATTGTTGGTATTGCCAGCATTTTCAATGGACAGCAATAGGTGAATCGTAGATGAAAATAAAAGAAGAAAGGATCGATGAGAAAGCCGACGCCGCCGGTACACACAATGCGAGCCATTCAATTTACCCATCTCCCTCTCGTAGCCGGGACGCTTATTGGACTTGACAAGAACTCCACGACCTGAGAATGGATTCTGCACTAGGTTTTGTGATAAGTAGTTCAAGCCGGATTGATGGTAACCCACAAGGGGAAGATGCAGTTGCATATTGTCAATAGTAAAGTCAATAAGACATAGAGCTGATTTGGTCTGATTGTTTCTATACTGCCGATAGTGAAACATGGGGGAACTAGTACAGAAGTATGTGTGGTAATAAACAGATTTAACAGAGTATCGGAGGACCCGACAGAGCGTAACGAGGCATGTCATGTTTATGCGACATTTTTTTACCTTTTTACTCCAAAATCACTGAAGTTCCTCATTGGACAAAGAGGAAGCTATATGCCAAGTTTGAAGACAGGATCTTTCTACTAAGGTGTATTGCATAGACGATTGACTGACTACTAAACGATTTTAAGGACCTGTCTTGTCAATAAATTAACCTATGGATCATACACATGTGGCTTGTTTATCTGCATGTGTATGAATTATAATACTGTTGATGTTTATACTGTTGTTCTTCTGGTGTAGACAATATACAGGGAGGAGATTCATTTCTTAATTAGGTTTTTACAGCTGGGAGATGAGATGGAAGGTTCGAGATGAACTAAGAATCAATTCTCAGGATATTATCAGTCATTCCTAGCTAATTGCATATGAAGTACCTCTTCAACTAATATCTCCCGAACAGGGATCAGCATCATTGGACCATCCTTATTCGTTAATCAATTTGTCTAGTTACAAACTGAGGGTAAAAAAAAATCTAAAAAAGTTTAAAAATTACTGATTTTAGAACCATTATTTCATTTACAAAAAGTTTGAAAGAGATTAAAACACAAAGCAATTTTTAAAAGTACTGAATATAATACACTATGAACATGTACACGTTTTAGAAATTTAATACAAATGTACAAAAGGTAACAATAATATCAAGCTTTTGTTCGTTGCATCAGTATTCCGTCAAACGCATATAAGTATTCTTTACAGAAATATTTTAGCCACAAGCCATAAAAATTTAAGAGTAGAGAAGGAAAATGTAGTATATCATTTGTGGAATTTCTTTACCTAATATTTATCTAAAAAGAGTTCTGAACTTATTTTCCCACATGTATGAGATGATTATGTTTCGATTATAGTAATAAATATTTGTTAATTTACTTTCTAATAATATTAATACGACTATTTTGGAGTTGAGAGCCATTTAAAATTACATAACTGTTTGCAAATAAATCATAATAAATTCGATGGTGGAATTTACTACCACAAATGTTACAGGAAGGATGCGGTTTGCAAGCTGTAAAGACTGGCCACATATTGGGACAATCAGTTAATAAGACTAGCCTTATTCAGAAAGCCAATATAAAGATATTAATATTGTGCACTGGCCTTCGCAAATTCACGACATTTTTTAGATTCACTTTCTCTCTTCTCAGTTCACTGTGGGGATTTTCCACTGTGCTTCTCGTAGTTACCATATGCACTAAGTTCCAATAAGAGAATCACGAAAGCTACAAAGGATAAAGCTGAGAGAATTGTCCTGGTACTTCATTATCCACAGTTGCTGTAATGTCTTTCGTTTATTCCTTCTCAAGTTCATTGGTGTTGTATTTATTATTTATTATATATATATATATATATTATATAAAATATATATTTATTATATAACAATAACATTTAGCCATGACTACTTTGTGCCGAAGTGAAATACTGTTGGAGTTTTTTTATGAAGTAGTCTAACACACAAATAAACTTGAAGGTAGCTAGAAGAAAATCTAATCCCAGAGATATAAAACGTAAGATAGCATATTGTGTCAGGACAATTTTACGCAGAAGGTTTATAGTTTTGCTGTTATTTTAGACAGGAATAAAAAAGAAGCTAAGAGATATCTAATAGAATATTTCCAGAGAGATAAAAGTAGACATTGACATGTTAGGCCAGGGCATTTTTCTGCAAAACGTTTCTGCTATTTTAGAACGATAAAAATAGATACTAGGATATATATATATATATATATATATATATATATATATATATATATATATATATATATAGGAATATCTAATCGCATAGAGATGAAACCTAGACAGTGCCATATTGGTCAAGAATATTTTCTGCAGAATTATTAGTTTTCCAGCTATTTTAGAAAGGAACAAAAAGGTACTAGGAGATAGCTAGAAGAACATCTATCCCAGAGAGATAAAACCTAGACAGTGACATATTGGGCGATCTCTGTGATAGACGACGGTGTTAAATTTGCTTTCCTATATTACAACAGTTCTGAAATTCGAAGGTACCTCTGTACTCATTATTTCATTATAAATGTACTTATTGTAACATCTTAAGCATTGTAAAGTATAAAGCTTTAACCAGTGACAAGTTAAAATAGTTATATGAAAATATTTATTATTTATTTATTTCCAACGGCAGCAGCCATTATTACAATTGATCACAAGAAAGTATATGCATGATACAAGTTAGCAAAACGACAATACTTCTATAAATATTAATTAATAAATACGCTAACTTATAAATGATACACATTAGCAAGTTTGAAGAAGACTTGCAGTTGCTATTAAGTCACATACAGTATATAAGTATAAAAGAAGGTAACAACAATGCAACCTAACTACGACAACAAATTTTAACTCGCATATAAAAAAACAAGGAATAACAAGAAATGCCAAAATCAGTATTCAATAAAATTATTCTCTATCTATTCACAGGAGGTGTAGCGTCGAGTTACTACACCTGATATTTTAAAATTAAGTTTAAAAAGGCTTGAAATTGATTTTATACGCCCACTCCTAAAGACGTTAAATCCCACCGTACTTGGCTTGATTTTAGAACACAATTCACAAAACACCCAATGTTTACCGATGATCGTAATAAAGTTATACAAGTAACAGCTGTTTCGTTTGGTAAAATAATTCAATTACTTATAACTTGTTTTTACTATTAGTTGTTTTTGCGGCTTAGAAACGCATCGTTCTTTCTTGAGGAATCCAACGTACTTTCTCACACTTTATTACTTCGTTCTCGTATTGCAGTTGCGATTAAATTGAGATCAACGAAATCTATCTAACATTTCCATGCGTATTAACCATCAGGAAATATATGACAGAGACTGATTCGGGATAAGTTTTCATCACTTCGGGAAATAATATTAGATACAAAAATAAGTAGGCTAAGACAGGACATATTGTTCAAAGGAAAATTTTGCTGTTACCATTTCATCAATTAGTGCCAACTTCCTACTTACGTCACTGTACATTTTCGTCATTTTAGTAAATTTATGAGATGAATACACGTTTTCAGCACAATTATTTCGTTATAACCAAGTCAAATTCTCTTTCTATTTGTAACATTTAATTTCATCATCCCAGTATCTCCTCTCACCTCAGTCTATGTGGACGCCCCGTTGTCTTTTGTTGAATTTTAGGTGTCTTTGACCGTTCTTCATTAAATGTTTGTGGTTAAATTTTGTCCATAGTTTTTATCTACTGTTTTTGTGTGTATATGCTACTGCTGTTATCTACTGGAAACAAGGCTACGGCTTACGTTGTAGAAAACTATTATTCTTAAATTGTTTCCTTATTCAGAAATTGTTTAAACATTATTTCATTTGTTTTATTTTAGTTATTTAATCATAATACAGTGAAAAAACGGTAAAATATGTATAAAACATTTGTTTGATTGATAAATATTAAGACAGGTTTACTTCGTTTAATTAGTTGTATTAACAATGTAGATGAGTTACATTTATGTTTTCAACTTATATTTGTCCTAGTAAGATACAATTTGACACTCATACGTACCTCATAATGTATAAATAATTCTAAAAGCATTTTCATAAACATCAAACACCCATAACCTTACAAAAACTATTTTGGTTTTTAAATTTTCTGGTGGTCTAAGCTTTGGAATTAAACACACTCGTTCTTATGTTCTCAAAAAACAAATAAATTACGTTATATTAAGATCAACCACATATAGGGGTCAATATAGAGTTACAACCCTTAATCAACTATAATTTATTTTTCATATTTATCAATGTTTTATAAAGATGAGATTTGACACAAAGTGGCTCATGACCTTTAAATAAAATTAAAAATATGTTCATAAAGATAAAACGTCAATAGGGGTCAACCTAAGATTGGGTCAGAAAAAGGCCAATGTTATTTTGATATACATCTAGAGAGCGAATCATATTTTCCAGCTATCATTAGTTATATTTAAAATAGTTTATTATACCATGTAAAAATAAGGAGCCTAAACCGCACCTGTTAGGCGTTCAAAACCACGAGTAACTGTTAATTCATCATAAAACGAGAGAACGTACAAAAACACATTAGCATTAAAGCCGTTTTTACAACCAGGATGGAGACACAAGCACTTTAAATGAAAGTGACCAACTATAATATGTGCCCTACCTTTAAAAATGTTACTGAACAAACTGTACTGCTAATGAAACAATTTATATATATATATATATATATATATATATATATATATATATATATATATATATATATATTTGTATTAATATTTGCCTTTTTACGAAACTTGTATGAAATTGAAATTGACGTACAGCGAGTCTTTGGATTGAAACAAATAAAATAATCTTTTGGTCTTTTTCATTTTGCAATGTTTTAATGTATAGTGAACTAAATACTTTACTTAATTTACTTACATTACTAAATAATTTAAAACGTAAGGTTAAAACTTCAACGAACTTGTTATTAAATTGTTTCCGATATGACAGAGAAGACCTTTTTATAACGTATGAATAAATGTCGATAGATTGAACATTGACTCACACAGCGTTACAAAGTGACAAGGACACACAAAGACGTGTCAAAGTGCCGCACGTCACCGACACTTTGACCGTGGGGAGACAGGAGCCTGTGTCAAAAATGCACTTAAGAAAATGGAAGCGTTGCATTATTAAAGAGAGACTTTAGGTGTGCCAAATGCATTAAGCACTGTCAAGATAGTTCAACAGCCACGAGACGTATCCACAGGGGCAACATTTACATCGAACTGACCGGATGTGTTAGGACATTTTGTTTCTGTACTAAGTTATCTTGGCTTACACTAGTTTAATTATGTGATTGTTGTTTTTATTAACTGAGTGCTATTATAGAAAGATTTACATAATTGTTACGTATGATAAAAAACATTGTTTTTTTCGCTAAGGCACTAATACTATTTTTTTTAGTAAATCTTTGAAAAATGTCTATGTCTATATACTGGTCAAGGAAATGATTGATTCATGGGCAATTCAATTTATTTCTATTT
The DNA here is from genome assembly GCF_021130785.1 of Homalodisca vitripennis. Taxonomy (NCBI): domain Eukaryota; kingdom Metazoa; phylum Arthropoda; class Insecta; order Hemiptera; family Cicadellidae; genus Homalodisca; species Homalodisca vitripennis. The sequence continues at coordinate 124,490,661 of NC_060211.1, read as the reverse complement.
TTCTATTTATTAAATTGTGTTAATATTAAAAATGCTTATTTTGAAACTTTGTATTCCAATTTTGACTGTTAAAATAAACCTCTAGTATTGAGAATCCTTACGTTTCGTAAAACCCTACTTTTAGAAACTTAAATCCCTTTAATGAGAATTTCGAGTCATTTTGGGAGTCATAATAATTGATATCTAGGCTGTTACAGCTGAGGGTAATAGTAATGTGGTTACTAGAATTCATCCATGTTCTGAAAAATAAAATTTGTTTCTTATATATAAGCATTATAGAGAAAACCGTTGTATTAAAATAACAGTGTTTTTATATGAGCCACTGTTCCTGAAATTAAAATATTTTTTTGTTAATCCACATTATAATATTTTTACATATACAGGCCACCTCATTACGTGTATTAACTGTATTTTTTGGTCAGGGTAGAACTGTTGTACAGGCATTTGTGAGTTAATATATTCCTCCTTGGCAATAATTCTTGAGAACAGTTATGTGATTTACCACCTAACACATGAACCCATAGCGACTAACCTAAAATCATATAGAAAAGGTGTAGGAAAATGCTGGCTTCAGATTGTGACGGATCAGAAGCATACTAGAGTGTTTTAGTATTCTGCGATATCTGGGATGACGTAACCTCAATATTAAGTCTCTTCCATATTTTTAACGATCTTGGTTGTCGTGGCTAAAAATCCAAATACTGGCTAACACAATAGTGGTCTATCGTGACTCTTGAGACGGAAGCTATAATTGTTAGATTTTAGTGGAATCAGAAAAGATCTCCTTGAAAAATGTGTTGCAGCCGCTGGAACATAAATTTCTAATTGATGCACATGCCAATAGTTATAATCATACTTTTCATTTACTAAATACAAAAATAATTAATTGATCACAAGTACTATAAAAATGTCTATCTTCCAACAACCAAATATTGGAAAGAGGTAAATCTACTCGTGTTTCAATTCGCTACTAGATGGATTTTCTAGATGTATCTCGCATCTATATGGTGTATCCTGAAAATGATCTGGCTGACAGAAAATTATCACAGTCAATAAATACTGACACAAATCAAATTTGTATCATACCATACCTCTCTATATAGGCCTGTTTCCAAAGGTAATAATTAAGTGATAATATTTTAGTTGATTTTTATGAGGTTTAATATGCCGTTTAATGAATTTGAAAATCCATAATTTATGATCTTATTTGTCACTACAATGATTACTATAAACCGTACAATAAAAGTATTCCCTTTTTTGAAAATTAAGCTAAATTATGCACATATATGTGGCAATGAAAGTGTTCATTGGATTTTCACTTTATACAAATGTGCAGACTTGCAGTTTGTAGTTACTTTCACTGAAGTTATAATTATAACATTATTTTTGCCATAAAGTGTTTTGAAATATAATTTCTTTATTATTGTTATAAAAACTTTAAATATTACATAAAAAAGATATGGGAATTTTTAAGGTAGCATATTTCCTACCAGATATTTCCTCTTTTATTTTTAAACACACAAAAAGTTGCATATTGTATCCATGTAGGTATTTAATTTTATAAATAAAATAAACATTTTTTTATCATTGTGTTTTATAATTTGAGTATCCCTCTTACATTTATCATTACAGACTTTATGGTATTATTATACAAAGTTAAACAAAAATATTATACTTTTATTATTTTCTGGGTCATGAATATTTTGTATCAAGCCATTTAAACCTAACGAATAAATATGGAAATATGTATGTTGTTTATTCCTAAAATGTGTTTTATAATCCCTTCATCATCATGATAAGTGAAAGACGCATTATATAAAATAAATGTTTGCTTCAGAGATTCCTTTTATGGTATTAACAGCTATAAAAATGGTAGAACATAACGTAACTTCGATAACGTTTGCCATTACAGAGTGAGGACGGGTAATCTTTTAAAAAGCTAAACGGGAAAATGTGAGGAAGAATACTTAAATAAATTGAAGCCTCGCGACACTAAGCCTGGCTCAAAACTTTTCTTTTGAAGAGCTCTTAACTTTCATCCACGTTAAAACATACTGTATTGACATTAATAAAATATTGTTCGCATAATAGATTGTTATAATATAATATATAAGAAAGATGGTTATCACTTTGCATTAACATTTGATTTTTTCTATGTATGTTTGCATGATAGAGAGTTTTAATCACACACATGATTTGGAGTTAAAAAAAGTGCTTTTACATAGATACTATCGATATCCCTTAAACAAATTTTTATGATGATGAAAATAAAAGATCGTAGGCGTGCTATTCACAATGCACACCTCCTGGTATAGACTTTTAAAAATAATATTGTTTTATTGTAAAACTGTTCGTGCAGTATAAGTTAATTGAAGGAGATAGGGATGGACATTGTACTATTAATATTTCATCAGCATGCTAATTGAAAGAAGAATTTTATTTATCAGCATTATATACAGAATAGTATTCAAATTATTATTCAATATTTTTTTATTCTTAATAAAATTGAATAAAACATTTAATCTCTGTACATAACCATTTTATGGTTGGAATAAAACGTTATATAGTGCTGATATCTTTCCTTCGAACGCCTGCTTCAAGTGTTTTTTATTTTGGTACTTAAGAGCCTAAAGATTTTACACCGCTTAAATTGTACTTCACTAACGAATAATTAGTGAATCGTTACTGAATTTTTGGGATTGGGTGATAATTCTTTAGAGAAACAGCACATTTTAAAGAAAGAAAACTCTCATTATATTGCATATTTCATAAAAAAATGGATGAATTTAGTTTAATCAATTCTTATCTACGGCACCCCGAGAAGTGGATAGCCTTAATTCTGGCGGTGGAGAGCCCAACGAGTCCAGTGGAAAGAATACTGTGTTTCAACGTGTTTTAGAACTTTTTTTAAGACTTTCTGTTTTAGAATAACGAAAAATTGTGTGTTATGCGGATACTGCAAGATGTAATGAAAGAAGTGTAGAAGTAGAAAGGGAATGAAGTTGGAATGGAAATAACATTGATACTGGGTTGAGTACAACAGGACATTTTGTATGATGAAGTGTTGGTGTAAAGTTATGATAACGTTCTAGAGCGCACCCACAGGTGTAAATACAGAGAAATACAATAATTAGTGCACATTTAAATTACTAATTTGATACCATAGTTGCGGACTTTGACTTTGTTACGAGTGCATTGGAAAGTCAATCCACAGTAGTTATATTAAGAGTTGGATGGGGATACGGCGCGGCGCGGCGGCGGAACATAACGAGTTCAAACATTAAGGTGGGAAGAGTGAGTGTGCTTGTTTATCTATCATACATTAACTGGTTGGTTTGAACTCGGTATAGCTGTTAACTCGTTGCTTTTATAATTTACCAAAGTTGTATCTATCTATTGTAAATTTACTATATACAAATATGAGGTTGAGAGTTAGGGATGGTTTGACAGCTCTAAATCCGCCTCTTTAATAAAGGCGTTTTCATTTCATTTCATTTTTTTATTTCATAGCATGACATTTTGTCATACTGTTGAATAGAATATTTTTTAGTGTGAGGTACCACAGTAAGTTTCCCCAAATATTCAAAACAAATGGAGAACCTCATGACTGTAACTATTAAACAATAATTTTCCAATTTTATTTTAGACAAATACATCACTTGAAATGTTTCTCTATTTCCCTTATATACAATTTGTTTTATTAAAACATTTCGACATAGTTGAAATAACTGCTTAGTACAACAATATTATTATCTCTACATCGCTTAGTAATAGAAGCTTGCCTATCAATTTAGAGCCGTGTCGTATAAATCGATGATCCATCCAGGTATTCAAGGAGAAAAAGACAATCTTTTATTTACGATTGTTTGGTTTGTTCAAATATTATCGTCTCCGCTTCAATGCTAGGTGCTTATGCCGACTACCATAGAACTTCGAGCTTGTCGCATACTCTTTGACTGCAGATTAAACATTTTTATGTAGATCTTTATATTTTAGTATTTATATAGTTTAATCTAAGAATATACTTACTTCTGTTGGATTACTTAAACTTAAATTAGTGAGGAAATTGAGTAATATTAAACGCTTCTTTAAGTGGTTTGAAGTTAAATTTATCATCAAATATTTGTTATACAAAGCGCCAGGAGAGATCTGGTGAATAATTTGTAACTCTAATTAGTTTGAATATTAGGTATAAAACATAATATACAATTCTTTTCTTAGATTGATTATCTTACAGATAAGTGTTCAAAATCACGAAAGGATTTACAGTATAACTTTTCAGACATAATGCTACATTTCGTGAATAATTATTATAGGATAATATGAGCAGTGTAGGCAAAATAAAGTCATTTACAATTGGGCTAAACTTTGGGGCTGAGCTTTTCAGTAAGTAAACACAAAACACCCTATACTTTGTTATTTTGAGAATAGAAAGTCAATATTCATTTCCATGTCTCAGAGGAAAAAAGAAAACTTTCTTGAGCCGACATTGAAAAGTGGATCCTTATCAAACCATATTTTTAAATTCAACATGTGCACATATGTATGTTCGTTCATGTTATGGATGGTTGCTACGTGCTAGAATTATCGATTCCTAAATATAATTTCTCATGTATTGTGAGGAAACAATAATTTGGAACGCATGATCCTTGTTCTTGTTTAATTATAAAAAATGATAGGTTTATCAATTTAGTCTGTCAGTAATGGTCGCTACCGCACTGTCAAATATAACATGACGTTATAATAATTCATATTACAATAAATAGTGATTAATTAAACTATATGCCTTTGAGACATCTTGACCGGAAATGTAACTTTAGGAAAGAGTTCAGCTATCTTGTTTGTTGATCGGTGAGAGCATAATCTGTTAATTAGCAGTAATTATATAAAATATTTATTTTAAGAATCCATTTAGAGGATTCTTTCAAGTAAGGATATTTCCTACTCACTCACAGTCATGTTCTTCCAAAGCGAAAATTATTAGCAGCATCAGACGAGTTACTGTTAGTTCTTTTATGCTTGAGTACACTGCGATACAGTGGGGTGGAAATAGAATTACACGGTGCGTGTTCAGTTCGCAGCCAGTGACCCGATTCGCGGTCAGTTCGCATCCAGCTGTCATATTGATGTTCACTCAGTCGGTTAGTTGAGCGTCCACGGCAAACTGCGCAACCCACCAATTTAGATTAACAAGATGATGTTTTGCTATACAATGTTTGCAAAAGAAAACGTTATAAAGTAGGCTATATGTGTATTTAAAAAGTATGTTGGTCTGAATTTGTGGTCTTGATCAATTATTGGTAAACAAAAATAATCTTTCCTAAAGAATTTTTTGTTAATTGGCTTTTTCTTAGAAAATTTCAAGTAAAAATTATTTTACTCTTTAATTTTGTTCGTGCAACGAGGGAATCAGATAAGGTTGACAGTTGGCTGTATTGTTGGTCATATTTATTTTAGCTCCATACCACCAATGTTAAACCCAACGCTTATACGGTCTTATTTATATCGTAGAATTGTGAGATATATCCCAATTTATTAAAAAATCATAACCATCTAAATCTTTTTAGTTTTATATTTGTATAGGTTATCTCTTTAATAAAATTAAAAATCAAGCTTTTGTACTTGCAAATAAAAGAAAAATTTATTATTTTACTAGACGAAGTAATACTTTTACTTGTTTGTATATAAAAGTATAAATCATATAAGTTGTATTTTTCAATACTATTTTAGTGTTAGGGTGAGTATTACACACGTCTTTAAGATAAGGCACCTCCAACGACTGTTTAACTAAACTTAAGAGCGCAAAAGAGTTTGAAGTTAATCTTAAGCTAGTTAAGTATTCTAAGAGGTAAAACTTAAGGCCTTTTCGTAACAGTCAGTCGCATAAAGGTGAAGTAAATAACACTAGAATATGGATTCGTGTGAAAGACCTGAACACACCTTATTGAATTGTTTACACTTTAAGGGGTACAATTTATAAAATACTTATTAAAAATTTAATGTTAACATTGTTATTTTGAATAAAAACAATTACAATGCAGTACATATAGTTGCGTGTTGAAAAAACAACATAGGAAGTAAATGATCCATCTAATAATGTTTCGTCGAGGTAAAAATTATTGAAAGGTAATCTGAGGTAATTTTGAGAAGAATATTATTGACATTTCTATGTAGCTCAATGTTATTGCTGTCAAACTACTACAGTGTTACGTGGGTGCAATATTTTTAATTGTATGACCTATCGAATTTATTTTTCAGCACCAATGAGCGAAACAATGAAATAGTTTTGTACAGGTCTAGAACATGGATTATTATTGTTCCACCTAGCAAAATATCGTTCCTTATTGAGGAAAATATATTGTTAGGTTACAACTTACATTACAGTTCTGAGAGCGCTAGATACGATTTGGTATCAAAAGAAGCATATCCACAGATACACAAGCTGAGGATGTAATATCGCTAAAGCTTTGATCATTGATACGTAGTCTGAGGGCTAATGTTAAACCAACAGCCAGATCAGAGTTGTTATTTAGATTCCACCAACATTTTTCTCGTGCACGTATATTATATACTATGTTTATCCAGTTAAAAAGTCCAATTGATTTTTACCTACAATACAGTATAACACAACCGTGTATACATTTCTGTATAAAATTATGGATGTTTTAAAATTAGAGATATAAGTTTATAATAAAGGATTAACAATAATAAATAATAAATTCCTGAATTCCTTTATATGATAGTAACAATAATGTTTTAATTGTAAAGCCATACTCTCCTAATCTCTTTATCTCCGTACATTATAATAATACACCGCACTAAGTATCACTATTACTTACCTGCCTGTTTGACCTTGTTAATGAACTATTGTTTTACTGACTAGTGCAGTCTGTTCTTACACAAGCTTAGAATATTGTTTAAGTACTCTTTATTCACCTTATTGTTAAATTTTTTCACTCTATCAAATACTGTTGCTTATTCCGTTCTGGATTGCATCTTTCGGCATCTTTGTATGCAGCGGTGACGGTGCCTGCCGCGCTTCGCCCTTTCCGGTTTTACCCCATAACGTAAGGAGATGTCATAAGTAATGTGAATTGGTATATCAGATTCGACATTGGCATAACTACCAAGCCAATTTTTAGAAACAATTTGTGTTTATTACTTAAAACTGTCATTGAAGCAACATTGATTAAAATTGCTTGGAAAATATATGACGTGCCTAAAGAACTTTAATTTAAATTTCAGTCTCCTTTAGTCTATGTCGTGTATTTCTTTTGCCGTATGCAAAGTTGATGCTCTATAATGCATTCCTTATAGCAAATTACCCATACAATTTCTAAATATTTAAACCTTTGTGTAACGAAGTGTGAATGTGATTCTCTCAAGAAGTCCTCGAGTAACAGCGATTACAACAGAACATCCGATCTTGAAATATATCGCGCCAGAAACCGCTGCAGATGTAAAGTTGTTTGAACAAATATATCTTACGATATAGGGTGTAAGTTATTACAAGAGTCAGGAATCATATTTTTAAATTCCTTATTTTTCCACTGGACTTTTTTTCTAGCTGAGTTGTAGACATGATGTTCCTTTTTCCAGACTGCTCTCCTTGTAGCCAAATCACAGTATGGCATTTCTCCTGTTTGATCCAACAAATTTAAATTAGATTTAAACAAAACAATTATTATCACTAATAAGGATAAACTATACGGTCAGGTTAGCCTAAAATAATTTTGTAAAAGTTAATTAATAACTCTGAACTTTGAACAGTTCGATTAAAACCAGGCCAATAAAAATTGATAACCATTATGTTTGTGATGTCGTTCAAATTATGTCAGCCTTTCTGAAGCTGAAAACGAGAGTTATTGTCTTTCTGCTTGAAGAAGTAAGTTCGATTTACTCTACAATTTCAATTACTATATTTTAATTATTCCTGTTTAAAAAGTTAATTCACAACATTTTTAATTTTCTTGGTTTATTTTGATAAGATATTATTTATGTTTAATACGTTAGATATTGGACAAAAGGGTATATGTTTGGTACGTTAGCCATCTTCAAGATTTAGTGTAACAAACTCATCTACAAAGGATTCGATTTTTATTTTCATTAAAGGTAAGAATGGAGGATCTACTAATTATAGAAAAAACAAAGCATCGCCAAACAAGTCGAAACAAGAACTCAGGCTATGATCGATGTGCTTTTCAGGCTTGAGTGTAACCAAAAGTCTGACCGCAAAAGCTCGTCTCCTTTACTGGAATTCATCTATCAAGTAGAGTAGTTAACGTTCAAACTGTTTCCAATTTATTCAGGTTAAATTCGATGTTGAGTTCTTGTTAGTGCACAAATTAGTGCTGAAATATATCGAAATGCTACTAAGGCAAACTACGTGTATTAGGAATGTTGTTAAATGTCGTCTATTGCAAAGAAATCTTTTTAACACGAATGGAGACTTATCTTAGTTTATTTAACGGAAGAATAAATCGTAAGTTATAGCAATATTAGTGACACCTACTACCATCAAATTTGTAAATATTTTAAAACTAATTATTTGCGTACAACAAAGTCGCTAAGATATTATCACTCGATAAAAAGGTATGCAATATCATCTTAATTTCCGCAAACACTACAAAAAATATTTTCCGTTTTATTTTACAACTACGACTTCAGTTGTAATAGTGTGGTCAATCCTTTAAAAAGAAAAGTAAATATTTATTCTACATTGTTTGTATTTCGGTTACAGATTAAATTGTATATGAGAGTAGAATAGCTTTTTTATTTTCTAAACATGAATTATTATTCAACGGTATTTCTCAAATTCGAAACAAGAAATATATTTAATTTCAATAGACTTACAGTAAAGATAAATTCGTCAGATATCATTGATTAAAGAAATTGTAAGTAATGAACATAAGCAGTATAGTGAATACCGTGAGTATCTATAAAGCAATACAATATGAAGCAGTGATTACTGTAGTGCGTTACATTTAATTAATATGATCTCGTTTCCATTACCGACTCAACAGTGTAGAAACAAGAAGAGGAGGGAAAGTGTTTCATGGCGATGATGGTATACTTGCAGTTCCTTTATACTCCCTGCCGCACGGCTGGTGAAGGAAGGACTAATACATTACTTTTCGCAGCAATACTATGCAGATCTTCTGGGATGGGTATGAAGTTGCTTTATTTCTACCGTCATTTAACTTTCGATGGTTTGAACCACACTACCAATAACCAATAGTGTGATTAAACCCGTTATCGATATTAGCTTTAACGGCCCAAACAGAACACAATTCACCGTGACCGTATTGTGTGGTTACTATCGGCTAATAGACTTTAACTACTGGAACACGCCGGGACTGTACACAATGCGCTAGCCGAGTCATTGTGTTCTACTGGTCAAGCTGCGATGGATAGAACGTTCAGTGGTTCAGAATAAATAAACTAGATTTTCGTAAACATTATTAGCAATGCATTTATAACATGCATTAAAATAGCCAGTATTTTTAAGTAAAGCCAGATCTCGAAACGTAATGTTACTGATTTCTGGTTTCACTTAACGAGGACTAGTGTCCGGAAAAATCCTATTTTATACTTAGGGTGTCTCTGATGATAAAACAATGCAAAGGGTTCGTCTTGAACGGGTTTTTGGATCTCTTAAAACGGATGGTCCCAGGAGTCAAGTCTGTAGCAGCGTTTGATTGCAGAAACTGTACTAAGCAGAGGGTGGAAAGGGAGCTGAACTTATTGTTCACAAAGTTCCGTTACTTCTACTTTTGTATTGTTGTGTAGTATTTAAAATTCCAGTTCGTTATGTATTACTTTAAACACTATGAGAATATATATAGATATTTAAATAGGGATTTTGAGTCAAAATACAAGACTAAATAAAAAGAGGCCAACTTTTAGGAGCTAACTATAAAGTTGTATAATTAACTTAAAATTAAAACCAAAATTAAGACAGTACTCACTCATCTCCCATAAAGTTGCCAAACTTAGTTTGCTAAGACTTTATTTTGTTATTAATATTATTGTGTATTTTACATGTTTTTTTAAATTTTGAACATTATTTTTAATTTCGAACCCTGATGCAATTACCTATCATTATATTGATAATAACAATATTGTATTTTTACTAATAATTTATGTCCACAAGATGATCAAAATCATCAGTCTTCTTTTCAGTTTACAGATAAAATAGTTATAATAGAGGTTACTATCAAAGTAACAATCACGACACCGCTCATAATTTTTAAAATCGTATATATTTTATAACAGTATTATATTTCCATACCTTGATACTACTTTATTAAGATTAAGAAAAATCTTAACTCATTATATTGTGAACTTCTCATACTATTCCTTTAACAGAAATAAATATTGTTTCAGAAATACATTGACTACTAAATCGTTAGTAATAAAGTTTTATTCCACGAGTAACAATCCATTGTTGGTACGGAAAGTCTACAAGTCCGTGTCCTCAATTTAATTGGTAACTTAAGAGGAATTCGTTAATGTAAGACTTGCTCTAAAGTAAAATTTATTTTCACAAATGTCGTTAGTTTCTATTGTGCTATTACATTACCTATTTATTAATCCTACAAATCCTAAATTATACAAGTACGTAACTCTTGTTGTTTACATTTTGTAACAAAGCTGCCTTATAGTGAGTAAGTATCTAGTGTATTATTTCAAATGGCATGTCATTTTTATGCTTGTAGAGCTTTAAGGAACTTACATCACAATACACTTCGTATTGGAGTCACGCATTTCCAAGCCAATAAGCTCCGGTCGCCTGTCTGACCTTTTATAATATGCAATACGAGGCGTCTAAACTGTCTTTCCTACACCTTAGGAACGCCTATAACTGTAGGCGTAGACGAAGAAATCAATTTCATTTAAAATACCCGCCCAAAAAAATTAAATTATGAGTTTGTTAATGATTAAGTAGTATACGTCTTCCTGGAAACCTAGTACTCTTGTAACGCCAATGCTAGCGTTACTTTGCATAAGTTATCGATTTTACCCAAATATATATGTAGCTAAATAGTTTTAACAAACCACCGATAACAACGCATGCCATGTTTACAGGGTAACATCAGTTAAATTTGTTATTTTCCAAGATTTCTATTTAGTTTTGGTACTTGATATACTTATCTGGGTAACTGAGCCTGCTCTTGCAGTGTAAGGAAGGTTGGTGAGAATCAAGCTCAAATTATGGTTAACCTAATCATATAATAATTCCCAAATTATTACAGCCAATTAAATCATCAACATGGAACTTGGAGTTATGAATTATGGTTGTTCTGAATAATTATTGTTTTTTTTAATTGGTTTTTAATTTTGCATTTTTCGAATGGGAGGTGTCAGGAAGCAAACTATATTCTGTAAATTTCTCTCAAATCATTTTTCTATAGAGTTTATAACAGTTCTTATATTCAATTCTGTGGTCTACGTAACTTCTTAATTAAAAGCTATCCTTCTCACTCCTCCTATTTCTGTGAATATTCACAAAGTATGTGTAAACTATATTTATCTTCTATTCAAATGAAAACTCAAACGTTTAAAAATGTAAGACCGATTTTGTGTAACGGATTCTTAAATCCAGTCAGGTATGCAAGGCACTGCGTAGGCAATTCGGATGATGGATTGAGCGGCGAGTATTGCATATTGAGTATGGCACTTACTGGACTCGGAACACTTTTGCAGAAACATATGCTTTACAGGCTAAAGTGAAAGTTAAATTATAATCCAAAATTTTGGAATAACTGATCAAAGTGTGTATCATTTGGGTGGGAACCACTATTTATAATCAAGCGTGAAAAAGATCAAACCACTGAAAAATGTGTTGATAAATGTTGCTATCGCTATAAATGGCTAATACAAGAAACTCAAGTATATTACAGTAAGCTACTGTGTTTCTCTTAACCGACCAGCTATATGACTGAAGGGTAGTCGGGTGAAGAAATAGTCGCTTGACATAAAAATCATTATTTTACATTAATTCGGCTTTAATATGTCATAATAGACTTACGTTACTTGTAATTATTAATCACTCAATTACCATTCACTCCGCTCGTTCTGCAGAAACATTTGCTTTTCATGGTAAAGTAAAAAAAAAAATGAAACCCAAAATTTTGGTATAGCATTGTTATTTTTGGTTGTGGTTCACACTCTCAAATGGTTCTTATCAAATTAACCTACAATGTAAATACATGCTGCTTCGTATTTTTAAATAGTTTAATAAGCATTTATAATACTTTATAAGCTATACATAGCTAATATAGTAAGAAAACTTAGGTACAATACAGTAAACTTCTGTGTGCCTCTTAACCGAATACCTAGAGGATCGAAGCGTAGTCGGATAAGAAAATTGTCACATAAAACGAAATCACCATTATACAGTCACTTGATTTTAAAATATCTTAATGAACGTAATGTAATTCGTAGCAGTTAATATTTGTTTTATAACTCATTTACGATTCACTCCACTCTTTTTGGTAATTCATTTAAAAATATATAATACTATTCACATAGAAAAATGTTTACATTAAACTACTAAGAATTGCATATGAATTGATGATTGTTATTGCATTGTATGTTCGTACGGTGGATTTTAACGCTAACTTACTCGAGAATTGCATTTCAGTTTATGTGTATTGATTTAATAAGTCGTCCAAGATATTTTTACAGCTTTTTTTACTAATGTTTCATTATTCAATAATTCTTTTGAATATTACATAACTTTGTTCTGTTTTTCTAAGATTATAATGGGCGAATGTGAAAAAAAATCAGGTCAAGAAAAAGTTATCCTTTGATTATAGGAGGTGCATATAGGTTTTAAACTGTTGATAATTTTTTTTATTAAGTTAGTTATAAATTTTATTGTATGGTATTAATAAAATATTGCTATGTTGATTTTCATTAACTATTTTACAAAACGACGAGAAAGTGGTCAATGTACATATCGGATTATTCCGATGTGCATAGCAAATACTCCAAACTTCATACAGTTTACAAAAATTGATCACCTTTATAATAATTAGTTCTCTAAATATGTTATTGTGTAGTATTTACTAGAAAATTTGACTTGTCGATTGTAATAAGAAATTCTTTCAACTAATATACGACAGGCGAAAGTGTAATCGGGACATGTAAAAATGTCTCGACGTGCATATTGGTTAGTCCAAGGTTCATATCATATATTCATATATTAATCTAAGATTGATATTGGTTTAAAAAGATTTAAAGGCTTTAAAGATCTTTGAGAGTATATAGTTTAATACTTTAAATCTATTTGAAAACTTATGTTAATAAATGTATCTTAAAAATTATGTTGTCTGTTTATTTTTACTATATATCTGTTTAATTTTTAGTTTATGTTTTATACATTTAGTGACACAATTGATTTTTTGTTCCAGTTGTACAATTTCTTCAACGCACTTCTAACTCACATTACCACCAATACGACATATCTCCAGAAGCCAACCAGCAGCGACGCTACCTCCAAGTCCTCATCCACAGGTAAGAGCTACTCAGTCAAGCGAGACAAATTATAATACGGGTTATTTACTTAGAATTTAAACATAGTAAATCGAATATCAATTCGTGAAAAGAGAGGTTCTTTTTGAGTTTTTATTGTTATACTTTATATTGTAAATAAAATCTACTGGTTTTCTCTAATACATTGTACAACCTAAAATATGATTTTTATAACACTCGTTAATCTGTACACTTTCTGTAAGATTGACATGGAATCTAAAAGAATACATAGTTGTTCATTACATTCAATCTCGTGTAAAAAGTAACCTGTCGTGAGTTTTGTACTCATATGGAATAAAAATTAATTCTAGAGTAACACTATTAAGGCATTTATTGAACAGTAGTTAAATGGTTAGAAAAGTTGGGATTGGTTGGATTTCGATTGATCGTGTTAGTTAACTATCTTTAGTGTACAACAAGTTAAGCATATCTTTTACAAGTAGGATAGTAAACCAAGTATTTCACTTACTCCCAAGAATAGTTTTGCGCAACCTCAGAATTGAAAAACTCGTTTATATTGAGAATGGGTAAGGTTAGAGCCTCTTTCCATCGAAAACCCAGGTTATATTACAATAAGAAGGGACAGTGAGCTCTATCTTGGTCATGTAACTTGGAATGAAGAGGATACTAGCTCTGTTCCAGCCATTTCCAGTCAAATTTGGAAAATTCAGTACTTTTTTTTTAGATCAAATATGCAAATGTACAAAAAAAAAATTCTAACAATGGAAGTATATTGTATACTACAAAGAAACGGAAATGTAAATATTATACAATAATAATGTTATTAGTATGTTATGTTATTATTATAATAATGTTATTAGTATTATATGAATGAATGTTATTGATTTTACCTGTCCAGGCTATAAATATTTTTATTAATAGCAATCAAATCTCAATTAATAAATATAAAAGAGAACTACGTTGTAGCTTAAAAAAGAAACTTGGCAATTTCATTATCGTTAGTCACCATTTCACTGGCATGATCAAACTGGTTACAGAATCAAATATACAAGTCCTAAGATGTTATTTAGGACTCCGAGCAGTACTGGACAGTGATTTGTATAATTTACTTAAACAATATCAGAAGTTTAAACTTTTTTATGGACTATACTAGGTTATACCTTATTTACTTCCACAATGAAAATTGTAATTTACTCGTATTTTATGTTAGCATATTAAAATATTAGAAATATTTCGTCATAAATAGATTTTTAAATTTATTTTTTTACATTTGTACATGTAAAAAAATTAATTATTGTATTTACTAAATTATTAATTATTGAAAATATTAATTATTGTAAATCTCTTTACTCAACATATTATTACGTATTATTACGTTCATTGTCAGTTTCAGCTATTTAAGTACAATTTTTATAACATTTCAGCCAACTTATACAGTAAAGAGATTAATTACCCTCCAACTGGCGGTCATTTTTTCCTGTAGTGGCGGCATGTTTTCGAGCCTCGTGCAAGGGTTTTTAAAAAAAATTTATTAAAAATATAAATTAAAAGCAATATATATATAGAAGTATATATTTTTGTGTTCAGAATTAAACATATAATAATATTAGTATTTAAATTTGGCCTTTAAAAAATGTTTACTAAAATTTTTTCCCCATGAAATTCAAAATTTACATTTTCTTTTTTTTAATTTGGGGGGGACCATACCTAGCAAACCAAGTTATAGTAAGAAAACTATAAAAGTGAGATTACCATTTTGTGTCAAATTTATTCTAGTTTCAGAAACACATCATTATACAAATTTATGAAACTATAATAACACTATATAACAAAAAGCAGCGATGCGCATAAATTGTGAAAATAGGGTGTATATGTAAGAGTTTGCTAATAAAAGTTTTACTAATACAGTTTTACTTCAATACATGTTATATTGCATATTTTATTACTCAGAATGAAGTAAACTATACAGCAGTAGTAAAATAAATTCCATAACTTTTTTTTTGAAGAGTCGAAAAAAAATTTCATTTTGTCATTACTCAAAACTTTTGCGAAAAATTTTCAAACAGCAAAGTATAAAATGCGTTTCAAAGCTTGTATTATATCCAAATTTATAAATCTATGGTTTACATATGATGGGGAATTTTATGTAGTTTTAGAAAACCATAAACTGTGTCTAAATATATTACATATATTTTGATTCTACAACTACATGTATTACTAAAATAACAGTATATAGCCTACGCGACTAACAGTGACCCTGGAATGGTCCACACAGTTATCATACGTAACCAAAGAAATTACGGTAAATATATATTTGGTTGTGAAAATTGTTATTTCAGAACTAAAATAGTGCCTAAAATAACGTTTAGTGAGTGAAAAAACAATAACAAACTACGTGAAATGAATTTTAGCCAAGTCATTTTGCCATAGCTTACACAGATTCGATAATTCATCAAACATATTTCAGTAAAAAGAAATGTATTTATTCTAAAATATATTTATTTGCACTACTGCAATATCTAACAACTCACCACACACTAAACACAACACTAAAACACAAATAAAACTTACTAATAAACACGACTCGTCACATAAACAAATCAGACGGCATCGACAACATGGCGGTCACAATGAATTGCATCATCTTTTTTTACGTTCCAAACTACGAACTTGGTACGTTGCAACTACAATACAAAGAGGAATAAAACTATAGTATTCCTTAGGCTTTTTTTCCCGAATCCAATGGTGCATGAATCGAATCGATACGTTGCCGGAATATACTATAATGAGTGATTATGCAAGGGAATGTTTGTTTTATCAAAATTTTGACGAACAACAATCCACAAAGAGTTATGTTTATCAAAATTTTGATGAACAACAGTTGGAGGGTTAAAATTTAATTTAGAATTTTAACATTAGTCAAAATTAAATTAAAAGACAACTATATAAATTAACTTGTATACGTTATCATTGTTATATTGTTTATATACGTTGGCATTTGAACAATGAATGTGAGTAAATTAAAACGGGAAAATAGATCGATTTTTTTGATTAATGTGAATAAATAAAGAATACATTGAAATAAACTCATTTTAATATATTCAATAAGTAAACAATATTGCATTTGTATGACCAATTAATGTATTTATTCAACATAGTTCACTTATCTTTTCAAAAGTTTTAAAGAAACTTTATAAAATCTTTAAAAGCAAGAAACCTGTTTCATTGGTTACTTAAATCCTAATATTTTAATTTTAATATGCTATTAGTTCTTATATTTTAAAATTGCTGTGGCGTTGTGAAATTATTTTATGAGTAGTTTTTCATCACACAATATGTTACAATATATTTTGTATGGTGTAGAAAGAGGAACGAACAGTTTTAATACAATAAACATCAGAAATATTAATCGATGTAACAATAAGTAATGTAATTTTTACAGTTATTTGTAGGCAGAATCAAGCTGGTCCAATTGATAACGAAAGGCGCGAGGTCAATATCTATCAGGGCTGGGAACAATGAGAGACGATGTAATTAAGTCAGAGGCCGAGTGAGGACTGCAGAGAAGGAGGAGGGTTGAGTGGCAGATTCCATCAGTTATTCTCAAGGCATGACTTTGCAAGGAAAATTCATCTTGTTTGTGTTGGCAAACCTTTTAACGTTGATATTTTATAAAGGCTAAGTGTATGTCGTATTTTCCTCTAGTTAAATTTAGAAATTTATTATTATGTATATGTTTGTTTTGTCAGAAATCGGATGTGAAAAGACATGTCAATGTTAAAATTTTGTTGAGCCATTATTTAATATGTAAAATAAATTATAATATGCATATTATGAAACTATTTGAATTGTGTTACCTAATTAAATACATTTTGGCATTCGTTTCATATTACTCAGCAAAACATTTCATCATTTTACGTGATGTTATTTTTATGTTTAAAATTAATTTTTAGAGCCTAAAATCATGTATCACAAGTGATGTCTGTGCATCCCCACTGTATAACCATAGAGTAAGTTATACTTTAAAAGTGTGCTTTATCCCGTCTTTGAAATGGTAAGGATTGAGTCTATAGCATAGAGTAAAGTTTTATTTTATTTGTAATTTGACTGGAAACAGGTATACTGGAAAAGTACTTATAATTAGGATCGCATGTAGACAATATTGAAGAGAAAAAAACCTGTCCTAGAATTTATTATTAAGAAAATATACAAAACCTTAACCTCGATATGTAAAGAATAATAATAATCTTCTTAGTTTACCAATCAGAACAACTGTGTGTATATGTTTGTTGTGTTGAAGCAGAAGCAGTAAGTAGATTGTCGAGGTTGTTATTATTAGCTCTCCGATTTTTCTTTTAACATGCAAGTAAGAACCAATAAATATAAACATACCTAACAGTTATAGAAGGTGTACCGTTCTAATAGTAGACTGTGAGCATTATATCCTCTACACTGCACATTATTGCAGTACAGGAATTGTATTGCAGTAAATTCTCAATTTACTGCCCGTTTTATAACATTTGCTATTTCAACTCTCAGTGTTTGTGTTTTCAACATTGCAACTCTGAATTCTATTTTCAGTTGCCATATATTTTCACTCAAATCTTTAGATTTTTCCTCTACGAAGGCAACTCTTTTCCTTACCAAAAGGTACGTGATGACCTGAATTCATTGTTACCAAAGAACGGTAAACAAAAAATTTATTCCATACTTTAGAAGACCAAAAACACTATTTTTTTCACTGATTCAATAAAAGATGGCTGTAGCCTCTTCCATGAATAAATTATCAAAATGTCAAATTAAAATATAAAATATTTTCTCGTCGTAATAGATATTTTGTACATTGAAAGACTACGCCAAATTTCGTGATTTTAAGGCGCTACATGCTAAATTTATAACACCACGTGATTGCGGGATTGAGCAACAAACTCTCTGTCCCCATTACAAGATTAACATCGATTGTGTTATTGCTTGGGTTCTTTAAGAAACTTTTTGTAGACTACACTGGGGGTGCTAAATAGGATTATTTCTATTAACGATTAACATAGGAATTGTTTTGAAACATATTTAGCATAGAAATTTATTGTATCATGAAATTAATGTGGGATCGTAGATGCACCAGATATATGTGCTGGGTTTTCAAGATTTTGATCGTAATTGACCTGAAATCAAAACAAAGTCCTACAGGACACCAATAAGATAACCCAATGTTTAGTGAGTCTCATGTTCATACATGTGTCACAGTAGGAACAAGAAGATTTTTATGATAACATCGATAATTGAATGATAATTTCAATTACATTAGAAGACACATTAGTCAGCAGGGAGTATTTAATAATAGTGGCCCTATAATGGGAGAGTGACACGATAATATTTGCATGCAATACTATGCATACTTGCGTAATGTAAACTAAACTTAATTGGCTCATGTCAATAGTTTCTATTATTGCATTGCGAGATTTTTAAAAAGTTTTGTAAAAACGAAAGATTTTGGATTTGTGGGCAGCTTGCTGGTAAGCACATATACTGACAATGTTGGTTTTATATCGTTAAAATTCTGTTGTAATTCAAATAGATAACCGCGTTTTTTGTACTATATTTGCTTAACGATAAGAAAATAAATTCCTAGTGAGACAAATTTAGAAAAATTGTAGTGACATAACTTTTTGTAATTTGTAAGAGAAATAACTGGAATATACATTGTTCAATATAAATGAAATTATGGGAGCCCAAAAATCTACAATATGAAACAAGCCTTAAAGAACTAAACATGTTTATTACTTCTCAAGTTTAACAGAAAAATACACATATTTAGACGTTTGGAATCATAAAATGGATAACTAGATAGTCAAGCCGGCAAACCTGGTAAAGGAATTTACCTATTTGGACGCGAGAATTTCAAAAATATATGACTGATTTTTTACTGATGATCCCAAAGGTCAAGTTATAATTTTACCGTGCATTCTATAATCTTAGATGAAGGAATGAATTTAATACTAGTAAACAGTAGTAGATCTAAAACTCTGCCACTACCCTGGCAGGTTTATCGTCCGCTATTTGGAACATCTCGATATCGCGCCTTGCTACTAACGAATATGAAAAATATCTTTCCTTTTAGTTTATCATTACATTTTCTGTACCTTCACCTATTTAGGTACCGGTTCCGACCTTGAAGTTTTGCTACTGATCCATCCCCCTTCGAAACATTGTACACCCAGATTACAAATTTATTGTATATATAAATATAATAACACTCACATCCAGGAAAATTGAAATGATAATTAACTTCAACTTTTTAATCCATTTATTAATATTTGCACAACCATACAAATTTATGCTGCTCTTCCAATCGGCTTTGTTTGGAACTCTTCATTAACTTGAGCATTTGAATATGAATGATAGTGAATAACGCGCCTAACACAATACAATCTCTATTGTATTACATCACTCCAGTTCTGACCGGATCAATTGTTTGGACGAATTGTATCTGAACTCGTCAAAACAATTGATCCGACAAAATTTAATCGAAGAGTTCACACTTTTTATTTGGTATAATTAAGAGAGAAGAATGTAATATATTTTATACTTCAAAATTTCACAGACATAAAATGGAAACGGGAACCAAAGCTGCGGATAGATAGAATTAGTGTATACCGTTAAAGAATTACATTTAGTTAAACGCACAATGGTAGACTTGTCTATATTAACAAATACTTTATGTGTTTAATAATATAACGAGTTGTAATAATATAATAATAAAATATAATCCGTAATGCGTTTATGTACTTTTCATATTCTTGAGGAGCAGGATACAAATTTCCATCGAGTGTTTGCTTCTGTTAGTTCCACAACAGAAGTTTAAATAAACAAATGCCGGGTAATAATTTATGCCATAGTATTTTAAGTGTATTTATGACAGAAATAATCAACTTTAAAACATTTGAACAGTAAACAACAACCCGTGTTATCTATTTAAAATTCATTAAAATTAATATAAAATTTACTTCACATTCACATGATGTTTTTTCTCCAACAGTTAATACTTGTGGGACAGGATTTAGCCCCGTGCGTTAGTTAAATGGTTAGTTTATCAGAGTGCATGATAAACAGACAGTGGCCGGGGAGAATTTATGGCTTTCCATCATTGAAATACACAAAACGTTCATTTCTGAAACCGTTTCCATCACATTTCGTTATGCTGTATATTATACATTATTTTAAAACATAGAATAATCTAAGATTCCATATGCTATTAAGTATAATATACTGGGTTTGTGATAAAGTACACAATAAGATTAGTGTTCGAGCTTATTTGTTACAAATTGTAATTTTTAAGAATTAATTAAATCCAGCAAATATATAAGATTTACAGTTTGCACACAGAAAATGCAATAATTTATTCCGTATATATGTTTACGGTATGAATCGCTTGTTTGAGAAACCCCACAAGTCCAACTTTTGGCTGAATTGAGTTAGCGACAAAATATCGTGGTTTGTATAAAGATAAATCATTTGGTAGAGTAATCCCACAAGTCCAATGTTCTATGCCTGTTTAATAAATAATCGTATTCTCCATTTATTTGAGAAATCCCACAAGTCCTGGACATGTGGGGTTTCTCAAACAAACCATCTGATTCTTAAAATCACCTGATTATATGCGAACTTGAATTGAAGATCACATATTAGTTCTAATCTACTAGTTGTATTTTCAATGGACATCGGTATGGAAGTTGAAGTGGAAACTGAAGCTATAAAGCGAAAGAAAGGATAAAAACAGATTGATTATAAGTGTGAGGTGACTAAGAGGGCAAGGATTAACGGCCTTGAATACCGAAATTGGAAAGGAAATGTTTTTCAGAAAAAAGAACTTAACGGCCAATGCAGGTATGTAAACATAACCTCAAACTTATTTATTTTGTGTAAATGTTACTATAAAACTATTTATATTTAGGTCTGTATCATAATATTGAACTACCATTAGGATGGTTTGTTTAATTTTTGTTAATATTTTTAACTGAGTTACAAAACCAAAGTCACAAAGAGCCGACCTAAACATGGCCTACTTATTCAAGCCTAATCTGACCTTTTCTCTGATTCCAAATCCTTCCTCATAAAATCAATGGCTTATTCATTTCCCTAAATTATGCTTGGTTGTTGCAGATGTAAGAAGAAATGCTGCGAGAGTTTGTCTGAAGACATCCAGTTTGAAGTTTTTACAAAATTTTACAGTTATGACACTAAGAATGAGCAGGATGCTTATTTACAAAGCCTGATGGAGGTAGTGCCAATTAAAAGGAAACGTCTCAGAGTTGAAGCAAGTAATAAGAGCAAAGAAAACACAACACTTTTAAGTATAGCTTATCTTCTTCGATGTCAGGACGAATTGAGGTATGTAAACAAGCATTCATTTCTTTACATAGTATCACAAATGACAGAGTTTGAAGAATTTGCAATCTATTAGCACAAGGCAAGGCACCACTGGACAAACGTGGGAAGTCTGTTCCTGGCAATGCTAAAAGTGGAGATATTGTCCTCAAAGTTAGTAGCCACATAGCATCTTTCCCTTACAGAGAGGCTCATTACACAAATAGAACCTACAAATATCTGAATGAGAAGCTAAATCTTACAGTTATGTTTTATATGTTTAAGGAAAAGTATCCTGATGTAAATATAAAATACCATTTTTATAGGAAAATATTTCAGCAACAATTCAGTCTTTCATTTGGCAGACCACAAGTTGACACTTGTAGCAAGTGTGAAGAACTGGAAGTAAAAATCAAAAGCAAGAACTTGAATAATACTGCAAAAAGGGTAGCCGTTGCAGAAAAAATCGTTCAAAAAAGGCGATCTAAAAAATATTTCTTAAAAGTTAAGGAAATTGAAGACTATATGTCCACAAGAGATGATGTGGCTTGTATTAGTATAGATTATATGCCAAATATACAGCTCCCCTGTATACCTGTGCAAGAGATATTTTATCTCCGTCAGATTGTTTATAATGTGTTTTGAATCCATGATCACAAGACAGGAAAGGCTATGCTGTACACATATCATAAAGGTGTAGGTACTAAAGGACCAAATGAAGTTTGTTCTTTTTTGTTAGATTTTGTTCAAAAATACATTGACAAAAATGTAAAGGAACTTCATGTTTTTTCGGACGGGTCTCGGCACAAAATAAAAACCACACTATTTTGAGAATGTGGCTTAGTGTATTACATTGGAGTGGTATTAATGTTATACACCACTACTATCCGATAAGGGGTCACTCATTCATGTCGTACGAAATGGATTTTGGAACAATAAAACGTAAATTGCGTAAAACAGACCGAGTTTACACACCAAAAGAATACGTCCAACTGATTTTATCTTCTGCTCAACCCCAAAGATTCAGTGTTACTATGGTTGAATCCGATGACATACTTAACTTTAAATCATGGTGGCCACAATATTTTAAAAAGAATACGTTGTCGCTTGAAACATTAGGCCGTCACATTGGGAAAGAAGATAAAATATCACTTCAAGTGAGTAATTTGAATCATTTTACATTTGAAAAGGTAAATGTTGGTATTCTGAAAGCTAGAACTTACATTGATAGTCTTGAATCACATACATTTCGCCTTCTGACTTCGAGCCAGTTTCCTCAGTACCCATCAGAGAAGGCATATCCGGAAGGATGTATTTCAATCAATATAAAAAAAAATTTAAGATGTAAAAAAATTGAAGGAATACCTCCCTGATGATCCTGAAGTTGCACAGTTTTATCAAGAAATATTTAGTTGGCCAACAGTGAACAAAGACGATGAAGTAGAAGTTTTATAAGGGTCAGACATGATGGAGCCACATAAATTTTACCATGACTAACCATATTTCGTCTGTAATTTCTTTACATGTTAGTGGCTCAATACTGTAATTTAAATAAGAACTGTTTTATTTTGTTATTATGTCTAAAATATTGTAGTAAACAACTCCAAAAGTAATAAAAATCTAAATTATTGCAGCCTTTTTTATGTTTGTTTGAGAAACACCACAAGTTCTGCATCTTTAAAGACCTACACACAAAAAATGGTTTAAGGTAAAAAGTAAATTATTGCACCAAAAGATAAGTTTTACACATATATGTTATATAAAATTGCTAAATAAAGAATAAGTAAGGTAGTCTGTGCTATTATCAGTTTTTTGTGTTTTCTGAACATTTTGGTCTCTTGGACATGTGGGGTTTCTCAAACAAGCGATTCATATTATATGAACCGTAGATACTCGGTTTTTAGCTTAGAATAATAACTTAGTATTATTAATTTATTATCGGCTCATGGGAGTGCCGATGGCCGAGCGGTCTAAGACGTCGGACTTTGAGTCTGAGTTAGAGATAGCGCAGGTTCGAATCCTGTCTGTGACCCTTGCACTTTTTATCAGTACCATTGACCTTGTACTGTATCGACTCTCCCCCTTATTCTGTTTGATAAGATCCTCGCACAGGCCAGTGGCCCATGAGGACGGGCAGAATAAGGCTTAAAAGGGGATCGGCTTCTCCTTTTTAAATAAAAAAATTTCTTATATATGACTTTCCCAATATGGACCCCTAGCTTTGAACAATAATGCCAAACATGTAGTAAGTCCCATAATATTATGCAACTCTCATACCAGTAGGTAGCATAATTTGTTTATAACTTTCATTAAGCAACATTTATTATTTAATAGAGTAACTTTAAGAAACAAATTACCATAAGTAACATTATATATATATATATATATATATATATATATATATATATATATAATGTCAACACAATTATATAAAAATATTGATATAATCAACATATGTCAATAATGTTTTTATATTTGAGTGTCGTAAAATTGCCATTATATAAATACGACATGACTAATAATACATAATTTCCTACATTATTTCGATTGAAATATTATAAATGATGTAATAATTCACAAGTATTTTGAGATAGTTGTTGGTGCTTCACTCAATTTTATACAATAGGAGTGGAGTTCATGGCATTTATTGTCATGTTTTTACTAAGAACCTTTTACTCATACATTTTTTTATTTTAAATTATAATGAATATTGGCAACACATAACGTAGCTATGGTGAGAAGGGTAGTTTCATAAAATTTCATGTAGCCAATATTCATTATAATTTTAAATAACAAAGATTCTGCATGAAAATATATCAAATAGATTTCACAATATAGACATACAGTGCCATATATCGCTATATGAGGAAAGAACATTATTTTATTGATCACATACGGTATTTTACTCGTACATTACAAAATCTTTCTCAATTCTCAAACAGCCAATGGGGTTGTAATATAATCAGCGTAAAACAATTTAATCGATCCACGGGATATTCAATATGATCGAATACTACTGCTGTTAAAATACTAATTAATAATTGCTATCGACTATAGGATGTACCGTTATTTAGTTTTACTGTATATAGTACATATTTTTTCAACCCAGTTAATTGTTACTGGTTAGTATAAGTTAAATCCGATGTTCTTTGAACTAAATTCTTGGCAGATTGATAGCCTAATTGGCACGCGTATTAATGTTTTCTCTCGGAAACTTGGTAGCTGCCGAACCTCGCTACCGAAGGAACATCTCACGCGCCTTGTCCGCGAGTTACAGTTCGCTCTTCCAGCTCACTTCCTGAGTTCATGCCAATTACTTCATGTTTTAGACTTCCCGTCTACTAATCTTCCCTTTTTTAGAGTACAGCTACATTATTGAGCCAAGAATGCCGACGCACGCGTTTATGAGTCACGTTCATCGTAAAGGGAAGTCATTTTTAAAGTTTTAATAATTATTAATTTCGAAGGTACAATCCATAGAACATTGGAATATTTTGGCCCACCCCATGGTATCATATTTTAGTTGATTCATACTCTATTTGGCAGCAACGTGGCAATATTTTATTTTACCAACTAGAAGTGGTGCTTTTATGTTTAATTGCTAATATTAAACATATACGTAAACTTCGAATTTCGAGTATTTATTACTACGACCTCAGCCATAATCTACCCCATGTGTATTGTCGATTCGGTACAAGGTGTTTGAATTGCTACTTTTTTGGAAGTATTACTGTTTGTATGTTTGGGTCAAACTCTTCACCCAGTTGTTAGCAATTAGGTTCATTAAGGTTGAAAGTCTATATCACAGTGAAAACCCCTTGTTTTAAAATTAAAACGAACGCTGTCATGAACCAGGACAAATATTACACTCTGACTCATTTCAGTTGATGGGAATCAAAACAGCGAACAAATGGTGGAAACTTTACAGCTCGAGATAACTGCGTAATGGAGGCTCCATCACACGTCTGATGGACTAATGGAGTCGTGCCATTAAATTTATATAGTAGTAAAATCAAAATATATATTTGTGTGTACAAAGTAACAATGCTTTTGATTTAATCTGAAAGATTTATTATACTTTTAAAAATCTCCAACAGCACATTTTAATAAATTAAATGACAATTTACTGCTCAAAGTTATAATGTGAACATTATAAAAAGAACACGTGTAAAAATCGTAGTGTTATTGTTTGTATAAAAAGTAGGAAATAACGATAATACGATAAATACGATAACAATAAATAACATTTCATATAATACGAGTACTATGTAATATGGATGTGCTAATTAAATTATAATCATTGAACATTTTTTAATTTGCAGTAATATTATTCACATGAGTTTAGTAGCCATGTTTGAAAACTAAAAGCATTGGTACACCAAAAAAAATCCATAAATATTCTAACCAGTAAATGCAGCAATGGTTTTGATTACAATTTCGTATTATTAAAGTATTATGTGGAAACGTTAGGTTCTCTTTTAAATATGATTCAATTTTAATAACTACAAGAATGAACATTGTAGTAAGTTATGTGTATATTTAATTTTTGATAGTAAATCGATGAAAATGTACGAGGTAAAAAATCCTTTAACGTCTGTTGGTAAATTCAGTCAAGTCAGTGAACACTCGCCTCCCAATACCCCAGGGCTTTTCCACAACGACGGTTCGTAAATTGTATTTTCTCCCTTCTCCTTCTTTGAGTATCCAATGTTCACAAAAATGTGTTCTATTGAAAAGGAAGCAATTTTTTGTAACTTCCTTTTAAACAGCTAAGAGTACGGTTACCTTACATTCGAACACGTTAGATTTCACAAGGTTTAACTTGAGAACACTGCTTTTCCAACATTTACAAATTTAATTGATAGTTTTATTTTAAAGTTTTAATACAGTTTCATGGTACTTTCTTGCATAACTTCTTATTTAAAATAAATTTTAATTTAGACTCAGACATTGGTTGGCTACATTATTTTACAGTATATATATATATATATATATATATATATATATATATATATATCTGAGACATAGTCACTTACGTTGTGATATAATAGAAGCACACTTCATATATAATCCCTTATCATATATAATATAACGTTTTTTCGTTAATGAGTTGTAATCTAGAATAGTAACCACGAAATGAGTGAATACCACACAGAGCACCCAGGCACATTTACCCAGTTTTTTGTTTCTAAACCCCTTACACCCAAAACTGTATAACCTTATCTATAAACCAAAAACGCTCTGATCGTTCGTTATAGCAACTCTGCTGGCACGGATATTGTTGAGCAGTTACACGGTGTTCTTATTGTCACGACCGTTCATCTCATCCTTGATGGTTATCCTCGATGCTCCCTTTCTATATATGGCACCGAAGTTAATTTCTAATTTAATGTTATACTCGATTGAATTAGGTCCAACAACTTAATAACCATAATTTAATGTGTTGATTTTTGTGAAATGAGAGTCCTTTTCTAGAACAAACTTACA
Organism: Homalodisca vitripennis; assembly: GCF_021130785.1. Lineage (NCBI taxonomy): Eukaryota > Metazoa > Arthropoda > Insecta > Hemiptera > Cicadellidae > Homalodisca > Homalodisca vitripennis. Next base: position 124,463,310 of record NC_060211.1, on the reverse strand, counting down.
ATTATTGAATAAAAATTGAATTGTATGCGAACTGTTTATGCTATAATTCAGTATTTGTTCCAAATATGTGTATTGTTAAAAATACGTAACAATAATTTGCAGATTATTAAAATTAAAAATAACAGTAATATTTAAACTAGTGAAATAACGTGCTGTTTGAAATAAATAGTTTAAAACAATTCTTAAAAAAAGAAACATTATTTTCAGATGTCTTTATTTTCGATATAATTTGTGTTATTTGTATTTATGTCCTTAATTATATTTAAATGTGTTCATTATGAGCTTAGTAATCTTGAACATTTTAATCAGTATTTAATTTCATTACAAGAATTACAAGAATACCTTGTTGAATAAAGAACGTAACTTTTCTAAAAGACAAAATAATATAAATTTCTAAATTTAACACTTAACAATTGTCACATGTTTCACTGTCAGATATTATTTGTAGTGTTAAAAGTAACAATTTGCCATCCAAATTTCAGCGCTAAATTTATAATAATTTCATAAAATTACTAAATGGAAAGTACTAAAGTTTTCTATTTGCATATCTCTTTTTTGTGTACTCTAGTTGAAAAACTTCAGAAGACCGGGAAATTTGATTTTAAGTTAAAAATACAGTACTGTGTTTAAAATAAAGCTCGTGTTTAGTTGAGTTTAGAGTTCCTGAAAGCATTGAGGAATAAGTGGCTGTCTTATATTTATGGTATAAAAGTAAATAAATAACCGGAAAAACTTTCCCACACACATTTTCACAATTTTCATGTGTGTGAGTGTTTTTTAATTTAAATATGTAATATTTATATTATTTACTTTACAAAATGATTTGCGAAACTAGAATTTGAGTATCACGCATTTTTGTAAGCGTTTATTCTAAAATAATCATTTAAACGTCAGTTTTTTGTGTTAAAAGCAGTTAAAGTTATGCGTTTTATTACTGAATTTTATAAATCTGTATACATAGAGAATTGCAGGAATAAAAATGTTACGTTCAATTTATAAGCAATTTAAAAATGCACGTTGAATTTAAAATAAAACTTGATGACGAACCTTATTTCATAGAGTCAAAATTAAATCTTTCATACCTATCGAACGGAAAGATTTAAGATGTGCAGTATGTGGAATTTTTTTTACATCATTATCATTACAAAATCATAGCTGACATAAGCAAATTCTATTTGAAAGATCCTTCCTTTTACATAATTTAACCAAGTCTTAGATTTTAACAATAGAAAAACTAGTTAACATGTCTTGAACTTCTCATAAATGTAACCTATTGCATCGTGTGATTAAAATCTGAATATTTGCATAGTTTATACCATGTTTAGCATGGCGTTTCTTACTAAAAACTAGAATTCAACGCCTTGCCTTCTGAACCAGAATTTTGAGAAAAATGCAGTTTAACTCCATGGTTAAGAAGATATCCAACGGCATAGAAGTATATAGCGTCATAGGCTAATACCCGTTAGAAATAGGTTAATTATATAAAAATGTAAATAGACTCACTTCCAAATGAAAAGGTAATTAAATAAAGATAACGTTATTTGAGTAATCGAATTACATTTAATTATCACAACAAAGGTGAGTGCGATGTAAAATCCTATTAATTTAGTTTAAATAAAACAATAGTAATTTGTCCATAAAATACAAAACTTGTATTAATACAAAATAAAATTTGAAACTTTCCGCTAGGGAATGTTTATTGTAATTTAATTTGACAAACTAAGCATTTTGAAAGATGAGAATAATGAAGTGATTCCATTACTAGTGAAATAAATCAACTGTTCCCCCTGATATTGAGATAAAATGTATAAGACATTTTCGGTGTATTATAATTTTAATAAATATAACTGTATAAGTTGTAACTTTGATTTATTTTTTGAGTAAAGTATTTAAATATAGATAATCAGTTACAATTTATTTAGTGCATTAACGCATATAAGTAGTTTCTATGTGTGCCTTTTGTATAGGTGTATTTCTTTTTTGAGAATCAATATAAATGATATAGTATCTACAGTTTATATAGGGGATAGATCGTAGTGTCAGAGACCTGCTGGACCAGAGCCAAGCAGTAAACAACATCCTCCATCGCTCGTAAATCTATCCTACATTTGCAAGTAAAGTATCCAAGCATTTTACTGTATTTCTTTACGTAGGGTTAAGCATTTAAATAGTATTACAAGATGATGAAACCTTTGACAACATAATAATGAAACCACTTTGCAAAAACTGATTGATATTGAATTTACTGACGACCACTCGGGTTTCATAGATTACTTTTGATGGATTCTACATACAGAAGAGTGTATTCTTATTTTGTTTTCGGTGGAGTCTTCAAATATTGCAGATCTTAAGTTGATTATCGTGATCTGATCTTTTGGCTGTTGAATGTTATGTTATCTAATACTTTCTCCAGGGAAAACTGATAAAGCCAGCACTGATTTCCAGAGTAATTTAATATCTAACCCTTTTGATACGGTACCTTTACTGTAGTTACTGTTTAGAGAATGTTTCTTGTTTGTCGTCATTTAGTTTTTGGATACAAGATTTTAAGAATCTATAATAAATATATATAAAATAAAATAATATATAATAAAAGGTTTTTTCTTTGTTTGTTTGGGCACACTAAAGTAATAACACTTTTAAATTTGCATTTCACAATAAAAACACGTGCCTCAGATTCCTATATAATACATTGAAAGAAAGTATCTTTTAAATCAGAGAGAATTATACTACACAAAAAACTATATTATTATTCAATATTATAGTCTACTCATTTTACGTAAAAGAGTGAGCGTTTCACTGTTTAACTTTCAATTAAGGCAGTCCATAATATTTTCTTTTTTTGGTACTTAGAGTCATTACTACTTCAGGGAACTTTTCAGAATCGACATATAAATGATGCCTTTGTTCGAGGCCAAAGGATTGGACGTGGTGCAAGAAAATGGAAACGGTTTTGTGCATGAAACAAAATTACCTTTACCGACCTGGTTGGAGCTTCAGTACAACTTCCCGTTCAGGTTTGTGGCTCAATAATGTTAAATATGTTAGTGTCTGATATAGCAAAACAAAATACAGCAGGGTATTGCTGATTTTAGATGCACTTGCTGGAAAATAATTCGTCATTGATAAAAACGTAGCCTATAATCCATATTTTGAAACCATAAAACGGGAAAAGGGTGGCAGATGGGAGCTATTATCAGTAGTTATCACCGATAATAAGAAAACTGTTTAAGCACTGTCCAAGATACCGTCTTTATTAGTGACTTCGAGGTTTCTGTTGTGGTGTAGACGAGACAAATTGAAATTTTAAACTTATTAACATTAATCTACCAACTTAACATGACATGAGCAATCTTTAAAGGAATTAAAGGAAAAGAATTGGATATCGATATTTAGCATTGGCTCTATCGGAATTGAGTGTCAAGCCAGAGATGACCGGAAATTGCTGTTTCCTGACTGGATATCAAGGGATATTCTGTTACGTTTAATATTATATTTGTAACTTTACTACATTACTGTCAGTTAGAGAGTACCACTGGCATATCCAGAACTTCAGTTTAGTAGACTTGAATAAACTACCAATAAAATAGTTTATCTGTAACATACAAAGAATATTGTATTAAATTGGAAATATATATGATACAAAATAAAATAAAAATAAATAAGAACACAAAATAAAACTTCTAGATATAAACAAATATCCATATCAGAGAATATTCTGAGGTGTTTTCAGTTACTTCTTGCGACACGTATGAGTTAAGTGATGAGTATCCTCTTAAAGCCTTCTCACACCCTCTCCCCCAAAGACACAATCCCTTCCAATGAGACATGCCAACTGGATCATTATGAATTTTTCTGAGAGCTAATTCCTTTATCTATGGCATCTATGGCAGAAACAATCGACCATGAAACATTTGAACAGTAAACAATAACCCATGTTATCTATTTAAAATTCATTCAAATAAGTATAACACATACCACACATTCACATGATGTTCTATTCTCCAACAGTTAATACTTGTGGGACAGGATTTAGCTCCGTGCGTTAGTTCAATGATCAGTTTATCAAAGTGCATGATAAACAGAAAGTGGCCGGGGAGAATTTACGGCTTTCCATGATTGAAATAAACAAAACTTTCATATATGTGAAACTGTTTCCATCACATTTCATTATGCTGTCTGTATATTTATCCCACGTGCTTTAGATTACGTTTCGTAAATTATTATTTGAACGTACCCTGTTGTGAAAAATACGACATAATGTCTGTAAACACATTATTTAAAAACATAGTCAATAATCTGAGATTCTAAATACGATTATTTTAATTAAATGGAGTGTTCGTACTATTTGTTACAAATTGTTCTTTTTCGGGATAATTATTAATTAATTTAGAACTTACAGTTTACATACAAACAATAAAATAATTTATACCGTTTTTATGTCTCAATCGTGGAAAATAGGATATGTACTGTTTGCAAACAAATGCCTCAGTTTTTCTAAATTGATCCAGTTAGATGGTGGCATCTGTGCACATTACATTACAAGTGCTTTCACTAAGAAAGCTATGATCGATCTGCGACTTATTCTTCTACATTGGTCTAAAATAGTTTGTGTTACTGAAATCTTGGGATTTGTTCTGTTCAAACAAATACATGGAATGCTGCATAGGAAACCTGCGGGTACGTGCTAATATTTTCTAAAACTGACGTATGTGAGGTAATAATTAGATTCCAACGCTTTACTGGTGGAGCAGTGGTTTCCTGTTGCTGACCTTATATTAATCCTTAAATGTATCTTACTATGTATGGAAAATAATTAATTATTAATACAAATCGTGATTTAATCTCATAATACATAAACATGTAGGCCTACATAGAACACTGTTTTACAGATACGACAGTCGAGACCAAGTTTGAGGACGAGTCGCCTAGTGATTGCAACAGCTCCCCCAACCACCCTGTAGAGAGCAACTACAGGGCATCCACCTCGGCAACCCCTCACTCGCCGTGACCTCGACAATCTCATCGAGTCCTTCCGCAAGAAAAAGGAGTCCTTCCGCAAGAAAAAGGTTAGCTAGACTAATCAGTGATTTATTTACTTATCGTTGTGCAAATATAGTACAAAATACGTGGTTACCTATTTGAATTATAACTGAATTTCAGAAAAAACTTTAAACATCTTATAATTATAATAACCAATCATTGATAGATATTATAACCAATTAGCTGATATTAAGTCAGTTTTTTATCTAATTTAAGCCTCAGCGCCAGCTATGCCGGCTTCGAAGTGCACTGGTTTTTATTTTAAAATTACAAAGTACATGATTGGACTTCCACGGGAGTTGAACCTGTGGTCTCTCGGTTAGAGAGCCGAGACTATAACCATTAATCTACGGAGAAGGACTAGGTTAGTTAGTGACTGTGAAGTAAATACCTGACTAATAATCAACTGCTTCAATGCAAACAAAATTAATCTCATAAAAGTAGCTTGTATTATAACCAGACAAGACAGTTAGTGTAGAGTAGATCAACATTGGAAAATCGAAACCCTGTGAGGCAGATCCCTATAGTTGGGTGTATTCATTATCTACAAAAGCACATCACAGTGTTTGAACTTTGAATAGACACTTATATGTATATATAAAATAATAATTTTAGATACCTAAAATAGTCATGAAAATATCGGAATACTCTTTTATAGATAATTTTACAGTGTTAAAATGTCGCTCAATTTTAGGCAATAGGAGTGTAGTTCATGGCATTTATTGTCATATTTTTACTGAGAACTTCACTTATTCACATTGAAACTAACCTTCCCACCTAACTAACTACGTTATTTGTAGCCCATATTCATTATAGATTAAAATAGCAAAGATTCTGCATGAAAATATATCAAATTTTTTATACTAAGCACATATTATACTAATATATTAGAACAAGCGTACTCAATACTTAAAACGAGACATACTGTTGTAATGTAATCAGTGGGAAATAAATATCGTGGTTTTGTACTATATAAATTTATTCAAATAATTTTATCGATCCACAGGATATATAAAACACTCCTGTTGTTTAAATACTAATTAATAATTGCTGTCGTTAAGGTAAGTTAAAAGGTAAAAAATTATTTTTTTAAAATTTTTTTTTTATTTTTACTTAAGCTTTTCTGAGTATTTTAAAAAAAGAGCAAGACAATTGAAGGTCCAGAAGTATTTTTTTTATTTTTTAAAAAATTGTATGTTTCCTAGAGTTTTGTATTGTTTTGAGCAGTCTACCACGCTCAGCTTCAACACTTGTTATAGTAGTATTTATGCAAAGCTAATAGCTGTGTAATATTTTTTTGTTAGGTTTGTCAACAATGCATAACAGATGCAGGTGAACATCTGTAGCAGACTACAACTGACTTGTCTGCCAGTTATTGTTGCTTACCAATAATGTTGTTTGTTGACAAATCTGCAATTTAGTTTATCAAGTGGTGTTTTATGTTGTTATTGTTTTATATAATAATTATCATATTCTTTGTGAAGTGCTAATTACTATGACAAAACCAAAAGGAGTTTTTTAAAAAAAGGAAATGCAAGGGTAACCAGCATTTTAGGACAAATCCTTTAGGTCAAGGTGAGGTTAGTAGACCTAATGTTACTAATTCAATCTAGGCCTAGTGCTTCAAAAGCAAAACTAAATGAAAGTATAAGTGACTATACACAGTACACGAGTGATGAAACAAATATTATAGTTGCTCTATCTCTTTTGAATACAGCCTTGAACAAGTATGTTTGTGTGCAAATCTTGTGGCGGAAAAGTAATTTTAGGTGAAGTAAAAGAGAAAAGAAACGGTTTAGCATGTAAACTTGTCACTTTCATGTTTGGAATGCCATGGGGAAAATCGGTTCTGGACCTCTGATAAAAGTAATAAGTCCAACCTATATGACATAAATCTAAGAATGCTATATGGCCTTAGATGTATCGGTAAAGGCGGTGAGGCTGGAAAGCTGTTGTGTGCATTATTAAATTTGCCAAAGCCGAACTCAGCGTACACAAGGTATACAAATGTTGTAAAGAGAGAGTGTCTTTGATGTTGTGGAGAAATCGATGCAAAAGGCAACAGAAGAAGCTGTGCTTCATAATGAAACGGATGAAAATAAATAGAAACCTGACAGTCGCTTATGATGGGACTTGGCAGAAGAGAGGATACAAATCAAAAAATGGCGTGTGCACTCTGACAAGTCTTGACACTGGTAAAATTTTAGATGCTGAGGTATTGACAAAAATTTTGCAGTGGTTGTGTGAAGTGTGGGTCAAGTGAAACCAACAAAGAAAAACCATATATCTAAGTGTATAAAAAATTATGAAGGGTCAAGCGGAGGTATGGAGACTGTTGCTGCGGTGTCTATTTTTAGCCGATCAGAGGAGAAGCGAGGAGTGAAGTACGAGTACTTTCTGGGTGATGGGGACTCTAAAGCCTACCAAGCAGTAGTCAGTAGTAGGCCATATGATGATGTGGAAGTAAAAAAGCTGGAGTGCATTGGGCATATCCAGAAAAGAATTGGGTACAACGCCTGAGGAATTATAAACTACGGAACAAAAGTTTAATTTTATCTGATGGGAAAGGACTCAAGGGTGCCGGTAGACTAACTGATAAAGTCATAGACCAACTTCAAGGATATTATGGAGGGGTTATTAGGTCTAACCAATCCAATCTTGATGGCATGAGAAGGGATATTTGGGCAATCTGGTACCATAAAATGTCAAGTGATGACAATCCTCAGCACGACCTGTGTCCTTTCCCCCCCGGACACGTGGTGCGCCTTTCCGCAAAGCTGAAGTAGCAGGCACAGTAGCTAATTATAAACATAAAAAATTCAATTCCGTTCGCTATTATGGAGGCTATCAAGCCAATATTTAAAGATCTTTCCAACCCCGACCTCCTCAGAAAATGCCTTCATGGGAAGACACAAAAATGTTAATGAGGCGTTCAACAACGTGCTTTGGACAAGACTTCCAAAAAATGTTTTTTGTTGGTAGGCATACCCTTGAGTTAGGCACATATGATGCAATAGCTACTTTCAATGATGGAAACCTAAGTAGGATTAAAGTTTTTTAGAAACAGCTTGGAATAAAGGACATAGGATCTAACACCATATGTCTGCTACAACAACTGGACACTGAGCGAATCAACCGAGCGGAGATTGCGGAGCGGAATGCTACGAAGGAAGCTAGGCTGAAGAAAAGGAGGATAAATCTTGAGCAAGATGAAGTAGAAGAAGAAGATTACATAACCAAGAGGTTTTTAAAAGGTATTTATAACTTATATTCAAATAAAATTGCCAGTTTGTTACAATGGGAAAAGGTATAGGCCTACTTTAACCGCGGTTTCCCGAAAGTCCGGTTTTTAAACACAAATGACTCATTTTTTTAAAAACTATACAAGATATCTTGACCAAACTTTTACCACATGTTCCCTACATATAGGTAATGATGTGGATCCTCAGGTATATCTCTATCTATTTTTTTTTTTAAATATTAAAAAATAAAACAAAAAATTTAAAATTGTAAAAATTATTTCTTTTTTAGTTTTATTTACAAAATTTTTATTTATCACAATACTAATATAATTCAGGATCAGTACTGTCACAAAGACATATAAAACAGCTGGTAAAAGTTTCAGAACATTCCCTTAAAATGGGTTGCTCAGGAAACGGGTTCATAAACATATACATTTTTAACATGGGCGAGATAGGAGCGTTTAACTCATAGGTGTTTGAATCGCTACTTTTTTGTTACTTTTTGTATGTTTGAGTTAAACTGTTTACCCAGTTGTTAGCGATCAGGTTCATTAAGGTTCAAAGTCTATATCAAAGTGAAAACCCCTTGTTTTAAAATCAAAACGAACGCTGTCATGATCCAGGACAAATACTCTACTCTGACTCATTTCAGTTGATGGGAATCAAAACAGCGAACAAATGGTGGGAACTTGACAGCTTGAGACAGCTGCGTAATGGAGGCTCCATCACTCGTCTGATGGACTAATGGAGTTTTGTGTGATTAAAATCCATATAGAAATATATATTTGTGTGTACAAAGTAACAATACTTTTTATTTAATGTTAAAAATTTACTATGCTCTTAAAAATTTATTATGCTCTTAAAAATTTATTATGCTCTTAAAAATCGCCCACAGCACGTTTTAATAAATTAAACAATAATTATTGTACAAACAGGTAATGAACATTAGAAAAAATCACGAGTACAAATCATAGTTTTATTGTGTGTATAATGAAAGTAGGAAATAATCACTTCCTAAAATATTTAACATGTATAGTTTATGTTAATTAAATTATAATGATTGAACTAACAAGATTTTATATCTGGCAATTACTTACATGAGTTTAGTAGCCATGTTTGAAAACTAGAAGCATTGGTACACCAAAAAAGCATAAATATTCTAACCAGTAAATGCAGCAATGGTTTTGATTACAATTTCGTATTATTAATGTATTATGTGGAAACGTTAGGTTCTCTTTTAAATATGATTCAATTTTAATAACTACAAGAATGAACATTGTAGTAAGTTATGTGTATATTTAATTTTTGATAGTAAATCGATGAAAATGTACGAGGTAAAAATCCTTTAACGTCTGTTGGTAAATTCAGTCAAGTCAGTGAACACTCGCCGCCCAATACCCCAGGGCTTTTCCACAACGACAGTTCGTAAATTGTATTTTCTCCCTTCTCCTTCTTTGAGTATCCAATGTTCACAAAAAATGTGTTCTATTGAAAAGGAAGCAATTTTTTGTAACTTCCTTTTAAACAGCTAAGAGTACGGTTACCTTACATTCGAACACGTTAGATTTCACAAGGTTTAACTTGAGAACACTGCTTTTCCAACATTTACAAATTTAATTGATAGTTTTATTTTAAAGTTTTAATACAGTTTCATGGTACTTTCTTGCATAACTTCTTATTTAAAATAAATTTAATTTAGACTCAGACATTGGTTGGCTACATTATTTTACAGTATATATATATATATATATATATATATATATATATATATATATATATATATATATATATATAATGTATGTATATGAGACATAGTCACTTACGTTGTGATATAATAGAAGCACACTTCATATATAATCCCCATGATTTCTGTGACATAGCATCACTTGGTAATCGGTAATTCTTATTTTTATACTCATCATGTAGGCATGTAAATCGTATGTACGTAAACAACCTAATAAGAATTCTCAGAACTCAGTACACCGTGGGATCCAGGCTATCAAGCCTCTTCAAACTATTTATGCGCACTGGCTCATCGACGGAATAAACATTTCTCCTCATGTATATCACCAGTAAACTCCATTATTATAAATTTTGAACTTTATAGTTAATTCATAAATACAGCTCTTAAAATTATATTTGGATTTTCAAATGTTGACTGTTACCGTATAACTTTTCCTCGTTAATGAGTTGTAATCTAGAATAGTAACCACGAAATGAGTGAATACCACACAGAGCACCCAGAAACATTTACCAAGTTTTTTGTTTCTAAACCCCTTACACCCAAAACTGTATAAGCTTATCTATAAACCAAAAACGCTCTGATCGTTCGTTATAGCAACTCTGCTGGCACGGATATTGTTGAGCAGTTACACGGTGTTCTTATTGTCACGACCGTTCATCTCATCCTTGATGGTTATCCTCGATGCTCCCTTTCTATATATGGCACCGAAGTTAATTTCTAATTTAATGTTATACTCGATTGAGTTAGGTCCAACAACTTACTAACCATAATTTCATGTGTTGATTTTGAGAAATGAGAGTCCTTTTCTAGAACAAACTTACAATTATTAAATAAAAATTTAATTTTTTGTAAACTGTTTATGCTATAATTCAGTAATTGTCCCAAATATGTGTATTGTTAAAAACACGTAACAATAATTTGCAGATTATTAAAATTAAAAATAACAGTAATTTTTAAAGTAATGAAATAACGTGCTCTGGAAATAAATACGAGTAGTTCCATAAATAGTTAGTTGTTTATTCTTAAAAAAAAGAAGCATGATTTTCATATGTCTTTATTTTTGATATAATTTGAGTTATTTGTATTTATGTCCTTAATTATATTTAAATATATTCATTATGAGTTTAGTAATCTTAAACATTTTAATCAGTATTTAATTTTATTCCAAATATCAAGAGTACTTTTGTCATTTAAAACCATAAATAAATACTGTAATAGACCATTAATTATTTATGTCCAACAAGAATACCTTGTTGAATAAAGAACGTAACTTTTCTAAAAGACAAAGTAATATAAATTTCTAAATTTAACACTTAACAATTGTCACATGTTTCACTGTCAGATATTATTTGTAGTGTTAAAAGTAACAATTTGCCATCCAAATTTCAGCGCTAAATTTATAATAATTTCATAAAATTACTAAATGGAAAGTACTAAAGTTTTCTATTTGCATATCTCTTTTTTGTGTACTCTAGTTGAAAAACTTCAGAAGACCGGGAAATTTGATTTTAAGTTAAAAATACAGTACTGTGTTTAAAATAAAGCTCGTGTTTAGTTGAGTTTAGAGTTCCTGAAAGCATTGAGGAATAAGTGGCTGTCTTATATTTATGGTATAAAAGTAAATAAATAACCGGAAAAACTTTCCCACACACATTTTCACAATTTTCATGTGTGTGAGTGTTTTTTAATTTAAATATGTTATATTTATATTATTTACTTTACAAAATGATTTACGAAACTAGAATTTGAGTATCACGCATTTTTGTAAGCGTTTATTCTAAAATAATCATTTAAACGTCAGTTTTTTGTGTTAAAAGCAGTTAAAGTTATGCGTTTTATTACTGAATTTTATAAATCTGTATACATAGAGAATTGCAGGAATAAAAATGTTACGTTCAATTTATAAGCAATTTAAACATGCACGTTTGAATTTAAAATAAAACTTGATGACGAACCTTATTTCATAGAGTCAAAATTAAATCTTTCATACCTATCGAACGGAAAGATTTAAGATGTGCAGTATGTGGAATTTTTTTACATCATTATCATTACAAAATCGTAGCTGACATAAGCAAATTCTATTAGAAAGATCCTTCCTTTTACATAATTTAACCAAGTCTTAGATTTTAACAATAGAAAAACTAGTTAACATGTCTTGAACTTCTCATAAATGTAACCTATTGCATCGTGTGATTAAAATCTGAATATTTGCATAGTTTATACCATGTTTAGCATGGCGTTTCTTACTAAAAACTAGAATTCAACGCCTTGCCTTCTGAACCAGAATTTTGAGAAAAATGCAGTTTAACTCCATGGTTAAGAAGATATCCAACGGCATAGAAGTATATAGCGTCATAGGCTAATACCCGTTAGAAATAGGTTAATTATATAAAAATGTAAATAGACTCACTTCCAAATGAAAAGGTAATTAAATAAAGATAACGTTATTTGAGTAATCGAATTACATTTAATTATCACAACAAAGGTGAATGCGATGTAAAATCCTATTAATTTAGTTTAAATAAAACAATAGTAATTTGTCCATAAAATACAAAACTTGTATTAATACAAAATAAAATTTGAAACTTTCCGCTAGGGAATGTTTATTGTAATTTAATTTGACAAACTAAGCATTTTGAAAGATGAGAATAATGAAGTGATTCCATTATTAGTGAAATAAATCAACTGTTCCCCCTGATATTGAGATAAAATGTATAAGACATTTTCGGTGTATTATAATTTTAATAAATATAACTGTATAAGTTGTAACTTTGATTTATTTTTTGAGTAAAGTATTTAAATATAGATAATCAGTTACAATTTATTTAGTGCATTAACGCATATAAGTAGTTTCTATGTGTGCCTTTTGTATAGGTGTATTTCTTTTTTGAGAATCAATATAAATGATATAGTATCTACAGTTTATATAGGGGATAGATCGTAGTGTCAGAGACCTGCTGGACCAGAGCCAAGCAGTAAACAACATCCTCCATCGCTCGTAAATCTATCCTACATTTGCAAGTAAAGTATCCAAGCATTTTACTGTATTTCTTTACGTAGGGTTAAGCATTTAAATAGTATTACAAGATGATGAAACCTTTGACAACATAATAATGAAACCACTTTGCAAAAACTGATTGATATTGAATTTACTGACGACCACTCGGGTTTCATAGATTACTTTTGATGGATTCTACATACAGAAGAGTGTATTCTTATTTTGTTTTCGGTGGAGTCTTCAAATATTGCAGATCTTAAGTTGATTATCGTGATCTGATCTTTTGGCTGTTGAATGTTATGTTATCTAATACTTTCTCCAGGGAAAACTGCTAAAGCCAGCACTGATTTCCAGAGTAATTTAATATCTAACCCTTTTGATACGGTACCTTTACTGTAGTTACTGTTTAGAGAATGTTTCTTGTTTGTCGTCATTTAGTTTTTGGATACAAGATTTTAAGAATCTATAATAAATATATATAAAATAAAATAATATAATATATAATAAAAGGTTTTTTCTTTGTTTGTTTGGGCAATAATTCTGTCCACACAAAAGTAATAACACTTTTAAATTTGCATTTCACAATAAAAACACGTGCCTCAGATTCCTATATAATAGATTGAAAAAAAGTTTCTTTTAAATCAGAGAGAATTATATTATACAAAAAACTATATTATTATTCAACATTATAGTCTACTCATATATTTACGTAAAAGAGTGAGCGTTTCACTGTTTAACTTTTAATTAAGGCAGTCCATAATATTTTCTTTTTTTGGTACTTAGAGTCATTACTACTTCAGGGAACTTTTCAGAATCGACATATAAATGATGCCTTTGTTCGAGGCCAAAGGATTGGACGTGGTGCAAGAAAATGGAAACGGTTTTTGTGCATGAAACAAAATTACCTTTACCGGCCTGGTTGGAGCTTCAGTACAACTTCCCGTTCAGGTATATGGCTCAATAATGTTAGATATGGCAGTGTCTGATATAGCAAAACAAAATACAGCAGGGTATTGCTGATTTTAGATGCACTTACTGGAAAATAATTCGTCATTGATAAAAACGTAGCTTATAATCCATATTTTGAAACCATAAAACGGGAAAAGGGTGGCAGATGGGAGCTATTATCAGTAGTTATCACCGATAATAAGAAAAGTGTTTAAGCACTGTCCAAGACACCGTCTTTATTAGTGACTTCGAGGTTTCTGTTCTGGTGTAGACGAGACGAAATGGGTGTAAAAATATAGGGACATAGATAAAACGTGTGCCTTGGTGCCTGGTGTACTTACAATGGTGCGAAGAACGGCGCTTTCTAAAATAAACTTGATATTTCAACATCCTCTTAAAGTTACTTTAAGCTTCTTAGTGCTATACCATGGTGACTAGAAATGAGTGGTTTTTCTCTTTGCGAACACTTGCATGAATGGTTCCACTTTATCTTGCATACTATATAATGATTTATTGGATAGATTCCAACAAGAATATTCAATTAACAGGTAATGTAATGAGTAACTGTTAGTATAACATATACCTATTGTTTCAGTAATATAACATTTATAATCACAATATAAAAATGTTTTCCTGACTCTTGACCTAGGTATTTTCAGTACGTGCACTTCGGTTGTAAATTTTTGTGAAAATTGTTATATTAGTTTTAAGAGTGATCATAATGGCAGCGAGAAAATAAAAGAAATAAGTGATAACGATATAGGTTACATATATGTTCCACTAAGACAATGGGGTGGAATATATACGTGCTCTTCGGTTGTACTATTATTTCATCGCTCGTTATACTATCACTCGAGGGGTTGGACAAATTTAATTTTTGTCTGTCTGTCAGTACGATAACGATAATATAACGGTATATAGACTTAAACTTTGGCATGAAGCTTTATTTCCATAGAAGTAACATCGAGTTCGATGATGGTGCATGTCACTCCTTGGGATTTTGCTGAGCTTTAACGAAAATTGTTATATTAGTTTTAAGAGTGATCATGATGGCAGCGATAAAATAAAAGAAACATGTGATAACGATCAAGGTTACATATATGTTCCATTAAGACGCTTTCTTTGAGACGTCAAACGATTTTTGTAAAAAAAAACTCAATTTATCCGTCACTTAAGTTCTAGGTGGCAGGCGTGTCACAGCAGTGCGTGTCGTGTCACCGGCAGACTGTGACGATGTGACAAAATACTTCAACATGTTGAGGGCATTATATTAGGTTTAGTAACAAGACGTGGAGAGATTGTTTTATACAACAATGGAATTTAATGTATTTGTCAAGTAAGATGTGTAAGATAGTCACTTCAAAATTAGTCATTTCAAAAACTATTTTTTTCTATATGTGACGCTTCAAATATACACAGATAACATAATAGTTTATCAACTAAGGTCACTTTTTAATTGTGAAAACGCAATATTTGTTTCAAAGAAACGATTAACAACGTTTTTATTTACTGTTAAGTAAATAAAAGTGTAATCGTTTATATGTAATTTGTTTTTCACAGTCGGAGAAATAACTGATTTTGTTTATTATATTCTTCCATTTCATATATAACTGCTTATGTCTCTAGTGTACGGTAAATATGTAATGTTTTATATAATATTTTGTATCAATCTACTAGAAACCAAGTACCAAGTGCTCTCTTCATAGGGTAGAAATAAATCTATAGCACTGTCTAAAAGAAGTATTGTATAAAGTAGCTTATTTTCTTGCCAAATACATCGTAATAGTTATTTTAGATGAAAAATGTATTTATGGACAGAGATATTAACTTGCATAAGAAAGAAACTCAATTTATCTAACTGCAGGAAACGGCAATGTTACATCGATTCTTGTTACAAGAGAACTACAAAAATGCAAGCATTTTATTTAGTAGTATTGATTTTAAGTGCACTACTTTAACTAGCAAGAAAAAGATTTATTGTGTGAAAAGTCTTTCAGATATTAAGATGTTAATCGATATAAGGAATAAACTCAAATTTACCTTTCTTGTCAACAACTGAAGGAGACAGATATGACGTCATCTCCTGTGAACCATGACTTTTGCATGGTTTACATTAGATCAGAATCAAATTAAATTATCTGTAATATCAAATCTGTAATAAATATATTCAACATATCTTTTTTATATAAACTGTGTTTTTGAGTTCCCGAATACTTTATTAATTTATGTTATATAAGTAAAAAGTTACAAAAAACGTGTCTGTTATTAACATCTCTAGATCTGACAGCATCAATAATCGCTTGAATGGTTTTTCAGTTGACCATTGGATAAGAAATTAATCCAGAGGACAGACCTCATTACAGTTAACTGTTCTATGAAAAGTAAGTACTTATTTTCCCAGTATGCTGGTCTATGATAGCACTGATCGTTTCCTTATCGACTTCTGTAACAGTGTTACATTTATTTTCAAATGACTAAACTATTAGCCTCACTATTAGCCTGAGGTAACAAAATAAAGTTAATATTTTACAACTTGAATCTTGTACTTAATTTTACTTGACATATTAATAGATACAAATCGGTAATTGCTTTGTAGTTTTGAAAAATATCAATGCTTAATAGAGTACCCATTTTATACAGATGGCTTGAGTAGTATCAAGTACTTGAACAATAATTGAAACCACTGTTGTATTATTATAAATATTTGTAAAAACAAGTTATTTTAAGCTATGTTTGTTTACAGATAAAACTGTTGATTTGAATGATTTGTTTGTTCCTCCCTCTGAGTTAGCACCTGTTACCGTCTTAATTGAACCGTTAACCAGATCAATATAAATAATCATTCATTTTGAATATTATTCTGATGTGGGGCAATTTCCTTCAACAATTAAACTTCTGAGAATTAACCTTATCACGATATTCACACTGATTCCAGATGTCGCCTCTGAAATTTGTCCGGAGGATGCAAGGGGGGAAAACTAAAATTATATGACAAAGGAATCCAATTTGTCTCTCATGTCAGCTTAATGGATAAACATGTCATAACAACTCGTCATAGGTGAACTGTGCTTTAATCTTTAATAATATACTTCTGCTGTGACAGGATGCTATTACTTGCCGCTGACATTACTTACTTTGTTACCAGTATGAGATTATTATTCTTTGTAGTCCATTTTACTCTTTGACACACAATATGCAATATTATATATAATATATATATATATATATATATATATATATATATATATATATATATATATATATATAATATTCACACACCATTAGGACTTGGTAGAAATATACTTCAACTACTTTGCTATTGTAAATGCAATCATTAACATCAGATTATTTACTACAAAAACATACATGCCATTTATATTCATTCCTTTATAGACTAATTAATCTTAAAAGCCATTTTTATTTATTAGTCTTAATTATATGTTATATCGAAAGGTAGTTTAAATTCGAATAAAAAAATAACTAAAATATGTTTTATGGGTTTTTACTCTTAATATTTTTAAATCGTCCCATTCAATTTAATAAACTAAGTTATTCCCACTTTGTATTTGATTAAAAATGTGATAGAAAGTTTTGTAAGTTTATATGTCAATATATATTTTGTGTCAAATATAGATAAATATTATACATTAACATTTATATATTTATAAAAACACTATTCAAAAGTCTTGTTACAAAAATCGCTCTGAAGGCAGTGGCCGGAAACCAGTCAGCGCCTGTGAAGGAAGTAATCTCTGCCACCTTTGTTCCCTTTCGGAAGTAACGTATCCTGAAGGTTTCGTTGGGTCACACTATCTTGAACAAACGTTTGTGAACTATATAATATTACTTCCATATCGAATATTAGTACGCAGTAAACTTTCTTTAAAAGTAATAAATTCAAACATTTTAAGTATTACAAAGCTGATGAAAAATTTTAAATTGTATTGCATATTAATAAATATAGTGTTTTATTTACAGCATTAAGGATTTGGTTATGCAATGTTGACGGGATAAAGCTTATTTCAGGTAATCAAAAATATAAATTAAGTCAGTAATAGTGAATAAGTGCGATGTTGACCAACTTATCAAACACACACATACACGCCCACAGCAAGGTTGGTTAATAGCCTAGCCTTACATTCTAATGTAGTCAATTCCTAAAGGAAACCAAGCTAATAGCGACATAATATATACTAAGTCTGAATTTCCTGTATAGGAGAGTTTATAAATTAATACACATATATTTTTGTACTATAAAAATATCATGGTATTGCAGCAGAAGTGTATGATCTTTCTCTGCCGTAGCACTTTCGAAAGACTTTTTTAGTGATATTGTTCAGTTTAATGATTAAGTCATTTATAAAATGATCCCTCGAGTAATTTTTAGTTTTAAAATACATTTATACCAAAAACGGTATTATTTTATAAAATGTTGATTTTTAAAATACACTTCAGATAATCGGAAGCTCGATAGTTGCGTTCCTGTTAAAAACATTTCAATTATTAGATGGAGGTTTAAATTTAAATTATAAAAATGGTAAGTTTAAAAATTTAACTGTTGATAGTGTTTAATGGGTGCGGTATAAGATACTCTCCTAAATGGTAGTTAACGAAGGTTTCTATATGAGAGGACAGGTGAAAAGCAATGAATTAGTGTTATTTCATAAAATTAATTAACATTGTTTACTGTGATACACTACTTTCAATTAAAATAGTTACAAAACTACTAATAAGAACATTTACATGATTAGCAATAAAGAACAATACACGTTTATGAGTAGTAAAAACAACGCATAGAGCACGAGAAACATTTTCTACGGTATTGCAGTTTTCAAGGAAATGCTATAAGTTAACCTTAGGTCTGCAGCCGAGTTCATGTTGGGCTAACTGAGTTAATAACGTTAAACTGAAACTACTAACTTCCTGAAGGTGACGCCTCAACACGTCACTGATTGTTACTTTCAAAACCTATTTAATGCATCCACCATAATACGCAATTGGCAACCAAATTAACTCAGTAGTTTCGACACTAATCATTCCTGAAGTCTCTTACTTTAGTAAACGACTGCTGGTAAAACAATACTTTTTAGGTACGATATCTAAGCAAACTGTACCATTCCGTGAAACCTCAGGCAATAATACTTGAACACATGTTATTACTTCGAGATCAAGATCAAAATAATATGGCTGAAGGCATCTGCCTTTTACCGGGCACCGCCATCTTGATCTTTCTGGTTGTATGTGACGCGTGCGTTGCCATAAAACGTTTCCATATTAATATTTCCCTATTCTCTCACCTTTTGTAGTGTATGCTGTATCTGTTGTTCAGTTCATCTGTTTTGTGTAGTGACATAGTGTGTGCTTACTGTAACCACTTTGAATTCTCAGATATACCTATATTTATTTTGTTGCCAGTTTCTCACCTTCTCTAGTATCTGTTGTTTTGTTTAGCTTTTTAACATAAATTTTTTTGACAACGTTTACTTTACTTTCATTTGTTCTATATACATTAAATATATTGTACCGTTTTACTGGCACATGAGGGGTTAGCTTTGAAATTTAAATTTTTCTAAAGGTTCAAAAAGAAAAGAAAATCTTCTGAAATAAATAAAGTTCAAAACTAAAATAAAACTTCTTCTTGAAAATAATTACTGGATTTAAAATTAAATTAAAAACTTCTTGATGACTTTTAAATTCAAACTTGTAATATAATCGTCACTGAAAAATGTACAAAGTTCTTACAGCTTGTCTTTTATTCAATTTTCAAAATTCAAAACTTTCACACTCTAATCTGATCTGGCAATTCTTCACTTTAATTTATCTTCAAAATTCTATTTTATTTTGTTACTGATTTCCTTTATTTTACTTTAAATATTACTTCTTTTCAGTGTTAAAATTTAATATTGCTTAAAGCATCGGTAACAACCACAAAACTCTTTTAGTATTTTTACATAACATTTTATATACATGTGCTCACTGCACCAACAAGTTTTGTATTGCACAGATCAAAATGACAAGTTCCTAAATTCCCATTAAATTTAATTTTTACAATATTTCTTTCCCCAAAATTATTCAAAATAATTAAATATGAATATTGACTGGACTCCAGTTAAAAAGTTCACTTACCCGCAGGTTCGATGACAATTAGCAAGAATAACTCTAAGCACTTTCAAAGACTTTACTCGTTATTGCTTCTACAGATCAACTGAGACGGGAGGTACGGCACGTCTACCTCACCCCACCTCTCAATTTCGTTATCAAACACTCCCATCTGCGATGCGCGCCTCGCTGATAGAAGCTTCTTTTGTACTGTCCAGTCCTTATCATTCTTCTGGGCCTACTCCTTCCACCGGTAATCCAGTTACCCCAGAATTACAATTTAATACAATCGGTAAAATATGTGTATCTAAATTATTTTGCATTTTTATATTATGTACAAAAACCTCTAAAAAACTATTTATTCCAAACATCGAAAAGTAGTGTTCTATTTTTGTAAAACAACTAAGGCAAATATCTGTTATCGTTTTAGACGACAAGTTTGGCTCGAAAACACAAAGAGAGTCAAGTTATGATGGAACTTTAATTTTCATACTGAGTTTTAAAATTTGATATCTGACATGGTAAAATAAGAAACACATCTCAACACATATTATTTTAGTGTATTTTTCTTGTTCACTGAAGTGTTTGGCCTACAGTAGCATATTATGAGTTACAGTCAGCCTTTATAACTTATGAGCTATAGCTACGTGGGTTTTCGATCTCGCAAGTGAGTGCTCAACTCTACTCCTCGTTATATTTTCCATCTTCTACTTTCCTTTAGATTATGAAATTATATAAATACAATGAAATACCCACTCGATGACCCTTTGTCTTTCTGGATCTTTCTTTGCGGATTCTGTATCAACAATTACTTTAATTTTACCACAAATTCCAGTTTTAACGAAACTCATTCCCTGTTAAATCCTTCTGTGGATATTACATTGTTTGACTGGTTAAGCTATTTTCTGGCTTTCCATATGCAACAACAACCTGTTATATAGAATAGTCTATGCTTTTATACATTTTCAACAGAAGATCTATATAACCTGTTATATATTTATTGATGTACAGGATGAGACTCGTCCCTATTTTTTTATCTTCTTCACGTATTAGTTCCGACCTTCTTCCAATTGTTGATAATTAGTAAATAAAATTATTTATTATCACATAGTCACATTTCTTGACCACCTTGAAATCGCATGCTAGAATCGTATTTTCGGATTCTATGTATATTTTAATCATGCTATTTTTGGATTACAGGGGTTATGATCGGAGAAAATGTAAAACTTCTTCTTGAAACTCCATCTTACTTGATTACAACAGGCAGATTTCTACGAAATATGACTTGCGTGTAATGTACATACATGCATACATGTAATATACATATGTATATGTATATACATATGTATATGTATATTAGTGTTATACTTTATGAAAGGGATTTAGGAAAGCAAATTAAATAAACCAAAAAAGTAACAAACCACTTTCCTTGTTAACAATGAAAACAAACTTTAAACTTATGAAGCAAACTCTGGGTGTCAAAGTTTTGATTCGATCTCAATAAAGTTATTGTCTACATCAAGTACTTCAGGTTATACGATAAATAACATAAAATGAAATTCTTTCAAAGCCCACTTCTATATTTGCCTTCTACATGGTATCGGTAATACATTCAAAACCTAATAAAAACTTCTGAAACCACTACTGTATGTAACTCTTATACTGAAAACAAATATACATTTATTCTAAATTAAGTAGCATTTTAATGATCTTAAGAATATACTTTTTGTCTAGTTTTATCATTTTAGAAAATTGAGTTGATTTATAGTTTCATTTATTCAAGATGACATATGAAATAATATGTTTTCCTAGTACTGGAATTTATTGGGGTATTAGATATCATTCGTATTATAACGTCAGCACGTGCAAACTTGTTTATTTGAATGACTAAAAAAATATTTTACTACGCAACTTGTTTTACTTTCTTTCTATTTCATACATTGGCTAAAAGATTAAATATTAAATCTATTTTAAAAGTAACCTGAAGTGTTTTCGTTAACCTGTCTGTCAATATGAGTATCTATGTTGGCAATATTTACTCAGTTTAAATTTATGGCAAAGACTAGACCTTGGATTAATTATTTAATAATTTTAAAAAGTATTTGAGAATGTGTATATTTTAAAATAATTGTTATTGAATGAGGCTACAAAGAAAACTATAATTCTAGTCTACCGACACAATGCATTTAGAAGTCCAAACAACCACATTTCACTGGGTATTTCTATTTGCTGGGTACCATATTTGCCCATATGAGTTGGGAGATGAGCATATATGAGTTAGTTCTCTTACATATCGTTGGCAACCACAATGAATTTATTTAATATGCAATCAATAGAGAGGTTGGCAAGTTAGCCTAATAAAATGGTCTGTAAAAATATATTGTGTAATTGTGTACTTTAAGAACTATTATTATATCGTCACGGATGGTTGTGACCTCTCTACGATATAGAATCTCAGTTAAGGTTTGATGTTTCTCAAAAATAAGATGAAGGAACTACAAGTACGCGCAGCATATGGATTTTGAATTCTTTTACACAGTTATAGTATCATTATTGTTCATCCTAGTTTGACAAGTTGTCAAGTTGAAGCGTTTTTTTACATACTGTGACAAATTTGCCATGAGACGAAAGTACCAGATACTTTTTCTTAAACCTCATGTTAAAATTATTTTAGTTGCACGATGGTAATGGTCATATCAAAACTTTAAAAAGCATACACACTTCATTAACAACAAAATTTAGGTAATTGACTATAATCGGACACATAAACGAAACATAAGTAAATATTGAGTTAAAGCAAAGTAAACGAACTTGATAACGAAAAATATTTACTATCACAGTAATATAAATTCCTTAGACTGTCAAATTATTGCATTTACTATGTACGTCTACAATAAAGCTGTAAGTTTACTTGCTGATGCTGACATTACTAAATTTACGCTACAAGTAACTAACACCGGAAGAGGCCGGAAATTGACGCGAATCTGTAGGAAATGAGCACTTCCTGCTTCTATTATAATATAGCTAATGCTGTACTGAACTATAAATGGCGTTCCAAAATCATGTATCGAGAGCACCACTCCTTATTTTTATTTCTCCTAAATCAAAATAAATATTTCTTATTTTAAATATGCTTTATTGTATTCTTATTTCAAAAGTTGGTTTTAGATAAAGATTATAGTAATAATTTATCAAATTCATTATCATGAAGATTAAATTTTATTCTAAAATATATTTAATATAAACTTTGTTTTAATTATGAGTAAATTTAATCAGTTCATTTCAAAAAAGCTTACTGTTTAGTTAAATGTGTTATTTACCGCTCTAATTGTAGACAATTGTATCGTTACTGCTCAGTTACGTATCTATATGACAAATCTACAATGAAATGTATGAATAACCATATGCTACATACAAAAATTAAAATCTAGTTCCTTATTAAAACTAAAACAGCAAGCAATTAATGCCGGAAATATAATGATTCCCTTAATATATGATATAAGAAAATTGTACTATAATAATTAAGTCGGTGTAAAAAACTAGAACTTTATTCCGTAGCAGGTTGTAGCAGAATTAAAGATATTTACTGCTTATAATCCTAACATTTTTATGAACACCTTGTGTAAAAATAAAGTATGTTATTGTCATTACTTACAGATTTTGTACGTTATTGCAAATTCTAAAAAATATAATATAATTAATAATAATAATAAAATATGTACAATACTTCAAGTACAGTTACTACTCGGAAATGCCGCCTAGGACCTCTTCTCTGTATGATGTAGAACGTAAACGGTATCATTTTATTTATTTATTTATTTCCAACGGTTCCACCATTTTTACAAAAGTAATTCAACAAATCAAATACTTAGCAATCAAGATGACAAATCATAATCAATATACACAGTCTTATGTAAGCTCTAACTTGAAAAAACATAGGCAAT
This sequence comes from Homalodisca vitripennis, assembly GCF_021130785.1. Lineage (NCBI taxonomy): Eukaryota > Metazoa > Arthropoda > Insecta > Hemiptera > Cicadellidae > Homalodisca > Homalodisca vitripennis. Next base: position 124,439,292 of record NC_060211.1, on the reverse strand, counting down.
AACAGAGTGATATACTATAAATATGAATAACAAAAACAACAATAAATAACAAGGAATAATAAAAATACAGTAACAGCAACGATAAATAAATAGTTGACCAATGCTATAACATTAATAAAATTTAGAAACTCAACAATATACTATCAATAATTAATACAATCGTAGCTGTTAGTTACTGTAAGTGGATCTGTATTAAGCATGTGTTAGGTGTTTACATTTAATAATTTGTTTTTCAGGGTGTATTTTGAATCGTGAAAAAGTCGATGTGCGCTGCCTCACTACCCAGTTTTAGAAGTCTGCATATTCCATGGTTTGATGCATAATATGTGGGCCTAAATCTTCTGCAGAAAAGTGTCTTAGAGCGGGTACCTCTTGGTATAGAGAAGTCTATATCCGACACTAGATGAGGGCAGTCGAGGAAGCCGTTCACCAGCCTGTACAGGAATAAAATATCAATATATTTTCTTCTTTCCTGGAGAGGTTGCAGTCCATATAGCATCTCAGTCTCAGCGACGGGGGTTGCAAGATAATTATATCCCAGTTTGACTCCAAGAAGTCTTATGCAACGCACCTGCACTCTGTTCAGCAGCACAATGTGGCCTGCTTGATATGGAGACCAAACAACGGAACAGTACTCCAACAAAGGACGCACAAGAGTCTTATAGAAGATAGCCAATGTAGAGAGGGATCTGAAGTCTTTGCAGGTTCGAGCAATAAACCCAAGCATAGAAGAGGCCTTATTTGTAACATGCATTATGTGTTCGTAAGGGCTTAGGGAGGGTGTCATAATAACTCCGAGGTCCCTGACTCTGTCTACTATCTTAAGAGGGAATCCATTTAGAGAGTAGTTCTAAGGGCCTGGCTGTGTTGCTTCGAGTGTAGCTGATGACAAGACACTTGGCTATATTAAGGTCCATAGCATTTACTCTGCACCAGTTACTTATCCTGTCAAGGGAATGTTGGAGTTCCTCTTGGTCATGAGGAGATGTAACCCTGCTGAAAACCTTAATATCATCAGCAAACAGAAGAAACTTCGATGATATTGCACTAGAAATATCATTAATAAACAGGTTAAAAAGCGGTGGGGCCCAGATGAGATCCCTGTGGTACACCTGAGGGGACAGAGAATGGCAAGGACGTACCTCCATCGTACTTGACTATAAGAGTACGTTCCCGCAAATAGCTACTCATCCAACGAAGCAGACACCAACCAAGGTTTCCCACTAACCAAGTTGAGGGGTATCTCGTAACTCCCTTGTACCCTTTTGGAGTTAGCAGTGACACCCTGGAACCTAGCATAATCGTTCTTATTTCCTCTTCATCAAAATATGGGTCTCGTCCCTTTTGTCCACCCTTTGGGAATTTGCCTGTGTCGTTTTGGAGATCCTCTTGATTGGAAATCATTATATTTCGACAGATGGAACCCCTTAAAAACGTATGCCCGACCCCGATGCCAGTGACTGTTATAGTAGAGTGAAAGAGGTGTCCATCTATGGAAATCGTTTGCCCTCTGGAAGTCAAGAGGATCCGAACTAAATGGGCCGCACCTTGTTGCTGACATGAAGCTAGAACCACGTCGGTTAGTTGGCACCCTTCCTACAAAGAAACCTCAAACTATTATCATTATTAACCCCTTCCTTTCATCTCCATAATTTTAATTGTAATAATCTGTAACTTATTCATGCATTTACGAAACTGTATATAAATCTTTTATTTTATTCTTTGCTTGATAGAAATTCTCATCCCAAATCAGATTTAACTACTTTAATGTGAAAACTAGGTTTAATATAAAACGGATACAGAATCAAACATATGATGAAGCATATGATGGATGTAATTAATAGCGTTTCACTCATAACTTACATTTCAACGGTATTCCAACTTAGCTTTTCTATAGATTCTGTCTCAACCGAAATGGATATAGGTTTCAATATTGTAATGTAAAATGAAGGATGTCTTATTTACAGACGAATTTAGGGCTAAGATGCTCTCAGTAACACTATCTAATTGGGTTATAGGGTTATTATTGGTGCCTACCAGGAGAGGGTCGCCCACCCGAGTAACAGCCACTCTCGACGTGCTTTATATCGCCCACTACCTTTATTAATGTTGAGAACAAATAGTATTCTGCCTCGTACACAACTAAATGAATTAGCTACAACAGTGAAATAACAAATTCCAGAAATAGCCTTCTTTTCAAATACCAAATGACTTTCTGACTTAGAACACGTGGATTGCTAATCTATTGCATTTACCAATTAATATTAATAATATTGTGGCCAACGCCTCATTCCTATTAATCTTTAACCAAACTAATTAACTTAACTAATTCATCACATTAATCAATCTATACAAAAATTCACATAGCCTAATTGGATGATTTTTTTAAACGTTAAGAAAATTAACATAATTTTTCACAAATGTACAATATTTTTGTCCAATGGTGAGAGAAAAAAAGAGCCCTGGGTAGAATGTTTATTGCATTTTACAAAGGAATAATAGCTGTACGATATAATTTCAAAATTGTTTACAACACAAAAATAAGAGACAGTGTTCAAACTTAATTTTATCTGCTTTGAAAAGCGTTCGTTTTCTACAGTATTTGTTTATTATTCAAAGCAAGAATAACAAACTCTTGGTGTAAAACTAAATTTGGGGTTAATTGCTTTCATACCAGATAGCGTTGCTCTTAGCTAATGAGCTAAGTTATCAACTCGTGCATTGCCAACTAATCTTGTATTATACTTTCATTCACTTTATATTCAACCTACTAACAGTTTAATATTCGTTATTTAAAGTAAGGTATAGAAATCAAAGATGATAAAAACTAATACATAAGGTAAAAAAAAAAGATATATTATTGCACTATAAAGATATATCTTTTTTTATGCTCCGTTTGTTTGGTGGATAAGCACCGCTGACTGGTCTATTAAGCAAAACCGATGGGATAGGATATATGTAAGCTACTAAATTCATAAGTGATCAATCAACGCTAGTGAAACCTTAACAACAATAAACCAATATCACTGAACCCAATAGAACGTAATGAAACGCAGAGATGGGAAGACTCGAAAAAACCTAATTTACAACGGAAACACATTTTTGTATTTTTAACAATTTTCTAAATATTGCGTATAAGGAAATCCCTTTAGAAATAAATTATTAATATTTTAGTTTGTAAAAAATCAACCTATTTCATCTGACTAAACGAAAAGGAGTTTTTAAATATTTTCCGACTAATTTGATTGCCCATGTGTTACGCTACGGTTAATAATCTCGGGTTTGATTTTATAACTAACATCTCACAATGTACGTACTTATGCTGGATTCGGCCCTGTTGAAGTTACGTTTGGCCATTTACGCCCATGTGTGACGTAGCTGATGGGATTGGTTTTGTAATATCTTACAATGTACGTGCGGATGCTGGCTCTGTTGAAGTTATGATTGGCCATTTACGCCCATTTGTGACGTAGCTGATGGGATTGGTTTTGTAATATCTTACAATGTACGTGCGGATGCTGGCTCTGTTGAAGTTATGATTGGCCACTTACGCCCATTTGTGACGTAGCTGATGGGATTGGTTTTGTAATATCTTACAATGTACGTGCGGATGCTGGATGACACTCTACTAGTAGTCATAAGATTATTTATTTGATGCATTGGGTTTTAGTCGAAATTGATTCGCACATGCACCTTAATGCCAATACCTGAACTCAAAGTTTTAAGTACTATTTGCTATGTAGTTATAATGAATGCTTGGACTAAAAAATGTTGTACTTTTAATTGTTATATGTTTAAACATAAAATGGGCTGTAAATTTGTGAATTCATGAGAACGGGTTATTACTAATATTTTTTTCAAAAATAATAATAATTAAAATAACCAAATTGTGATAATATTAAACTAGTGGAGTAATAATTTGCACCTAAATAATTCCAAATTTTGTCGAAATAAAAACAGCCCTAATGGTGTGGAAGAAATCTCTCTGATATCCATTTTTCATCTTCGTGTACTTCAAAATAAAACTAAGCCTCAAAACCTCAAAATAATGTTTTTGTTCGCTCATTTTATTCCACCATAACCACGGAAGAAGGTCCAAATTAACAGAACTTAAAATGTAGATTTATAATCGTCTGGGTAGCACATGAGAACAATCTATAAAAAGAAAAGCCGCATTAAGAAAGTTTTATCGTAGATTTGATGTGTTAACTGTATTATAACTAATTATGATTATATTGCAGTAAATAAATATCTGAAATAGCGCTATAAACACTGTTGGCTCATGCGATATAACATGAGTGTCGAAACACGCAAACTGCAAACTACTTGAACAGTCCAGTCAAACTTAGTAGGTCATTATACATCCTTATGTTTTAAATGGCTTTTTAAAATCCACTTAAAGGTGTTTGGTTTAGTTTGGTTTGTAAATTATTTCTACTTAAGCTAGAATGAAGGTAATGCTGAGCGTTAGCGAAGCCTATCAACTTAGAGTCTGGTTCAAGTCATTTGTATTTTAGAAGTCTCATCTCGTATTTGCTCTATATAAGTCATAATATACATAAAATTAATTATCAAATTCTGTGATTTTATGAAAACAACTACACAAAAAATATATATTTCCCAGATGCGTATGTGATGCAAATCACTAGGACATCATAAAGTAGAAACACTAATCTGTGTGGAACACTACCTTTTAACACAACTCAAGATATCGTAACATAACAAATAAAAAATTACAATCTCATAATCTCTTGAGCTAGATTAGCACATCTAACCATATCCTTGACACTTAGACTATTATATTTTGTATTATTATCTCGAAATATTTCACTTTAAACGAGAGACCAAATATAATAAAAATCAAAGTGATTTATAACTTTTAAAGACTTCGTAATAGATTATATTCTCTCTTAAGTTATAAACTTCCCCGCCCCCTATACTTTTATTATAGCTTTTATGGCAGTCATAGTGGGTTTCTCTGGCACCATTCTGACTTTTACGCTGAGCAAGCAATATTACAGTAAATATAAATATAATTAAAAACTATTCAATTCTTGAAAACAAATATATTATGTAGCGATAATATTAGAAAACACAAATCTGTTCTTACTGTAAGCTGTAATACCAAATAATGATAACATCAAGTTTATTAAATAGAGATCTAAAAACTAATGACCTTTAAAAAGTCTTGAAAATTTAAAATATAAACATTTTTTTGAATATTAAAAGTCTGGCTATCATTCTCCTTCTATTTACTTTGTTGTCTCCAGTGACTCCACTAGAGGGACAGTGAGATACGTGCAGCATACAAATGTAGCGTTCTCAGAGGGTTGGAATTCTTTTCATTTGATATAAAACACATTGACTCAAAAACATACATGAATGAAACATGTAGAGGGGAAATTCTACATATACAAATATTTTTATTAGGCCATTTAAAACATTCCAAATGGTGCAAAACAAGCAAAAAAGTAACAAAATATGAAAAAAAATTAATTTGCATGCTATATAGTAGCAAATCAATTTGAGCTTAATGCATTTAACACGCTAAATATTTATATTAAGCTATGGCGAATCTAAGCATTGTCATATTACAAAACAAGATATTGAATAAATGTTGAGTGAGTGAGTGAGTGTGTGTGTGCGTGCACACGCGTGCGAGCGTGTTTCATTTATGTATTTTATTCTTTAAAGGATTCTGTATTTTTTATTTACACAAATGCTTGACCAGTAAAGCAAGCATTGCTGTGTTGCTTTTTTGAGGTAATAATCCAGGACCAGAGAGCCAATTCGCACACATCCTGGTTTTTCTCGAAATCGATAAAAGATTTTTTTCTAACAGAATAATCAATCATCAACCGCATTAAAGTATGAAATCATATTTTTCATTGCTTTACCAATTGACAGGCACATAAATAAATATTCCATAACAATCAATTAACCATATTTACAAACCCTCAAAATTGATGACTTTTAATCTCTTTATCTAGTTCTCTGACGGTAAAATAATAGAACTATTATACATGTGTCTGGTAGTCCAATTCTACGTTTTTCAACTTAGAACAAATATAATCTATTTTAAGGAAACATTTTTTCTTTCAGTACAAAATTTTTATTCCTAATCATTGCTGTCACATTATTCTTTGCACAGCATTAATCATTGTATTTAATATGTAAATTATGGTTTAGGATGTAATTTTTCCAATCTTATAATCTCAAACGGCAACTAATACCGTGGCCTTGCAGTTGCTTGCTGGTGCTTTTAATTCTAAGTCTTATAGGTGTTTCTTTGTTTCACACTTTGGTTGTCACAGAGCACAAGTTTAACCTACACAGTACAGTTCAAATTAGCTCTCGGCTCCCGGACCATAAGCACATTCCAAGCCTTAATTATAATTATACCTCCCGTGTATGAGAGTATTCCGTGGATTCCCAAAACACTTCAGTTTTTGGGAAGTGTCGTCTTCTTGGTTTGCTTTTTCAATGTCAAGTCTGAATGCGTGGGCTTATTTGGTAGGCATTCGTTTGAATCTTACGGAATCCTTAGGAACCTGAAAGCGCTTTAGAACAATCATGAACTCCTTCTTTGACATTATTCCAGTTTTGTGCTTCTTAAGCTGAGTATAGAGAAGCCCAGCATTTGAAAAGCTGGAATATTTTCCATTCCTGTCAGTCTGCCCACATCTTATTTAGAGAGCGAACTGACCTACAAGCTTCAAAGTTTCCGTTGGCGAAGCATATAAAATACGTAGCCTGGAAAATTGTTTATTCTATCCGTCTGTACATCTATATGATCTCACGATACCTTAAAAAATATCTTCTTGTCCTTAGACCTGATAATATTGTGCTTGAAAATGTCATTACTGTACAAGCAATATGGAGTTTGGTTATGTGTGAAGTCACTCCATGGAATTTGGATTAGTGTTTAGCGAGCATTTTCATATTGGTATCATGGGTAACCATGATTGAAACAAGAAAATCGCAAAATAAACAAATTTGTAAGCGAACTGAGTACTGTAATATGACATTTAAAAAAGGGACACATGTTGCTTATCCGTTTAAATGAAATAAGACAATTTCATAAAATCAGAGGAAAGCTTGTAAAGCGATACTTGGTGAGGCGTTCTTCTAACGTGTATAATAAATATGTGAGGTGTGTAAAACCTCTATCTTATACAGCACGATGTTAAGTTTTCAAAATTTTATGAAAAAAAATAACACAAATATTTTATGAATATAGGCCACTCACTAACTGGGATAGATACATATGGAAAATATTCCACCAGTTGCATTGCTAATATTGTATATATTTATGAAAGTTGTACAATTCAATGAATGAAATTTATATAAGTATATACCAAAACATCGTTGAACAATTAATGCATTTTTCTAAACAAATTAAAATTAATTAATAGAACAGATTTAGTTTTGAAACATGGCTCTGCAAACATAAGTAGTACTTAGTCTCAAATCGGAATTTTTTTAAGTGAAATGTGTAATTTAGAGCAGACTGTCTGGACTTGACACAAAACACAGACAAAGAACTCAGCGCTGGCTGGGATGATGAATACAGCCGGCGGGATTGCTAATTTGTGCAAGCTGCCAGGTGCAGTGGACATTTGCATGAATGGGGAGGAATAATAAAAAAATAGGAGCAGAGCCGTAGGTTGTGTATATAACAGCAGTGTGTGTGTGTGTGTGTGTGTGTGTGTGTGTGTGTGTGTGTGTGTGTGTGTGTGTGTGTGTGTGTGTGTGTTTACAAAACCAGTCTCAATTTATTTGTTTTGTCATAATATAATATTGAATGCTGTATTTTAAAGTCTAAATTTAAGCTAAGAATCGAAAGTATCTGCGCATTAATTATATTAACGAAAAGTATATAAGTCATAATAGGAAAGAATTTCAATATTATGCAAAGTTTTACAGTATTTTTTTTTAATTTAGTTATTGATACAGTTAGTACCAAAACATAAGTGCTTTTATGTGTTATGTCCCACTTTTTTGTAATTAATTCTTGCAATCAAACCTTTTTGTTATAGATCTTTTCAATAATAGGACAAGTTTTTTTTGGAAAATGCTTGTAATTTATTCTTTCTTACCAAAGGCATAGGTTGACGAGTCACATGAAGTGACGCGATGGTTGACATTGGTGACAAAGCAAGATGTTACGATATGAAATTACAAACAAAGAATGGGGTACTTTGTTATTTTAAGAACTTAATTATAATCAATACTAAGCACTACCTGGCGTTTTTGGCTAAAACAAAAAAAATTCGTTGAAGGTGTAAAAAAAGGTTTTGTAACAAAGTTACCCAAAAATTTCATCTATACAAAGGGTACAAACACGTTGAACTCTAGTAAGCTTTGTTATGGTTTTGGAGACTTCATTTGGTATCAACGTGTAAAGCATTGAGATAAACTATAAACTCTGGGAAAAAAAAATAAATAGTCCATCGAATAACCAAGTTTTATTTCTTTTGCTTCTTTTGTTAAATACTAAATCTCCGACCTACACGATACGTATAGCACACACAAAAACAAAACAAAGCTATACAGTTATAGGGTTACTAACTTTATATTCAAGAAAGGACAAATGTATATATATAAAAGAAAGTCGTGTTAGTTACACTATTTATAACTCAAGAACAACTGAACCGATTTGGCTGAAAATTGGTAGGGAGGTAGCCAAGGACTGGGAGAACGACATAGGATACTTTTTATCCCGTTCCCGATTCAGGATTCCGCCCCACTGGTCTCTAAAAGTTACGGAAATACCCGTAAGAAATGCATTGCAGCAAACATATGTTATTAAGTGAAAGAGCCTGTTCAAATTTAATGAGCTGCTCTTTGTAAACATATATAATGCGACAAACAAATATGTTTATTTAATTTAATTACTATTTTAAATTTCTTTACATTTATAGTTTGAAAGCATAAAGTAAGCTTAAGAGAATCAGCAAATTTTGTTTCAACTGTTTCTGCAATCACTGTTAAGCATAGACTTTACTATCCAGATAATACAATTCAAATCTTACGTAAAAATTCACCTTTAACTGCCAAATTTTTCTAATATAAACCATGCTCGTGCTTGATCAGAAGAGCAATGCAGATATCAAAATTAATATCTTACATTGGCTACAAATATAAAGAATGTTTTTTTTTTTTTTTTTTTTTTTTTTTTACAGAAGTATGGTTCTCAGTACTCCGTGCATACATATTCTCTCGATCGAGACAACAAAGCAAGCTCAATAATGGTATCGGATATTTGAGTATAAATAATTCGATCCAGAAGTGATACACGCGCAAAGCCTAAAATAAAAACCATACGCAATTTCGTTTAACATCTGGAGCTCATAATCATTAGACTGTAATAATATGTACCTAATATATGCCTATTTTCGTTTCAAAATTACATTGAGCGCCATCATTTTATTACATCGTATGTGTGCAAATGAATTCGCCTTTTGACTCCTGTTCACGCTGGGCTAATATAGTTCAATTGTACAAAAATCATAGAATATTAGAGAAAAATTCCAGTTATTTCACAAGTGCATACTGAGCCTGTTTTAAAATTTAAATCTTAAATAGTTCATGAGCTTGGAGTATCTTTCAGTGACTATTTATCTCAGAAGGGTAATACGGACGTTCAAAAGAAATATGCCTCCTATGTCCCAATTTTTCTGCAGGAAATCGCGTGCGAAGCCGTGGGTAACTGGGTATCTGGTTTTAATTGGTATTTTATTGAAAATCAAGAGTTTTCGTTATAAAATACTACGAATGTATTGACGAACTAGCTGTTACCCGCGGCTAATCGCGCATAATTGCTTTTACTAAGTAATATAAGGACTTTTCTAAAGATTGTGTGCGAAGCCGCAGGTAACAGCTTGTGTATATCTAAAATAAAAATTTCAATTGAGTTTATTGCAGTAATTTATAATAACCGCAATTATGGTTAGTATATTCTTAAAATCCATTCATATTACTGAAATATACTGTATAAATTTAATTTGAAGTTGGTTCGGATATTTTAAAGTAAATTAGTAATTATTTAATTTTAATTTCTTGAATAGTGCGACTAGTGAATCTTGAACTGTGAACCGGTCTTAAAGACGTTTTTTACTTCCTGAAAAGTCAAATAAAAGAGTTTTAGAACCAAACTGTTTTGTTGAAAGTAATACAAAACTTTTTACTGGATGATAAGTCGAGAAAAAGTTACATCAATTCCGTTTAGATTTTCTAAAGTAGTTGACTGTTGTATATTCGAATTCCGTGCAATAAATTGAAATTTTAAACTTATTAACATTAATCTACCAACTTAACATGACATGCTCTTAAGGAATTAAAGGAAAAGAATTGGATATCGATATTTAGCATTGGCTCTATCGGAATTGAGTGTCAAGCCAGAGATGACCGGAAATTGCTGTTTCCTGACTGGATATCAAGGGATATTCTGTTACGTTTAATATTATATTTGTAACTTTACTACATTACTGTCAGTTAGAGAGTACCACTGGCATATCCAGAACTTCAGTTTAGTAGACTTGAAATAAACTACCAATAAAATAGTTTATCTGTAACATACAAAGAATATTGTATTAAATTGGAAATATATATGATACAAAATAAAATAAAAATAAATAAGAACACAAAATAAAACTTCTAGATATAAACAAATATCCATATCAGAGAATATTCTGAGGTGTTTTCAGTTACTTCTTGCGACACGTATGAGTTAAGTGATGAGTATCCTCTTAAAGCCTTCTCACACCCTCTCCCCCAAAGACACAATCTCTTCCACTGAGACATGCCAAGTAGATCATTATGCATTTTTTCTGAGAGCTAATCCCTCTATCTATAAGGCATCTATGGTGTGAACACCACCCCACTAAGGTGTTTGTACGTTAAGCCCTAATCTACCAGCCTTGAATATACATTGACAAAATATAAATTCGGAGAACAGAGAACCTTATAGCCCGACTGTAGGCATACTGGTAGCCATCTTGATTTTAGCCCCATAAGAAGTATGTTAAACTTCAAATAATTATAAAAACCTTTATTAGAATAAGTATTGTAGGTATCATTTTAGATATGTGATTGTTACGTAACCAAATTCCCTTTCGTTTTTTGATATATTTATTAGTTACTGAGAGAAGAAAGAATCTCACACTGCTTTACAATTCTTTTTTGTAAGTATTCAAAAAGTTATATAATTTTTAAAATGTAACATTTAGATAAGTAATACGAATATTTTAAATAAAATATTTTCAACGACCAAAAATTAGGGCTATACGCTTGGTGTTTGAATCTTCAGATTATTCTTATGGTGTTAAACTCATGGTAGTTCATTACAGCCAGCTCTATCTTATTTGTATTATATTAGTATGATAAGAAAACCTACCTGAAAAAATTTATTTGATCATATTCTTCGTGCTCCTCCTTCCTTTGGTTACATTCTTATAGTTCAAAAGATAAACTTAGCAAACTAGAATGGTCAGCTTTTTAAAAATTATTAAGATATTAAATTTCAATGTATAGAAACTTCTTCCAAATTTTTTTAAATGTTTGACAGAATAAAAGATTCATCTATTTCTATTTTCTATAATTTCCATACCATTAGTTTATAACTATAAATATAACAGCATTTTTAAGCGTGGCGAATGTTTCAATGCAAAGTACCCTTTAGTATTGGTCACTGCTATTGCCATTATAGCGGGGATATTGTGTTTGTTGTCGTTATATCCAGGCTGAACGGACATTCATCATGTAGGTCCTGGGCTGTACAGTCGAGGCATTATTAATCTCTATATGACTACAAGTCAATATTTTCTACCTATTTCGATACCAAAATTTATATTTTGCGTGGGGGGGGTGGGGGGGGGGGGGGGTGGGGGGGGGGGGGGGTGGGGGGGGGGGGGGGTGGGGGGGGGGGGGGGTGGGGGGGGGGGGGGGTGGGGGGGGGGAGGAGTATAAAAATATTATTTTAACATTGGATGTTTTATTAATAAATATATAAATTTATTAATTTGCGACACGTGTTTTAGAGCTTCTTATGCTTTGTACACCCCTAACACGCCAACATTGGATTGTGTTTCACTTGTATAAAAAGGTTTAGAGTATTCGAATTACTGTAAATTTGACGACTAACTCTAGCCAGGCCATTGAAAGGCAAAAAAGCTTATCTGGATGAGGTGAATAGAGAGATTCTTGCAATGATGGTTTAAAAAGTACATTCTCTTGAGAAATTATCGTTGGTAGTGAGGATAAGTGTAATTGATAGACATGAAGATGTTCAGTTTCCAAGTAAATATCATATGGAGATAATCACTGAATCTTAACGTATTCAAAAGAAAACATTTTGGCTTCCAGAATATCTTATTTGATGTGTTGCTGCAAGTCTTGATTGCATGGGATGTTATAGTTTCCTATTGCGAGTTTGTTGAGATATGAATTATTCGGGATAGGAATGCATTAGCTCGTGACGGTGGAGATAAACTAATTTACTAAGTAAGGTACCTGCGGTAGAAGTGGTGAGCCGAGCAGCAGGGTAGTTATCGAATCGAACTCAAGGAGGGTCCAGATGCCACTACTTCAGCAACCTGTGAGGGGTAAAAGAAACTGATAATCGGATTATTAGGGTTCTAAAATGATTACTAAATTAAATAAGTTTACATAAGCATTAATCGTAGGCCTATTTAATATTTTAATTTTTAACTTTTTAATCCTGAAAGTTGAAAAAAAACCTATTTCTTAATGTAGTTAGGAAACCTCAAATGGTCAGAAACCTTGAATAGAAAGATTTACACTTGCATCAATTACAGCGGTTATGGGCATAATCAGGAGATAATTTAAAGGACACCATAAATCTGATATGGTCCGCAAAAGCCGCGATTAAATATGCTTACATTTTACTAAAGTATTCCATTTTAAATGATTTTCTTTTTATCTTTTTCACAGATTTTTGCAAAATGCCTTATCGTTTTGAATACAACATTTTTGTGAAAATTCTGCTCCAAATTAGTGTTTTTAATGGAGGTTTCAATATACTTTTAGTTTTCTTTGTTAACTAAAAGTCACGGATACATGCAATAATTCTAAATTGATTAAGATTTATTTATAAAGAATACTTGTTCTACTGAGACTCGAACCCTGCTCTCTCACTTATCGGGGTGACAGTGTTAACGAAGGAACCAGCCAGAGTGAACTATGCGTAGCGCATTGCGCATAAATCAACTGTTCCCTCTGCACTCCACGCTAGAACACACGTTACCACGTAGTGCGAAATAAACGTAGTGCTTAGCCTACTTAACTTTTTACCAAAACTTTTATCAAAGATATTTAACTCTTCATCAAATCTTAACAAGCCACTATTTGTATAAGACATGCGAGGGAATCTCGGTGATAGGGATAGGTAGGCATTTAAGCAACGGCGTTGGCTTGTTACTGACTACGACGTCGTGCCGTGGAGGGGTGCTGGTAGATGGTCGGTAGGAGAGGGGAGGGGGCGCTGCAGACACGAATACTCCCCTGCTCCGCGGTTCACGCCAGCTGGCTCCCTCAGTACCATTACACCACAATAACTCTAAATAAGGCATCTAACAAAATTCCATAAAAGAGAAGGTAAAGGGCTTTATTGTTTGCCATAGTTGTTACTGGATTGATCAAAACATTTTGAGGGGGTTCAGGCAACCCCCTCTTACGTGAATATTTTCCCGTAGTGGACAGAGAATAAGGCCCAATTTTGTTTCTTAAAACGTTCTTGACCCGTTTTTTTTGTTGGGAACGATCTTTCAGCAGTACCTGTCCAGTAATACTGAATTATTTAAATAATAATTAATAATCGTTCACAAAATAAGTACCGTAATTGAAAAGAAATGAAATTGGGGGGGAGGGGGGAGGGGTTGGACTCCTTGGTCCTTGCAAACTGTGCGAAAGACCAATTGTTTGACTTGAGGGACGCTGTAAATCCGATATCTACACTAATAAACACCGTACATCCATCATGTAAGAAAAACTTGGGTTGGAGTTATGTTGTATCATACAACAATACAACGGAGTATCATAGAACCCAACAAAACGTAACGAACATTTTAGCAACAAATCCAACAAAGTAACTTCATCACTTCTGTTATTATCTGACTTGATAAAATGTTATATGGTTATACTCAGTTATTTTACAAATTTGTTTTTCTGAGATTTTTCTTGTTGCCACCTTGGTTACCCATAGACCAATCTCAAAAATGTGTATATTTTAATTTTGTCCTTTTGATCCCAAAATTGGACATACCTATCTATCAAGTTTCAAGTCTGTAGGATCTTTCCATTAAAAGTTATCTCAGGGACTTCAAATACAGACAGACAGACGGGTAAAGATACAACTAGATACGAAGCCCCGTCGCGTCGCGTCGTGTCCTTAATTGAAATAATCAGCTACATAAATATTTTTCGTTGCAAAAAAATTTTATTTGTAATTTTTAAACAACAAATATTCGCAATAAAATATAGGTTGCATTGCTGCACTATGATTATATATTATATAAGATAGTGATATTTTCCTTCTAAATTTAATGCTTATTGATTAAAATGAAAGCCAGTAAATAACGATAACCATCGGTATCTCTGTTCATATTCTAACAGAGCAATTTGTTGAAAAATTTTGGAGAATTTGTAAACGTACGGTACCTATGTAAAATGTTAGTTACGAATAAATTTCCAATGTAGCTATGGTACTACTCTAAAAATTTGTAAAAATATACGTAAAGGTACATTGTAAGCTACAGTTGCTTGATTAAACAACACTTATTACAAAATAAATGTTTACGGTTTCGTTTCCACCATATTATAACCACGGGTAATTGGCCCAACACTGGATATATTTTATAATGTAGCCAGGATTATCTTACCCACATACAAAAGTTGTAAACAGACAGACAGGTGATATAAAGGGCACTTTGGTTTTATTAGGGACTATGGAGCAACAAAAGCACTTCTGAAATGGTTAAAAGTTTAGTGGAATGTTAACTGGAACATTTGGAAACAGTAAAAAGGTAATTACACCTTTAACTTCAAGCTTGGATTCATTAAAGAGGGCAATTAAAACGTATTACATTAAACAGCATTTCCTGAAAGAAAGTAATCATTGAAGCATGATACAAAATACTTTACACGTAACAAGGATTAGGCAATTAAGGTTTCACATTAAAAAAAATTAAAACTATGAGCTTTATTTTTGGTCAGTAGTACCGAAATAATTGTACATTCTTACAGGATTGATGTACTGTAAAATCGACCATCTGTGTGTTTTTGCGTCATACAATTTTTCCCCTTTTTGTGGAAATTGTATCCGGTTGAAAATCATTGATGTAAAATATGTAAATTGTACATTTTATTTTACAAACTAAAAATTTTGAGTTAGTATCTCGTTTATCACTAAAACATTATATGTGAATGTAATTGGGATTCTTTCGAATATTTGCCACCATCGTCTGCCCGTCCGCACGATATCTCGAAAATGAGTTGGCCTACAGACTTCATTTACATATTATTATGGTCTACACTGAGTTAAATAGTGGTGCATGGTCACTACTCCACGTGATTTGGTCGAACGTTTGCGAATGTTTTTACATTGGTCTTATGGGTAACTAACTGTGATTGTAATCAGAAAATAGCAGAATAAATAAATTTGTGAACATGTTGAGTACAGTTATATGACATTTTAACGTGTAGCATTTTTATTCATCAAATAAAAAAAATAATAGAGTAGAAAGTTAATGTTACAAACCAGTGACAAGATTTAATTTCGGCGCAATCTTGGATTGTAGTGCACTCCATAGCTCACTGGAACTTATTATTTTAGCGCTCGTATGAAACCTAACTTAATGAACGAACATATAAATGTATCATGTGGCATCTCAAGAAAATTTCTTCTGAAGACTAAATTTTGCATGACACTTGATTTCTACGAATTCTGTGAACGTACATGTCGTACTAGGGAATTTGGCTGAGAGTAGTTTAAGCGTGTCCATAAGTCATTACACTTTTTAGCTCCTGGAGGATGTAAAAGTTTATTTTCTGTAAGAGTTCTGTCTGTCAGACATATGGAGAATGAAATGAACTATAAATTTGAACATTTGCATGCAACCTCAGCGAAGCCTGTTACGCGACACGTGGTGTGGCGTACTCCTACCTTGTCTAAATTATTTATTGAAGCACTGTACTTTCAATTTCAATACGAGTTCACCAGTGTGAGCGGTATAGAACAACTATAGTAGAACCACTTCTTACAAACTTCGAATGGACTTATTTGACTTTATTTCTGTAGCTAAAGTAACACAAATATTATTAAGCCTATAATTAAGAACTTATCTGCGACAAAGCTATAAAAAGTGTCTTTATGAAGGAATTCATACCCCAAATTAGTTACTGAATAACATGAGTGGGACTCTTTTACCCAAACGCACTTTTGTAATGAAAATCTCCCTTCAGACGAGTGTGAATGGTGCCATTGATGGTTTTAACGAAGAAAATGTAATGAGATTTGAGGTTAACATGGGAATTGTTCCTGGAGTAAATTGTGTGAAAAAGTTGGAAGAATATGACAGGTTGAGGATAAATAAGCTACTATCCAAGATAAGTTATCGGAAAAAGTGTCAACAAAACTCCAGTTTAAGAGCAAGATAACTGGAAGATGAATACCAAGCAGAAAAAGAGCCTGATAAGCCATCTTACGTTGTTGGTATGCACCAAATTATAAAAATTTGAAATGTTGTGTAAGATAGTGGAGGTTGTTAAATTTAACGACGTTTTTCGTAGTTGCGTTTTTGCGTAGAGATATATTTTTATTATATTGATATTTTTTTGTTATATTTATATTTTTTTATTATCTTTATACGTCTGAATTATATTACCGACGTTAATATTTAGTTTGCTTTCTTGCCACGATCAAGCAAATGTGTTAAATGGTGTGTATATTAATAGCCATTGTGGTTTACTCCGGCCTTAGTAATGGTTGTTCCAGAGCTGATTTTGCCTTTTTCCCCGATCAAGAAAATGTAAATACATACACAGCTCTGAGAAGCCTACTTATGTTAAATGACAACTAAAATAGGTTTTTATAACAGTCTTTAAATGTATAGTAAAAGTTAGACTACTTTGTTTATTATATCAGCACTGCTAGTTTTTACCAGCTGCTTTGCACGATAATAGGCGTTGCACTTGTATGACCACTTGCCTTGTTACCACGATTATGAAAATACTTCAAAAAGTGTATTTATGCAATTGTTATTTACTTATTTTTTGGTATTTTTCTGTTCCATAGTTGATTTTGCCTTGTTTCCCGATCTTGAAAATATATATCACAGACCAGAGAAACCTACTTCTCTCAAAAGACAAGTAAGATGGATTGTATCACAGCTTTTAAATTTTGTAGTATAAATTAGATAGTAATTTTGTCTTTTATATTTAATAATTAATATTTGCCATAAATGTACAGTTACAAGTACATAAAAATGACACTGTTTATGTCTTTGTTCCTATATAAACTGAAAAAATATTTGAATATTTTAGAATTTTTACTTTTACTTAGATTATAGTTATGTGTTAGGTTAGTTATTTTATTAACTACAGGAAGAGATCGGATTGCAGATCTCGAAATGTAGTGATCAAGGGTTTTGTATCACTGAACGATGGGAAATGTCCGGAAAATCCTGAATATACTTGATTATCTCGAATTGTATAAAAACAAAGGTACACGACAATGATATTAAATTTATTATTTACCATCTATTTTTTTCATTACACATTTGAGCGTACGATAGTGTAATCAAAAAGATAAGAGGCAAAATAGAGTATGAACTATAATTAAAATAGATCCATTACTATATACATACAATGTTTGGGCTAAGCTGAAATCATAGTTCTGCACACTGAAAATCTACGATTTCGCGCAACTTCAAAATATGTTCTACTTGAAATATATGTATATTTATGCAGTATTTTTATTTTTTATTATAAAGTAAAACCCAAATAACAATCTTAAACTAAATACAGTACATTTCTCAATTTCTCAAATTTATTCGTCATTTCCACTTAAATGTATCATCTGTAAAGCAGTATTATTGTAGTGTTAGGATAGCCCACTCTGCTACATCAAGACAAAACAGTAGTATCTGTCATTGTGCCTCAATTAACTTGTACTTGACTGCTATTGTGGCAACTTGTGGCCGGACAGCACTATTGTTGTCAGCTGTTCTCTCTTGTGCACAATAGAAATGGTTCTATATGCTCCTTTAGAGCTGGTCATTCCGGAAAGTGTTTGTTTGTTATTATATTTAAAATAATTAGTAATCATGTAAAAGACATCTGTTCTCTATATGATTTTACGCTTTTAAGATTACAATAATTATAAATTATATAATAGAAACTATAAATTATTATATTTACAATATTTTATTCAAATATTGCACTAATTTCATGTAAGTATTTAAATATCCAATTATAAATTCATTTAATTTCATACATATTTTAAAGTCAGATGATTAAATGTTTTAAATTTGCACTATCATATTTGCTATTAAATGATATTATTACAAATGCTTACATTTCAACATAGCATTATTAATACAATACAGCATTTAAAGCCGTGTCCACACTATGCCGCGGTTTGGCTTTTGGCAATGCCGCGTTGGCAAAGCCAATGCAATGTAGACGTGGCCGTTGGCATATGCCGCTGAGCCAATGGTTTGCCAACGAAAATCGCTCTAGTGTCGGTCTCCATCAAAGGAAGCCGGTGAGAGCCGGTAGTGGGGACGAGCCAACCGTTGGCTTCACGCGGCATGCACGTGGTTCAGTTGTGGCTGAGACAGTGCCGAGAGTACAGTCATGGAGTGGACGAACGATAAAGTGTGTGTAACTTATTGAGCTCTACCGTGATAAACCTGTTCTGTGGGACTGTCGCTTGAAAGGGTACAAAGACAGAAACAAGAAACAAGATGCTCTTCAAGAAATAGCAGATGTTTTTGGTGTTGACAAAGCAGTAGTGGAAAAGAAAATTAAAAACCTAGTGTGCCATTTTTTACGTGAAATAAAAAAGGAGAGAGACTCAAGTAAGTCTGGTGCGGGAAATTCTGATGTGTACAAGAGTAAATGGTTTTGCTATAACAACATGCTATTTCTCCAGGATCGAAATACACCTAACGAAACGACGGACACAATCACGCAGGTAAATATATATTGACACAGTAAGTATTAGTAATTATATTTTACGTTCATATCAAACACATATTACATAGTTAGGGCTAATTATTTGTCTTGTTGAAAGGATAATTTTTCCAGCCGGGGAAGCGAAAAGTCTGCAAATTCTTTTCTAGTGGCTTGTGCCTCATCAGTGCTTCTTCTTGAAGTTCGAGGAATGTTGACCAAAGCTTGATTTGAAGGGGATTGTCTCCAATGTCCTGGATTGATCTCACCTGTAGTTGAGCACTCAGAGTCGAATGTTCCCACGGGGTTTGTACACTGATTTGGAATTACTTTTCCTCAAGTAGTTGTGCAGATAAAGTACTGCCAACACCACCAGCGTTAGCCCATTCTGGTTTTAATAGCATAGGTCTTTGTAGTATGCGGTACACAGAGAATATTATGCCGAATGCATTCTCAGAAAACTCTACGTGCTCTACTTAAACCGATAGTTGAACACTCTTTCTTTAGAGTCCTTTTTTTTGAATATCCTGGATATGGTTTCATGATGTGCTTCGATAAAGGAAAAGCATCATCGACCACAAAAACATACGGTGTTTTATCTGTTTCTTCCAGGAAGAGGAGTAGGTGGAGGAAGATGCATTGTGTTGTTCCTCAGACAATCTCTGAATGTTGTGTGACTAAACACACCTCCGTCTGATATTCTTCCTTGACAACCAACACTTGCGTAGATAAAGTTGTAGTGCGCATCTACCACCGCAAATAGAACTATACTGAAAAAAAACCCCTTGTAGTTGAAATATTCTGTGCCACTATGGATAGGTGCTTGCAACTCAATATGCTTCCCATCAAAGGCCCCCACACAGTTT
Source organism: Homalodisca vitripennis (assembly GCF_021130785.1). Taxonomy (NCBI): domain Eukaryota; kingdom Metazoa; phylum Arthropoda; class Insecta; order Hemiptera; family Cicadellidae; genus Homalodisca; species Homalodisca vitripennis. The sequence continues at coordinate 124,419,232 of NC_060211.1, read as the reverse complement.
GGGAAATTCCACTTATCATTTGAACTCCTTTTGAAATAACTTTCCACTCTGCTTCTGTTTTTGGCATCTGAAACAAAATGACAACAATTATAGCAATATTCATTATCCAATCATTAATCTTTTCCTTTTTTTTAGGACGAGCATACAAATAAAGATGGAGATACTGCAAACCAATCGCAAACTGTCAACCAGGACCAAGTTCCTGGACCAAGTGGAGAAACGCCTCGAAAACGTGTAAGTTTGCCAAAGGAACAGTCTGATCGGCCAGGCGGAGGCCCACAAAAGAAAAAAAAAGACTACAGCTACAGAAGAAGCTCTGTCAATTATGAGAAGTATCCAAGGTCGGCATAAAGGTATGGATCAGTTTCAAATCTTTTGGAGAGCAAGTAGGACTGCGTATTAAAGACCTCCCATCATCAAATGCTCAGAAAATTGCAAAACACCTTATTAGTAATATTCTGTTTGAAGCAGAAATGGGCAAGTACGACTATGGCAACCCAATCGGCGGAAGTTACTCACAGCCATTCTACCCAACACCGAACTACGTACAACAACCGATTTCTGTCCCGATGCCACCAGCTTGTCCCAATCCAAACCCATGTAGTGAGCAGCTGTCTTTTCACGGAATCACACAGGCAAACTCTCCAGATTCAGTCATAAGCTCCTCGCTATCAACCCATACGGACAATGACTCTATCGACAATATATTGATGCACCTGTAATAATAATTTTACAAATTTAAATAAAAGAGAATTTTACACCTCATCTCTTCAAAATTCAAATTTGAGTTAAGACTTTTGTTCATTTTTGTTATTGTAATTAACTTAATACTCATTTTAACTAAGTAAATAAGGGTTTCATTTGTAATGGAGAGTGTTTTTGTTCGGAACTTGAGACGCATGTCTACCAAATAAAGGTTTTTTTCTAATATACAATTTTTTCTTACCTTGATGTAATCCTGTAATACACTGACAATTGCTTCACAAACAGTCGGGATGATGGTTGATATTATTTGCTTTGAAATCTTGAATGTGTAACTTAACGAGTGGTAAGAGTCTCCCGTTGCCAAAAACCGCAGAGTAACTGCAAGGCGTTCATGTGGAGGAATAGCACTTCTGAAGGACGTGTCTCGTTTTCTGATGATACGAGCTATCTTATTTAGGAAGATCTTCAAAGTCACTACTTTTTCATTCGAAAAAAGTTTTTGAAACCACATCCATATCTGTACTCGAGATTTAATTCGTCTTCATCATCCAATACCAAATCCTTCATCAACTCACTAGTTCCGTATTTTTCTTCTACTTTGAAGGCTTGGACGCACCCAAAACCGTCGTTTACGCAATTTTTCGTGATTGATAATTACAAACGCGCCTAAAGCAACTAGTACATCCTCCTCGTCAGACATTTTGCGACTGAATGCCAACTCACGTGTAGACGACAAGCCAAAAATCTAGGTTTGCCGCGTTGGCTTTGCCAACGCGGCATTGCCAAAAGCCAGCCGCGGCATAGTGTGGACACGGCTTAATAACCCGCCATTACATCCTTTCATTTTGGTATAGCGGAAATCTCTAATTAGGAAAAAGGTCCTTGCTTTGACGTGTACTTAGTTTTACCAACCGTGTTAGGTGACAAAAGCAGGACAGACAATAATTCTAACTGGTCCTTGACAACAACCGTACATTGTTAATGCCCTTTTTTATATTTGATATTACAGTAAAACAGGTTTATTCCTTTACTCGACCTAGGACTAAAACTAGTTTCACCTATACTGATTAATTGTGTGTAAACACTCTCTTGTTAAGGACATTATAATTCAATAATAGTCTCTTGCGGCTATTTTAATAGCTGGATATACTACCAGGTATCTTGGTTTTAGCCCATTAAGAACAATGTTAAACCTTAAACACACGATTTATACGATCTTATATTAATCATAAAATTATATTAGACTAGCAGTTAGTTATTATTAGTTTAGCAGTTAGCGACTTCGCACCCAATTTCGTAAGATTTTTGTATGGGAACTTCTGGTGGAATGAATTATATGTCCGATGCTAACGTTGAGTTTAGCTTCTTCTCACGATCAAGAAAATATGTTAAAAAGTCATTGTAATATACTCCGATCTTAGTATATATTTTTTTCAATATATGATTTTGCTTCATTCCTGATCAAGAAAATATACATACATTCACAGCTTTGAGAAGCCTACTTCTATCAAAAGACTAATTTAGGTTTCATAACAGCCTATAAGTGTAAAGTAAAAGTTAGACTACACTGTCTCATATATCTGCACTGCTAGCCGATACTCGCTGCTTTGCATGCAATGTAATAGGTATTGCACGTGTATGGTCTCTGCTGATTCGAGTGAATTATATTTCCGACGCCGATGCTGAGTTTGTCTTGTCACGACCAAGAAAATGTGTTAAAAGCGCTTATTTATGACCATTGAAGTCTACTTTGTTCTTATTATGTTTTGTTTCTAACTTGATTTTTCTTTGTTTCCCGACCAAGAAAATATATATTACAAAGCGAGAAGCTCACTTTTGTCAAAAAAGTAAACTCAGATGGGTTTTATATCAGTATTTAAACTTATAGCAAAAATTAAGTAACACCATCTTTTAGATCTAATACTTAATATGTGATAAAAATTTACACTTAAAAATACATTAACAATGATTATGCGCTTGGTTCTTTATGAACTGAAAAATAGTGTTAATATTTTAGAACATTAGGACTAGAATTGGCATTTTAGATCCAAAGCACAGCCCGTGAACTTTCATCTAGCGTAGTTCTTGCCGCCTGCTTCAAAGGGAGTCTTAGGAATCAGATTCTGACCATCTTCTGTTTTAAGGCATTTTTCTAAGGTAGAGGGGTATTTACCTAATACCCGAAATTTAAATGGTTATTCTTTATAAAATTTATTCAATATAACTGTAAAAAAATAAAAAATATGTTTATACAGAACAGTTGATTGTATTAAACATGCTATTTTAATTAATATTTCACAACTTTAGATACCAAAATGGGATTTTTCGCTACTTTAAAAACCAGTGGGGCATAACCCTGAGGAATTTTCTAAATAATAATAGGCCTATATTCATCCCAGGAACCGTAAGAATGTACATGTTAAATTTTAGTACCATCGGTTCAATAGTTTATGCGTGAAAGCAAAACAAACACACAGACAAAGGCACTTTCGCACTTATAATATTATTAGGATAGGATTAAGATTATAGGAGTATAATTTTAAAGATATGATAAAAATTTGAATTAAAAAAGGTACTATCAAAAGTTTTTGTATTTTAATATTAACAAATTATAGACTTTATAAGAAATACTAAAATGCCTATTAATCATATCCTTGAAATGAGAAGTTTCTCCCATAATTTCACGACCAAAGTAAGAACTTAAAAGTTTTTGAAATTTAACAATGTGCAGTGGGCTAAAACCAGATTGTTTTACTACAGCCGGCTCTTAAAATGTTAGGTAGATTTTGTATACAAAATCAGCGTATTGTGCAATAATTGTTCTCATTGAATCACTGGGCAAAATTTCTTATGAAAATTACATAGCCCAGTCAAGTCTAAAATTGTGGTAAGAAATTGATCTTGTAAATGCCTCGGCTAAGTTCGTTGGCCAGCTTGATACGTTATTTATTTAGTTTCATGGTAGAACGGCATCAACCTTCCGAAATATTTACAACTCCGTTAACCCAATATAAATACAGTATAATATATTATAATATATATAATATATTATAATAATATATATATATATAATAATATATATAATATATATATATTATATTATATATAATATATATATTATAATGTACTGGGCAAAATACTGCCCAAGTCAGGTACTGATAACGGCGTATTATGGCTTAATTTACCCCCATTTGTCTTACGGAGTGGTCCTGTGGGGAGCGTGCGCAAGCTCTCAGTTTTCAGAGAGCATTCAAACTCCAAAAAAAAAGCTATTCGAATAATTGCAAAAATAAAATTCAGAGAGTCGTGCAGGCAAGCTTTTAAGGAATTACAGCTGTTAACTCTCCCGTGTCTGTACATTTTAGAAACCACTTTGTTTTGTATGTATAAGTGTGCCTTAACCAGAGGCCGGGACATACATACTCATGAGACACGAGGTAGAGAATTACTACGAACTGCTAGCCACAGAACAGTGGTTTTTGAACACCTGCCCTCACAGGCAGGTGTTAATTTTATTAACAGACTGCCAAATTCAATAAAAAATTCCCTAACGCCCAAGGCGTTCAAAAGTCGCCTTAAACACCTCTTGGTGTCACAAGCATTTTATAATGCAGGGGAGTTTTTAGCATTTAACTGGGAGACCGCCCAATTACACGACTGATTCTGCTGTTTAAAGTGGGATATATTGGCGAAGGATGAAAGGTGCATAAGTGTAAAATTGTATGTGTAAATGAGAATTTTGTGGCATGAATGTAAGAAATTTTAGATTAAAATTTGTGACGTTTGCTATACATTGTAATATTGTCGCTGCAATAAAGCTGATTTGATTTGATTTGATAATATAATAACCAAAATAAAAAATAAAAAAATAAAAAGTGCTGAAATGCTTACAAAATTTCCAAAACAACTGTTACTAACATTTAATTTAATCTCGAACAGTTAAAAAAATACTAGGTACGGTACATGTAAATTTTATGAGAATAAAATAATACTATTTAAATTGCCACACAATCAATATACTTTCCGGAATGAGCGAGAAGATCTATTTAAAAATAAAAGATTTATTTTGTAATTGATATTATTGTAACAAAATATTATGTGAGAATCTAAGTATCGGTATTAAAAATACACGATATGTAATTAATATGAACCACGTATTGTCTTTAGAGTAGACATAGTATAATAATTATGTTACTATACAGTGTGTTCCAATTTTATGCACAGGTCCCTTCAATCTTGGAAACTATAACAGATACAGCAAATGGTAAACGGTCAAAGTTGTGCTTAGGTATAAGACCAACCAATTAATTGGTCAAAACTTTCAAACTGTTACAGCTCGCTTACTAGAACCTATATTGAAATGTTTTTCACGTGAAATGTGCATGAAATTTCTTCTACTTTTTCAAATTTATAATTAAAAATCTCCAAGACCAACAAGCGGGAGGTGTAGGGTTTGAGTAAATTTTATAAAAATACAACGACCCATTTTTTACCTAATCAAAAGAAAGTAAATATTTTAAAAATTTCAAAATACTATATATGTTATACTTTCCTCGTGGTTTTCATCAATGCATCATGGTATCGTGGTTTTCATCACGGTATTTAAATATATACCTGCAGTGTGGCCAAAGGAGAGACTATCTGTGTGCATAAAGTAAAAAGCATGCTACATGACAAATATGATGATCTCAGCAAAATGTTCAGAGAGAATGGAGCTGGCTGGCTTTTAGCTTTGTCCCGCTCTGCGGACGCTCAGACGTAGTGAAGTGCACCCTTTTAGGCGACACGTTATGGTTCTATCTTGGAACTGAAAAATGATCACTTCCAAATTTTTTTGTTACAGAAATTTTAAGCATACGCAGATAAATTCTATTGGTAAAAATGTACAAGGAATTTTTGTCAGTCGATTCGATTTTGTTATTATGTGCTTAAATACAACGCTTGTTTTATTATTCTTATTCTTTCACAAATTAACCTTCGAGGTTTCATTAATATATCTGAACAGTTTGAAATTGCTAGTGTTCTGACCACTATTTTCCAATACTATACGAGTACTATTAGAAGGGTATAGACAAATCCACAGTTATAAATCAAAGTTTGTAATGTGGAATGTGACGTTTCACAATTTATACATTACAATAAATAGTTATTCGCAGCTGATTTTAATGAAAAATATAATATACCAAGGTGAAATTAATGTCCTAAAACTGTATTGAAACAAAAATTTTCATTCAACGATTTCAAAATACAGTAAGATATCATATTCAGAAGAATTCAATACAGCTCGCGTTGTGAACATAGATTTATTTTCCAAAAATATGTTTTGTAAAGCTTTTTAAACACAAACGTAGAAACAATAAATCATAAAATATTTTTAGTATTAATGAATTACATGTAAATATATAGTATAACCAATATTATATAATTCTTGATAATAAGTTCCAGGGTTTCACTTAAGAATTTGTATTAAAACAATTATATATTATATCAAGTTTTCGTTGATTTTTATAGAATACTAGCGGGCCCGGCCGCGCTTTGCTGCGCATTTCAATAATTTTTTGCAAAAGTTGCCCCCGCGGCTTCGCACGCAATTTCCCGTTGAAAACAGTACACTATATTCACTTATTCTTTTTCTATCACATTCTAAACATTGCTGAGATAATTGATAGTCGTTCCATCGTGAGCCTCTTGGGCGTATTATGAAGGTATGTACCATATTCCTGCCTCTATCTAGCTGTTACCCACGGCTTCGCACGCAAATCTTAAGAACCGAAGTCCTTATATTACTTAGTAAATTTTTTTTTTACTATAATAAATTTTAGATTAAATTAGTTATATCTCCGATGCCACGATTGAGCTTGCTTTGTTGTCTCGATCGAGAGAATATGTACACACGGAGTTTTGAGAACCATACTTCTGTCAAAAAAAACAACTAAGGTTGATTTTTATAACATTCTTTATATTTGTAGCCAACGTAAGATAGTAATTATGATATCTGCATTACTCTTCTGATCAAGCATGAGCATGGTTTATATTAAATAAATATTGCAGTTAAAGGTGAATTTTTACGTCAAATTTGAATTGTATTATTATCTGGATAGTAAAGTCTATGTTTAACAGTGATTGCAAAAACAGTTTAAACAAAATTTTGTCGTTTCTCTTAAGCTTACTCTATGCTTTAAAACTATAAGTGTAATATATGTTTACAAAGAACAGCTGATTAAAAATTTGAAAAGACGTTAACATATGTTTGCTGCAATGCATTTCTTATGGGTATTTCTGTAACCAGTGGGGCGGAATCCTGAATCGGGAAAGGGATGGGCATAGCTTATAAACCTTCTCCGTGGAAAAATACATATACGTACAAATTTTCATCATGATCGGTCCAATAGTTCACGATTCCATAAAGGACAAACATACAAACATTCATTTTTATATATATAGATTTTTGTGAAATCTGGTGTTTCTCAATGTATACACTAAAATAAATAGTTATTCGCAACTGAATGAATTAGTACATGCAATAGAACTAAAGTAAGTATGAGAGTTAATTTATTAAAACAGTATAGACTAGTACTTTATAGTAATGTACTGGATTTTGTTATTTTTGATAGTTAATTGAATTGACCTTCTCAGTTTTTGAAGGAAAGTGAAAATATCTTTACATACTTTATACTCTTAATATACAAATAAATATTTGGTAATTTTATTCAAGATAATAGTACCTGTTTTGCAGGTAGGCATTTCATGAATAAACTCTACTAAAATACATATACCATTTTTGATTTGACTCATGTAGGAATTTAATACAGTTACTACAACTCAGGAAGTGAGAAGGGCCTTGCTTACACTTAGTGTAATCCTGCAGGATCAAGTGGCAGTATTAGCACTTAGGGTAGTGCTGAAACTGATCAAACTATATTACCCTTAGTCTTGTATGGGTTATACAGGGTTTAAACGTTACCAGTAAAATTAGGAAGGTATTGTTTTAAAGCAAACTATATTACATGTAGCTAAATATTTTAATGTTTGTGTTATGAAGGTAATGTTAATAAACTTAAATTAAATTCGAACCCATACACACAAATAATGGTTATCTGATGCTGGTTTAACTTTTATTTAAGCGTCTTTGTGCACGTTGTTGGTTTCAAGTGAAGCAAGCTAAGAAACAATTAAAGACGAAATAAACGTTTGAAATTTTTAACAAAATTGACACCTTCCTATCTTTTTCTTAAGAAACATTATAATATCGATTAATAAACTAGGTTTGTGCTCATACAAATGCAAATTGGCTTTAGTTTTCTGCACTATTTATATTCAAGTTAAGGTGTAACTGACCACAACATACCATCAGCAACATAAACAGAAAAATTGGATAAGGGAATAATAACATGTGGGAAACGTTTGATATCATGTTTACTGGCACAAGAATTTTACTATTTTTACTAGCACACCCATTAAATTCCAGCTGTCTCGGAGAACTTGGTGATTAAGTAATCACAATACGTACAGAATTCTGCACTTAATGACAACTAAGTTCAGTGCCTAGTGTCGTGTAAATCTAGAGACCAATACTGTGTTATTAACATCAACGTTACACTGTGCTAGCATGAATTAACCAATATAGCGGAATACGCATTGACCTTCGACTCGAAAACAATAGGGTGTTTACTCGAACCAAGAAGAGCCTATGTCCTAAGTTTCAACTCTCTGTTACTGTTATATGTTTAAAATCTTCCATGCATTAGTGAATAGTTATTACACAGACGGACATACAGAAAATAAACCCCATTTATGCCTGACTGTGAATTACACATTGTTTTCTCTTTTGCATATTACATTGAGTTTACGGCGTCAATCATCATCAATGTCCGGGCAACACCTCATAATATGCTAAAGTCCAGTCAAACAGGCAATAGTATTAACATAATGAGGACTTTGCCATTGCTAATGTTTGGGAAGAGTGATGAGTGCGAAATCGAGATTGGATTGGACCCAAGTTTATCGTGTGGGTCGTGGAGAAGGACTACGCATTTTCCAGCCCATTTCCCTCAATTCTCTTTGTACTTATGGATGGTATTTTGAAGGCGTGTTCTTGGATGTGAGCTTTGAGACTGAGGATTTATTTGACTTTAAATGGCGATATTTTCCTTTGTGGAATCGAAATGAGGTCCGCAGACAACTTTTATTTACTGTTGCAGGCGGCGAGGTGCACGGATTTGTCTTCTGTCTCGGTTAGTTAGTTACAGTAACCAGGAAGTAAAGTGCCTAAATTCATCTTAGGAGAGGGTGCGTTTATTCCCCAGATGTGTTGTCTGAGAGATGGGGTTACCTCAGCAAGGTTCTACTCTCAGAGTGTGGGATTCTGGTGAATTTTAACCGAACTTCTCCAGTATTCAGGGGAATCGCGATTAGTATCCTTGCAAGGCAGCCTCCAGTCATTGAGTAAGGAGACAACCCCGATCGTCACTCCACTCACGCGTAAGAGTGAATTAAGCATGGTAAATACTTTAATTAATGCTTATATACTGCAAAAAAAATTGTTGTATAATGGTGCATGGCCACCAATGAAATGTGGCTGAGCGTTATTAAAGGATATTACTCATAAAGGTAGTGCAATTTTTGTCTCATTCCCGGGGGTATGTAAAGATTTCTTATCTGCATGATTGTTGTTCTGTCCGCAGGAAATCTCAAAAATAAAATGAACTTCGTTATAGTTTTGAAAATTTGCATTCAACCTCAAAGAAGCCTGCTACGCTACATGTTGTGTCCTACTTTCACCTTGTGATAACATCATGACATCATGTATTATTTTTAATTTCGAAGATAAAACATGATCGTCGGGAGAGTTCTTGAGAAGTTGAAGCAAGCTGGAGTGCAACCTGAGTTGGAGAGAGGTGAAATTTGAAGGAAAACCTAGCTAATTCTCTTTTTTTCTGGGAGAGTCCTGAGCAAACTGCTCTAGCTCTTTACTTCCGCGAGCAGTGGTGAAAAGATTGACATCGGGTTTCTTGTTTGATATCACCGATTTTTAGATGTCAACTTATCATCATTGGTACCTCCAGAAAACCTTTCCTGGGGGTGTTACATAGGGATGTCTGACATTTTTCTCTTTCAGCAACTGATAAAATAACGATAATTAATTTAGAATTTTTCTTTCACGTTTGTTTAGATACCACCCTAATTTTACGATTGACACTAAAATTTAATAACTTGAATTGTTTGTGCTTTGACCAACTTCACAGAAGAAATTAAATAAAGCATGTCGAAGTTATGTGTTTTTATTTGGAGTTAATAAAATATTGTAACTCACTTCAAGGGATATAAGCTAAATACTGGTAACATTGTGGGTTGCATAGCTGTGAACCAATTACACCGAATGATACACGAGTTGGATGTGATTCTGTCACGTACATCCAACGGATTGGTCTCGGCAGATTGTAGATTGGTTTCAATCATGAAGGTTCTACATAGCTGTTCCATATCATTACTACAAATGACGTAGCTACACATAACATGTATAACAACAAATGCATATAGCCTAATTGAAACAAAATTGCTGTTATTTATTTGTTGAAATGGAAAAACGTTTTCTACTTGTAAATCTAATCAATTCACTAAAATCCACAACTCATCTATTTTAATTTACTAGCAATTTTACAATGCCTTTATTTATATTTCATACTTAATTTAATAGCTCATATAAGTTATAAATATGCTAATAATAATTAATATTATTTATAGGTAGGCTACCCTAAGAGTGGATTTATATTTTAATCAGTGAACCTATTTAGTTAACGATTATTTGGGATTTTAAACTGCAAAGAAAAATGTATTTAGATATTTTTAATGAATATTTGATGTAATAATATTTGTGTTGGTGAAACTAATCAACAAAAAAAGGACACATAAATTACCTAAATTTTCTAGAAGCTTCAAATTTTAAATTTACATCATTTCCCATATAGTGACAGTTGCATTACAAATTAAGGAATCATTTACTTCTCGTTTAATGAAGTACTGATTTATAAAATATTTGTACACAGTGATAGATTGATTGAGCAATCTATTTATTGACTACAACGGCTGAAGAGTAAATAGTATTATAAAACTGTTATTTAAAACCAATAACAAAATAATCTTAGTACGGTACACATCATTGCAAGCCTGGCCGTATGGGCAGATACCCCACTTCCCCTCTCTTCATACGGTGCGCCGCGTTACCACGTTGACATATCAGCTGATTCTCATTATAAGACCACGCGACATCGCTTCGTTCCATTTGTTTACATCAGTTTTGAATTTCGGTTTTAAATTATTTTGAAAGTGTTTATTTTATTATTATACTTGATCAATATTATTTTTTTGCTCACGTTTTGTGGCATAGTGTTAACTCGTGTTAATTTAAAGACTCTTGTTAGGGCAAGGTTATTAGGGCTGTGTAAATGGCCTGTCAAACCAAACATTAACCTATGATTTCCGAGGTGTCATGATTATTCTTTAAAACATCTCCTTTGCAACTCATCCTGTATTGTTAATAAAGAAAAGCTTTGATACTGTTTTCAAAAAGAAAACTCTGTTCCTTACAGTCCGACATGAGTTTTGAATACTTCTTGATCATCAATAAAAACTTATAACAAAACATAACATGAGTTACCCATAGTCATGGAAGAAAAATCAACTACCATTTCATTTTCCCACCTAAAAAGGAGTCTCTAAAAGCAATAAAATAAATTAAAAGGTCGACAATAAAAAAAAAAAATGCTTTCTCCTATTCCCCGTCTTGGACATTAGAAAAGAATTTTTTCTCTGCATCCATCTCTCTACTTTAGGACAAAACATAGCAAAGAGATCACCCTAAAACATAATAATGGTAAATAATAAAATTTGAAAACATTCCTTATCATTCCTTGAATAAGGTTTCTTATATTGGATAAACTCCATATCTGTGCTCTAGTTGCTTCTGGACAGGCAATAGCTGACCAACAACATCGTCGCCATCCATGAGCTTCCATAGAAAATATTGTATACCTTTTTGTACTCTCTTGTATATATTTATACTCGATATACTTTTATTCTTTAAGATGAATTGTACTTTTCCTTAAAAAAGAAAGGTCAAGAATGTACCTTATTTAATTAATTCGAAATGTTCCCTATCATCCCTAACATAAGACAAGTAACAAGTATCGGAAGATACCTCATCTCTTCACCTAGTTGCTTTAGTGTGGAATACCGGAAATCATCACATAAAATTTTGTTTAGCTAATTATGTTAAATGAGTTTCTTTGTGTATTAAAGTTGTCTCTACTCTCTGGATAAAGTTACATCACGTTATTGCTAAGGTCAAGAAAAAACATTTCACTATAAGAACATAGGTCTCCGGTGCGTAATTCCCGTCTGTCTGTCTGTATGTGTTTTTGTAAAAAAAAAACAATAATATCTTGAAAAATAATAAATTAAATCATACCAAATTTGGCTCATGTTTATTGTATCAAGACCAGTTATTATAAAAATATTATATTATCTATAATATGATTTAAATGGTGGCCATTAAAAATTTTACTTTAAATATTAAAACCAGCTATGTTATTCAAGTATTACAAGAACACAAATTTTTTATAATTTAGATAATTTTGTACCAAATATAATAACCTTAAAAATGATTTAAACCAAATTAATATATCGCTGATTTAGAGTTGATTTACTGTGACAAGACATGGCCCACATTGAGGTTCTCAGCGGATACCTAACAATAGAAAAGTTAGGCAGCTTTAGAATATCTATTGTATTTAAATTGTCTATTCATAAAAATATCAAAAATGAGAAAAATATTGACATTTAAACTAAATTAATACATCAATAAATAGGTACATATTGTTTCATTAAAGTAATATAGGAATCTAAATGCTTAAATTGACCGGACTATTACTCAATTTAAGAACGTGGAAAACTACAAAAGTTAGTGAAATTCCAAATTATAAATTTGACAACAAAGACTCAACAACATACTGTATTACTGGTGCGTTTGTTTCAAATTTGTAAAGAATTCCAATAAGAAAATAGCTTCTACAATATAAATTTAGATTATTTTCTGAGCTAATGAGTCAAAATGCTATTACTTATACAACTAATTTACATGTTACTGAAAACACAACAAACGTTTTGCCACAGCAGCACTTTATTAACTGGCAACAGTGCAATAACACACAAACCAATGTTCGAAGTTACAGTTCCCTTTGAGGTTTATTGGTAACCATGAATAACGCCCCTAAATAGTGAAATTATTCAGTTTTATTGGTTAGTGGAATTTCTGTGGTATGATTAAATTATATCTAGTTTATTTGTGTTTTTATCGCTGAACTAATATAATATGATATAGTTAGCATGGAATGGGTTTTCTTTAATTAGTTTATAAACAACCTTTGACTACATTTAACCAACTAATTCTCGTGTAATATCTCTAATTTTTACTGAATTTGACATTTCTCTTTGTAATGATTTATTTTATCTCAAAATATATGTCAAGGTAGCTTAAAAATGTAATACATTAGCTGCCGTATCCTTCATGTAAGAAAATATATTTTCATAACCATTAACTTAAGAGCAAAATGTATTAAATAATCTAAGTCAGGGAACAACCAATAATCTATTTATAATTTCGTTTGCACTACAACTTTTTTCATCAAGATGTTTTCTAGCATCACTGAGGGTCTCTTAAAACAATAACATAAACTAAAAGTTTAATATACATTTAAATTAGGAAGATTAACAATAACAATAAAATAACAACGGGAATGCTTTCTCCTATCTCAGAGGCATGTCTTGGACATTGGAAGAAAAACTCATCTCTGCATCTATCACTTTACTTCAGGACAGAATAAAAAATACGCTTATCCTAAAGCATAAATAATATATTTTGGAAATATGCCTTATCAGTCCTTGGGTAAGAAAAACAAAATTATTGTGCAATTTAGTACAGAAGCGAAAAATGTACTAACGGTGGGCTGCACAGAATTGTTGTGTCCCTGATTATTTTGTTTAAAGGGGATATGAGATATTACATTTTGAAATATGTAATATTGCGGGATTCTTATAATTTCCATTATCATCGGAAGCCCTTCTGTCCATATCGTAAAGTAATTTTATTCTGAATGTAATTTTATAAAATCAAAATACTGCAGTTGCACTTGCCGAAACTGCGTTTAAACATGTATCAATATTCTTTCTTGAATCCTTGAAACTGTAACAGATAAAAACACAGCCCTAGCTTAATGGCGAAGATCAGCTTGTCCATGCTGTGTGATCATGCATATTTAAACATGATAGTGACAAAGATCAACCCTGCACGGAGACGTGACAAAGACAACATCCTGCGTGTCACTAACCATGCTAATGCCTCAACACTATTGATGTGTATCCCTGTGAACTGACTGGACGGCAAATAAACATGAAGAACGTCCAAAACTATCTTGTCTTCTATAAACGGATATCAGTGAAAAAAAAAGGAATACACAATTTAAATACAAATTTAAATTTAAATACACAAAACTAAAAGTGTCCTGAAACCGGCTCAAAGATTGAAAAGTTCGTAAGGTAAGACTAAGACAAGACTATCCTACTTTCTGCGCTTGGTATCAACAACTCTTGTAGTTAAGCCGCAGACTCCATTAAGGATAGAAAACGGTCGATATCTAAACGAGATTGTAAATTTGACATAAAACATAATGAGGTATCGGAATTGATTATGGACTTGGGAGTGTCCTCTATCTCCGCATTCGTTCTTATTTTATTCGTTATGTCAGTCCTAGATGCTTGTGGTCTCCAGCAGGGAGTATCTGTGCCTGTTGGCATGGATAACTTAATATAAATGAGACAATACTGAGTCCCAACTATCAGTGGGTGATTAAGAATAATAATGATGTTTTATATTAAAGATCTCATTTTATTATTTTTTACACATTTAGTGTATTAGGTTTTATCTGTATATAAGGATTAATAATATAAAACAAGTACACGTTTTTGTCTTCCTTAAAATACTGTTAAATTTTAAAACATCCAGTCTTCGTTATCTCTTTAAACGTATAACAGTTTTTGTATCTTTTCAATTCATATAACGATAAATCTGGGATGAAGAACTTCAAATCCTTGCAAGTTGAAATTGTACAGATTTGAGCCGAGTAGTCTCTCGCACTGATAAGCTCGATGTAGACGATAGTGTCATGGTACTATATAGTTTGCATTATTGATCAGCTGTTTCTATAGTTAATTAACTCTCCCCACCCCTTTACTCACCATCCATTACTTGAAGGTAAATTTTAATTGATTGATCCTTAATTGGACAGTAGGTGATTAAAGTACGTTCAGAAATGAATACTGTACACGGGCAGACAAACACATAATCATACAAAGGAGATAGACACGAAAATTACGCATATTAGAACTCCTACTTGTAGAAATGAAGTTTCATGTAAAATTTACAATCTGTTTGTATTGATATGCTTACTATAATTCAGACCTATCTGGGACCAAACTGAAAAAAGTTTAAATAATCAGCTATTATAGACAATGTACCATGTATATCTTAACATACAGAAGTAAATTCAAACAATACATGAATATTGAGTTTAAGAGGATAGTATTATTATTTTACATAGCCTTGAACCATAAAATAAAAAAGCAAACGTAATAGAAGTATCAATATTTATGTTACCCGTTGTGTCTCTGAAGTGTTCTAAAGCGAAATTCCTACGCTCGTAACACATGAGTACCATTTACGAAATACGTCCAGTAATAGTATGATAGTGGAACATTGGGATACATTTGTTAGTCAGCCTTCTCACTATTTCTCAGCAGATTTACTCGTTCCACCGTTGTTTTTCTTTCTCTCAAATACGGCAACTTAATTGGAGATTCTGGTCTACATTTCTTATTCGTCTGTACATGGAACTGATGGCGGTACCAATAGACAGTAGAATGGAGATACTATCAGTCTATCATGTCTTTACCATTTAAATTAGCTTGAAATACAGGCGTCTCTTAAAATATTTTGGTTATGAGAACGATTTTCATCAGTAAAAAGCCCAAGCCTGTTAAGCCAGCCCAATTTAAAATCTTCAGAATCACGCTAATTAATGCATCTATTCATATCCTGGCTAAATGCCTAAGGGAGCGGAGTGGTCCTGAACCAGATTTGATTCAACTATGTTTGTGCTGAGAACGTTTTGGTCTTGAGTGATTATCTTGTAGAAAGCCCGATTTAATTTTTGGTAACTTAACTGGACACTAAGTATAGCACAGACCCTCCTCCTGACTGGCGAGGGAACTGGAAAGGAACAAGAAGGGCGAGGAAGAGTAGTTTGATGAGAGGGATCTACACAATTGATTATATACATTCATTGTATCAAGCTTTAAGGAGTAAGTAATGGAAGTATGGACATTGCCGTTTGTCAGTTACATCTGGATCTGGAAACAGGATAAAACACGGGAGATCTATAGTGATGTTTACGAGCATATGTTTAGTGCAAGTCTGGGATTAGAAGAATTGTGAGCAATGGAAGCATATTTCGATTACGATTGTATCTAAGAGTTAAAGGTCAGATTTGCACAACAAAAGGATATTTGGAGAAGGACAAAGGAAATTCATAATGCTCATGATCTGTATCATTGATAGACACTTTGTGATTAAACTTCCTGTTTTGATCAGTTGGCATGTTGAGAAAGTGATGAAGTTATAAGTTATTCATTAAGTCTGCATCAGTCTTGTTCTTGTCGTATTTGAGATTCGTGAGGTTGTCTTGAGCAATCATGCGTACCGTAATGAGTTTGTACACACATATCGGCTGTTTATGTGAATCAAGACTGTCGTTATTAAGGCAAGCATTCTGAGCCTCAATATGCGGAAAGAGGTATAATACACTGACATAATCCCTCCACTCTCCTACGCGTAGGGATTGGGAAAACACTTTTGGTAAAAACACCATAATCTTTTTCATTTAATCCTTACTCACTTTTGTTTCTATTTATGTTGGTGTCAATATAAACAAAATATAGTTGGTTGTTTTGTAAAAAATACCGATTCAACTGGCGAGTGAGAATTATCTAATTAAATCGTTCCTCAACGTACGCCCGACTGAAATGGTCAAGCTCTTTTTTTTTTTTTTTTTTTTTTTTTTTTTTTTTTTTTTTTTTCATATTGCAATCTTCACGGAGATTCCATCTTTTTAACCCAACTCTAACCTGATAACCTTCGCTATCCTGGTTGAAGTGCAAAGGTGTAAAATCAACCAGGAGAAATGGGGACTATTTCATGTTGATGGGGACTCAGATACCCAATGTGAATGTGGGTACCACCACATATATTTAGCTAATCTCTGTTGGAGGAACCCTGTTACAAAGCAATTGATACGTCCATTCTAACCGCTCTTTTTGGATTTAATTTGAATTTGTTGGACACATAAAGTAGTGTAAAGTAAAGTAAGTAAGTAAGTTGGTAGATTGTTGAAATGAGTTTATTCAAACTTCTCAATTCAATATTGAATACTGTTCTGTTATTAACTCTATCAAATACATATTTTGCTAGTCACAGATGTTAATGAGGCACGTCCATATTACACATAACGAAAACAGTTTAAACCACTTCATAATGAAGAGAAATAACAAACTAGGAATATTAAAAAATAAAATAAAATATATTTTGTTTTTTGTATTTCAAGAAAATTTGCCTTTATATAGTTTAGTTTGAACCTGTATGTCTGAGTGCACAGATCCGTAAGAATAGGTGATTAAATATGATGCATGGATTAAATAGACATTTAATTTTCTAAAACTGTAGTATTAAAGTATTTTATTGAAGAATACATATATAGTATTAAATGGTTCAAGTACACTCAATGAACCTGCAGCACTGATATTGGCGTTATACCAGAGATATTGTGTTTGCTATCGGTACGTACAGGATAGGAGTTCAGCAAACATATCTGGACTGTGCTGATAGAGACTTGGTCATTTTTATCTGTTAAGTTGAATGATGTATTTAAGACACTAATATCAACTATTACCAATAACAGGATTGATTTAATGCTGTGTTCCCCTCAAAGCAATTAAATGTTTTATTAGACCTAACAAATATTCTTTCCACAAATTAATAAGGTGTAGAATGAACGTGTATAAGTTGTGTAGACTTCTCAATACGTAAAGCTAATTGAACCTTTGATAGAACTATCAAATACTAGCCTTTAATAAAAAAAGACATCTATATTGAACATAATGTAATTTATTTTTTGTTCCACTTGGAAATTATGAATGTCGAATATTTTATATTCTCGTATAAAAACTGTGACGAGCACTGAATGTGAAATGTTTCCTACTATCTACTATCTATAGATTTATATTTGATAATAATTGTAAGACGAGAGTTTTATCTATCAACAATTAACCATTTGCTCCCTTAAATATGTTTTTATTTTATTGTAACGGTATATTCAAAGAAAATGTAAGGTCATGTTTGACCGAATAAAGGATTTATGTGAGAAGCTAAGTGGATTTTCAATCCAAAACTATAAACCAAGATTATTACAAGGAGATTGTTTAAATGACTATAAGAACATTTAATGATGGAGAGGCATATTTTATTCTTCGCTGGCTGTTTGCTTACCAATTTCTCTGCTCGCGCCTTGAGTAAAGAGAGCCCGAGAGAATACGAGAGCTCGTTATGTAGTTGTACAGTTTAACTCTGTACTGCGGGTTGTATAACTGGGTCACGCGAATGTTTAACTCTCTCGTGACAGCTGAATGAGGTGTCACAATTATTACTTACAAATAGTTCGGTTAAAAAGAAGAGAACATTACACTCTTGAAATTTTGAGATACATCGTAAAATGTTAATGTTAGTTCATAGTCTACGCGTATAGGCTTTATGAGTTTAAAGCATCTAAATAAATCTTAACATGAAGATAGAACTTCAAAAGTTAATAATCTATTTCCGCCAGCTTTTTACATTTGGGATTTTTAGGCTTGTGACACCTTGTGTCGTTGTTTAATTAGAAACATTCCAGTTTATGCAAGTTATATTAATATTTTAAAATAATCATCGTCTGTGAAGTTACAGTAAAAAGTTGACATCAATGCATAACCAAAGCGAAGTTAGTGCAGATCTACACCAGTTTTTATTTGGGCTTGGGTAAACATTTCCTACTGAAATGATAATTTATTCATATTTTTTATGTTTTCAGGGAAGTTATTTTATAAAAGAATAAAACTAGCACAGAACTTATAGCAAAACCTTAATGGTCAGAGATACCACAATTTTCATGCCTATTTTATGGCGAATTTATGAGTCTCATAATTAGTTTATAATTAAATAATAGTATGGAAAGGTTAATATAGGGTACGAGGAAGTTTAAAACCTAAGAGGAAGCGCTATTCGCCTCAAAGTCTCTGAGGTCGTAAATAGTTTTGAGATTTTATGATATTAAATCTCTCTTTTACAGTGAAATATTTTAAGCTTGACGTAAAGTATACCAAATATAATAATTCAAATACCAGGAGAGGCGTAATGCTGGCCAATGTTAACCTTAAGTAAATAAATATGAAAGTATAAAAATATAATACTTCTAAATTACTAAAACTATGATTTACCTCCTTATTTTTCTCCAAACCCTCACCTTGATAGTTTTCGCTAGTTATCCTGAATGGAGAACTCTCTGCCGACTGCGAGTTGGTGTGCCAAGGTGTAGTCAACATGGAGAAATGGGGACTATTACTTTGCTGACTCTGATACCCAATCTGAATGTGGGTATCGACACATCTACTAAGATGTCCTCCGTTCGAGAAACCTGTATAACGTTTGGTTTTGAGGGTTTCTGCACGCAAATGACACAGCCATATAACTGGTATTTTTGGATGGACAAGATTTCATTTGAAATAACTGGACATATAAAGTAGAGTAAAGTAAAATAAGTTAAGTTGATATATTTTTGAACTGATTGAACTGACTATATTCAAACTTCTCAATACAATATTGTATACTGTTCTGTTTTGGATTATATCAAATAAATTCTTTTGCAGGTCACAGATATTCATAAAGCAAGTCCGTTGTGCTTATTACGAAACAGTTTGAACTATTTTCTCGCGAAAAGAAATAAAAAACTAGAAACTTAAATAAACACACCCGTTTTAAGACTTTTATTTTAGATTTTAAGACTATTTGCCTATAAATAGTTTCGTTTTAACCTGTAGTCTGGATTTATATATCACTAAGGTTTGTGTAATAAAATGTAATGCACGGATTTAAAAGAACAATGTTCTAAAACTGCAGTATTGAAGTATTTTATTAAAGAATACCAATTTAGTATTAAATATTCAAGTCCACTTAGTGAACGTGCAGTCGCTGATATTGGTGTTATACCAGGGATATTGTGTTTGCTATCGGTATGTAGCCTACTGGACAGGAGTTCAGCAAACATATCTGGGCTGTTTTGAGACTTGGTCACTTCTAGTTGTTAAACTGAACGATGTAGGCTATTACCAGGACACCAATACCAGTTATTAATAATGCCAGGATTACTTTTACTCCGTGTTCCCTTATTGAAAGGATTGTATTGCTATTGAGCAATGACACTTTTTATTTATTTCATTAGAACTGCCAAACATAATTTCCACAAATAAGGTGTAGAATGAATGTGTTCGACTTCTTACGATGTAAAGTTAATTGATCTTTTGATAGAGCCAAAAAATAATAGTCTTTAATGAAAACAAAGACACCTATATTAAACAAACATTAATCTTTATTACGTTCCTCTGGAAAATTATAAATAGCGCACATTTTTAAATCTGGTATAAAAACCGTTAAAGGTACAGAACGCTAAGTGTTTATTGTCATGTAAATTTTAATAATAATATAATATTTTTATAAATTTATAATTTATAATAATTTTAAGAAATACCTATTGACAATAAACGACTTGTTTTATGATGAAGTTTTTAGAATTTGGTATTGTGTCCGTTTGTTCCATTTATGTATAACAGTTGTATATAAAAAGTATCACACAACAAAAGAGAAATTGATTTTGAAGTTGTTTTTATGTAATTAATTTAATTTATATTAAGATTTATATGTAAAGTTTAAGTGACTGTAGATTGTTTCCTTTCTGAAACTGAATAATTTAGTATTTTAATAACATTAATTTGATACCGTAGGATAAGATAACTCTCATTTGAAATAACAACCTTAGCCCAAGAATTTTTTTCTTCTAATGATAACAATTGTGTTAGCGAGTAGTATTTAATGCATTGATTACATTTTATTATTACAATAATGTATTGATAGTTATTTATACCAAGAAACAGCCTAGCCCAATTTACCTACTTTTCTATGAAGATAATAAAGTGATGAAATTAGAAAAAGCACAGTTAATCCAGGTTTCAGTTATAGCAATAACGTAAAACGTGTTATACATTTATCTATATTGGTAAACGAAACAGCAATGGATCATCCATAACCATTTTATACTAATTTTTAATATTAAGTTTGTATTTGAAAAACAACTTATTAGCCAACATTTATGGTTATATCGTAATGGAATTTTGGTTTATTATAATTCTTTCTAATATAGTTTTTGTTACCATTAACCAACTAGAGTCTTATTAATGTATTGTTGAAGTTGTTTTTTAAATTTGTAATTGAACATTTATATGGCGTAGAGTTCAGAATCATTACAAAATATCATCAGGTTATTACCAAAAATCGACGTCTCGCACTTCGCCGAGGGTATAATTAAGTAAAGGCACGGAAGGGAGAATCGGCAATTAACCAGCTGCCGAGTAGTTAAGTGTGGCTTGTCACTCATTTATATCATTTCCCCATATTGCTTTAGTTAATTTTATTCATTGGTATAAATTTATTGTTAATATCGACAATAAAATCAGTTATGAGTTATTAAAATAGACAGTACTTTAGAAAAGGAAGTTTAAATCAACTTTGGAAATATCTGGAAGAGAACACATCTAATACGCAAATTTTACAATCCACTGTCTTTATAATGTATTTGCAAAGTACTCAACATTAAAAAAAAATGTTCTAAATAAATTTGACAGAAATTTAAATATTACGGTCTGGTTTATGTTGAAATACGTGTAAAAACACACATCACAGTAAAAAAGTATTGCTTTTAAATTCAATATGATGGGTATTTGTAGTTAGAACTCAGTGAAAACTCTGATGTGAAAGTGTACTACAATCGGAAAGTTTTTTGGTTGAATAAACAACTATAGCACCAAAATACTATTTCTTAAATAATAAGATATAAATTAATAGATTGTAATTATAAAAATGTGATTTGAAATGTAAAAAATCTAGTAATAGACTTTGTAATAAGGGGCCCTATATGTAATGTTACAAGTATTTACATGCAGTGTCTGAAGAACGTTGAATGCCTGAAATTAGAACTATTACCCCGAATAAAAAAAAATAGTGACAATCGAATTTACCGTCTCTCATCACGTACATATATAATCAAATAATATACATGACGTAACAAAACTCTCTACACTAACTTTAGGGTATTGTTGCGCGAAATGAAGAAAACAGTATAAGCAATGAATCAATGGTCCAACATTTACCGTTTTAAGTCCGTCTGTGTTTGTTTGAATTAAAAATCATATTTCAAATTTAAATGGACTCTTTATGTTGACAAGATCTATAAATAATAAAGTTTGATGGAATTTTCAAATTAAATTACAAAATGGTGACCATTTAAAATATTTAAATTGAATACCTTAAATCGTACTAATGTTTACAAAAAAGTTACTAAAGTATATCTTTCTAGAAGATTTCCAAATCCAAAGAGTAGTTAAAATAGGACAGCAAATAACTGACGTATTGAAAGTTTAGTCCAACTACTCATGTCCAATCTC
Organism: Homalodisca vitripennis; assembly: GCF_021130785.1. Lineage (NCBI taxonomy): Eukaryota > Metazoa > Arthropoda > Insecta > Hemiptera > Cicadellidae > Homalodisca > Homalodisca vitripennis. The sequence goes on along the minus strand of NC_060211.1, from coordinate 124,396,615 downwards.
AAGTTTTTTTTCAATAAAGTAAGTAGTTAAAAGTGTAAATAAATCAACAAAAATTAACGTTATATAAAAAAGTTCAATAGAAATACTCACAGATTATTTTTAACTAGTTTAGATTTTTAAAATGTAAAAACTGCTTATTTGAAAAAATTAAAAAGCAAACTGTATAATATTTAGTATAGTTTAAATACATTATTTTAAGAAATAAAATAATGTCCCAAATTTCAAACAATCCATGAGTGAGAATTTTACAGGAATAACATGTTATAATAAGTTAGTCGTATTAAACGAGGTTCCAGCGTGCAGTAGAGCGTGGCCTTGTGGGTGCTGTTAATTGTGAAGGTTGTCAGCTGCTGCTCTCACTCCAACCTTCGCGTGTCTCTGGGCGCAGTTCTAACCTTTACACGGCACAGCTGTCTAATTGTTACACGCACTCTCACACGTGATTCATATTTTAATATTTTTCAATATTTAGAACTAAATATGTAATCTTGTTAGCATTGTAAATTGATGACTCTTGGAGCAATCAGAAAATTTTAAACTAGTAGTTTTTAAAACAACACTTTTCTAATACTATGTTTTTGGACGATGCCATTAGAAACTAAAGGCATTTCTTTGTCGAGTCCCCTGCGACGGTGAACCTTTGATTTCGAAAAATCACGTGAAAAAATAAATAATATTTCAAGTATCGTTTAAAATTACATCTATTATTTTAAACAAATTAGCAACAATTGAAATCGCCGTACTTTACTTGATTAACACAGAGTACTCAGTCACTCTGCTTCGCCTCGCTCGTTAAAAACGAATGAACTTAAAACAACCATTTTTGCTCTTAGTGATAACTATAAAACCCAAAAATACACACTCATGAGAAACAAAGCCCTGTTGGATATATTTTATTTTTTATTCTATTACTTGAACCAATTTCTGAAAACATTTTCTGACAAATATTTCAATATCTACGTTGTATACAATTAAAGTTATGTGATTGTATCGCAGTCATAAAAATATATAATAATAAGAAAACTCATAACTAGTTGTTTTCTGTTCAATTGTGTAAATGGAGTTAGAGTCTCGAGGCAGTCCGTAAAATCGAGTTTTGTCGTCACATCGAAGAAATTCAACTTCTAACTTTTTATTACCAACCAACTTTGTATTTGCTGTGGTTTACTTTGAATATTTGGTCTCTCTGTAAATTATCTGCTCAACAAAAGCTTCTGTGCTGTTGTAATAGATCCGTAAAATAAAATAAATAAATTAAAATTATGTTTTTTAATCTTATTTTAATAGTAAGTTGAAACATTGAATCTGTCGCAAAACCCTATGCTGTTATGGTAGTCAAAACAGTCAATCATATACATCACTGTCTCAATATACTGAATATCTAGCATTGGTAGAACTAATAGACTATAATTAATTTACATCCTGAACGAATACAAAAATATTCCTGTGCATCAATATTGCTGTGTATCTTCAACGACTTCTCAATTGAATTGAATATCTCAGAAATAATTGCTGTAAACACTGTAATTTACAGTGGCACATGAAACAGGATGGCACCTGCGTATGCTAATCTATTTATGGCAAAATTAGAAGATTTTTTGAATTCTCAATCCTACAAACCTCTTGTATGGTTGAGATTCATTGACGATATTTTTATGATTTGGAATAATAGCTTTGAAAATTTAAAAGAATTTTTGGAAAATCTATTTTGAAATTTACAAATTTTCTCGATTTTGAAATTTACCTGGAAATTTTCTAAAGAATCATAAACATTCTTGGATGTAGATGTTTTTATTAAATCTGGATTTCTCAAAACAAAATTCATATTAAAGACAGTAACACAATGGATTATCTACATTTCAACAGCTGCCATCCTGTACATGTCAAAAAATCAGTACCAAAGGGTTTGTCAGTTAGGGCCAAAAAATTATGTACTGATAGTGCAGATTTTCAAAATTATCTAGAAAAACTTGGAAATGCATTTGTAAAAAGAAAATATCCTTCCAAATTTATAAATAATCAAATTAAACACTCTAATGTTCATAAACCCCAAAAGAATGATGACGTAAAATTTATAACAAAATATTTTCCTGGTTTATATAAAACAAACAATATTCTAAGAACGGCACACAAAATTCTTGAATCTTCACCAATTACTAAAAACTTATTTTCAAAACCACCCAGGCTAGTGTTTCGTAGAAATACTAACCTAAAAAATCTTCTGGTACGGCCCAAATTGCCACCTACTGACATTCAAAATTCAGAAAAGAAGAAAAATTTTAAGTGTCAACCCTGTAAAGACAAACGATGTAATACTTGCAAAATTATAAAATCGTCCAATTTTTTCACCAGTAGTAATACAAAGAAAACTTACCCTATTAGAGGAGAAATTAATTGCAAAAGTAAAAATGTAATTTACCAATTAACATGTAAAAATTGTGCAATGGATTATGTTGGATTGACAACAAATCCATTGCACATAAGAATAAATAATCATCGTTGTTCGTCTAAAAAACAGGATGAAAAATTGGTTTCACAACACGCATTAGGCCACCAACAAAATTTTGAACAATGTTATGCACTGACAGGTATTTGCAAAGTACCCGAAGATAGAAACAAAATTGACTTAGAAAATTTAGAACAGGCACATCAGTTAATATTAAAATCAAAAGTACCCTTTGGTCTGAATAAAAGATGAAATGATCAATTGTTTTTATTATATATTATTTTTTCTAAATTATTTTTCTAAATTCATTCTCTGTTCATGATATTATTTATTTCTCTTTGGTGTTAACCACATGTTCAAAAATTCTTGTTTATTTATTTATGTAAGTTTTTATTTATTTACTTTTGTAAATTTTGTTGCTGTATTGTTATTTTGTATTATACCTTTTTGAAAACGGCAAAAAGCCGAAATATTAAAGGAACTTTGTATCAAGAAGTTTAATAATTGATATAACAGAGCAATTCTGCTTTTATACACTCGAAGTGAATATATATATATATATATATATATATATATATATATATATAAATATGTATATATATATCGTATATATAAAATACATAATATAGTTTCTAACCTTTACATACTACAGATTGTTTCAATGTTTAATAGCTTTATATACAAATAGCCTAGAATATAGACATTGTAGCTTTACAGTGTGTTGTGGCCAGATCTAATATGCTTTGTTGATGAGCTGATTATTCTATCAGCTCTCGCTCAGGTTGATTAACCCCCCACCACCCATTCATATGCCGTTCGTTAACTCAATACCATCGCTACATTTTGATTGTTTGTAGACAATCAAGTCTTTTACCGTATGTTGTGGTAACTGATTATTCTATCAGCTTTTGCTCAGGTTAATTAAGGTATTGCACCACCTACTCAGTAACTGTTTGCTAACTAAATAGTGTCCATTAAATAAATCTTGAATGGTTAGATAATTAAATTGTGTACATTTAGAGTCTCGTAAGTTATTTTAATTCCATGTTAATATTAAAATGTATTCGTTGTAAGTATTTTTACAGGAATTATTTGTTACATCAACAGAACAACCCAATCTGGAATAAAATTTTGATAGCAACTTTGTATTTCCTGTCTCTATTACACTATTAATCTATCAAACACTGTTATAAAATTTAAATATAAACAAATGATTAGTCTCTTTGATGAACTTCAGCTGTTTGTTATCAGTTAAATTTGGATTACAAAACATGAATATTATAATTTTTTCAGAATTATAATATATTCCGGGAAAATTTTCCGATTTTTGTCTTCATATAAATTTGTCCAGCCATTCTTGAGATTAGCACTAAGTAATAGCACTAACATTTAGCGATTAATATGTATTTATAAGTATCAATAAAACAGCGGTTTTATGTATTTTTTACAAACCTTATCACTTTCTTCCTTTACAAAGTTTCTAATGGTTCATTGGTTGTCTGTAATCAATTAAATTTTACAAAATGATATCTATATTGTCAACTCTACTTACTATCCTGGACTTAACGGGAATTTTTAGGTAGAGCAAATATTGTTCCCCCAATAACCAGATTTAACCGATTCACAGTGTACACATAGTCCTCATCTTACACACTAACATTCACTGTTATTATTATATTCATAATAACTAATAATTTAAGATTATTTTTATTATAACCAAAACAATGGTACACAAACATAATCCAACTTAATTCTACCTAAGTGAACATAACCTATGGGGGCTTGTGACCTGAAAGTCGAGTACAGCCATAGCTCTTCCCTATCAACGAATTCCTCTGAATGCCTAGATAAATCATAAGATATACTTTTTTTGTATACTTCCATTTTTTAGAGCCATGTATAGAAAGCCTAGACATGTTGTAACATGTCTGGTTATACAAGCTGCTGATAGTAGGCTATATAACGTTTATCATTGTAGTACTTGAAAATAATATGTACAAGTAACTAAGTTGAAGTGTTACAATGAGTAAGTAATGTTAACGAAAACGTACAGTTACATTAAAATTGATTAAATGTATATTTTATGTTGTGACTAAAAACAATACGTTCTCGTTATCAGAGTGTACAGCATTGTAGATCCTATCTGATTGAAAACAATCCACAATATGCCGCAACTGATCCCGTGGACGTGACAGAATCACAGCCAAGTCAAGATATCTCCCTGGGATCATTGGATGTGATTGGTTTTCATTCCCGAAATTCACTCTAAGAACAGTGGAGCATTGAATCTCTAAGGACTAGTCTGTGCCAATGTCTGGCTCAGTTTCTTTGAGTGTAGTTCGTAGTATCATATTGTGTTCGTTATTTCATCAACAACACTTCCATTGAACAGTTGCTATATCAAATAAAGTTTCCATTAGTACATGCGCGTTATTCATACAAGTTTATTATAAAATACCTACAGTTGAACTGAAAACAGCGAAAATATGTTTCTAAGCGACATTTCTGTAGTCAACCCAAAACCTTCGGGAATAACATCTATTGTACCATCGTTATTTGTTATAAACATAGAACACTACGTTATGTGAATTGCAATCTGTCTTCTTCTTCTCGATCTATTCGTCGAGCTCAAAAGCGTTTGACGCCTAGAACACATTGTGGCCTAATTTTCCTAACGGACCTCCGTATAAGTTACCCAAAGTTTCACCTTTGGTTATATTAGTTAGGTTGTGTGACTAGTACTGTATAATTAGTGGTTTCACGTAACTGCACTATACCAATTTCATTTTTGCCAGTAGCCCTATGGAGTCTTTACAAAGAAAACTCTATCAAAATTGGATATGCAGTAGACTAGAGGCTCTAGCCAAACTTACCTCATTGTTGATGTAAAATATATGGTCTTTTCGATTGTCGGCTTCTCCATGGCAAAACTTGATACCCTATGTTAAAGTAATTGCGATAGTTAGCAAACTGGAAAAGACAAAACACTGTTGCCTGATTGCTAATTCTAGTTTCTACTTTCTTCAACATTCACTAAGACTTGATTTACTTATCTTAAACAGATATATACTTATAATGTGTACATTCACGAAGAAGATTTTTAAAACTTTGCTTTAGTACGTTAAGAATCTTTGTTTACACTTTTCCAGTAGTAGAAACTATTTCGCAAATGCTCTCAACAAATACACTTAAAGAAATAAGGTGGCAAATAGTTATTAAACTTTCTTTAAACGTAGTATCTTAAATTGAAATAAGAGTATATTTTCTTTTAACTCCATTTTCAACGCACCACTTCGGTTTACAGACTTTAGGTACATGTAACTACATAGGAAACATTTCCGCCAAGTTCAGCTTAACGTTCAGCATTAACTTTTCACTTATTCTAGAATTTCACTAACATCCTACTGATGATCTTTTGTAAACCTTAGATTATACATTATATCGATCGAGCGGCGCGGCGATAGTATTTACCAAAAGCTTAATCACACCACTTGTCGCGTGCCAGGCTTTGCTAATGTAGCATACAAACATTTTAATTCTATAAATAATTTCACTTTTAGGATGTAATTCCGATAAAGACAGGCAATCAAACCGGAAAGAAAATTTGTATATTCCCTGGAGAGACAAAGTAGTAATTATGCCAGCCTACTTTGTGATAGGTTTTGATGATGCTTAATCAAGCACACCAAGCATTCACCATCACAGAACTTATTCTTGTCTATATACAAATGATGTTTAAAAAGTCCACTGGTAAACTCCTTCTAGAGGTATCTTTTGGATAGAAGACTAGTGTTGCTATGATGGTAAGATGTCATCTTAACAATACTCAGTTTGTTTGAATAATTTATTTCTATAATAACAGTTATCCATAAGACCAATTTAAAAATATTTACTAACACTCAATCAAATCCCATAGAGTGACTTGCATCACAATCGAACTCGGTGTTGACTATATAAATGAAACTTCAAGCATAATTTCAAATCTGGAGGTCAGTTTATTCTGGAGATATCGTGCGCATAGACAGACAGACGAAACCTGCAGTGAAAGGCTCCGCTTAGTTTCAATATATTCATAAATCAAATATAATGTCATAGATTTGTCAAAATTAAGTTTCAACTCCTGTTGTAAATTCAATGTTTCTAACAATAGTTCAAATAGTTTCACGTGTTAACGGCTGTACTTATTTGTAGGAGTTTATATATCTCAAATATTGTTTTAAAATGTTTGACTTGAGTTTAAAAACAATTTTTATTTATGCAGTAATACACAAAAAGTAGTTTTAAATTACTAACTCAGTTTACCCATCAGTGAGCCCTGTTTAAACTGTTGATTGAATGTTGACTTAAAGAGCCGTTGTTCTGCCACGAGCGGAGTGGAGTGTATTGTGGATGTAGAAGCCGCGAATTGGACAAAACATCAGATAAACATCAGATTATTTTTGACGATGGAAGGATTGTGAAGGAAACGTGATTTTTCCGGACATTTATCGTTCAGTGAAACTCAGTAACACTACTGATATAGTGTTACTGATTTTTGTTTCACTGAACGATGGCAAATGTCCGGAAAAATCACAATGACATTATATTAGTTGTCTGAAATTATGTTACCTTGAGAATGTGTTACTTGAAAAGATATCAATGTAGTTAAGGAAGTTTGGCATTGTGGTACATAAAAGTATAGCAGGTAGTAAGAGGTTTGAGTTCTTATGATAACTACTATCATATGGTATATTAAAACTTGTTACTGTTAAGTGTCAAAACAGAAAATTTAGTCTAAAGTCTATTACATAGAATAATTATGAATACAAACAAAGCTACTCGATTGAAAACGCTGATGTGAGCGTCTGACGTACAAAAGAGACCAAAATCTCAACACGAGGACAAAGACAGCATAGGCTGGCGTAATAAGAAGAGAGGACGCTATTGAATTTTTTTCATTACTCCTATCTCTTGTCTGCTGACTTGGGCTAGTAATATTAGGTAATTTTGCGTATTTATCTATAGTTTTATCAAAGTTTCTTGTAAAATATGTTTTACAATCCGAAATAATGTGATTTCAACGGAAGTTTGATTCTAGAGTTGATATGCTAGTTTTATGTGTGAAAGTGTGAGCCTGAACATAAATATTATTGTGGTTTATCATATCATATCATGTTATTTTTAGACCAGTATATTTTTTGTATGATTGTGTTTAGACATACCTATTTTCTCATGTTGTGTTAATGTTATTTTGATTTTAAATGTATTGGTTTGATTTGGATAACTAATAAAAACTGTATACATAAAACTAGCAGATCCCCTGCAAATTGTTTAGCCTTAATTTTAATGAAAGCAACCTGTTTAATAAAAGTAATTTAACATCGAAAATGAATCATATTATAAAAGAAAACTGCAAGAGAAATTCCAAAAACACAAGAAGAAGGTGAGGCATGCTAAGAGAAGTTAATTCCATTAAACAATTTGGTGTTGATTGGAGATCTTTCATTCACTAAATGTACGCATTTTCAAATAAAATAAAACATTGTTAAATGATGTGTCGGGAATAATATAATAAATGTGTTTCTTTACAATCTTGAAGTGTTGATATTACGAGGTTGTAACAATACAGATAACGAGCTAATGATGAGATTTGCAAAATAAACTACCTAACTTCCAAGATATTAACTATTAAAGATGTTGGCTTCGCGCTCGCTCATTTTTCTTTTCTTCATTCACATTTCCCATAATCACTCTCCTGATCTCACAATCTTGCTATAACAACAGCCAATTTGTAACATTCTTTTGGTAGAATAATTGGACTGCTGCCAACTCCAAACCACATCAAACGCATTTCATACTACATTACATTAATTTCATTAAGAAATGATAATTATCATTGCGGGCGTTCTTTAGTGGGGAGCAACAAGAAGAATTAATGAGATCACCTATCTATGACCCTCTGCGCGGGATTACTTCATAGTTACACATCTCATTTTTTGGGTTCATGTATTTGCTATCAAAGATAGTTCTCTTTGATGTTCTTTGTTTTCAAAAATGAGTTTTTTGATACTACGCACGTGCTCTGATAAAACCGCTGATTTGTTGTAGGGTTTACCACAAATCGGCGATCCTCACAAAGATAAAATCAGAATAAGTTAACGGAGCCTTTACAAAAGAAAAAATAAATGAATAAATCCACGCCACCAAACTACGAACACTCCAGTCCTGTCAGAAGGACCTATACAAAAAGCCCCACATGGGTAATTTTACAGGAATGATCCACAATTATGTAAAAAGATAACGAAGTAAAGTTCATATGGATTTCACCTTATGAACCATTTAGTACAATACATGTATGTGTAAGAATAAGTAAGTGCTTAATTAGGATCATTAATTCATGCTGCATATTATTTCAGAATAAAAAGATCAATTTAAAAAAGGTAATAGCATATCAATTTTATATATTTAGTATGTTGATTCCTTGGTTACTCTAGAAGACTTTAAAGAACACTCTACTGGATTTAATCCATGAAGGGCTTCTGTACGACTTCTGAAATAAAAGGATATTCAGGATGGTTAATTTTTGGAGATTTTGATCACCCCCTGCTGAGATTCCATGGGGATTTACGAAAAAGCCATCACGGGGAAATATATCGGAGTCTATTAAGAAATTCCACCTTGGAAGAAAGAGATACAAACAGTTTTCCCTAATTTGATTAACTTTCTAAATTAAACCTTAAATTGATAGTGTTTGTAAGAAAAAGACCACCTTTCCGTTACTTAGCGCTGTCTTGATTAACAATAGTATAAATTGCAAACCAACATACAAGTATGTTTTTTAATGAAACGGTTTCACTTATTTTTGACTTATTAACATTTAAGTATGCGCAAGTTTAAAAAAAAAAATATTTTCATACTTAGATAATTTAAAAAAGTTTAAATAATCAGATTAATCTGAGCAATAAACATTTTGTCATGTAGTTTGTCTAATGATATAGTAGACAATGTTTTTGGAATTTTAGAAGAGAAATAATGAAGATCACAACTTTTTGATGACAATGACATATATAGGTGTAATATTTAGGTACGTAGAGCATTAAACCTGCATTTCATACAAAATTATCATACTTTTCCACGTTTTTTGAAAATCCATCAGAGTATTTCCAAATTAATTAAATAAGGTTTTTTGTAGTATAATATAAACTCCTATACAGATATTTCTCGAAAATCCATTTACAAATCTTCAATGCCCACCTCCTTTCTCTTTGCTATAATAATTAATTGTGCTACAAAACTTATGGATTTAGTGACAGAGTTTAGTTACTCTTTATGTTATTAACGTAAAAGAACATCTAAATGTATGTTGAATAGCAATAAATGAAGAGTTTTTAATTTGTATATTCTTTAATACAATCAGTTCTAATATTTAACAATATAGTTATTATGGTATTGGAACCATTACGTTAAAATTAATTAGTATGACTACAAAAAATTACAGTAAACTTGGAAAAATAAAAAAGAATAATAATTAGTAATTCAAAATAAAAAATAAATAAAATTGATAATATTCTGAACTTTAGTAACACACATTAATGGATACGAATACTACCAATCAATATCGTTGTCGCCTACATAAAATTTAATTTGTAATAATCTGTTTTATCTGAAGACTTTCAATTAACAACAATTCATTTAATCAAAATCAAGACTTTTTGTTTTAACGCAACGAGAGGTAAAGTGGCAGAGAAGACTTTTAAGTATAAACTTCGCCACTATAATGAAGACGATTTTCATTTAATTTCATTCACAGCGGACGCAACTTACATTCCGGTTGTTCTAAAGTCAACCATACGTAAGTCATGTAGCAGTGAAAGTGTTAATAAATAAATACGCCTTTGGAACAGCTGATTTTTCTTATTATTGCTTTTTCAAGGTCATATTTTTTAAGATTTCTTCTGATACAAACTAATAAAAAATAAACTACCCTGTCAAACCACAGGTAAAACCTAGTAAGTATACAATTAAAAAGTACGATAAATACTATATCAGATATCCCAGAATGAATCTTCATGTTATTATTCTTCGACTAAGTAATATATTTACCATCAACAAAACTTTGGTTTGTAAAGCTTGCCAACATGGGCTGAAAGAAATTCAGAATTTATTACTAAAGGCGATAGAGCGTGTCTCTGCTAGAAGTGCAACAATAATGACTAATGACACAAAACTCAGTTCATTAACTTTGTACTCATTATTACCGTACCCATTGTGTTAGCACCCCTCAGTACTTCTCACCTCGACGTCATGACATCTAGTGTCATTGAAACTGTCGAGCATGACACCAAACTCCACACCCACCGTTTCATCTTCTGTACTCGAATGCAGAGTACATCACTTCCTTTGATCTTTATACCTCTAGAAATACTTCGCATAATTCATTACTAGTTGGTGATTCTGGTGTACTAGAATATGCACCAATTCTTAGGTCACAATTGTATTAAACCAATGGGACAAATGGTGGCGAAGTCTGAGTTAGTGATAGCCCAAGTTCAAATCTTATTTATGGCCGATTTTCTTTATCAGTACTGACAACCTTACGCTCTTCCCTTTTTTGTGTTTGATAAGAACCTCACACAGGTCAGTGACGCGTGAAGGGCAAGTAGAATGAGGCTAACTGGATATCGAGTACTCATCAAACAAATGTTATTGATAGAAATTGATTAAATATGTCATCTTGTCGCTTTACTACATAGTTGCTTATCCCAAGCGAAATTCTCTTGTTTAGAGACTGACAGTTCAATCTATGATGGAAAGAGTTCTCCTATTTAGTTTGTGAAAGAAACTAATAAATGAGTGAAGGTACCACATCTCTTCTAAACTGGCATTGTTTATTTTAAATATTTTCGTACATCTCAGATGAACTATTTTGCATATTGTGTCTATATTATGCAATAAAATTTGGGTAAAACAAATAGCCACTTTTAAAGTTTTCAGACCGTATTGCTACAAATAAATTATACATTTTGATGAGAGAATAATCATGGGTTAGCCGTCTCTGCCAAGTATTTAAAAGTGACAACTTATTTCTATTTCCATGTGCTTTTGTTCATTGTTTAATCACTACAGATTTATTCGTAACTAAGATTCACTAAATAACTACTCAGATAACATAACGCTACACTCTACCGGATCTTGTCTATAGATACACGTCTGAATAATATGACTGAAACTCGCGTACTATTATAGAAACTTACATAAAATACTTTATTTACGGTAATTAAGCGGAGTCGAAAGTGTAGAGTATGGCAAATGACTAGGCAAAGAAGATAAGGATGTGAATATCGTGCCCCAAGGGTATAGCAATAAACTGTGACCAGAAGCGTGTGGGGAACATCAGTGCGGCATTGTTCCCGCGAGACTGTGCAGCAGAGCTGAGATAATGGTATAATACACAGGGCGATGGAGCGCGAGAGAGCAATTTCAATGTGTTACTTAGTTCACTTGTATTAAGTAGCATTTGAAACTAAAAAGTTCGTTTTATTACTTTGTACGGCATGTTAGAACATATCATTTTATTCTAGTCAACGAATGGCCAAATGAAAAGTCTAGAAGGAAAGTCAATAAAACAAAAGACTTAACTTTGGGACGTTGTTTGAGGTAGCTGTTAGTATAACATACTTAAATCTAGGGGTGTCGGAAGAGGTGGGGAGGGAGGTTCAAAGATCCTTTTTTTAGTTTTTGCCTATATTTCAGTAGGGATTGGTTGTAGAGAAAATTCCCACGTGAACATGCTAATAAGTTTGCTACATTTTATTTCAATATTGTTTTTTTTATATTTTTTATCGTCCATGATATCTAAGAAGTAAATTGGTAGTTTTCTAGGAAAAACATCTACATTAACACATTTTTACCAAAAACCATTTTTGTCTCCAGTGTCTTGAAAGTCTTCATTCAATAGAATTTTTCTCAAAAAGGAAGTTAAAGGGAATTTAAATGACTTCTAAATGCCTTTTTATTGATTTATAAGACTTTTACTGGAATGAGCAACTATGGTAGGAACCAGCACATAGTAAAACATTATTTTCTGTACACTTTCGACTCCTTATTCTTGCACAAAGTAATCGCATTTCGTGATCTGAATGATTGGGGAAATGGTACGATTGATTGGGATTAGTGGGGAAATATAAAGAATGAAAAATGCAAATAAAGGGTAATTGTGAAACAAACATATTTGTGGTCTGTTTTTGATCGAAGATTGTAAATAAATTTAATACTAATAATAATTCAAATGAAAAATATGTGTAATGATAAAATAAAGTGGATAATACAAGGTAGAATTGTTTGAAAGTATTCACGCCCGGATTAATCACTGAGTAAGTTTGTCATCATAGACGTTTTCAGGTCAACACGTGTTCTATGTCAAGTGAGGTTAGCAGTCCAACCATGTTTTATGGTTGGTTCTGTTAGTGAAACCAAAAGTACTAATTGTTTTCTTCTAAACGTTGTTATTGCTTAGAAAAACATAATTTCTTTTCTGATAATAAAAATTCAGCATAAGTAGTAACAACACAAACCCTCTCGTACGTATGAATAGTTTCAAACACTTATCATGGTACAACTATCTATTTAAGACTTCATTTAAAAAGTTGTGTTAAAGCAGGTACCTAATTTAGAAAAATTTACAAAACGTTTACGCGATATAAAATATAAGCCCCATATATTAAGAATAAATTAGGGTTTTCCTTACCACACTATGATGAGTTACTTAACGGATTAAATTTTGTTAAGTTAAATGTAATTTTCAGAGGCGGGATGAAAGAAAGAATTTAGATTTAGATTTTTTTAAATTACATATTTAACATAGAACCATAACAAAATCAAATCCCAATAAATGTGAAATGGTTCAGTTATAATTGGATATATTTTACTCAAGTGTGTTCTATGTCTTGGGTAATGTTCTGGAGAATGGTCACTTAGAGTAAGCTTTGATTTATAATCCTATAAAGCGCTAGCTGAAACTTTCTGTGATTTGCAAGTAAGCAAATTTATTGACGAACTAGCTGTATATCCATCGGCTAATCGCGCATAATTGCTTTTATTAAGTGATATAAGGACTTCGGTTCTAAAGATTGCGTGCGAAGCCGTGGGTAACAGCTAGTTTCTAATAGATTGCGGTTTGTCCTATACACAATGTACTGTACTGATTAGATTTTTATAGTACAATAGATGTTGATAAATTATAAGTGTGTAAATATTACAGTAGCCTATATACTAAATATAGATGTATTACTAATAATTGTATATACTAGTGCAATAAATTAATTATAATTTGGAAAAGCATCTCAATTTTTTTGGTTTTAACTGGTTTCCTGCAACACATAGTATGGCACTCGTAGATATAACGTTGTGTAAAACTTGAAATATGTAGTCTCTGTTCAAGTGGAAGATGAAACTGGTGACTGTAAAAGTCAATAAGAACGTTATATGAAAACTCAAATAATCAGTTAAAAATATTCTAGACAGTTGCAATTGTCTATACTTGAACAGGATCTTGATTATACAATTGATTAACAGTGGATGATAGAAGTAGGTTGATTTGTAGTCGGTGACTGATTGTCTAACGCCACAAACGGCAAGTTTATTTTAGTTTTCGTGTCACTGTAAAATATCTTGGTAAATCATACTTTTAAGGGAACAAGTTAAAGATCAAAATGAAAGTTCAATTTATATTTATAACGCAGATTTAATTAATTGATGGCATAAAAAGTGGTTACATTTTGTAAAATTATTCCGCAATTGGTCTAACTTTATTTTCAAATATTCTCAAATTAATCATTCTAAAACATAAGTTTATATCAATATTGTAAAAAGATAATGAATTTGTTTGGGTGAATACAAGAAACATTAACAAAGGTAAGGCATATTATCTTATTGGCTGGCTGCTTGCTTGCCAATTTCTCTGCTCGCGACTTGAGTAAAGAGAGCCCGAGAGAATACGAGAGCTCGTTATGTAATTGTACATTTTAACTCTGTACTGCGGGTTGTATAAATGGGTCACGCGAACGTTTTAACTGTTTCGTGAAATTTCAAAGAGATGTTAAATTTATTGCTTATTGATAGTCAGAGAACCTTACACTGAAACAATTTTGAGATATATCGTAAAATGTAAATGTTGGTTCATAGTATATGTGTAGAGAATTTGTGAGTTTTGAACTATGTAAATAAATCTAAATACGAGGACAGAATTCAAAAGTAATAATCCATTCCTGCTCATTGTTTACATTTGGGAGATATATCTCCCGCATTTGGTAATTTTAGCCTGTGAAACTTTGTGTCGTTATTTAACTACAAACTATCCAGTGATATTGTCACTATTTATCATTAATAATTCAGAAATTAATATTTAAAATCACCATCGTATTTGAAATAGCGGTAAAATTTACTATAATACGTTTTTTTTATTAATTTACTACAATACCAAAGTTACGTTTGTACAGATCTACACAAGATTTTATTTGGGCCTGGGTAAATATTTTCACACATTTCCTAGTGGAATGATATTTAATTATACTCTTGTTATGTTTTCGGGAGATTATTTCATAAGAAAATCAAACTAGAACGTATTGCAAAACCTTAATGGCCAGAGTACTACAATTGTTGTGCCTAATTTTATGACGAATGATTGAGTCTCATAATTAGTTTGTAATTAAATAACAGTAAGGAAAGGTTTAAATATTGACAGGAACATTCGAAACATGTTTTATTTGTGTTATAGAACTGTATTGGTTTTGAAATTTATTATTGTAATATTACATTGACTTTAATTTCGCTCTATTGAAGTAAAAAGTCAGAGTGGTGTTGTGAAAAGCGACGATCACTACCATAAAAGTTGTGATGAAAGTTTAGGGTGCGAGGAAGTTTATAACCTAAGAGGAAGTAGGATTCGCCTCAAAGTCTCCGAGGTCGTAAATCGCTTTGAGATTTTATGATATTAAATCTCTCTTTTACAGTGAAAGATTTTAAGATTGACGTAAGTATGCGAAATATAACAATACGAATATCAGGAAAGGCTTAATGCTGGCCAATGCTAACCTGTCTCAAATGATTAACGAGATTGTTATTGTTTGTTTGTAGTCTGCGAGATATCTAGAAATCAATTGAGTTAATTGAGTGAAAGATCAAATTCACTTTCCAGAGAATTACACATCTATGATCTGAGAGGAAAGAAAGATAGGTTTATCTTTGGTTGTTTTCACAAAGTTGAATATAATTTTTACTTTACATTTTTACAGTACATTGCATAGAAAGTGTGTAACTCTTCTCTTTGAATGGCCCCCATTTCAAAACCGGATACAGTTCTAAAAAATATTTATCCTTAATTTGTAAATAGTTAAAAAGCAACACATTCGTTATTAATCCATTTTAAAAATCAAACATTCCAACACGAACATTTTATTTTTGTGTGAGGCGTTTAGGACAGCATAATCAGACCCATAAAAATGAAAACAAAATGGATGCAGTACTAATACGAGTGTAAACTAATCTATACGTAAATAAAAAATGGCATTCAAATTTCATTAAAATGATGCAAGGAGGTAGAATTTAAAAATCAGGAAAGTATGTATAATATAAAGAATTATACGTGAGTGACAAATACAAATTGTATTTAATAAAACAACAGTAATGGCGGTACATTTTGTATAGGCTCAAGTATCATTATTAAATTATTTTGTTTCTTCTTTAGAAAAATATTTTACAAGCAACGAGGACTTTTTTATTTTGAATTTCCTTACGGTTGAAAAATAGTGTTTTTTTTGCCATTTCAGATCTATCTTCTTGGTGAAAATTTAAACATGCTCTATGTTTCTCACTTGGTTTCAGTTATGTGACTCTGATGATGTTTCGGTTGAAAACGAAAGGGCATACATAAAAATAAAATTTAACCATTGAAGAGTGCTTTTCAAATTAACCAATAATTAACATTCAGTAAGCAATAAACATCTATAATGAACACATTCTTTGTTTAAACAGATGACAGTAAATAAAAAAATAAAACGCAAGTCGTATAAAAATGTAGTATTTCTGAATTATTGAATTGTATTATGTTTTAGTCTTCTCCGTAGCTGAGATAGTAATATTACTTCTAGAATAATAATAATAATTTAACATAGGGTCATTTCTATATCTAGTTCTTTGGTTATATATGTTCATTGGATTTAGGTGTCCGTTAGTGAAAGCTTTTATATTGGTCTTACAGGTAACGGGGATTGGAATATGAAAATCGCTATAAAAATAAATTTGTATGCATTGTGAGTATACAATCATATAACATTTTGACATGTACCATATTGTCACTTGTAGCTATAGATTTGAAATGCTGCATACAATGTCATCGAAGGCTGTTACGGTATACGTACTTTAGCGAACTACTATCTTGTTATTGTATTGTAATTGTACCATATTTTAGTCTTACGAAAGTTGATACGGCTATTTTTCTGATCATATTTTGCAGGATCAAGAATTAAATAATTGGTCGACTTCAATATAGAGTCCATGAACTGAGGGTCAATGTATTATTTAAGATTTGCTGTCAGTTCAAGAGTTGATGACTAACTGAAACTCATTAGCTAAGAGCAACACTGAGTCTCTGGTGTGATGGCAATCAACTCCACATAGTGCCTGGCGCCAAGGGTTTGTTATTCTTATTAAAGGACAATATTTAAAAATGAGTGTTTTTCACTGCAGCACAACATGACAACTCTTCATTGTGTTTTGTAACCATTGTACAATTTAATAACTTAACCACTATACTCTTCGTAAAACGTACAAAGTATTCTATTATACAATTCTTTTCTATGGATTTGAAAAAAATCTTTGATAATAATGTATAAAATATTCATTCCGGCACAATTGAAAGAAGTAAATACATTTTGTGACAACTGACATAATGATATGAACTATCTTACAAATACTGAATTCTTAATACATCTACAAAGATTATGAATTGATATTATCTAGCAAAGATATTATCTAGGCTCATAAATAATTAATTGTGAATAATAATAAAAAAAAAAAAAAAAAAAAAAAAAAAAATAGAACGACCGCCATATCAGAACGAAATGGCGTACCAAGCTGGCTAATAAATTAGCGGATGTACTTTTCAGATCAATATTTGTACCATGTAGTTTGTAAAGTCTATACAACATAACTAGAAATGTTGATAAAGTAAGTATAAATAAAGCAATACAACGGATTGAAGAACCTCTCACGCTATTATCTGTTTTGCAGTTTACCCTACCCGCCAGAGTAATAAAGGTTAAAGTAAGGCACGTTATTACAAGTAGTTGTTTGGTTAACTGTTAGGTGGAGAATGAATAAGTGATGAAAGAACCAACTATTAGTTTTATCTAATGGTGCTTAATTACACTTAGGCCGAGGAAAATAATAGTTTGTACTATTGAAAAATAAATTCAGTCAAAATTTGAGCAACAAAAAACGTTATATATTTAAGTTGAATGTTATATAACTGTATATGTAATGCAGGAGAATACTTAATTACAGTTAAAATTAACTAGTAACTAGTTAAATGAAGCAATTTTAGAATACTTAAAACTTCTCGGTGTTAGAAGATGAAATTTGATACACACGTATGTTATGGTCTGAAAACAAAAATAAAATATTATAATATGGATTGAACTGATAGAACCCCTAGCATTCGAAGAAAGATAAACTCTTATAGAAACACGGACCTCTTCACTTAAATAGAAAAAATAAAGTATTGTTACAACCCATAAAATAATAATATTTTCATTTTTCTACTTCCCGATGGCCCGATAATATTTGAAATATTGAAACGTGTGTTATGTTTTCAACAGATAAAGTAAAGATTTTAAAATTGTTTTGAACAAGAAACATCTATTAAAGCGACTGAAATAGAGTTACAGCTCCCAGAAGAATTTTATTTTATCTTTCAACTGTCCTAGAAAGGTGGAATTTGAATTTGTATATCTATGTATGTAGACGCTTTTTAACCGAAGAAAACTTTTTAGATTTATGTATGCATGTTTTCTTGACCGGGGCAACAATGCAAACTCTAATATCGCTCCAAAACATATTTTAGACCACAAATAATACAATGACCTTTTAATCTCTGCTCTTTAAACTTAAAGTTCAAATATTCTGAATTGGATCAGAATATTGGAATATCCTCCAGTGACCATGAAGTATTTTTAGCAATGTTTATTATACAATTTAAAAAGGATGTGTGTATAACTTACCTGTTATTCAAGAAATCACGTGCGAACCCGCGGATAACGAGTCACTTTGAACAAATGAGTGTCCAAATGCGAGTAATCTATATGATTAATCTTCAAAAGGCATACTCAAATAACTGATATATAATAAAGTTTCATAGAAATGCTCGCCGATTATTTTTAACTAACTACAGAGTTTTGCTTGTTATATCCGCTTACTTAAAAAGTTATATAAGTAAAAATATATTTGGAGATTGGACATCACATCGGTGACCTGCCTTTAAATCCACGATTATTTCCTTGATAAATATATTCTAAATGATAATTTTAACTAGTTTCAGGATCTTAAACAGCAAATCATGCTTGTAGATGTGTTTATAACTAGTTGTATGTATTTTCAGTTTATAATTTCAATACACATTTGATTAAGAATGAAAATAAATTCCCGAATTTCACACAATCTTTTAGCAGTATTTAAGTTAATGAGATTCCAGCGTGCACTAGCGCGTGGCCTTGTGGGTGCTGGTAATTGTGAAGGTTGTCAGCTGCTGCTCTCACTCCAACCTTCGCGTGTCTCTGGGCGCAGTTCTAACCTTTACACGGCACAGCTGTCTAATTGTTTACACGCACTCTCACACGTGATTCGTGTTTTAATATTTTTTCAACATTTAAAACCAAAAATATATAAGCCGGTTAATATTATAAATTGATGACTCTTAGAGCATTAGAAAAAAATCAAAACTAGTAGTTTTAAAACCACCCTTTTCCAATGTTTATGTTTTTTGGACGAGGCCTTTCGAAACCAAATATATTTATTTGTGGAGTTATTACTTGTGACGGTGAAACTTTAGGTTTAGAAAATCCAGACATAAATAATATTTAATAATTAATTTTTTCAGTTACATTTATTATTTTAACAACTTTAGCAACAATGCAAATCGCCGTATTTTACTTGATTAACACAATGTGCACATGTTGTTTAATCGTGTTTCCAAATCCTACTTCTCGCCTCGCTTAAACAAGATTGCGCACTGAAAACAACCAATTTTGCTCTTAGTGATAAAAACTATTATTCTATAAAACCCATAAATATACGCTGATGGGGAACAAAGCCCTGTTGCATATATGTCTTGGACCAATTTCTGGAAAATATTTTAGGAATTATTCTGAAAAATATTTTAAAAACTGGTTCAAGTCATGAAGTGAGGAGGGTGTGGGTCACCCTTTACGGGATGCGCTCTATATGTGAAATGTATGTTTTAGTAGCTTTTAACGATATCAGAGGTAACATAAAAGCACTGAAAACGACCTAGAGGCAGCTGAAATATAAATTACAATTCATTTCGTTTTAATAGTTTCAAAACTTTGAGCAAGAGAAAAAAGTGATATTCGTTTAAAGCATATCTACTTGGAAATAAATTTAACATACAATCAATGTTTGTCTATCTAATAATAAACGTCTTAAATCTCTACATTGTATAAAATTAAAACTATATGATTGTTATCGCAGTCATAAAAATATAGAATAATAATAGGGAGACTTTTAACTAGAAGTTTTCTTTTCAATTGAGTAAATAGAGTCCTGAGGCACTCCGTAAAATCGAGTTTTGTCGTAAAATCGCAGAAAATACAGCTTCAAACTTTTTATTACCGCCCAACTTTGTATTTGCTCTGATTTACTTTTATTATTTGATTTCTTTGCAAGTTAATGTTCAATAAAACTTTCTGTGATGTTATAATATATTTGTAAAAAATAAATATACTAAATTATACAATTTTTATTAATATAATAAGTCGATTGTTTCACTAAACCCTTTGGCGTTTGTGAGCGTGAAAATTATGGTACTCAAATAGCCAATCATATTAAATTACAAAGACATGACTTTGAGACACTTTGTCAAATCCATAAATGTTTCGTTCCATAAATATAAATTTTAGTATCTCAGTGCTCAATAAGTTGGATTCCTTATAACGTAGTTTAAAACTTATCACCAAGTTAAAATCAGAGCCCCAGATTCACGGTAGGCATGCAATGAAACTGGTTTCTTAAAACCGGTTTTCCAAAATACCAGGAAGAGCCCTTTTAGTTTTTAACATACGGAGTCGTGGTCACTCCACTAAACTACATGATGCACTCCTTATTGTCTAATCGTTGATTGATACATTGTTAAACGATCATTCATTAAGCCTTTTGCTATTGAATTTTTTGAATTGTCATTTCCCTTTTTCTAACATTCATAGTTGCAAAGGCCGACGAAATTCATCCTTAGAACTGAGTTCTTTGAAAACAATGAATTCAGTAAAAAGAAAAAAAAAAATGCTAGGGCAATCCCTGTATCAGGCATGACTGTTCTTGACAGAACAGTAATTGTTACCACTCTACTTAAATGAAATAGTGAGATCTTTTTTAATATTATTTTATTAGCGTTCCAAACTGAAGAGTGGTCAACGTTATGATAACTTTAACCAGTAATTAAGATATAAATGACATAATACAGTTCTCTATCATTCACATACTAGAACTTCTTTTTATATTTCATAGTTTCTCATACTAAATAGCGTATAATGTAGATTATGTATACCTATATGTATATATATGTTTACTGTGTGTGGTGGTGAGGTCTATTATGCACTGTTGATGAACTGATTATTCTATCAACTCTCGCTCAGGTTGATTAACTTCCCCCCTATCAATTTACCGACCGTTCGTTAACTCATACCATCGCTCAATCTTGATTGATTAGACAATCCAGTATTTTTATTTCCGTGTGTTGTAGCGAGTTCTAAACTGCATAATAAATTGATGAACTGATTATTCTATCAGCTCTCGCTCAGGTTGATTAACTTCCCCCCTATCAATTTACCGACCGTTCGTTAACTCATACCGTCGCTCAATCTTGATTGATTAGACAATATAGTATTTTTATTTCCGTGTGTTGTAGCGAGTTCTAAACTGCATAATTGATGAACTGAATATTCTATCAACTCTCGCTCAGGTTGATTAACTTCCCCACTATTAATTTACCGACCGTTCGTTAACTCATAGCATCGCTCAATCTTGATTGATTAGACAATCCAGTATTTTTATTTCCGTGTGTTGTAGCGAGTTCTAAACTGTATAATTGATGAACTGATTATTCTATCAGCTCTCGCTCAGGTTGATTAACTTCCCCACTATTAATTTACCGACCGTTCGTTAACTCATAGCATCGCTCAATCTTGATTGATTAGACAATCCAGTATTTTTATTTCCGTGTGTTGTAGCGAGTTCTAAACTGTATAATTGATGAACTGATTATTCTATCAGCTCTCGCTCAGGTTGATTAACTTCCCCACTATTAATTTACCGACCGTTCGTTAAATCATACCATCGCTCAATCTTGATTGATTAGACAATCCAGTATTTTTATTGCCGTGTGTTGTAGCGAGTTCTAAACTGCATAATTGATGAACTGATTATTCTATCAGCTCTTGATCAGGTTGATTAACTCTCCCACCACCATTTCACCCACCGTTCGTTAACTCAATACCATCGCAACATCTTGATTGATTAGACAATAAATTTTTTTAAGATTACCATGATTTGTGGCGAGTTTAGACTGCATAGCTGATGAAATAATTATTAGCTCACGCTCAGGCAACTTATGACTCCACCTATTCTCTCACTGTTTATTAGATAAGTGCTGTTTATCAGCTATATCATCTATAGGCAATTACATTGTGTATATTTAAGGTAATAAGAAAAATCACTCGTAAGTATTTTTAACAAGAATTTCCTATTATATCAACAGAAATACAAAAACGCACTATCTATTACATTATAAAAATGTACGTATGATTAAAACTCCATTAACTTACTTCTATAAATAATTTTGATTTGATATTAATTCTTACTAAATCAAAATGATAAAAATAAAATTTTTAATTTGAATGCTTAGTTTAGCACCAGTTCACTTTCCCCAACATCTGAAATGTGCCACGTCCAAGACTTACCTCCAGAATCTGGAGTCATGTTTATCTGATGAGATCCAAAAATGTCGGTGACAAAGAAGCTCAAAACGAACTCTTGCATATTTTCAACACCAGAGACAACTAGACTAAAAATATAGTGTAATCTAGGTGAAGACTCATTGTCTCATCAGGCGCACAATTAAGTGCACTATGATGTTATAGATACGATCCTAAAGAACGGTGGAGCAAACGTGTTCTACACATAACGTTGCTGTCGTGGGAAGGGTTGATTCTATGTGAATGTTGAATTAAGTTCCAGCTCACCTTCGTCTTAGTGCGGTAGCGTCTTAATACTAATTAATAAGCGTGTAATATAGCTGTGCACGTTCAAGTTGACAAATGATATAAACTTTCATGCTAAACAAAGTTATTGCTGAACGCCACAATTATAGTTACATTATTAATTGTCGTTAATATAATAATTAACTTCTACAGTTGTCACAAAAAGATTAAGATTAGAATAAGACATTATAAATAATCTTCCTCAGAGGATTTATTTATTGTTATTATTTATTATATTTATTTTATCGTTTCACTACGATATTATTCCTCCAGAATAGTTTAACAAATTTTCATGGATTTTGATGTACAGGGTAAACCAAATTCCGTAAGTCTGAAGTTCGATTCTCGAGTTTTTGAAATATAAATTTAAACAAAGTTTAAAGGCCATACACTTTGTTGACAACAAAAATTAACTATTTTTCATTAAATAAGGAAAGAAAAACAGTGAAATGTAAGACTCCGTATGAATAATGAGTGAATCTATTAAAATGATATTTGTTATATATATATATATATATATATATATATATATATATATATATATAATTTTATTAGAATGCATTGTTTTCACTTAAAAATGTTGAGATATAATAATTTAGAATTTATAAAATTTTACCTTGGCCGCAATTTTGTGAGTAATTTAACATCTTATATACCATAATAACCAGAGTAACAGAATAATTTGAACACAATGTACGTACAAATAATAAAAGGCAAAATGTACGACAATCTATTACTGCAATCACTTAGAGGAAAAAGCTTCCACTACAGCTTTTTTCTCATATATTTATATGTAACTCTTTATGTCAAAGTGTTATTATGCTTATAATTTGTGTATATAATTTGGAAACGCAAACAAAATCTTTTATCATGTAATCCTATGAAATTTTTTAAACCCAAGTAGACGTACATAAGATAAATACTGTTTCAGTGTTAACGGTTAATAGGATTAGGGTTTAAAGGACTTACTCATATATCAGGTTTTACGCTTGTGTTAGCAGTCTTGTTCGAATTAATTATATTTCCAACGCCACATATTTGGCCTTGTTGCCCCGTTCAAGAAAATACAAATACATAGGTCTCGGAAACCTTCTACCATACGTAATATAGCGTTTTATTCCAGCCCTTGTTATATATTTCCAAAAAATATACATTACATATGTAAGGCTGTAAAGGCTTGTTACTTTAAAAAAGTGCATACTTCCATTATAAGGGTGGAGTAATTACTAAAGTTCATACAGCATTTCCCAATAGTTGTTTATAAGGTTTTACGTTATACAAGTATAACGACTTGGATTGTAAATATTAATATTCCAGAATTAAATTATCAATGAGACATCCAAGGCGATATAAAATATTTTTTTTATTAGTAAGCTCCTAGTGAATATTCAGTACAATTTATTACTAAATTGGTTTACTATTAAATATTATCTGGTTTGTCCAACATAAAAATCACAGTTCTAAATAAAAACAATGGATTTATTTTAAACTGGCAAATTAATAAGTTCAACGTTTCAGAATTTTCATCTCTCTATTTTCCACAAAGAAATGACAAACCTTTTAGTAAATTTAAAAGTTCATTTGGCAAGAAATAAAAAAATATTAATCAAATATACCAAACTTCAGAGCTCTCTTCTAAAATAAAATAATAAAGTTTTAAAATAAAAATCAAATACCACTTGGAAATAACTAAAATAAAAATGTTCACTTCTAAGTTCACTCAACATTCAAAATAAAAATTTAAACTTCTCTATCCACTAGGTGAACCTTAACTTTCAAGTCTCTGCAATTCAGAGTACAACTCTCTCAAACAATTATTAATGTTCAATTAATTTCCAATTAATAATTCACAATAAAACAGATCCAATTAAATATTAATAAATTACTACTTTTCCAAATCTCAATTAAAGTTATTAACAAAGTTTAACTTTAATTCATTTTTCTTGCAAGTATGAACCAAATGTAACTTGTATGATTCTATTATACTCTATTGTTCATGGAGTTATTCAGATTGCTCTCTAGTTTCTATAAATTGAATTTTTTCCTAAAAAAATCCCTCGCGGAAAAACTGAAGAAACACGGCGCACTGTAATCAGTTTAATTCACGAAAATGACCAAAAGAAGGGCGAAAATTATGATATGGCTCTTATATACTTCCCTTTCCAATCAACTTTGCAGGACATCCGCGGTGTTCTCTCATTGGTCCAGCTGTATCAAACAAGGAGAACAATAGTCGCAACAAGACAAGTTCTAATCAATTTAAGGTAGTCAACCTGCCTTCCTAACAATTTAAAACTACCAGTACTAACTTTCCAAAGGATTACATGTTCGTTTTTACCCTGACTTTTCACAATCTAATCTAAAATTAAATCCCAATATTTCGATCCCAAAATTTTCATTTAATTTAAGTTGTAATAAAAAAAATCAATGTAGCTTTAAAAACGCTACAAGTCTTTTTGATTTCGAAATGTAGTTTGGAGAAAGGCTCCTTAATATATATTAATGTCTATTTCTTTGCTTTCCCTAAGCCACTGTAAAAATTCCACCAGTTTCGAGTTATTTATGTTAAAATATTCACAGCTTTGTTCGTTGATGTGGGTTTTATAAAAGTGTTTAAAGAGTGTTTCCAATGGTTTAGTTGTTTTAAATTTTCCAATAGCACAACCTGGACTACAATTTATATGTTAAACTTGTATTTGCTGTATCCAATATAATATTCTCGTCAAGTACTGTTCTAAAATGCAAATATAAACAGATTTTTCAGCCTCTTGGCAAATTTCAGCTATTTTTTATGAGTTACATTTCGGTTACAAAACATATATTATTATTACCATTTTTCCGAATTATAATAAATATCGGGAAACTTTTATGACCTTTCTCTCCATATAAACCTTCCTCTGATTTCAAAGAATGTTAAAAAAAATATTATTTTAATTGGTCGTAAGTGTTCTTGAGATTAGCGCTAAGCAACACATTAGTCATTCATTACTTATAAGAATTAATAAAGCGGCGGTTTCAAGTATTTATGTACCCTCATCACTTTCTTACTCTACAAAGTTTGTAATAGTTTATCAGTTGTCTGTAACCCATTAAACTGTTCAATATGATAACTTTCCATTGCCAACTCCCGACTCTAGTAGAAGATACTATCCTGAGCCTTAACAGGGCTGAGAGATAGATCAAGTATTGTTCTCCAATAACCAGATTTAACTGGTTCACGATGTACACAGAATCCTCATCCTCAATACTAAAATTACTTTTATATTTTTATAATAACTATTCATTTTTAAATGATTTTACCATACCTGGTTTAGAGGGTCATAATTCGACCTGGGTAACCTAAAAAAAGGAGCTTGTAACTTGGTAGTCGTGATGCAGCTTTTATCTCATCTTAATCTTTCTTTGAATGCCTAGATAAAGCATAAGATAATTTTTTGTAACCTTTCATTTTTATTTTGAGCCGTTTATAGTAAGCCTAGGCATGTTGTTAAATGTTTGTTTATACAAAATGAGAGCATTAATCATATTAATCATATATAGCATTAAGCACATAATAACATTAATCTCGATGCTACTTGAAACTGCTATGTCAAATAATTACTGAGACAATTGGAAAAAGTGTATATTTAGTTCTTGAAAATGTACAGTTGAATTACCGAATTGACTACATGTATATTTTAGACTGTTACTTCAAAAAAACGACACGTTCTTCTTATCAGAGTGTACATCATTGTAGATCCTATCTGATTGAAAACAATCCGCAATCTGCCGCAACTGATCCCGTGGACGTGACAGAATCACAGCCAAGTCAAGATATCTCCCTGGGATCATTGGATGTGATTAGTTTTCGTTCCCGAAATTCACTCCAAGAACGGTTAGAGCATCTACTCTTTAAGGACTAGTATGTGCCAATGTCTGGCTCAGTTTCTTTGAGTATAGTTCGTAGCATCATATTGTGATTTCGTTATGTAATCACTTTTTGAACTGTCAACACTTCCTTTGAACAGTTGCTAAATCAAATAAAGTTTGCATTAGTGATGCACGCTGTTCTTACACATTTAGTCCCAAATACTTAATTTTGAATTCAAAACTGCTCTTCTAAAATATGTTTATAATCAACATTCTTCTTCAGGCGTCAGAAGTGCACGGAGCTACATTAAACCAATTTAATTTTTGGCAGTAGTCATCTTAATCTGGGAGCCTATACAAAGAAAACTCCGCCAAAATTGGTTATGCAGTAGACTAGAGACTCTAGCCAAGATAACCTCATTGTCGATGTAAAATATATGGTCTATTCCACTGCCGCATTCTCCATTGCTAGACTGCATACCCCATGTTAGGGTAACTCATTAGTTAACTAACGGGACTAAGACATAATACTGTTGTCTAATTGCTAATTGTCACATGCTAATAGAACCTAGTTTCTACTTTCTTCAACATTCACTAAGAACTGATTTACTAATACATATATATATATATATATATATATATATATATATATATATATATGTATGTAGGTGTATATATTTATAAGATGAATATTTAAAGGCTGAGGAATATTTTTCTAACTTTGGTTTTAGTACGTTAAGTACACTATCTTCGCTCATACTTGTATAGTTGTAGAAACTATTTGAAAATACTGTCAACACACACACTTAGGAATCAATTATGACATTCCACTTAAGAAAAGACATTGCAAATAGTTATTAACCTTTATTTTAACGCAGTAAGTTTATTGTAATACATGTGTATGAGTATATTGGTCTATAACTCCATTTTCATCGCACCGCTTCGGATAAAAGACCTTGCGTGGGTTTAACTCCTCAGATAACGTTTTCGCCAAGTTCGGTCTTTCAAAAAGTTTAACTTATTGTAGAATTTAAATTAACGTCTTAATAGGAGGTTATATTTATCCCACCATAGAGCAGGGGGACTATTGTTTACCTAAGGTTGTCTAATAGATTGATCTAGCAGCGACAATGTATACTTCAATCTTAGCCACAGCACTTGTCGCTTACCAGGGTTCGTATAGGTTACGTGCCCAAATTTACGTCTATAATTTATTTCCTTCTTAGGATTTACTTCGGATAATGGAACAGAAAAGAAATTTTTACATCTCCCTGACAGATCAAATAGAAATTATGCCAGCCCACTTAGGGATAAGTTTCAATGGCGCTCAGTTTAACACTTGGTGGAGATGAACTCATTCTTGTCTATGTTCAAATGAAGTTTATGTGCAAAAATTAAAGTCCACAGGTGAAATATTTCTAGAGATATCTTGTACATAGTTAGTCTACATGTGTTACTATGAGACATGTTAATAAGTCATGTGACTGCACTCAATTTGTTTACAAACTTTTATTCTGCTATTTTCTCTGTGTAATCATGGTTATCCATAATATCAATTTAAAAATGTATACACTCAACCAAATCTTATAAAGTGAATTGTATCATTAAGGAACTTAGTTTTGCTTATATAAATGAAACTCAGCATGACCGTATCAATATGGAGGTCAGTTTGGTCTTGAGATATCGTGCGCATATACAGAGAGACAAAAACCGCAAGTCAAAGGCTTCGCTTTCGCTCAGCAAATTGGTGTTATGTATAGAACACAGTGATCCATATTTAGTTTGAATACATTCATATAGTGAACAAATCCTCATGGAATAGGCAGAGACTTACATTTTATGAAGTCACAGATTTGTCAAAGTTATGTTTCAAATCCTGTGGTAATTTCTATACATCTTGAATATGTCAAACGGCTGTAATATTTGTAGAGTTTTATATATCTTAAATATGGTTTAAATAAAAAAAGTTTTACTTAAGGATCGAATATAACTGCAATTTGAGCAGTATGGTTAAAAAGTATTTTTCAATTACTAACTCAGTTCTTCCATCGGTAAGTCCTGTTTAAACAGTTGATTGAATGTTGACTTAGAGCCGTTTTAGCTGTGTGGAATGTATTGGGAATGTAGAAGTTTCACATTCGACTGAACATCGGATAATAGTTATCCCTACTTTTTGTCTGCCGACGTCAGCTAAAGATATTTGGTAATATTACGTAAATCTCTGTAGTTGCTTTAAGGTTTCTAGAACAATATGTTTAACAATTCGAAATAGTCTAATGTGGAATCTTCAGCTAAAATATAAAAAGGTATTCGAGACCATTTCTTCAAAAATAATAATCTATAAAAACATCTATGTTTAAATAATATAAAAATTGTTTGAAATGTATCGGAAATAATATAATGAATTTGTTTCTTTACAATCATGAAGTGATGATATTACGAAGTAGTAACAATATAGGTAATGAGCTTATGATGAGGTTAACAAAATAAACTTTGATTGATAGATGTTTTGGTTCGCTCTTGTTCATCTTTCTTTCCTTCATTCACACTTCCTATCTCCATTCTTCATATCTCGTAAATCCTGTTATGAAAACAACAAATTTGTAACATTATTTCGACAAAATAATTGGACTGATGCAAACTTCAAATAAAATAAAACGCCTCTGATGTACATTTACATTGTTAAAAAATATAATCTACTCTCTACAACATTAATAGCAAAATGTGTTGCTAAGCTCTAAGCTCTAATATATATTCTTCATTGAGACAAAATAGAAACTATAATAAGCACGTAAATTATCTTAGAGATAAAGCGAATTTTAACAGCCAAAATTTTGACACTTTTAGATCAAATTAGTTTTTTGAGGCTTATATTTATATATTTCTACATACAAAAAAAAATATTCTTTTGATTCTCTACCTTGGATATTAAAATAATAAGTTTAGATACATATAATCCTATCTGAAATATATCACACAGCTGCATCATATTACATCATAAATGCTTTTATTAAGAAGCCTACGCTCTGAAAATTTTAGAATTGGGTATCGGAACACTTTAGAATTTGGACAAATAGTGATAATATTTATATTTCACAATACAACTTAACTGACATTAAAAAGCTTTTGTTACTTTTAAACCTTCTTTGATATTTCAGTTGGAGGTGATCAGAGGACACTGAAACATTTTTTAACATTTTAATTTTATAAAATATTAAGTACACCAATAGTAGAATGCTGATAACAGAAAAAAGTTGCCCTATAAATTTTATTTCAAATTGCGCTAATGAAGAATGAAAAACATCTAATTCATTGGAAATACTATTTTCAAACTTCTTTTTAAAATATTATTCAAACAAGGTTATGAAACCCAATTTAATGAACAAAGTTGTAAATATTTGCGCATAAGACAATAAAAACTGGTTGGCTCCTTGAAATTGTGATATGGAATTTTAGAGTGGCTTAAAAAAAACAACCGAATAAACACTAACATGCCTCAACGGGCCATTCTTTCCTAGAATTGTAGGTCAGAAAACAGCAAGACTATCATTGATTCTATTACATATGAATATTTTGGAAAATTGCACAAACGTAGTAAGGATTTGAACTCAGATCGGGAGTAGATGATTTTTCCTGCAGTAGGCTTCTTAGTCTTAAGTACAGTATGTATGTATATTTTATTCATCGAGACAGTTAAACAAACTACAATATGGCACTGGAAATATTTAAGACCAAAAGAAGATAAAAAAAATCTAATTAGCGCAAAACTTATTGTTAAACCTTAACGGTCAGTGACGCCACAATTTTCGTTACATTATTTTAAGCATTCGATAATATATTATGAGTCTTATAATTAGTTTTGAAATAAATAACAGTTTAAGAAAGTTGAGATTTTAACAAGACCAATCGAACCACTTTGTATTTGTATTATAGAACTGTATTATTGTTCTGAATTTATTATTTATTATTTTAATATAAATTTACTTTTAATATGAATATATTGGCCAAAGATAAAAGCAATAAACTGTGAATAGAGACGTGTGGAGAGCATCTGTGGGGAGGGGAGACGTTCCCGCGAGACAGTGTAGCGGAGCTGAGATAATGGTATAATACACAGAGATATCGAGCGCGATAGAGCAATTCCGCGTGTTCCTTTGTTCATTTCTATTAAGTAACCGGTTACGTGGCATTTCAAATTCAAATTTTATTCTTTAACTGTTTACGTTACAGAATACCATCGTAGTCTAGTTAAGGAATGACCAAATGGAAAATCTAATCTAAAAGGAAAATCAAAACGCGAAAACCAAACTATGGGACGTTGTTCTGAGTACCAGGTAGTATAAAAACATAATTACATACTAGAATTCTTCAACCATATCAACACTAAGGGTGGAGGTGGAGAGGGGGATTCAATGATCCATTTTCTTCTTTTTTGCCTATATATCAGAAGGGGTTGGTTGTACAGGAAATTCACACGTATTGAACATTAAAACTAAAAAATTCCTACATATTTTGTTTTTTTAACTTTTACAGTAAATAATATATAATACACATGTTTCACCAACTCCAGTGCCTCAAGTCTTCATTCTAGAAAAATTCTCATAAATGTAGTTATAAATAGTTCAATTTACTTCAACACGGTTTAAAATTGATTTTTTATAACATTTTTTCTGGAATAAGTGATTACGGTAGGAATCAGCACATAGTAAAAAATTATTCTCTGTACGTTTTCAACTCCTTGTGTATGATATTACGTAATCTTCATTCATAGTCAGAATGGTTGAGGAAGAGAGTTGGGTTGATTGGAATTAGCGAGGGAAAATAAATTAGGAAAAAGGAAATGAAGGGTGATTGTTAAATACACACATTCTAATAAAATATGTCATACCTTTGTTTAAAAGTAATCACGATCGGAGTAATTACTGTGTTCTTTCGTCGTAATAGACGTTTTGGGTTGCAGGGATCCAATCTGTCTTCTAGGCATCCAATTTTGTTGAAGTTTCTTTGCTATCTTCAGACCCGGCTAGGGATTGTTATAGGGAAAGTTCGTCTTTCAGATTTCGTCGGAAGTATCGTCTTTTTCTTCAATAGGCCACGCTGTTGGTAGAAGTACCTCTGCAGTTGCTGGAAATAGAGAAAACCCCATCCCAGCAACTTCAGCATGCAGTGCACTTGCAGAATATTATGTTCAAAACGTTATCCGGAGCTGTTGGTTCTTGGATTGGAATAGAGATTAGAGCTCATTGTATTGAGCGTTTATCATTATTCCTTTAGATGAAGACGAGTATTGTCTAGCCACTGTTGTGTCTGAAACTAGCATTGATAACTATAATTTTTGGATCATCCATAGGATACTGACTTTATAATCGGGATTCGGACTTTCGCAGCAGTATTTGTCAAGAAATATTTCTTTCTTCAGGGTACCGCACCTCCGAATCACTGTTGCCTTCCTCTGAAATCTGATTGTGAGTGGAGGACGAATTGTTAAATACTTCAGTAGCATATGCCACATCACCATCTTGCTTGATCAGTTTGGAAAGTCATGTTTGCTATAACCATGCCATATAAATGCGAGATTCTGACATTAAAAACCAGGTCACTCCTGTCAAGAAACGTCTATGACGACGAGCTTATGCAGTGATTACTCCGAACACAATTACTGAAATGTTATCATGTTATTTTGAAGTATTATCATCCACACATATTTGTGACTTATTATTAATTTGTAAGCATTAAGTTACTATTCCTAGTACAAACACCAGTTTCAGAAATATTTAAAAAATCAATATGAGCGTTTTTGAAACCAAAATAATCATTTAAAAATATTCTAGACAAATGCAATTGTCTAGACTAGGACAGGATCTTAATGATGGAGTTAATTAACAGTTGAAAATAGAATTAGATTGATGGTAGTCGGTGATTGATGGTCTAACGCCACAAAATGACAGGTTTATTTTAGTTTTCGAGTTACTTAATAAGATCTTTATAGATCACATGATTATTTTAGATAAAAGTATGTGCTCTTAAAATCATAAGTGGTAATGTATATGAATTACAGTAATTTTAATAACAGCTAATTTATCCAGCTGGCATAAACAGTATGGATACGTACGCAACGTCTTATATCTTTCTTTCCTGTTATGATTAAACGTAAACCGCATACAAAAACATTAAAAAATGATCATATTTATGTAATATAACATAAAATCATACATACAGATATTTTAGTAATACAAATTTCTGAATTAAAAAAACAAAATTCAAACTTTGTAATGCGAATAAGAATTCAAATTTAGTTTTAAGAATCCTACGATGTATTATATATATATATATATATATATATATATATATATATTACTTAGAGAATTATAAAATGAGAAAGTGGGTATTGTAGATCAAGAATACTTCACATGTACAAATTGTAAAGTTTAACGATAAACAAATAATTTTGTACAGGAAATTGTAATAACATGTGGACCTAAACTGATCATGTCACCCAATAACAGACTAGTGAACTGTTCTAACTGCTCCTCAAGAGCATATATGCGTAATATGTAAATGTTTAGTGTGGAATTGTGGTAACTATGCGATTGGGTAACGCTATTTTGAAAGTCACTTAAATAGGCCGATCTACTTAGACATTCTTATTGATAACATCTTTCAATGACAGTTAAAGCAATGTGTTCCTGTACTTGGGATATCGTGTAGATAGAACAAGAATCTTGGTGACTAATTAAAAATAATTATATAAAATGAACCTTAATATATACATACAAGCCAAAAGGTTAATAGCAATACTTTACAAGTATAATATTTAGTTTGTGATATTCATTGTTTTATTAATTATTTGTAAAGAATAAATCTTCAATAATAATAAAATAATATTAAGCATAAAATAACATAAGTACAAGTTAGATATGGGTAGATTATAAGAATTAAACGTATATTGAAACATAAATGATTGTTTTTAGTTTCATTTACATTTTAAGTTTAAGCTATTATTAAAAGGGTAAAATTACATACTATAATCATACGTATGTTTTCTAAAAATATCAAAACATAAATGTTTTTATCCTTTCTCTTATTGTTTTTGGTCCTTCTAATGAGTTTAAGTAGTATAATAATACTAGATTTAGTTATTTAGTTGATTTAATAAAACAAATTTAAGAGTAGTATAGATTGAAACAATTTAGTTTTATTATTATAAATTTTATTATAAAAGCTATTTGAAGTAGCTAAATTGTATTAACGTAAATAATATATGGAATTAATAATATGTATTTATAGTTTGTTCAACTATTCTAAAAGGGACTAAAATATCACATTTAATATAGCTTTGTGACAATTTATTGAAGTTACTGAATTATTTGTTAAAAGGAACATTTTGGGGTTTCCTTAGGTACTCGTACTTATATTTACGTTTACAATTTCCGTTTTCGATACAAGCTATTAAATCTGCTGCAAAAGTGTTTATGTTTAAATATTTTACTGAAATATTAGCGATTTATTGCATGTCGAGTTTTTAAGTTTATCTTCGTATTTAGCTATTGTACTGTTACTTTTGCTGTTGCTAGTTTGTTTTATATTTTGTTAGATTTTTTAATTTTAATTAACTTGAACCCCAAAAAAGATAGTGTTTAGGGCATGTTCTGTATGTGTATGATCATCAGTACTTATTTTTAGGCATAATCAGATTTTGACTAAACATTGAATTAGTTATTTATGCATGATCGTATTAAATTGCAATATGAATGTTTTAATTTTTGTTATACTTAGATGTAAGTATTTTAGTAGGAAGTTGAAAAGATCGAGTTATATCGATAACACCTTTTCAATTAATCGATTCCATAAAAAGTGATTACATTTTGTTATTCTACAAAGGGTCCAATTTTATTGTACAATATTCTCGAATTAATCATTCTAAAACAAACATTTATATAAACAGTAAAGACATATTGCAAAAATATTGTAAACGAATACTGAAATACAAAGATTGTTTGGTTGTGTACAAGAAATATCAACAAAGGTAAGGCATATTTTCTTATTCGCTGGCTGGCTGTTTGCTTACCAATTTCTCTGCTCGCACCTTGAGTAAAGAGAGCCCGAGAGAATACGAGAGCTCGTTATGTAGTTGTACAGTTTAACTCTGTACTGCGGGTTGTATAACTGGGTCACGTGAATGTTTAACTGTTTCGTGAAATTTCAAAGAGATGTTAAATGTATTGCTTAATAATGGTCAGTTGTGGTTTTTAAAAAGAGAACATTACACTGAAGCAGTTTCGAGATATATCGTAAAATGCAAACGTTTGTTCATACATAATGTGCATAAGCTTTGTGAGATTAAAGGATATAATAAATCTAAACATATGGACATAACTTCAAAAGTTAATAATCCATGTCTACCTGCTGTTTACATTTGGGAGCTTCTTCTCCCACGTTTGGTAATATTATTATGACACTTTGTCTCGTTATTTAAATGCAGACAATCCGGTTTATGCAAGGTATATTGTGAAACCAAACTGTATTTATCATTCGGATATAGTTCAGATATTAATATTTTAAAATCCTCATTGTCCTCAAGATTGCGGTAAAAAGTTTACATCGATACATAACCAAAAGCGAAGTTTGTGCAGATCTACACCTGCAGCTTCTATTTGAGCCTATCTAATTTCCACATCTTTGCTACTGGAATGAGGATGCTTCATATTTTTATGTTTTCATGAAGTTATATTCAAAGGTTTTGACTGTAAATAAAAAATATCGAAATAGCACAAAAATTATTGTAAAACCATGGTGGTTATTGTTACTATAGTTCTTTATACATAATTTTATGACTTATTTTTGAGCCTCACAATTAGTTTGTAATTCAGTAACAGTACGAAAATGTTAAGATATTAACAAGACCATTCACGCAATTTTATATTTTTATCACATAACTGTATTATCTTCGAAAATTTATTATTTTAATATTAATTTACTTTATTATCACTCTCTTGAAATAAAAAGTCAGAGTGGTGTTGTGAAAAACCGAGGATCACTGCCATAAAGATTGTGATGAAAGTTTAGGGTGCGAGGAAGTTTATAACCTAAGAGGAAGTAGGATTCGCCTCAAGTCTCCGAGGTCGTAAATGGCTTTGAGATTTTATGATATTAAATCTTTCTTTTACAGTGAAAGATTTTAAGCTTGTCATAAAATATATAAATATAATATGATATTTGAATTTCAAGAAAGGCGTAATGCTGGCAAATGCTAAACTGGCTCAATTGATTAACGAGATTGTTATTGTTTGTTAACTGTCCATACGATATATAGAAATCAATTTAGATAATTGAGTGAAAGATAAAATTCAGTATAAGTTTGTTCTTTACGGTGTTTTCTAGAGAATTAGTCTACACATCTCAGAGGCAAGGAAAGATAGGTTTATTGTTTGGTTATCTTCACAAATATTTCAAAACCTCTACAACTCATTCCATATTAAGTAAATAGAGATCAAACAGGTCAATAATTAAATTTTATTTTTGTGTGATCCTTTTTGCCTTCAAGAACAACACCATCAAACCCATACATATAAAAACAAAATGTTTACAGCAATAATACGACTAACAACAAATATATACGTAAATAAAATATATGAAATGAAAATAACACAAGATGGTAAAATTAAAAAAAAAATCAGAAAAGTATGGCTAATGTAAAAAAATATGTGAGTAGATAATAAAGTTAATATTTAATTAAACGAAAAACATTAACGGCAAATGTTATAAAGGCTCATGTTTCATTATTTACTAACTTTTTGTTTCTAACTATTTTCATAAGCAACGAGGATATCTATTTTGGATTTACTTTAATAAGTTTTTCGTTTGAAAAATAGTCAAGTTTGAAGTGCATATTTTGCCATGACCGATTTAGCTTCTTCGTGGCATTTTTAACATGCTTTATGTTCCTTACTTGTTTTCAGTTATATGGCTTTCATGATGTTTTCTTTCAAATCACATTAAAATTAAAATGTAATTATTGACGTGTATGGTTTTTGAAACGAACGAATAATTCAAGTTCAGTAAGCAAGAAGCGTCTAAAATTCTTTGTTTAGAAATGTTAGAGTAAATAAAAAAAATAATAACTAGTCGTATAAAAATATAGACTTCTAAATTATTAAATTATGTTTAGACTTCTTCATAGATAAAGAAGTAATATTATTCATATGTTTAAACAGTGGCCTACTAGATACTTTCAACATAACCTCATTGTCATTAAGGCATAAGAAAGTTATTTATTGTTGTCCGGTTAACGTATATTCGTGTTATATTTCACGACCCAAGAATATTTATACCGCAATTGCAGATATTTATTACTGCTATGTAATAAAACTCGCAACACTAAATTTATTATTGGTTATCGTTGGTTCGTGCGGTATTTGTTCCTTTCATAGTTCGTGAAAACCTAGTAACCCGTTAATCTGAACTATAATTACAGTTTTGTCCAATTTGTTTTAGTCCACTATATATTCAAAAATACCGTATGTGTTTATCGTCCAATTAAAATGTGATTCTTAAAACTATTACGATTTATTCTTGGAGTATCTTTCTTAGAGTACGATTTCACTTTCTTCTCAACAAGAACTAAACGGAGAACATTTCTTATTAATTCTTTAACTGATTTTATCAGACCTGCCAAAATAGTTCTATATTTTCTACCAATTTTATTAATATGTTTGTAATGTTTTTGTAGATTTGATATATTTTTTAATGATCACTGACTAATAAATATTTATACATTCCTTATTTAAGTTTTTATAAAACCATGATTTCATTTTTAGAATATAATGACAATTAAAAAGAATGAATTATTTTGAAAATACGAGTTGTTATGAAAATGATACTGACCAAATTATAAAAACTAACACAAACGATGGTAAAAATATGTATAAATAATTATTAATTTAATATTTAGAAGTTAGTTATCATTGTAATATATGAAATGTAAAAACATGTTACAAACATTTGTATAAAATTAATAGAAAATATAAACATTTCTTCTATTAAAGAATTTATGCTCTCATATTATTTTAAAATATATAAGATAACAATTTAATAATTAGCAGACATACTTTTTAAAGATATATTAACGCTCTGTTATAAGAAGTACACAATGTCGTTTAGTTCCGCGACCGCCTTTACATTTTGATATTGATTTGTTCATTTTTTATGAGCTTAATATTTTGCACAAAAGAACTTTAAAACGTATACAAAAGAACAGAAACATTTCTCTAAATGAACTTTTTCAAGGTTTGTAATGTTCAACTACATAATTAAATTTAGTTATCTTATCTTTTCAAATCATCCATCGTAAATAACGACATTTGAAGAAAAACACATACCAACAACATATTAATTTATTTCGTTAACAGAATACTGATTTTATTTTGTTGTATACAGTATGGTACGAAATGTTTTGAATTTCAATTGCCACTTAGTACAAATGAACAAAAGAACACGCTTGAAATGCTCTGTTACGCTCCATTTCTCTGTCTCATATTATACCATTATCTTAACTCCGCTACACGATCTCGCGGGAACATTTCCTGTCTTACACTAATGTTCTCCACATACTTCCGGTCACAGATATTTATATTTTTTGTCTTTTTCTTTTTTGTCTTCTCAAAATTTCATGAATCTCGAATGTTTTGTAGCGATTACAGTTACTTCTTAATACATAATATAAATATTTATACTCCAGCATTAATTTGACAGAGATGACCTCATAATAATGAAGTTGTATCATAATAATAGAGGTCTTGTGCCTGTGTCACGAACAAAACTCTTCGGGTGTTTTGCCCTCACAAAATTGTAAATGAATGGAAATAACTATTTCAAAATAATCAATTGTACAGACCTGTGCGTAGTCATATGCAAGTTTTCTATGTGTTTTTTCTCGAAATTCGGAGTATCGCATAGTATATTACACACAGTATGTGGTCTAACAAAGTTCTGTTTGTTTATTGTTATTCTGTTTACGTACTCTTAAGATTTGTAAGATACATAATTAAAACCGTATATCTGGTCGATCTTTTGAAATACTAGCAGCTATAGCGATACATTTACTCGGATATAAAGGTTTGGACCCTCTCACTCCCTGTCGTGTCTTCACAAATACACAAGGAGTACGGTCCATATTTCCAGTAAGCGGGATTTTAAATGATCATGTAAACGAATATCTGCGAAACTAACTATGCTTATATAAATAATTCTTTTTTTGGTTCTTGAGAATAATTCCTCCTGCAGGATAACATCGACAGCCACAGCCACATATGTTACAAGAATGTTTATTGGCTAAGTGATACCGAGCGAGCAAGTTTTATAACGACTCATATTGTAGGTTTTATAATATTTAATCTCCCATGTACGACAGACAAAAATTCTATGGATAAGGCGTACCTTTAGAGACAGAATTTATGGAATTTTGCTACATTACAGAGCTCTTTAATTTTAATGTATTCTTCCATTTACAATATCTTTTGCTTTCTGGAGCGCCTCTAAAAATGAAGCGGTTCTACTGAGTTATTAGAGAATACCGACTCTAAATTATATTTTATAAACATATTTTGAGTTGGGGTTAAGAAAACTTGACAACTATACAGTTTTTAACTTCTCTGTTTTGTAGAGGAATATT
Source organism: Homalodisca vitripennis (assembly GCF_021130785.1). Classification (NCBI taxonomy): domain Eukaryota; kingdom Metazoa; phylum Arthropoda; class Insecta; order Hemiptera; family Cicadellidae; genus Homalodisca; species Homalodisca vitripennis. Next base: position 124,357,125 of record NC_060211.1, on the reverse strand, counting down.
CCTGGTGTTAAACCTATGTCTCCTCAGCATGTAACCTGTCGGTTGTTCCTTTACTCAATAACTCACATTGTCACATTCAGAAAACCACTGAATACTAATATGATATTCACTGATACGATTTGAATATCATAATATTGATGTTCATTCGTCACCGTAAAACCATGTTACATGAGTACATGTTTTAGTAGTAACTATCATCTGATCGATGTATAAAATTGGAAAAATAACTTCTTTCAGATAACGTAATTATTTGTATACGATGATATTAACAATATTGTATATAATTTAAAATTTTTATTCTTATATTAGGTATTTTATTTAGCTTATTTGTCATTTAATGTTTATTAAGACATGATTACTTTAAATTCCAAATGAAGTCTTACACGTATGGATCTCTTCTCTACAGACAAGAGGAGAGTATAATTTAGCCAGTTAATCTGTATTATTTATCATCAATAATTTTTCTAAAAACATCTCTTTTGAGATGACTTTGCAATTAGTGGGGAATTAGTATAATAAAAACTTATATACGATCACAAAAGGTCCTTATCTTATCTCTTGTATATTGAACAAATGACATATTTACTGAGACTTGTTGATCTGAAAGCATGTTTCCACTTGTTACGTGTCGGAGAGCAGTTTCCTGGCATAGATTTACCCAACTCGCAACGGAAGTGTTAACTGTTCTATTACTTTAGATACAGTTCCCAGCACGCGAGTTTCGGCTCATTGCTTAGTGTTACTGTGTATTCCAGAGTTTGGCAACTCGCAACGGAAGTGTTAACTGTTCTATAACTTTAGATACAGTTCCCAGCACGCGAGTTTCGGCTCATTGCTTAGTGTTACTGTGTATTCCAGAGTTTGGCAACTCGCAACGGAAGTGTTAACTGTTCTATAACTTTAGATATAGTTCACAGCACGCGAGTTTCGGCTCATTGCTTAGTGTTACTGTGTATTCCAGAGTTTGGCAACTCGCAACGGAAGTGTTAACTGTTCTATAACTTTAGATATAGTTCACAGCACGCGGGTTTCGGCTCATTGCTTAGTGTTACTGTGTATTCCAGAGTTTGGCAACTCGCAACGGAAGTGTTAACTGTTCTATTACTTTAGATATAGTTCCCAGCACGCAAGTTTCGGCTCATTGCTTAGTGTTACTGTGTATTCCAGAGTTTGGCAAACTCGCAACGGAAGTGTTAACTGTTCTATTACTTTAGATATAGTTCCCAGCACGCAAGTTTCGGCTCAATGCTTAGTGTTACTGTGTATTCCAGAGTTTGGCAACTCGCAACGGAAGTGTTAACTGTTCTACTACTTTAGATATAGTTTCCCAGCACGCAAGTTTCGGCTCATTGCTTAGTGTTTTACTGTGTATTCCAGAGTTTGGCAACTCGCAACGGAAGTGTTAACTGTTCTACTACTTTAGATATAGTTCCCAGCACGCAAGTTTCGGCTCATTGCTTAGTGTTACTGTGTATTCCAGAGTTTGGCAACTCGCAACGGAAGTGTTAACTGTTCTACTACTTTAGATATAGTTCCCAACACGCGAGTTTCGGCTCATTGCTTAGTGTTACTGTGTATTCCAGAGTTTTGGGCAACTCGCAACGGAAGTGTTAACTGTTCTACTACTTTAGATATAGTTCCCAGCACGCAAGTTTCGGCTCATTGCTTAGTGTTACTGTGTATTCCAGAGTTTGGCAAACTCGCAACGGAAGTGTTAACTGTTCTACTACTTTAGATATAGTTCCCAACACGCGAGTTTCGGCTCATTGCTTAGTGTTACTGTGTATTCCAGAGTTTGGCAACTCGCAACGGAAGTGTTAACTGTTCTAACTACTTTAGATATAGTTCACAGCACGCGGGTTTCGGCTCATTGCTTAGTGTTACTGTGTATTCCAGAGTTTGGCAACTCGCAACGGAAGTGTTAACTGTTCTATAACTTTAGATATAGTTCCCAACACGCGAGTTTCGGGCTCATTGCTTAGTGTTACTGTGTATTCCAGAGTTTGGCAACTCGCAACGGAAGTGTTAACTGTTTCTACTACTTTAGATATAGTTCACAGCACGCGGGTTTCGGCTCATTGCTTAGTGTTACTGTGTATTCCAGAGTTTGGCAACTCGCAACGGAAGTGTTTAAACTGTTCTACTACTTTAGATATAGTTCCCCAACACGCGAGTTTCGGCTCATTGCTTAGTGTTACTGTGTATTCCAGAGTTTGGCAACTCGCAACGGAAGTGTTAACTGTTCTACTACTTTAGATATAGTTCCCAGCAACGCAAGTTTCGGCTCATTGCTTAGTGTTACTGTGTATTCCAGAGTTTGGCAACTCGCAACGGAAGTGTTAACTGTTCTACTACTTTAGATATAGTTCCCAACACGCGAGTTTCGGCTCATTGCTTAGTGTTACTGTGTATTCCAGAGTTTTGGCAACTCGCAACGGACGGAAGTGTTAACTGTTCTACTACTTTAGATATAGTTCACAGCACGCACGCGGGTTTCGGCTCATTGCTTAGTGTTACTGTGTATTCCAGAGTTTGGCAACTCGCAACGGAAAGTGTTAACTGTTCTATAACTTTAGATATAGTTCCCAACACGCGAGTTTCGGCTCATTGCTTAGTGTTACTGTGTATTCCAGAGTTTGGGCAACTCGCAACGGAAGTGTTAACTGTTCTACTACTTTAGATATAGTTCACAGCACGCGGGTTTCGGCTCATTGCTTAGTGTTACTGTGTTATTCCAGAGTTTGGCAACTCGCAACGGAAAGTGTTAACTGTTCTACTACTTTAGATATAGTTCCCAGCACGCAAGTTTCGGCTCATTGCTTAGTGTTACTGTGTATTCCAGAGTTTGGCAAACTCGCAACGGAAGTGTTAACTGTTCTACTACTTTAGATATAGTTCCCAACACGCGAGTTTCGGCTCATTGCTTAGTGTTACTGTGTATTCCAGAGTTTGGCAACTCGCAACGGAAGTGTTAACTGTTCTATTACTTTAGATATAGTTCCCAGCACGCAAGTTTCGGCTCATTGCTTAGTGATACTGTGTATTCCAGAGTTTGGCAACTCGGCAACGGAAGTGTTAACTGTTCTACTACTTTAGATATAGTTCCCAACACGCGAGTTTCGGGCTCATTGCTTAGTGTTACTGTGTATTCCAGAGTTTGGCAACTCGCAACGCAGAAAATCCATTGCTACACTAATTCATATTTTGAATGTATATGTTTCAGTGCAGATTTAAAAACCCTTGAAAGTGACTATTCGTTTCCCCCCACTGCTATATTGATCATACCTACATAAATTAATATTTAATATATATTGAAAATTTTCAGTGTATATTTAAAAATATTTAGTTAGTTCCTACATATTACTTCTTGTACAAATAAATTTGGAGTACGGTCGTAATCGTTTGAGCAAATTGTTAAATCAACTCCATCTTAAAAGAATTATTTCCTACGACTAGTGACTTCATTAACAGATTTTAGTCTTAGCCTTTTTAGTTAATAAAAACCTTGTGATTGATTCAATAATAAATGATTGATTACTCACCTTCGCACCCCTTATTTGTGCTGTTTGAGAGACCGGTTTCAATCCTAATCGTGATAATATTATAAATGCGAAAATGCCTTTGTTTGTTTTGCTTTTACGCCTAAACTATTCAACTGATAGTATTGAAATTTTAGATTGACATTCATAGAGTCCTCGGTATGAATATAGGTCTATTATCATAGCAAATATCTCTCCGGGATACGACCTACTAGTCTCTTAAGTAGCGATAAATCCTATCTTCATTTCGTTGTGTAACATAAATTGAAAGTTCCTGTTAAATGTAATCAACGGTTCTGTGTATCTTTCAATGCATCAGCCGAAACAAAAAATATAGTCCTTCTAAAACTTGCAGTCTGCTAGTATTTCCATTATTAAAAGTTAAGCAGATTTCATTAGCTCTTAGTAAGGTTATTCTTGGAATTCTTGGCCTTACCATTTAAAAAAAACTATTTGATATTTGGAGTTTTACGAAGCAAAGTAGGCTGGTATAAAGCTTGAAATGTACTTTTCATTACCTTCAATACTGCTAAGAGGATGGAAATGATTGGAAATAAGTTTTCCACAAAGGTCATTAATCGTTTTCCTAGTAGTGAACAGTATTTCTAGTTGTATTTGCAAAATAACTTTGTATTTAATAAATGTATTTGGCTGCTTGTCACAATACCAGTGTTATGACGTATATAATCTATGTATTTGGCTTTACCTCACAACACCAGTGTTATGACGTAAAGTTAATCTATGTATTTGGATTTTCCTCACAACACCAGTGACGCAAAAATAGGTTGTTCTATATGCACACAAGACAAATACTACCATCGTATCACAACATGCTTGTGAGCTATTGTAACGGGTCAGCCCACTTGCACCATTACCATGGACCAATCACACTGGCTACCATCGTATCTCAAAATGCTTGTGAGTTATTGTAATGGGTCAACCCGCTTGCACCATTGTTGTTTCGCCAAAATAGGTTAGACAAACACAGTAGCTACCATTGTACCTCAACATGCTTGTGAGTTATTGTAACGGGACAGCCCACTTGCACCATTGTTGCAACGCCAAAATAGGTTAAACAAACACATTAGCTACCATTGTACCTCAAAATGCTTGTGAGTTATTGTAACGGATCAGCACACTTACACAATTGTTGTAACGCCAAAATAGGTTGGACCAAACACAGTAGCTACCATCGTACCTCAACGTGCTTGTGAGTTATTGTTACGGATCAGCACACTTGCACAATTGTTGTAACGCCAAAATAGGTTGGACCAAACACAGTAGCTACCATCGTACCTCAACATGCTTGTGAGTTATTGTTACGGATCAGCACACTTGCACCATTGTTGTAACGCCAAAATAGGTTGGACCAAACACAGTAGCTACCATCGTACCTCAACATGCTTGTGAGCTATTGTAACGGGTCAGCCCATTTGCACAATTGTTGTGATGCCAAAACAGTTTGGACCAAACACAGTAGCTACCATTGTACCTCAAAATGCTTGTGAGTTATTGTTACGGATCAGCACACTTGCACAATTGTTGTAACGCCAAAATAGGTTGGACCAAACACAGTAGCTACCATCGTACCTCAACATGCTTGTGAGCTATTGTAACGGGTCAGCCCATTTGCACAATTGTTGTGATGCCAAAACAGTTTGGACCAAACACAGTAGCTACCATCGTATCTCAACATGCTTGTGAGTTATTGTAACGGGTCAGGACACTTGCACCATTGTTGTAACGCCAAAATAGGTTGGACCAAACACAGTAGCTACTATTGTACCTCGACATGCTTGTGAGTTATTATAACGGGTCAGCACACTTGCACCATTGTTGTGACGCCAAAATAGGTTGTACAAACATAGTAGTTACCATCGTACCGCAAAATGCTTGTGAGCCATTTGCTCATAACGTATCTGCTTACTCAGCAACATAGCTGTGACTCCAAAATAGATTACTAAATATAGACACAATACAGTAGCTACCACCGTGGTATAACCGTACCACATCTAGCTTGTGTAACCTATTGTAACTGGTTTACCCACTCAACACTACTGTTGTGTTATCTCGTGAGTATGACGTAAATGTTTTATAAATTCCTTGATAAATGGCGTTTATAGATAAATTTTATGTTATTACTTTCTTAAGAAGATAAACGGCTAAACATTTTAATTTTCCAATATCTACTTCTTATTCATGTCAATAATTTCAAACTCTAGCAATTCCTCCAGTTTTATCAAAATGTTGTATGCATTTTAATCTAAAGTTGAAACTACAAGAATAAACTATATGCGAGTCATCAATTTTCTTGTTACGTAATAATACCGATAGCAGTATTAATTACCGCAACTGTCTGAACCTACTATTAAGCTCCTTTCCTCTTTGTATAGCGGCAATGCATAATTAGCAAGAGCGGTCCTTGCTTTGATCTGTAGTTAAGTTTCGTCGTCCTTTTTACGTGGAAAAATCTGTAGACAGAATTTTACCAGTTCCCTGACAGCACTACATTCTGAGGACACTGTAAATAAATTGGCTCTTGTCTCCTAGACTATTACGGCTCCTGACCTTAATATCTTACTCGTACCGACGAGCTAATAAAAGATTTCATTACCTTTGTACTTGTCATTAAAATGCATAATAATAATCTGAAATGCATATTAAGTTACCACAGAATGAACAATCAGCCGCAGCAGTGATTACACAAAAGCTGATTGCAGTCAGCACAACTGACGTTCATTAATTGAATCCGGAATCCTAATAATAAGTCATGATTATACTGTGGTATTAATTATCTTTTATCATGTAGTAGATTGGAAGTAACAATTTTACGTAAATGGGTCCGACTTTAGCAGGTTCACTCTAACCAAACTGGCCAGGTTTTACACTTTTGGTGAGTCAGGCACAGTTTCATAATGTTGACTAGGTAAACGTTTAAAATTTAAAAATCCTTTTCAAATCAATATCTAGATATAAAACTAGTTTGGTAAAACACATGATTTCTTAACGTTACATTAATATTATGATAATTGTTGTCACAGCATGTGTTTATTTAACTATTATTTTATAAAATCTTAATACATTTATATGAATTTAAAGATCAAATAAATATTGTAATAAATTCCAACATCTGACTTTATTAGGCCTATTAAGAATCTAATTGCCTGACGTTATAACATTTAGACCACTTACAGAATGTGATTAAATTTCTTTCTTTCCACAGTCACGCGTTAGGATCGGTATTAATAAATTGCATTAGATTCTGGATAATTCCTCTTAGTATTGGGAAAAATTATTTTGTTAAGCTTTAATGAAGTTGAAGTAAATCCGATGATTTGGTTTAATAAAACCTTGCATTTTCGGTAGTGATAAGTAATATAATTTAGTGATGTCAAGTTTAGATGTCTGGTAGGTCATTCTACTGCCCCTCGTCTGCCAGTTGACCATACGTGACCCTTAACTGCGCGCCGGGGTTTGACTTTCTTGAGGCATGTACTAACGTTTATTTCATAAATGGTGTAATGGGTGAGCTCCTGTTTCAACCCAATTTCAAGTTTGTGACATGTGTTTAAGTTCTTGTAAAATCAAGTTCGTTAATCGGATTGTTTGCGATAAAGAACAAAACTTATATTCGACAATCGCCAACACTTTTTATGAGTACTGCGAGTGCAATTTCTGAATTTAGTGTGGGTTTATCAGAAGTGAAAGTTTAGGCACAAACAATTCCATTAGCATAAAGGTTGCTCCGTATGTAAAAAACCACAATTGTCTAAGAACTGTCATTGATTTCAACTTTTCACATAATCAACTCACAGTATTGAATTGTTCTATTAATATGTTAGTTCTTTATAACTTAGTATTAGTATAACGCATGTAACTTGTTATTATAACAACTTGTTATATTGTATCATTTGTGTCCACCTCTACTTCATATACGATATACAGAGTATGTATTGTCATTATCTAGCTTCTGAGAAACGTTTATAGCGTGATGACAGGAGTCTTTTACATTTTTGAGACGTTTTTAAACCTCCAGGACTCTAAGATGCTTATCACTAATTTTTTATGTTCTAGCCTATCTGACTGAGGGTTGTCATTATATTTTCAGTTTATTAAAAACGGTGAATGGTTTTAGCAACCGTAGCTACCGAAATAGTTTTCCGATTATTTGATGCATTATAAATATGCAAATTTAATGCAACTCTTATGGGTTTGTAAAAAACTGCAAATATCCGATTTTTAGAGCTTTTAATGCTATGACCTTGCAAAAATATTCAATTAATCTAAAGATATACAACTAGTAATAACAAAAAATTACTTGTTTAATACTTACAAATCCATAGTTTTAAGCAGCTACAATAAAGTTACCTGAAATTTTAACCGTTGCCATTATTTATTAATACAAAACAATAGTGACGGAATTGAGTTAATGAACGATGGAGAGAGTATTAAATCAACTTGAGCAACAGCTGATAGAATAATCATTTTATCAACAATGTAGACTGGCACTCACTACGACACACTGTAATTAAAACAACTCGATTACCTATCCGTCGAGTCTTAGCGATGGCATTGATTTAATAATAGGTGAGGAGAATTTTAATCAACTTGAGCAACAGCTGATAGAATAATCATATTATCAACAATGTAGACTGGCACTCACTACGACACACTGTAATTAAAACAACTCGATTACCTATCCGTTGAGTCTTAGCGATGGCATTGATTTAATAATCGGTGAAGAGAATTTTAATCAACTTGAGCAACAGCTGATAGAATAATCATTTTATCAACAACTTAGACTAAGCACTTGATATAACACATTGATATATAAATAACTCGATTGCCTAATCAGTCAAGACGTACCGATATTATTAATGAAGGGTGAAGGGAGAATTTACGAACCAGAGCAACATTGTATAGACCAATAATGTAATCAACAATTTTGGACTAAAAACTTGCTGCAACACCACAGTAATGTATATATCAATATAAATGACTCGATTGCCTAATCAGTGGGGACGAACCGATAGTATTAAGTTAATGAATGGTGGAGGGAGAGTTAATCAGCCTGAGCACCTCTGATAGAATGATCGGTTCATTGATAACGGCTACGACTCACTACAACACACAGTAATCTAGATAATAATCTGGGTGACAAGGAACTAGTAAAGCAATTTGTTTTAATTTGTTAAAAAACCCAATCTTGCAATATATATCTTATTTATTTCCGGAAATAATATATTAAAAGTTTATGCCTTTTCAAGACAGACCATTAAAATAACCAACGATGATAAGGAACTATTTAGTTTTATTAGCTTAGTATACTAACCAATACACAACCAGTAAACTCTTTTCATTAAACTAACCTATCTAAAAGAAAGACTCTTGGATCTATTTGAAAAATTTTAAAATAGTACTATTTTAGTGTAAATGTTGTTAAAACATTTGGTACTATCAAATTACTTGGTTTTATCACATTTCTAAAACATATCCGTCTGGATTTATAAATATTACTGAATTTAAAGCCAGTGAATTGAAAATAACAAAATTTCAAATTCTTTAATATCTTTTACTTGCTTTTATATTGTATGTTGGTTTGATATATTTTATTGTAAATAAAAAAATACAAATTGTATGGCTTTTAAATTTATTTCAATAAAATCTTAATAGTAAAATTAATTTTTATACCTACTAATTACTTTATAAACATTAAAAAATAATACAAATAAACTTGGACTTTTAATCTTGATAAACGAGAAGATTTACTGATAAATACTCGTACATGTTCTGTACATTTAGAATCAACATAAAACGTGGGTTTTTAATGTATATGATACTTATACTTATACAGTAGAGTACAATTTTAATAATTTAAACCCTTATTTTTACACCATTTAGGACAACTATTTCTCCTTGTATTTAGATTGCAAATCGGTTCCATGTTTTTGCTAAATTCAATTAAGAAATGTCGAACTTATATATCACGTTTATTCGATGTTTAACAAAAAATATATTTAAATGCCACTGCGTCATAGTACGGACAGATTTAGTCAAACCAAACATACTGGAAGCCACTCTCCCTGTATTGGGGCAGCCATTCTTTACGTAAACGATGAAAACAGTGAAATACGTTTACGCAATAAAACAAAAACACATTAGTCTCTTATAGAATCTATTTAAAAATGAATTTTTGAAATCAGACTAATGGGTAAACTTAATATTTAGCGTTTACATAATTATTAGCTACATACGTGTTATGATTGTAATTTAATTATTTCTATTATTAGTAGTTTTAAAGAAATAATTATAGTTTTTTGATAAGACATAAAAAGGAATATATATGAATGGAGTTAATAATGATATAACGGTTTATAATCCGGCGACTTTAATGGTACGCAAAAAAATGTTTTATTGAATTTATAAATATCTGACGTATTTTAGAGCAAGATCAAAATATAAAGATTGCAACACACAAATCCTGAGTAGTAAAACTGTTGGTTTAGCTGGGTTGAGCAGTGAGGCCTTATATTCTGATAGATACTCTTTCTAATACAGTTTCTAACGTATTTTGACAGTATTCACCAGCTGTTCGATGTGGCAACCATGTGATACTCTACAATTGGTTATTACTCAAAGGACTTCTCTGATGGCTCTTTGTATTGTTTCAAAATCTTGACAAACGATCTGAAGCATGGTTTGAATGAGAGATTTAAGTATATTATATAAGTTGTCAAAGCTATAAATTTGTATCTGTCTTTTTTGATATTCATAAAAAATTTTAATGTTTATAGTTTTTTATTTTAGGTTTACTAAAAATCGCTTACTCCACAGTTTCGCATAATGTGTTTGAGGACTTTAAAAACAGAAGAGAGTACTACAAAAAAAGCAAAAGGGTATTCGTCTCTTATTTTGGACAAGTGGTTAAAACTATTTGAAACTAGAAATGAGCATCGTAAATGTAGTTCAAGAATAAAAATTTCTTTAAATTGAACATTAAATGAGGAACTGACACCTTTTGTTTGAACAGATGGTGAGAAAGAGTTAATTATATCAACAGTAAGGTTATGTGCAGCAACTCTTGGTTATAATAATTAATTGTGTCGGTTTTTCTGAGCACATTAATTTAATGAAAATGCTGAAACCTCAAATAACGTATGAAAATAAATTATCTGTCCATAACAGACATTTGATAAATAAAGGTTAAATTAACTTGCCTGGCTGCTCCTGCCTGTCACGTTCTTGTATCCTCACCTATAATATACCAGTACGTGTTTGTTAATATTATTTATATTGTAGTTAAATTGTTTGCTGCATTTGTTAAAATGTGATCATGAGTAAACTATCAATAAACTATCAGTTACAGGTTTAATTCTGAAATGTTTACTCGCCCAATAATATTATACCCGTGCCTGTTAGTAGCTATATCTCTACCCTGTGAAACACAATTTTTCGTAGGATAAAGTTTAACGACTGTCCTGTGTAACCGAATACTTAACTATGGTCATATGGCATACCATTTTAAAGCCTATTAAATGGCAAAGTTTTTAATATCACTTAACATTCTTGTGTACAGGGTGTGGTAAAAAGATAGGGTTCAATGATATTTCAGTTTTTCTGAAACTTAGCAACTTTGCCATTTGAATCGACCTGAAGCTTAATTTTCTTTTCATACCGTAAGAACCGATAACTTTTTCAAATTTAAAATTTAAAGGAGAATCTAAAAATGATGTTGTTTGCAGATTTACGTACAAAAACACGGGTCTTTTTAGAAAAACTGAAAATAATTCATTTCAGACCTACTTTTTGGAGTGACATTTTTATAACCGCCATTATATCACATTTATATTGCATTATAACTCAAAAAATTTTGTCACATCAAGAGCCACTCACCCTGTATATGTTTTGCCACCAAATTGAGTAGACCCTGCGTATTTACTTTCCAGAATTGTACATAAATTGAATTAGAAAAGCTACAGTAATTTATACGAGAACAAATATTATAGAAACATGCTGCTTTAATGCCAGGTGTGATATGAGTTATATGAGTTTGAATACTTATCCCCAAGCAATAATTACAAAGTATACATGTTTATTAATAATCCGTGTACAAAACTAAAAGGAAGTTGGGACATAGTTAGCTATGGTTTTCCTTCAGAGTCATTATAATTAAGGGTGCTTTGGTAGTGTACGTGATGGAAAATCTACAAATAGCAAGCTTAAGTAAATGCAGAATCTGATCAGAGTCACTCCACAAGTGTCAATGCGAAATAGTGACATTACTGAAAATATTGGAAACGTGTTTATTTTTTTACTTTATGAAAAGTAAAATTTAAAATGATGTGAATACCAGCAAAATGGCTTTAACTATTAGTGACTTATAATGCTTAATACTATGCTTAACGGTATAAATTTCACAAGCTCTGTTTTATCGGAAGGGAGTTAATCTTCAAACGCTTTTGTGATTTGGGATTTATCCACCGGAAAAAAGTGACAGCTGATTGCTGACCTATCAAAAGAACCTCGTTGAATAAGCATTTTTCTGTTGGAATGGAATCCAATTAATCAATTCTCTATCAGGGCAGACAATTGCTCGTAGGTCAGTTCTGTGACACTGGACGCTTACCAGACAACGAGTCCCATTGTTACAATCCTCCACAAAAGAACGTTTGAATGTTTTATTTATTACACTTGTATAAAAGACGTGCGGTACTTAGTTAAATTACAAAAATGTGATATTGAATTGGTTTGAAATTACACATAATATTACATTAATTTGAATTTTATTTAATAGTTTTTTTTAACATAGGATATAAATTTATATTATTAAAAAGCTAGCTTACAACTTTTATATAAAGCACATTTTATACGACAATTTACCTCCACAAAATTTAAACTTTTTTAACTTGCAATGAAATTCATTTAGCGAGGCTTATTAAACCTCATTATTACTCATTACCATACTTTAATGTTGTCTAAATAGTGTCTTTACTGTACATGTATTGTTTAACATGCTAATACATCACATTTTCTAGTATTCTCTGACCCCAATATGTTCATCCAACAGCAGTAAACACATTTTTAATTCGATTCATATTTTACCACAGGTGTAAGAACAAAAAATTATTTTAAATTGACTCATAATATGGGGGTTATAGATGTTCACATTTTTAGAACTACTAGAACAAGACCTACCAATTATATTATGAAACAATACGGAATGGGATGTAGAAGATTTTTAAAAGAAAATAAAAATGATATAAAAAACCGTTATATAAACAATAAATTGTTTTGTAAATTTATATCTCATACACTTAATTTTTTCAATATATCAGGGAGTATTAAACAACTTAAATATATTGTCCTAAAACGGTTATGGTTTTATCATTTGTTTTGCATCTTGTATTTGTGTATAACATTGCTGAATGATATATCAATATGTGATAAAATCTAATTGGAAAGAATTTATAAAACATTTTTGGAAGATTTTTACCGGATTTGTATATAGATAACGTATAACGCATAGAGAGTCCAGTGCATTTCTTCTAATTATTTTCCACATTTCCTTAAAATTTTCGCTTCTTGAAAAGATATTTATTATTAATAATAATAGCTTTTCTGAAAATATATTTTATTGAAAATTAATACATTTATACACGTAGCACTGAATAGTTCCACTGCAATTTCTGAACTTAGTATATTTGTATGAAGCGATATTAAATAATTAAAATATGTAGATATACAATATAAAAATGTTGTAATACGAAATATTAAAAATCTGTTCCAACTCTGCATTATAAGTAGTGGTACGCGACACCATATGTCGTGTAACAGCGTAGCTGAGGGTACACGCAAAACTGTAAATCTATAGCTCTTTCATTATGGTAGTTAGGCTACATATGAGTAGGCTACTATGTCATATGTTAGAATAATATATGACTGTATTCAGTTTCTTTTAAAATATGATTTATCCTCCAATTTACTCATTAGCATCATGGTTATACGTAAGACCAATGTAAAAATGTTTACCAATGCTCAGCCAAATTTAAAGGAGTAACATACACCATCATCAAACTAGATATCTTCATATAGAAACCAACCTTCTTTCCAAAGTTCACGGCTGTAGGTCAATTATTCCTCGAGATACCGTGCTGACGTACAGACAGAAGGTAGATTGACAGACATACGGTAATTAATTTTTTCAGTTCCGAGTAACAGGTTAGTACTCAGCCCGCATAGTACTGGCCTCATTATAAATCCGACCATGTACTAAATAATGTCACATCAGATTGATTGAATTTAGGAAAGTATCTCCATTAGCGTGTTCTTCAATATCCAAAGGTTAACTTTGATCTATAGAATGACCTCAAAACGGTTGTCGTTTACCTCATTTCCCTTTGAAGTGATGTAAAATATTAGAGCTTTATGCAAATCAAGGAAATTGCCTTCTGTTTGACTCTTGTAACTTTTCGTAATATTCCCTCGAATGTTTCTTCATTCTTTGAAAGGAGAGGAGATTAATAATCATTCAGTACAGTCTTCGCTCAATAAGATTACTGTCCCCCAAGTATTGTCCAAATAAAGTGATTGTACATTTCCGGTCCATTCTTGATCTAAACTATATATCAAAGAAAACCAGGATCTTGATTCGGAATATGTTTTAGTGTTATCAGATATGGAAAAAGTTTGTCTATGAGGAGCAAATACTTGTAGTTTAAGCGAATCCTCCAATTCCTATTCCTAATTTTATGATAAATATTCTAACCCATCAGCAAGAGACCCACATGTACTGGTATTTTGACTATGTTTTGGTCTTTTAAATTCATACAACTTGTTAGTTTCTTTATAAAATGTATGGAATTAATTGAAAGACTTTCCGGAGTCGTCAATGATGACATATATAAAAAGCCATATATATATATATATATATATATATATATATATGGCAACAGCCGAATTTAATTTCAATAAACATTCAATCACAAAAAGTACTTGCTCCGCTCGAACCCGGATCTCTCACTTGCCGGGTGAATGTGCTACCATTACACCACAGAGCCCTTACTTTTTACGATTGAATTATTTTGTATTTGGCCGTTCCTGTCACATATGCGTTTAAATAACCAAACTAACATATTATGATCGGAAGACCAAATACCTGTCAAACGACTTTTTTTATTTACATTACATTTGTCTATATGGCAATAGCCGAATTTAATTTCAATAATATATGTACATTAACAAAATGCCATAAATTACAACATTATGCTAATATACTACGGTAATATTGTATTACGTAATTAAAATATTGTAATATCTAATTGGGGCTATTTCATCTACGTTTAATTCCAAATTAGCCCACTAAATATTTTTGTTAATACATATTTTAAATAACTTGTTAACTTAAAGTATATTGTTGTTATGATGATTGAATATGAGTAAAATAATACTAATTAATAATAAAATTAATAAAGAAGAACTGTGTTAAAAATGAAAATGTGTATAACATAATTAGTCTTGACATTTTAAGGTCCTTGTTGAACTTCCCGTAAGGGGTATTTACGGGAGCTAAAAATAATTATCGAATTCTTCCCGCCGTACAACATTTTGAGTATTACAGCAATACATCGAACCAATATCAGTAAATATGTTTACAAACGTATCATCTAATTGGTCGCAACTAAATCAAGTCAACCTTTTAAAAATCACTTTAATTGCTCTTAATGATTTTTGTCCAGTAAAGTTTCAAGAAAATTGAGTTTCCAAATGTTTGAGTTTATTTATAAGCCTACAATTAAGGTTTTTATACCATCGTGTTGTTTTTAATTTTCTACACTAATGCGTAATGCATCTCCAGATGTTGAGATTGTAAGCATTACATCAATATTTTTTATAAGGAATTAAAAAAAAAAAACTTTACAAATCGTGTAACGTCAGTCAGACATTTGTAATTTTTAGAAGTTACTTTAATTTATGGGCAAAATTCCGTGGTTGAATATATTTCATAGAACCAAATATAATTTCACAATATGGTTCCATTGTCACCAACATTTCAGCAGTTCCTAGTGAATTATTCAAGGCCAATGGGGCGGAGCCCTGAGTACGTAGTCCATATCCCCTTTTCTGTGAGCACCTTTGATGTCATATGATAAGTTCTTATAATAATGTTGTAACCTAAATGTTTATAGTTAACATAAATATTATTTGTGCTTAAACTAAGTTCATGCAAACAACACCATTTTACATGTAGTTTGAGTAATAGAAGTGCAAACATTTAAAATGTAAGAAAATTAATGTATAAAAATTAAATTTAGAACTAGGACATAAAAATAAAAATTCACCTATTTCTTGGGCATACAGTAAATTAGATTACATAAATTTAAATCTTATCAGTACAGTATCCATCGTCACTGCTACACGAGTACTATGCACCTAATAGTATTTCGGCTCTAGTTATTACATACACTTTGTGTCTGATGTATTTTTCTGTCTGCCCTTTGCAATTACAACCTTTTGCCTAGTATAATAACGTTATTAGACTTTGGTGACAACTCCATTATTTTTCTCCTTCATTCAATACAGAGAATGTACCACAATATCAGAGAAGCAAATCTCTAATATGTGCCTCACGTACACACGTGCAGTATTTTGTTGAATTTGATTGTATGGCGATGTTTAATAAAATTAGTATATCGTTAGTATGCACATTTAATTAATATGATTTTATTTTGTCATTAGCGGTATGTGTAGTAAAAGTTACATCACACCTGTATCATTACTATTTGCAGTACATTACTGATCAAAAGCTGTATACTTATATTATATTATATTGTATTATAGCATTTTTCTTTTGAAATGTTATTCTGTGCCCAGCAGTATTCAGTGCATGAGTTCAAAATTTGATTATTCCCAAAGTATTACGTGTAAATGAAAGTTTCAGTTGCTCTCGTCATCTTAATGCATATACATACCAGTGGCGGGAAACCTTACTATAAAGTAAGTTCGAAACGTAAAAATCTTTGAGTTAATTTAATTAAAAATAAAAGAGTCTGAGTAGTAGTTTTGGCGCTATGCAAGGATTATCATTCCTCCGAACTCCCACATTTATAATATTAGTAGTATTATATATTCAGTAGTTAAGCACAATAAAATATGAATCATGTGAAAGTGCGTGTAACGTGTAAAGATTTAACTGCGGCCAGAGACACGCAAAGGTAAGAATTACAATAGATAAGAATTAATTAATTACAATTAATTAACATCACCCACAAGGCCGCGCTGTACTGCAGGCTGGAATAATATTAAATACTAATAACTTATTATTCATATGGAAAAAATACTACATTTCAATGTCACATTTGCTTGTATATATAAATGTATTTACATTCTGTATATATATATTAATAATGTATATATATATATATATATATAAATGTATTTACATTCTGTATATATATTAATAATGTATATGTATAGCGTAATCCAATATATATATATACAGCATCAATGGAAAAACCATACTTTTAATTATATGCTTCAAAATTCCTGGCAAAGAAGTGCTCAAGTAGAAGGTCTGCAAGATCGAAAAGAAAATGCGCATCTTTAAAATGCGCCAAGTCGCAATACAGTCCTAGAACTAGATGGTATTGCAGTCACGTGTCTCTTTACATTGTCTGCTCACTTATATTATATTGTAAACAATGATTTTATTTCAGTATTAACACCACACATATATAGATGTATAAAACAGAGTACTATTATTCTCCAGGCATTGCCTTATTATGTATTCACACATTTCTTGAAATGAGGTTTTTGTTTGTTGCCTTATTTAAAATTATTTATAACAGAATACAATATTGTATAAATACATACTTAGAGTAAGAAACGATGTAGAAGAATCTACAGTGAAACTCGTATATGTGAGTTGGCATTATTAAACTTCTTATAGAACATTAGCATTAGAAATGATATTATCTTTTAATATAGTGCACTAATATTGATGACTAGTTAATTATATTAGTATCTATATGTTTTACACTCAACCACCCAAAACTGTGGTCATACATTGATAGCTAATTGTGGATAAGTAAAATTGACTAGTTAAACAATAAGGTGTTGAATTTTATAGGGAATCTCTAGCTTTACTGCACATTAGTTTAAATGTATTTGGAATTTAGAGAATTTTTAATCCAATCCCATAAGCTTATTGTAAAACAAAAAGAGGAAGAGTAGTAAACTAAATAAAAACATCATCACAGGCTTGTGACGTCAAGGATTTAATCCTAGAATGTCTCCCGTATGTTCCGTCCTCATTCTCGAATGCGAAGATGGTTTAATAATATTCTTAATAAAGGTTCAATTATCCATGTTTGGACAAGCAGACAACACCTTGATGCAAACAATAATCCTTGTCAGTGCAAAAAGGATTTTGTGATAGAATATAATAAACTTTTAAATAACCTCAGCACTGTAGAGTCGGCTTAGTAAACGTGCAGTCACTGATATTGGCGTTATACCAGGGATATTGTGTTTGCTATCGGTATGTACAGGACAGAAGTTCAGCAAACAGATCTGGGCTGTTCTGATAGAGACTCAGTCACTTGAGCTTTTAAGCTGCCCTGATGTATTATACACATCAATACCTTTTAAATGTTATCAAATTTGTTTATTGAAACTTTACAGACGCTTTTTAATACAAATAATAATGTTTTAGATTGAGTGTGGATGCCCTGTGTAGTTTTCTTTATTTAAGAAGGGGCTATTGGGTCCTTAATAATATATTATTTGCTTTATAATATATTATTGTGTTATTTTGGTGTGTGAGCATACATATATAGTATTCTGCTTTATAGGTTATATAGGCAAACAATGTGAATGTAGCATAGAAAATTAAATCGTCTATATGTTATAGAAAACAACACATTTTAGCTACCTTGAAAGTAAATGCTGTAGGTCTTTGTTTCCTTATTAACACTAACAGATTTTTACATTTATAGCGTATACGAAAAAATACACTATTAATAAACAAATATGCACACTTTAAAATTTGTAAAAAATATTATTGGAAAGAAAAAGTATACAAAAGTGAATTAATAACTGGATTGGTTTGCAAGCTACAAGTGTTCAGCCAAATTACTGCTTCTCATGGTTATAATAGGGGTGGGGAGAAAGCAAGGGGAGTGGAAGTCGGGAGTTTGTTGGTTTGTAGTTTCTCCAACCTCCCAAAAATCTGAGTTCATAAGTTGCGAATTAAAACTATGCGGACTTAAATAAAATAATAAGAACCCAATCTTACACCACCATATTTACTCAATTTATTTGGTAGTCTTAAAGTTTATTCCTATGTTAGAGAAGTTGGCCACTCGTTTTTAAAACCTTTTCTCATTTACGGTTTTTTGTTTTTACGAGTATGTCCCAAGACTATATAAAAACTGTTTTATTTAAATAATTATTTACCTCTGCTCAGTATACATAAGCTGACAGAACTCATTTTCATCTTTTTCGTTTATACTAAAGTATATTAACTTAAAATAGAATAATTATTAAAATAGGCTATAAATATTGTAGATTAGTGATGTTTATAGTCTAATTTAGATTGCGTAGAATGATAGTGGCATCATATTCAATATGAGGAGTATCTCCTACCTTCCAGACAGGAAGCAGCAAATTTCCGGCCACTTCCTGCTTGGCCACCACAGATAATGTTTAACTTCATAATATAAATTTTAACTAAGTTTCTTATATTGATTATATAAATATCAGACACTTCAATATGCACAGTACAGTGATATAATAATAAAGCTCAACAAATTGATGAAATTAAAATAAATGAAAACGTTGAAGTATGCCGTATCACCTGTCGCATAACAGGCTTGACTGAGTTCAATCGAAATTTAAAGTTATTATAATATTTATTATAATATAAATTTATATTAGTATATAAAGTAAATAGTATATTATAATAATATAAATATTAGCCTACATGTTTACACATGTTATAATTTCATATGACTTTACTCAATTTGTTAGCAACTTGAGTTATTCTGCGTATTTCTAGTCCCATCAAGTTATAGACTTTGCTAATAGTCACGCAATAATCAACACTTTGCGGTCTTAGACCGAAATAAGATTGTATAAGACATAAGTAGGCACGTTTTTACCGAAGTAGGCTGTCAATCCTAAATAGATTAATTTATATTCTTTATCGAGAAAAGGAGGCAAACTCAAATATGACACTGAAAATATATTAGACCCGCAGTAGGTCACAGGAGCTGGAAATAAGTATTTTTTTTACAATAGTAGGTTTATAAGACCTTTTATATTGTTTAATGATTGGGGCTACAAGAAAAACTCTGCTTTGGCATGGGAAGTATAATTTATTTGAACTAGAAATACTCCTATACGCGCCAAAATCTTAAGTTTCTCAACCTTTGATCGTCTAACACTGAAATAATACATATCTGATCGTATGCCTACTTAAGTATGAAATAACCGAGAGGGCCATCATATTATATCCCAAGTACTTTAAATAAATAGGCTACCGACACCTAATTTAATTTTTTTTAATTGCGTGAGAAGTCGCGGGTCCCATGTAGTATAAGATATAAAAACTATGTTTAATAACCAAAAATACTCATTAAGAATAAGTTAACACCTACACCTTGGGCTACAAATTACCCTTTCTGTTCAACATAAATTATTTACACTGTATGATGTACTTTATTAGGTATATCTCTAAGTAATGATTTGGACTGGTTAAATTGTGGTGACGGTAGGTGATATAGGGTAAGAGGTATATATTATATACACAGACACTTTGGTGTGGAAATGACTCTTTATCTTCTTTTTCCAATACAAATGTAAGATATAAATTTCCAACAAAACCTTGGTTGAAAACCATGTTAAGCTTCCCCAAGGAGACTATCCTTAACCTAAGTTTGAGATGAAATAAAAATTGGGATTAAATCTCGGATTTTGCTAATCTGGAGCAAAGCTAAACTGAGCTCGATCGTTGGAATTGGATAAAAGAAACTGTTTCATATTCAAGACTCATTTCTCTTCTTTGATGCAAAGACCATTATTATTGAGTTATCTTTAGATAAAGGAAATTAAACTGACAATTTATAGTTAAAACATATAGTTTTATCGATATATTATATATTTTAAAGCAATCTTTTCAGATTGAAAATTAGACTATAAAGCTTAGACGTATAATAGTAAATTAGTAAATTGTGAATCTGAACAGAAAACAGATAAATCCTCACATGTTGAAATTATACAGAGTTGAGCAGGGTAGTCTAATACATTGATAAGTTGGTTCGATTATTTTGACAGATGGATGATTGAGTCATGATGTGCTACTCTGCATTATTGATCAGCTGTTGATCAGGTTAATTACTCTCCCCCTCCTACCACTTGCCGTTCATTACTTCAAGGTCATCGCTTCTAGTTGATTGATGCCTAATTGTGTAATAAAGATAATTAAACTAATTAATTAGCCAAGTATTCGCTTTTCAATTAAGCCTTATATTATAAGTTAGATGGTGACTTTGTCTTTAATATCTGCATTACAGTACTGATCAAATATTGCATAATTAATACATGCTAAAATGTACAGTTATATGTATATCCTTACTAAAACTTTGTATTTTATTATCTGGATATTATCTTATCTTATTCTGTGGTCATCTGACATTGCAGAAAAGGTTGAAAGAAGTGTTGTTACTATCATGCCTACTCTATGCTTTCACACTGTAAATGTGAACAAATTGAAAATAGTGGGGAAATTAATTAAATACATGGTTTTGCTGTCATAAAGTAATGTCTATACATAACTTTTGATTACATTTAACAGGCCGTACAATTAATATTTTAAAACTTTAGAGATAAAGATGGGATTATTCGCTACTTTAGAGATTAGTAGGGCGTAGCCTAGAGGTATTTTCAAAATAAGAATACTGGCATACATTCATTAATACCAGGAACCTAAGAATGTCTGTTGAAAATTTCAGTACAATCGGTTAAATAGTTTACGCGTGAAAGCAAAAAAAGTAAACAGAGACACTTTTATATTTATAATATTATTAGGATTAGATGTTTAAAAGCAATTGAATCATTCTTTTATATCACTGTACAACAGTACATATTTTAAGTTCCGTCAGTTTACAGGTGTACACGCGTTAACAGTGCTAGTGCCGGAAAGATGTGGTAGGATTAGCATTGTTAGTGAGGCTCAGTGTGTTGTCTTTATCGCGTCTCCGTACAGGGTTTCTCTTTTGTCACTATCATGTTCAAACGTGCATGATCACACAGCTTAGACAAATTGATCGTCGTCATTAGCATGCTTAGTGACGCTCAGGGTGTTGTCTTTGTCAAATCTCTGTACAGGGTTGCTCTGTTGTCACCTCATCTATCTGTGTGTTTATCTATCTGATATACAGATCAGATAAATTGAGGTAATATTTTGGAATATTGAATATAAAAAATAGCTAGATTATGGTTATTTTAACCATAGTTTTTTTCCACCATTAGTTTGTTTGGAGACTAGAATCTTAGTGAACTATAAATTGGATACTTGAGCAATCAAAATAACGGGCTTGTGCGCTTTTATCTGCTTCCTCGTTCTGTATTAAAGTTTTATAGATACTTTGTTTTAAGGTCTTAGATATTGTTTTTATAAAGTTTACATATTTATGTACATAATTAAAATGCTACGCAAATAAATTGTTTGCAAATCAAGGCTTTTGGAAATATCGTTCCTTACATGACGACAACTAGTGTAATGAAAATAATGCACTCCTTAAAGAGACTCGGGCATGCATACCTATCCTACGTTAAATTTGTTATATTTATGTATTGTTTCAGGTTCTACTTAAGGTATGAGTGAATCGTGTTGATTTAAATCAGGGGATTTTTAGAGAATACCTGTGCCTTGTGTGTTAAACGAGGAACGAGGGCGAGATGTACTCAATACGGTTTCACATTTTGTTACGTGATGACATTAGAATCTAGAGGGATATTTTAATGTCACATTTCAATGAGGGATAATTTTATTTATTTAGCCTCGGCCAATGAGGAGTAACCACCCGATTTTACGTCATGGTTTATAAGTTCAGTGCAACCAGCTTATTGATGGAATAAGATAAAGAGGTTTCATAGATAAAGAATATAAAAATAAGCCAAATTAATTTCATTATTATATTATATTTTATACCATAGAAACAGATTTGTAAATATTATACAATGAGCGTAATAATTTTGCCTCTAAACACATTTTTGTTTATATAAACTATAACCTAGACCTGTATTTATAACTCTTTATAAGCAAAATTCTCATACATTTTATTTTTTGGTTTGTATGCTTGATGGAAGTCACCACGTTTTACATACGTCCATAAATTTAAAAATACGTGTAATATTAAATACAATATTTATATTAATTGTTTTTTCATGAGATAATGTTGATCAATATTATTTATAAGATAAAGTAAAGTATTGAAGGTAAAGTAAAAATGTAAAAATTTGTGCCTTAAATGCGCTTTGTAAATTGTATTTTAAATATGAAATTACCCTTTTCACAAGATATAGTAAACCTCTAAAGATATTCCATAAAATATAGATTTTTATTACCATTTATTTCTAATTATAATAGAGAATATTTTTTCTTTTTTAATATTGTAATGCAGTTTTTTAGATTTATAAGACAAAATGTAGGAGAGAATCTTTTACTAAATAAATAAATATTTAGGTTATAGTACAATTCTATTTCATGTTTAGGTTATAGGTAAATATTTCCCATTAATATCATAGAAAATGAGGAAAATGTACATACACGGGTTATAAGAAACTTAATATAGGACAATATATAAGCCCTTAAGATTCCTTTATAAAAATTTCATGATCAAAACATGATTAGAAATACTTTATGAAACTTAGGAGATAGCGGAGATATTCCACGGAACTTAAGGTAGCTTAAAATATGAAATATTGAAGAGAATTTAGAAACACTTTGGAGATACATTCCACACCAAAACTACTAGAAATACTTTTGTTTTACGATAAAATACACAAATAAAGTTCGACGTGGAATGTAGTCATATTATCGAAATACTAGTCATCAAACAATTATCCAACTGTTTGGAGCGTATTTATGATAGCCAATAAACCTCAAATGGACTTTGAACTCCCCACATTGGGTTCTCTGTTATTGTTTTACTGTCGGTGTTTGAGAGCCATAGTAAAGTATTTATTGAATGGTTAGGTAACAAAAAATACTCGACAGTATTTCGAGATCGACAGTATTTAAATAAAATGACCTATGTCGATCTGTTAGCGCAATAATATTTTAAAATGTCTTTGCATTCTAGATGAGGGTTTTTATACACTGACCACTGTGAATAATTTTAGAGTATATTAATATTTCTGTAAGTAAACTTGCACTGACTGTCCGAATATAGTGCTAAATTTAAATCTACACTAATTTAAATAATTTGTCACATTCTGATATTGTGTCTGCCAGGTCAAAGGTAAAATCTCTATTTACTTTAAATAAATTGACATTATTATAGATAAATTTGTTTATAGTTTTCTATAATCTTTTATCTGTGCTATATGGAGTTCTTTTAAAAAGGCAATTGAGAGAGGATAATCAAAACCAAAGATCTTCATACCAAACTTTTCACTATTGAAAGATTCAAAAGACTCGATAATTTCCAAAATAAAACAAGATATATTTTGGTATTCATTTTGGAATAATTTTAATATTGTCAAAAAGTTTAAAAACAGTTAATTTTGGACTTAGTTCATCCTTTCCATCAGAAATAGAATATTCCTACCAAAATCAAGTAACAAAAGACTGCTTATGCAATTTCAAGACAAGTGGCACTAAGTATTTGTAGGTGGAAGGCATTTACTTTTTGTAATAATAGTAACTTACATTTTACATGTAATTTACTATAAATATCTTTTTATAAATATTACACGGCGGATGTGCAAACGAAAAAAAACAAAATAAAAAATGTGTGTATAAACCTAAAACACATTTTAAAAGTAAAATATTCAAGATCATTTTGGTATAAATTATTATCACTCACTTTCTTTCACAAAAGTCATTGAATGTGAAGGAAACAGGATTTTCCGGACATTTGCCATAATTCAGCGATACAATAAAATCAGTAACACTACGTTTCGAGATCTGTAATCTGATCTCTTCTTCAGGTAAATGGCTAGACTAATGCATGACTACAACCTAGCTTAAAGTAAACATAACATACCAGAGCGTTGTGACAAGCATAAGTCAGGAACCACAACAACCGTGTTGTGCGTCTATTCCACACAAATAAGCTCTAAAATATGCACTTAATAAAACCTAAACACTTATTATTAAAACTGAACTACAGAATAGAGGTCACAATAGGCCTGCACTCATCGGCCAACCAAATAGAACCTCAGTTCTACATGTATTCTATAGTTCAGTTTTAATAATTAGTATTTAGTTTTTATTAGGTGCATGTTTTAGAGTTAGTGTGCATGTTCTGCTATGTTATGTTTACTTTAACCTAGGTTGTAATCAGTTTAGTCATTTACCTGATGAATAGATTAGATTGCCGATCTGGAAACGTAGTGCTGTATTGTATCACTTAACGATAGCAAATGTCCGTAAAAAAATCTTTTTCCTTCACAATCATTCCATCGTCAAAAACAAACTTCAATTATTGGATGTATTTTTAAATTTATAAAGCAATATAAAATGTGTAATTGATAAAGAGACGAATTTTATTTATGAACTAATTTCATCGTTTGTCATTTTTACATGCGAAATGTGTGGGTCGGTGCAACTGTAACTACCTCGTAACGAAGGTCCTTAATTGGATCGGTTACGGAACCGTGGCTGAGAAAAAAGTAATGGGTTCCATTGGAAATTGTCGGGACAACGTGACCGTCACAACGAATTCTGGATTTGTCCTGGTAATGGGACGGTCAGATACCCACGACAATGCGCGCTGCAACGAGTCCAGAGAGGCTATGTTTATTATTCCCGCCTCCCCGTTTCCTCCATTCAATCTGTTAAATTAAAAAAAATCTTTTTAATACATACATAATTTTGTAATCTTTAGTTTTAAAAATGGTTTTAACCTGATATCCAGAATGTTGAAAAGATAATCAATTACTCTAACATACTATTATACTAGCAGAGATTCGAAACTTAGTGGGCTTTTCCTTGTAATTTTTTGGCCTTTTGATGATTTACTATTCATTGATTTGGTAAAATACCGAATCCAGTAGTAAATTCAATCAATGGTAACTGATATACAGTGAGTTATTGTCTATTATTTTATACACGGTAAATCTTCCTGTACACATTGATTTGTACACCACCAACTTGATGAAGTAATGATCTCTATAACAATTTACTACCTCTCCAGAGCAACATCATCACTGCCTTGACTTCTTAGTTTGTCAACATGTGTTACATCTTTAGTCGAATTTATCATTATTTTTTATTAATCATCTTTACTTATTAAATTAGTTATAGATTGGAGCTTAAAATAATACTAGTTAGTTTTTAATAACTTTTATTAAATTTTAGTTTACCACATACGTTTTAAGAATACGGTAGTGTACTTATGTTAAAATAAATGTGTATTAAATTATAGTTTATGGCAATAATAGTGCATCTCCTTCTCTTCTATACCATTTATAGTTAGATTCCTTATTCATATGTTCTTTAATTCAAAAACTAAAGAATATATAATTATTTGTTTATTAGTTTAAAACAAAGTTTACTAGTTTGAAAATATATTTGACAATTGCGGCTATAGATTCCAAATTTAATATGTCCAATACTCAATTCAGCTTCACTTATTCTTAGAAGAAGATTTACCTCAACTTTATAAATGTAACATGAAAATTGTCAATGCTGTTTCTTGTTAATTAGTTTCATCTTAGTAAATATGGCGTCTTTTGATAATAAACTAAAATATTGTTTTATATCTACTTTAAACAGAAACAATTAATTGTTTTCTAAATAAGTTAACTTTGTAAATGTCAACTAATTTTCAGAGTACCTCTATTATAATTATTTGCAGGATATAATTTAATTACGTTATTTCAGATTTAAGCACCGAAGATGGAAGATAACATACATCCCGTAACAATAATATCGAGCAGCGATGAAGATGATACCTGGTTGATAACAATCCGCAATCTGGGGCGACCAGTCTAGTGGATAGTCAACAGAATCATAACCAAGTCAATACATCTTTCAGTATAATTGAAGTTATTCGGTATTTAGTTAAGAATTATACAACATAACTAAATACTCACAAATATTCTTTAAATTGGGCCATGGTGTATATAAATTTTTTCGTAAATATTCGTTAAATCTCTGGGTAATCTGTAAAATCT
Source organism: Homalodisca vitripennis (assembly GCF_021130785.1). Taxonomy (NCBI): domain Eukaryota; kingdom Metazoa; phylum Arthropoda; class Insecta; order Hemiptera; family Cicadellidae; genus Homalodisca; species Homalodisca vitripennis. Next base: position 124,330,183 of record NC_060211.1, on the reverse strand, counting down.
TATTGCGCTTATTCCTTCCCGAGAAAAGACTTTTGGTCTTCGAATTGCTCACTTCTCTTAAATTCCAGAGAGAAAATTAAATAAAGTTTAATTCTCATATAAATGAGAATCGCTGTTGTTCCAAAGTCGTCTTAGCTATAACAGAAGAAGTCGTGCAGTTCAGCGCGGCGGTAATGAGGCGAGGTGTGGAGTAAACCGCCCTCATTACACAGCGCGTGTTTGTGTTACGCGGTATAATGAGCACTAATGCTGTACAAGCTAGACTGTTACACAAGCACATCCCGACTTGCTATATGCTTGTGTTACAAAGTGCTTAGTGTCTAACAATACAACTAATAATGTAGACTGATTGCGGTCCTTTCACAATTTCTATGGATTATTTTCCACATACACTTTTCTCACACACGGAGCCATGGATAGAACAATCGCATTATTACTATTATTCAAGAAGTAAAAAAACTAATTATTTCGTTCAAATCAAACACTTTCATTTATTTAAATTGTGTTTATACAATCGCTGTTTAAAGGTTTACGCCGAGTTTCTGATATGATTATGGCAACAAGAACTAATTTAAATGAACTCTATAACTAATTTAAAATTACCGGTAGTTTTATAATAGCATATTCGAAACGTTTAACGATAATTGTAACACTATAACGAGACTGGCTCGCCCTGAGAATGCAATATGGGGCTAACAACATCGTCTCAATAGAAGTACACGATTACTGAGAATTGAGGACGTAGTTTCAGTTCGAGTTCGAGAGTTTAAACATTGAAAGCCGGTTGAGTCCCACGCATCGGCACCTAAGGTCAAAGGTCACTGGGTTTCTCGGAGGCAACTTAGAACTGAATGAAATAACATTATAAGTATTGTAGTACTGTTCCAGTAGTACCAGTTCCCTTCATATCGTTCCTTTCCTCTCCTGATATGTTTCTCTTATCCTATTTGTGTCCATTTATGGTGCCTATTTCTGATCACCGACGTCGTGACTATATAATGTACATTGTTTGTATAACGTATTGTATCACAGTCATCATCAGGTGGCCATTGTTATACAGCAATACTTCACTTACAATTATACAAAACTAATTTTGTAACACGATGTAAAGTTTTATAATGGATAGTTTTATTATATAGAACTGCTTCGTAAGATTAACCTCACAGTATGTAAAAATATGCTTTGAATCCACTTGTCAGGGAAAATCTAAGTTTGTTTAACTATGGAAGGATTGTGAAAGAAGAATGTTTTTCCTGGTATTTGTCATCGTTCAGCGTTACAAGGAAAAACTAGTAACACTATAAATAAATAAATAATAATAAAAATGCCTTTTTATTGGAGCGCTTCTCAGTTACATTACTGTTTTTACAGAATTTACTAAAGTTACTACACAAACATTGTAACGATTAAACTTAACAGAGCTAATCATATAATGGGAATATTTACATTTAAAACACATCACTTAATTATGCTAGTTCCTATGTACAAAATCTTTCTTTTAACCCTTTTCTTAAATTTAAAAATATTTACAAGACCTTTTAGGCCATCATGAATGTCATTGTACACCTTTGGCCCGAAATAAGAGAAACTCTTCCTTCCGAGCTCTAAATTTACTCTTGGAAGATGAAGATTTCCTCCATGTCGAGAGGCCCTTTGTGACACTTGATCCCGATACAGTAGTCTTTCCCTGAGGTACTGAGGTTCCTCAATGGTAAGGATCTTGTGGACCATACATGAGGACAGTACTCTACAAACTGTGTCCATAGCATTATGTTCGCAGCTTCTCGTTGGGGTGATACGTGTTCGAATTTGCGGAGTGAGAACACGAAGCGCACAGCCGAGTTTTGAACTCGTTGAATTCTGGCAATAATACCCTTTGAAATGCTGTTCCCGTACGCCGGATAGCAGTAGTAGAATACAGAGAGCACCAAGGACAACACGATCTGCAATTTAGCAGACTCGGGAAGCAATAATCTAAATCTGTAGAGACCCCTTAGTCGCACTAAGGCGCGTTGAGTAGCATGCGTGACATGGTCGGAGAATGAGAGTTCGCTGTCAAGTACGACACCGAGTGTTTTCACCTGGTCGCAGACTTGCAAACTCACACCCCCGAGCACAACACCCACACCTCTCTCCCTCAGTGTCTCTACCAGATCACGTGGTGCTATATGCAAAACACTACACTTGTCTACGTTCAGTTTCAAACCATTTGCCAGTCGACCAAGAGAAATATTTCCTCCAGGTCAGCATTGATTCGAAACAGAGCGTCCTCAGCGGAGAAGCATCATAAGACAAGTGGAGCTGGCAGGTCATCCGCATACAGGTGCACTTTGCAGTTTTGCACACAACTGGGAAAATCAGAGGTGTACAAATTGAACAACACTGGGCCAAGGCAACTGCCCTGAGGCACTCCTCGCTGCTTATAAAGTGGAGATGATGTCTCACTCCCCAGCCTTGTCACCTGGCTTCTTCCATTCATGTAAGATTGAATCCATTCAATTACATTTTTCACCAAAACTGTAGGACTTCATCTTAGCTATCAGCAATTCGTGATTGATCGCATCAAAGGCTTGTGAAAAATCAAGCAAGACTAATGAGCTGCATTTTCCTGCATCTTTAGTGTCTATCAAATCGCTAAATAGGTTTACCAAAAGCCGAGATTGAGTTTTTGGTAGTATCTTGTTTATTTCAATGAACTCCACAACCTGTTGAGTTACAATCTTCTCCAATATCTTTGATATAGCCGGTAAAATCGAAATAGGCCTTAAATTCTGGACACTTTTAGGGGCAGAAATCTTAGCATGTGGTATGACAATACTTTTTTTTCCATCTTTCAGAAAGTTTCCAGTTGACAGAGATACATTTACGAGATGTGCTATGGCTTTAAGCGCATAAGGACTCACAGCTTTAATCATATCTATGGAAATTTCAATAAACTCCAACGGCTTTAGATTTAATGCTATTCATTGCAGCTCTTACTTCGTTCTCGTTAACAGTGAAAATTGAAAAATATTTTCTCCTTCTCTGTTGCTGGCCTCTCTAAATCTATGAATGAGTTCTTCACTCGCTTCAATACTACAACCCATTTCATTAAAATACCTGTTCATATCATTGATATCCAAGTGGTGTGGTATATTTTTTGTCTGTGCATTCGGCCACAACGTCACACCGTTTCAAACATTTCAAACAAAACTCCTTTGGGTCTTTATTTGAAGCGAGTCTCTCAGAGAAAAATTCTTTCTTCGCTCTCCATACTAAGTTATTTACTGAATTTCTTAGAGCTTTATAATTTGACCAATCATCGCACGTTCTAGAACTTCAAGTATTTGTTTTCTGGCTTGGTTCTTAGTTTTTATCAGTTTCCTCGCCAAATCGGCATTCATCCACGGAGATTTTTTTTTTCTCACTATATTAGAGTTCGCGATCTGATATAATCGCATCTTCTTCCTTAGGTATATAAGTAATCTTATAAATAAATACAATCTAAATTAAAATAAATGTTGTTATTTTTAAATAATTTTACAGAGATGCGTTTCTTGAAAAGCGTTCTATATTGTATTTGTGTGCGCATATTCGGTGGCTTGATGTGATATACGCAGGCTTGTATACACTGAGGTGGTTTCATCGTTTACCCGAACCTGTCATGTGTATAAAACACAATTTTATTTGTTAAATTTGCTGCAAAACAACAATTTTTTGAAAACTATAATTGAAGTTTAAGAGCAGCCATTACAATCTTAATAAAATTTCTCCTACAATAGCCAATTAAACCTCAACGAAATACCACATATAACATTTTTGCAAAGCACTTGTTCAAAAAGTTTCGAATATTTAATAAATCAAAACAATATTATTTTAATATACGCATGCATTATATATGCAATTGAGTCTGTGACAAGGATTAAACAAATTATCCAAAGATCAGAAACAAAACTAAAAAACACAACAATAACGGTGTTGTTACATTTACATTTGGAGCATATTCTATTCTTTTTTAATTTTAAAACCTAACAAACACAATTTATTTTTAAAGAGAAGGAAGTTATAAATGGATCTCTTGCCAAAGTGTCATTAAGCGTTTCCTGACAAGTGTATTTTCTTCAATGTATATCGTCTATATTTTATATTCATGAATGATAAAGAAAATACAATGTTATTAATAGTAGTTTGAATGTTGACTACACAACTCGTTCAGAACTTGATGTATTAGATTATTTTAGTTACAAAAACTAACATTATATTGAAACCAGATGAAAACTGGTTATTTTAATGCAGTATTTAGATAGTGATAAAAGAAAGATTTAATTCGAATTTACCTTTTAATTTAACTTACTCAGTCTGTTGAATGTATTTTTTAATAGTTTTAGGTTAAGAGTAATTAAGACATTGTGATGGCTAGGTCATTAAAAATCAGACTTAACATTAGCAACTGTAGAACTACTATAGAATTTAATTTTACATTTAAAACTTTCATAATATTTAATCTGTGGGCTACGTCTCTTATCTCTCTCCCCTGATGTTGTTTCATGAGTTCAAGAAAGTAGTAATGTATCCCCAGAAACCAAAGGTGACGCAAATCTGAAGAGAATAAAAATAATAAAACATTCATTTCAGTTTTATGAATGAAAACTGCACTAAAAGAGTTTCTGTTTTCTTAATTATTAATATTGTAAAATAGTCAATACCCTATAAAAATTTTTTGTGGACGACTTATTTTGTTTTTTATCTAGACATATTAAAAATCATCACGCACTAACAAAAATTGCAGGATGGGAGATGAATTTTTCCAGATCCAACAATAACGTGCCGCCTGCACTTCACTACGTCTGAGCGCCTGCAGAGCGGGACAAAGCTCAAAGTCAGCTCCGCTCTCTCTGTACTTCGTTGAGGACATTATAATACTCGTTATGTACCAGCTTTTTCTTTGAACACACAGATGGTTAAACAATTTTCCATTGTTCCTCGCTAGATCTATTAGATGTGCTCTAGTAAATGTGCTTTTTCTCTATTTATCAGCAATATTTAATACAGGGATATTTAATTTAAAAGAATTCCATATTGTGATCTTATTATTAATATCTAAATTGAGCTCTTTAAGAAAAACAAAATTGCACTTTTGACGGATTATTATTATAGGGGAGGGTTGTTGTATTATATTAAAGGGTTGTTTCTAGTTAATGGACTTTACTGAATTGAGTGGCTTATTAAGGTTATAAACACTCTATATACATATACATTAGTCTTTTACGTTAGTCTTCATTCAGTGAAACATGACCAACAATACATTCTGCCAACTTCGCCTTATTGGAATATGATACTTATTTTTTTAAACCAACGCTCCAATAATTATTGAATTTTATTTTTGTTATTGTTTGTTTTGTTGTTTATTTTGACAAAAATACAATTTTATAATTGTAAACTAAAATGATTATAGAAAAAATAATACAGCCATAAATTTGCGAACAATTTGATCTTGTTTTACTGGTTTTATTATATCTAGCTTTTAACCACGGGCCACATGCAATTTTTAAAAGCGAAATAATTTGCCTTCCTATCATTGCCTTAATATGATGGAGCCTATGATATTTTCGAAACGTATACCATATTTATATTATTTAATATACTACAGTCAAAGATCAACGTTTTCTAAACAATCGTTTGTAATAGGTTTTACGTAATAGAAGTCATGTTTTTTTCGGGTATAATGTGAAAAGCTCGTTCAGGTATGTCAGTATTAGTTCCCATTTTCCGCTACTGTAAAAGTTCCAACACCACCTTTACAAGGTAGCCAACCAGTTTCGTGCATCTTATGTACAAAACATTCACAGATATATTTAAATAGTGTTTTTTATTTCGTCAATGGAATAGAAATTCGGTGATGACTTTGTCTTTACCATCCTCATGATACTACCGACTTTGACTTTGATACATAATTAAAGATACTGATCAAGCACGGTTTCATCAGTGAGTTATTATTAATGCAACTGAGTCTATGCGTGATATATTCATCGTGATTTAGCTCTCTTGGATTTCTTGTTCACCTAATCACATAGTGCTTTTCTTGTAATTGCAGTGTTCATATGTGTTTTCGTACGCGTGTGCTACTAAACTGAGCTGCGCTCGGATTATTTTTGGATACTGTTTATTTGTGTCTCTATCTAGTTTTTAAGTGACTTTTAGTGGCAATTTAACTAACATAATCCCAAGTAAAGTGTGCCGATCTAAAAAAGATATGACCTGAGACTAAAATTATCAGTTGATATTTTTAACCCTGTTTGCACTATCCTCAATCGGGACTAACGAGGTTGACGATAAATTTCTTCTAAGAAAAAATGTCTCTGTCGACTTCATATAAAACCAGATTGTGTGCTTATGAAATGCAAATTGTCTCTCAAACTCCAGGACTATAAAATATAAAGTAACATCAACCTTGGGTAAAATAAACAAACCTTGGGTAAGATGGAAATCGTACTAAAACGTTGTGACACGCATTGCCATGAATTATAACAAACATGGTGTGTGCCAACTCTATGCACACAATCCGCACAACATACCCTTTGTAAGACAATTATTATATTAAACTACATGTTCTAATACGTCTGCTGCTTGTAATAACCAACCACTGACAACTGACCAGGAGATAACCCCTCACATTGAATCACGTCTCAAAGAACACCAAACGTAATATGAAAAAGATTAAACTTCCTGTAATTATGGGTATGCTAAAACTATGCACTCAATGTAATTATTGTTAGATACAGGGTAAAATGTACCGTCAAGATGAGAAAATACCAATGGTTCTCCACTTTCGCATATTTTTCCAGTATCTGTATGGAGGAATTTGACCAAACATCTTTGGTTTTATTGTAGTTCAACAATTTTTTGGAGACACTTGGATGATATCTATGTCGTTTTTGTAATAAAGATACTGTACTAAAGTGAACGAAATTTCATTCCTAATAATATTTTTCTTGTAATAAAATAAAGGTGGATTTCATAAATAAAGTTTTTTTATAAATATATTTAGATGATGATTCGAACTAAAAAAGAGCTGTTGAAAGTGGAGTTCCCTAGCCGTTATTTTACAGAGGAAAAGGTTTACGCTCAGATGAAGATATATTAAAAGAGGAAATTAAGAAATTAGAATCGAATATTATATAGAATGGATCTTTTTCACAAAGTTATTCTCTCGCTTTGAACCGAAGATGCTATCAAACAATAAAACTTGTTAATTATTTCCTCTTAAATGGTATAGGACAACCAACTCAAAGTGGTTCCACGTGTAGAACTCAGTAGCTAAGAAACGTCGTAGACTTTCAATAGATCAGGAGATTGACATTTTCAATAACTCTCTTGTAATTTTCAAAGAAAACTGTCGCGTTTGGAATCCCTTGTGCTGATTAAGTAAGATTCGCTACTTCTTTTATACATGTAGCGAAAACCAAACTACGTTCAAGACCATTTTATCAATTTGCAATGTACCTAATGTATCTACTCCTATTTTATGATCGCTTATATTGAAGTTTAGATTATAATTTATCATTGTTGATATATTATATTATATTTCATATAATGCAGCCAATAAGTGTTCATATTCGGTTTGCACGAGAATATTAAGCATGGCTTTAACCATCAGTATCAGTATCATCTATTTTTTTATGAAATAAAAGTATCACATTTTGTCTCTTTAGAAAACGACTTTTTACGTGTCTTTATAATTATTTATCCTCTCATAGGTTTTCATAAACTTTTGCTTTAAAGTTTTGAAAGGCTATTTTGAAACCAATTAATATAGATTTGTTTCTTTGCAGCATAAAATAAAACCCTAAGAGTGCATAACGCTTAGTATACAAATTAACACGCTGTAACTTAAACCTTTTCTCAGTTGTGATAATTTTTAATTAAAAACACAGGCGAACAGACCGTCGCTAAACGACCAAAATAGACCATAGTGTTAGAAGAACTTTTTTTATTTATTTTCACCTATTGATCCATATCCCAAAATATTTTCCCACTTTTTTGTAGAACCCGTATAGGTGTTAAATAATGTACCGGTAACATAGTCGTACCTATAACTAAACGCACAGTTTTAAATATTTAGAATCATCGTTGAGATAGAACTATTATAATTATACTGAAATGATTATTTTTGTTATTTAAATCTATCAGTGAACCCTGTTGAATATAATACTTTTTTAATAGATACTTAAATCCAAGCTTGGAGTTAAACTGTTTTACTGCTTCCTACCCATTTCCATTAACATTCTGCTAAACTTTTACACATTTCAGAAGTGCTTTTGTTGTTTAAGATTCCTAATAAAACCAAAGTGCCCTTTTAACTGCCCAGTGAAAACGTTTACTGCAGTTTTATGCGGCCAACAGTGTTGCAAATATTTAAAAATATTCCTTCCTTCCGCAAACAGTTGAAAGGTTGGTTTCATGTGTAGTACATCTTGAACTGTTGGAACGTAATATGCATGATTAAATATAGGGATGATGTATACAGCACGATGGTATGGCGATTGTACTTTTGGCAAGTTAATATACTTGTAGCTCTTTAGGAATGCAACAAGTTTGAAATATTATAAGATTATTGGAAAAGAATTGCCATAATCATTTACGGACGTATCTGAAAAAACGCATCCTATATTTCATGATTGGAACACATTATATTTCACAAATGTGGGCATTAATACAATAGGATTTCAACATATCAACTGATACGTGTATAAGTCCAAAACATATTTTCCTGCAAATCTTATCTGGATTTCATAAAACTTGCTTTTTAAGTTATCTTGTAAGGTAAGTGATCTACCCAGCAGCGATCACTTCTGGCTGGTTTATACCTTTATACCATCACTGGGCACAACAAAAAACGGTATGTCACTTAAATCTGAGCAACCAGGAACGCAATCTCACTAACCTCAAATGTCGAGATTCTGGGGTTCATGGGCAATTCTATATGTCTAGTCTACTGCGGGAGATGACTGTTGGAGTTAGTGGTGTTTGTTCCCTAACCTCAGAGGTTCTTGCTAACCTCAACAAGGGTGTGTCACCCCCTGCCTACTTTGACTGGAGAGGCTGGTTCAGAGCTAGCCTCACCTTCTTCCGGGGAGACATGACATTGAGATGTAGTGCATTAATTCTTCCTCATGGATCTTGATCGGTCCCCTACCTGTCACTCCGGAAGCAGCGCAAAGTTTCTTACAGGACTAAGTGCAATTTATAAGCTTTTTGTCCTAAGAGAGCAAAAAAAAGGTAAGTGACCAATATTTACAAATTTTCAAATAATTTGGTATTTTTTAAAGCAATAAATCTTGTGACTGAAAAATAAACTTTCTGGGATGTTAGTGGTCTTTATTTAATAATGAATGTTTTACACATAATGTTTATTTGGTTTTTAATGATTTTAGTCATAACTATTTGAATGGAGAACTTTTTGAGTAATTCAACGAAACAACAATTGAACAAATGAGTAATTAAAATCTTAGATTATCCATTGGACTACTTGCTAATTAGGTCTATCGTGGTGGCACCCTCATCTATAGATGAGATGGCCAGTAATGGGTGGCACAAGGAGTCTGGTGTTGAGATGTTAGACTGACTATAACACGAATTGTGATATAAAGATTTCTTACGGCTTATTTGTAAAACATGTGACTGTCATCTCAACATATCCAACTGCAGATTATTAGTTATTGAGCTTAATTTATACAATGTGATGTTAACGACTCATCAATTATTGACATGTTGACAAGACAAAACAGCTTCCAAAATTTAGTAACGCATTATACTAAAACCTAAAAAGACATAGATATTTTTACAATAACAGGACTTTTTAAAACATGGATATTGTTTGGTTACAGTCAGAAATTACAATCCTTAACATATCTAAATGATGCGATGATATCGTATGTTATTCAAAATGTTTAACATTAATATAATCAAAATATTTAATAAGGTAGGTAATGCAGATACATTATTAAAAAATATTTTTATAGATAACAGTGTATGTATAATTAACTTTATAAGTTAGAATATAATATTTAGCTTATTACAATAAGTGTAATTATCCCAAGATCTTACAGAGGTGCGCGATTAATACGTGGTAATAGAATAACGTCTTGGGAGAATTTCTTTTCATTTTCTTACTTATTTAAGGTGAGTTATAAGACGCAAATAGGGTCTTGACTACATAGAAATGGAATCGAAAGTTCTACACCGGAAGTTGGCTTTTACAAGATTAAAGTATGTTTTCTTTTGTTTACCAGAAACTTACTTTTCGTATTTTTATAGTTAATTGAATTGTCCTACTTAAAACCATTTCTAAAGTGTTTAGTTTCTGTCTGAACAATATAAACTGAATTAAATAGTAAAAGCTTAATGCCATTTAAGTTTTCTAAAAATATATGACATACTAATTGACTGTGTACCTTTTGGTTACTATGATTTGCTTTTCCTGTTGTAGACCTGTAAATAATGCTGAAAAATAGGCACCATAATTTCCCAAAATATTATTTAATATCAATGCGACGTAGTATTTAGGAATTTTTAAATAGAATTTACACTAACGGTTCCGAGAATTAGGCTTTCTTTGCAAAGCCATTTTTGAATTGAGTTATATTTAAAGTTCGTTTCATAAGAGTGATATTATATTATAATTGAATACACTATATAATATACTATTATTACTATTTACAATAGAAGATTAGAAATCCGAGTGATACTTTTAGCTTTAATAAATTCAGGAAAATATTTCTACATTGTAATGTTTATGTTAACTACTTACCGGTTGTAAGATAGCTGTACGACACAAAGTTCCGTATTGGTCAGAAATTGCACTGCAAGTGGAAATGTACTGCCTCTTACTGACTGAGGCATGCACTAGGCAGCTTAACAATTTCATGGACGACGGAATAGAACTAAAGAATAGTCTGTGTGTATCATGGATTTAGTAGTATAGGTTTTTCCTTTTCGTTTTTTTTGGTACTTTTCCTTTAGATGCCCAATGCTTCTCTTTGGAACCTCCATGTTGGAATTTAAAATCACAGTTGTGACTCAGACAGCTGCTACAGATCCAATATTCGTGAAAAGCGTGTAAAGAAAACTGCATCTATTAACTATGTTAGTTATGGAACATGAGGATATGTTTTATTATGGTTATGATTGTCTTAAGTATATCCAATAAGATAACATCCTAAATTAATATCTTGGACATTGTGTGAACAACATAATTCTAGTTCTGAGTGAATTTGATGATTGTTATGACTTTTATTTCCACGACATAGGCGTGGGTTATTAATTAAAAGTATAGTAAACGCTATATTTTAAACACTATATTGCAACGAGGGACAATTATTAAAGCATAATATCACGTGTAGGAGAGCTTGAACGTTTATTTGGGGTTGCGAACTTTGAAACCCATTCAACACGATAACTATAGAATAATTTGAATTGCAATTTTTAATTTACGACTCCTATGTTTGCTATTAAATAGGACTTGTATTTCTCGAAAAATATTGTAGATGCAATAAATATAAAAATTGATACATAATAACAGATTGGAGCTTGTCGAACGACCGAAATTTCAATCCGGGGGATGTTGGAGGATAAAACACTTTGTAGACTGGCAGGAGAGTGGTAATTTTTCACTTGTAAATAATTTTCCACATATTATTATGCAGGTTCAAACGAAAATATAGGATATAACAGTTGGGATTATGACAAGATTTCTGAAATCTTCTTTTATGTAGTTATATGAGAATGAAACCAAATATTATTTGGGAAATGTATCTATGTCCACCCGTACACAATTTCTATTTTTAAAATGAAGTCTATAACAAATTAAAATTAATGTTTATAACAGTTTTAAACTAAATTGATAGTATAAGTAGCATGTTTATATCACTACACAATTATCAGTGTTTTAACTTTATTCATTTAATTGCCAGACTTTTTAAATAGCCGGACCTGCTTTTTACGAATACCTTACAGAGTGCTATCAGATAATCGTAAATTAAACTATGTCAATCAGTTAAAATAAGTATAAATACTGCAGTAGGAAACAACATGGAATGAAATATATTGTGCAACAACTTATATTATTTTATTTCAATAATATCTTAAATTCCCAATGGTTTGGACTGTCGTGAAGAGAAAATAGTAAAAAAACACTTTTATTTCTAATAAAAAATCTATAATCCTAAGTTTCGTCTTTTAAATGTCGCTCCAAAACTAAACTTATAATTTCAAACTTACCTCTTTATACTTTATATCTGTAAGTATAAAAAAGTTAAATTTCTAAATATTCTTAGCTACTGTAAACTTTTACATTCTACTAATTCGTTGTAGCTTACTTTAGCCGTAGTTATGTAGTATTAAATTAGTATGATGAAGTAGTCATTGTGCTAAAATTAAGTGTTTCAATAGCTGTTATTTTTGTTTTGCAATTAACTTAATCAAATGACTAAGTAGATAAGGAGGAACTATATAAACATTCGTGTTTCTAGTGGGTGGTAGCAAACATAATTTCACTATCCAAGTGAGTCTCTGACCTTCTGGTCACGTGGAGTCACAAGTAATCATTGAATGATTCGGATACTATACCATCCCAAGCATAACTGAGATAATTTATGGTTTTTGAAAGATTTCCCAACTGTTAAAAGCCTTCAATTATCTCAGATATGCTTGGGATGGTAATTAAGAACAGGTTGTAGAGAATGTCATGTAAGCAACAGACAACAGCCTAAATGTTAGTGATTCACTTAAATCACGATAGTAATTATGTCCTGTTATATGATTTAATTTTTATGCATCTTAGTCGACTTTTTTTACTGTTGGAAGCCAAATGGACGTTAACAGCTGGTTCAATGAACGGTTTTGATCTGTTACTGCATAGTATTTTGGTTAAATTACATTTTTAAGATTACTGACCTCTTCAATGACCCATCTCAATAAAATTCTTAATTGTTAAATTATAACAATATTAACAGTGGCAACAATGTTATTGCCCTGTAGCAACAAAATGAACAAAACAATTGATAACACATTCTGAATGTTCTGTGCAATTATTTGCCTTCTGAAAAACTAAATACTATTTATCGAAGAGGTGTGCTTATGTTTTAATTTGTGAATTAAGTCCACCACATCTCAAATCCTTCAAACCTGTCAGTAAGTAAATTTTAATGAACAAAATTTTAAACGAGGAGTACACCATACTACGCGACACGTTACAGGTTTCAGGAATGCCGCATTCTGAATTTGAATGTCTATATCTCATTTCACATTCGACATGTCCTGCGGACAGATAGACGGAATATCTTGCAGAAAAGAAATTATTATATCCCCCCAACAGAGAAATGAGAATCTGTGTCAGCGTACTGAGTGACAAGTTTCAATGGCGCTCAGGCAATTTCCATGGTTGGATATGCACCATAATATAACTCCTTATTTTATAAGCAGAAATGTTAGCAGAAAAAGTTTATGCAACAATTTGTAATGCAAAATGAAATGTCTACAGATCATATCTTTCTCGAAATATCATGGCTCATAAGTTTATACATGTGTGCTATAAAATATATGTGATAGAACTTTTCAATGTATGTATTATAATGTATATTCCTATCTCCAGAAAAAAGATCACCGACGTTACCAAATTTATTGCTATCAGTGACTGTAACTCCAGAAGAGACCGGAAATTGTCTCCAATCTGTAGGAAATGAGCACTTCCTGCTTGAATTATAATACAACTGCTACTGCATTTCATTAATTATAGACGCCTCAATTAAGATGAATTCAGAGTACCACTACCTTTATACAGGGTGTCCAGCAACCATTCGAACAAACTTTGCCACGTTGTTTCAGCAGGCCAAAACTAACAAATAATGCATATAACAGGTGCCCTATTTCGCTTCGTTTAGCGTCTGTCTGTCTGTATGTGTTTTTGGGAAAAAAATTACTACTCAAAAGTTGAATTTAATATTTATTTCTTGAAATTTGTTTTAAGGTAAATTTAAAAAAATTCTTAACCCATTGTGAATCCTGGTTTTTAAATCTTAAAAAAAAGGTTAATAGGGCTACGTATATGGTTGGGTATATGGGGTCTCTTAAATGGCAATTGTGTGAAACAGCGTAATTAATTCAATGTGTTTGAAAAATTTTATTGAATATGATATTTTTTATTAAGAAATCAATGATTACATTACTGTAAAACTTTCATAATCGTTGCTCAAAGTGGTGTCCTTGTAACTCGTTGCAGATTCTGAAGCGTCGTAAGCACGATTCTCTCACCCCTTCAAAAGGATTACTGTCTTGAATAACTGCAGCAGACTCAACAACTCTAGCTACTAGATCCATTTCATTCTGTATGGGAGTGGTATACCCAAACCTAATTGCTTCATGTGTCCCCACAAGTATAAATCAATGGGTATGAGGTCAGGTGACCGTGGAGGCCAAGGGACGGGACCTCCACGTCCCAATCCAACGATCTCCATACACTTCTAGCAATCAGGGAAAAGTGGGCCCGGTGCTCCATCGTGTTGGAACCACATTCTTTGTCTAGTTTCAATAGGAACATGTTCCAACAGCTCAGGTAAGATTTCCCTCAAAAAAACTTTCATAAGTAGGTCCGTTCAGTCTGTTTGGTATAATGTGTGGCCCAATCAAATATCCGTTCTACTATTCCAGCCCAGATATTGACAGAAAATTTGTGCTGAAACTTACGTTACACAATTTCATGAGGGTTCTCTTCAGCCCATAAATGGCTGTTTCGGGCTATTAAATATGCCATCTCGAGTAAATGAAGCTTCGTCAGTAAAGAGAACATACCTTAAAAAATCGGGTTCATCAACTAATTTGTGAAGGAACCAATGAGAGCAGTCTACCCTGAGAGGAAAATCTGCAGGTTCTAAGGCTTGTACTTTTTGATGTCTGTAAGGGCACAAACGTTCTTCATTTAACACTTTCCACACAGAACTTTTGCATACATCCAAGTTATGAGCAATAGCGCGAACGCTGGTGGAAGGGTTTTCTTCTACGAATAATAAAACCTATTCTTCAAATCAACAGTCCGTACGGATTTTATCCGTTCTACTAACATTATTTTTCAAATGTCCAGTTTCCCTAAGACGAATATGAAACGGCACTGAAGACGCTATGAACTGGGTGCAGCTCATCTGGAAAGCGCGTGTCTGTACAATCTGCTAGCTAATCTGGCATTGCCTCCAGCAAGTCCGTACACAAAGTGAATGTCAGCATACTCTTCAAAAATAAACGGTTCATATCGTACAAGAAAAAAAGTAATAAAAGAAATTTAAATTAACAGGAAAAACTAACAGGAATTACAAAGAAGAACAGAACATTCAAACAGTGACAATCACGTTCAAAACATAGACTTGCTCAACAATGTCTTGATAGTTTGTTTATTAGGTTTTTTCTTCATTTAAACACCTGATTTGGTTGCTGATTGTTGGTCAGCTGTTTTTTCATGTAATATTATGCTATTTGTTTTTTTTAAGAGCATTGTGAATAGTTTATTTGTGTGTGTGTGTAACACTGATTACTGTAAATGGAACAAAAATGATAGTAATATTTTTTTTTAGGTTATAATAATTGTTCAGTATTTTAATAAAGAACCTTAAAAAGTTTATTCGTAAAATAATCCACTACATTGTTGTATGTACTTGCAAATGCATGGATTTAACCTGTTTTTACGTTTGGTGCGGTAACTCAGTTATTTGTTATTCAATCTATTTTGAAACAAAAATGTTTGAATTGGTAATAAAATATGTCTAAAAAAAGTTATCCTGGTGAATTTGTTGTCAAAGTTGCCGTTTCAAAGCTTAATGCAATTTGAAAATTTTGAACGGCCGCCATTTTTGGAAATGCAATGAGATATTTGTTTTTATTTTTTTCACTGAACAGGCCCAACACTAGGTTAACATAACTGTTAAGTTTGAATTCTGTATCTTAAGTGGTGTTTGAGTAGTAATTTCTTCCCAAAAAACACATATAGACAGACAGACGCTAAACGAAGTGAAATAGGGAGCAACCTGTTATTATTGCATTATTTGTTAGTTTTTGGCCTGCTGAACCAATGTGGCAAAGTTTGTTCGAATGGTTGCTGGGACACACCTGTATAAGTCTCTCTTTGTTCAAATGTTATAATTATATACTATATTAATTAAGTATATCTTAAGTGCCTTTTAAGTGCTAAAAGATGAGTATTAGCAAAATAAAAGCAAAGTTATCTAGGATTAGTTATAACTGGACTTCAAATTGGTCTAAAGTTTTTCGTATGATTTTTCTAAACGAATTAAATTCTTTACATTGTTTTATTTTCTTATGTTGCCAATACTTTCCCCCAATATATCGTATTTTATGTTATTACATTCAAATTTAAAATTGTAAGACATATGTAATTATTAGTATAACAAAATTCATAGAATCAATGTACAGATAGTTGCTGGAAAGGAAGTCTTGTATTACAATTCGAAACAAACATCCTCCGGGTGTAAGTGGATACGCACATCCGCCCAGACACCGATGATGAACAAACAGGAAATGCTTGTTTAAGCCGCAGAAATGCTTATTTCTAAAAATCACGCGACGATGTAAGGGACAGCCATGCTGATATGAAAAATTGGTACTTACCAATTATGATGGAGGGATTTGGCATAGGCGTGGCCAGTAGAGCTGGCGGGGGCAACATAAAAAATCAGGAACAACGAGGGAGAGGCAGAAAGTCGAGGAGTGTATTCGATAAGCCACGATCGGGAGTGCCAGTGCTTAAACAAGCATTTCCTGTTTTTTTCATCATCAGTGTCTGGGCGGATGTGCGTATCCACTTACATCCGGAGGATGTTTGTTTCGAATTGTATTATAAGACTTCCTTTCCAGCAACTATCTGTACATTGATTCTATGAATTTTGTTATACTAATAATTACGTATGTCTTACCAAATGTATTCATCAATAGAAAAAAATAGAATCTATTCTTACATAAAAAACTACTCGAATGGTGAACTATTTCGAAAGAAATCCGTAAGAGCTGTATATCTAACATAGTTTTAGCACAACTTTGGCTTGTACGATTTATTGCAGATTAAACATTTGAAGTTTATAGTCACTAAGATTGTTACATTTCTCTTATGTATATAAACAATAAAAATTGTATTATCAAGAAGCCAATCACGCATTGCCTTTTAAAAAACGTGTCGTTTTCCGTTCGTCTGTGAATTAACTCTTGAAAGAAAGGTAAAAGTGCATTCCGTCCGTCTGTACGTCTTTACGATAGTTATTTTGTTACTTCCTTTCGGATCCTTCACTTCCTCATTGTATTGGTTTATTACTTATGAACTTGTTTATGGAATACAATACCGATTATTCTAATATAGTGCAATAAGAAATATTACAATATAGTAGTTTGTTTTATGAAATTCATTGTTACATTTATTATAATTAATACTTAAAAACAGTTGCGATTAAGATTGCCGTAAAAAAACCAGTAGAAAAGGCAGAGGCTTGAGTAAAACCACGCCAATATTTGTGCACTATGTGGAATGTGAAGGATTTTGTTTAATCACATAAATCAGCTTTGAAGGATTAAACTGAGCATTTTCTCTTACTCGTTTTAATTTCATTTAATTCTTATAATATGGAGTCTTCAATAATGCAGGACAATATATTGCATTATAGTGTCTAACAGTATTAAACTGTGTTTGCATTATCCAGTAGCATAATCTCCTTACTTATCACGGATTAATTTTAAACTAAAGTACACTGCATTTAACTAATTTTAATAGCTTTTAACCAGAATATATAATGAACAGTTAGCTTTCTTGATATTGAAACTTTCAACATCTCGAATGTTTCTTCTATTGACAAAATACCTAGTATGTAGAAATATTTAGAAGGCTAACACACAAATATAACAAATAATTAAAAAAAATAAAATGTATAACTTTTCTCTGATTTATATTTTAAAATTTCAATGGCATGGATATACCTGTATATTTATTGTAACAACAGAAGACACAAAAATTGTTCATCTTAACCTCAAATCTTATTTAGTCATATGTCCATTATCTTTCAAAATTACATTTCTTTATAAAATGTTTGTGTAATTAAAGAAAAATATAACGTTTTTTTATCTTAATGAACTAAAAAAATGTAGTAGGAAAAAATAGAAAAAACAAAAAAATATTGAAATGTTGCAATGCTGAGATGTTTGTTATTTATTGAGTTTTTGTAATGGAAAATGATTTGGGAATATCTTTTTTCCTGCTTGATTGGGTTAGGTAAAAAATTCAAAGCACTCAAATTGTAAATGTAAAATACCCATAAGATCATATATTTTATCGGCATATACATACGAGTATATTAATATTTGAATATTTAAGTTATATGTTAATGGAATTCACCGGACATACACCCTAAAACTAAAGTACACGGGCCACACATTTTATGATTAAGTTAGCCATTACATAAAATAAATTGCAATGACACATTAAAACCTTTGTATTCAATAATGATTAAAAACTACTTTCCTCGAAAGCATTATAAAATTACCAGTTTCTAAATTGCGTTAATTAGTTTTGGCAAAACTATATCACTTGACATTTTTATTTCAATGTTATTGCAACCTATTCTTTGTATACATATACAGGATAGGAGTATGCTACATTACATTTTGCGTAGCAGACTTAGAAAACTGAGGTTACATGCAAAGTTACAAATCTATACGTTATTTCATCGTAGAGATGTCCTGTTGACAATTAGAAAGACGGGCAATTATAAAGAAAATGTTACATCCCCTCCGTCAGGCAAACGAGAAACTGTACACCTGATGATCCATAGCCTTCAATAATGCTCACCCAAATTCCATTGTTGTGTTGGCCATGCAACATCATAGAACTTATCTTGTCTATAGCAACAATTTCACACACAGTTTGAAGATGTAACACAACAGATGAAATGTTTCTCAATATATATTGTTTCAATACAATTTGTATGATTTGCATTGGCCAGATGTTTTCTAATTTCAGAACGATACACTGTGTCACAAACTGAAATTTACCAAACGTGGGAGAGAAAGCTCCCAAATATATAGAGTGGGCAGAAAATAGTAATTTTTCAAAATTTACCTTTGTGTTTAGATTTGTTTATACGTTTTAAATGCAAAAAGGTTATTTTCCAATAAATCTTGAAATTTCCTGAATGTAAAGTTTTCTATGTTTTTAAATCTGGCCATTAGTAAGTAATAAGTATTAAATGTGACATCCAATTGTAATGTCACGAGAGACTAAAACATTCATGTGAACCAGTTATAAAACCCACAGCAGAGTTAAACTGTACAACTACATAACGAGCTCTCGTATTCTCTCGGGCTCTCTTTACTCAAGGTGTGAGCAGCGAAATTGGCAATCAATGAACCAGTGAATAAGCAAATATGTCAAACATGTGTTGAACTCTCCAACAATCACCCAAACACTATTTTTATTTCATTATTGTATTACAATATGGGTTTACACTTTAAATAAACTCATATACATTAGAAGCAGTGAAATGATTACATTGGAAAAGTTAATAAAATTGGGCACATTGCGGAATAATTTTAGAAAATGCAACCACTTATACAGGAATCAGTCAATTGAACTATTTTCAAGATAACTCGATTTTTGAAACTACCTACTAACATGTGCCTCTAACTGTAACAAAGGATATACTGCATTTAAATACGATTGCATACATAGATAACTAACTTAAATTCAATGTTTAGGCGAAATCCTGGTTATATTTATTGTCGAACATTCACATATAAAACGTGCTCTCGGGACCATCTGTGTTTGGGCTCAAGATACTTAAAATTAATAAAACTACCAAAACATAAAACAAATTAGCAACAATAACACGATAAAAGAATTATAAAAAAAACAAAAAGTAGCAGAATAAGAGCTGATTATTGCATTTAAACACTCCTAATGCAATATTTATTTTTAAATGTACCTATTACAAATTGCAAAAACATTCAAGACGACTATCGAAATAGGGAAAACTTAAACAATATCGATACTAGCATACCGACTTGTGGCTTCCTCTGAACTTACAACAATACAAGTTAGAAGTACGTCCCCACAACGTGAGGTTGTAAGCAAAGTAAAGTCTGTAGCTCATTTCGTTCTCAAGTTCCCTACGGAAAGATAGAGAAACATACAGCCATACAAAAAACAAATGTTCCCATCCCTACACCATACGAAAAAGGTGTTTCAGCTTACTGTGTGATAGACTTTACTGATGCTCAGCCAAATTACATGGTTTGAAATGAGAAACTGAGAAATGAGAAACTTTATTTCACACAGTAAACAATATTTATGTACATAACTTGTAAGTGAAATATGTTCCCAGCAAAGGCATATGCCTGTGTGCTGGGAACGAGCTCTAAAGTCTAAAAGTTTGACGTGCACCATCATAGAACTCATTCTCGTTTAGATAAGGCTGACGTCTATATAGGGCTGAGTCAATCTACATTTAGCTCGGGAGAAGAGAGACTATTTGGATTATATACGAAAACACAACCTAGCTTTACATGAAAAAGATAGATAAAATTTTCTTTAGAAAGAAATCAATCGTGTCACACCAAGTTTTGATGAAGGTTAAAATTAACTTACAATGAATTAAACCTCGAAAGTTTAACAACAAGCAGTCTGTTACAGAGCTGTTTGTTCAATATTATTTTCTAAACCTACATGTATTAAAATATAAATATAGTTTTTAATAATTTAAATGAATTATTATGAATTTGTGTTGTGGCTTGTTATTTAGTCCAATTTGGTATAACACAATCTCAGTGTAAATGTCTAAGGCAGATTTCGTGTTGGGAAATTACTTAATACGCAATTTGAAATTCCTTGGCATTTACTTAAAAACTTTAACGTAAAGAAATACTTTATACTAAAACCAAATATTTTGATATAAATAAAACACACACAAAATCATAACAGAAGCAGCGTATGGGATGAGATTACAAAACAGTATCTACTGCGACACGACGTGCCACAGGTCTGTGCTGTGTTTTAACCCTGCAAACTTTCTGTCATAACTTTTTGAAGAAAGTTGAAGTTATATTGAATGATTTACTATTTTATAATCCTTAGTGTTCATTTAACTTTGTCCATAAACATTATTACCAAACAATGCTAGAGTAAAAATTTAATACGCCGTGATATAATAATACAATATATATTAATTTATACATATCTTCATATAAAAGTATGTTTAGTGTTCAAATATTACCTTGTAAAATGATTAAATAATCTTCAACTTCATAATGTCATTTAAAGTCCTATATTAATTCATAATTTAAGTTAACGTAATTTATCTCAGAGTTAATTTATCAGTTAAAAATAATTACTCAGTTTCGTTCAGTTAAATCTATAATCCTGCACGTTATATAAACACAATTATCGTAAATGTAAGCCACAGTTGACAGTCAGCTTCCCAGTTTATCTCAGACGAGGAGATCGGCTGGAAAATTAAAAACTGGTGGCTAGAGCCTACAGGCATTCTTTTCTCGGTTGTACATCTGAATTTATCAGCACGGTTGTCAGTTACTCAATTCTACAATACAGATTTAAACTCAATAAATTCCATTTTTAAAATAAAAAATCAAAATAATATACGCTTTAATATATCCACTAATAATCAGTGTGTATAACTTTATTATCTATACAAATTCCTCTTTTTGGGAGACACACAAAACAAAATAAAATTTACTTTACCAACAACTAAACTGATCTGTTGTGATATTATCTAACCCTTAAGCTTTACACAACATAGTCCGAATATAGAAAAGTTTAATGTTGCATTGCGGGTGTTTTAAATTATTATGAATAATCGAGTGCACGCTTGCACCCTACCACTGCTCCCCTCCCCCCTCCTAGAACAGGGTAAAGGGGGACCCTTTGCGTGTCTCTGGAGACATTTAAAATTTCTCGATATATATCATTTGAGTATTTATTTTTTTCCTACTATATGTAGAATGATATTTGACTGTAAAATTTCCATTACTGTCGTGTAACATGAAAACAATTAATGTAATTTTTATATTTTATAATATAATTTTATTATATAATTTATAATATTTTATATTTTTCTGTCTGTATGGAAATTTTATATCAACATTTGAACTTCAAACTAACTGAATCACAGGAAAGAAATGTTACTTGTTATATATAAAACTGTTGACTGTAACTAAATATTGATAAATTAAAGAACTGTTCAACCTGCATGTTACTTCGCTACAAAAACCAAAAATATGCACACGATTTTAAAAGAATTTATTAACTGTATTTACTACCCCAGTATCGAAAAGAAATCTCTGTGAGCTGTATTTTGAGGTTCAGATATCTTGTGAGTAATAGATATGCTAAACAAACTACTTTAATTCTTAAAATCATTAAAAGTGATGTTCAAACAGATTTTCTAACCACATCAGTTTATAAATATGTTCATTGGTTATTGAACAATCTGACTAACTAATAAAAGGTCTAAGTTGCCTTATTAGCACTATTATTGCTTTGACATTAACGATGCAAATACCTTTTTCTAAAAACAAACTTTGTACCTAATTTATTGTACAAGAGCCAAACAATTTTAATTGATTTCATTCCTTAAATTCATTAGGCGGTCCATTTCAAAACTAGGATTGATTTTTTATATATAGTACCAACAGCTCGCTTGATGCTTACAAAATATTTCGCGCTCTTAAAAGTTTACTATTATTAGGTAATTTGCAAGGAAATCAGATATTGAAGCTGAATCAGTGCAAGTTACAAGTAGGTCACAAAAAGTTTGAAACTGTGTTTGCTTCACAAAGCTCGATTTGATGGACCGTCCCAAAACTTGACTCTTCTCAAACATTTCAAAAGGATATTTATTAGACAAACACAACTCAATATGTCAGGGTATGTTGAATTTCGTTAGAATACTTTTGTTGATTTGTATTATATTACAAATTTAAAGGTTAACACATTGTTATGGATGTCTCTTAATATATTTAGTTTAAAAAAATCTAAATATTAAAATTAAAAATCATTTTAGCCATTTAATTTTAATTAAATATTTTAACATTATTCCTAATGCTTAAAAAATACACATATTATCATATTATACCGATTATTTAAAAATAAAAATTGATTGAAATGTGAAAATCCATATTTGGAATTTTTAGTACCAAGCTTACCAGTGCTTTTTGTTCATTATTGATCATGGAAGGTCTGAAGGGATAATAATTAAAAGCATATTGGTGATGATCACAGTAAAATTGTACTTTTCAACAGAAAGCTGTAAGTAAAAAAATTAATTATAGTTGAAAAACTTAAGACTAAGCATAACACGCACAAAAGTTATCATTACAAAATATAGACGCACAGCTGCCTAGTGGGAACATAAAAGTTGCTCGCGTAAGGTCTAACACTTACCTGCTCAGATAAACGTACTGTATGTTAAAAAATGTGCTTATTTATTGTGTAGCGGTATTTTTGCTAGTTGATTTTCCTGCAAGTTAATCTTACGTGTTAACGTGATTATTAGAACGGGCTTCGGTTTTTGTTACATATTACATGTTACACATTAAGATTTTTACTTTTAATAATGCTTAACTTTTGAGTCCTTGTGACAAGAACTCGTTGTCGTGATTATAAGTTGTCTCGATAAATAACATTAGCCGTTGCGAATTTTGTTTAGGAGAAATTAAGTTCTTTTTCAACTTCGAGTACTTTCAGTGTTCATGTGATAGTCTTCTAACCCTCCTTGTTGTGACTAAAGCTGCAATGTCGAGCCAATCAATGACGGGAAATCAATTTTGAAGTTTTAGTAAATGATCAAGTTCTTAGGCAAAATTCTAAAGAACATTGGATCCCTTAGGCCCACCACCCCAGATATAATTTAAATTCATTATTACTCTATTTTTGCAGCAACGTGACAAGATATTGTTTTATTTTAACATATAGAACTGATGCTTGTAGGTTTCATTTGCAACAATTAAACTTATAGTTAAACTTTGCAATACCAAGTATTTATTAGTACGACCTCAGAGGTCTTCACCCCCATGTGTTTCACCCAATCGGTAAACGTTTGATGAAATATAGTTGACATGTAATTTGTTTATCCTGCCTCATAATAACTATCAGATTTCAAAAAATTGAACATTAACATCTCTGTACATGCGATGAACTACTACAGTCTATACATGCAATTTATAGGAGAACAAATTGTACATATACAATTGCAACAATATTATTCCTGACTCAAATAGTTCAATAAAGTTGTTCCCGTCAAATAAATAGTTTACGTATAGTAATGGGTTGTTTTGATTTTTAAGTAATAATGATTATAAATATAGAGAAAGCTCGATTAGATTTGCTAATAAACTAAGCAGAGCCATAATAAATGCTGAAGGCTGACTAAGCAAGGAGAGTAAGTAACTAGGTTTGGCTGATGAGCTGTGATGGCCTGGATGAAGGGTTGATGAGTTAACGTCTCATGAGTTAGGCACTAATGAGTTAATCTGATTCAGCAAATTTAACAAGATAGGCTTTGCGTCTTTATTTATTTATTTACATTCCCACGGTATAACCATTTTGCAAAATTACAATACCTAAGATGACTAGTAATAAACAGTAATAAATTCTCATAAAAAAGTATTGTATGAAAAATCAAGTTTTAGCAATTGACCATGCCTACGACATAGTGAAATAAACAGATATAACAAGATAAAACTGAAAACAATGTGAAACATAACGAATGTGGTACCAATAACAATAGTGCAATAACAATAACAAGTAGTGATATAACAAGCAATAAAAAATAATAATACAAAAATAACAATAATGATAACAGTAATAGACTAAATCATTAAAGATAACAATGGAGTAACTATTGTAATACTGTGCAGGACTCGGCAAGCTCACCCTGACTCAAATGTCTCCAGCCTCACTGTCAACACAGCACGTCTCAAAGCTCCCAGTCGATTGCAGAAAAAGTCTACTTCACTGCACACCTCGTTGCCAAGCCGAAGTATTCTTGGGACAGAGCTGAACTGGAGATAGTTGCGGTTTAAGTGGCTCAGCTCGAAGAGGCGGCGCGACCTTGTGCCAGAAGGGAGACGAAAAGCAATTCGCTCCAAAAGAGGGGGGCAGACTACCACAAAGTTGAGAATCTTATAAAGAAAGACAACATCTGCAACCTCCCTTCTAACGACCAGTGGATGTAGCCGAAGCAAGTTCAGAGGCCTATCAGGCTCTCTCCAGTGCAAATACCTAAGGAATTTATTTTGCACGGACTGCAGTCTGTCAATGAGGCCCACTTGGTAAGGAGACCAAACAACTGAAGCGTACTCGAGCAGCTGGAGGACAAGGGACTTGTAGAGGAGTACAAGAGCATTAGAGCCGAGGCCATGCCTAGCAGTACCACATAACCACATGTATGTTTTTTTTGTGTGTCTTTAAACACATTTTGCTTATCTCTAACAATATATACTTTTACGATAAATATAAAAGCTCCTCATGATAGATTTTTAAGACGTTCAACTTATCAAAATGTAAAGTAGTACAAATTTTAAAAATTAGGTAATTTAATTCATGTAAATTGGCAAATATATTTGTTACTTGGTATCCATTTTGTAGATGATAACCTGTATTAACATAGTAGAACTGTGCGAGAATATACGTATTGTCTAGTCGTATTATTATTTAAATTTTAACGTCGAATCACATTTGAACGTCGAAAGTTATTGAATTTAGAGTCTTGCTGTTGCTGGTTCATAGTGTAAAAAAATAACAAAAACCATATTGTTTCATCGAAATCGTCCCGAATTGGATTAGTGTCGAAAAGTACAGTCCGCAAAAGGAACCATAAACTAGGCGCTCGTTACAACAACCCCATACCCTCATACCCTCTTCAGTAACATAAAATGTTTCAATATTATAATTTATGAGTAATTTAAGACTCATTTGGTGTATTTAAATTTGAATTCAATACACACACACACACACACGCGCGCGCGCTCGCACGCACGCATATAATTATATATTCAAAAATAAAATCGAATTAAATTTAACTTAAATTTAATTTTAACTTTCTTATAAATCTCAGCTCAAATAAAATTTCTAAATTAATTCAAAATAAAATGTACTTTTCTCCATTATACATGTGGCTAAATAAACTTGCTGAAAATTGCATTGTGACACCCGTGTGTCACAACCTGTTGGTGTAGACTGAAAGTTTAAACTGTAATTTAACTATGTTTAACCCAAAAGTATTTATTACAAACTTTATATCCTGATGTTTAAACAATTTTATGACTGTTGTATACTAAATTATTACCACAAGTAACCTTTAAATAATATTAAAATTGAAGACTTTACTTTGAACAATACTTGCAACGACCTGTACTCTCTTGAAAACTTGCATTACTGATTAATTGGATAAAAATCTTCTTATTTCCCTTTTGTATCAATATTATACAATAATCCCTGGAAAAGAAAGGCAACATTTGTCGCCAATAATACTCCCATCTGAAAATCATAATTCGACTATAAAGGATCTACTTATGCAATATTCCGCGCATGATGGTAGGGTAACAAGTAAAATGCAAAACCACTAACAATTTATTAACCACAAAAAGAAACTGAAAAGACGCCGAGTAGCGTGTGTCGAATGTTTTCATACCGACCTCATCTACTAACTAGCTAAACCATAAGCGACGCCTTTGATTGGCCTGCAACTATACAATAACAAGGTCAGAGAGAAAAAAAGTCAACTTTCGTTGTAAATCCGTTAACAAAGTAGACTACCAGAAAAACCTGCTGTCACTGTATCATCCCTCCATCTCCAGATCCCTTTCTTGAGAAATTACATAATTTATTTTACCTGCACAATAAGACTTCTCATATTATTGATACGCGTGAGAGGGCTAGTATTGTTACTATTCATGTATATTTAGTTTTAAATATCATAAACGACATAATGTTTCTAGCAAAAACTAAATGTTAAGTAAAGTAACTAACTAAGTAAACATTTTATTAGTTTTCACTAACCTAACTAACCACAGGGCACAGATAACTAAACCTCACTAGACATAGAACATGTAGTAGTGACCTTTACGTTAACAGAGTTACGTTACTAATTACTGTCAGACTGTATCATGTATCATGTAGGGCATTGAGAGGTAAGGTTACATTAATTAATAGTTGAACTGAGGAAAGAAAACATCGGTTTAATTCATTTAAAGACTTTACATGTCCTGTGAACTTAAAACATGTTTGTAATGATAGTAGGTTGATGGAAACGGAGATTGTTTTATCCTTGTGTCCATTTCCTTTCATCTAATGCCTCACAAAGATTAGGGTTGTTTTTGACGTGACAACGTCTTAAATTAGGTTGCGGCTCGGAGTCACTCATGAAAAAGTGTAACGCCCGGTAACGTTACGATGCCCGTCCAGTGGGTCCGCCGCACGGGATAAAGCAGATAACTATGTTTATTCGTGAAAATGTGGAGTGCTTAGATTCGTCATTTACAACAACTACAACAATAAAGGTAAATAATTGTACACTGATATTTCATTATCGTAAACTATGATTGATTGATTAATTGTTAGATTGACACAAAAGTTGAGAAACTGAGTTTATAGGTTATGCCATACTATTGACAAATTTTGATAGTGTTAAGTAAATTATTAGTTTAAATCACTCTGCAATCAATCGTAATTCAGTCGATTGAGAAGAATCAGCGCGTATTGCTAGTCAAACATTTAAAATAACAAATTATAACCTCTAACCTGTCATAACAGTGCGACCAAACAAACGAACTAAACCGACCAATCACCATGCGTGGAGTTAGAATTTAACTGTGTTTAGCAAGAATTTCAAATTCCAATTTTAGTAAATGTTTTATTCAACTTTACCATTTACAATAACAAATTTTAATTAATTTCAAATTATGTACAATGTTTTAGTAAACAAAAATATATTTCTATAGGCTAGTTAAAATTTGTGCAATTCTTATTTTCATTCAATTCCTTGTTCCTATTGTGCAATTGAATAATATTCATATCAATAAATATTCTACCGAGAAAAAGACGTTGTCACGTAAAATCTTCGCCCGTAAAACCGACTTTACAGGCAACCATAATTTTTTTGAAACCTTAAGTATGAGCATACAAAACATTTGGAACAGAATATTACGAAATTAATTTCATAACTCTCAAAGTGTTGACTTCACAGTAAGTTTCTCGACGAACCAACAAGAAGGATATTATAATTTCAAACTATATGTCGACAGAATTGCGACATTTCAGAATTTTGATTTGATTTAGCATTCAAAATTTTTAAATATTTTGGAATTAAGCCAACCTGAACATATTTTGAAACATGCAATCTGCCCCTTTTACTTAGATGACAAACCAGTAAAAAAATATTTCGAGTGGACGAAATAAAGGCATCAACAAAGAGGGCGATAAACTCACTAATTTCAATTATAAAAGTAAAAAAGTGTACGTCAGAGTTTAAATATGTACTCGAAACCCAGCACAAAAGTCAGGATAATAACAATACAGTACCGCGACACAATTCAGGCACATTACAACAACACAAGATGCACACAACATGGTAGGCGAGGAGTAGTAAACTAAGCATGAAATTCTATTGGCACGTTATACTTAATGATTGCCTGGCTGACCGAGCGTCACCATTTTGAGACTATTTTGAGAGCGTCACCATAAATATTTTGAGACTACGAGGTAATAGGCAAACGAGCCCAATTGGTCAGAACCCAGAGGGCGCAAATGGACATATGAATTTTTCACATAGAACATCTCTTTTTTCATTTATAACTTTCGCGTGATTATCACTATTTTCGTCGATTTTGAAATTTTCTTGTATGCGTGGCTTTTTCTTAGGGTTTGACACCTGAACAAGAAGTTACATTCCAGTAATGGCAGCTATATAGTAGTTATGAAATTCATACAATAACTGTGTTATGTTCGAAATTACTAGTAATAAGAAATAAGGTCAAAATAAAAAATATTGGACTAAGTTTTTAGTCATAAAACGTTGTTGAATACGATTTGAATTTCAGTTACCAATTAATCTCTCACTTAATAATATGAATAAAGGAACAAGTTAGCAGTGCTCTTGCCCCATCTCTCTGTGTATTATACCGTTATCTCAACTCCGCTACAGAGTCTCGCGGGAACAATTCCCGCCCCGCACTGATGATCTCCACGCGCCTCTGGTGACATAGTTTATTGGTATTATTACCCCTGGACCTCGATATTCACGCCCTTATCCTCTTTATTTACTATAATATTTATTCGCGGTTATAATTACTCCGTAGTCCATACTGTATACATTACTGTAAACACAGTACTCCATTTATATCTCTACACAGAAAATTACAGAACAAGTAAGCCACACAAGGTTATAATGTAACTTAATGTGACAATTCAATCCTTTAAAATTATTATATTCTTTGTTAAAAGCTTGTTTTTAATGATGGAATAATTTGAAGGAAACAGTTTCGAGATCCTGTTTCCTTTACTAATTCTAGATAGTTTTTTTTGACGATATTATTGTTACCTACGATTTTCTTGAATCTGTCCAAATTTTAAAGGCATAAATCTTCATCAAATATGGTAGTTTTGAACCCGAGAAATGGTCTCGTAATCAATCACAGTCAATTCTTGTTGTTTCATCGCAAATATATGAGGTCCCTCTCTGTTCAGACTCTCAAGACCTTAATTAGACCTGTGAACGTTCTTGATATGAAATAGGTACCTTCTACTTACAACTTTTCAATTGAAAATTGCACAACAACAAAGAGAA
This sequence comes from Homalodisca vitripennis, assembly GCF_021130785.1. Taxonomy (NCBI): domain Eukaryota; kingdom Metazoa; phylum Arthropoda; class Insecta; order Hemiptera; family Cicadellidae; genus Homalodisca; species Homalodisca vitripennis. The sequence continues at coordinate 124,300,304 of NC_060211.1, read as the reverse complement.
ATATTTTATTAATAATATCACAGATGTTCAATGTCGAGGTTGGTCTATATCAGTTGTACTCTGAGCTAAGTATTTAATACAACAGCTATGGTTAACTGAAGTTGACTGGGATGAAGTTCCTAGTAAACAGTGGATCAGGTTTGTTGAAGGATTTTCGTTACCTATGAATGTTAATGTAATGTACCCTGCTTTGAAGTTATAACTATCCTCAAATAAGTGGGGTTACATCGGTATTGTGATTCTTCTCAAAAAAGGATTTTTGCATGTCTGTTCTTAAGATCAGAACTCGAAAATGATGTCGTAACTTTTAAATGATAATGCATGATAAACTAACCGAGTCATATAAATTACTCTGCTGAATGAAAAATGGGTATTTTGCCTGTTTAAGTACGGTGTGAGTCTCATTAAGTTGGATCCATACATCTTTCCACTAGTCAACGACATGTATAGTCAATCGTGTAAATAATGACATTTTCAAATGAAATGGAATGCCTAAACAAACTTCTTGTTCTCAAACTGTCCAACGTCTTGACTCTTATCTAGACAAAAACGGAACACATTGTACCGATAGTCGACCTCGTCGTTCAAACCTCAAATTAAAAAATCTCCACTCTATTGTGCACATTAAAGAGGACATTTAACAACTTACTGATTTACAGTTATCACATTAATGATCTCCGTGTTTAAATCAGCAGTCTACAACCACTTCTACAAATAAAGTTTTGGATTATTTCTATAAAAAATCTAGTATTTTGAACCCACGCCATCTCTACTCGGACCTTAAGTCAGCCACCGACTGTTCTATTGGTTCAATGTCAAGAAAATTACATTAAAATACAATTGAATACATAAATTAATTGATACACGAAACATTAACAAGGGAAAGAGACTTGGACTCACCATCGATAAAACACGGAATTGATAGACAAAGTGGAACTCGACTGTAATGTTTGTTGGTAAACACACTGAAAAATGCAACAGTTTCTGCGTTGTTACATAATATTAATTATTTTTGTATTTATTTACATTTTATTATTTTTTTTAGAAAATACAGTAAACTCTGATCCCTCAATTTAACCACATCAATGCCCCGTCATCACTGTCATAAATTTTAACATTAGCCTCAAACTTAAACAGAAATCAAAATACATTAAATATACATCACTTAATCTTGGAGCTATCAGACAGCAGAATAGTTCATTTTTAATGCTGATTAATTCTCTCACAAACATATGCTTTTTAAATAAGTATTAAATCCATAAATGTTTCATTTTGGAAACTTAACACTTCACTTTTTTTGTCAACAACTCAAACTTACATACACATACTGCTCCATAATGAAATGTTTACAAAATCGGTAAACTGCAATTTACAGCTTCGAAAGTACAAACAGTTTCTCATAGGACAGTTTGAATAGAACTTCGGTATATTTATTTTCATAGGTTATTATTTTTAATAGGTTAATCAAAATAATTGTTTTAAACACTCATTTATAAATAGCAATAATCACATTTAAATACAAACGAGAACCTTGAAAATTCATATTATCACAGAATTTAGTTTTAAACTTTGGTTTTAAAGTGAATTCACAATACCATAAAAGTTGATGCCGAAATTAAAGTTTATTTAAACATCCTACGTATATCTTGGCGACAACAATGATATTAGCCTATATATTCATTATTTTCATAATATTCTCAGTTTAGTATAGGCAATGGAAACAAATTTCGTAGTTTTGAGAAATTAATAACAACGTTACTTTCAAAATTTTGTCTTTCAAACGTCATTAAAAACAACCGTAAAGAACTTTGAAAAGGAACGTAAAATCACAAGTATTTAGTAAAATTGTTTCTCTACTGTTTTAAGTTTTACTTTAACATTAAATACTCAAGCAAACAAGTTTGCCGTATGTAAAGACCTAGTAAAGACTGGCGAATGTGTGATGGAAGGGAAAATGTCAACAGTGTTATTAATAAATACAATGTTTAAATTATTAAAGCTGGCTAGATTATGAAAGTTAAACGAGATGGATAATCTAAAGATTATGAAAATAATTACTCTCCGATTATTGAGAGAGGAATTATGTGTTATTACAAATATGAAATTGTATTTATAAAAACAAAGCATGAAATGTGGCTTAATAATGTTCATAATTAATTAATTGTGTTTTTGATATTTGTGAATTTAATTTAATCAGTGACATTTTCTCTATTATTTATTGTTATATTGTTTATTGACCTTGTATAAAACAATAAGTCATGATACGTCAAACTGTTTTGGTGACATACTGATAGTTTATTTCTCTATATTAGATGATATTGAACACGATTTTATGTTATAAGAACTCGGACTAGTTATTTATTAAACATAAATTGTAGTCTCTAAAAATTTCTTATTCAACTATTTACTCTGTAATAATCAAAGGGTAATCCATGTAATTCTGAAGAATATAGAATGGTTAGTTTTATGTCATTACATGTTTCAGCATATATATACAAAATAATTGAATCGTAAAAAGTAAGGGCTCTGTGGTGTAATGGTAGCACATTCACCCGGCAAATGAGAGATCCGGGTTCGAGTCCCGGCGGAGCAAGTACTTTTTTTCATTTAATGTTTATTGAAATTAAATTCGGCTATTGCCACTTGTACAAATTTAATTATATATATATATATATATGCATTTAAATCAAAGAATAGATATAGTATGCTTCGTGAATTTTTTTTTTCTCGCCAAATAGATTTTTAGCGTAGAGGCAGTGCTTTCAGTGACTAATATGAAGATTACCAACTTGATAAATATGAATCAGTAGTGTCACCTTTTTGTGGCTGTAACTGTATCGGTCTATATCTATATGTGTAATTGTTGTTTAACTTGGATCTCAAGAATTGGTGCTTATTTAGTTATTATTTTGGTTCAAAGATAACGATTAGATCGTAATGTGTTGAACAAATTAAATTTACAAGATTCGGATTTAATACTAAGTTCTGATTATAATTTGCTCATCGAATATGCATATCGCCGTCCAAATAATAGTAATGCCTACATATTGCAATGCACTTAAAATTTGTTGTGAAAACTTAGTTTGTATGAGATTAGTTAAAACATATATCTGTTGTTTCCTTGGACTTACTCTATAGGTAATTATTATTTATAATTCAACAGCAGTTGAAATTAACATTGGGATAGTAATTAACAATTTGTCCAGGTTTTCGTCAAATTTTTAAAATTAAACAGGATTTTCCAGGTTTAATAATTCATTGAAAACTAAAAAAAAATGCTTTGGGTAAATCAAACCTAAGCCTTATAGTATATGAAAAAATGATGGTTCCTTTTAAAATGTATGAATTAAGTTTAGTACTTATGCATAATGATATTATACTCATTAGCAAACATTGTAATGTCCTATAATATGATTTAATTATGATAGAAATACATTGAGGGAAGCATTTCAAAGAATTTGAGATTGTATAATGACTGATTAAAAAAATCTAAATATATGTAAGATGTACGGATGGCTGGAAAAAAAGACACGATTATTTTCCACAGAAAAACTATAATTTGAGTTAATTAAAAAAGAATTCTGGATGTTCAAATTACTTATGCTTCCAATTATATATTCCGTGATTCCAAAAATGTAACATTTGGCTGAATTATGGAATTCTTAAAGTTTCCCGATTGTAGCAAGGAAAGTTATATGATTTTTCACTGCTAATTAATAGTATTGGTTTTTGACGTGACAACGTCTTAAATTAGGTTGCGGCTCGGAGTCACTCATGAAAAAGTGTAACGCCCGGTAACGTTACGATGCCCGTCCAGTGGGTCCGCCGCACGGGATCCGCACGGGATAAAGCAGATAACTGTGGGTCCGCCGCACGGGATAAAGCAGATAACTATGTTTATTCGTGAAAATGTGGAGTGCTTAGATTCGTCATTTACAACAACTACAACAATAAAGGTAAATAATTGTACACTGATATTTCATTATCGTAAACTATGATTGATTGATTAATTGTTAGATTGACACAAAAGTTGAGAAACTGAGTTTATAGGTTATGTCATACTATTGACAAATGTTGATAGTGTTAAGTAAATTATTAGTTTAAATCACTCTGCAATCAATCGTAGTTCAGTCGATTGAGAAGAAACAGCGCGTATTGCTAGTCAAACATTTAAAATAACAAATTATAACCTCTAACCTGTCATAACAGTGCGACCAAACAAACGAACTAAACCGACCAATCACCACGCGCGGAGTTAGAATTTAACTGTGTTTGGCAAGAATTTCAATTCCAATTTTAGTAAATGTTTTATTCAACTTTACCATTTACAATAACAAATTTTAATTAATTTCAAATTATGTACAATGTTTTAGTAAACAAAATATATTTCTATAGTTAAAATTTGTGCAATTCTTATTTTCATTCAATTCCTTGTTCCTATTGTGCAATTTAATAATATTCATATCAATAAATATTCTACCGAGAAAAAGACGTTGTCACGTAAAATCTTCGCCCGTAAAACCGACTTTACAGGCAACCATAATTTTTTTACTATTTTTCCTGAAGCATTGGAAGCATGCTATTGTAATATTGTTTATTTATTATATTGATTGTTTATTATTATATCTAATATTTCTATTTTATGCAAGGTTAAACTGATGATTATTTGTGTGTACGAGTAAATGAACGTACATTTTATCGATGAAACTGTGTAAATTTTTTAGTGATTACCAAGCTTGTAAGTAAAGCTTTGTAATACAAATTAATTTTTACCGATATCCCAAAATTATGTTGATGTAAATTCAGTTGCCAATGTATTCATACAATTATAATTAAAAACCATGTTTTAACTTGATATGATTTCTGTTTACGTTTTATTAATAGGATTTTCTTTATTTGGATCTGTCTCGTAGTCAGTTCAGACACTACAATTAACTGCTTTAATAAAGTGAATACGGTAATTAACATCTTGTGGCCAAAAATAATATTGATGCGAGGTGGGGTGCTATCTTGGCAGATCTGAGAGCTAAAAATGTCCAGACGTCTCCATGTATCACTGTAGCGCTGGTATAGCCGCGGTTTTCCATGGTACTCGGTATCTGTTCCTAATTATTAAGCCAGTACGAACTTTCTGTTGTTATAATGTTACTTTTATCTATTTGAATGGGGAAAGTATCGGTTTTACATCTAGTATGCCCCTACCTTAGGACTGTTTGTTTGAGGATCTAATTGAGATAGATGTTGTTTCAATTAGCAGCATTGTCCCGCTTATCAGTGTTAAGAATACATTTGTTTTACAGAAAACTGCTTATAACGGCCAATATTGAGACCTCCCAAAACTATCCTGCCAGTCTAAAAAAAATACAGTCCACCCACTTGATTGAATTATATTTCTCTTTAGCATCAACATGAAAATAATATTACACAAAAAGGAATATGCATCAGGTTTCAGATTGCAGATTTAGATGTAATTTATGTTACAGTAGAACTAAATTAATAATTATTATGCATGAGTAACCACATTTCTAACAACCAAGTCTGGAGAGAAGTTATTAAAGAAAACTTTTTCTGACTAATATAAAGGTTTAAAATCAACTTTTAGGTAGATTCAGATTGAATAGTAATTAAATAAAACAAATAATGTAATCTAATTAGGGTTCTCCAAGGCTATACGTGACTATCATAACACTTTTACAGAGAACTAGTATTTTTGCTGAAAAGCAATTAATACACACGCCCAACAATAAAAACAATCACAATAAAGTATGAGTAAGAGGAATATGTGTAAGGAAGGCCAAGTTGGCACCCTCTCCTCCCCCCTCTAAACACATTGTGCTAAAAATACACTCAGCTGACATCCTGACAGTTTGTCGTTAGGACTCTATTGTGTAGTCCTTTACTGACACGGCTGTGTCACTGGTCTCCGGTCCCGCTTAAGAATAAGTAAATTTGTGTTATAATTCCGAAAAGGTTGAGCTCCTAACTGTTTGTTTAATTCACAAATGGACTTAGTAGAATAAGGAATGCTGCTCACAAAAGGATAATCTGGTCTGCTGTTCCTGACATCAGGTGTGACCTACTTGAGCTCCTAACTGTTTGTTTAATTCACAAATGGACTTAGTAGAATAAGGAATGCTGCTCACAAAAGGATAATCTGGTCTGCCGTTCCTGACATCAGGTGTGACCTACTTGAGATCCTACTGTTTGTTTAATTCACAAATGGACTTAGTAGAATAAGGAATGCTGCTCACAAAAGGATAATCTGGTCTGCTGTTCCTGACATCAGGTGTGACCTACTTGAGCTCCTAACTGTTTGTTTAATTCACAAATGGACTTAGTAGAATAAGGAATGCTGCTCACAAAAGGATAATCTGGTCTGCTGTTCCTGACATCAGGTGTGACCTACTTGAGCTCCTAACTGTTTGTTTAATTCACAAATGGACTTAGTAGAATAAGGAATGCTGCTCACAAAAGGATAATCTGGTCTGCTGTTCCTGACATCAGGTGTGACCTACTTGAGATCCTACTGTTTTCATAACACTTAGATCCATGTGTGATTCTTATATTCTTTAGTATAATACGTTTGTTTGGAAGATTACATTCCAATTCGCACTTCCAAAGTATCATTTGAAGCTTTATAAATGTTTGGTACGATTTGTAAATGGAAGAACTTGGTATTAGGATTATATACTTGTAGAATATCTGATATCCTACCTTGGCATAATCAACACTTTGGGATATTCGACCGTCTACTTCCGGTATCAGGCGATAATTTCAAGAGTTTCCGAATTGTTTTTCGGAATTTCACAAGTATCTAGTAAAATTGTTTCTATACTGTTTTAAGTGTTACTTTAACATGAAATTAAATACTCAGGCAAACAAGTCTGCCGAATGTAAAGACCTAGTTAGTAGACTGGCGATTATCGTCACTGTATACATTATGATTCATTTTTAGCTAAACATTTATTTCACTAATTGTGTATACTCTGTAAGTTATTACTATAAGGGTGTTATGGTCAAATATATAGATTTCCTTATTGAATATCCCGATATATTGGTACTGAGATTATCAGATTTTTGCTGTTGCGACCACGGCCCGGTACAATCATGGTAATAATGAGGGGTACTACTGTACCAATCGTATACCTAAAAATCTAACTTTTATTGTTACCAATGAAATATAAAATAATAATACAACTTATTATATTTAAAACAACACGATTGTATCTAGAATAAAAGTGGAAATATACCATACTTAGCTGCGAAAACGTTAACAGAATAAATATATAAACGTATGATATTTTTATGTTATCATAAATATCAAATATAAAAACAACATACCATAATAACAGGCTAGGACATGTGAATTTTTCAGTCTTAATTTAAACAAGGAAGTTCAGTATCTCAGGTAAAAATAAGTAAATATCGGATGTTCTGATGATGAACTAAAATAACAGTGGCGTGCTTGTATGTCATAGACTTGGATTGTTCACAATATTACAAGAACTTACCACTAAATAACAGGATAATTAATGTGTGTGTGTGTGTGTATATATAATATATATATATATATATATATATATACATACATATATATACATATATATATATATATATTTTTTTTTATAATGTTTGTTTTTCTTGTTTGAGTTCTAACCTAATGTTTTTTCAAAATTTATGTAAATATTTATCTGAAGAAGTGTACCTAGTTACACGAAAATTTATAAATGTTTCAAACCAATATACCGTGGTTTATTTGTTAAGAAGAGAATAACCTGTTTCTGTAAATATATATATATATATATATATATATATATACACACATTATATATATATATATATATATATATATATACATAATATAATATGGTATTAAAATAAAAATATACCTCTACAAATAATATTGCATTATTTGAGAAAAGCAGTGAAGTTTAAGTTATTTAAAATGCATCAAAGTTTTACAATAATTATTATATGACTGAGTATATGCACTGTTTACTTTTACTACAAGCTGATAAAGACCTCGTCAGACCTATAATCCGTGTTGACAATAGAACAAATTGCGGTACTTCAAGACAACCAATGTTTTGCTGTTGAGTGTAACTTGATCAAGATCCAAAAAAGTAAATCTGAGACGCCAAAGTTGTCGATTTAGTACGAACTGAGTTGAAGATTCAAGGTCATCCTTATTGAAAATTAGGTCTAAGAGAAAATCTGGAACTTTAGAGAGATATGATTTAAGGATTTAACATTAACTTTGAATTATATAAAAAAAATTTTAACCAAACAAATCATAGGTATCTTTAAAATATAAAAGTTTCCTTTAAACATAATGTTAGCTCTATAGAATTGATATATAGCTTATAATAAGCTATCCGCTAACAAAATCTTAGACCAGTAAAAATATTTTATCATAGATAAATTTTAATATGTCATCTCACGTCTTCCTGACGTTCAAATGACAATTGCAGACTCAATTTTAATTCCCGCTTGCTCAACCAAGATATCTAGGTCGTGGTTTCTAAGAGCAGTTAAGAAGACAAAAGCCGATATTCCACGGTAAAAGGTATTGACTAAAACAACACATACAATAGTCGTAGGAACAAATTATACAATTGCGAGGGTAAACTAATTATGTTTTCTAAATTGGTTGAGAACACTAACATAATATGAAAAAAAATCAAAGCTCGTTTAAAACATCCCTTGGTGACAGTTGTAAGGCGTGTTTTATTGTATTGATGAGTTATTACACCGCCGCGGTAAGTTCATATAAAATATGAATCGAATTATATTGAACATGATCACTCGTTAATAAAAAAAAAAAAAAAAAAAAAAAACACTGAAAATACAACAAGATATTCAAGGATGTTTTTGTGAGAGTGTACGATGTTTTTATTTTCAGCAACCATTTATTTAGGATTTTAAATGCGATACAGTCATGTTTCGATGTAAGTTATAGTAATGAGAAATGGCCCTTAAATAGTTCTAATCATGTCCCTACGTTTGGAGAACATTGTCAGATAGTTTGTAAAACTGATTATGAAATTAAATTCACCAGAAAGTTCACTGGACATAGTGTTAAGATCAACTGTTTTGTGAAACACATAAAAACATTTGACAAGATTAGTTTTTAAATTACTGTTACTGAGATATTTTTGACCTACGAGTGAATTATTAAATCAACTTAATTTACTCTAAATGAAACGTTTTTGCCAAAAAAACTGTTATTCTGAGCACATCGATTGAACGACGCAACCAATAATGAACTTAATCGCATACATTTGTGGATCTTGCAATAACAAGAAAACGCACAATTTTGTTAATTTAATCTTTACTGTATCTCTTATAGTTCCCCTTCAGTGTGCATACATTTGTGGATCTTGCAATAACAAGAAAACGCACAATTTTGTTAATTTAATCTTTACTGTATCTCTTATAGTTCCCCTTCAGTGTGCATACATTTGTGGATCTTGCAATAACAAGAAAACGCACAATTTTGTTAATTTAATCTTTACTGTATCTCTTATAGTTCCCCTTCAGTGTGCATACATTTGTGGATCTTGCAATAACAAGAAAACGCACAATTTTGTTAATTTAATCTTTACTGTATCTCTTATAGTTCCCCTTCAGTGTGCATACATTTGTGGATCTTGCAATAACAAGAAAACGCACAATTTTGTTAATTTAATCTTTACTGTATCTCTTATAGTTCCCCCTTCAGTGTGCATACATTTGTGGATCTTGCAATAACAAGAAAACGCACAATTTTGTTAATTTAATCTTTACTGTATCTCTTATAGTTCCCCTTCAGTGTGCATACATTTGTGGATCTTGCAATAACAAGAAAACGCACAATTTTGTTAATTTAATCTTTACTGTATCTCTTATAGTTCCCCTTCAGTGTGCATACAGTTTGGAACATTCCGTATATCGTAGTAGTCTTCTTTGGAAATGGAAAATATACAATAGGGTGAAAACAGCGGTGAAAAGTCGAATGGACAAGAGATTTTACTTTTTACGGCATTTCGTCATATGATAACAGTAACTTGTACAGTACACAAACCTTTCTATTTAACCAAAGTTCGTTCCCCACAAATTCCACGTGATTTGAAGTGACAAGTTGGTATCCAGCTTTGAAATCTACCCAGTCTGAAATTACGCCAAGTGTTATGATTTCATTAAAAACGAAACACTATCGGCATCACGTCGTCATAGTTTGTTTCCCATTTGTTGATACAAAAGAGATTTGTGACTAGCAAAAAAGTATCTTTATTTTCATTTAATTTGAGACCACAATGGATTGACTACTTGGAAAGAAGGAAGATATATTCATTTATATATGAAGATATTATCTCTTATATCTCCAATTTTGGAACATAATTGTAATTACAACGCATCTGAATATGCATGGGATTAGTTTGGGACAATTGGGTAGACCAGGGACGTAAAGGGTGAAGAGAACTGGTCTTATACAACTACCTGCGGAACTGTTCTACACTTTCCGAGTGGAGAATACATTACTGTGCTTAATTTAGTCATTAACTGTCTATTACCAGAGACTGTTTTACCTCCAAATACATACAGTACATTTCAGCCGGTAAAATTTTGTGGTATGTGAGGAGTCAAATATGATCTTGGTTGATTTCACGAACTGATCAGTTACTCAGTTCTCTGGACACAGAAGATTCACAAAACAAATTCTACACAGCATTATACCACTGTTTTACTGAAGCCAGAGAACCTGTTATTTTTCTAAGAAACCCATATATTTTAGTAACTATTTTCCTACAATCTAATATTTCACAAGCTAGGTTTGTATTGGTGTTTACACTTGACGTTTCTGCTTTTTTAGGTGAATGACGTTAGTTTTCCAAACCTCAGGGATCTCTTAATAAAATATAACATAATTAATTGAAGAGTAATGTGAGTACGAAAACAAACCAGAGTTTTACTCTGTAATAACATTGTTAAATATAAAACACCTTTAAGCCATTATTTATTATCGACGAGCTAGGAGAGATATGATTATTTTAAAGTAGAATCTCATTTTTAACATTAGATTAACAAGCAGGGTGATATATATTGAAAAACCTTAGGTTTATGTTTTTAAAGTAATTTCAACGTAGCATGAAATGACCAATAATAATGAGTAAATGCCTAAAAATGTACCGCGGATCTTGGTAAGTACATTTGACATTACATCGGTTGCCTATCAGTCTCCCTATCAATCATCTCTGTACATCTGACACCAACATCGATCACCATATACGGATCTTGTGGAGTACATTTGACATTACATCGGTTTCCTCTCAGCCTCCCTATCAATCATACCTGTAAATCTGACACCAACATCGATCACAATATATGGATTTCGAGGAGTACATTTGACATTACATCGGTTTTCTATCAACCTTCCTTATCAATCGTACTTTTACATCTGACACCAACATCGATCACCATATTCGGATCTCGAGGAGTACATCTGACATGGAATCGGTTGTTTCGCAACCTTCCTTATCAATCATACCTTTACACTTGACATCAACATCGATCCCATATACGGATCTCGAGGAGTACATTTGACATGACATCGGTTGTTTATCAACCTTCCTTATCAATCATACCTTTACACTTGACACCAACATCGATCCCATATACGGATCTCGAGGAGTATATTTGACATGACATCGGTTGTTTATGAACCTTCCTTATCAATCATACCTTTATATCTGACACCAACATCGATCACCATATACGGATCTCGAGGAGTACATTTGACATGACATCGGTTGTTTATCAACCTTCCTTATCAATCATACCTTTAAATCTGACACCAACATCGATCACCATATACGGATCTCAAGGAGTACATTTAACATGACATCGGTTGTTTATCAACCATCCTTATCAATCATACCTTTATATCTAACATCACATCGATCACCATATACGGATTTCGGAGAGTACATTTGACATTAAATCGGTTGTCTATCAACCTTCCTTATCAGTCATACCTTTACATGTGACACCATCATCGATCACAATATACGGATCTCGAGGAGTACATTTGACATGACATCGGTTGTTTATCAACCTTCCTTATCAATCATTTTTACATCTGACACCAACATCGATCACCATATACGGATTTCGGAGAGTACATTTGACATTACATAGGTTGTCTATCAGCATCCCTATCAATCATACCTGTACATATGATATCAAAATCGATCACCATATACAATTGGACTGAAAATTAAAGCCTAAGTAAACCAAACAATAACCTTTAGCATAGCAGTTATAATTGAATGACGAATTACATTAAAGATAATAAAATATTGCTTAAATCCTGTTATTTTTCTTCGGTAATGCATATCTGAAACCAAACTAGTAGTTATTAAAGATTAACACCACCCCATTAAGGGAAGCATGTACCTTTTTGGCACCAAAATATCGATTTTTTTTGAAACATCATCATAAAAAATACTATGTTTTATGCCCTTTTCAAAAAATATATAACACTCTATATCTGAGAGGTTTACAAATATGTGTAAAATGTGTTTTAAGAAATGTATGCACGCTTTTTTCAGCTGACAACATGGCGCCCGCTATGGATTGTTAGTGTCAGAATGTATTATATACATATTACTTGCTCCAATTGTATGATTATTAAGTTTTTCCCTTTAGGTTGGTAGCACTGCTTGCTTTAGATGCATTTGAAGGATGTAAGTCATCTGTAACTTACCTAAAACTTTGGACTCTTAGTGTGTATTTTATTATATAAATAAGTGATATTATTGTGTATTAGCCATGCCTAGAGTGAAAAAGGTTCAATAAACAGTCTTACAGAGGTAACCAATTTCGTAAAAATTCAAGTGAACTAGGACTAAGTGCTTCTCCAGGTACAAGTGAATCTAATAGGCCTAGGCTAAACAATCATCTAGTTTCTAAGAATATTAATGATTCAAAGTTGCCTAAATTTAGTGATTATGACATAAACAATGTAAAATATTATAATAGATTTACAACAGATTTCTGGCCTAATAAAATCTTTCACTGCATGTAAATATTGTAGTAGTTCCGACTGCATTTGACATAAGCCCTAGATGAAGACTTCAAGTGTGGAATAGTACATCGTGTAAATATTTGTTGCAATGTATGTAAACATACTGACTCAGTAATAAGCTCCCAAATGTGTTAGAAATATGTATGAGTTGAATCTAATATATGTTTATGCTCTAAGTTCAATCGGCAAAGGCCTAGATTACTGGTAGGGTATTTTCTGCTGTGATGAATATCGCTCCACCAAACAGCCGAATTGAAAAATATAATAAAAAAACTGCTTACTGTCTGTAACAGAGGTAAGTGAATGTTCACTTAGACAGGCAGCTGATGAAGTTCGTAGCCTAAATGATGATTGTCGTGATATAGCAGCCGCTTTTTGACGGTACCTGGCAGAAAGCGAGGCTTCACACTCTGTGAACGGCGTAATGACAGCAACATCCTTCGATACAGGAAAGGTTATGGACTTTGAGTGTTACAGCAAATATTGTAATAAATGTGTCCAGAAAACCTCTAAGCCATGACAAAACCCTATTGAAACAAGCATAAAAATTCTGGTACTTGTTTGGCAAATTTTTCAGGTACAAGTGGTGGAATGGAGGTGTGGCGGGAGCTCTGACTCTTTGTCGCCGCTCTGAGGCTAAACTCAATGTGCGATACACAAAAATACCTTGGAGATGGGGACTCTGAGGGGTTTTACTCATGTTGTGGCAAACAATCCCTATGGTGATGATGTTTTGTTAGAAAAACTTGAATGTGTAGGCCATATTCAGAAGCGACTAGGAACCAAACTGCGGCGATTGAAGAGGGATAAAAAAGGAATCAAATTGAAGGATGGTAAAGGACTTGGAGGACAAGGTAGGTTGACTGATGTAGAGATAGATCACTTACAACGTTTTTATGGGATGGCAATAAGGAATAATTTGGAAGATGTTGAAAAAATGAAGAGAGCAATATGGGCTACGTTCTATCACAAATTATCGACTGACGCAAAACCTCAGCACGAACTATGCCCGCCTGGGATTGAGTCTTGGTGCAAATACAGACAAGCTCAGGCAAATAATAAGCTATGAGGATTTCAAACATACAAACTCATTGCCTGAATCTATTATGGAAGAAATAAAACCAATCTATAAGGATTTATCAGCCCCACCCTACTAAAAGAGGTGTCGGCACGGTAAAAACACAGAACCCTAATGAAAGCATCAATAGCGTAATTTGGAATAGGCTACCCAAGACCACATTTGTTGGCATTCAGACATTAAAATTAGGGGTTTGTGATGCAGTTCTTAGTTTTAATGAAGGAGCAATGGCCAAAGTGAATGTTTTGGAACGATTATGCATCCAACCAGGACGCTTTATGGTTGAAGGCCTTCAACAAATCGATTCCAATAGGGTTAAAAAAGCTGACAAAGAAGTCCATGAAGAAAATAAAAAGAAGAGGATAAAAAGAAGGATAGGAAAAAAGAGTAAAAATGAAGAAGATGATTACTGTCCAGGTGGATTTTAAAGTGATTATGTGTTTTGAAGTGTAACTAAAACTTTTAAAGCTGTTTATACCGAAAGTACCGTTTTTGTGACATTTCGGAACACGTTGTTGAAACAATTATTAGACTTACAGACTTCAAATTTTACACACTTATTGCAGACTAGTTGGTGAGTAGATTCATGCTTTTTTATCAATATATATTATGTTTTTTATAATTTTAAAAAATATTGTAATTTACATAATTAAAAAAAAATTTTTGTTAAATTGCTACCACGATAATTTTTTTGTTTATTGAGATATTAAAAAAAAGGCATGAAAATATAAAGGCTGTTAATGTAGAACAAAACCCTAAAGTTTAAAGTCAATATGTCTAATAGTTTAGGCGATAATGGTACCGACATGTTGCAGTGTACACCCATTTTAAATAACATGGGACCCGAAAAAGTACATGCTCCCCTTAACATCAACTGGTTAAATTAGTTTTAGACAACAGTGTAACACACATTAACACACATTACCCTACTAGTACACAAATAGAACTGATATCGAATATTGAGTGTCCATAGTCACAATTTCGCATCAATATCAGGTAGATGCGAGTGAAACTTAACATTGGGCTTGAATCTTCGGATTCACCTAACGTAATGTAGACTGTTACATTAAAAATACATTAAATCAGGTATAAGTGATTAATAGCATACATTTTTAGTCTTTAACCTGTTTTCCAAAAAGTCATTACATTTAGCATTTTTCCACCAGTATAAAAGTTTAAATAAACTGCATGTCAATATAACGGTAGAAAATATGCTAATAAAAGAGATATTGTTTAACGTCCTGGTTCTGTGTATTTTACTGGCTGTTAAATAGATAAGTTTACTATGTTCTCATTCCGGCCACTGCACTCTGTAATAAAAGGATATATTCCTGATCCTGTACAAACAATCAGTCATTTATACAGGATCAGGAATATATAGAATCAGAGTTTGATTGCTGAATAGTTAATTCATCCTTATCAAGTGGAAAATCAAATCAAGTTCTGAACTTGTACCTTGTATGAGTGAATTATAGAAGTGTACCTCGTAGCTGACTGCGTTGCTTACTCGCTTTGCACTGTACACAGACAAATGTTACACTCTCAAACAAAGATGACATAACTATATCACAGTTAATCTTACAAACAAAGCAGTTAACCATTTGAAATTGTATTTTTAAGATTAATATGGAAACGCCGTACTGATTCCTTTACTGTAATTCCAACAACTGCATTAATACTCACCTTTATATTAGTATGAACTTAAACTTATAATTATGTGTAATGATAGAAATATATCTATTCTGTAATGAATCTAAAGATGAACACCAAAACTGTTTTATTTAGTTAACAGAACATATGAATGGCTTGTCAAAATAACGTTAATAGTTTGCGGTACAATTAAATCCGCAAGAAACTATTAGAGATCAAATGTAAAATTTCTTAGTTTGAAATGTAGATATTTTTACAATATCGAATTTGTATGTGTGATTTTATCGTTGTGTGTTAATTTTAAATATAAAATTTCTGTCTTATTATAGAAATGTCGTTCTTGTTGTTTGCAAGGATAAAAGAATCAATGCGACATCCGCCGGGTGAAATAAAAACATTTCCAATAATTTTGAAGATTAAAATATTTTAGATTTTCTAGTACAGCATTCGGCTAGTATGAAAAAAAAAGCTTTTCTCAGATAAAAGTAACACAATCTCCCTGGAATAGTAATTGAATGTTTATCGTCTAAATTTGCTAAAAGTACTATCTAAGTGTTAGGCCAAACAAAAAAATTGGTTCATTTAAGTAGTTTGTGCTTACAAGACGACCAACTGTATGACCTTGGAGTATTGTAATATTCGTGGTCAGTATAATAAAACAATGTTATAATTTCAATAAACATTGAATCACAAAAAGTACTTGCTCCGCCGGGACTCGAACCCGGATCTCTCACTTGCCGGGTGAATGTGCTACCATTACACCACAGAGCCCTCACTTTTTACGATTCAATTATTTTGTATTTGGCCGTATCTGTTACATATGCGTTTAAATAACCAAACTAACATGCCTCCAAAATATGTTTCAATCTATTTATATTTGAAGTTAAAATATATGAAAATTTAGCTTTGTTTTTCTTATAATAGGTTCATCCTTCCAGTTGGATATAAAAATAACGGTTGATAATTAGTACTGTTAAAACTGTACTTTACACCACCTAATCCAGTGTTTTATTCTTAAAATAACACATTATTTTTAGCTTTTAATTTTTATTTCTTCAAAGGTGTGTTATTAATGTGATTTATTCAGTAGTTTAGTTGCATGTGTTCTGACTAACACTTTCCATAGATATCTGAGACTCAAAGAAGAAGGTAAGAGAATTTGTTTGTATATATAAACATGTCTAATAAAGTATATGAAGTCTTAGCTTATAAACATGTAGTGTTTTGTATAATTGATATCACGTTATACAAAAAAAGATTCAGAAATTTTAAAAAGTTCTTCTACATTTAAACTTTAAAACTCCATCTCATCGGTTTTCGAGAAAATTTGGTTTAAATAACGAATAAATTTAATAATGTTTAAATAATGTCATATTAAATAACAAACCTTGAAAACCTTAAGATGTAGAAAGAAAAATATTCTACTCCACCATGCCACATGTTATAAAAGTTTTACTATTCATGGTATGTATAATACACATAGACCAATAAACTAAATGCTTAACGTGAAGTTTAAAGCGATTATTAGTAAAACTTAGTAGTAAAATAACTGTATTATAACTGAAAAAACCTAATAT
Source organism: Homalodisca vitripennis (assembly GCF_021130785.1). NCBI lineage: Eukaryota > Metazoa > Arthropoda > Insecta > Hemiptera > Cicadellidae > Homalodisca > Homalodisca vitripennis. The sequence continues at coordinate 124,282,933 of NC_060211.1, read as the reverse complement.
CTGAAATTGTTCTATTTTTCACAATGCGGAAATAAACCTTGGTTCATGTACGAGTATGTTTCATTATGAACATAATTTGTAACACAATTTGCAATGGACTAGTTACCGCTATCCGAGCGACCACAGATCTCCACGTCCCTTTACAAACATCTTATTAAGCCTTTATATGTATGTGTTGCTTGTTAAAAAAACACTTTTAAAATATCCACTTAATTAGAACACATCCACGAAAAAAGCAAGATCAAAAAAAGCAAGAGAGGCAGCGAATATGTGCGGGGAAGGCCAAGTTCGCACCATTATGATGTAACCTCCCCTCCCTCATCTACATTGAGCTAAAAATACACTCAGCTGACAACCTGACAGCTTGTAGTTAGGACTCTATTGTGTAGCCCTTTACTGACACATCTGTGTCTATAAATCATGGTCCCCGGCCCGTAACATTGTAAGATAAGTAAAATAATATCATAATTCCGGAAATATTTTTGTATTTTATTAATGTTAAATTCGAGACCGAATTTCTGTGCTAAATAAAGATAAAAAAATTAAAATGATAACCTATTTGTTTGCTTATTAATTAAAAACTGACTGAATATAAAATGAAATGGGGCTCAGATCCAGATGGACAATTAACGATGCACATAAACCTATTAGTGCAGTTGTCTGCATAACGTCCTCGTACCCTATTCATTCGACGATATGAGATCCTATTCTTTTCATAATGCTGTAGACTTTTATATTGCCTAGTAGACTATAAAAGTATGCATAAACCTTAGTAGTGTAATTTATTGTAATCAAAGTTTTAACTTTACACATTGTAAAGTATTTCCTCCGCCGGGACTCAAATCAGGATCTCTCACTAGCTGAACGAGCATGCTACCATTACACCAGAGAACCATTACTTTTTACAATGCAATGATTTAATATTTTCTGTTATATATATATATATATATATATATATATATATATATATATATATATATATATATATATATATATGTAGATTACTAAATCAACGAATGATCGGGCGACCAAATAAATACACGTCAAACGACTTTTAACTTTCACTAAATTTATATAAATGCCAGGAGCCTAATACACGTAAGTACAGCCATATATTAATCTGTATATGAGAGAACGTATATACCCATCTTAAAATGATTTATAAAGAAATATATTTTCTTTAAATTGATGACTATATATAGATTTTACCAAGTTTATGCAGGTGAATGCATTTTCTAACCTATAAACCGAGCTGGAAATTGAAAGAATTGCAATACTTCAAGCCAAGGTGCTCAGTGCGTTGGTATTGAGTGAAACTGATTTAAGAGCCAATGGAGGTAGAGCTGAACCGATAATGTCTGCTATGAAAGTTCTTCCAATAAAATACTAGTTAACATCGATTTTGTAAACTGAAGTTACCATTAAACACCTGGATCCGATAGCAAAATATTAATGACTTGAATTACTAGCTGATACCAGTGTATTAGCTCACGTCACATCTTATTAAAACGTGTGCATCATATTATTATTTACTTTGTTTCCATTAGTCATTCTAAGATTTCTGAGGTATTTGATATCAATAGGAAAGAATATTATCCTATATTCCTTCATGATCCCGGAAAGTCATGTCTTTGATATAGATTACGGTAAAACACCTTTCGAGTGTAGTAATGATTTTCGATAACTTCTGTCGGTATATGAACAATGTACGACATTCTCAATTAAAACTACTTTTACAAACCATTTGGAATTTTTAATATTCTTTTAAAATGTCCGATTTTAGATAAGTCAGTTAGAACATACATTTTTAATAAGTTTTCTTACATGAATATAAATAAATAAATGTATTTATTTTCTCATTCTGCCACATAACATACATCAAATACATGAAGAAGTTACATAATTAATAATCATAAACAATATAATCATACTTGCCAAGACTGACTATATGCACTAAATGAAAACTCAATCATCTGTTTAGATTTAAAGAAATAACATAATGTAACTTAATATAACTTTTTTCAGTCTCCTTACATATCTAATCTTTATAAAAACTTGTAAATATTCTAAAATTTGTAAATAGCAGCAGAGAAAATTTAGGTCCCAATTATTTTACTTTAAACTTATTTTCCAGCGTCCAGATTGTGAAAGAATGTTTCTTTTTATTTTTATTTCATCTTTTTCGGCCAATGTTTTTTCTTACTATCAGTGCTTCTTTGCTTTGCTGCAAGAGAAATTATTGAAATGAATATAATTAATAGTAAACATGTTGAAGAGAAAAAATATAAATGTTAATGCTGAATTTTAATTAGGAAGTTAATGTGCTCCAAAGTTAGCAGCCACTCTCTAAGTCTTTTCCAAAATGTGTTAATATCCGATAATGCTTTAATAGTGTTTGGTAATTTGTTAAAAATTCTTGATGCTATAAAATGTTCTTGTAAAAAAATTGTAGAATTTGGTTTTGGAACTGTAAATTGATTCTCGTATCTTAATTTCTACTTAGGTTATATTCTATATTTTTTGTGACATGTTACCACTCATGCAAAAGAAAATCTTTGGAACTTTATATACAATGTATTTCATCGGTAAAATTTTCAACTCCAAAAAAGGGGACGTGAATGGACTGTCTTTCCTTTATTTAATATTAACCTAACTAATGTTTCTGTTGAACATATATTGCATTCAGATAAATATCGTATGTACTGCCCCAAAATGTAATTCCATAATCAATTCTGCTCTGAATCAATGGAAAATGTAGGGTACACATAACCCTTTCATCACATAACCTTCTAAGAAAATAAAAATACCTTTAAGTATTATAAATGTTGTTTTTCAAATGATTTATGTGAGTTTTCAAATTAACCTCGCTGTCAACAAAAATTCCTAAATACTTTATATGCGTTACTCTATCAACTACTTTTTGTTTCATTAGTTTTTCAAAGGTTTTTGAGAAGCATGAAAGCAAAGATATAGAACAATAATTACTGCTGTTCAAGTCAGAACCTTTTTTATATATTGGTATTACTACTGCATTTTTTAACTGAGTTGGAAAGACTCCACTGTTGAAACTCAAATTAATTATGTACAACAAGACATCCATGATTTTGGGATAGATCTTCTTAAACGTGAAGGAACTAATTTCATCTAGACCCGGTGAAGTACTATTTTTAAGTTATTTAATAACGCTCACCAGCTCATGTGGTAGAACTGAATCAATAAAAATTGAATTTACTTCGTATATATTTGTAAAGGAATTTTTATAATGCAGTAGAGGAAATTGTTTTATTTGGGGATCGTTTAAAATCGTTCACTCACTATATTTAAAAAGTAGGTAATCATTAAAATAGTTTGCAACAGAAAATGGATCAGAAATCAATGTGTGATTTATGTCTAGTGTTATAGTCTGTTTGATTTGTTTAGCTTGACCAGTCACTTCGTTCAAAACTTTCCGAGTCGCTTTTGAATTTCTATTGCAATTTTCAAACTTTTGTTTATAACAATTATTTTTTTGCTCTTTTATATAGGGTATGTATGTATGAAGTCTATTTCTAAATTTTAAATAATAAAGTTTCAATTTGGCGTTTTTTTTGGGTGGTTCTTAACCAGTTTAAAAGATATGTTTCCATCCCTTAATTTTTGAACAAATAAAATCAGTAATCCAAGGTTTTTAAAATTTATATTGATTTATCTGTCGTAATTCCACCCTACTTTGTATTGAGAAAAGTTGTAAAGTTCTCAAAAAGTTATTAAACGCCAAAGACGTATTTCCCTGATTATAGACAAGAGATTAGTCTGCGCTATCCAACAGCTGATCGAGCCGAGCGTAATCAGTGTGGTAGCGGGGCGAGGACACCCCCTCCCCGCGCACCGCACACCTGCACGCTAACACAGACCATGGAGTGGTCTGTGATGTCCGCGTGTATCACAGACGCGTCTACAATAATCTTGTTCTTACTGGACACTCATATAAGCATGATCGATGCAGCTTTCAAACTGTTCTGTAATTTGCAATTTCCTAAATATTTAGTTGTTTAAAGTGGATTCCAGCAAAACAAAGTACATTTTCAAACTTCAGCAGACCATTCCATTTAGCATATAAAATTAAATATGCCTTAAATAGAATCTAAACATAATGGACATAAATAAATGAAAGATTTGAAATTCAATTTTCTTTGCTGTTATCATTTAAAAACGATCATATATGTTTATAAAAATGATGTTTATGACAGTTCATTAACTTAAAATATCCAGTATGTTTCTTAAACCAATATTGAGAAACACTATTATAATAAAACTAGCTTGATAGTAGTTTTATAATAATCTGTAAAAATTTCGGTGTAATTCTAAAATCTTTTAACAAATTTACATTTTGACTGCACTATTATAGTACTTATATTTTAATACCTCATAATACATAATATAAGTATATGGCAATAATTTGTTATCATTATTACTGAATCTGTAACAGGTATTCTTTATTTAAAGCCTTATATTTTGGTACCTAATTTTTATCATCGGCAAAACTAATCAGACAAGTTTTGTATATTTAGTGTTACTGAGAATATGTGTCCACGTGTACATTACACGTAATCGTAATTATGTAACCTCAGGATTGGTTTCATGAAGCTCAAATATGATACATGAATTCATTCTCCAGTTAACACTATAATTCGATTGAAGTTTAGTACATTAATTATAACACACATTTTTACTACCAAAGATTACTTACCAACCACAACTATTTTAATAACAACGCAAATTTTTTGTAATGGTATTGAAATTTTACCACAAACAAACTGATGCCAAAATGCTACGAGTTTTGTAATGGCATGCGATTTCATTTAGGAAGCAAACTTTATAATAATGGAAAACGGGAACTCAGTTTAGTCAGTAACTCAACTAGTCAGCTTTTATTGGATGTCAGGTGATGAAGTTACAGGAAATATCAACTTTGTGCCACTTCAGATTTTGGCTCTCACTTGTGTCACTTGCTACTTACTACAGTTTTCTCCGCTCTGGTACGTCTTCAGCCAAGTGATTCAGTGTAACAGAGAACTACTCAATTGGTCAACTTGGATCGACTGTCAGTTGATGCGTGTTGCAGAATATATGAGCTCATTAGGAAACTTGTGTCACTTGCTATTTACTACAGTTTCCTCCACTCTACGTGTACGTCTTCACCCAAGTAAATTTTGTATAATAGACAGTGAAACCCGGCACCGCTTATCACATTATCTTAGGCTATGCTCATATTTGTGAGCCAGTGTGAGAATTTCTTACCTAATCTGGGATTCGACTGCCATCTTAATAACCAAAAATACCCTTCACACAAAACATAATAACATGTTTGTTTTTATTACTAGGGATTAACTTGAAATACAATGTTGGTGGGGGTTTTGGCTCATGCATAAGACATGGATTTTCGTATTGAGTTAAATCATTTCGTGTGCTTATATTATAATATGTCGAGAAATAAATATTTAGTTATCTTACAGACTTTATTTTAATTTTATTTGTTTTAAAATCAAATAGTAGGAAAGAATTACGAAATATAACATTTGATGACAATCCTGGTCATTGGAAAAGCAATGTCACAGACTTTGGTTTATGGTTTTATATAATTTTGAAAGATATTTATTTTGTTAAAGTAAAGAAAAACTTTACGCTATAAATGATTTACCTTTACCCACTACACATCGTCTATACGTCATAATACTATTTAATCAATAAATCCTGAGTATTAAAATAAATAATTTACAAACCACTGCTAAAAAATACGGATCAAACAAATTATATAACAATTTGACTTGGTTTCAATTTCAAAGTTACATAGAGATAGACTGTCCAAAGTGTGGTATAGTACACGTTAATTATGCAGTTTCCATCAATTATAAACAAAATACACCGATTACCTGGTCAGTCATCTCCATTCAAACTATAATACTGTTGTTGCATATTTAAATAAACCCTATAAGAGTAAAATAATCACTTAACTTATAGGAGTATTTAATGATTAGCAAATGCATTAATTTCTTACTTTCTCTGTTTGGAATTTGTACTGCATTGCATTTTTAACACTATCGTTGAAGGAGGTAAAGAATTAATCAGGATAACAAATGTATAGCACGAAAATGAAAGAATACATTTCAATTTCATAAGCAATACACTCAAGTAAGAACCACACTCATTGATGCTAGGCTTGGCTGTATCATTGTATATGATTTATTCATATTATCTATTAATCATAAACAAATGTGAATATCAAGTTGTGCCTAATTAGAAAATGAAAAGAACATGTTGAGTTACAAAATAAAGTTTACAATAATTGTTATAGTACCATAAATATCGGAAAACTGTTTAAACATGCATAGTAAATAAAATAAAATATAGAAACCACATTAGAATAAACAATTAATTATTTGTGAACAATATAATTTCAGTCAGTATTTATTAAAAAAAAACTAGTAAAGCAAATAAGGTAAACTTAAACAACTTTAATTGCAGCCAAATAATAGATAATAACCCGATAGATGGCTATAAAGGACCCGCCAAGATGCAACATTAAAGTTATTATTGGTGATAGAAGACAAGGGTCATTACTGATTGAGTAACTTCCGCTGTGAGAGCAGTTTGAGTGTCCAACACAATGTTAAAAGTTATTATTGTTGATAGAAGACAAGGGTCATTACTGATTGAATAACTTCCGCACTCAGAGCAGTTGGAGTGTCTAACACAATGTTAAAGTTATTATTGGTGATGGAAGACAAAGGTCATTACTGATTGAGTAACTTCCGCTGTGAGAGCAGTTTGAGTGTCCAACACAATGTTAAAGTTATTATTGGTGATAGAAGGCAAAGGTCATTACTGATTGAGTAACTTCCGCTGTGAGAGCAGTTTGAGTGTCCAACACAATGTTAAAGTTATTATTGGTGATAGAAGGCAAAGGTCATTACTGATTGAGTAACTTCCGCTGTGAGAGCAGTTTGAGTGTCCAACACAATGTTAAAGTTATTATTGGTGATAGAAGGCAAAGGTCATTACTGATTAAGTAACTTCCACACTGAGACCAGTTTGAGTGTTCAGAACTCATCAATTTGTAATCAGTAGGGTAGATGATTAGTTTTTGCTTTCTTCTTCCAATATTTGTAACTTATGTATGTAAAGTTTCAAATTTAAGCAGTTCAACCATTTGATTTACTTGGTAATAACTTATTAGCTTTTAAATCATTAAGGTTTTTTTGAGTGACTAGCCAAACTAGTCTCTTATTCTCACGTCCTATTTTGTAGTAACATTAAATTACACAGTCAAATTACATTTTAGTACGCAATTTGTTTATTATCTTACATAAAGCCGGGTCTTTACAAACGTATAAAATACAATACACAACAAAACGTTTGCCATTTCGCTTGGTTAACCGAAGCTGTTATCCCATTCAAATAATCTTCTTTTGTATTGGTTATTTTATGACTGAATTAGATTAAAAGGTTCATTATCTTCATATTTTGTTGATAAAGTCAAACAATACATTACTGATTGTATTATTGTGCTACTCTTTCTAAACCACACAGGTACAACATGTAATATTCAAGTAGCTTACAAAATACATCACGCTTAGCTCATATGTTGGTCGCCGGTTGTTTAGTATGTTCAGTTAAGAAGTAATTTGTCTCGTTGCCAAGCTCTGACATGTGTCATACACTCAAACAAAGCGACAACGAACTACATCAATAGTACAGTACATGTCTCCTACTGTCTGGTACCTGTCTGTGGTCCTTGCACGCATTAACTGCCAGATTGAAACAGTAAATATTTATGTCTCCATTATTCCAGTATTTCACATTTATGTATTCAATTCAATATTCAACGGACATTTTTCTCTAAGAGATGGTTGTTCTGACGTACATTTTAATTGTAGCCCCAGGAGAACAATCTTAAACCTCGTTCCCTTGTATGACCTTATTTTTAGTTGTAGAATTATGAGCAACGGTCTAATGCTTTTGATATAATATAAGTTATTCAGAAGAAATCTCAAACTTTTTGTACTTAGCTGTTTAAATATTCTAAAAGTATGCTCATGTTTATCAGCCATATGAAATATAGCAACATGGTTATCCTCGTCAATTCCTTATTCGACTCTAAAGACCATAATGTGAAATTACACTATTTTGGATTTAAGAAACTACAGTGCTCTGATTTAAGTTAGGTCTTTGGACCAGGTTGTTTTGTTCTCTTAGGACAAGAATCTTAGAAATTGAACTTAGTCCTAAAAGGATCTTTGCGCTGCTTTTGGAGTGACAGGATATTCCGAATGGATGTGGTTTGGGGTAGGAGCCACTCCTGTTAAGATCCGCGAGGGATTTAGGACATTAATCTTATTTTTTCTTTCTTGGATGAAGGAGATGCCAGCTTTGTACCAGCCTTTCCCGGCAAAGCGGGCAGCGCGTCACGCTATTAGGTTTAGGCTAGCAACAACCTTTAACACTAAGTGCTCTCAAAAAAAAAAAAAAAAAAAAAAAAAAAACAAGAGGTGTCCCTCTAGGCAGCTTCTTGGAGCCCATATTTTTTAGTTTGTACATGGAAAATGGTTATCCTCGTCAGTTCCTTATTCGACTCTATAGACCATAATGTGAAATTAAACTATTTTGGGTATGAGTAACTACAGTGCTATAATATAAGTTAGTTAGAGAAGTTAAGTTTAGTTAGTTCACAGCCTGTTAGTTATTGTAGTGAACACGCCTATGTAGATGGCTTTATGCCTTACTACTCCCACACGTCTGCATTAATGAGTAATGCCATTTCGGAAACCAATGTAAATATTATCGGTGACCTAACTTGTCCTAGCACTCTGTTGGCTTTACACTTTTTAATCGTACATGGCATTTTAAAGCCATCCTACCTATAAACAATCCTTAAAATAAATTTTAGAAATTTTGGATAGAATCTAAATTAAGAAGAGAGAGGATTCAAAATACTCAAATACATCAATAAGCTTTAAACCTTTGTAATGCATGTTTAATAATGCCGTAAATATTTAAAATATAACAACACTTAAAAGCTTACATCTATGTTATTTCTTGGTCGATTTTTAAGTTATAGGAAGATTAAGCAACTTTCATTATTCTTTAAAATGTTTCATAATCTTATTAGTTTGTACGGTATTGAGATTTAAAAACTGGAACTGAGCGCCATCTTGAATATTGATATGATAGTACAGTATAATTTTTCTCTTAATTTGTGACTGCAAGAAAACTAATTTTAACTAATTTCAGTCATCTATTTTTACTGGTTTTCTGAAATGAAAAATAAAAACTAAAAACACATACAGACAAACAGAGGGTAAAGGAAAAGAGATAGATCATTAATTGTATATATGCTTTAGATGTGAATAATTTAATTTTGAATTCGTTACAGTGAATATTAAAGTAGGTTTTTTGTATTTAAATGTATTAATTATTTAGAAGTTATTGTATAAAACATACCATTAATGTTTTGTAGTAAAGACTGAAGTTACATCTAATTCATTAACAGATTCTGGAACGTTTATGTTTTCATATTGATAAATCTTGTATGATGTTCTCTAAAGAAACCAATTTAACATGTGAATAGGTTTTACAAACTGAATGGTTCTTTAAGTCGTATAGCTCATTAGAAGATAAAAGCAGTATCCGAGTCAAAGTACAGGATTAATTAATGGCTGTTGTCACTGTTCCCAGAACAACATTATATAATTTGAAATATTGGGTTTAGATTTTCTACAACAGTTTACGTTAATTATGTTCAATTATTACGTTAAACTTACTGGGAAAAATTAATATGGTAAGACAGAGTGAAAATAATTCAAAAATACTTGCTATATGGAAAAGCCCTTTTTAAAGCTTATTAAGTTTTCCATTTAAACAAAATTAAAGAAGTAGTCAGTTAAAAACGTACTGCTGTGAATGATATATATATATATATATATATATATATATATATATATATATATATATATATATATAAACAAAATATCATGATCATAAATTTCTATTTTTGCAAATTTTGTATTTACGGTAGCTATTTAATTTGAAATCAAATGTGCATTTTAAAATAATGTCAAGACTTTGTACACTTATTACACACTTTGTAACTTATTAGTTACACAGGAGATACATAATTTATACGGACTTGGTGGGGCCGAAGTCCGGGGATTATATCAGTTAGTTTTGTGGTCTGACGATAGGGTTGTGCCACGTAACTTTGGTTGTTACAGTTCAAATATTCACTATGTAAGCAAGCCTCTCTCTCCACAGATGGCAGTCTGAGCACCCACTTTGCCGTGCATAGTCTTGAATGGGTTATCTCTTGTGTATCTAATACCATAAATTCTCCAGGAGGGTTCACTTCTGGCTGGTGTATACCTTCCATTTGAACCCACAGTGGGTGCAGCAAAAACCGATGTGTCAATTAAATTTTGGCAACCTTATGGATGTCCAGGAGCAGCACATCACTAACCGCAAATGCCGAGATTCTGGGGCGCATGGGTAATTCGATAGGTCTAGTCTACTGCGGGAGGTGACTGTTAGAGTTGCTGGGGTTTGGTCTCTTATAACCACAGGTTCTTGCCAGCCTAAACATATGGGTGGGGCCTAAACCCCTGCCTGCTTTGACTGGAGAGGCTGGTTCAGAGCTGGCTCCTCCTTTTCCCTAGGAGACATGACTTGAGATTAGTGCCTAAACGTTTCCTCATTAATGTCGACAGGAGGTGGCCTTTACTACCAACCTTACCCATCTAAAATATCCTGTCATTCCGGAAGCAGCGCAAAGGTCCTTATAGTACTAGATGCAATCTTATAAGCTTCTTGTTCTAAGAGAGAAAAAAAATACCTTTAATGGTTATGGAGAAACTAACTCCCATTCTTATTCCATAACATTTTAAAGAGAGCTAGTAGTCTATCATTTGACGTAGTGTGAAAATATGAAGTTATGGTTAAAGGAATATTAGAAGAATAATCCCAATGCATTTCGCTATAATGTCAGTTTAATTATTAATCTTAGGTCTGGTTCTGTTTAATGCAGATTATGAACTTTTAGTCATCTTAAAGACTGGTTTGTTTCGCGGTTATATGTAACATTTGTATTGCTCATTGAGTGGTAACTAACGTCTATGAGATTCATATGCATATCTGTTTAAACAAATTATTAAAACACTATCAAAATAAATACGTGCGTAAATGAAAACTCAAAATATTGAACTCTAAAAAGATTTAAATTTTATCAAGTAATATGCATGAAAACTTTATGTAAATATGGGCGTAGAAAGGAAACCTTTCTTGAATAATTAAATTTTACGAAGGTGTTTGCATAATAGGTACGATATAAGTGAGAAAAAATTATTCTAAACTTTTAAAATTATTATAAAACAACAGATTAAAACTTATTTTAAACTCAGTAATTCTGTAGCCAACAATCTCTTTTAACGAGTTTCAAACTTTATCAATTGAAAGTCCTCAAATAAAGTTACCACCCTCGATAATGGTTTTTGTTATTGCTTGAAAACACCTCAACTTTAAATATGAGCCCATTAATTATGATAATTTATTTTTGTCTACAAATTTCAACTAATATTTCAGACGATTAAAAACAATTTATCTAATTGTTTAAGATGATGAAATGATTAATGTCAAGCAATAATTCTGGTGCTGTTCTAACTAGGTTTATCTTCGCGATAAGCTGCCGTACATGGCCTTGGGTACAACTAGTGTGGTTAGCGGATTTATTGTTCCTTTATAGTCTCTAGTAAATACAGCTGAGGAAATCCCTGCTGTACTTAGACATAACAGATCTCTCTCCAAGTGTCTTCTGGATGATTAAGAGATTTGTTCATATCATGTCAAAATCCACGGTACAGCCATCATGATGGGACATCACTTCAGTCATATTACCTTGGTAGAAGGGGAGGCAGCTTTGTTCTACCCTATATCAGCCAGAGCGGGAAGAGTCGTTTAAAACTATGGCAGACCTACATACAGCAACCAATATCCTCCGGGAAATTATATTGATCAAAACATGAAAATTAGATCGTAATGAGGTAGGTGGTGAGCTATTTCTGTACAATTTTGGAGTTATCCACATATAAGTAACAACATCAGTTTTTGCTCAGTGCTAATTCTACCAATATAAACTATCCAGAAATGAAACCTCTTCGAGACCTTATCGACCTCAGACATAAAGGTTAGTATAGCTTATTAGAAAATATATACTCAGAATTTTAATTTAAACTAATAGGAGGGTTGCACTGTTTGTACTAGTATGAAAGCTGTCTACTGCATAGTCAACTACAAGTGCTTAGTAAATAAATATATGTCAAATGCCAGTTGTTTTTATGTAATTATTTTTAAATGTGCGATTCGTACTAATTTAGGCATCATAGAACTAATTGGTTTTAAGATAGTTCAAAAAAGGGAAATGAGAGTCAAAAGAAGTAGAGTAGAGCGGAAAAATAATTACCTTGAATAAGAAAATGTATGTTGGTTTTTGATGGTAAGTGTAGTTTCATTTTATTAAAAAGCCAAAATAATAATCAAAGAGTCTTTAGAAAATCTGGATCGGGCACAAATGATGGCCTTAGTGCAGAAGCTTGCATTTAATCCGATAATGTACAAGTGTTGTGTCTTTCATCCACGCCGGTGCACAAGTATTTACAACCCTCACGTTTAACTTCTAAAAAAATGCGTCTACTCTCTAATTCTAGGAATTGGAGTTATCTCAGTGCAGTCTTCCATTTGGATTCAACATTCAAAATGTACAGTGGTAACATTTACAAGTAAATATACCTGTTTCTTGAAAGGATACTGAAGGCTTTTAAAAGCTCATCAGTAGTTAAAAATTTTACACTAGTTTTTCATTCCTTTACCAGAGTTGTATGGTTAGTGAAATAACTTTATAATACCAAGACCGCTTTATTTCTCTATGTGTTCCCGGGTTTGAATTGCCTGCGGCTACAGGTGAAGATGATTACACTACATTCACCTAGTCTTGAGAGTGGTGCACCATCCACTACTACAGTAACAGGCCGGCTCACATGCGGTCAACAGCACCGCCAACTCAGTTGATTGTGCAATTGTATCGTTAGAAAATGATTCATCACTGATATAACCGATGGAACCTTTGCAATAAATCCATGTAAAAAGTCAACCTATTACACCATGTCAAGGACCACTCTTAATTAGGAAAAGAGCAAGATGATAGTGACCAGATGTGGACTTGTTGTATGAACGAAATGATCAACGAATCATCGCTCAAAATGACTACCAAATTCTGGATGGGTCAGCACTCCCAAAAATTGGCGAATCCAGCATAGGTATCCACTGTTCCTTGTGATACTTGTATAAATAACTGTTCCCGTTTGTAGCGTCAATATTCTACTCCAGGTATCTTTAAAAGCGAATTTGCTTCTGCTTGAAATCTCCAAGTTATGATTCATGATCAGCTTTCACTCGTAACTATGAAGAATAAATGTTTATTAAATACCTGAAGGAAAACTGGTATCCAGTTCACCCCAGTTCCATGGAATTATTTTGAACTCACAATACCTCTCCCTCAGCAGTACTCAACAGTTTGAATGAACTCTGTTTCTCTGAGAATGAGGGTTCTAGTTTTCTTTTTATATTCTAAACTACACAAAACTAGTGTCAAACTAAATTGAAGTAATGTTGACAACTTAAACCCCAAGTGGCACAGAGTCTAGTATTGTTCTGTTTATCAGAGTTGGTTTGTGGAAGTTCTCGATGAAATTATGTAGAATATATCAATATGTGCCATATATTTATTTATTTATATTTTGTAAGCTGGATTCATTTTGTAAGCAAATTCACAATTGTTCTTCATGAATTTTTAAGATAGGTTTATTGATAAAAATAACACTATAATTAATAAATAAGTAATAATAAACTTAATTATTTAAAATAGGTTTGTAAAGAAAAACTGTTACAAAAGAACATCATTAGTTATGAAAGTGAATTTTTGTTAATACTGAAAACTGTTTTGCCTTAAAAGTAAATTTTAACGCTAAAATAATGTAAACGTCTAAAATGTTATATGATAATATGAGAGAATAGTTTGAACTGGATTGGCTCGACTATTGTGAAGCTATTCCATTTATTCTTGATGCGATTAAAGCATGGAAATTAGGTTTGGGGAAATCTAACTCAGGAAGTGTTCTGAATAGCAGTGCACATGAGTTGACTCAATGTGGTATTCTGTAGAAAGCCCTTTTATATCAGTCCTTTAAAACGCCAGACGTAAAGGAATGCTCAATGACCTAAATTAATTATAGTTTTAATAACGTTTTAGTAGTTATAGTTTTTAACAAAGTTTCTTTTACTAAACACATTAATACAGAATAACTTTTTTTGTAATATATAGTGGCACAAATACTATTATTTATTCACATGCTCAACATTGTTTATTGGCTATACTACATCTTAGAAATCAAAAGGATATGTTTTAATGTGTATAGTACAACCTGAACAAACAACTGAACTATACCAGCTGAGGTTGAAAAAACATTATTGCCTCGGTTGTTAATGCGGCTTCTTACCTTTGTAATACCATCTAAAAATATTTATGCATGTTTAACAAATAAATATCATAATAATGATGTCGTTGGATGAGCGTGATGTTTTTCAACTGAAATACCTTTTACAAGTTACACTTTCAACGGGAAAAATCAGAAGGAATATAAACTAAGGAATGTCACAAAAATCAAATTGTGTGATTTTGTTTGCAGACACTTTATACGTCCGTGATATACTAGGCCCTATTATTAGTAGTAGTACTATTATAACTAGCTGCGTGTAAAGTAGTGACGCAGTTGTTTGTGACGTCAGAACGCATTTACGGGCATTTAATAAGGTTGACTTTTTATAACTGTTGCGTGGTACGATTATGTTTTATAAGGCATAAAATTGAAAAATGTTCTTTTCAAGAGATAACATTTGTTAGAGTTATGATATGATACAATATAAAAGAAATTTCAGATAGATAATAATAATATTCTCTATTGCAGGAAATAATGTACAATAATTGTATTGCAAGCGATATATAAAATAAAAGGCCTAAAATTAATAATTAATGAATAAAATACAATTTGAAGTAAACAAGGAAATATAAAGTTAAGGCTACTTCTCACTCCTTGTCATGTGTCGCTGGTACCTCGTATGTTGGTGCCTTTCTTTGGATATCAGAAAGGGAATCACGAAAACATTATGTTTTAATTGTTACTGATGACTATCCTAGCGGCTTATTGCAAAAGCCTTGAAAAAAATTCCTATATAAATTTTAAAGTTTAATTTAAAGTTACTCGATATTTAAATTATTTGGGATTATTGGCACATCTGATCTCTTCTGAGAACTTATTGGTCAGCCTTACTCCAACTTGAGACGGCAAGTATTCCAAAGCATTAGTTCTGTACTGTGCTATGCGAAAGATATCCCTGCCTCTAGTTACGTATTTGTATACATCGCTAATGTGAACTGAGACACACTTGAATAGGCAGTATAGTACAACGCCGAGAATATAGAGGTTAGGAAAAGTCAACAGTCCATGCTTCCTAAAGGCATGGACCTTACACGAAAGTCTTTGATTTAGTTTGCAAATTATTCTAACAGTTCTTTTCTGAGTTCAAAATAATTTATTACATTTGTATCCAGAGCAGCCGCCCCACAATCTCGGACCATACAGTAAATATGGATGTATTAGGCCAAATTAAATTGTCTTCAAAATAACCAAAGTAAACAATTTTGTCAAATTGTGTCATAAATAAATTCCTGAAGCAACCCATGAGCAAATACTAGTGGTAAGCCTTTGTATTTGCAAGAAGAAGAAGAATTTAAGCAAGTTTCTTCGGATGCATCTTGATCCACCCCTCGATCCCAAGAAACTTGCTGAATTCTTCTTCTATTGCTTTCATCCACCATCTCAATCGGTCAGCTTTCGTTTTAATGTTGTTAAAGACAAGGAATTGATCATGCTGATTTCCTCGAACAAATTTGTTTTTAAATTTATTTTGGAAAAAGTTTGAACGCTTTCTTTAGTTCTTCAAAGACTTTTTTTAGAGATCTGGTTTCGTTTTTGATCTGATACAGACAGATGTGTCATCGGAATACTGAATCATCTTTCTTCCATTATGGACTGATGACCTCAATCTGGTGACGTGTGCAAGAATAAGACTGGCACTAGAATTGATCCCTAGGAGACTCCTTACGTATGGTATTTTATCTTGGCCTGATAGGGTATTTTATAACTATTCTCACTGCTCTATATTATTAAGTATGACGAAATCCATTGGGGGGACACACCAATTAATATCCAACTTGTATAAATTATATATTTTAATGACACTTTATTTACATATCAAAATTTCATTAAAATCATCATCATCATCATCATCATCGTCAGACGTTTCCGTTCTCACGGGTCGTCGTACACAGCCTCCTCCACTTTAGTCTATCCTTCCAGGTCTCCTCTTCATCCACCTGTATTTTCTGTAGTCCCCTTCTCTCTATGTCTTTCCACACTTGGTCCTCCCATCTTCCTCTCGGTCTTCCTCTTGGTCTTCTTCCTCCTTCCTCCTTCTCCAGTGCTATTCTAGGCATTCTATTATCTCCCATCCTCTTCACATGCCCCATCCACTGTATTCTTCTTCCTTCCATTGTCTCTTGCAGTGAAACTACCTTCAATCTTTCTCTGGTTATTTCGTTCCTTATTCTATCTCTTCTTGTAGTCTTCTCTATCCCTCTTAAAAATCTCATTTCTGCAGCTTGCAATCTGCTTAAATCATTTTTAGTCCACGTCCACGTCTCTGCTCCATATAATAAAATTGGTTGGAAATAAGATTTATACATCAATAATTTTGATTCTTTCCCAATGTTCCAACTCCACACAATCTTCTTCACCATATTGAAAAACTTTCCACTCTTCCATATTCTGTTTCCTATCTCTTATTTATTTATTTATTTATTTATTTATTTATTTCCAACGGACATACTCCATTTTTACACTCAAGATCCATAGTTCAAGATCAATAATTACAACTTAACCTAAACCAAAAAATTACCTCAACAAAAACATCAACAAAAACATGTGAATGACTGAAAGGAAATATTACATAATACTCTAATATACTCTAATACAAGGCATGATATATGCTAGAATAAAAACGTATTTAAATGTTTTAAAAACTATAACAATACCATAATGAAAGAACGCAACAATAAATAAACTATAACAATAGAAATAACATAATAACAGAAATAACTTAATAACAGTAACAACAGAAAAAAACATAATAAACTATAAAATAATATAACAGGGATATTCGTAACAGTGTTTCAAAACAGCAGACAGTAAAAATAACAATGGTAAATAGACAAACTATGACATACAATAAACCGAGAAAATGAACAAACATAGACATTAAGTGGAGGCATTTACGTTGGCAGCACTGCACCTTTCACTTTCCACTTCAATGATCTCACGCCATCATGGAACAGGTCGACAGTTATAGGCAGGTTGTTGCCGGCCCTCTGCAGGCGAGCCACCGTGCTGTTTGCTGCATAGTTTGTGCCATAGTGTTGCCTGATGAAGAGGTCACTGGAACGAGTGCTGGATGGTGTCTTGAAATTGAGGAGTTGAAGGACGTCCGGGCAAACCATCTCACCGTTCACCAACTTATGGAGAACCACTAAGTCGGCTACAGTCCTGCGAGTATCAAGATGTTCCAGTTTAAGTCTGGCGTACATATCATCAATTGGTACTTGTTGGTATTGGTATCCATTTCTGACACCCACCAAACGGATGAAACGACGCTGAACTCGTTCAAGATCATCACAAAGGTACTTTTGGTGTGGATTCCAAACAGTCGATCCATATTCCAGAATCTGGCGTACCAGGGCACAGTATATTGTCCTCAGGGCTACCATATTTGTTATATGTTTAGAAAAACGGGAGATAAAACCAAGCATTCTGTTTGCCTTCGAGCAAATATTATGAACGTGAGCCTCAGGGCTAAAATTCTGTGTCAGAGTAATTCCCAAATCTCTCACTTCATTTACTCTAGCGATGGATCTCTTCTCTTATTGTGCCCCTATCTGTTATGATACTTCCTAAATAACAGAATTCCTTCACCTTTTCAAGTCTTTTTCCTTCAACTAACACGTCTTTGTTATTTCCATCCCTTCTCTCTACTTTCATTACTTTACATTTTTGTATGTTCACAGGCCCGGCGACAGGGGGGGGCAAGGGGGGCAAATGCATAGGGGCCCGGGGCCACAGGGGGCCCGGGCCGACTAAAATATGTATTTTTATTTTTTTTTATCATTGCCCATTACCATCGGCCCAGGGCCTGTGCGGTGAAAATATTCAGGAAATAACATGCAATGTTAATTTAAACTACTTTCTTTGCTCCGATTTAAACCAATAAAATTGTAAACACTGAGGTGGCGCGAACCGTTGTGGTTGTGGCTGTCAGACGTCGGGCCCGGGGTCCGCATCGCCCAGACGCGAAGGCAGTGACTCTTCTCCACCCCCTCCCCTCCCGGCCCCTCCCCTCCTTGCTCACTACAAGTTGCAACCTGAGCGTCGGATGACAGTGATACCGACACGATAATAAACTAATGTTTCTTTCAATCTTGCATTTCTATGCTGGTTGCTGGTGGTAATGGTTTTATTAAGTTATCGTGATTGGTTGTTTTGTACACTTCTAGTTTTAGTTTGTTGTCGTGCTTAATTAGGTTTGTTGTTGTTGTAAGGAGAT
Source organism: Homalodisca vitripennis (assembly GCF_021130785.1). Lineage (NCBI taxonomy): Eukaryota > Metazoa > Arthropoda > Insecta > Hemiptera > Cicadellidae > Homalodisca > Homalodisca vitripennis. Next base: position 124,264,138 of record NC_060211.1, on the reverse strand, counting down.
TGAGATTGATTTAACCGTGAATTAAAGAAACATACAGGTGAGTTAGTAAATATTTTTATCATTTAATTTTAGAAAATAAGTTTCCAAATTTCCGAAAAAATTAAAAAACTGAATAAATTTTACCATGGATCCCACATTTGATTGCGGGCCCTGTTACCAGGATCAGGCTCAGGGCCCGCTCCTTCTGTTCACTTGTCATGCTGTAGGGCATAATTAAAACATGAGATTTTTAATTTTAATGTAACGCAGATTTTTATTTTAACTGATGATTATAATATAAACATAATAAAATAAAAATTGTAAAATATATAAAATTAGGGACAGAGCCGGGCCCCCAGGGGCCCAGGCCTGGGACCAGGGGTCCACCAGCCCAACCCATGTGGAGCCATGATTTTTACCCCTCATTATAAATTTGAATTATACAGTAATCAGTTTCATAAAATAAATTAGGCTACAGTTAACTCCCGATTATCCAAGGGCTGGTTAACCTTTAAGACGATCAACAAGGTTCCATAACAGCAAAAAATACAAATAAACTTAATTATTACTGGGCTGCAAAATTTGAGACGTTGTAATCGTCTTATAAACGTACCTATGTAATAAGACGTGAAATTATAAATGTTACTGACGTTACTGTGTATCTAAATCTAAACTAAAACATATGAGGAGTAGGATGGTTAAAAATTAAAAAAACAACACATAAATTCGGTTTGCTACTGCTACTGAACGTCGTTTTAAAGTTTCAATTAATCAAGTTTATCCTATTAAATCAGAGAGAACGACGGCTCATCGCTCACTCTTTTGTGGTTGTTCACATGCTTGTATGCAGTATGCACGTTAGCACGTAGAAAATATTATTCAATGACGACATAGTTTGGTATTGTTTCGTGGTTGGCTCGTTGGCTGATATATTGGTTGTTATGACAACCAACTTGAGGCGACGCATCGCATCACTAGTTGCGCAGTTTACGAGAGGGAATGGGGAGTGAGGACAGGATAAACAGAGAGAGAAACAGGAAGTAAACCCCCAATATGTTGGCAAGACAGGTAAACAATAGAGATCGCTGGGTGAACGTCTTAAAAAAACTTGACCTTGGAAATCTGAGTGAGAGCGCAGCAAGCGATACAGTATCCGAAAATAGCTCAATGACTCATCACATCCCCTCACGTGTCCTGTGATTGCACCTGTCGGTTTTTGATTAGTTTAGCCCAGTTTTGAGATACATTACTACTTTAAACGCAGCGTTTGATAATTTACATTCCGTATTTATTTTAGCAACTGCTCGGTTTAGGCCTAGTAATCAATACTAATTTTTAATTGTCTAATAGTGTTTATGATCAATTTGATACATTTTTAAATTTGTATTTTGATATTTAGGTTCTAAAATTCTATTTCAAATATTATTTTATGATCTGCCCACATCAATTTATTATTCTTGACTAATCCAAGATATTTATTTTTAGGTCCATTCACAGTATTTTATCATCATTTCGCATAAAAAACACCGTTATATCTCAAAATGGACACTTACAAACATAAATCTGGTGCTCAAAAAACGTAAAGAAAGGCAAAAGAAAATTGAAAGTTCAAATAAAGGATCCAGGACATTATTTGACGTTGGAATCAAAGTAGACGTAGCTACAACTAGTTCTAACAGCGGCCCTAACGACCCTGGCGCCGCCAGGGAGAAACTTTGCGAAGTTTCTCACAGTTTTCATGAACACCCTAATACTGAAGACAGCGAAGATCTTGAAAGCTGTAGGCCTAATGCTGATGAAGGAGAAACAATGGTAGATAGCTTTACCTCAGAACCTGATCCTAAAGATGATATTGTTTTGGAAGATCACAATCGTGACATTCTAAATGCTAATGTAGATTCGGGGTTAGGAACTATAATTACCAGTTCAGATTTGGGACTTCTGAAAAACAAGGTGGTGACTGACAGTGTGATTGAGACTTTAGTGGAAATGGGTCCATCTTTGATGCCGTCAGATCTGCCAAGTGATGGAAAAAGAGCGTTTCCAAAAACGGTTCTTTTTTCAAAAAGGCCGAACGGAGAGAGCGTCAGAAGAGATTGGCTTGTATGGAGTGAGACTGCTGAGTCCTTATTTTGTTTTCCATGTAGACTTTTCAATAATAATAGTGGGGGTGAAAAACACGATTCAAATAAGTCAGTTTTGTTAAGTAACGATGGATGGAAAAAGGAATATGGATGGCGGAAGCTTTACAACAAGCTACCTTTGCATGAAACCAGCGCTTCCCACAAAAATTGCTACATCCAATGGAGAGAGTTAGAAAGGAGGCTAAGTGATGGATCAGACATACATTCTCAACTCGACTCAGAACTGGCTTCAAGAACCAAATATTGGAGGGATATATTTCAAAGATTGCTCTCCGTGGTCATGTTCCTTGGAGAGCGAGGATTAGCTCTCAGAGGGACCTCTGAAAAAATTGGGGATCCCAACAATGGAAACTTTCTGGGTCTGATAGAGCTGTTAGCGGAATATGACCCTTTACTAAGAGAACATATTGCAAAAGTAAAAAAGGCCCAAGAAGAGGGAAAACGTGTTCAAGCTCATTATCTGTCTAAAGACTCTCAAAATGAATTCATTCAAGTTTGTGGGGGAAAGAGTTCGACAGAAGGTATTGGAAGAAAGGAAGAAATCAAAATATTATGCTATTATTGCTGACTCTACCCCCGATGCCTCACATACTGAGCAAACAACGTTGATCTTGAGATATCTCTTAGATTGTGAATCAGAATTTAAAATTTGCGAACGATTTTTAAATTTTGTTGACTGTAACAAAAAAACTGGAATGGATGTGGCTAAGTTGATTATTAGCGAGCTCAACAAACACTCAATTCCGTTGAAGGAATGCAGAGGCCAGGGGTACGACAATGGATCCAATATGGCTGGAATATACAAAGGTGCCCAAGCCATCATAATGGAGACCAACAATTTGGCTTTTTATAATAACTGTGCCGCACATAGCCTCAACCTGTGTGGGGTTAATGCTGCTGAATGCTGCGAGGAAGCTACAACATTTTTTGGCATGCTGCAAAAGACGTATAACTTCTTTTCTAGAAGCCCTCAAAGATGGGAGTACTTAGAAAACAGAATAGGCTCTTCTCTGCACAGTATTCTCTCAAACGAGATGGTCAGCCCGAGTAGATAGTGTGCGCCCTTTCGTAAAGCATTTGCCTCTCATCATCAATGCCCTCAATGATTGTAAAGAACTGAATCTATCTGCAGAATGCAAGACAGATCTGAAAGGGCTATTGAAATATCTACAATCGTTCGAATGTATCATGATGTCGACAATATGGCTAAAGGTGCTTGTTGCAATAGACAACAAAAATAAAGTATTACAAGCCCGATCAACAACTCTAGACGTTGAAACAAAAAATCTGAATGATTTAATAGAGGAACTAAAAGTACTGAGAGACAGATGGAGCAATCTCTACACTGAGGCCAAGCTAGTGGCAGGCAACATGGCTGAGAGTGTAGATTGGCGAAACTGATTTTAAGGAAAAAAAGATTAAAGAAAAGAAAGATTTTTCATGACGAAACAAGGGACGGCACGGAACATCAATTAAAAAAACGAAGAGGAACGTTTTAGGATTGATGTCTTCTTCAAGATCTTAGACTCAGTCTTAGGGGGACTGTCTCAGAGATTCGAGTTTGCTGGAAAAATCAGCAACCTTTTCCAATGTCTTTGGAAAATATATTGAGGAAGACGACAAGACAGTTTTATTGAGCAGCAATGTTTGAGTCTGTGTCAAACATACAAAGAGGATATTGAGATGGAAATTTTAAATGAATTTAAACATTTGAAAATCGATTCATCGCACTAACTTGGGGGAACAAACTCTTCAACCATTAAGTCTAATAAACGCTCTAAGGAAGAAACAAACTAGATAGTTTATTTCCAAAATATTCACTACAGCGATCCGGTTGTTCTGTTGCATTACCTGTATCTGTCAGCCAAGGGGAGAGGAGCTTCAGTTTGATGAAAAGAATTAAAAGTGCAAATCGTTCTACGATGACGCAAGACCGCATGAATGACCTGAGTATTCTAGCCATGGAGTCAGATTTGGCACGTAGTTTGAAATATGACGACATTATAGAAGACTTTGCTGGGAAGAAGGCCCGACGAGTTGTGTTTTAGTCATGTTTAATGTTAGTGAGTAACATTAGCCCAATGTTTCTTTATTAATTTTCAATTTATGTTTTGTACAATGTTCATTAGGTTTTGTTCATTTAATTTTTTTTAGTTTTGTTCGTTAAGTGATTGTTCAATGATATTTAGTTTTTGTTTCATTAGGTTTTCCAGGAACCTATCATTAAGTTTTGTTTTCTACTAAAAAGGAGAGCGACACGAGTTGAACTTTAATTTTAATGATTTTATTCTTTGTTAATTATGTTTTGTCCATTTAGTTCATTAAGTGTATATTTTTTAAGGATGGTGTTTTTGATTTTAATTAAGTTCAGTGAGTTTTGTTTTGTATTGATTTAATAGTAAAAAAATAATCACTACATAATTATAAACCTCAATTCTTTCCATTTGTTTAGCAACATTTATTTATATAACTTAAATTGAAGTAAATACAGGAAAAATCACGGATTTGGCATAATTTTGAAGAAGTGGAATCATTTAACAAATAAGTAAATCAAGTAATGGAGTAGTAAGTTTTGGAATAAAATAATGCTTGCTGTGTTAATATAACCAATATGGGAATTTTGTTCTAACGTTGGGGGGGGGGTGTGAATTTTAATGTAATTAGGTTGGTTGCCTGTTGAATCTTTGGGGGGGGGGGCCGCCGGTCTTCATGATTGCATAGGGGCCCGAGAATCCTGTCGCCGGGCCTGTATGTTCATCTCTAAACCATATTTCTTCGCCACTTTTGCCCATTTGTTTAACTCTCGTTCTAACTTCTTCTTCCCTATTTTCCCATATCATTATGTCATCCGCATATGCTATTGTCTTAAGTTCTTTCTGCTCCTCTGTTTCCTTGTACTTCTAGAATAATTTCATCCATTATAATATTGAAAAGGAAAGGTGACAATATGCTTCCCTGCCTTACTCCTCTCTCTGTTTTAAAAGTTTCTGTATATTTTTTATACGCTGTTAATACATTTTCTTGTCTTGCGAAAACAAACAGGTGTGGATTATTTTAAAAATTAATGTGAACCATGTTTAATATATCAAATTTAAAATAAAGATATATAAACACAATTTTAACTTTTAAAAGTTACTCTGGATACAAACAGAATAACAATTTGTAAATAATGAAAATTGAAAGTACGAGTGGATAAACATTATGTTTCCTACAATTGAACTTAAAAGAAATATTTTAAAGAAGCATAATGTGATTGATTATTCCATACTTTTTCACACGTTACAAATTATTATATAATCATCTGTATTTTAAATGTGTTTACCTAAGTTTAAAATTTGAGTTTGCCTTCTCAATACCATAAAGTTTAGTATTATTAAAATGTTCAAAGTTGTGGTAATAACAAAAGAATGATTAAACGTGAGTGTAACAAAATATAAAACATTAAGGAAATCACTAAACGATTTTTAATAGGCACGGTTGATTTGCATGATTCCATATGCAAGGCAGGTAACAGATTTTCCCCGGGAGTAAATAAACTTGGGAACATGTGCTGTAGATGTAGTGGATGTGTTTTAACGAGATGATATCATGCAGGATGTAAACCTTATCGTGGTTTGTAAAAGTTTTTAGTAGTCTAGCCCCAAATAAACCTTCATATTGAATAATATATCGCAGCGTAACACATTTATGAAAACAATTTTATCAAATAAAATCTTAAGTGGTCTTCTGAAATATAAAAATTCATATATTCGTTGCATGACTATCAAAGAAAATTTGTATAATAATAAACAATGCCCAGATTTTCCAAAAATTCTTTTATTAACGCCTCCTCCAGATTTTATAATCTTGACAATCTCTTTAACTTTCCGTCTAATGTTTTATTAAATAACAATCTTGGATTTTTAAAGATCATTATATAGTGTGTTTTTTTATATAATGATTTGGGCCTAATGATACTGAGATTGAGTTTCTAGGCGTAAAAGTTTTGCACACTTTTAGTTTGCTACCCCTAATATTTTAATCTATCTTTTGTGTTTTAGTGATATTTTAAGAAAATATTCACTACAGTATGGACAATTAAACAGATGTAAAAATTTAGCAATTTAAAAATGCCATTTGAATGTTATATAAACATATATTTCAGTAAAAAACGAACATTATTTACACATAAAAATAAGTTATTTGATTTATTGGTTTTCAAAGCAAAAGAACAAAATTTAACATTTTACTATGTTAGGAATGTTTTACTTGCAGGACCTCGGCACAAGGGCTGATGCTAATTTGTGGACTACAAGTTTTAATCCACCGTTATATGGTAATCATTTCCTTTTTATTTACACAAATACAATTAATGACTTCAGTGAATATAGTGATAGATAATAAAGTAAAAATTTCAAATCAAGCTTTGTCCATAGAGTGCCGCTGTATATTCACATTTAGATAAGGAAGGAATTTTTACAGTTGAAGTTTCTCAGATAATGATTTGTTAAAAATCTTTGTCATCTGTGAACTTTTGCTTTATTTGCAGACAGTCCGACAGTCCGCAGCCTGCAGTACGTCGCCGTATTAGTGATGCGAAAGATTATACGAAACGCATTAAAAATAAGAGAGCAGGCTATTCCCAGGTTAACCGTGTCGGTTGCCATGTTAATAGTAACAAGCCGTGAGTGATAAGAGCAGAAGACCAGACCACACCCAGCACACTATACTCTGCACGCAGCACGTCACAGTTTGGGACTATTTATTTCCTAATTTGTTTTCGAGGAACATGATTAATACATCAATTTGATTCATGTTATATAATAATAATTTTGAATTATTTATATTATTTATAATTAAAAGTTATATTATAATATGCATTATCATTAGTTTTCTTCGTTTGCGAATAATATCTACTGTACCTATTAATAGGTATGTATGTAATATGATAATGCGTTTATGAAATAAATAATAAATATTAGCACATTGTAACATAAAAATATTACTACACATGTTCAAATATTAAATTGCAATATGTTATTATATTAATGAAGGCACCCAATACAATCATGTAACTAATAGTAGGCAATCGGTTGTTGTGGACTCATCAACATTAACGCTTCCTTCTCCCTCCAATCTGACTTTCTACTATAATTCCCTCCAATCTGGCTTACTACCATAAGTCCCTCCAATATGGCTTACTACTATCAGTCCCTCAAATCGGGTTTACTACTTTAAGTGCCTCCAATCGGGTTTACTACTATAAGTGCCTTAAATCGGGTTTACTGCTAAAAGTGCCACCAATCTTGCTTACTATTATAAGTCCCTCCAACCTGGGTAAGTCTCTCCAAATGGGAATGGGACATAGAAACAAAAGAACCCCCTTATATAATTTTTGTCATTAAATTAGTATTTTTATTCATCGTCCTTGGGGTTCTGGGGAAGAAGAAACTCAGATTGTTTTGGGGGGGGGGGTGGGGGGGGGGGGGGGTGGGGGGGGGGGGGGGTGGGGGGGGGGGGGGGTGGGGGGGGGGGGGGGTGGGGGGGGGGGGGGGTGGGGGGGGAAGATTGAAGTAAGAAAACACAATAAATTGATAGAAGAAGTCGAAAAACTGTGGCCAATTAAGCACAATTAAAGGAAACTATTTCGTATTCGAAAAGTGATGTTATTTCTCAAACTTCTAATGGCTTTGAATCAGATTTTAAATTTGGTGTTTTTGAAGCAGCTGGAAATTTATCTCATTTTGGATTAGGATTTTTTGAAAATGTTACTATTCCGATCTATAAAGGAGGATTTTATCTAAGTTTTATAAGAGCAGAAGACGATGATGTGATTCTGAAGACTGCAACTGGAAATGTTATGCCTGTTGATGGAAAAATAACAATTACAGATTTTTTTATTAGAGTTCCAATGATTGATTATAAAACCACGAGTAAAATTAGGTTGATTGATGAAATTACAAAAAGTCAAAAACTTATGTTTAATTTTTCTAGATTGGCAATGTATTGAACAAAAAGGTATTTCCGGAACAACTTATTCGTTCGATATCACAAATATTTATAGAAATATCTTCAATCCCAAGTTCGTTATCATAGGTTTTCAAACAGATAGACAGAATAATCAAGAAAAAAATCCTTCAAAGTTTGATAGTTTGGATGTAAAAAATATCAGAGTAAAATTGAACGGTTCTTATTATCCAGATGAATTACAAAATTAAACATTTCCGGAGGTCTTTTCAGAATCATGTATCAGATGTATCAAGATTTTAAGAAAGTTTCCTGTAATAATAAGGAAATGTATTACAATCCTAAAGAATTTTTAGCGAATAGACCTATTTATGTCATTGATACAACAAAGAGTTTGACAAATATTTCTGGTTCAAAGAGACGATATAATTATCAATATGGATTTTCAAAAAGTTGTTACCAAACTCGACATGTTATGTGGTTGTGGTTTCTGAGAAATTTTTAGCCTATGATGTGATTAAGAACGATATTAGAGGAAATTCAGTAAAAATCACGTTATTTTCACTATTATTCATCGGATAATTTTAAAACTTTACAGAATTGTTAAAGACATTGATATAAGTATTCATTTTTAATTTCAAAAGAATATCTTAAAAAAATGGGGATGATATTAACAAAAAAACGATTTCCAAGGTCATCTTAAGGGTTGGACCGGAAGTTATGATTTTAAAAAATACTTTAATATTTACTGATTCCTATATACCAAATTTCAGCAAAAAAGCTCCAATAGTTCTCGAAGATATAAGAGTTTTTAAGATAAGGGATGATTGGGGTAGTTTTTGAAAATTTTGTTATTTCATGAAATTTTAAGTTGAACTCGCTTGTTTTTGAAGTTTCAGATTTTTCTGATAATTTTTTTTATTTTTTTATGAATATTAAGAAATAGGGGATGATTTCACCCTTATGGATAAGTTTAAGTCGGAAGAGTTTAAGTATTTACTATATGTGTTACCAAATTTCATTTAAAATCGGTTGAGTGGTTTTTGAAATATAAAATTATTAATAAATTTGTAAATAGCAATCCTAATTGTACAAGTGAGAACAACTTTATATAGCAGAGATATAGCTTATATCTTTCGAGACTCTCCGTAGCTCAGTTGGTAAGACGCTTGCCTTCAAAGCCTGAGGTTCTGGGTTCAAATCCCAGAGCTTCAGGCGCGCTTTTTATTGAGGAAGACATGGTTGTCGTTCAGTGGTTGGGGACAAGTCTTTACACGAGTGGCCATAGTGTAATGACTATAGAACAAGCCGAGTTAATGACAACTGGTGTTGGCGCGCCATTTGCTTCCTCACCTTTCCACTTCATTCCTTAATTCCTTCTCTTCCTTAATTCGTACATTTCCTTCTCTTCCTTAATTCGTTCATTTACATTCATCATTCACAATCATTCATTAATACAACATTACACTTACAAAACACCCGACACAAATTCCCTAATTGTATCTCTCCATCAACTTCTACACAGTAGTTACCAAAGAAAATTGAGACTTGGGAACAAAAAAATTCCAGAGTCTAAGACCCGAATTACAGGCTCTAGCCATTAACTTGGTTGGACAGTAGCAGTGCAGGGCCAAGTCTCTAAACAATAGACACCGTAGAAGTTGAATGTGATGTGATTCCCCATAGCGCAAACACGCACACTAACAACACTACACCAAAGACACAATCATTCATTTTGTCTTTTACAATAATTGATGATGTTCATATTATTCTCTTTCATTCCTCTTAATACTTCAAAAATATACTCTTTCGCCACTGAAAAATCTCGATTTCTTCCGGAATAATCTTTGTAGTCATAGACAAAATATCCTAAATAGTTGAATAAATAAAATAAAATCATTTCTTTTTATCTCGGTAGTTGAAATATAAACATAAACATTTGCGTTGAAAAATTATATATTCGGCAGAGTTAGTTCCATAATCTCCATTTATAACAAAAAATCTTTTTGTTTAAATGGAAGAGTATAATGCCAACTGTTACAAGTGTTCTAATAGAGGAGAAAATTATCGATAAAAGATATTTAGTTTGTAGAGGTTGTAATTTAATTTTGTTAGAAAGACCTAAACCTAAGAAATTTCGAAATAAATTAACACATTTGAATATACCTGCTTACAAAATTGCAATATGGAGGACAAAGAAGCAAAACAAAATTTGTTACAGAATTTAGAAAACAGAATAAAATTTTTTACTTATCTCTTGGAACCATTGACAAAATTATTTTCCATTTTCAAAGAATACATTAGGTTTGTAGGTATCGATACACACGTTTATTATGAAAAGATATTACCTGTATTTTTTCATTATCTGGATGTTGAATTTGTTTATGATTTTGAACCAGAAATCCTCGATGATTTTTATAGTACATTTGGAGAAATTAAACGAAGAACCTCTTGAAAAGAATGCGGTTTTACTCACATTCTCCCGACTTCTCGAGTGATTGTTAGCAAATTTCATTTTTTCCGTCTTTAAAAATTTTTTCTATTTAAATGGAGTTCTTGAAAGAGTTAAATGATATTGGAGATGTAAGTTTAAAGAGTATAAGAAGTTAAATGAATTGGAAGAAAGGAAGAAACATAGAATCTTGAATTTGGAGAAAATGAAAGATAAATTCGGGTTTACAATAATTGCCGAGTTGGAAAGATTGTAAAGTACACTTGCCGAACAGATTTTTGGACTGTTTTGGGATGAGAAAAAGATTAAAGAATTAAAACAAAAATGAAAAATTACACTTGGTTGTTACTGGAAAGAAGACTATAAAAGATTAAAGAAAATTTATAACAATTAACTTTGTAGAATAAAAGTCTTAACTCTAAAACTTGGCAGTCCCTCCCCACGTCATAGTACTGTTTTGATAACCATAGTTGGTGTCTTTCTTCATAGGAATCACATGGAATTTATCTACAGTAATACCTTTTGTTTAACACAAAATGTGGCTATATTCTATAAGAAAAATTCTATAATGCTCTTTAAATGAATTGTGTTGATAAATTTGATACTCACCAAAAATTCCTAAGAAATTCATCAATTAAGTCTTGATTATCTTGAAAGGACGTATAATATGGGAAAAATGTCATAAAAAAACGATGAAAACTCTCTGTTTGGGTTTATTTTTTACTTTCTTTTCAATATCTTTCGTAAATATATTAAATATGTAATCCCTTATTTTTTTCGTTTTTTGTGTGTACACGTGTGCAGTTTTCGTTCTTTCTGCAAAAGACTCTACAAGTTCTTTTAATTCTGTTTCATTTAAAGACGGTATCAACTGTTGTTGAGAAATAAACCGGCAATTCACTGAATTCATTCTTTGTTGCACTGTTTTAATGCTAGAAATTGTAGAGACTTTGGTGAGTTTCATGTTGTTTGGTGACTATTTAGTAGAAAAGTTTTTTATTAAAGTATGTTTTTAGTAAAAAATGTTTTAAATTGATTAAATTTTTATTAAGATAAATCCTTTATTCGTAGCAGATTTGGACAACATTTTACAAAGCACAGCTTAAGAAAGTAGAAGCTTTGGTTAATTTTTCATTACACAGAGTAGATAGTAATGTACCGATCGCTTTTGGAGACGAAAACGACTGTAGATTCGGTTAATTTTTCATTGAGATTTGCTGTGTTATTTCTCAGCTTCCTTTATGGTACATTGAAACAGTATTTTACATTGCTTTTCGGTCGGCTCCGAAAGTGCGCAGGAACCCCATATTTACTATCTACTTATAACTATATATATATATATATATAATTTTTGTATATATGGTTGTTAAATTTCTTAGACATAAATAAACACAAAGTGCCTTATGATGGAATCAACCATTCCAAAAGACCTTGCGCAATAAAAGAGTAATATTGGAATACGTTGTATTCATTTACTAGTGATAATAATTGTAACTTCTTTACAATGCTCCAAGATTCTTCATATCTTATATAAGTCAAGATTATAATTTTTAAAATGGCGATCTAAGATTGTGAAAAAGGCGTAATATATAATATAATGAAGAATGAAGAGAAACAATTAAATTCGTGTTTTCAAAAAACTCAGATTTCTTTTGGTTTACAACAAGGTATTTTTTTTCTAAGAGTCTCCATTACGTTTCAAACCCCAAACTTCATGAATCCAACACATTTTGGCTTTATTTAAGTAAAGTCTATAACGATAACAATGTATATGCTGATAAATGATACCATTTGGTTAGGATTTTAATAAGAATAGTTTTATGGCCAACCCAACCGATAATAATGAGTAGTATTAGTAGTAATTGCAATAGAAAGTCTTACAGGTTTGACCTTGCTTGTCAAAAGAGTTTGTACCCTATATATTCATTTTATAAAGTAAATAATTACATAGTTTTAAGAATTAATATCATATCTACATAATGTTACACTTGTTTTACGGTTTGCTACGGTATGTAGCTGACAATTGCTGTGCCAATTAACTCGTTTTATTAATTACGCTATCTTTATAGATAAAATAATTATAATGTTTTAAATGCCCTTATAAAAATATGAATAACAATAATATTAATAATTAATTACACATACATAATACATAATTATTATGTACTACTATAGGTAGCATAAGTGACAAATTCAAACCAACTTTATGTTATACTAACATTGATTTAGGTTATAATTAAATCAATCTTGAAGATAAAAATAATTAATATACGAACATAACGAACCAATATTGTATCCTCTTGATACTGTCGAATGGACTATTAACAGCCATTCCTTCCATGATTACAAGCTGTATAATTGTTAGTTAAACTTACATATTTCCAAATAGGGTAAATAAACTTTAATTGATCGGCCTGATACGCCTCGTACGTGTACCAGCACTGTAATTTCTAAGGTTCAAAATTTTGAATAAATATTGGAACTTACCGGTGGCATTTAGTGAAGTCGCTGTCTCGTCCCACGAGTTTTCTATTTCATTCCTGAGTCGTGATAACTCTTATTTGCAGGACTATTTAAGTGTTCGTAAAGGCGCACTGTCTCAATAAGCTTTTCGTTGAAGTAGACACAACTAGCCATTTTTTCGAGGGACCAATACAACGACCTGCATTGCTGAGGGTACGTTCGGAGAGTGGATATAAACTCTATACAGATAAAGGAGGCCATTTAGAAGGGGTATCCCCAACTCACCCATACTCCCATACCATCACCACCCTTCTGGCTTTCTCGAAATGTCGAAATGCATACGATCAAATGAACACCCGCCCACTGCGACCGGCCCTTCCTATGTGGCCTCGGTCGACTCTTGGGGCGACAGCGCCGGTGCCGTGTGGGCAGTTAGTCCGCCTTGGCCGGACGCAGTGCACGCCGTGCTTAACTAGTGGATTTTTAGTTCATGGTTGACAAGCACTCGTTTAATCAGAACTACAGTACATGATATCTTGTGAAGCAATGGAGCACAGCCCCGGAGCGCTCACATAACAGACACGCTATCAGTCCCTGCCGCAGATAACATTGTACACAGATATCGAGACACACAGCACACATACAGAACATTTAAATTTAATTCACTTCGTGTGTGTGTGTGTGTGTGTGTGTGTGTCTGTGTGTGTGTGTGTGTGTGTGTGTGTGTGTGTTTGTGTGTGTGTGTGTGTGTGTGTTGCGGAGGATGAGCCAAATACGTTAATAACGGCAAATTCGAGATTTGCAGGGTCGGCAATTTAACCTTATAGATACCATATTTTCTAATAGTTTCTTGCTTGGTCAGTAGCAGCTACTCTACAACTCCTAAAAATACTGCATACCTATATCCTAAATATTCAGTAGGCAGTTGAAAACCGTACACAAGAGTTTGATTAAACTAGTGCAATCAAATGCATAAGATACCTTTGTGTTACATTAAGCATAATCTGTTACCGCAGGCAGCTTTGTGGCTTCTGTACAGATATTGGGAGCAACCTGGATGAATATTGAATAATTAATTGTAATCTATAGTTGACCAAGAATCCGCAACAAGATATTCAATCAAGATTAGGCAAGGGTTTATCATATTATCAATTAACGGTACATACGGTTGATCATTTATGCCGTACGATTATGTAATAGAATTTATTGGCTTAACTTTAACAAGGCCTATATCTTACAGGACGTTTAAAAATTCATTTCTGCCTATCCCCACAATATCACGCAAACTAAATTACCTATAAATTGAAATGTTGCATAAAGCTTCATGTATACACTGTATTAGCATCATTTTCAGGATGGTGAAGGTCACTCCATGTAATTTCAATGAGCGTCAGTGATGAATATATTTATATTAGTCTTACGGGAAATTACGTAAACTGAATCAATCATTTGATATTTCAGTTCATATGACATTTATTCATAGAGAAAGAAGAAAAAAATGGAATCTAAGTATTAAAACCTGATGATAAGATTTGATTTTGTGGCACTCTTGTGTTGTAGTACTATCCTCAACTCACTCATTTGAGGGTGGAAGACCTGGTCTGCGGAAGATTGAAAAGGGATAAATTGCTGCGTCTATTTTTATGTTGTATCAACCGTTTTTGTAGATGGTTGATTTCATTGGTGTGTGTTGAGGTTTTATTGACATCCGGTGTGTCAGCTTCGTCTATCGGCGATGTTAAACATTTGGGACTAACTGTAAATGTAACTGTAATTAACCCAACTGAACGTGCTGGCCTCATCAGATGCTACACCTGTCAGCGTTGTCAGCCTACGCGCAGGCAGTGTGCGCCGCCACCAACCGAGCGACGCGACGCTCGCCGCAGGAATTGTCCCCCGCTTGTGAATAACCGCTGTACGACCGGTCCGGCACTACGACGGTTTATTGTTGCGCCTTCAATTTCTTGACAGCAATATTGTAACCTAACACTTCTTGCGAGTTTGTGGTTACTCATCTGTAGGCAAGAGGTTTTGTTTGTGATGGCTGGAGGTGAAGTGGACTGCTGCTCACGTTGTAATAAATTGGTTAAAAACGATAGTAAAAGTGTTCCATGTGAGTCTTTTTGTCACACCTGGCATCACATTGAATTTGTGGTTATCTCTGATGAAGATTTTGAGCTTATGCGAGAATTAAGTTTTAAACCCAAATGGGTTTGTGATATTTGCAACTCTCGTATAAAATCAGTGAGGGAAACCTGTAACCTGGATAATCTCATCCATTTAACTCAGGGTTTTTGACAAACTTTTTGGACTGGTGCAAAATTTGGTTTATGATAACAACCTAGTAAATGAATTTGTATTTAATTAAAATAAGTCAGAAAGTGGAAAACAAAGAAACAACGCCAAAACTAATCAAGTTGTATTTCAATCGAAAGGTAGGCGTAGGTTAGGGCCAAACTTTCAACTATCGAGTTCGGAAAACTTAGACTATGACGGAAAAGTTGTCCTTGTTGAAGAGAAGGATATTTATGCTAAAAAATGGTGAGAGGTCAATATTCTGACAGTGACAGCTTGAACCGTGTCGGAAAAAAGGGAAGCCAATTAGGAATAGACCTAACTTCAAACCAAAATCAATAGTTATTCGTTCCAATGTTAAAAAGATTGGGTTAAAAATTACTGTGAGACAAAAACACGTATTTTTATCTATGTGTTCTTCGGATACTAATACAAATGTAAGTGAAGACTATATGAAGCAGAACGGTGTTGGTGAAATCAGGTGTGAGAATCTTCAAACTAAGTATTCGGACTACTCCAGTTTTAAAGTGAATGTTGGTGAAAATCACCTTGATACTGTTCTAAACGCTGATTTCTGGCCCAAGGGTGCTTTAGTCAAGGAATCCCCATCAGGCTAGGGCTGGGTCAGGTACTGGTGGTGGACAGTTTGTAAGGTCTCAAACTTTTTTAAGGACAAACTAAATTGGTCAAAGTCGCCCGAAAAAAACCCCGATACTGGCACCCGTGGTAGGTCCTTCAAGGAAGCTGTTATGTACAGGGAACGTGCAAAGTTTTAGGAGTAAGACAACTGAGCTTGAAGTGCTTTGTGATGGTAATGAACTTGATATCCTGTGTGTAGTTGAACATTGGATGACCAGGGATTAACTGCTATGTTATTCCCGTCTCTGATCTTCTTCCTACTTGTCTTCCTACTTCTGTCGCCAAACCCACAGGGGTTATGAAGCAGTATATGTTAGAAGTTCTCTTAAATGTACACCACTGGACCTTGAACACTACAGTGAAGTGCAGCAAGCCGAATTTACAGGTACCATTGTAAATGAAGTCTCGCTCGTGGTTTTAGCCATGTATTGTTCTCCCCTTGGACAGGTTGCATAATTCCTTTACCTGCTTGAGTTGTGTCTTGTATGTTTCGTCACATTGGGCCTCTCAGTAGTTATTGAGTGTGACCATAACATTAACTTATGTCTTAACTCGGATGATGCTCAAGAATTTTGAAATCTGCTACGTAGCTTTAATTTTTATCGTAGTGTTTCCGAGCCTACACGATGTGCTGTCTCCCTGGACTCATTTTATTGATAAGTGGAACGATGATTTATATATAAGTGAATCTCAGATCGCTGACCACAAACATGTTTTTTTCACCTTGAAGCATAGGAGGCCACAGATCATAGACTTAGCAAGCGGCCCGGTTATTAAGACTGTAACCATTAGATCTTTCAGTGATACAAATTTCCAGTGGTTTTTGAAATACATAGCAGTCCAGGTCAGTTTCTGGCCTGAACTTGCTCTATGCTTTCCTGCAGAAGCTGCATACACTAGTTTTTTTCTTAGCTTTAAGAAGACATTTGATACTTGTTTTCCTGTGAAGCTGAAAAAAACTTAGTCCTACTGGAGGCTAAAATTGAAAAGGCCATTTTGCCCTATCTGCAAACTGGTACACGTCGGATTTAGCTGACATACTTAGTCTCATTGCCATAGTTTGTGATATGTCTAAGAGTAGGCCCAATCTGAAACCTCGGGTGGAACATCTGAGGAGGGAATACCATGCTAAGGTTATGGAGGCCAAACAGGCTGCCATGGGAAACTTTATTGCACAGTCTCAAAATCTTATTTTATTGACGCTGCCAAGGATCTTGTTAACTCGAGTAATTTGTGTCTGGTAACTCTTCCTAGTGGGAATGGGGATGCATATCTAATTTTGGTTTCCGTGGTAGCTTTTAATTATTTTGCGTGGAAGTTATTTACCGTGGAAAAAAGCGTAGAATATATACAAACACGGTATGGTAAAAAGCGTGGAGTGCGTAGAAAATAAGTGCATGTTTTTTAGAGTTCCAAGAGTAAAGACATCTGTGACATGTCTGTGGATGTGTTAAGAAGGGTTGTTTATAGTATAGCTCCTGCTCTAACAAACTTAATAAATTTGTGTCTGTCCTAACTGGTTTTCCCTGAGGTTTTAAAGGCATCGAGGACCGTCCCCGTCTACAATAAGGGTCCACGAAACGAGGTATCGAGCTTCAGATCTATATCATCTCTAATACCTATATTTGCCAATGTCATTGAATCTGTCATGCTGGAGCAGCTCTGCAACTTTTTTGAGTCACATCTCCTCTTGGTACCAGCATAGTTTGGCATCAGAAGGCATAGATCTACCGTCGAAGCGGTGGACCCACTTCTTCGGGCTATGCTTAATTCTTTTGAAGCAAACATTTTTATTACTGCACTGCTATGTGACCTTTCACGTGCCTTCGATTGCGTCTCGCACAAGATCCTCTTGAAGAAGCTAGAAAGGTACGGCGTACGGGTTTCGCTCTGAAAATCTTGAAATCTTACTTACATGAAAGGAAATAATCTGCAAGTTGGGATGGTACAACAGGGGCTTTGAGCCCCTTGGTTGTTGAGCGTGGAGTGACTCAGGGCTCAATTCTGTGACCATTTCTGTTTATCATTTTTATCAATGATATTTATTACAATGTAGCAGGTAATATTCTGTTGTATGCCAATGACTCGAATCTGTCTGCAACTCGTAAGGACTGTACAACAGCAGAAACACTTGTTAAGAACCTTTTTACAAATGCTTCATATTGGTTCAGTCATAACGGTTTGTGCCTAAACCAGCACAAAACTCAAGCGATTACTTTTAGTTTGTTCAACAATGGTGGTAATGTGGAGGGAGCTTGTCTGGGATAAGCATTGCCAGAAACAGCTCACAAGCTAAAGATGAACCTCACATTAGCTGCAAACATGTTCACAATGAGATAAAATAATGCAAGGTAAGCTTATTAAATAAAGAGGACATCACCGATTTCCATAGCAAACTATATTCTAATCGGTCTAAAGTTGAACAGGACAATTTTCTTATGAAATATATTATGATTGTGGAGCCAAAACGCCATAGGCCTAGAAAGGCAAATGATCCTAGACCTAGGCTACTTACTCAATACGTTGTAAGAAAGAAATGTTGCGGGTATGTGCTCAAAGCTTTTCTTCCTTGACCAGTATAAGTAGATTTCGCCTAAATGGTATATCAAAACACCTTAGTGCTGTTGGCACAGATAGGAAAGAAAAAAGAGGAGGGACACGTCAAAAATTTAAAGATACTGATACAACATCCTCCATCATAGAATACATAAAAACTTTAAAATGTCGAGAAAGCCATTATGGAACATGTAAGAGTGTTCGGGTGTATATGGCCCCAGATTTATCGGTTTAAAAACAATGAGGCGGCTGTGGAAAAAAATAAGTCGAAAAGAGTCCTTGCCTGTAGCATCGTACAGCAAATTTTATGATATTTTTCAGAAAAAATTCAATATAGGATTTGGGAATCCTAAAGCGGATGTATGTTCTTTTTGCGAAGAAATAAAATTAAAAATGAAGTGTCCAAAATCTCCAGCCGAAAAAGCCAACTTAATGGATCAGTATAGACTTCATAAATTGTGAGCAAAAAAGTGTTATGAAATTTTGAAAATGAATGAAGAAGGAGTCCTAAAGGTTGCATTCGACATGCAACAAAAATCAGCCATTACCTATGATAAGAGTAACCGAAACATTTTATGCTCGTCAGATATGGTTATATAACCTAACCTTTATTGTTCATGAAGAGATCCAAGATAAAAATAACACATTTAATCTATTCATGGAATGAAGACCAGTCTGGAAGAGGATCAAATGAAGTTGCTTCTGCTCTTCATAATTTTTTTGTTTCACTTAGAGGATAAATAACAGGAGACAGTCCATGAAGGTTCTGGTCCCAAAATTCTTCGACTGTTTTCAGATGCAGCGTCAAGTCAGAATAAAAATTCGACAATGGTGGGATTATTTCTTGATTATGTACAAAGGAGTAAGACCTTTGAAAAAATAGAACATGTTTTCCCTATAAGAGGCCATAGTTTCATGCCCCCAGATCGTGTGTTTGGAAGAATAGAAAAGAAATACTGGAGTAAGGAAAAAATAATTTCTCCGCAGCAATACCACGATATTTTGCAGGAACATGGCACTCAAAAACTTTTAGGTAGAGAGTGGAAGGTATTAAATTTGAAAAAGAATGCAGGTACCATTTTTAAAACACAAATGCCTTTTTCAATGAGAGAACAGCGTGTTTTCAAATATGAAAAGGGAGAAAGCTGTATATTTGTTTAAAAATAGCTACACTGGAGATTACAGTAAGCATGAAATCAAAAAGAAGAATTTCTTAAAAAACTGGACAGGCTGGTCAATGTTGTAAATGAAAGAAATCACATCAGTGAAAAAATGATGTGCAAGAACTTTTGAAATTTTTTCAATTATCTGAAGAGGACCAGCAATATTACAGTAAAGCACTTCAAGACGTAGTTTCAGATGTGGCAGTGCAAGATCATTCCGAAGTAGTTTATGACGAACAGGAACCTTTTCTGTAAAGTCTTTGACAATGAAATATTATATTGTAAAAGCTAAGTTTAATTTTTTTTTTAAATAAATCCTATTAATATTAAAATGTGAACATATGTTATTACTGGGGAACACCTAATGTAGTATTAAAACATTTTTTTCCAAATACTTCTAAGTCCCACGTTTTTTTCTAAACATCACTAAGTCCTTGGACTTAGCTGTGTTTGGAAAAAAGCCTTCTCAAAAATTGATTTCATTCATTTAAATTTAAAAAAATCAGTGTTTTCAAATATTTAAATAAGTAAGTACTTCTTTTAACTTAATATGGTGTATAGTAATCTGATAAATGAGCGGTTGTTGAAAAAAGGGGTTTCCTGAAAAATTACCTTTTTGGCCTTAGCAGGTTTTGGAAAAGTGCTCTTCAATTGCTTTCCCATTATAGGCTCTAAAATGTTCCAACACCATACCCCTTACAGTAGACAGCTCCCGGTACAGAAATTTGGTTCTGTACTAAAATACTGGTTGTCAGACACCGCTTTCTACAGCCTAATTGAAAATTTTGAATTTGACCATTCCCTTCTGCTTGGCTATTTAAATTAAATTGTTTTTTATTTCTGCATGCGTTTAGTGTTATTATCTGTACATTGCACGGTTCAATACTCTTTCAATTGATATAGGACTTGAATTAAAGAGCCCTGATTAAAATAATAGTGGTTCTTGGTCATAACATGACTGTTTTGTATTCTTAGATGTAGTCTTTTACAAAATGTATGCCTAGTTTTAGTTTTAATATTCAAATATATGGCTAGTTATATTTATATTTGTATTAGTGCAGGGCCTGTCATATATTAATTAATCAATTAGTGCAGGGACGTGAACTAATGCACACTGTTTGTAAATATTAGTTAAATCTTTATTTTCTTACATGTAGTCATTTTTTTATATTTGTTAGTGTGTAATTTTAATACCTGCATGAATGCTTAGTCTTATTTATATTTTTATTACATGACCTGATGGACATTTATTGGTGCACGGACTCTATTGCATGGACTCTAATTATTGCACGCAGCTAAGTATGGTAGTTGAATGTTGTTTTCACTAGACGTAGCCTATTACAATTTGTAGATCGGCTGAATAAATCATTTGAATCACGAAGCCCTTAGCTATAAACACAGATACGGAAGGAAATTAATAAAAAATGTGAATGCTTACGTGACAAGATATCTCGAAAAAAAACCTAAACCTAATGGCTTTTTGAATTGTTCGTAAAAGTTCATTTCTACATTGACAAGAGTGAGTTATATGACTGTGCATATCCAACCTTGGAATTTGGCTGATCGTCATTGAAGTATTTTTGTCTGCAGAGTGACACAGTTTTTCTTTTGTCTAGAAAAGGTTATAACAATTCTTTGTGATTGTTCGTATTATATGTCTGCAGAACTTCTCGAGAACAAAATGAGCTATAGATTTAAACGTTCCATGCAACCTCAGTGAAGCCTGTTAGGCGACACGTGGTGTAATGCACTCCTACCTTGTAATAGTAGACTAAAAAAACTCTTTTTAACAGTTTTTTCCAATACTTTAACCTAAATTACACTTTTTAGTTCTAGAACCTGGTAAAAGCATCATTAGTTCGTTATTGATAAAATTTGAAATGAAAAAGACAGATTTTTCTAAGATATAACATAGATAGTTACGGTCCATCCTGCACTTTAACCCTGAGGTTTGTATTTTCTTATATACGGCTTGTAATAATAAAATTGCATATTCTCATTACAACTCATGCAGACCAATATCATTCCCTATGTAATGTAATTGACTAATTGTTTATCAAAATATGTTCAAGAATTCCTAGGATGAAAAAAGGCTACTTTGAGATACTACTATGTTTCCGATACAAGATCTCTGAGCTTATGTCCTTGACTTTATTATCACAGACCAGACTCTAGTAAATGGAAAAAATGCTCTTATTATCAGGAGATTCTCTTTCTCGTTCATCCAGATTCCCAGTCAGACCTCTTGCCTTAAACACTGATTGCTAGTAACAATAGATTGATACAAACGTATTCTAGAATTTTACAAACAGGTTGGTCTCTTATGTATCAGGGAGAGCAGCATTTTATGGTAACTACTCGGCTTCAAGGCATGTTGCCCAGTAACATTCTGTACGGAATTTTTTATCATATTTCCTCCTAACTCTAAAAATATCTAAGACATTCAGTTTTATTTTGGTTGTCTCGTTTGGTCTTTTTCACCAAAATTTGGGATCCAATTGACTAATTTTTGTTCATAAAGATATCGTATTTTGTGAATTCCATCTAAGCTCCCTAAAATGACTATTATCGAAAGGGCTTCATGAATAACATTATTCCTGCCTCAGAAGAATTTAGGGCTAATGCGTTTTAGTTACCTTGTTAGTGTTATGTTCTCTATTTGAGTGTCTAGCCTCCCTAAAGCCTAAGCAATTGTTGTTGTCCCCATTCCATATATCTAGGAAATCAAACTATAGTCTATGTTTTATTTCTGTATTATCACTATAGCTGCGTAGTATTCGACTCTTCATACCGTTAGGTTATTTGTTTTGTGTTAGCTCTTTGTTCCAGACTCTCTCGGATCCTAATTAAAAACTTAACTTAAACGTTAACCTCAAGATGGTGTTGGGAATCATAAATCACTTTCTTATTGCAGGTTCTATGTCAGCCTATTCTGTTAGATAACTGTTTCTTGCTTATTTAATTTTTTCAGTACCTACTAGCTGGGAATATTTTAATTTATGCTTTCAATGTAGGTGCGTCAACCAAATATCTTCATTTAGTGTTTTTTTTTTCATTCACAATTTATACAAATATATACATTCTACATCCTTACACAGAATATCACACGATAGCTTTTCATTGCGTGTATATATGGAGTTTCATTTTGATACCTATCTTAAATTTATAGAGCTCGTGTACAAAATATTATTATATATGATTTTTTCTGCCTCTTTCTTCAACCACAAAATTATATGTTCAATAGATTTAAACCTCTGATATGAGGAATAGATCCACATAGTAAAAGTTACCAATGTTTCTGAGGTACCAAGCTACATCAAATTCTAAAAAATCTTTAAACTTATAACTCTTAGATAAAGGATTTTTATAAAATATGTGCAGTTTACCTGATATTTATGGATTTTTTAAGCCATATAAAATGAGAAGAAAAATTGCCAGAGTTATGTTCTTTTTGAATATTTTGTCTTTGAAATACGAGTTACTTTGCTACGAAAACAGTGAACTTGAATATGTTTTGTGTGTAAAAAGGGTTTGTGCCATATGCACCTCTGTTGTTAAGTTCTATCAGGTCCTTAGATACAGTTTATTTTATACTCTTAATATATCGAATGTATATAGTAGTCATAGATAACGTTACCTTAACAGCATGTTGTATTTTCTTTAGTGACTAAATAACAGGCTGTGTTTTTGTATGATATATTATCTTAATTAATGATTGGGTTGGGTATGTTCCTTTCCCTCAAGGAAAGGGTTGAACAAGGAAAGTTTGAGACTGAATTTATTTACTATACACAAATTGGTTGAGCGTTAGCAAAACCTATCACTCAAAAGTCAAACAAATTTTATATCTGCCTGGCAATATATCTCTATGTTTTCTGTCCGAACTACATCTTGAGAACGAGCTTATCTATACATTTCAAACTTTGAAGAAAGTCATGGTTACAATGTTAAAATTGAAGAATACAAGCATTTGAATAAGAACTGACAGTATTATGGCATTTTAACACGTGATATTTTGTGGATTTGCTTGAAAGAACTTTGTTTATATTGTATGTAATATCTCGATATTCTTTAATTTAATTGTATATATAAAAGATAGAGTTCGATGAGTGTACAATATGTTCTTCTATGGAATATGGAAACATCGGTGTATCGAAGAACTAAAGAATGACGCAAAGCCAGACGGACAGATGCCCTTAGATTTTAGCCATAGAATCCAAGAGAAACCTTGGAAAAGAAATGAGGGAGTTTTAATGCATCTAGGATTATTCTACTATGAGATTTCTCCTAGAAGCAGATGGGCAGATGAACATACAGATAGACGGATTCTCCTTTGGTGTGTGTATCTCAAAATAAATAAGGTTTTTTTCTTGAAACACGAGAAAATTTAAATAGTAACAAGAGGGGCTTTCTATTAATAAAGTTATCTCACAGGCGACGGACAACGTCACAAATTCAAGAAGGCTCTATCGTGTCCTTAATAAATATATTAGCACATTATTTTGGAAATTTCTGGTTCTTAGGTTATTAATACGTATGTTATAATTAGAAAGATTCCAATCGAAAACGATGACAATAAAGATAAGGAGACACAGAGGGATATAAGACAATAGAAGTAAAAAGATGATAAGATAGGCGCTGTTACGAGTTCTTTGAGCAGGTTTTCATCCGTGATTTGTTTTTTTTTGTAACATTGTTTCTTTCTCGAGGAAGCCTACATTGGACATACAATAACAATCATGGACATATAACATTACATTTTATGCAAACGTTATTTTTCAAAATATTAGTGTTGTTTAATATTGAGTATTAAGATCGTTAAAATAAGCCAATGGGATATTAAATTCAGAGGAAAAATATACATACAACCATTACTTTACAACTACAAGAAATTAACTTCTGCAAAGTAATTTAGTTTGGTTCAAATCCAGTTATTACACCATAATTTTAATAGACAAACCCAGAGATTCTGTGTAACACTCTACACCACGTTTATAATATTGACATCTCTCAATAATAAGATAATACATAATTGTGCTTTGGCTTTATCGGTTAGGTAGCAGGATAGTACAATAAGTTATACATATTTAAAACTAGTGCTTAACTAATCGAAAACTGTTATTAACTTAGAAATTTAGTAACAATCAAAACGTAATGAAACTCATGCTGACTGTGCATCTCAATAGTGTGGAAAAAGTGTAAGCACAGTGCTAAATATTGGTTCAAAGTATACCAAAATAAAACGATGTGTAGTTTTCTGACAATAAATAAAAGTATAAACAGTAAAAAAGATCATAATACTTAATCACATGAGCTGTAACTATTTATCGACATTTAAAAGAGTAATATGGTGTAACCTAACCCATTAAACTTCTAAGTAAGAAAAGAAAATGTTTTTTTAATAGTAAAAAATTTACTCATTTAACACTTTTAAGAGAAATATTTTTTACACGTATAATTTGAAATATGGTGCAAGATTTTCACATCTCAGGTTTATTACAACGAAGACGATGTCTTGGAATGGATATATAATTACTCACATTTGAAATCCTGTATAGTAAATCATATTTATACACACGTAACTAGTTTCCGGTTTTTAGGTAGGCTTATTTATAATTTAAGAATAGTGTACATGTACTAATTCAGGTCTTACCACTAAATTTGTAATTCATATATGAAACTTTTACCATCATAACTATCGTTAGAATGGGCAGAGAGAGAAATTGAGATACATTTATTTTAATATTTATACAGGGTGTACATAAAGTCCTGCACGGGTATAATATTTTCTGAACGATAACAGATAAATAAACAAGATTTGGTACATCAATACTACACCTAAAAATCTACTTTTTGAAGGAACTATCAGTTTTCTGTAATATCATGGGGACGTCCCGCAAGGAGTCAGAAGGAAATCTTAAATAGGAGCATAGGTCAATATGGGACATCATTTTAAAGGGCTTATCTAGCAGAGTTTTAATGCCGCAAAACGCACTCAAAAAGATTGATCCAGTACAAAATGGCGGCTGTTCAAAGACTTTATTTGGTTACATTTTATTAGTAGCCATAACCCCAGTAAAGCAAAACTGCAACCAAACGAATACTGCAGCTGACTACTACATTATGCTTGTCAGTTGTACAGAAGTGAATTATGACATTAGTTATCCTCAAGGGTTACAAATTTGGTCCTAATATATTGATAACGGGGAAAACCTGATAACAGTAACAATTAGAAATCTCAGCGACCTATGACGATCGGAAACACTTCCTGTTTCCATAAAATGTTGAACAGTTCTCCCTACAGTTTGTTCTAGAAATTGGCTGCCTCTCGTGACAGTAGTCATTAATAAATGACATGCTTCCTCGTGTGATCGTCTGTTATTTCCCCAACCAACCATCATAAGAAGTGTGTTTTACGATCACGTTCGTCAAGCGACATAGTGTAGTTGAAGAACTACAAGCAATACGACAAACTCTTTTGTACTAAAGCGCACTGATAAAATGGATGGACAGCACTACTAAAAAAAGAGAACTAGAATAGCCTACTATGAATAGACTGGCTAATAGGAAAGTCCAAATTGCGACCCAAAGATAAGAGCTTTCTAATTGTTACTGTTATCAGTATTCGTTTGGTTGCAGTTTTGCTTTACTGGGGTTATGGCTACTAATAAAATGTAACCAAGTAAAGTCTTTGAACAGCCGCCATTTTGTACTGGATCAATCTTTTTGAGTGCGTTTTGCGGCATTAAACTCTGCTAGATAAGCCCTTTAAAAATGATGTCCATATTGACCTATGCTCCTATTTAAGATTTCCTTCTGACTCCTTGCGGGACGTCCCCATGATATTACAGAAAACTGATAGTTCCTTCAAAAAGTAGATTTTTTAGGTGTAGTATTGATGTACCAAATCTTGTTTATTTATCTGTTATCGTTCAGAAAATATTATACCCGTGCAGGACTTTACGTACACCCTGTATATAAATTTAGTAAAGCTATAACGGTTTTACGACTAACATTGCATTTATTATTGTGGTTACATAAACGTGAGAAAAGCCTCTTACCAACAAGATTATCCTCAGAATCTTTAGAGTTCCCTTGTCACTATATTAAATGTGATCAACCGTTTGCCAAGACAGCTCCTTCTCCCGGCCTACTTCCATCATATCATGTTGGAGATTATGTTTCTATGTTATAAGATATTTCCAAGCATGATTTCTTACTTTGATTCGATATACGTAAAACATTTATACTAGTAGTTTTTACTCACACCTAAATTCTCTGAATGGAAATATTACCGAATGTAATGTTATATTATATAACATTACATAATATAAACATATTATGTCGGTTATATATTGACTGACAAAGATTAATACTTCCTTAAGTCGAAAGACCTGTATTCATATAATACACATTATCTGTCAAAATTGTCATTTACTTTACTGAACGCACGAGTTTGTTCAAAAACTTCAAACGACTATTCTATGTAAAAATTTTATACCATGCATTAGTTACTGACTGCCTACCTTACCTAGAAAATGGACTTGCCATGTAAAACATTCTTCATTAAACTAACATGAGAAAAAGAAAGTGTGAAGTAAACATAATAATAGGATAAAAGTATATGAACTACAGTACTTACAAACTGTTCCAGAGAATAAACTAATCCAGAATTTTGTACCCACCCACCCCCCACCCCAAAAAAAAATGCATCTTTAACTTACGGCTGTGCACAAAGCTGGGTAAGTTGATTGAGTAGAAAGTGAAAACAGCTCAAAGATGCTTCTAGAGAAGGGTATTTAAAATTCAGGAAAATAGAGCTTTTATAGCATTGATACAATCATTAGTGAAAAGATAATTTTACAACTTCAGGGAGATTCCTAACAAATTTTACATTTCTTCATACACTACTAACAAAAAGAAAAACAAGTATGTTCAATATATAAAGAAACAAAAAATTACAAATTACAAAAATCTTTTTTAAAGGAAATACATGGATGGATGTCAGCTACACTTAGTTCATAAAATTTTATAATATTTCAAATTTGCAACAAGATTAATAGTGTATCTAATCGAATCTTTGGGTCTTTTATATTTAACACATAAGACACAGAACTCGATGATTGTATGGTTTTTAATTATTAACTTTAATAAGAACACTATGATGTCTAGCGTTTGCTCTAGAGGTTTCGTATTATTTATTTCTACTATAGTTTTTTAATCTGGTAAAGTCTACATTGTCACAACAGCAAGTCTTTCTAATGAATAAACGTCATTTTTTCCAATGTTCCTTGCGTTTCAATTCTACTAAAATGTCTTGAGATTGACACAATTAACGGATGTTATCTCCGAAATAATATTAGCTAAACACTTCACTCATGAACATCCTCAGATTTCTAATAACGTTTCATACACTCGCTTACTAATGTAAAATACAAATAAACGTCACACATATTTCTCACACATTACAATTTTCTGTACATCATTCGGTAACAAGAGTAATCTTTTGTACCACATTTTTCAGGGCAGGACAGCATGATGTTCACAATCTATGAATCGCACGAGATAAAGTTCCGTACAAAAAAATTTAATTTTATGGAATTAATATTAAGTTTCATTACATCAGTGATTATTAAAAAAGACACGACACAAATATAAGTGAACAACTGGCGTACCTTTAATGTTTCTGATAAAATGAAACGAACGTCCACAAGTTTTGTGAGTCGGGAAATGAGAGGCGGCGAGCCATGTGTTGACAGATTGTCAATTTCTTTTCATTCTCTCTTGTGCGTGTGCGACTCTCATGGTGTACGGATTGGATATTTTTCTTTTTAAATTGGTTCTCTTAGCAAACTGATTTCTCTTAATTATTAAATTATAGGAAGTCATGTTTCTTAAGAATTCTATTTGATGCCCCAAATCATCAGTACAACAAATTGTAATTATACTGAGGAAAACATAATTTTGCTATATAAGATTGTTCTTATTTTAATGTATAAGTATTATACTGTATGAAAAATGCCTAAAGTTTGAAATTGTTTTAATTAGTTGTGTCGGTATAAAATCTATCTAACACTTGACTTTTACTATTTCTAGACTACATGAAGCACGTGCAATAAACAGAATGTAAATAATATTATTTGGTTTATAATACACAATAAATTAAATATAGATCCAAGCAATTCACGTTTCATAATTCTCTTCGAAGTATGAAAGACAAGAACTTTTATATGGTTAACGGTTAAAACAACGTAAGACTCAATCAAAAATAATGGTTATAAAGGGTTTTAAAACTTATAGATCAATATATCGTATTGTTCTTCCAATTTATACAATTGCATTTATATTTACAATGGATATTAATTTTTAAGTGTGATATTTTAATCAAGAGCAATAAATAAGAGGATTGCAAGTCCATAGCATATATTTTAGTATAAGCTATAAAAAATAAATATTAAATATTCTAAATGTTCATTGTGGTAAAAGATTTGTAGCAGTGACGGAAGTATACTATTTATATTTAAAAAAGTAATTTAATTTACGTCTTTAGTCATTAATAATTTTAATTCTCTATAAAATGTTTATGGTTGTACAGATTCAATGTTTTTAACCACGAAGTATAAAAAAACATAAATGAATACATTAACGTCTAAATGGATGGGAAACTGTTTAGATAAAACGAAACATTTGTACAATACGTATACAAAAGTAAAGCACAACCTCAGACAGGCCTTAAGCTCACATCTAAGCAGTGCCCTAAGACTGGATTAATTTGGGGACTGGTATCCCGCGCCCACTGGTAAACCTGATCCTTCTTAATGTGTAATCACAGATGAAGGGTGGTTCATCTCTCTTATTATCGGATAAATGGTATAGAACAACACGGTTTCTTAATTCTCTCCTCTTTAAACTATATACAAATTATCATGAGTGGTATATTCTTTTTTAAATTTTTTACATTTAAATGTGATACTGTTTAGTTTTTATTAGTAAATATGTGGTTATAACATGTGATGTATAAGCATATATTTTTATTATATTATAACAAATTTATTTAATTTTTTACATAGGATAAAATATAATATATATATATAAAAACCATAGGATATCGATATTATCAACGATTTCAATACCTGTTATATTATCCGTTTTTGAGTAAAGTTTGGCTGTTATAAATATAGCTTGGATTTCTCTGTTTTATTGATATATAGCATTAGCATTATTTCAGTGATTGCAGGTGATATTTAACCTGGAAAATCTTCTTTAATTCTTTGAGTTTTAGTTGGTTTGTATTTCCAATATTCGCCGGTCGTTGTGTGCAAGACGGTTCATGCGTCGTGGTTAAAGTTCGAAATTTTCAGTCAAATCAAAATTATCACAAATGCATTTAAATTATACATATTAAATTTTATATCTTATAAATTTGTATGGGAAGTTTTCAAATTCACATTTAATATATAATATTAAATGTTTTGAAAACACGTGTATACAGCTTCACGTTCCTTAGTGCTTTATAGCATTTGGGTAATGTTTTACGGGAATAAAACAACCAAAAATGAAACCATCAGTTCGAATACTGGAATATAAACTAATAAATGTCGGGTTAACTGTATAAATTCCAGAGAAAGTTTCCATAAAAAAGCATTTAAATTATTTTCATGTTCGAAAATCCACTAGGATTGTATAGAAACCTATAACCTTATAGAAAGTATAGAACATACTGTCATTATTCAAATATCTGTTAAATATAAGTTCAGCTAAAAGGCAGTTAAAAATATTACAATTTTGATTTGATGCATATGATTTGAATTATTTTATCCTTGAATATTCGCTATTACTTTCACTAAATCAGGAGCTAATCTATTCGCTATACATCTCCTAAAACGAGCACATAGTCGATATCGTTTTGTACACTAGGAGACTGGAACAAATAGGACTAATTTCAAGAGTAACTAATATGTAATATATTGTTAGGTTGATGGAATGAACGATGTAAAATTGAGATGTTATTCAACAAAACAAATTTTTAACTAGATACCGAATTAGTTTTGTTTTTGTTTTTTAACGTTGTAATCTATTAATACTCTACTACAGTATAAGTCACGTGACTTAAAGTGCAGTCAGAACCGTGGAAGCACTGCCGTAGTAGTACTGAATACAGATACGCTAGGTACTGTGTTAATGGGTGTAATTACTAGATCCAGTTAATTAGTTCAGATTGTGTTCTGATTCATAATGAGAAGAGAACGGCTAAACCATTCACACAAAATCATTTAGAACGTAGACGGTTCAACATGTCATTAAATTGTTTGTTGGTTTGCAAAATTGGCTGTTCAATCAAATACTCTTTAAAATGCCAGTCTTTTTTATTGCAGCATTCTAGGTATATATATATATATATATATATTATATATATATATATATATATATATATATATATATATATATATATATATATATATATATAATATATATAAAATAAGGAAAACATCTTCCACCGATTCCTTGCTTTACAATTGAGTGCCACAAAGATAATCTCCATATACTTTCTGTGGCTATGTGCCATATAAAATTAGGCTATGATCTCCTATTATCATAAGCTTCTGGCAGTTTAATCAATATATATATATATATATATATATATATATATATATATATATATACATAATATTTATTTATGTATACATTATAGCACATTCACCCGGAAAGTGAGAGATCCGGGTTCGAGTCCCGGCGGAGCAAGTGCTTTTTGTGATTCAGTGTTTATTGAAAGTAAATTTTTCTATTGCCACTTATCCAAATTTTAGGAGTAAAATAAAATTATATGTATATATATATATATATATATATATATATATATATATATATATATAAATAAAACGTTTTATTCTGTCTATTCCTCTTTAAAAAACGTTATTACTAAATGTAATGTATAAGAAATTGTCATAAAATTTGACATTTAAAAAATTTATTTCTAATAGAAATTACACTAGTATATTGCAAATTTTTGTTAAAACTTTATCTTTAGAACATATTTAAAATAATTCCTGCACAATTAAAGTGCATTTAAAACCGCGTTTACACCCGGTTAAGTGTTTAGACCTGCGATGTTATTCGCGATAATTACATAATATATAATTACTTAATAATAAATTATAAATTACTTCGATTAGTTAAAGAAACGAATTTGGCCCTTGCTTTAGCATAAATGAAATAGCAAACCAATTTCTGATCATTTAATTAATTCGTGCTCGTAACGGTTAAGAATAATAAATTAAAATATTTATAATTTAAGGTTATCATATTTTATTAATGCAGTTTATTGTTTTAAATACATCCATATGAGTTTTTCTAAATTATAATCCATATAATACCAGCCTATAAGTTTAAAATATCAATTGAATTTAACATATATTTTCTAAACATCCACCTCCAAAGTGTGGTGATATTCGTTACAAATTGCCCTCTTTTAGCTACGACACTAAATTGCCTCAAGCTGTTTCCGGAAGTATTAATTTAGAGTTTAATAAAAATATACCAAGCCTATCACGTCTTGTAAATATTAGTATTATCGTAATGTGCAGCACCTGATAATTCAGTTTTTATTTTTAATTTTTGATGATTGAAGCCAGAAATGATGTTGCCGTGTTATAGCTGTGTCAATACTACCATGTATAATGTATTATACCTGTATATTAAAACACATAAATTTCTCCAACAATTTATAGGCTTATCGCTTAGAACGGAGAAAATTTTTCAGACTGCCCATTAACAGTTTTTACAGCAAAATCAAATTATATCTTTCTTGGAGCAATAGAAATCTAACTAGAGCCAAGTCTTTAGAACTATTGTATCAATAGTTATAGCACAGGGTTATGAATAACTTTATATTCCTATTTTGACTACTAGCATTTAATAAAAATAGTCTTACGCTATAATGCATTTATTCTTCCAGATGATGGGTTGTAAGTACACGCACGCATACTAACTGAAATTACTATCGCGGTGTTTCTTTATTCGTTAACTAGTATAAAATTGTCACATAACCTAAGTTAACACAATTGTGCGGTGGGTTCTATTACTATTTAAGTTATTAGTTGCCATGGAATTATATACACTTTCTTTCTTTAGCATCATTACAGTTCTAATTGAAGTAACAGAGATTGATTGTACTTCCTAATGATGATATTATTAGATGATCATAAAATATTTTTTGGATTAACATTACTACACTAAAACTTCCGGGACTTATCGAATTACCCAATATCGGCGCTCAATAAACTCTTGGGAACTCCCAACTCAGTGTATGTCGTCAAGTAGAAGTATGTAAGAGGAAAATGGCCAGAACATCCTTTAAGGCGTATTTAGACTTTAATCTTATTTGTTTATTTTTATTAGGCCTACCACTCTTATCATTGATTAAAACACACTCTGAGCAATTTACAGAAGTTATATAAGAATAATAAACATTAAATAAAAGTTAGGAAGTTAAATAATGAATTTGGAACACACTCTTAAAGTTATTTATCATAGATAGAACAATATATAGTATGTCCAGGTGTTTCAACTTATTTATAAATTTTTCAGTATATGATCTCCGTTGAAAGTAAAATTGTAATTTAGTAAAAAATAAGAGTGGTCTTTTGTGTTTAAAACATATTTTTTCTTCAATATTCTTAATGTTTTACGCGTAATAAATATTCATATGCGTATGATGCTAAAAAGAATGTAATTAATTATAAGTAACATACAAAAACCAAACAAGATATTACTTTACATGATCCAATTCTTTTAATATGGTTCCTGGTAAAGTAGAAATCAGTAAAATGTACTTAAAAACGACATAAATAGCTAGTTTGCATTCTCTCTTAAGCGTATGCAGAATATATGTAATGTGTACAGATTAAATGTAATAACATTTCAGATTTATGATAAATAAACCTGTTTATCTATAGTTGTCATTCGAAATATCAAACTGAAGATGCGTTATTAATTGTAATCTGTGAAACACTGATTAGATGAGACCGTTTAGTTCTTGCATGTCATGTTAATATGTTTGTAATGTTTTCCAAAAACTCATATATTATAAACTCCATATAAACTTCATCATATCGACTCAAAACTGAAATATTTGTACGCTAACCATCAACTAACTTTGAATTTAAAATCCCCTTTCAGCTTCAATCTAAAATACCTAATCGCTGAGATTTAACTAGTCATGAATATTAACACCGTATTAAAAGAATCATGTGAATGTCGGGGAACCGCACATTCTGTAAAGTATATTGCTGTTCAAAACAAAATGGGCATAATCAAATAAAAAATATGCATGGTAGTAAGTGACATACTGTACTGATTGAATTACAATCAGCGAATGGGTATGCATTAGTGGAAGTATACCCAGCAAATGATTAACGTTTTCAATTAGCGGCAATCATGACAAGTGATGAGTACCGTTACTTGCATATGTGCTTCATGAATGCCGTTATGGAGATGTAGACGTGGCTACACACCTTTAGGAAAACATTTTGTTATTATTTAAAACACTGATAGTTTTACTTCATGAAATCACATTACAAAGTAGTATTTTCTCATACTTACACTATTTTTACCTTATAAATAATTTATCTTAACTTAATAACCCGAAAATATCCCTTGTAAATTTTTCTACACCAAAAACTTTAGATAACCATTCATTATTTCGGTACATAAAAGGTTAATTTTAAATATTAACTATATCTAATCAATATAATAATTACGAGATTACATGAAGATATTGGAAAGCTTAGATAACAATCACACTAAACCTCATAAACAGACTTGTGCGAAGTTAGGTTAGTTCATTATTTACCGTTGTTTAAAACATATAAATATTATAATTCCATCATACCATCCACAAATACTCTTATAAACTTGTTTTTTAATATAAACTTACTGTAAATATAGGGGAATTGTTATAGCTGATCTAGTTAAAGAACTCAAAGTGTCAGTCAATGTAACAGTCGTTTATATTAGCATGAATCAGTTGCCATAGCGTGATGCAAATAGTAATGACAAGTGGTATTATCTTAATTATATTATAGGTAACTAACAGTAAGGACGTGTTTAATCGAATTAGTTTTTCTTTAGACCATTAACATTAAAATTAAGTAAGAAAAGTTGTAAATCCGTATATGTTGGGTACTAGAAATAATTAGTTTCGTTGTATGTACATTTAAAAATGTAAATAAATATATCGAAATCGGGTACATTGTGAGACTGCATATTTTCAGTAACAGAAGGAACAAACATGGAAGGAAAAAAATACTAACATGATTCAGAAAATCATTACAATTCTAGAAAAAAGTGAGCGCAGTAAGCAATACCAAGTATAAATCACAAAGCAATACACCAAAGACTACATCCTTTATGTATGTCAGAAAATCTTGGAGTTCCATCGCGTCCACTTTTCACTAATTGAGAATGCGAAATACCTGTAAGTATAAGTAGGTATAAAAATACGGATTTAGTTTCAACAATGAATTAACAATATAGTATGATACGCCTATACCGAACAAAGATTGGAAGCACCTAAATTTACCTGGATTTCAGATATTTATTAATTCCCATCGAATACTAACGGAACAAACAAAAGCAGCGTGGTATGTGTGCCACAAAGTAGGTATATATGTCCTTTTGGTGAAATAAACTTATCGGAAATATTAGTAGTAAATAGAAACAAATTAAGGGCTCTGTGGTGTAGAGGTAGCGCACTCACCCAGCAAGTGAGAGATCCGGTTTCAGATCCCGGCGGAGCAAGTACTTTTTGTGATTCAATGTGGATTGATATTGAATTCAGTTATTGCCATTTATAGAAATTTAATAAATAAATATATTCCAGTGCTGTTGAGTTTGCTCTGTTGTCACGATTAAGAAAATACACATATATCTTAGGACTGTAAAAAGGAGTTTAGTGGCAGTAAAATTCTGATTACGAAACGTGAGTATCATAAATACAATAGTGGTTAAATTATTTAGGCATGCGATCGTGTTGTCTTAATAAAATATTTTTTACAGAACAGTTCATTACATTTGATAGGTTCTTTAAATTCATATTTCACAACTTTAGAGACCAAAATGGGATTTTTATGCTTTATAAACTAGTGGGGCATAGCCCAGAGGGATTTTTGATATAAGAATAGGCCAATTTTCATCCCTGAGACCCTTTGGAATGTTATTAGGATTATATATATATAACATTATACATCCTAATAACATTTTATATATATATATATATATATATATATATATATATATATATATATATATAATCCTAATAACATTATATATATATCATGTTTAAATATTTTGGAAAAACAAATAATATTCAATTCATATTTTTATTATTATTACAGGTTCCTGCATAAGCATTGAAGATTATGTACTTGATACATGTGATATATAACACTACCGTCCCTAAAATAAGATTACACATCATCGTACTATATCAACCTTTACTAAGAACCTTTTACTAAGAAAATTACGGAGCACGACGAGTGAAATTTATTGCTATTAACTACCTTTCAAACCTGATCCCTTGTCTCTGATTGGTCAGACTGGTTATGTTTAGAATTTTATTGATAAAAAGATGCTTTGTGATTGTTGGTCGCCCCAGGTGATGCTTGTAAGAGGAAAACGTCAGAAGAAAGTAGAATGTTTGTGGAACTTCTCTGAAAGTTGCTTAGGACAGAAACATTTAATGTTACAAACAAGTTTATGTCTTTCAATTTTGTTTCTTGCTTTATTTGTAACTGCTCGTTGGATAAATAAGTTTAAACATTTTTTAGGTCTATAAATATACATTTATTTATTATTATATGTTGTTTCATAATGTAGTTACTGCATACAATGCATAAACAAAACATTCCATATTTATTTCTTCCTATAATTTCTAAATGCAAATCAAAATTGTATTTAGTGTGTTTAAAAGCCGATTATAGCTTAATAAAACCTTTTGTAAATACAAATTGATACAGTTTCCAAAATTGGTCAATAATAACCAGGTAGGATATATGTCAAAGTTCAATTGTTATTGATTTAAGTTTTTATGCATATTTAGGAATTCCTCTCGTTTTTTCACAAATTTATACGAAATTAGTGATTATCAAATTGCTATATCATAACTTTAGTATTTTTTCAATATATTAACAAAAACCTCGGATTGTTACTGTTAAGCTATTTTAATATTATTTATCAAGCACTGCTTTATTCTGCCTAGATTTATAATATATTAAAACTTTTACTTAGTTTAATGATATTTTTTTTCTGCTTATTAATGATAGATTAATTGCATTAACAGATTATTAACAAATACAATTATATTTACTGTATGCTTAGGATTAGAATTGTACAATTATTTGACTACAGAAGTGATGAAAACAGTGTTTTAAGAATTATTTCTTAGTGCAGCGAGCGCCGTCTTTTCAATCTGGCAATAAGAACGAAATGTTCCATGAGTTAACTTTTGAGGTTATATGTACTTCCAGTATCCAGCTGCGCGTGATCAGCACACCGGACACCTGGACTGATATTGTGTAATAGTGTGTACTGCATATATGTGGTACTTATTTAATTGACATTGTTATTGTTTCACATTTACTTCACTAACAAGTAATTTCCTTACATGTACGGTATTTGAATAGGTTTATTCATGAAAAAAGAGATATTGCTGACGTTTCAGTTTCTATAATTCACGTAGCCCATGTCAAATTCAAATTTATGTTTCTTAACAGGTAGTTCCTACATTATTTTCTTCCTCTGAAGATTATAAGGAAATTTATTAGGTATAGACAGACAGATTAGTCGCTTAATTAATAAAAATATATGTATGTATGAAACATATTATATTGTGCACTGTTATCATATTTATAAAATGTATAGCATTTTAAACTACGGATTATATCAGATATAATCGAATAAATTAATGTACTCGTATGTAATTACGCAATACGTGACATTATACAATATTACCATATATCTGGAAAAGATGATAATAACGAATTATCGATTAGTTGTAACACAGTATATGAGGATCTGAGAACAATAAAAAAACCTAATAAACGAGAATATTCATAAACATATTATTTTGATTTTAAATATTCATATAAACTTAATGTATACAATTTTGTTATTCCTTTATGTAAATTTATAAATTATTGGATCAACATCTCGTGTTTGTAGTTTGTATTGTATGAAATACATTAAATAATGCGCATTGCACATAATCTATTGAATACTTAATTTGCGCCCATAATATGTTGGCACATCAGCCGATTACTGTCAAGTAG
The DNA here is from genome assembly GCF_021130785.1 of Homalodisca vitripennis. Taxonomy (NCBI): domain Eukaryota; kingdom Metazoa; phylum Arthropoda; class Insecta; order Hemiptera; family Cicadellidae; genus Homalodisca; species Homalodisca vitripennis. Next base: position 124,226,175 of record NC_060211.1, on the reverse strand, counting down.
GGTTAGGGCCTCCAGTCATCTATAACCCGGGATCACTGGACCCTCTACGTTATTGCCCTTGCAATCATCATTACTCTATGGCTTGTTCTTGTCTCTTTCTGAATAACGACGTTGTTACAGCGGAATCAGTTAAACAACATCTAGATCTTTCATTGCCAGTTTTGCCACAATTAATTATTGTGCTTATAAGAAAAAATAACTAATATACATATAGGCAATTAATTGGCATAGCCATATTTAAAGGTTGATTCGTATTCAATTTAAATATTTTAGTTTGGTGACCATCAAGAAAAGAGTGAGAGATTGAATGTTAAAACCATTTTATGACTAAGCCATACGACATACAGCAATACAGTACTTGTTATCCTTGTAACCATGCAATAAAAATAATTTTTTTTACAATATAACTTTTATTTGGCTACGTAACATTCTGCAGAGCAAAATAAAGCAGTAGCATTGTAACTTAAAATTTGCAGTAATGATAATTAAAAAATTTAGAAAATGAACTGTCCTTTGTAGTGTTGTTGTCGCATTTTGTTTTTTATACTTAAAAACACCTTAAGTATTTTATATTTTATTGTCTAGACTGGATTAATAGTTGAACAGCTCCCAAAAGTAAAAACACTTTTTATTCATGTTATACTTTTTCTACAAAATGTTTTTCATAACATAATAAGACTAAAATAACAAATTTGAAATGGTTTAGGACATGAATAAAATAATTTTGTTAAGTAAATAAAGTCTACGATGATGGATTTGAGCAATAATTATTGGCTCTGCTGATTTTAGAACCAGGTTTACCAATATAGTCTATTCAAAATGCTTGAATGCACCAACATTGAGTCCCCAAACATAACTGTTTCACACTGCTTACGATCAATAGCAATATTATATTAGGCGTTTTAGCGCGGTTTTTATTTTGATTCATCTCTTTCCATCCTCCTTTTACATGCAATCATGCGTATGGAAAAAAATATCTAGTTTATGCAATCTGTTATAAAAGGAACTGTCATTACTTTACGTAATGTAAATAATAAAAAAAAATTTAGTGTCCTACTATAATACATCAATATGCAACTTATATTTTAGTATGATTCTCTTGAGTTATAGCAATATCTTACTGTTATTGTTACCTGATATTTGTATCGTTGTTAGTCTTTATATCTTTATATATATATATATATATATATATATATATATATATATATATATATATATATATATATATATATATATATATTTCTTGTGTTCGTGTGTATGTGACTGAACTCCTCCTAAACGGCTGAACCGATTTTGATGAAATTTTGTGTGTGTATTGAAGGGGATTTGAGAATGGTTTAGATTATGCTTTGGTCCGATTTAAATAGTTTAATTAATAATTTTTTTATTTATAAATTGTTGTTTTTGATGTTAGAGTGTTTTATATTGGATCCAGCAGATTGCGCTACGACACGTAATACAAAGTGAACTGATACTTTCAGCTGTTAAAACTTTCAGCTGAAGTGCATCAAAGAGGCAGAAAAATTTGTTTACATTTAAATTTTAGTAACTATTAAATTACTCTAAACTGCTTGATCAGTAGTGTAATGCAGATTGCAGAGACGAAGTTATTATCTAAGTTTAAATTTTGATTGCGCCAATGATCAATAATCCATCTAATGCCAAGGAAATGCTATTTATACGCTCCGAAACCAATATATGACACCATTGTTTTGGTTAGTGCAACAGCATAAATCAATTGTGGAACTGTAAATATATTAGACCGGGGGTGAATTTAAGCGACCGTAACAGACTCGTATTGACCACAGCAACTTTTGAGTTGGACGATACACTTTCGTCATTGGGATAAAAAGGATAACTAACTCTTATTGTTACTGAAATCGTCGGAGCACTTCAATAAATTATCATGGAATGTTGGAGGGAATACAAATCTTATACAAACTGTTTCACTTTACAACTTCAGGACCCCAAAACACTGTTCTTTAAACTAAAATCTAAAATGGATTATGAGATTGGAGTAGCTTTGAGTTACTATCGATTATCTTAGGACTCTTAGGAGTGTTTATTCTGTCATAGGTAAGGAATACATAAATATTTGGCCCGAGTTTTCAACAGGAAAATGCGTGCGAAGCCGCGGGTAACTGCTATTATGCGATTCAATATTTATTGAAATTAAATTAGGCTATTGCCACTTTTTAGTGAATGTAAACAGAAGTCATTTGACAGGTGTTTTGTCTTCCGATCATATGTTAGTTTGGTTATTTAAACGCATATGCGAAAGAAACGGCCAAATACAAAATAAATAAATTGTAAACAATTAGGGCTCTGTGGTGTAATGGTAGCACATTCACCTGGCAAGTGAGAGATCCGGGTTCGAGTCCCGGCGGAGAAAGTACTTTTTGCGATTCAATATTTATTGAAATTATATAAGTAGATAACAAACTGGCCGTCCTGGACCACTTTCGGAGCCAACAGTAAATTGAGTATAAAATACTGTTTGAAGGACCATAAACGAATCTGTAATAACCAAACAGGAAAGCACGAATGGAAAACCGAATCTACAGCTGTTCGCTTCTACTAAGCTCTAAACATCTTCGAAATCTTTATCCTACAAAGTTAATTGTAACACAGTCTTTATCTTTAATAGTCTTCTTTCCAGTAACAATCAAGTGTAATTTTTCATTTTTGTTCAATTCTTTAATCTTTTTTTCATCCAAAACATTCAAAAATCTGTTCGGCAAGTGTACTTTACAATCTTCCAACTCGGCAATTATTGTCATCCCAAATTTATCTTTCATTTTCTCCAAATTCAAAATTTTATATTTCTTTTTTCTTCTAATTCCATTAATTTCTTATACTCTTTGAATCTTAGTTCACCAATCTCATTTAATTCCTTTAGTAGCTCCATTTAGATAGAAAAAAATTGGGAGGAAATCGACATTATACCACCACACAAAAACCTTGATTTTAATCCTAAACTGTGATTTTGACTCCCAAAATCACAGTTTTAGGACCAAAATCAAGGTTTTTTAAGGTACATACAAACTGGTACTAGAGTTTTTGGAAAAAATCTTGAAAATCTACCGAATTATCTCAAATTATTGCTAATTTCAGCATTTAGTTAGTAAAAATATACTAAAAATATTGAAAAAAAAGTATAAACAATTTAAATTTCATCCTACAACCCGATATTTGAAAACATTCAAATTTTTTCTAATTAAATGGAGTCCGAAAAAATATCATGTCCGTTTTGTAAAAAAGAAATTTTAAGAAAGAACTATGATCGCCATTATAATTCTAATTTTCATGCCAAAAACAAACAACTTTACGAAAACGAACTAAATTATTTAAGACAATGGGCTAAAGAAAACCAAATCGATAACTATCAAAACATGTATAATATAGAGAAATTAAGGGAATTAAAGAGAAACTTTAAGGAAGATAAAAAAGATCTCAATCTATTTACTGACGAAAAAATTCATTCAATCGCCGAAAAATTGTCTATCAAAACTAACGATAAAACTAAGTCTGAAACGATCGAACAAATAGACAAAACTCTTAACGAAAAAACCTAACAATATCATTGATGTAGGAGTTTTATCCTCTATACAAGGTCTATTTAAGCAATACATTTTAACGAATTTAAACGATAAGTTCATGTCAATTTACAAATATCTATCAATTATGAGGCCTGAAATTAAAAGTTTAATCGAAAAATTTCAAGAAAATGTTAAAAATATGAAGGGCTATCTCTCTTTAGAATGTGAATACGAACGAACTTTAGTTAACGGTGAACCACAAATATGTTCCAATGTACTTTACTATAAAATCCGATGAAGTCTTTGACGTAAACGATTTTATCACTAAACAATTTAATAAATTAACGCATCGTGAACAATCTAATCATCCAAATCGAGGTTCTGGATGGACATTAAAAACGCTGTAAACAACTGATTTTGAGCCTTAATAAACATGAATTTATGAACGCAGGATCATATATCGATTTACCACAAGAGAATAAAGGTAAAGAAAGCTTGTGTAAATATCAAAAATAAAGATGATTTCTGTTTTATTTATTCTATTCGATGTGCTATTGAAAAACCCGAGGACTCATGTTGATAGAGCAAAGCAATACGAGAAATTTGTAAATGACGAGATATTTTCGGGATTTGAGTATCCAATTGTCTTTAAAGGATATACAAGCATTTGAGAAAAGCAGCTATAATTCCAAGTACAACTATCCAAAAATGTCTGTGAATGTCTACAGTTACAACGAAAAAATTAACATTGTTCCGTTACAAATTTCTGAAAAATATAATGCAGAATTAAATATTGATCTACTGTATGTAAAACAAGAAGACAAATCTCATTATGTTTTGATAACTGATTTAAATAAGCTAGTTTCTTCTCAGTTATCTAAGCATGAGCACAAAAAATTTCTTTGTAGAAGATGTTTAAGCCATTTCTACAAATATAGTGCTTTATCAGATCATTTAGAAATTTGTAAGCAACACGAAGTTTGCAAACCAATTATGCCGTTTCCAGGACAAAAAACATCATTTATTAATTATCAAAAGAAATTTAGCCATCCGTACGTTATTTATATGGATTTTGAAAGCATATTAGAAAAAATTCCGACATGCAAGAACAATCCACAAAAAATCGACTACAAACAAGATTCAGAAACACATTCCTTATGGTTTTACTCTATATTTAGTGTCGAATGTGACCAATCGCATGTACAAACCGATATGTTATCGAGCCAAAAATGAAGAAGATTTACCTAATGTTCCAAAACAATTGTTTGAAGAACTCAATAAATTATCGAAATACATAGCGAAAAAATATAATTCAAAAAACATGAAACATATGAAATTGACTGAAGAAGAAGAAATTTCGTATCAAAATTCAAACGTTTGTCATATCTGTGAAAACAGAAGGTTTTGATGAAGAAAAAAGATTAAAAGTAAGAGATCATTGTCATTTAAACCGGCAAATTTCGAGGTGCTGCTCATTTATGTTGTAATCTGAATCTCAAATTTCCTCAAAATATTCCAGTTTTCTGTCACAATATGAGTAACTACGATACTCATTTGTACATAAAAGAATTGGCTAAACAATATGGAAACGTTGATTTGATTGCAAACACCGATGAACGATATATAAATTATTCTGTAAATTCTGGATATGGATATGAATTCGAAGGTAATAAACCTAGAAAATACATTAAGTTTTCTTTCGTAGATACGTTCAGATTTATGGCCTCATCTATAGAAAAGTTAGCTAAAAATCTAAAGACAGAAGATTTTAAACATACAAATCATTTTATACAGGATGGAAGAATATTGAATGAAATTCTAAAAAGACAGCCAAATGACGACAACGAGATTTTTAAAATTCTATCTGGAAAAGGAATATTTCCCTATGAATTTATCGATAGTATTGAAAAACTTGATTACACAGAAGAGCTAAAAATTCAAGATTTCTATTCACTTTTAACAGATGAGAGCATATCTGAGAAAGATTTTCAACATTATTTAGATGTTTGGAATAAATTAAAGGATAAAAATCTTGGTAATTACTCAGATCTCTATAACATCCAAGATGTTTTATTGCTTGCTGATATTTTTGAAAACTTCAGAAACATTTGCTTGAATTGTTACAAACTCGATCCAGCACATTATCTGACCGCTCCAAGTCTCGCATGGGACGCTATGTTAAAATTAACGAAAATTGAGCTTCAGCTAATTAACGATTATAACATGTATTTGATGATTGAAAAAGGTATTCGTGGAGGTATTTCTCAATGTATTAAGCGATATGTGAAAGCAAATAACAAATATTTGAAAGATTTTGATAAGACAAAACCTGAAAAACTATCTGTTGTACGTCGATGCAAACAACCTTTATGGTTACGGGCTTATGCAAAATTTACCATATAACGAAATCAAGTGGATGAACCCGAAAACATACACAACAGCAGAATGGCAAGAAACAATTTTAGAACTCACTGGCGACGAAGATTATGGCTATATTCTCGAAGTTGATCTAGGATATCCAACAAATTTACATGAACATCAGAAGGATTTACCTCTTGCTCCCGAACATTATAAAAACAAACTTTGCACAACTTTAACTGGATAAAACTGAATACTTTGTTCATTCAAGAAATTTGAAATTCTATCTGGAACAAGGTATGATTTTGAAACATGTGAATAGAGTTATTGCATTCGATCAGAAGCCTTTTATGAAAAAGTACATTGGTTTTAACACAAACATGAGAACCAAAGCTACAAGTGACTTCGAAAAGGACTTTTATAAGCTGATGAACAACTCAGTTTTTGGAAAAAGTATGGAAAATGTGCGAAATAGATGTGATATCAAACTTGGAAATGAAGAATTTTCAATTAAACAGGCCAAGAAAACAAACTTCAAATGCTTTAATATCTTTGACGATAACTGTATAGCGAGTCACATGTACAAACAAAAGGTTAAATTTAACAAACCGATCTACATAGGATTTTCAGTTCTTGACCTATCAAAATTGTTAATGTATGAGTTTTATTACGATAAATTAAAGAAGTTTGACCCAGATTTGAATCTTTGTTACATGGATACAGACAGTTATTTTCTAGAATTTGAAACGAGATCCTTTTAAAATTATTAAATAAAATATAGAGGACTTTGATACGAGCGATTATCCAAAAGATCACGAATGTTTCACTACTAAAAAATAAGAAGGTAATAGGGAAATTCAAAGATGAGTTAAATAGCGAAGTTTTAGAAGAATTTTGTGGATTGAGATCGAAAATGTATTCGTACAAATATCTTGACAAAAATCCAGTAAGATGCAAAGGAATTAAGAGAAGTGTTGTAAATAAAACACATAAATATCGAAAACTTGAAGAGATGTTTGTTCGAAGAAGATAAAGAAGAATTTAGGGAGATGACAGTAATCAAAAGCTATAAACATGAGTTGTACACAGTTACCATAAACAAGCTGGCACTGAACGCTAAAGATGATAAGAGAATTGTCCTAGAAAATAAGATCGATACAGTACCGTATGGCTATAAAAATGAAGCGAAATCTGATATATTAGACGAATTAAATAAACTTGGAAACTTTGATATATAAATGGAAGATGATTTAATTCACTGTCACAAATGTAAGAAAAAAACGAAAAATATCGATGCTAAGATTGTTCAAACTCAAAACGGATTGTATAGAATTGCAGCAAAATGTTCAAAATGTAAGACAAATAAGAGTAAATTTATAAAGAATCCTTATGAAAAACAAGTAAAGAAAGAATCTAAGAATAAGGAAGAAATCGAGATTGAAGCTAAAGAACAAAAGCACCATGATTCATGCACCAGTACGAAAAAAGTTTAAAAAGAGAAAAATTATAACTTTAGGAATTGACGATTTATGGGCAGCAGATTTAGTTATAATGTCTAACTATTCAGATCAAAATGATGGATTTAAGTATATGTTAAATGTTATTGATACTTTCTCAAAATATGCTTGGTCAAGAGCTATTAAAAGAAAAAACGGCAAGGATGTTTCAAAAGCTTTCGAAGATATAGTAAAAGATGCTATAAAGATCGGGCATAAACCTCCGAATCTTCTTCATACAGATAAGGGTTTAGAGTTTAAAAATAAAGAATTTAACGATGTTTTGAGGAAATACAACATTAAGATTTATCATACTGATAACGAAGAGAAATCAAGTATTGTAGAGAGATATAACAGAACTCAAAACGAAAGGATGAAAGTTATTTTTGAGATTAATAAAAACTTTAAATGGATCTTTATTCTTCAAAAAATAGTCACAAATTATAATGATACGGTTCACAGTACGATTAAAATGAAGCCCAAAGACGTAGATAAGGATGCAGAAAAGGAGTTATTAGAGACCGTTTTCAAGTATGTTCCACCTGAAATTCACACGAAAACTAAATTTAAAATTAATCATCATGTAAGAATTGTTAGTAAAAAACAAACATTTTCGAACAAATATAAGAACAATCGGTCAAGAGAAATCTTTGAGATTTATCAAATTAATAACACAGATCCTGTAACTTATAGTATAAAAGATTTAAACAGCGAAGAAATAACTGGAAGTTTTTACGAATATGAATTGAGAAAGTCAAAGCTATAATTTTTTCTATATAAATGGAGGCTCAAAAGAAATGTTCAATGTGCAAGGAAATAAAAGGTTTTGAAGAATTTTATAAAAATAGAACTAAAAAACACGGATTTGGACATTATTGTAAAGATTGTCATAATAAATATCAAAAAGAATTATACGGTAAAATAGAAAAATTAACTCTAGAGGAGAAAGAATGTTACTTTTGTAAAGAAGTTAAGAATGTTTCTGAATTTAACAAGTGACATTATAGTAAAGATAAAAAACAGACTTTTTGTAAGGAATGTGCTAGAAGAATTTCCCGAGAAAGTCTAAATAAACCAACTCACTGCGAATGTGGACGAATTATTCAATGGTTACCTAGTTATGCTAAACATTTACAAACAAAATATCATAATTCGAGAGTTTAATAAAATTTAGTAACATTTTCATCGTGTAATAATTTTTTCTATATAAATGGAGTCTCAAAAGAAATGTACAAAGTGTCAAGAATTTTATAAGGAAAAGAATAGAAAAGACTGTTATTGTAAGGATCATGATGAATTATATGATAAAATGGACAAATTAACTTTAGAAGAGAAAAAGTGATACTTTTGTAAAGAAATTAAAAATATTTCTGAATTTAATAACTGGCAGTATAGTAAAGATAGAAAAGATGCTTTTTTGTCAATTGTGCTAAAAAAAATTTCAGCGAAAGTTATAAAAACGAAACGCCTTGTGAATATGAAAAAAAATTCTATATTGGTTACCTAGTTATGCTAAACATTTACATACAAAATATAATAAATCGAGAGTTTTAAGTAAAATTTAGAAACATTTTCATCGTGTAATTTAGATATTCTATAAATCAGTCGAGATTCTGCCATATTTGTAGTAAAATGATTTCCGTTGTATAAAAATATTCAAAGATTCTTTCATTTGGTTGTAGAGATTTATACTATTTGGATCTCCATGTCTTAATAAAATTTCCATTTCTGGGTAATCAATTTCAAGTTCTTTCAATCTTTTCGGTATTTCTCTCTTTTGAGCTCTGATAACGTAATAAGGATATTCCCACATGTGATTCTTCTTAATTAATACAAAAAACATGGTGTTTTTTCTTAGCAAAATCTTTACAAACAAGGTCTGGTTTCATTAAGTCAATTTTTACACTTTGTTTTGCGATTATTTCCGTTTTGATTTCATCTTTAGTTTGCAAGTGTTTTACTTCATCCTCTAAATATTTAATCTTGTTTTCAAGTTTGTACTCACCAAGTTTTTCTAATAGAGGGCAAAACTTCTTTTGTAATCCAAGTTTTGAAGATTTTTGCCTCTTTTTTTATGTGATCTCAAAATTAAAGAATAAAGTCCTGATTCATTGATGAAAATAGTATTTTTTTGAAAGTTAGAAGGTAGGGCAATCGAATGATCCACCTTATTTATTTCAGAATATGATAATTTATCATCATTATCAACATGCTCTCTAACTGCGTGTTTCGTATTTTCATATTCTAGAATTTCTGCAACATCTTTAGCTTTAAACCAAAATTCGTTATTTTTATCCACAATCGTAAAAATATGTTTGTTTTCAAATCTAAGTTGATTATTGAGTAGGTCTACAACTGAATCCATTTAGATAGAAAAGAAATTTAACTAGTAATTTTTATTTAGAGAATAAAGGCCAGATTCATTAATGAAAATAGTATTGTTTTGAAAGTTTGAAGGTAAGAACGATTCGTTCCCCCTTAATTCATGTCCGTTGCTTCATCATTCTTTCGACAATCTTAAATACATTGTTGTTTTACTCTCATTATTTAATAAATTTCCCTCAGAGTCTCGTATAGTTAGAAACGATTTTTTGAATTCTTGTAAAATTTTTTCTAATAGGAATATAATCGATTTCATTCGGTTTTTCACTGATTTTTGATCCATAAGCAACATTTGGGAAAAATGTGTACAAAATTTCAGATTCTTTGTGTAAATGTTCGGTATGATTTTCAAAACTAGGTTCAACGAGATTACAATGTACTTCAATTACATCGAACGGTCTAAATTTTGGCGTTTTATTTCCTAAATATACCTGATTTGGCTCAATAGTTTCTTGAACAAACCCTAATAAATCTACTATAATTGCTGAAAACATTATTCTTACTGGTGATTTTATTTGAATTTTATTAGAGAGATAATTTTTTTGCATTTCAAAACTTGTTTTCGTCAAAGTTTAAAGATTTATCTGATTGTTTGAATGTTTTCAGATAATTTTTAAAGGAATTTTTTATTTGATCGAAGGTATAATATCCTTTGTTTAAACCATAATATTTTGTTACGTTCTTCTCACTAAAACCTATACAATAAGGAGAAATTTCACTAATATTTATTACAAAATTTTCAGAATAAAAACCACTTAAACCGATAAAATAATTTGATTTTTCCTCTAAATGAATAGGATGTTCCAAGTTTAAAACTAATTTAGAGCTTTCTCAAGTCAACTTGAACAGCTTCATTTTCGCTATTTAAATGGAGAAATTTTTAAAGCAAAAAGATCAGATAAAACTTCAAACGTTTGAAGAAAATAAGAATGATCAACCAATCAGATTGTTAATTGTTGGTTCAAGTGGATGTGGAAAAAAACAACTTTATTATTGAATTTTATCTACAATAGGTTGATTCCTTATTCCAATTTGTATGTTTTTAGTAAATCTTTAGAACAAGACGCCTATAAAAAATTACAAGAAAGATTTGAAAATATTGAGAAAAACTTAAACAAAAAAATATCACATTTTTATAATGCTTCCGAGGACATAGTTCACTTAAGCGAATGTAAACCAAATTCTTTAATCGTTTTCGATGATTGTATTTTAGAAAATCAAGACGTTATTAAAGAATATTTCGTAATGTCTCGTCACAAAAACATATCTTGTATCTATCTTTCTCAATGCTTTTCAAAGGTTGATAAACAAGTTATAAGAAAAAATTTGAATATGTTGTGTGTTTTTAAACAAGATGATCATTATTCCAGAAAGATTTATAACAATTATGTGGGATCTGATATGAATTTTAACCACTTTATTGAGTTGTGTGATAAAATTTGGAAAGAAGACTACGGTTTTTTAACTATTAATCTAACTTTGAAGCCTAAAAATGGAAAATATTTGAATAAATTTTCTAACATAAATGCTGCTCAGTGGTCTGACAAATCTACTTGATAAGATATTTGTTACAACTATTTTTATATTATCTTTAATTTTTATTTACATTATGAAAATAACAGAAAAACCGTAAATCTGTTCACGTTCCACGTTCACGTTCATGTTTCACGTTCATGTTTTACGTTTCGTGTTCACGTTTTTACGTTCCACGTTCACGTTTCAAAATTTTTCTAATTAAATGGTGAACGTAACTTCTGAAGAAGCGAAAAAACTTGATCAAATCGAAAAGAAATTAATCAAAGAATTTAAAGAACAGATTCGAATTGATGAAAAAGAACAAGAATTTATTCAAAAAATTCAATCAACCTGTAACTTCTGCAATAAAAAACGTTGAGGGCAAAATTGAAAATGTTTTAAGTGATAATCAAAATTTGATGAATTTGGTTCCAGTTGTACGACAATTTGCCGATATTTCAATTCCAGAATCTGAAGTGGAAGAGTTTGAATTGCCAAAATTACCATCTTCAACACCATTTAGACCTCGAATCATTGAAGACTCCTACTATAGTTGAACCAATAAGTCCTGGAACAACGGATATAATAATTGGTGAAATTGGTAAAAAATTTCTTCCTAGAGCAAAGGATGATAAATTTGGTTTGTATTGGGGCAGAAAAAAGAGAAGTTTTATGATTGGAAATTTACCCGTTAATTTTTGAACATAATGATATCATTATTAATGAAAAAACATATGAAGGAACTCAAGGTTTATGGAGATTATTAACAGACTATGACGCTCCAAAAGATAATTTATATTCTGAAGAAGATTTGAAAAAGTATACAGAAATTTTATGGGAATCTGACTCAATTTACAAAAATAATGATCCATCTACTAAGAAGCCTAAGTCAAGTATAGGTAAAAAATATATGAACTTAATTAAACCAATTTGGGAAAAAAGAATCGAAGGATCAGGTGTGAGAAAATACAGTGATAATAAGATTGAATACAGATATATCGACGATTTGACAAAACTCGATGGAATTATTAATTATATTTATGCTCAAGAGAAGGCTGGAAACAACAATTTTTTGAACGAAAAGAAAGCGATTAAAGATTTTATTTCGAACAAACTTGATAAAATAATTGAAAAACCTGATGGAATTAAATATTTAAAACGAGTTTTGCCGGCAATAAGTTCATCTATGATTGAGGGTAGTGGACTTTTGAATGATTTTATCAACAATTTACCTTTTGAATTACACGTACCAACTTATCAGTATCTGGGGCCTGGCACAAAACTCGAAAAAAGACTAAAAAGAGGAGATCCTGGTATAAATAAATTAGATCAAGCTGCTATGGAACACGATATTTTTTATGCAAAACATAGAGACACAAATTCCAGACATATCGCAGATAAAGTTTTGCAAGATAAGGCAATGGATAGATTTTTATCAAAAGATGCTAGTTTAGGTGAAAGATTTGTTGCGCTTCCAACAGCTGGAGCAATGTTTTTGAAGAGAAAACTAGGAATGGGAATCGAAGAGAACTTGAAATTTTAACTATATAAATGGAGGTGAACGTAAACTTCAGCAAAAATCAGAAAGAAAAAATAAAATCCGCTTTTAAGAAGAAAATACCCGTTAGTATTCAATTTAAAATAGATCAACTAAAAAATGGCGAAGATAAGATATTTTTAACAAATAGACAATACAATAAACTCGAAAAACATAAGAAAAAACAATAAAGGAACCAGAATAGAATTTTTCTTATAATCAGTTGAAAGAACTTAAAAATGGTGGACTTTTGAAAGATTTATTAGATTTTGGAGAAAATATTCCAGTTGTTAAAAATATTGTTCCTTATGCTAGTAAAGCTGCTCCAATCGTTAAAAAATATGTGATTCCTATTGTTCGAAACATTTTAAATTGGTTAGATAAAGAGTTGGAAGATGTTACAGGATCTGGATTAGATGAAAAAACTTTGAATTACGTGAAATCAAACATTGAAAAAAAAATTTAAACCTTTAACATTCGGGGAATTGGAAGAAATCTGCAAAAATATTAAACATTTTAGAGGAATCTTCATGAGAGATACATTACCTGAAAAAGTTAAGAAATTTGAGTGTGGAATTGTGAATTTAGACTCGATAATGGGAAGTGGAACGCATTGGATTTGTTATTATAAAAATGATAAGAATGCATGTTATTGTGATTCGTATGGAAGAATTGAGGACAAACCACCTATAGAATTGATCCAATATTTGAAAAAATCAAGCGTCTACTACAATGATTCTCAGATTCAAGATTATAAAGATCCCCCAATTTGTGGTCATTTATGTGTTTTTGTGTTGAATGAACTGAGTGATGGTAAAGATTTTAAAGAAGTTGTTAACAAATTATTACTTAATAAATATGGATTCACAAAATATTTTTGACGTATTTGGAACACAAATTAAAACAGAAAGTATTCAAAATGTAGATAATAGTTTGAATTTTGATAGTTTGAGAAATGAGTTTGATAACAAGTTAGAAAATTTATTACAAAACCTTCCAGATTCAGATATGTTTGCTGTCGAGATTGAAGATTTTAAAGCAGAATATGATAACAAACTTGCAAATTTCATGAGTTCAAATGAAGTTGCTGATAAAATAAAAACATTGAAAAAAGAATTTGAAGATGGTGCAAAAAAAATATTTACCAATTTAATGTCTCATATCGAAAAAGCTGATAAAATTACTGAAGCGATCAAAGTTGAAAAGAATTATGTTAGTTTGGCTAATAAAAAAAGAATTGTCGGTGTTCGACCTGGTATTGACAAACATGATGTTGTTGTTAAAGAACAAATTTTAAAACCTCTAAAATTATCAGAAAACATCGATATTGTTGATTTACATGATCCGAATGTTAAAAAATGCCTTAGATTTTAAAGGAAAAAGAATTAGCAGTGTTAGTAAAGGAATTAATCCATTTGATGTTGTTGTAATGATTCAATTAGAAGATCATATTAAAATGTTTAATGAACTAAACAAAAATTACGAGAATCATAAACAACATGTTAAAGATTTTACAACAGAAGTCTATGAAAAACTTGAAGAAAGAAGTAAAAGATCAGTAGACGATGATGGTAAATTCAATGAGAAATTTATGAAAATCGAGCAATATATTAATGAGCAATTGGGAAAAATTGCGCAAAATTATCATACATATGAAGATAAAATTCGTGAATTACTTCAAAGTATACATGATAAACTCGATAAAGTAAATAAACTAGAAGAAAACTTTAATAAATTTAAAGAAGATGTTAATAAATCTTTTGAAAATATTGATAACAGATTTAATGGATTAGGCGGCTATGATAACAAAATTTCTCCTTTATAAATTAATAGCGCTCATATATTGTGTGAGGTGTAAGGCAAAAACTGAAACAAATGATATATAAAATACTATGCAAATATCAATGGAGTTAAAAGAGTTTCTGGAAAATGTGCTGAATGTAACACTAAAAAGAGCCAATTTATAAAAACTTGATTTTGAAATTTTTTTCCTAATAAATAGAGATGGCGGGACATTACAGTGCTTTCGATCTTTTTATAATGCAACACGAAAGAGATTTGAAAAAAGAACATTGGGATGATATTTCTCAAAAATATGAATTATCCGAAGATATGATGAGATTATACGTAAACAAATTGAATTGGTATAACATTGCTAAATATCAAACTTTATCATCAGAGTTCATTCAAGAAAATATACATTATCAATTAAAAGATCATATGTCTGTTCTTTGCCTCTATCAACACTTGAGTATAAAGTTTTTGGATGAAAATAAAGATACAGTTGATTGGAACAATATTATAGATAGCGGTTACTATCCTGTGCAAATTTTATTGAAATATGTGACCGAGATCGCAAAATTTAAGGAAGAGAATCCTGAATATGACGAAGTAGATAATTAAAAATGACTCTAATCTTTTTAATTACCTATTTTACTAAAATGTATATCTTTTCTTATAAAAACGTACATTAGATCGATGAAAAAAATGATATCTTTCTTATACATGATGTTTAAAATTTCTAAATTTTCTCTTATTAAATGGCGGACTACAGAAAATATGCTAGTGATATTGAAAGGGCGGAGTTTAAAAATTTCTGTCCAATTAGTAAACAACATTTGAATGAACCGAATAAAAGAACTGAGTTTAATATTGATTTTGGAGATAATTTTTGCTCGTCTAACTTCCAGTTTTATATTTCTGGAACGTTAACAAAACAAAATGGTCAAGGATATCTTGGAACTGATAATGTTAGATTAATCGATAATTTTATACCGTTTTTATTTTCTAAGATTGAAGTAAGAAAACACAATAAATTGATAGAAGAAGTCGAAAACTGTGGTCAATTAAGCACAATTAAAGGAACTATTTTCGTATTCAAAAAGTGATGTTATTTCTCAAACTTCTAATGGCTTTGAATCAGATTTTAAATTTGGTGTTTTTGAAGCAGCTGGAAATTTATCTCATTTTGGATTAGGATTTTTTTTGAAAATGTTAATATTCCGATCTATAAAAGGAGGATTTTATCTAAGTTTTATAAGAGCAGAAGACGATGATGTGATTCTGAAGACTGCAACTGGAAATGTTATGCCTGTTGATGGAAAAATAACAATTACAGATTTTTTTATTAGAGTTCCAATGATTGATTATAAACCACGAGTAAAATTAGATTGATTAATGAAATTACAAAAAGTCAAAACATTATGTTTAATTTTCTAGATTGGCAATGTATTGAACAAAAAGGTATTTCCGGAACAACTTATTCGTTCGATATTACAAATATTTATAGAAATATCTTCAATCCCAAGTTCGTTATTATAGGTTTTCAAACAGACAGACAGAATAATCAAGAAAAAAATCCTTCAAAGTTTGATAGTTTGAATGTAAAAAATATCAGAGTAAAATTGAACGGTTCTTATTATCCAGATGAATTACAAAATTTAAACATTTCCGGAGGTCTTTTCAGAATCATGTATCAGATGTATCAAGATTTTAAGAAAGTTTACTGTAATAATAAGGAAATGTATTACAATCCTAAAGAATTATTAGCGAATAGACCTATTTATGTCATTGATACAACAAAGAGTTTGACAAATATTTCTGGTTCAAAGAACGATATAATTATCAATATGGATTTTCAAAATGCTGTTCCAAACGCAATTTGTTATGTTGTTGTGGTTTCTGAGAAATTTTTTAGCCTATGATGTGATTAAGAACGATATTAGAGAAATTCAGTAAAATTTTTAAAAAAAATCGTCTTATTGTCTATATTATTCATTGGATAATTCTACAACTTTACAGAATTATTAAAGACATTGATATAAGTATTCATTTTTAATTTCAAAAGAATATCTTAAAAAATGGGGATGATATTAACAAAAAACTACTCCAAGGTCATCTTAAGGGTTGGACCGGAAGTTATGATTTTAAAAAATACTTTAATATTTACTGATCCTATATACCAAATTTCAGCAAAAAAGCTCCAATAGTTCTCGAGATATAAGAGTATTAAGATAAGGGATGATTGGGGTAGATTTTGAAAATTTTGTTATTTTCATGAAATTT
The DNA here is from genome assembly GCF_021130785.1 of Homalodisca vitripennis. Classification (NCBI taxonomy): domain Eukaryota; kingdom Metazoa; phylum Arthropoda; class Insecta; order Hemiptera; family Cicadellidae; genus Homalodisca; species Homalodisca vitripennis. The sequence goes on along the minus strand of NC_060211.1, from coordinate 124,209,283 downwards.
TAAGTTGAACTCGCTTGTTTTTAAAGTTTCAGATTTTTCTGATTTTTTTTATTTTTTTTTATGAATATTAAGAAATAGGGGATGATTTCACCCTTATGGATAAGTTAAGTCGAAAGAGTTAAGTATTTACTATATGTGTACCAAATTTCATTAAAATGGGTTGAGTGGTTTTTGAAATATAAAATTATTAATAAACTTGTAAACTAGCACTCCTAATTGTAAAAGTGAGAACAACTTATATATAGCAGAGATATAGCTTATAACTTTCGAGACTCTCCGTAGCTCAGTTTGGTAAGACGCTTGCCTTCAAAGCCTGAGGTTTCTGGGTTCAAATCCCAGAGCTTCAGGCGCGCTTTTTATTGAGGAAGACATGGTTGTCGTTTCAGTGGTTGGGGACAAGTCTTTACACGAGTGGCCATAGTGTAATGACTATAGAACAAGCCGAGTAATGACAACTGTGGTTGGCGCGCCATTTGCTTCCTCACCTTTCCACTTCATTCCTTAATTCCTTCTCTTCCTTAATTCGTTCATTACATTCATCATTCACATCGTTCATTAATACAACATTACACTTACAAAACACCCGACACAAATTCCCTAATTGAATCTCTCCATCAACTTCTACACAGTAGTTACCAAAGAAAAAATGAGACTTGGGAACAAAAAAATTCCAGAGTCTAAGACCCGAATTACAGCTCCTAGCCATTAACTTGGTTGGACAGTAGCAGTGCAGGGCCAAGTCTCTAAACAATAGACACCGTAGAAGTTGAATGTGATGTGATTCCCATAGCGCAAACACGCACACTAACAACACTACACCAAAGACACAATCATTCATTTTGTCTTTTACAATAATTGATTATGTTCATATTATTCTCTTTCATTCCTTCTAAAACTTCAAAAATATACTCTTTCGCTGATGAAAAATCTCGATTTCTTCCGGAATAATCTTTGTAGTCATAGACAAAATATCCTAAATAGTTTTACAATAGAATGAAATTATTTATATTTATCTCTGTTGTAGAAATGTAAACACAAACATTTGCGCTGAAAAATTTATATCTCGGCAGAGTTTAGTTCCATAATCTCCATTTATAACAAAAAATCTTTTTGTTTTTAATGGAAGAGTATAATGCCAACTGTTACAAGTGTTGTAATAGAGGAGAAATTATTGATAAAAGATATTTAGTTTGTAGAGATTGTAATTTAATTTTGTACGAAAGACCTAAACCTAAGAAATTTCGAAATAAATTAACACATTTGAATAACCTGCTTAGAAAAATTACAATATGGAGACAAGAAGCAAACACAATTTGTTACAGAATTTAGAAAACAGAATAAAAATTTTTACTTATCTCTTAGAACCATTGAAAAAATTATTTTCCATTTCAAAGAATACATTAGGTTTGTGGGTATCGATACACACGTTTTATTATGAAAAGATATTACCTGTATTTTTTAATTATCTAGATGTTGAATGTGTCTACGATTTTAAGCCTGAAATCTTTGATGATTTTATAGTACACTTGGAAAAGATAAATAATGAACCTCTTGAAAAGAATGTGGTTTTACTCACATTCTCCCCGACTTCTCGAGTGATTTTTAGCAAATTCCATCATTTCCGTTTATAAGTTTTAATTTTATAGTTTATTCGTAGCAGATTTGTCAACATTTCCAATAGATTGATTCTAAGGAGATTTTACATTAAAACTGCTCAAGAAAGTAGAAGCAAACAGCTATAGATTCGGTTAATTTTTCATTCGTGGTTTACAGATTCGTTTGTTGTCCTTTTAAACAGTATTTTCCCTTGATTTACTGTTGGCTCCGAAAGTGGTCCAGGACCGCCAGTTTGTTATCTTATATATAATATATAATATATATATATATTATATATATTATATATATATATATATATAAACTATTTATATAGTTTATTTCTTAGTTATTATAAAAATTGCAGACCTATACACTGTTGACTCAATATCCACTCTAGTTTATCCTAGTGTTATCTCAGATTCTACTGATGTAAGTCCTTTTTATATAGTTTATTTGATGTTATTCCTTTATAGAATTTATATTAATTGTTATTATTACTTATTGTAATAACTCTCCTCTGGCTCTGTATTCTATAGCAATAAATAGTTTATTAGCCTATCCACTTCTCAGTCCCATTAAAGTTGTTACGTGTGTTGTTTGCTAGTCATACCTCCTTGTAAATTACTATTTACTCTCTGCCCTATTAGCTCCTAAGAAAAATTTAGTACATCTTTTCCATATAATTTTTTTTTTATATTTCTCTATAAAATTGGCGTTTGCCTTTGAAATAAATATCTTTAACTCTGGTCGTATTATATAAGTATTTATGTAATGAATTTGTCCACTTAATACATCGACAAGAGCGTAAACTAGAACTTATATGGAAAGGGATTATGTATATCTTTATTAAAAATGTTAAAATTAAACGACTAAAGGATAGAGGATTTACCAAAGCTGTTAACCATGTAAATCCTACAGGTATTGTACAGGGTATTTAAATAAAACTGCATACACGATAAGAGATGATTAAAAACAAACTAATAGGAACAAAACAAATATGAAATTATAACATATTATAAATCCTATTCAAGATACGTTTTAATCTTTTGTACGAGTCACTGGGTGAGAAAATATTTAGATTATCATGGTAGATATGGATCACGTTAAATATCAATTTAATATTAGGGACCTCATCTTGATATACGTAACGAGCATAATTAACACGAGCAAAGTGTATATATTTTATATATATATATATATATATATATATATATTATATATATATATATATATATAGAGAGAGAGAGAGAGAGAAGAGAGAGAGAGAGAGAGAGGTGTTCGGAAGTTTTTATATTAACTAATATCTTAGAAACTTTGAAAAATTTTGGCATATTCTTCACAGGTAATATTGATTCTCTATTGATGGCATGTAATATGCAAAGAAAAAAGTTATTAGTACTAAACACATGTTAAGAGTCTCAAAAACTAATTATTATTGTGAATTTTCATAAAATTAAATCTATTAGTCCTGTACACGAATCAGTAATGTAAAGAAAATTCTGTAAAAAATACCCCCCCTAGTCCCTATAGTTTGTGGGAATTGCCTAAATATGTGTCTATATATTCCAATTCAGTTTGTTAAAGCAACATAATTTGAGGTTTGTACTATTCTTCTTTAATTAAACCTTCTCCATCACAACAGCTAGTAATATTAATAAATTGATCTTTACAGGTTTTAACATTTTTATTGGATATATAATTTAATTTAAATTTGTTGGATCAACTGGAGGGATTATTGTGTTAGTAGTTTAAATAACTGGATAATATTATTTTATTTACTTACATATAAAACTATCGTAAAACTGATATTATAAGGTATTAATGCCATAATGAGAAAAACAAAACAATCTATTTAGTACAAATGTTAAATAAATTATTAAAGTTAAATAGTACTTCATTTCAAATCGATGGTGTTCTAAGAAAATTAGTGAGTTATAAAACGGGCTTTTCAAAAATTAGGCTGAAACAAAAGGGCACGAAATCTTTTGATTGGTGTTACATTTACTCCATACAGAATTCTCAAGACTTTGTAAATTGGATGGCAATCATACCGGAAATTATATTTCTCGGAAAGCAGGAAATTGTAGTGATTGCTTGCCTTATATATAATAAAATCATGATAATATGTAAAATACACAAACGAAGACAATGAAGAAGTTACTTTATATCATCGAACAAGGTATACGAGTATTTATTTCATCGTTTTGATTAATTTAGCCAACTAAAAAGTTATAGGAAATTTGAAGCCAAAACATGTGTAATATTTTAATATTTTATGGAATCATTTACTGTGTCAAGGTAAAACGGTTATTAAAATAGATGAATACTTACGTAGTGTTACTGATAGGAATTAAATTTTTGTGTTATTTCTTAGATTTTAATTTCAGATAACGTCTTTTTTTTTAATGCGAGTTTTTATAAATTTACTGTTTATGTGCTTGTTCCCAAACGTTAATTTCATGTATCATCAGCTGCTTATCTGTTGCATTGACATATAATGTTTTTTTCTTGAATTCTCATTTTCTTTTTCCTTCAAGTTGACTGTAAATATTTATGTAGTTTATATGTGTGAAAAGTGAAAACAGCTCAAAGATGCTTCTAGAGAAGGGTATTTAAAATTCAGGAAAATAGAGCTTTTATAGCATTGATACAATCAGTAGTGAAAAGATAATTTTACAACTTCAGGGAGATTCCTAACACAAATTTTACATTTCTTCATACACTACTAACAAAAAGAAAAACAAGTATGTTCCAATATATAAGGAAACAAAAAATTACAAATTACAAAAATCTTTTTTAAAGGAAAATACTTGGATGGATGTCAGCTACACTTAGTTCATAAAAATTTTATAAACATTTAAAATTTGCAGCAAGATTAATAGGTGTATCTAATCGAACCTTTGGGTCTTTTATATATTTAACACATAAGACACAGAACTCGATGATTGTATGGTTTTTAATTATTAACTTTAATAAGAACACTATGATGTCTAGCGTTTGCTCTAGAGGTTTCGTATTATTTATTTCTACTATAGTTTTTTAATCTGGTAAAGTCTTACATTGTCACAACAGCAAGTCTTTCTAACGAATAAATGTAATTTTTTTGCAAAGTTCCTTGCGTTTCAATTCTACTAAAATGTCTTGAGATTGACACAATTAACGGTTGTTATCTCCGAAATAATATTAGCTAAACACTTCACTCATGAACATCCTCAGATTTCTAATAACGTTTCATACACTCGCTTACTAATGTAAAATACAAATAAACGTCACACATATTTCTCACACATTACAATTTTCTGTACATCATTCGGTAACAAGAGCAATCTTTTGTACCACATTTTTTCAGGGAAGGGACAGCATGATGTTTCACAATCTATGAATCGCACGAGATAAAGTTCCGTACAAAAAAATTTTAATTTTATGGAATTAATATTAAGTTTCACTACATCAGTGATTATTAAAAAAGGACACGACACAAAATATAAGTAAACAACTGGCGTACCTTTAATGTTTCTGATAAAATGAAACGAACGTCCACAAGGTTTGTGAGTCGGGAAATGAGAGGCGGCGAGCCATGTGTTGACAGATTGTCAATTTCTTTTCATTCTCTCTTGTGCGTGTGCGACTCTCATGGTTTACGGATTGGATATTTTTCTTTTTAAATTGGTTCTCTTAGCAAACTGATTTCTCTTAATTATTAAATTATAGGAAGTCATGTTTCTTAAGGAATTCTATTTGATGCCCCAAATCATCAGTACAACAAATTGTAATTATACTGAGGAAACATAATTTTGCTATATAAGATTGTTCTTATTTTAATGTATAAGTATTATACTGTATGAAAAATGCCTAAAGTTTGAAATTGTTTTAATTAGTTGTGTCGGTATAAAATCTATCTAACACTTTTACTATTTCTAGACTACATGAAGCACGTGCAATAAACAGAATGTAAATAATATTATTTGGTTTATAATACACAATAAATTAAATATAGATCCCAAGCAATTCACGTTTCATAATTCTCTTCGAAGTATGAAAGACAAGAACTTTTATATGGTTAACCGTTTAAAACAATAATACTCAATCAAAAATATTGGTTATAAAGGGTTTTAAAACTTATAGATCAATATATCGTATTGTTCTTCCAATTTATACAATTGCATTTATATTTAAAAATGGATATTTTTAAGAGTGATATTTTAATCAAGAGCAATAAATAAGAGGATTGCAAGTCCATATCATATATTTTAGTATAAGCTATAAAAAATAAATATTAAATAATCTAAATGTTCATTGTGGTAAAAGATTTGTAGCAGTGACGGAAGTATACTATTTATATTTAAAAAAAGTAATTTAATTTACGTCTTTAGTCATTAATAATTTTAATTCTCTATAAAATGTTTATGGTTGTACAGATTCAATGTTTTTAACCACGAAGTATAAAAAAAACATAAATGAATACATTAACGTCTAAATGGATGGCAAAAATGTTTAGATAAAACGAAACATTTGTACAATACGTATACAAAAGTAAAGCACAAATTCAGACAGGCCTTAAGCTCACATCTAAGCAGTGCCCTAAGACTGGATTAATTTGGGGACTGGTATCCTGCGCCCACTGGTAAACCTGATCCTTCTTAATGTGTAATCACAGATGAAGGGTGGTTCATCTCTCTTATTATCGGATAAATGGTATAGAACAACACGGTTTCTTAATTCTCTTTAAACTATATACTAATTATCATGAATGGTATATTCCTTTTTTGATTTTTTACATTTAAATGTGATACTGTTTAGTTTTTATTAGTAAATATGTGGTTATAACATGTGATGTATAAGCATATATTTTTTATTATAACAAATTTATTTAATTTTTTACATAGGATAAAATAATATATATTTAAAACATAGGATATCGATATTATCAACGATTTCAATACCTGTTATATTATCCGTTTTTGAGTAAAGTTTGGCTGTTATAAATATAGCTTGGATTTCTCTGTTTTATTGATATATAGCATTAGCATTATTTCAGTGATTGCAGGTGATATTTAACCTGGAAAATCTTCTTTAATTCTTTGAGTTTTAGATGGTTTGTATTTCCAATATTCGCCGGTCGTTGTGTGCAAGATGGTTCATGCGTCGTGGTTAAAGTTCGAAATTTTCAGTCAAATCAAAATTATCACAAATGCATTTAAATTATACATCTTAAATTTTATATCTTATAAATTTGTATGGGAAGTTTTCAAATTCACATTTAATATATAATATTAAATGTTTTGAAAACACGTGTATACAGCTTCACGTTCCTTAGTGCTTTATAGCATTTGTGTAATGTTTTACGGGAATAAAACAACCAAAAATGAAACCATCAGTTCGAATACTGGAATATAAACTAATAAATGTCGGTTAACTGTATAAATTCCAGAGAAAGTTTTCCATAAAAAGCATTTAAATTATTTTCATGTTCGAAAATCCACTAAAAATACTGTCATTATTCAAATATCTGTTAAATATAAGTTTCAGCTAAAAGGCAGTTAAAAATATTACAATTTTGATTTGATGCATATGATTTGAATTATTGTATCCTTGCATATTCGATATTACTTTCACTAAATCAGGAGCTAATCTATTCGCTATACATCTCCTAAACGAGCACATAGTCGATATCGTTTTGTACACTAGGAGACTGGAACAAATAGGACTAATTTCAAGAGTAACTAATATGTAATATACTGTTACGTTGATGGAATGAACGATGTAACATTGAGATGTTATTCAAAAAAACAAATTTTTAACTAGATTGCGAATTAGTTTTGTTTTCGTTTTTTAACGTTGTAATCTATTATACTCTACTACAGTATAAGTCACGTGACTTAAAGTGCAGTCAGAACCGTGGAAGCACTGCCGTAGTAGCACTGAATACAAATACGCTAGGTACTGTGTTTAATGGGTGTAATTACTAGATCTAGTTAATTAGTTCAGATTGTGTTCTGATTCATAATGAGAAGAGAAAGGCTAAACCATTCACACAAAATCATTTAGAACGTAGACGGTTCAACATTGTTGCTTTGCAAACATTGGCTGTTCAATCAAATACTCTTTAAAATGCCAGTCCTTTTTTATTGAAGCATTCTCTGTATATATATATATATAACGAGGAAAACATCTTCCACCAATTGAGTGCCACAAAGATAATCTCCGTATATTTTCTGTGGCTATGTGCCATATAAAATTAGGCTATGATCTCCCACTATCATAAGCTTTTGGCAGTTAAATCAATATATATACATAATATTTATTTATACACCCGCCCAGTGAGAGATCCGGGTTCGAGTCCCGGCGGAGCAAGTGCTTTTTGTGATTCAGTGTTTATTGAAAGTAAATTTTTCTATTGCCACTTATCCAAATTTTATGAGTATATATATATATATAACGTTTTAAGCTGTCTATTCCTCTTTAAAAAACGTTATTACTAAATGTAAATGTATAAGAAATTGTCATAAAATTTGACATTTAAAAATTTATTAATAATAAGAAATTACACTAGTATATTGCAAATTTTTGTTAAAAATTTATTTTTAGAACATATTTAAAATAATTCCTGCACAATTAAAGTGCATTTAAAACCGCGTTTACACCCGGTTACGTGTTTAGACTTGCGATGTTATTCACGATAATTACATAATATATAATTACTTAATAATAAATAATAAATTACTTCGATTAGTTAAAGAAACGAATTTGGCCCTTGCTTTAGCATAAATGAAATAGCAAAACCAATTTCTGATCATTTAATTAATTCGTGCTCGTAGCGGTTAAGAATAATAAATTTCAATATTTATAATTTAAGGTTATCATATTTTATTAATGCAGTTTATTGTTTTAAATATATCCATATAGTTTTTCTAAATTATAATCCATATAATACCAGCCTATAAGTTTAAAATATCAATTGAATTTAACATATATTTTCTAAACATCCACCTCCAAAGTGTGGTGATATTCGTTACAAATTGCCCTCTTTTAGCTACGACACTAAATTGCCTCAAGCTGTTTCCGGAAGTATTAATTTAGAGTTTAATAAAAATATACCAAGCCTATCACGTCTTGTAAATATTAGTATTATCGTAATGTGCAGCACCTGATAATTCAGTTTTTATTTTTAATTTTTGATGATTGAAGCCAGAAATGATGTTGCCGTTTTATAGCTTTGTCAATACTACCATGTACAATGTATTATATATTAAACCACATAAATTTCTCCAACAATTTATAGGCTTATCGCTTAAAACGGAGAAAATTTTTCAGACTGCCCATTAACAGTTTTACAGCAAAATCAAATTATATCTTTCTTGGAGCAATAGAAATCTAACTAGAGCCAAGTCTTTAGAACTATTGTATCAATAGTTTATAGCACAGGGTTATGAATAACTTTATATTCCTATTTTGACTACTAGCATTTAATAAAAATAGTCTTACGCTATAATGCATTTATTCTTCCAGATGATGGGTTGTAAGTACACGCACGCATACTATCTGAAATTACTATCGCGGTGTTTCTTTATTCGTTAACTAGTATAAAAGTGTCACATAACCTAAGTTAACACAATTGTGCGGTGGGTTCTATTACTATTTAAGTTATTAGTTGCCATGGAATTATATACACTTTCTTTCTTTAGCATCATTACAGTTCTAATTGAAGTAACAGAGATTGATTGTACTTCCTAATGATGATATTATTAGATGATCATAAAATATTTTTTTGATTAACATTACTACACTAAAACTTCCGGGACTTATCGAATTACCCAATATCGGCGCTCAATAAACTCTTGGGAACTCCCAACTGTGTATGTCGTCAAGTAAGAAGTATGTAAGAGGAAAATGGCCAGAACATCCTTTAAGGCGTATTTAGACTTTAATCTTATTTGTTTTATTTTTATAAGGCCTACCACTCTTATCATTGATTAAAACACACTCTGAGCAATTTACAAAAGTTATATAAGAATAATAAACATTAAATAAAAGTTAGGAAGTTAAATAATGAATTTGGAACACAATCTTAAAGTTATTTATCATAGATAAAACAATATATAGTATGTCCAGGTTTTTCAACTTATTTATAAATTTTACAGTATATGATCTCGGTCGAAAGTAAAATTGTAATTTATTAAAAATAAGAGTGGACTTTCATGTTTAAGACATATTTTTTTCTTTAATATTCTTAATGTTTTACGCGTAATAAATATTCATATGCGTATGATGCTAAAAAGAATGTAATAAATTATAATTAACTTACAAAAACCAAACAAGATGTTACTTTACATGATCCAATTCTTTTAATACGGTTCGTGATAAAGTAGAAATCAGTAAAATGTTCTTAAAACGACATAAATAGCTAGTTTGCATTCTCTCTTAATGCGTATGCAGAATATATGTAATGTGTGCAGATTAAATTTAATAACATTTCAGATTTATGATAAATAAACCTTTTCATCTATATTTGTCATTCTAAATATCAAACTGAAGCTGCGTTATTAATTTTAATCTGTGAAACAACTGATTATATGAGGCCGTTTAGTTCTTGCAAGTCATGTTAATATGTTTGTAATGTTTTCCAAAAACTCTAATATAAACTTCACATATTGACTCAAAACTGAAATATTTATAAGCTAACCATCAACTAACTTTGAATTTAAAACCCCCTTTCAGCTTCAATCTAAAATACCTAATCGCTGAGATTTAACTAGTCATGAATATTAACACCGTATTGAAAGAATCATGTGAATGTCGGGGAACCACACATTCTGTAAAGCATAATTGCTGTTCAAAACAAAATGGGCATAATCAAATAAAAAATATGCATGGTAGTAAGTGACATACTGTACTGATTGAATTACAATCAGCGAATGGGTATGCATTAGTGGAAGTATACCCAGCAAATGATTAACGTTTTTCAATTAGCGGCAATCATGACAAGTGATGAGTACCGTTACTTTGCATATGTGCTTCATGAATGCCGTTATGGAGATGTAGACATGGCTACACACCTTTAGGAACACATTTTGTTATTTAAAACACTGATAGTTTTAACTTCATGAAATCACATTAAAAAGTAAGTAATTTTCTCATACTTACACTATTTGTACCTATAAATAATTTATCTTAACTTAATAACCCGAAAATATCCCTTGTAAATTTTCTACACCACAAATTTTAGATAACCATTCATTATTTCGGTACATAAAAGGTTAATTTTAAATATTAACTATATCTAATCAATATAATAATTACGAGATTACATGAAGATATTGGAAAGCTTAGATAACAATCACACTAAACCTCATAAACAGACTTGTGCGAAGTTAGGTTAGTTCATTATTTACCGTTGTTTAAAACATATAAATATTATAATTCCATCATACCATCCACAAATACTCTTATAAAACTTGTTTTTTAATTACTGTAAAATATAGGGGAACTATTATAGCTGATCTAGTTAAAGAACTCAAAGTGTCAGTCAATTTAACAGTCGTTTATATTAGCATGAATCAGTTGCCATAGCGTGATGCAAATAGTAATGACAAGTGGTATTATCTTAATTAAATTATAGGTAACAGTAAGGAATTGTTTAATCGAATTTGTTTTTCTTTAGACCATTAACATTAAAATTAACAAAGTTGTAAATCCGTATATGTTGGGTACTAGAAATAATTAGTTTCGTTGTATGTACATTTAAAAATGTAAATAAAATATATCGAAATCGGGTACATTGTGAGACTGCATATTTTCAGTAACGGAAGGAACAAACATGGAAGGAAAAAATACTAATATGATTCAGAAAATCATTACAATTCTCAAATTCAAAAAGTGAGCGCAGTAAGCAATACCTAGTATAAATCACAAAGCAATGCACCAAAGACTACATCCTTTATGTATGTCAGAAAATCTTGAAGTTCCATCGCATCCACTTTTCACTAATTAAGAATGCGAAATACCTGTAAGTATGAGTAGGTATAAAAATACGGATTTAGTTTCAACAATGAATTAACAATATATTATGATACGCCTATACCGAACAAAGATTGGAAGCACCTAAATTTACCTGGATTTCAGATATTTATTAATTCCCATCGAATACTAACGGAACAAACAAAAGCAGCGTGGCATATGGGCCACAAAGTAGGTATATATGTCCTTTTGGTGAAATAAACTTATCAGAAATATTATTAGGTAATATAACAAATTAAGGGCTCTGTGGTGTAGAGGTAGCGCACTCACCCAGCAAGTGAAAGATCCGGTTTCAGATCCCGGCGGAGCAAGTACTTTTTGTGATTCAATTATGTTATTGCCATTTATAAAAATTTAATAAATAAATATATTCCAGTGCTGTTGAGTTTGCTCTGTTGTCACGATTAAGAAAATACACATATATCTTAGGACTGTAAAAAGGAGTTTAGTGGCAGTAAAATTCTGATTACGAAACGTGAGTATCATAAATACAATAGTGGTTAAATTATTTAGGCATGCGATCGTGTTGTCTTTTTTATAACATTCCAACGGCAACAAGCCAAAGTACAAGCGGGTAATATACATATATAAATATTTAAATATCAACTGTAAGAAAGAAACAATGGGTTAAATAACAATAAAGTTGACAGTGATAACAATCTAACAAAAACAACAACATAAATGATTAAATATAACAATTAATAGTAAAAGTAAATAGTAACAACAAACGGCATAATACATAACAACAAAGCAGTAAACTATTCAGGAACACAACAATCAATATGAGGGGTAACAAGCACAACAATGAAATAAATTACCATAGAACATGTGAAGGTTAGTAATTGTGTTTCTAAACAGGACCGCGGAGGGATGCCAGCACTCTTCCCCGGATGGCCGAAGCACTGTCGTGAAAAAGATCGACAAGGTGGCAGAAGGTATTTCCCAGCCTCATCATTCGGGCGAGGGGACCGTGAAAGTCATAATCCCGCCGAGAGTACGCCTGCCGAACAGATCACGCGACCGAGTAGCTGAAGGAATGCGGATATCCACTTGTGCGAGGAGAGAAGGACAATCAAGCAGACCATTCAGCAATTTGGCAAGGAACAGGACATCTGCAGCCTTTCGTCTGGCTAGGAGATCTGGTAGGAGTAGCTCGTTCTGCAGATCCGCGAGAGGAACTTCCCTGAATTGATGTCCCCGCCTCGTTCCCACCAGCCTTAAGAAACTCCTCTGGACAGCCTCGAGTTTCCAGATGAGAGTCAAGCGGTAGGGAGACCAAACGGGGCTAGCATATTCCAGTAGTTGCCGCACAAAGGAAGAATAAAGCGTTTTTAAAACAACAGGGCTCGTCATGCCACGAGTCGACCTTGAGATGAACCCCAACATCCTGTGTGCCCGTCTGCACAGATCATCCACGTGAGCGTTAAAGGAGAAATCAGCAGAGAAGGTAACACCCAAGTCCCTCATTGTTAACACCCTATCCAGAGCTCGGCCATCCAAGGTGTACTGGAAATAGCGTGGATCGCGCAACCGGCCAAAGGACATCACAGAGCACTTAAAAAAATATTTTTTATTTTTTGTCTTAATAACATATTTTTACAGAACAGTTCATTACATTTGATAGGTTCTTTCAATTCAAAGTTCATATTTCACAACTTTAGAGACCAAAATGGGATTTTTATGCTTTATAAACTAGTGGGGCATAGCCCAGAGGGATTTTTGATATAAGAATAGGCCAATTTTCATCCCTGAGACCCTTTGGAATGTTATTAGGATTATATATATATAACATTATTCATCCTAATAACATTTTATGTATATATATATATATATAATCCTAATAACATATATATATATATATATATATATATATATATATATATATATATATATCATTTTTAAATATTTTGGAAAAACAAACATTCAATTCATATTTTTATTATTATTAAAGGTTCCTGCATAAGCATTGAAAATTATGTACTGTATACATGTGATATATAACCACTACCGTCCCAAAAATACCATACACATCATCGTACTATATCAACCTTTACTAAGAACCTTTTACTAAGAAAATTACGGAGCACGACGAGTGAAATTTATTGCTATTAGCTACCTTCAAACCTGATCCCTTGTCTCTGATTGGTCAGACTGGTTATGTTTAGAATTTTATTGATTAAAAGATGCTTTGTGATTGTTGGTCGCCCCAGGTGATGCTTGTAAGAGGAAAACGTCAGAAGAAAGTAGAATGTTTGTGGAACTTCTCTGAAAGTTGCTTAGGACAGAAACATTTAATGTTACAAACAAGTTTATGTCTTTCAATTTTGTTTCTTGCTTTATTTGTAACTGCTCGTTGGATAAATTTAGTTTAAAATAAAGTTTAAAAATTTTTTAGGTCTATAACTATACATTTTTTATCATTATATGTTGTTTCATAATGTAGTTACTGCATACAATGCATAAACAAAACATTCCATATTTATTTCTCCATATAATTTCTAAATGCAAATCAAAATTTGTATTTATTGTGTTAAAAGCCGATTATAGCTTAATAAAACCTTTTGTAAATACAAATTGATACAGTTTCCAAAATTGGTCAATAATAACCAGGTAGGATATATGTCAAAGTTCAATTGTTATTGATTTAAATTTTTATGCATATTTAGGAATTCCTCTCGTTTTTCACAAATTTATACGAAATTAGTGATTATCAAACTGCTATATCATAACCTTTGTATTTTTCAATATATAAAAAAAAAAAACCTCAGATTGTTACTGTTAAGCTATTTTTAATATATTATTTATCAAGCACTGCTTTATTCTGCCTAGATTTATAATATATTAAAACTTTTACTTAGTTTAATGATATTTCTTTCTGCTTATTAATGATAGATTAATTGCATTCCAAAATTATTAACAAATACAATTATATTTACTGTATGCTTAGGATTAGAATTGTACAATTATTTGACTACAGAAGTGATGAAAACAGTGTTTTAAGAATTATTTTTTAGTGCAGCGAGCGCCGTCTTTTCACTCTGGCAATAAGAACGAAATGTTCCATGAGTTAACTTTTGAGGATATATGTACTTCTAGTATCCAGCTGCGCGTGATCAGCACACCGGACACCTGGACTGATATTGTGTAATAGTGTGTACTGCATATATGTGGTGCTTATTTAATTGACATTGTTATTGTTTCACATTTACTTCACTAACAAAGTAATTTCCTTACATCTACGGTATTTGAATAGGTTTTATTCATGAAAAAAGAGATATTGCTGACGTTCCAGTTGCTATAATTCACGTAGCCCATGTCAAATTCCAATTTATGTTTCTTAACAGGTAGTTCCTACATTATTTTCTTCCTCTGAAGATTAAAAGGAAATTTATTAGAGATAGACAGACAGATTAGTCGCTTAATTAATATTATAAAAATATATGTATGTATGAAACATATTATATTGTGCATTGTTATCATATTTATAAAATGTATAGCATTTTAAACTAAGGATTATATCAGATATATTCGAATAAACTAATGTATGTAATTACGCAATACGTGACATTATACAATATTACCATATATCTGGAAAAGATGATAATAACGAATTATCGATTAGTTGTAACACAGTATATGAGGGTCTGAGAACTATAAAAAACCTGATAACGAGAATATTCATAAACATATTATTTTGATTTGAAATATTCATATAAACTTAATGTATACAATTTTGTTATTCCTTTATGTAAATTTATAAATTATTGGATCCAAATCTCGTGTTTGTAGTTTGTATTGTACGAAATACATTAAATAATGCGCATTGCACATAATCTATTGAATACTTAATTTGCGCCCATAATATGTTGGCACATCAGCAGATTACTGTCAAGTAGGGTTAGGGCCTCCAGTCATCTATAACCCGGGATCACTGGACCCTCTACGTTAGTGTCCTTGCAATCATCATTACTCTATGGCTTGTTATTGTTTCTTTCTGAATAATGACGTTGTTTACAGCTGAATTAGTTAAACAACATCTAGATCTTTCATTGCCAGTTTCGCCACAATTAATTATTGTGTTTATAATAAAAATAACTAATATACATATAGGCAATTAATTGGAATAGCTATATTTAAAGGTTGATTCGTATTCAATTTAAATACGTTAGTTTTGGTGACTTTCAAGAAAAGAGTGAGAGATTGAATGTTAAAACCATTTTATGACTAAGCCATACGACATACAGCAATACACTACTTGTTATCCTTGTAACAATGCAATAAAAATAATTTTTTTTACAATATAACTTTTATTTGGCTACGTAACATTCTGCACAGCAAAATAAAACAGTAGGATTGTAACTTAAAATTTGCAGTAATGATAATTAAAAAATTTAGAAAATGAACTGTCCTTTGTAGTGTTGTTTTCGCATTATGTTTTTTATACTTAAAAACACCTTAAGTATTTTATATTTTATTGCTTAGACTGGATTAATAGTTGAAACAGCTCCCAAAAGTAAAAACAATTTTATTTATGTTATACTTTTTCTACAAAATGTTTTTCATAACATAATAAGACTAAAATAACAAATTTGAAATGGTTTAGGACATGAATAAATTATTTTTTTAAGTAAATAAAGTCTACGATGATGGATTTGAGCAATAATTATTGGCTCTGCTGATTTTAGAACAAGGTTTACCAATATAGTCTATTCAAAATGCTTGAATGCACCAACATTGAGTCCCCAAACATAACAGTTTCACACTGCTTACGATCAATAGCAATATTATATTAGGCGTTTTAGCGTGGATTTTATTTTGATTCATCTCTTTCCATCCTCCTTTTACATGCAATCATGCGTATGGAAAAAAATATCTAGTTTATGCAATCTGTTATAAAAGGAACTGTCATTACTTTACGTAATGTAAATAATAAAAAAAATTTAGTGTCTTACTATAATACATCAATATGCAACTTATATTTTAGTATGATTCTCTTGAGTTATAGCAATATCTTACTGTTATTGTTACCTGATATTTTTATCGTTGTTAGTCTTTATATCTTTATATATATATATATAATTCTTGTGTTCGTGTGTATGTGACTGAACTCCTCCTAAACAGCTGGACAGATTTTGATGAAATTTTGTGTGTGTGTTGAAGGGGATTTGAGAATGGCTTTGGTCCGATTTAAATAGTTTACTTAACAATTTTTTTATTTATAAATTGTTGTTTTTGATGTTAGAGT
The DNA here is from genome assembly GCF_021130785.1 of Homalodisca vitripennis. Taxonomy (NCBI): domain Eukaryota; kingdom Metazoa; phylum Arthropoda; class Insecta; order Hemiptera; family Cicadellidae; genus Homalodisca; species Homalodisca vitripennis. The sequence goes on along the minus strand of NC_060211.1, from coordinate 124,192,425 downwards.
GTTTTATATTGGATCCAGCAGATTGCGCTACGACACGTAATACAAAGTGAACTGATACTTTCAGCTGTTAACACTTTCAGCTGAAGTGCATCAAAGAGGCAGAAAGATTTGTTTACATTTAAATTTTAGTAACTATTAAACTACTCTAAAACTGCTTGATAAGTAGTGTAATGCAGATTGCAGAGACGAAGTTATTATCTAATTTTAAATTTTGATTGCGCCAATGATCAATAATCCATCTAATGCCAAGGAAATGCTATTTATACGCTCCGAACCCAATATATGACACCATTGTTTTGGTTAGTGCAACAGCATAAATCAGTTGTGGAACTGTAAATATATTAGGCCGGGGGTGAATTTAAGCGACCGTAACAGACTCATATTGACCACAGCAACTTTTGAGTTGGACGATACACTTTCGTCATTGGGATAAAAAGGCTAACTCTTATTGTTACTGAAATCATCGGAGCACTTCAATAAATTATCATGGAATGTTGGAGGGAATACAAATCTTATACAAACTGTTTCACTTTACAACTTCAGGACCCCAAAAACACTGTTCTTTAAACTAAAATCTAAATTGGATTATGAGATTGGAGTAGCTTTGAGTTACTATCGATTATCTTAGGAGTGTTTATTATGTCATAGGTAAGGAATACATAAATATTTTTCCCGAGCTTTCAACAGGAAAATGCGTGCGAAGCCGCGGGTAACTGCTATTATGCGATTCAATATTTATTGAAATTAAATTAGGCTATTGCCACTTTTTAGTGAATGTAAACAGAAGTCATTTGACAGGTGTTTGGTCTTCCGATCACATGTTAGTTTGGTTATTTAAACGTATATGTGAAAGAAACAGCCAAATACAAAATAAATAAATTGTAAACAATTAGGGCTCTATGGTGTAATGTTAGCACATTCACCTGGCAAGTGAGAGATCCGGGTTCGAGTCCCGGCGGAGAAAGTTACTTTTTGCGATTCAATACTTATTGAAATTATATATATATATATATATATATATATATATATATATATATATAAAACTATTTATATAGTTTATTTCTTAGTTATTATAAAAATTGCAGACCTATACACTGTTGACTCAATATCCACTCTAGTTTATCCTAGTGTTATCTCAGATTCTACTGATATAAGTCCTTTTTATATAGTTTATTTGATGTTATTCCTTCATAGAATTTATATTAATTGTTATTATTACTTATTGTAATAACTCTCCTCTGGCTCTGTATTCCATAGCTATAAATAGTTTATTAGCCTATCCACTTCTCAGTCCCATTAAAGTTGTTACGTGTGTTGTTTGCTAGTCATACCTCCTTGTAAATTACTATTTACTCTCTGCCCTATTAGCTCCTAAGAAAACTTTAGTACATCTTTTCCATATATTTTTTTTATATTTCTCTATAAAATTGGCGTTTGGCTTTTAAATAAATATCTTTAACTCTGGCCGTATTATATAAGTATTTATGTAATGAATTTGTCCACTTAATACATCGACAAGAACGTAAACTAGAACTTATATGGAAAGGGATTATGTATTTCTTTATTAAAGATGTTAAAATTAAACGACTAAAGGATAGAGGATTTACCAAAGCTGTTAACCATGTAAATCCTACAGGTATTGTACAGGGATTGGATTTTAAATTTATTACTTTAACAATTTGACTATTTGGAGGATTGGTTTGTGAACGCATACGATCGCATTCGATCAGCAGACAGATGAGAACATTCAATCTTAATACCACCATCACGTGGAAGCCTATGATTCGTTTGAGAGCTGATAAAAGTGGTTGCATTTAAGGGTTTGAAGCTTCCAGTGTAAGAATATCCTGTCTAAGTATTTACCAGTGATAGAGAAAATACCCCTTAAGAAAACTATAACGTACTACGCTGTCCCTAAGATTTACTAATTATGAAATTATATAAAGCATGCTTGCAAGTTTAACTTACATATATTCCACTAGAAATTAAACCTTGGTATAAATGTATCATTAAAGGACTGCCCAGAGACGTAGCAAAAATTCTTAATGTTCTCTGAATGAATTAAACAATTTGGAAGGGATTGACAAGAACCAAGGATAATAAGGGATTTGTTGATCTAAACTTAACTTCCAAAGTGCATATCCTTGGTTGAATAACATATATTTACTATATCCATATGGGTTTTCACCAAACAATAAGACTGATAAACGTAATATAAAGAATGTATGATTCGTGAAGTGTATGAGTGAGTATTTAAATAAAACTGCATACACGATAAGAGATGATAAAACAAACTAATAGGAACAAAACAAATATGAAATTATAACATATTATAAATCCTATTCAAGATACTTTTTAATCTTTTCTACGAGTCACTGGGTGAGAAAATATTTAGATTATCATGGTAGATATGGATCACGTTAAATTATCAATTTAATATTAGGGACCTCATCTTGATATACGTAACGAGCATAATTAACACGAGCAAAGTGTATATATATATATAATATATATATAATATATATATATATATATAGAGAGAGAGAGAGAGAGAGAGAGAGAGAGAGAGGTGTTCGGAAGTTTTTATATATTAACTAATATCTTAGAAATTTTGAAAAATTCTGGAATATTCTTCACAGGTAATATTGATTCTCCATTGATGGCATGTAATATGCAAAGAAAAAAAGTTATTAGTACTAAACACATGTTAAGAGTCTCAAAACTAATTATTATTGTGAATTTTCATAAATTAAATCTATTAGTCCTGTACACGAATCAGTAATTTTAAGAATATTCTGTAAAAAAATACCCCCCCTAGTCCCTATAGTCCCTATAGTTTGTGGGAATTGCCTAAATATGTGTATATATATTCCAATTCAGTTTGTTAAAGCAACATAATTTGAGGTTTTTACTATTCTTCTTTAATTAAACCTTCTCCATCACAACAGATAGTAATATTAATAAATTGATCTTTACACGTTTTAAAATTTTTATTGGATATATAATTTAATTTAAATTTGTTGGATCAACTGGAGCGATTACTGTTGTTGGTAGTTTAAATAACTGGATAATATTATTTTATTTAATTACATATAAACTATCAAAAAACTGATATTATAAGGTATTAATGCCATTAATGAGAAAAGCAAAACAATCTATTTAGTACAAATGTTAAAATAAATTATTAAAGTTAAATAGTTACTTCATTTCAAAATCGATGGTGAAGAATCGACGAAGAAAATTAGTGAGTCATAAAACGGGCTTTTTCAAAAATTAGGCTGAACAAAAGGGCACGAAATCTTTTGATTGGTTGTTACATTTACTCCATACAGAATTATCAAGGACTTGTAAATTGGATGGCAATCATACCGGAAATTATATTTCTCGGAAAGCAGGAAATTGTAGTTAGTGATTGCTTGCCTTATATATAATAAATCATGATAATATGTAAAATAAACAAACGAAGACAATGAAGAAGTACTTTATATCATCGAAAAAAGGTATACGAGTATTTATTTCATTGTTTTTATTAATTTAGCCAACTAAAATTTATAGGAAATTTGAAGCCAAAACATGTATAATATTTTATGGAATCATTTATTGTGTCAAGGAAAAACGGTTAATAAAATAGATGAATACTTACGTAGTGTTACTGATAGGAATTAAAATGTTGTGTTATTTCTTAGATTTTAATTTCAGATAACGTCTTTTTATGGCGAGTTTTTATAAATTTACTGTTTTATGTGCTTATTCCCAAACGTTAATTTCATGTATCATCAGCTGCTTATCTGTTGTATTGACATATAATGTTTTTTTCTTGAATTCTCATTTTCTTTTTCCTTCAAGTTGACTGTAAAATTATTTATGTAGTTTATATTTATCTAAAAAAGTTAAGGGAACACACACAACTTTGTAAATGTTTATAACTAACCATTTGGCAACTATCATGCCTTTAAGAGTTGTACAAGTAATTAAAAATACTTTCGAATAGTTGTTTAATAACTCATTTCCTATTATTATAAGAACAAGATTGCTAAATATTGAAAAATATACCTCACATATGAATTTAAATTAAAGTATTAAAGAGAAGAAAATTAAGAAACGCCGATGTTTTATACCCTTTATCCGAGAAGAAGAGAGATAAACCACTCTTCATCTGTGATTACATACTAAGAAGGATCAGGTGGGTGCAGGATACCAGTCTCCAAAATTAATCCTGTCTTAGTGCACTGCTTGGATGTGAGCTATAAGGCCAGTCTGAGGTTGTGCTTTACCTTTGTATACGTATTGTACAAATTAGTCAATAGGATGTTTTATCTAAAACCATACGATATCCATGGAGACGTTATATATTCACGTATGGACTCTTTATACTAGTGATTAAAAGCATCGAATCAGTGCAACCATCAATATTTTATAGATAATCCAAAAGATTATCGACTTTAAAAATCGATTAAAATACTTTCTTATATACAACGCGTAAGGGTTTTTTCCACGAAAAATATTTAGATAATGTATTTATTTTTTATAGTTTATACTAAAATGACTCCCTTGGCTGTGCAATACGCTTTATTTATTGCTCTTGACTACTATCTCACACTTAAAAATATCTATTGTAAATATCAATTAAATTCTATACCTTGAAAGATCATTAGTTATTTATCTCTTTCTTTTAAAACACTTTATAACCATTATTAATTATTCGGTTACGTTGTTGTAACCGAAAAATATTTACAGTTTTTTATGCTGATGATTTAGGGAATCAAGATAGAATTCCAAAGAAAACATAACTCTTCTTACAATCAATAATTCAGAGAAATCGGTTTGTGAAGAGAACCAATTTAAAAAGAAAAATATCCAATCTGTGATTCCCATACGCACAAGAGAGAAAAAGAGAAAATGACAATCTGTCAACACATGGCTCGCCGCCTTTCATTTCCCGACTCACCGATCTTGTGGACGTTTGTTACATTTCCTCTGAAGTACGTCAATTGTTCTCTTATATTGGTGTCCGTATCTGTATTAATAATCACTAATGAAATATAACTTAATATTAATTGTACAAAATATATAATTTGATTATACGTATATTAATTTCGCGCGATTCTTATATTGTCAATATCTTGCTCTCGCGGCCTAAAAACTTTGGTACAAAAGTTTACTCTTGTTACCAATGATGTACTGAAATTTTTAATGCGTGAGAACTAATATTTGAAGTTTGTATTTTAAAATAGTAAGTGAGTGCATGTAACATTACTCGAACACTATACAATTTTACTAATGTTGTTAGCTAATGTTATTTCGGACGTAACAACCGTAAAGTGAGTTAATCTCAAGACATTTCAGTACAATTGTGACCCAAAGAAAATTGGAAAAAATTTTACGTTTAGTCATTAGAAAAACTTTTTGTTGTGAAAATTTTGAACTTTAACGAGATTACAAAGTTATAGTAGAAATATATATTACATAAGACCTCTAGAGTAAAGCTCGACATCATATAGTTCTCATTAAAGTTAATAATTAATGACCATACAGTCTTCGATTTTCCGTGTCTTATCGGTTAAATATATAAGATCCAGAGATTTGATTAAATATACTAACGATTCTGCAGCAAATTTGAAATATTAACACATTTTTCGGACCAAGAGCAAATGACATCAAATACATGTATTTCCTTATATCCGGTATTTTAACACAAGTATCTCAATATTTATTGAACAAAGTTGTTTGTCGATGTGTTAGTAAAGTTTGTGCACACATTCATTATTTAATAGTAATTTTCTAAATGTTTAAAAATTATTTTCTCACTAATTATTGTATCAAATACTATATGTGCTCTAATTTTGTAAATTTAAAATACCCTTGTCTAGAAGCATTTTCCTAGCTGTTCCCCACTTTCTACTCTATCAACTAATCCAACTTTGAGCATATCCATAATTCAAAAATGTATAATGTTTTGATAGTTGCAAATAACCTATGAATCTCTCGTCAGAAGTTTCTAGTAATACTCTAAAAACTTTGAATTATAGTTTTAAGGCCGTAATGCCTAGTCAGTCAAATAAGCTCTCAAGTGTAAGCTAAACATTGCAGAACTTGCTACAACCCCACAGACCTGGAGTATATGTACAACTAGAAACAAAACGTTATGAAACGCTTGAAGATGTCCACTACAGTAAAAGACCGGGTGTGATGACTTCCAAATACGTTCACATTCACTCACCACAGGAGTAGTTAGAAGGATGGAGGGCAACACAGATTTATACATTATTACCTGTATGTACTAAATTACCATAAATTAAGGTTTTGTGAAACTTATGGATTAAGACATCAGAGAATAAGTATATTAGAAAAGACCCCTGGATCTCCGGGTTGAGTTATTGCCCTGATTAGGAGTTTGTAAAAGTAAAACAGATTCAAGTCGTCTTTAAAAATTTTTACTTATATAAATTCCACAGTAGGGAGATTTGGGCTTTTAATTTTGCCTTATTAAGCCTCTCTTTCTGTGTTAACTCAGATGTATATATATAATACCGTCTTATAAAGCAAAATTAAGTGGTAGTATATTTAATATACAAATAAATACTTTTAATAGTCAATGAAAATTAATTTTACTGTCCTTAAAAATAAAATTAATAAACCAAGAATAATTGTTAACTATAGACCACCTTGTCCCGATTCCCCCATCATGCATGTTATTCCCACGATGTCTAGAGAACTAACTAACCTAAATGCTTGAAATATTGTACTATAATAGCTAAGCAAATTGCTGTTTTATATTTCCATTCATTAATGCAGGTAAGACCATATGCACAATCATATAACATCAAATACTATGTAAATAGTTAAATTTATATAAACCATTACTGGTGTGGGGGGGGGGGGGGGTGGGGGGGGGGGGGGGTGGGGGGGGGGGGGGGTGGGGGGGGGGGGGGGTGGGGGGGGGGGGGGGTGGGGGGGGGGGGGGGTGAACCGTATAATATGACGGCTTATAGTGATCTGCACCAAAAGCACCGAAATTATAATGTTTAGTATAGAATAATAGTTTATAATAGAATATATTATAGATATTATGTGATATATATATATATATATATATATATATATATATATATATATATATATATATATATATATATATCACAATACCAAGGTCTTATGAAAACATGGACCCTATCCCCTTTGTGATTGCTAGCAATTTTAATGTAATAACATGAAAAATGCTTTCACTAGAAAGCTATGAATTTCGACTTAAAAGTTTTGTCTAAATTGGTCTAAAATAGTCAAGTGGTACTGAAATCGTGGTAGCTATTCAATAAAAATTACGAGCGAAAGGAATGTGCTAGTATTTGCAAAAACTAAAATATTCCCAAAGCTCATCGATTTTTAAGAGCAGATTAAGATATCTGTTTCAGAGGGCCATCTACAGCCTTGATGGAGAACTATTTTTTCAAGTTTTCTTTCTACTAATCAAAAAAATATGAAATTAATCACTTAAATTATAATACTTTTTGGTTTTTAATACTGTATTATTTTATCAATATGACTTGTATCAAAAAATGTAAAATTTCAATGGTGCTGATAAATCGGATTTGTTTTAATTTTAATTAATATCATTTAACTTTTGCTGCTCTCTTATCAACACAAGTTAAGATTTTTTATATTGGCCTACTAATAAAATACGTTAAACACTAACATTTTTATTTGTTTTTTAAATAGAAAAACGCATTATTTTTTATTTTGCTATACATTTATGTGTAAAATTAAATAATACTTCAATTTATTTAATACTTCAAATGACCATTTTCATATTAAAATTACACTTGAAAATATATAGATAAAAGTCTAAATTATAAAAATATTTTTGTTTCACGTACCTTTTAAAAATGTCCTTGCTTTTCCTATAAGTAATTATAGGACGTGTCTGAGCTGGTAACCTGTTGTTGTTGATGTAATGGACACTTGCACACTTGTGTCTTAGAGGGCCCGGCAACGTTGTATTCCTGAAGATGTACCTTGCAAATGTAATAATATAGAGTATGAATTAAGAGCCGCTCATGTATACATGAAAGTGTGAGTGAATGAGTATTTATTAGACGATATTTCCGTAACAATTTCTCTCTGTACTATTGCAGTGGTAACTATAATAACACCTTCACTGATAGTGTATGCTGAGCGAGACCGGCTACTTGAACTAGCTCAAAGCCGTAGGGCCTTAGTAGCCACATCCAACTTATTAAGACTGATGGAAAAATTTGAATTAAATTCTATAATTATAAATGTAACCCAGCAACAAATTAACAAAGATGAACATATTTTGCGATCGGCTGGCCCTCACCTAATCGTGTGAGGGGAGGTAGCCCAGAAGTAAAATTTGTCCTGACATAAAGGAAAATCCCGTACCGGAATAGTTGGAATGGATACCTAATATGCTCCTTAGTAATGTCTTAGAAAATGTTAGAAAAGCATTAGTCTTCACGGATCAGTGTCAACAAAACCTGTGCAATCCAATGACGGTGCTATACAGTGCGACCCAATCCCTCCAATCACCCAAGAAACTCAAACCCTTCCTCTCCCAATTCCAGTCTCTGACTATTTTAATGAAATTGTAAGAAGTCTAGGAACTGCAGTTGAAGTATTAGAAGCTAAAATTGAAAGTTTAAAACTCCAATCTACGCAATGCGTCTGCAAAAATCTAAATGAAACCCGAAAACTCGTAAAAAACAAAAAAAGGAACAAACAATCCATTTCATATCCTAAAGCACCCATCGATACAGTCTAAACCAAGTAATACTCAACCTCTTAACCCACAAAAAGTTCCAAACTCGGCATCATATGCACCATCAAAGTCTCCCAATTCCAATTAAGTTTAAAAATAACAGCCGAAAGCCAAACCACTCTCTGTATCTAACCCCATACCTTTTGACAGCGCCGGAATGACATCCAAACTCCTCTCCCTACGCGTTCCTGTGACAGGAATCTGCAAGACTGGGGCGAGGCTGCTTCAGATCACCTCATCCCAACCTTAGCCGGTGACGAGCGGGACTCGGTTCAGCGTCCTGATCGCCGAGACCAATGACCCTGCGGCTGGGGAGTAACGAAATAACAACCTGGAGAAAAGGATCACGTCCGTAGCTTCTCACAACAGGCTGATAGTCGCCACGCTGCCCCATCGCCACGACTTGCCCTCTATGTACGATATCAACCTGCACACCGCCCACGTGAATACTTATATAGAAGAACTGGCTGCTATGTACCACATAGTTGTCCTAGATATGAATAAACTGCAGCGGAAGCACTTCACGAGGCACGGGAATGCTTCTCCACATTAGAGGAAATGGCATCTGGCCAGACTCATTGTAGAGGCTCTCGGCGGTTGAGCGCTTGACTACTGCGGCCGAGAAGGCTGAGGTTGCTTCTGACACCCGTAACGCCGGGCGCCGGCCCACCGCCACCACCACCCAGCGAGAACAGAATAATATAGAGTGGCTGTGTATATTACGCGCGGTGAGTCGACTGCTAGCGGGTAGGCAGACCAAGATGGCGGCCCTAGAGATAGTCACCCTACTGCCGCGCGCCACAACCACGTTGTAGCACATCCCCGCTAGCAATACTACGCTGACAGTGTTAAGCTATGGTGTTTTGTGTAGCTTTTGGCTGTTCTAACAGCACCGATAAGACGAAAAATATCAGTGGTATTACTTTTCATAAGTAAGTATTGTTTATGTTACTATTAATTTGTTTTAAATTTAAAATAACAGTAATCCTAATAATAAAAATACGAAAGTGCCTTTGTTTGTTTTTTTTTTACGCGTAAACTATTGAACCGATTGTACTTAAATTTAATATGGACATTCTTATGGTCCCTGGGATGAATATATAGGCCTATTCTTAATTCGAAAATCCATCGACCTGCCCCACTGGTTTGTTAAGCAGTTAAAAATCCCACCGTGGCCTCTAAAAGTTGTGAAATATTAATAGAGATACTCTTATTCTTATAATCTTATTCTGTTCTCGCTGCCACCACCGTCACAACCACCCTTTACTCTGCCGTCACGATCCCGAACTAACTCACCACCGCAGACTCCGGAGCCCTTCACTCTGCCGCATAAGACGTTTGACGATTCCGCCAAAAGTATATAAGAAAAACCAGAGACTAAAAGTGATGAATCAATCTCTTGTAGTAACTCTAATTTTGTAGGAAACCCACTTCTAGAGCCCGTTAAAAATTGAAAATTAATTAAAATTCAAAATTCGCAAAAAGAAAAAGAAAAAAATTAATTCTCGTTCTTCAAAATGTGCAAATAGGCACAAACAAAGGCGATGAAATCTCTCTTATATGCGATGATATTCATCCCGATTTGCTAGTAGTAACCGAAGATGGTTTCACAAAAAGCAACATTGCAAATTTTCAAATTCAAAATTGTCAATTGACAAATTACTACTGTCGCACCTTCTTCAAAGGAGGAGGTATTGCAATATTTACCAAAAATAATTTCGCCTTTATTCCTTACTAAATTGGTAAACCCTCAGACAAGGACTTTGAAGTTACAGGGATGAAGTTACAAACAAAACATTCTCAAATCGACGTTATAGGTTTATACAGGTCTCCTAACGGCAACGAAGAATCCTTTTTTTCAAGTTTTGAACATACATTGTCTGATGTAATAAAAAAACCCGCGATTTTATTGTAATGGGGGACTTTAACATCGACGTTTTGTATGTTGCTAGCCCTACAACAAAAAGACTTGCTGATCTGATAAGGTCATTTGGCCTTGAGTGGTCAGTTTACTCGCCAACGAGAGTAACGACTGAGTCAGTGACAGATATCGACAACATTGTCACCAATTTACCAGGGGTGAAGGTTCAACACTGGAATATCTGTCCATTATGCCCAACAAGCCATTATCAATAGTCACGATCCCGCAAGCGATCCTATTAACAATAAAACAATCAGGAATACAAGGCCCATAAATATGCATCTCCTAAATTCTCTTCTTTTAAGATAATGTTGGTTCTTTCTAAATGTTTAGATCCCTTGGAACCTCAGTTTCAAAAATTTCAAAACAACTTTCAACTGACACCTGAACGGGAGCTGCCCAATAAAACAAATTTCACAAATCCCGAGGAAAAAAGTGTACATGGATAACAAAAGGAATCCTAATTACTAGAGAAAAATTGTTATTATTTCGGATATTAAAAAGCATTTAGTATGGAGTTAGTATTCTTAGTCCCTTACTCTTTCTCATATACGGTAATGATGCCAGCTCATCTGTTCAACAAGGATGAATCGTCCAGTATGCAGATGACACGATTCTCTGTCTCAACGCTAACTTAATCGAAGAACTCTGAAAATTCACATTCGTTGAGCTCAACAACACGTTCAACTTTTTAATGAGCTTAATCTTAAAACCAATTCAACAAAGTCAAATTTCATCCAATATTGTTTGCACACAAACGCAGACAAACGTCCGACAGTAATGTTAGACGATACTGAGATTGGAATGTCTACACAACAAAATTCCTTGAAATATACCTTGATCGAGGGTTGACTTGGTACGTAGTCCACGTTTGCTCAAAATTATCCTCAAGAATATATGTTTTGATAAAAATCAACCGTGTATTGCCCGACCCAGATATTGTTGACGGCATACTATGGAGTAATCTACCCACACCTATCCTACGGAGTAACTTTGTGGGGAGGCTGCGTAAACTCAAATTTCTCAAGAATCTTCATTCTTCAAAAAAGGCGATCCGAATAATTGCCAAATTGCGTAGTTGAGAGTCGTGTAGGCAAGCTTTCAAAGTACCTAAAACTGTTGACAATGCCCTTCCTCTATATTTTAAAGACCTGTCTTTTTTTAATCTAAATGTAATGCCATAAGAGGTGTATGATGCCTCTAGTAACATACACTCTTATGTAACTAGAGGCAGGAACAACTACCGAACTGGGGCACACAGGACGGTACTGTTTGAACGCTTGCCTTCCCAGACAGGAGTTCTCTTTCTCAACAGATTACTAAATTCGCTATAAAAAATGCCCTAATGCCGAAGGCATTTAAAGCTCGTCTAAAATCAACTTTAGTCGCAAATGCTTTTTGCAACACGGACGAGTTTATAGTATTTAATTGGGAGACCCTCGATTGGCAGACTGACTATGGAATAGAGTTGGACATTTCGAATGAATAAGAGAGTGTGACGGAAAACAATGTATGTATGAAAGAGAATTTTGTGGTAGTGTATTGAAAATGTTATCTCTCTCAATTTGACGATTCCAATACATTTCCTGTAAAAATGTCTTATGGAATAAAATATTTATTATTATTATTATTAAATATTTATTTTTATTAGCATTTATTTACTGATAGAAGTTAGTGCCACTATTGCTTAGCAGCAATACTGTGGTATGTCTCTTGGAAGGCCTATCTTACGCCTAAAAGTACATCTACACACGTCCCATTGTGTCCTGTCCTCTCCTCGCTGAATCTCATAAATCATCTTGAGAGCATTCATCCGCATTCTTGACTTGATAACAGTTTTAAATCTATTTAGTGTTACTATGTTAATGGCTTCTGGCAGTTTATTGAAATATTTCATACCAGTTAAAGGAAATAATTTGGAGGTTAGATGCAATCTAGATCTATGGATACAAATGTTTCCTTTAAACCTGGTATCATATGAATGAACTTATCACTATTAAAAGGTAATAGTAAATGATCCTTATTAATAAATAGCTAACAAGAAAATGAAAATATAAAGGCTATGCACTGTTAGAATGTTTTGTTCTACAAATAGAAGTTTACAATGCTATAGAAAATTAACACTAATTAAGATTCCAACAGCCTTCTTTTGCAACAATAAAATCTTGCGTAAATGGGACGAATGACCTCAGATTACATTACTATATGCTAGAACGCAAAAATCCTATCTTAGCTAATGGGCATCTCAACACAGCCTTTTTCTTAAAACAAGACTACTAAACTTACTGTATAACAGTTCAACATGAGCACTCAAATTTAGCTCAGGTTTAAGATTAAAACCTAACATCTTGCCAGTAGGCCTAATAGCATCAGTTAGCACATAGATATTATCCATAAAAATACTGAATGTTATAGACTGGTTCTTAGACAGGTTACAAGAGAGTTTGTTACTTGCGAACTAGTCAGAGGCTCATAAAAAAAAGTGCTAACAGAGGCCTCCGCTTCACTAGAATCCCTTTTAGTCGAGAAACAACGTAGCGTCGTGAGCAAGGAGCACAGCAAGGAGTTTACTCTAAACACAATAAAATAAATCGTTTATAGCCACCAGAAATAAACGGACAGAGCCCTGGAGGACGGATTTCATCTCATGATTTAGTGTCTTCCCATCTGAATTTTCAGTGAGCCGAGTTTCGGTAAGTTGATCACTAGTAATGATGCAAACAGTATTGCCTTAGCTTTATATAAATGAAGGTAGTTGGGTCCAGAGGCCTTTGATTTAGACATAGATCGTGTTTTGGGTAGTCTGTTTTGATGTGATTGCACACTAACGTCAGAAAAAGGCTGGAAGGCATGGTCTGCGATTGCTGATAATACTAGAGTGGTTTTACATTAGTCATTACTAACTGTACATTTCTTTCAATATCATTTACATACGTATTTAATAAAGAGTTGTTATTTACAATTCCGTTTACCAATTTTGTGAGTTTCAAATCATATAATTTAAACTAAATTAGTCTTCATTCTCAACATAGGAAAAGATCACATTTGCTTTAGCAACACATGCCTCACACATCCACATCACATCAACTTCAAGCATTTTTAAGGCTTGGAAGTGTTCATCAATCAAATTATAGCACACTGAATGAAACCGTTGTACCTCACTATTAGGTTTGTGCTTTGAAAATTAATCATGCAAAAACTTCATCACTGTCAGCCACCATTGGTGGAAAAATTTAACTACCACATGAGAGGAAAGGATAGGATCGTATGTTTGTAGCCGTACCTTTAGACCTACCATGATCCCGGTAGCTCAAATTAACGAGGCAGTGCGACGGATCTCCTTATATAGTAACCAGAACATATGAAAGAACAAAAAATATACTATTGAAATAGTATTGAATATCTTACTATGAAAAAACCACGAAATCTTATTACTAATTTGTTATGTAGAACGAAGAAATTGTCGACCTCACCGACGAGACTTACAAAAGAACTTGTTAGGAAATATGTGTTTAAGTAATCATTTAAAATGTAACAGATGATTTTATTATTTATATATTTGGCCAGATGTTTGTTTTGTTGTCAATGAGCCACTATGTTTTGAGGTTATAAAATTAGTTTTCTCGTAAATGATATATTAATATGTTATTTACAAAGTTGATTGTGTACAATAATTAAAAACACATCACTAGGCTTGCATTTAACATTTCCGTGACACTCTACATGAACAATCCCTTCAACATGACTGTGTGTTGTTTATTGCATAAGAAGTAAGTAAGATTAAAAAATAATAAGGTATTCCAGATATATTAAGATATTTAGGCACCCTTCATTTAATTGAGCATATGCGAACAATTCTACAAATATTTCTGTATTATAACATTCTCATTCAATGTCTATTTTCTATTACCGTCGTGTTAGACAATAAATGTTTATAGTGACAGGGTTCTGTCGAGTCCGCATAAGTGATTAGACGTTTTACTGGTAGGACGAGAAAAACCACCGAAAATTTTGAAAAGGAAATTACTATTAGAATAGAATATGAAGAATAGAACAGAAACTTTTACAACTATTCAAACGTAGATTAAAAGAATTGGAGTGAAACTGAGTTAATCTGCGGTAATTATACATGTTTCCACATTTTGAATGTAAACGTGCAGACTCATCACAAACTTATCTCATAAGCAGCTATTAATTAGTTTATACTCAAGTATATTACTTAGTAATGAAAACATGATATTTCCGGCCATCGTTCAGTGATAGAAAAATCGGTAACACTATGTTTCTAGATCAGCAATCTGATCTCTTTTCAGGGAAATAACTAATCTAACACATGTATATGCATTTCTATATTATCACTGGGTAATGGCAAATGTTTGGAAAAATCTGTTTCCTTCACAATCCTTCTATCATCAAAAAACAAACTTCAAACAAATAACTTAGTAGAGGACAGAGATTAAAATATTCTAAAGGGGATCTGACTTTATATATAGTAGAATTAAAAGCATTATCTCGTTACAGGCTTGAACTCTGTGTTCCGGAATAGATATACCTCGCTCTAACTTTACAGGAGCATGTTAGGTGACACGTGGGGTGTTTACAACATAACTACTTAAAATCTGTTCATAAATAATGTAACAAACGTATAGGGATCATATTTTTTTATAATTACTCAAGCTCTACTTGTTGTATTAATTTACTATTTATAAATCTGATTGTAACACAATAATGGAAACATCTTTTTTGGAATCATTACATATTTAATAGAAAAAAGTTCCATGAACAGTTTTGCTGTAAACAATGTAGGCTGTATAAACTATAGTGGTCTTTAGATAATGTGCCTGCAGGGAGCTTAAAAGTTAGCTCATCTTTTTCACCTCTCCTCTTATACGTGTAAAGCCTGGGAAATGACTCTTGACTATCGCATATATTTCACTGAAAAATCTTCATTATAAGCTAGTTTTAACTCTTTAAGTGGTCACTAAAATAGTGTTTAGTGTTATTAAATTGAATTTCAATACTTTTCAAACTGGACAAACGTTACTAATGTTATTGAAATTAATCTCAATGAATTTGTATTGGTAAACAGCTATGGATACTCAATAATAATTATTAAAATTTCAACTTTATTTATTAATGACTGTGAGTTTCTTATGCCCAATAATACAGAGTACTTAGTGTTATTTATTGTAGCAGCAACGACTGGCAATCTTACATGCTTGGTTCCAAACAGATTAGTAAGATAATAGTTATTATTATATATTTCCTATTAGATTTTTATAATTTTAATTTTAATTGGTAATTCGTATTAAAATCAACCGTTAAGCAAATAATTTATTCCAAAGGCACTTTAAATTTTTTTAATAATTTGAAAAGTTTTTATAGTCTTTCGTTCGCGCCCAAGAGTTGCGTACGGAGCGTTTACAGCGAGCGGCTTGAAGAGAAAAATACAAGAAATATACAAGCTATTGCTAGGGAATCGTGCTCTGAACTTTCACAACGTTTTTCAAATTAGAGAGACTACAACAGCTGTCAATAAAAGGAGTTCACTATCGAATCTTTTAGCTCGCAGTAACAGATCGACTTTCAATACATGATCCGCAGATTGAGATGTTCAATAGTATTCAGATAGGAGCCATGAATAAGTGTTCAGCCAATAAATTTGTCGATGATCCTAATGGTATGTACTGTGCTTATGATAAAGTTAGTCTTCCCAACATTTAGGTGCCGCCCCAGCCAATAAAAAGTCTTTTGGTAAATAACCATTCCCTGTATAGACATTTCTTATCAAATATACGTAAGTAAAACATCCTTTTGTCAGCAAGAAATTAGGGAAGAAAATGTTATGATTATTTTTAAAATAAAGGGACAAATATAAGATATTATAGGCAATATGTTACTACCATCAAGTCAAAATCCACAATACTTGCAGATATATTTTACTTCAGTCTTAGATCAGCGGTCAAACATAGCTCCGACGGTCAAAATTGATTTATTTATAATTAACTACAGACCACGCTAAATAGCCAAAACATTTAGAATGTAACTCTTCTAATATTTCTTAATTATTCTCTCCGACCGCCCACCGTAGAGACCACACCAGGGAAGATAATGCTCAGCTATAAACGTGGTAGCTTTTCTCTTGGTTGATAAAGAAAAAGACTCAAAAATGTAGTTCTGCACCGTAGAGACGGACAACGTAAAAGGGTCTCTGATCCACTACAGTATCGCTTATTGTTCGTAATGAGAGAAGACGATTATTTTTTTAGTACTCCTTAGTAATGTACACCGCGTAACAAAATTGTGACGTGCATGCAGTTTTATGCATTTAGGTAATGGCATCCTAAAGTTTTTCAGTTACACGACCAATTATAAAACGGCCAAAGTTTGTATTTTACTGAAGAAACGTCTGAGCGAGTGCCCCAAAACTCTAGTAAAACAAATTTGCTGGCTTTCTTTGAGTTATATATAATGAATAATAATTCGCAAAGATACTTTTATACTACGACGTCCCGCAATACTACATATGGGCCAATAATAAATTCACAAGTTGGCCGTAGTTGGCCATTCGCCTGGCCAGTGGCATCTATTTTAAATCGGAATCATTTATGCCTATAAATAGATGCCGCTTTGGAAAGAGAACAGATCATAAACAGACGCTCCTACGATTTCCGAAGAAAGGGAGATATCCTTACCAATATCATTCAAACTAACCATTTTAAGGTTTTACGTCTTGTTATGGTTTGTACTGTAGTTGGTAAATAATAGATTGTTGAAGCATGTTAGTGGTCACTTCTGTTTTTTTTTATGCCAGTGTAAAATTATCATATCACAATGATAAGAAAGCCACTCGTTTCGAGTACCGTACATGAAAATATGCACAGCTTTGTTTAGTAATGTTGGGTTTATAAGTGTTTTAAGTAGTATATACAATGCATTCTATGTCTTAAATCATTCGCTACTAATCAATCATTTATTTTACAAAATTGTAATTTAAAGAAATGTCTCTTCGTATATGAGCTAAAACACTAAGGACAGTGTTTAAAGACTATGGTCGTGAAAAGTATACCACGAATGAAATGACTATCTATTAAAATGTTACTTTAAAATTGCTAATCGACCAACCTTGGCAGGGATTGGGACTGCCTGTGCTTAAAACAGTTGTCGTACATTCACCACTGTTAATGGAACCAACAGCAATGGCTGCAATTACACTGTTATGCGCACCCAGGTTAGAGCATTACGTGGTACTAGGGCCAGTCCTTGGGCAGGTCGTCACCCTTTTACCATATAACACTCCCCTCCCTTTTTAGGTTGGAAAACTAGCATTTCTCGGTTCTCGTCACGTTTGTTACTATCTGTCGCAGAAAATATGAGAAGAGAATAATCCACACGACAAGAGAATAATCCACACGACAAGAGAATAATGTAGAACCCAAATTTGTTTTTGTAATTCATTAATTTTTATATGATATACAATACTTTACAATACAATAGATATACTTTATAAAAGCGTTTTTTTTTATTTCAAAATTATTAATTTTATAAATATTAAGTAGCCCAGGTAGATTTAGGTAAGAAATGAGAATTATTATAAAAAGAACCGGTTGAGATAAATAAACACCTTATTTCATTCTCGGTTACCATATTAATATTTATGATAAAGGTGCTACTCGTTATGATTATCTGGTTTGTGTCGCTGTTGTTGATAATCTTGCAAAGTCTTTCAAATGCACTAGGTGCTTACTTGAGACGTATTTATTTATTATTGTCGATAAGTGTTTAACGTTATATTAGGATCTTGAAAGGATGATAATTCCACCTTCACCAGATATAAAACGAACGCAAGTGTTATACCGACCTACTACTACAAGTTCGCAAAAAAATACTAAAATAATTATAAAATTAGTTTCCATAGAAAATTTATAACAATGCAATTCTAAGATTTATCAAATGTATACTTCTTTCATTTCAATTAGTAATAAATTAAAAGAGTGGTGAATACTACATTTAGCCTTATAGAATGTTGTCCCTGTTCAAAATTTAGTAGAAATTATTTTAAATATTTGACCTACCTTTAACGTTTAAAAAGTGACATATTATTTCCTAAAATATCATTTTTTTTACTATTTTTATTTATTACCTATTTGTGTTTAAAAAATTTTCTACTTTTAAATGTTCCCTGGAGAAAACCAGTTTAACCTACGTTTCAATAAAATCAACATATATATAATTCTAGCTTATATTCAAATCGTTATTTAGCTCTAACTATTACTAACTATTAAAATCAAATAGATATGTATAACTCCATAAATGGATTAAAGTGATGAATTTTTTTTTATAAAAGTAGTTCCCAACGAAATTTAAAAATTTAGTGACTTTGTAAGTAACAGCTATTAATTGCCTTCCGCATATGTTGACATTTTCTGAAAGATCTATTATTAATTGTAAGAGTTATCTAATATTATAATTTGTTTAACCTTTGACTTGTAAAATCCCAAAGGATTAACAAGACTTGTCTTAGTAAAAATATCCTGGATAATGTTCTGTTAGAACACTATAAGCACAGTAGAAGTTTTTTTTCGAAGGTTTTAGAACAAAGTTTTATATTGTATTGCGGTTAATGTGATATATTTTTTAATTAATTTTTGTTAATTGATTTTTATGACATATTTTAGAATAAATATTTCATCCAGTTTTCTGCTAGAATTAAATAAAAATCTATACGTATTCAATTACTATTTAGAATATTTAAGATTAAGGGATTTAAGACTGGTACATACAATATTTAGTCTTATAGAGCATTGCTCTGTTCAAATTTAATCATTAGTCTCGTGATATTTGCAAAAACATCCCGTTTTCAATATTTTTATTAGTTACCATTTGGGTTGAATAGTTTTCAACTGTTTTAGAATTTTTGAAGAAACCCAGTTTAGCCTACGCTTGTGTATAGTGAAATGATAGCAACACTTTTTAGATAATATTACAATATTATTGACCACCTCAATCTTGGTACCTTTAAACCACCATTTGTTGCACTCTAGGTTTGCCACCTTGTCTGAAAATCATAATTTTTTATTTATTTAAATTTACTTTGATATTCCAGGTGTCACAATAGTTTTCAAGGCTCTTAATCATATGTTGCAAACCTGCAGCCATGGGAGACAGAATTCTGATATCATCGGCGTATAGGAGTACATTAACTCGAACACCACCGAAGTTACAACCCCCTTCTATAATATCGGTCAAATCATTAACAAATAGTAAGAACATTCATGGACTGAGAATACATCCCTGCCTGAGGTCTATTTTAGTATACAACATTTTCATTCGCTCCATCATTACACCACACGACTACAGTTGTGTCCTTATAATAATTATCTAATATGGTTAATACGCAAATGGAAACTCCTAAACAGGATAGTTTAAATATTAACGAACATCTATCAACTGTATCGAACGCTGAAGAGAAATCAACAAAATAACTATATAGTTTTCCCTTATTGTTATTTAACTGCAGGTTAACCATGCAAGACAGATTAAAAATATTTTCTACAGTGGAATATCTTTTTCTGAATCCGGCCTGAAATTCTGTAATAATATTTTTCTTCCTTACTCATTCATACAATCTATTATTCAGCAAAGTGGTAAATATTTTTACAATACAATCAATAAATGACAATCCCCTGTAATTTTTTGCATAATTGGTATCACCCTTCTTATGAAGAGGGAATATAATAATTTTTTAAAGCTAGCAGGAATTGTGATATTTTTAAAAATACTATTAAATATTAGCATTATATTTATTAAACTATTAGGTGCTAAACAGTTCAAATAGGCTATAGGCAAACTAAAAGAATTGCTACTTAGAAAAGATTCGAATGTAAGGACTAAATATTGAAAAGTTTTAATGCTAGATGGACAGGAATTGTATGATCGTTCAGAGATTGGACATCTAAGAGTCACGCGTGTTATTGTATAACACTGTGTACAGGTGTTGATATCAAGCGTACAAGAGTAGCTATATTTAGGTGATACGGTATTACTAATTGCGTCATAGAAAGTTGATAAAATGTTAAGGTGAGAACAATTCCTGTCTAAAATTAATTTTCTTAGTTTCATCAATTCGAAACATTTTTCTTTTCTTTTCTTTGCCTAATCTACATTATAACATTTTAAAATATATTATAACTATTAATAACATTTGCCTATTTTATTTTTATATGTTTATAATAACTATTCATCCCAGTTTTATCGTTTACTGTACACTTTTTCTATTACTCATCCTGATAAAGTATATTTAATTTATTTAGAAAATATTATTTAATTAACTATGAATTTTGGATTCTGAGATCTTTGTATTGTGCTGAACAACTTTTTAAATCGGTTTTGTTTGTTATTTATTCAATTTAACTATGATTAATGTGAATGAATGTAACGCTTCGCTTATATTCATTTTGTTTGGTTGGCTAAAGTAAGGGACGTTTATTTACCATTTATTTATTCTTCAATTTTTCATTTTCATTAGGATACATTTTAAGTTGTACCTATAAGAACAACTTAACAGTTTTGATAACGCTCAGTAAAATCCCACTGAGTGACATGAACCACCATTCCAAATGCATCTATTTGATCTATTCACGAGAAATTTTCTCTCAGTACAAAGAAAAATGTTTTAAACACTGTAAACTTATAATAAAACAATATATTAAGCTACACTACATATTCGATCAGAGCTTCAGTAGACATTTCCGTATAACTAGTACATTTAGCTACAACATATATTTGGTCAGACCTTTAGTGGTTACCTCCATAAAAATTACTGATATTGATAGCAACTTATAAATTTTGGAAAAACAAACTTGGAAGACAGAATATTTGACATTACTGAGACTACTACTTTACATTAGATTATACTCATATTTTACTCAGAAAATCTTCGAGTTCTTTTTTAATAGTTGCGATATTAAACGTTATTAAAGGTTAATCTAAGGTGATGCACTATTAAGATAAAACGATTATATTAATTCGACTAATATTAATAACTAATAATTGCCATATGTAATTGTAATTACACTAAGATTAAACTATTTTCATATAAACATATTATCGCCTAATTAATATTAGAATGCCATTCTGAAAGAACTACTTTAGCCAAATTTATTATAATAGTTTTATAAAAAACAATACATTACCTAGTGTATGTGTCGTGTGTGTATTAGTGTGAGTGGGGCGACCTCCTACCGAATTGACCGCATCACCCTGTAACAATCAGAAAATACAACATATACAATCTTAAATTTTGTACGAGATTAATTATAAGGGTTGCACACCCATTATATTTACGGAAATACCTCTTAATAAAGTACGTATTTAAAAGAGTTTGGATGAATTTAAATTTATTCAGCCATGATATATCTTATGAAAGTAAAACTTGTATACCTTAAATGTATTCAAGATTTATGTAACTTAAGTCTAATATAAGAAGTTAAAGCTAGTATACCTCATTGTGTTGTGCAGTTTAGAAGTATTTGTTAGAGTTATGTGCAGTTCTACACGCACACACCCTTTCATACTTAAATACATTCACTCAGCATGCGTACTTTGCGTGTTTTGCAACACACGTGAAGTGTTATTTGGTAGTGTGACAGAGGGGACGTCGGGTCAACGCAGGAACGAAGTTACCTGGAAATAATCAGAACAAAACTCTCGATTCACAAATATGATACCAATGAGTTGGCTGTATAATTACTAGTAACTTAAAAGATAATATTTTAACAAGCTAGAAAGTTTGACTAAAACAGCAGTTTCAGAATGGCATTAAAACTTACACTTGATATGTCCCAAATACTTACGGCACTGGATCTTTTCGTATTTAGGATAAGTAATATTGCAGCCTGAAACATAATTCCAAGTAAATAATCAGATCACAGTAAGTAAACTATTTTCAAATAAAAATATCATGTTGCATTATTGAAAAATAAATATATTTGTTATTTAAAACAATCTCATATGAGGTCACGTTTCTTTTACTGTTATTGCTTGTAATGTTTTGTAATTGTGCATTTAATTCAATTAGAAACTCACTATCACTAATTCTTATAAATATAAACATCAAGTATTGTACTTTGAACACTGCCTAGTTGCAGATAGTACAGTTACGATGCAGAATGTATTGTGAATAATTCAAAACAACTGCGCGTATAACATCATGGAAAGCTGTCAAGAGTGAATAGCTATGTTTTTAATGTATGAAACTATTTAATCAACTCTACTGCCTCAGCTGTGGTGGTAATAACGGACAAGTATGTAGAGTAGTGGCCCAAGTCCGTACAGTAATTTCAATACAATTAGTAGGTTATATGAGTTCTGCTGCACTACAGGTAATGAGACAAATTTATTAGTTGCTAGAATCTAATTTCAAAACTTAATTGTTTTATATTTTTAATATCCAGACAACATGTACAGCCATAAATGCAACGTAAAGTCTGTATGTTGTACTCAAGGAATTGGGATGTTTTGACTTACCCATTTGAAGAATATTCTAGGCTAAATGATTCAGCAATGGTGTAAAGGTCACAAATCGAAAAATCAAGAGACGTGAACGAAGCTTTAACTTAATCCGAATCACCATGCTCACTTATCTTAAAATTTGTTTAAAGAAGTATTAGGTTTTAAAATGGTATTTTCATGGTAACAATGTGTAATCATTGTCAATTTAAGAAATAAAATAATCATAAGTCTTAAGTCACAGGTATATATATATATATATATATATATATATATATATATATATATATATATATATATATATTCAGAAAGAACAATAATATATGTTTTACTCCACGGTATTAGATGTACTAGGCGTATTTTAATTATTTTATGGAGTTTAATTATGTAAATATATCTTACCAGCATGGGTCATCAAAAAATACTATAACATTCTATTTATGTTGTGGAAATAAGAGGTTTTACACTAAATCTATTTGTGGTTTTTTCGCTAGCTGTTTTTCGCATAAATATATTGAGAAAAAAGAATATATATATTTAAGTATATTCATGAAATGTGACCACTTATCAGCAGATAGTTGTGGTGAATAACAATTTGAATGGTGACAATTAAAGACTGTTTTATATATATATATATATATATATATATATATATATATATATATATCCTAATTGTAGAATATAATATATTCTAATTAATGTTCCTCCCATTAAAAGGAGCTATTTCAATAATAACAAGAAACTATTATCAGTTTTATTTCTAAAACTGATAATCGTTGATACCTCAGTAAAATTTGGTGTATAAAAAGTAAAATATTAGAAAGTTAAGAAGTCTAAAAACGTTGACGTATTAAATTGATGAATACAAGTAATAAATAGTATTGCCATTAAAGAGAATTAACAATTCAAATTTCGAATTAGTAAATCTTCTGCATATCTTTATCGTAAAAAGTATAATTACAACCAACTCCTTGTATATTATTGACATACTTTATAAAGTTTTTGGCATATACATCCATCTCGTTTACAACTATCAATATTTGTTAGTGATACATCTCATTCTGTATTGAACGAGAACGAGGCTCTTATCCAGCTGTGGTAGGATCTAAACGTTTTCTCACTTCAATCCCCCCCCTGACTCTGACAAGTAGCTTACATAACAACCTTAACGTAATAAAACATCCATAATAATACTTTGTTTTATTTCTCTCATTTTCGATAAAACATCACACTCTGTCCTTCATATTACATTTTTTACCTTCGTGTTATGTTGGAAAACGACACTAATTATGAATTTCTACTTGGAACTTGATTACTACGCCCATGGACTGAGATATACATTGCAATGTTAGTGTATTGTTGTCCACTAGACCTCAGCCTAGAACACTGTGACTAGCCGTGCTGTGTGCTCTGATACGATATGTACGTCCATGTTTACCCATGTTACTGGCATCACTTTAAGATACTAACTTAACATTTCCATGTTCTGACCAGATTAAATATTTATCACAAACCAGATGCCATATTTAATGATATTATATTTTCCGTTTCATTATGGTTCCATGTAACTGTGCTTATACAGTCAATTTATAATTATAACTTGATGTTTAATATAAATTGTATGAAAACATAATGTTCTAACACTTACTATACATTATTGACCATTTACTGCATTCGAAAAAACTAATAATACTACTTTTTCTTTGCCTAGTAATAAAAGACACCTTTCTGTAAGTTTCAAGCATACATGAAGAATGAGAGAGAACAGGAAAAGATGAGGTAATTTGTAATATCCCTGTAGGTCTTTTAGTTGTGCCACAAAAAACTACTTGTAAACCACTTGTATACAGCCCAAATGTTTTCTGGAAAACAGATCATGGAATGTCTGTCCCTTATATATATATATAATATATAAAATACACAATGTCATACGGCTTACTATACTGTATAATACCTAATTTCTTATGCGGTAACCACTACACGCTTATATTTAGGGAACGGTTTGAGGGGAGTATCACGGAAATCTTAAATGCTTAAGATTTAAGATTTAAAAGCTCTTAAAAGGTTAGTGATGTGTTTTAATCATCGCATAGTTAAATTCATACAAAACCCACATATAACAAAATCTAAACATATAATTTATGTGAAAACTATCTTTATAACCTTGAAACATAGTAAGTAAATCACAACCAAACAATCATGAGAGAGGAAAATTGTAAAATCATGTGTTACATTTAAAATAAATATTCAAATATATAATTCTTGACACTTTTCTTTTTTTTATTGGGAAACTCCTTCGTTTAAAACATTTAGCTGTTACTTTGGTATTTAATAATATATTAGGTGGAAAATATTTTATTTGATTTTAATTTTGCTTTTGTATGCAGTATCCTTCATAGTCTTTAAATGGATACTGTTTCTGCGCAAGTAAACCAAGATTGAAAAAGATATCCAAGGACTGAAGACTGTACAGGTCATAGAGCCCAAGGAAATAAGTGACCGGAAACCTAAACTACACTATAATACATATTAGTTAAAATGAACAAAGCATTATTTTCTATATGTTTTTTGTAACGTATTAACTTCATTACTGACGTTTTTATCAACAGATGTATTACATTTTAAATACTTAGATCGCTCCACTTTAAAACGTGTAATCTACATTGATTGCCACTTACTTATTTTTGATATTCCGTATTAACTAGTCATCCACGTAATTTTTCATGCTGTTGAATGTTTGTTCGTCACTAATCCCAATGCTTTATTAGCTGAAAATTACTGCTGGAACATGTTTTATGTGTTAAAACACATTTTAACTCTGAGTGTAGATTTTAGTAGTTTAAGATATAGTAAGTATACTTTATTGTGTCCAAACTATTTCCAATACCAGACTTTTAATTTGTAATTATATCAAGGTAGAAGTATTTTTTATTTGCCGACTTAAATTTAGTGTTTTTTTATTCTTGCTGTTAATTTTAATGAACATACAATTACAAAGAGGCCAGTTAGAGGCCACGTCACTGTAGATAACAAGAGCTAGGACAACATATACAATATTTTCCGTTAACAGTCCGGAGAGATTCCAGGCTGAAGCTCCAGATTCTTATTCCCAGTCGCAAATTAGAAGATTTGGTGAGGATTCAGATGGTTGTCAGCTAGTGAGTTAAATATCACTGACGGTTGTAACCTTTCCAATAGTAAGCACCCAATATACAAGTTTACGTTATTTTAAGCCACTAGGAGAACACGTAGAAAATTATAAAATTTAGAAATTTGTCTTCATGGAGACGACAATATGCATTGTTATCAAAATGAGTGTACACTTTAGATTCTTCAAAGTGATTTATATCTCCGAAAATAGTTGGTAACCAATCTGTATACAAGACTTAAATAATTTCAAATAGATTTCTCTCGAATGTAAAATAATGTGCAAAATTTACTGTACGGTTTACATCAGACAAGGTTGTGTAAAATACCTGGAAAGGCCTTAAATAATTTATGATAAATCTGCAATCTTATACAATGTCATACGGCTTACTATACTGTATAATACCTAATTTCTTATGCGGTAACCATATACAAAGAAAATCTAAACCTATAATTTATGTTAAAACTATCTTTATAACCTCAAAACATGGTAAGTAAATCAAAACCAAACAATCGGCAAGTAAAATTTTAGAAAAAGAAAAAGAAAACAGTAAAATCATGTGTTACATTCAAAATAAATATTCAAACAAACAATTCTTAACACTTTTCTTATTTCAAATTTAGTTGGGTAACTACTTCGTTTAAAACATTTACCTGTTATTTTAGTATTTAATAAACTGTTATGTGGAAGAACTTCTGTTTGATTTTGATTGTACTTTTGTATGCAATATCCTTCATAGTCTTTAAATGGATACTGTCTGCGCAAGTAAACCAAGATTGAAAAAATATCCAAATACTAAAGGCGATACAGGTAAGTACGAGTACAGGTCACGAGGAGATAAGTGACTAGAAACCTACACAGTTCCTGATACATCTCAGCGCTCTCGCTGGTACGGTGTTTATGACGGTGCTTAAAGGCAGCAAACGATCTCTAATCTAATTGAACGAGAATATAGTTCAATAAAAATACGAATTTGTAACAATATAATTTGTGTTCTGACTCCTCTTAATTAATTATCAAGGACAGGGGAGAATAAGGTTATCGATAACGAAATTAGGTTTTATCTAAAAGGATTTAACTTCGGATGTAACTTATACTTAACCGTTCCTGGCCACTTCTATGAAACAACTGTCAAAATCGATGAAGAACGTCAAGTAGACAGCTATACAGAGCTCAAGGCGAAGCAGATGGACGCAATACGACTATATTATTTACCTATTTGTCATCCTTACCGGAGGTTAAACACCAATATTTACATTACATGTCTGGTCATCAACTATGTTTTCTGTCGTAGTCAGTCTTTGCAAAATCGTACATTTTTCTCGCGTATATTTAAACAATTACTATAAGCTACTGGATAATTTTGAAAGCGTTCTTTGTAAATGTCATTTCGTTTTCATGGTAACCTGTCCATTCTTATGATTGCTGACCATCTAAGTCCTTTAAATCGTTTACTATTTTAGCCATAACCTGCAAATTAAAATATTAAAAATGTCAAAGTATTTGGTCAACACTTTAGGAACTAGTGATAATTAAGAAATTTTCTTTACAACAGACTCAAGCTAACACTCTGTTATTGTAAACGATTCTAATATTATCTTTTTCGACAATATTTTAAATCATAATAAATTAACAATCGTGTCGGTGCCATTATGGTGATATTTGTAACGAAACCATTAAAAATTACAACGGCCTTTTCTAATTCACAGCTGTTTATATTTCCAGAAATACAATGAATTCATATTTCTTTCTTCGTGCAAATTGCAAGCCTCCATATACTTGTTAAAATGTAAAAAATATGCATATAAGAACAGAAAAGATATTTTCAATGTGCATACCAGAAACTTTAAACCTGGGGATGGAATTTTCAAAATGAATCACTCTACTACACAGCACAGATGCCACAACAGCTGCGCGAATGACAGCAGTTAATACTGACTAGAAAAAGAGAACATCCTATCATCTAGTACTACTCTGTGTGGCTTCTAAGTATCAACTAGTGACAAGTAGACCTCTATCGTAAGCTAGATGTATGTGATGTCGAAACGTTGCAACGCATTGATTAAGGCTGTTCGGTCTTGAACTTCTAGCAAAGTCAATTCCATTGACTGAATGCTCTGAATTGTTTAACAGCCACATCGCTTGAGAACAAGTAGCAATAAATTGTATTAAACAGATCTTTTTAGGAGAAGAACGAGATACAAACATATTCTTTCTATCATCTCTAAAAATTGGTGTTGTCAACACTTTTGGCAGGGTAGTAGCAGTGATAAATACTATGTTGGAATAAAACTATCCAAACCATGGTGCCTATTGAGGTTACTACATCTAGCCAATAGAAATCGTTAATGATGCTCGAATCCACTAGTGGTAGAACCCACTAGTTGTAGTTCCTAGGGCTGACCGTTGAATCGTAATGGTAAATGTTCCTGTGAGACTTCTGTGTTCTATGTATTCTATACGTGGGATTGTTTGGGTCAGCAAGCATACAGACTGACAACAAATATAGTCCACTATAAAACTAGTTGTTTACCTTTCCTTTGTTAATCATATTACAAATTGTTTTACCAAATTTAGGATATTGATATTTTACTATTTTAATATGTCTTGTTTGGATTAGTTATTTTAAGTCATTATATAAAGTTAAATACTCAATACAGTTAGCATAGTTAGTAATGCTACCTGTTATTTATTTATAGATTTTCATGATTTAAGCAAACAGATTGTAATTAACAGTAAAGTTCAGTTTCATATTAAAATATAGTTTCCTGTACCTAAATTAGAAATAGATTTTGTGTGATACAGCATCATGTCGATACCACTGACAGGATCGTTTGAGAATTATATTTAAATAAATATATAGATACTTTTTGGCACTCATTTTGTATACATTTTTTACAGTATTAGAATATATATATATATATATATATATATATATATATATATGCACTATGAAAAGTTAAATTTAACAATTAATTAAGCGTTAAGGGCTAGTGACATCCCAGCTGGGTGTGACGGATTTTCATGAAAGAAATCGTGTTACAAATTAGAATATGTTTTATTTTTTTAAGAAAAATTAGAATTTTAACCCAATAGCGTATATACATATTAGTAAAAATTAGTGGCCAAACCAAAAGACAAACCAGCCTGTCCAAGTTAGGATTTCTTTACAAAGTTTATATTACTCTTTGGTACTAGTTCTAAACTAATGTGTAAATAGTATAATAATATGCTCCTAACACAGTAAAATATAATGAGCCAATATGTAATCGTTAATCCGAGCAACATGTTTGCTCTGCTATATCGTTTTTTGTAAAATAATGTTATTATTTATTTTCATTGGCATGTAATTCTCAACACTTTATGATTAGTAAAACTTCAAAAATCTCGCGTAAATTGTCTTAAGGAAACATTTATGAGATCTTTTTAAATGTTACCTTACAGATTTGAAATAACCACCTTACAGATTTGAGATAACCAACCTTAAGCAGGGATTGGGACTGCCTGTGCTTAAAACAATTACCGTGCATTCACCACTGTTAGTAGAAGCAACAGTAATGGCTGCAATGACACTGTTATACGCACCAAGGTTAGAGCATTACATGGTACTAGGGCCAGTCCTTGGGCAGGTCGTCACCCTTCTACCATGTAATACTCCCCTCCCTTATTAGGTTGGATTAGTAGGATATCTCGGTTTACGTCAAGTGTGCTGCTATCTATCGCATACATTTTAATAGGTATCTACACGATAAGAGAATAATTTTAATCCGTAAAGTTTCATTGTGACATATTGGAATAAATGGTATAAATAAATTACAACAGCGTTTTGGGTTTTCAAATTACGTATTATTTGATAACTATTGTAGTCTGAGAAGTCTTGGATAAGAAAAGAGTTTTTTATAAAACGAGTCTGTTTAGAAAAAGAAAACTTATTTGATTCTCGGTTGAGATTTAAATAATATAAACAAAGAACATGTTCCATATGTTTTTCCATATGCAGTTCATAATCAGAGATACAAATACTGCACTATCTAGTCTTATATTAGGACGTTAATAGGATAAGAATTCCACGATTACTAGATATAAAACAATAATATTACAGTTAAACATCGCATTAAACTATTAAAAAGCTAATTACTTTGAACTCAATACAAGGGATGAAGGTGACATTATAAAATTTGTTTCTATAGACACTTTAACAATGGAATTCATAGAATACTTAACGTCGTACAACCTTTCTTTGTATTGAATACAGTGAAGTAATTTCCAGCGAGAGTTCATGAAATGTAGTGACAAAACAGCTTTAAGAATTTTAGAATCTTTCCCTTAATTTTATATTGTTTGAAACATCCAAGATTATCTTTAAGAAACGTATAATATTACAATGTTTTGATTAACCCCCTAGACGTGGTGGTAAAAGACTTTTCACTTGTCTTTTTAAAGCGTTTTCATGTTGGGTAAATAATCTGACTA
Source organism: Homalodisca vitripennis (assembly GCF_021130785.1). Taxonomy (NCBI): domain Eukaryota; kingdom Metazoa; phylum Arthropoda; class Insecta; order Hemiptera; family Cicadellidae; genus Homalodisca; species Homalodisca vitripennis. The sequence goes on along the minus strand of NC_060211.1, from coordinate 124,161,597 downwards.
ATCGTATGTTAGAAAACTACATGCACCCTGAAGCAAGAGAAGCCACGGGGAAAGCACTGGTTCCAATGAAGCCAAAGTTATTTTTAGAAGGTTTTAGAGGAAGTCTTTTATTGGATATATACATACTACTTTCCTTGCAATAATGAGAATACGAGACTATGAGACCATTTCATCAGGACTATCATTTAAACATACAAGATCTTCTTTGAAAAAATACTAAATACTATTAAATTCTATAAAAACTAAGTAAACTTAAAGAATATATCAATGTTACACCACAAAAAAACATATTTCGTAAATATAATAGAGACGTTAACTCATTTTTATCAGAGGTGAAATGTGCTGGCTTTAAACATCCTAATGCATGGACAAGTTATTTTCCTTTTTTCATGATATAAGCTTTTAATATTTTCTTTGGATGTGGCTTGTTTTTAAAATAAAGATATGTATTCGAAATTAGCATTATCTTTTAGTGTCAATTTGAAAATTATTTTTTTACAACTAAGACGTACGATATATATTTAGTATTTAGAGTTCCTATTATGTCAACGTAATCTAATTGTGCACCCCAAATGTTATCAGTAGGCTATACTATGTACGTTTTATAAGATCCAGCAGTTTCAGCCTTGTACTCACAATAAACACGTCACCTGGAGTCGTTCCCCTTGCCCCACAAACTTCTCAAAAGCCAAAATTATGTGATCGTACTCCTGCTCATATTTACTGCATAATCTACACTAAGGATCTCCAGTGATGAGTTAAAAGAAGCACAAAATGTTCCTGTACAATGTAGAAAGCTTTGATTAAATACGCTGAGTAAATATTCTTAACTCTTCTTTCCTCCATACGTTTCATAAGATGCTTGTTACAGCGACACTTTATTTGTTTCTAAATTTGCAATGGTTAGGACCGAAAATTTTTCAAACTTTCTAGAAAACTTATTCGTTTTTGAGTATAGTGTTATTAACACAATCTAGCAATGGCATAATTTATATTTGACGATTAGCAAAGGAAATCTTTTAAATAGTTTGTAAATTTTACTTTTTTCAATATATTTATTGACAGATTTGTATAGCATGATAGAGTTATGTAATGTAATGCGATAATAACTATGTGTTTTGACATTTATCAACAAGAAGGGATTAAGTTAAAGAAGATTGCAATTGCTTAGTAAGTGATCCGGCCCGGAGGACCAAATGTATGGTCCTATACGAACGCTTCAGTTTCATGCAAAAAACAGTCCACTAAGTTTTAACATTTAATTTGAGTTCAAATCAAAACTCAACCGCCTCATGAAACAAACCTGATTAGCATTAAAAATAAAATTAGCATTTAAGCTAAGTTTCGTGAACTGAACTATAGAGCCAGAGAGACAGGTACAGAACTGCAGGTTATGTTTATTGATTGCGCTGCTTATCGGCCGCTATCTGATTGTCGCTCAGCTGATCGAGTATTTCTGTCCGCCGACCGGACGCTCTTATCTATTTTGAGCAACTTATCTGTCAGCTGTTTCTATTTAAAACTAATAATTTTCTATCACTGAGGGAATCATTCTTATTTTCTTAATCACTCACTATCTAATATTATTTCTGTGTCACTGTTTTGTTTGAAGATTACTTGTTTTATTTTTGTCAAGGTTTACTAAATTAGTTTGTAAGCAGGTTAATTTAGTAAATAAGGATTCTGTCTTCTGTAGGGTGTATTTCATATTTTGTATTTAATTAGTGTTTGAAAATATGGCTACTAAAAAACTAGAACAATGTGTGAAAAAGAGAGAAAGGTATTTTCAAAAGTTACAGCTGTGTTTTGATTTAATCAAGGAACTTCCAGGTGAAACTAATGATTTTGTCGCTAGGTATTCAAATTTAAAGTCTTTGTACTCAGACTTTGAAGCCCTTTCAGAACAGATGGATAATCTTAATCTTGAATTAGATGACCCCAAGGACACTGTAGATACTAGTTCCGCCTTCAAGCAGTTTGATACCATGTACTATAAATGTAAAGCCACCTATGATGTTATTGTAGCTACTAAGACTAAAACTGTCGATGTAGATCTCTCACAAGCCTCACTTGTAAAACCTAAGCTTCCGCAAATAGATATAAGTAAGTTTGGTGGACAGTTAGAGCAGTTTAATTCCTTCAGATCTCTGTATGATAATTTAATCCACAATACCTCCATGGCCCCTATTGAAAAGTTTAGTTATTTAAAAAGCTTACTGGAAGGCCCCACTCTGTGCATTGTTGAAGCCATACCCTTTGATCCAGCTAACTACACTCTAGCCTATGACACTCTAGTGGAACGCTACACTAATCCACGCCTCCTAGCTAGTTTTTATCTTAATAAAATACTTGATTAACAACCTGTAAAGACCCCTAGTCTAAGTAGCCTAAGACAGATCGTAGATGTGTTTCACATAAATGTTCAAGCATTGAAAAGTCTAAATATCAGTGACTTGTCTGGTTTTATGCTCTTGCAACTAGCTTTACGCCTCTTAGACAATAATACTAGAAAAGCGTTTGAACTAGAAGTGAAATCCAAACAGTTTCCTATATTGGAAGACCTTATGGAGTTACTTCGCGCTCAGTGTACCGTCTATGAACTCACCAAAGATGTCTCTGTACTAAAACAATTTTAAAAGGTTTTTAAATTCGTTTTAAATTGGTTTAAATTGTGTTTTCATGGTAACAAGGAATAATTATTGTTTGTTAAGAAATATGCTAATCGTATGGCGTAAGTTAGTTATAGAAATTATCAAGAAGAACATTCTAATATTTTACACCAGAAAAACTTATTTCTCTAATTTTGTATAGATTTTTCCAGCAGAATAGGTATACAAACCCATTACAGAATGTTGTATTAAACAAATAGGTAGTGCCAGTCGTATGCTGGAGTATCATGAAATAATTAGTTGCATTAATGTTTGTTTTATTTTTTACAGAAGAAATATAATTTGACCCCCCTCAGAAAATAGTTATTTGCAAAATGGTAGTTTAGCCAAGCAATGCGATATACCAACCTATCCCAGCTGGGATTATTGACAACATTTACCCTCTTTGGCTATAATTTCTAAGATAATTTGTATATCGTGAAATGGTATGTTCCTAACACAAAAAAACATAACGAACAAATATGTAGTCTTTAAGCTAAGCAACAGAATTACCCGAAAATCTTCTTTTTGTTATACAGGCACAAAACTTTTTTCTTCAAGTTGATACGGACAAAGTTAGCAGAGTTTATATTCAGTCTTCTTCCGACCTATGACCAGAACAGGATATTCTTCAAATGGATAAGTTAAAACATCACTATTTTCATTGAATACAATTCACCTAGATGTTTTCTTGTATGTATGGCTGTATATGTTGTCTAAATATTTGTGTTAAACAATAATTACGCCTTGAGTTTAGATTGTAGCAACTTATAGCTTTGACTTATTTACCTGTAGAACAGCAGAAGTACTATAACTCACTTACTGTATTGTATGTTTATGTGCATGTAATTACTATATAAGCACCAGCAACTACGCCACATGCATATCCATTATTATCAGTACCGCTAAGGCAGTACAGTTGATTAAATATTTACATAATTAAAAACTCAACTTATCACTCTACAACGAAGTTATACACGCGATTGTTTTGCATTGTTCACAATCAACATTTAAGTGTATGTTCTCAGACGTACTTTATTTTGGTTTTTTGACTGAACGAAAGTGTGTATAGTATCCTAGACACACACAAAGGAAAAGAAAAACGTTGCGAATGTACGAATGTAATAATAAACGTATTTAACTGTTACATTGGTGCCACCATTGCTTATTGCCAAAATCTGTTCTAAAATGTTTTATGATATTTAAATTTAAAATGATTTCTTCACTTGTTTATTGTTTTAAGTAGTGTACGTTGTATTCCCAATCGTTAAAGTTTAAGTACTTAACCTGGTTCTTAAATTTTTTGGAAAGGTTTATCCTAGAAAAAAATCATAATTTTTGGGAGTTGTGGTGGTGGTCGACATAAAAAATTATCAAAGTGTTAAAAATATGAAATAATACATTTTTCTTACCTATTTATTTCTTACCTTTTACATACTAAAACTGAACCCAAAAAATAAATATATTTTTAATTATATGTAGACAATTTAACTAACCTTTTTCTCCCCCTTTCTTTTAATTGCCTAACAGTGATTAAAATAACAACTAAATGACAGTATTAAGTATAAAGAGTCCGGAAAATGTCTAAGGAAAGATTCCAGTTCTTTATATTGTATCCCTCTTGATGCTGTGTCGTTTTGATTCTTCCAAAACTGGCTTGGTTGACAATCGATTTCCTGTTATATCAGCACACACAATTTCGTTTTCCACTGCTGGAACTTAATTAAATATTCGACCGCAAGTCGTTTCTCGTTATTTCTTCATTGACGTCATCAATGTATTGCCTCAGTTTGTTTCTCCATAAACACCTCCAGGGTGTTGGTAAAGGTAGTACCTGTGTGTCCGCTACATGTGGTCGTAGGCTAACTTCCAACACAACATCAGTGAGAACAGGATGGAAATTATTAATGGAGGATATTACTAAGAATATGTAATAAAAAGAAAGACTCCATGAGGCTAGTAAATCTATGAATTCCATTGTTAGAAACTTGCTATAGAAACTAAATTGTAACGGAATTAATATTTAGTAATTTTTAACCGTTGTGAACTTAATTTTTATAAAAAAGTAAATCCAATGTTTAGCATTGGTCTTAAAGTTGTATATCTAGTGAACTTAGAAGTCTTATCCTAACAAAATTAAATCAAACTTATCTAACATAATATTGACACATCTTTCAAAAGCACATTGTGCACTTGAAAGATTGGGTGCAATTAGGAGTGTAATTCAAGATCAAATTGAACAAAATAGGGAGTAATCTCTATCATATTTATATTAACTAAATTGCAAACGAGAATAGAATATATTTCCTTTTAATATCAACCGGTGTTTCAAATAAAAATAGTTTTTTCTTGTCATAATCTACTTGCACTACAATTATAAATAAATAATTATGTAATCTGAAAACATTAAACGCGTTTACCGTGTATTAATACGGTAAAGTTCAATACGTCTAGTGAGAATTTATGGATCTAAATTATTTTCTTGTCGAGTAAGTGCATATTGTCTGCGGTAGATGGCAGCACACAAGACGTAACCTACATATCTCTATTAAACAACCTAATAAGGGAGGGGAGTATTACATGGTGAAAGGGTGAGGACCTGCCCAAGGACTAGCCCTAGTACCATGTAATGCTCTAACCTGGGTGCGTATAACAGTGTCACTGTAGCCATTGCTGTTGGTTCTAGTAACAGTGGTGGATGCAAGGCAACTGTTTTAAGCACAGGCAGTCCCAATCCCTGCCAAGGTTGGTCATAAAAATATTTGTCTGAGTTGGTTGCTGTAACGTGTTTTATGATGTTTGTAGACTTTATTCTGCGTATCTTTCAGGCTTGCGTATTTATACCAGACAGCAGTTGTTTTAAAAAATAGTGTTTTAACTATTATAAGTAAAAGCTAAATGTTCTGAACAAACTACATAAGTGTCTGGACTTAAATAAAATAAACGTACTAGGGATTATGTGTTTGAGTTTTTCTTTTAAATGTAACAGATGACTTCACTGTTTTGATATTTTCCCAAATGATAGTTCGGTTGCGATGGAGTAATGAATTTTGAGATTATGAAATAGTTTTGACATAAAATATATGCTTCGTACTTTTATAAATATTTCTAGTGACAAGATTTAGTTGATTCTTCACACGTTATTGAACGCATTACTTAAGAGACGATACAACAGTATGAAACTTTTGCACCGGAATAATATTATAAATAGAAACTTTTATTAAATAGAAGAATTGAAATGAGGCTGTATTAAAAATAGGTGGTAATTAACAATTTTCACACATTTTTAATGTATTTTATTACAAACGTGCCGACTAAATAAAACATAATCTCGTTTATTAAGCTATTTGATAATGAAGCATATTACTCAGAGTAATTTTTATAGAATCTTAAAGAAGAAAGTATTCTAAAGTAAGCCTCTCTTTACCTGTGGTATAATAAAGTTAACTGGTTGGATCGAATGGTTTCTGGACTTGAATACTAACACTGAATTAAACATGAACTCATAAGAAACTGGAATTTTAATTAACTGAATAATAGCTTTACCAATCAATCAGGGGGATATATCGATAACAAATTAACCTACTGACCTGAAGTGCGTGTCCTTGACTGGATATAACTCGTTCTATCCTTAGATTTAACGTTTGCGTTAAATATTAGGAAATGTTTTACTTAGTCGTTTATTCCATACTTCTATATTTTGTTATAGAAGAAACTCCAAGTGCTCTAATATTAATTAGCGTTCTAATATTACTTAGTGAGTTACAAAAATTTTAAAAAATATTGCACTCAACCGAGTATTTCATAACGAAGACTTTCTCCAGAGTGTTTTAAAAAACAAAACAATGGCAGACATTGTTTTGCACGCAATTAATATTACGTCACAAGCATTGCCTATTGTCAAACTTCCAACAGTGTTTGTTGCGGAGCATACAATAACGTTGTAAGAGTAAATTTAAGTAGAGTTTCTAAAAATTACCGAAGTGAAAGTACAAATACATTTTTTATAGAACTTTGCTGTCGTATACATAAAACGTTGAACAGAATTTAAACAAATATAACTAAACAAAAACGAATAAAGCACTTTATTTGCCTTTAATTTAGGTTCATATTAGGACCTGTGAATTCAGCGCGTTTCTCATAGACAGTAATTTAATAATTTCTAAGTTACATTGTAATTTTGAGCTAAGCATTACATTGTTAAGTCCCCACAGTAGCAGGCCTATTATTGCTTCTCTCCATGATTAGTTATTAGAGTATAGCGCATGTACAACGAAGCTTTCATTATTTAATAAAAGAGAAATATTCTTTCATATTTACAACCACTTGGACATTTTTTGTCTAACTTTTCATGTGAAAAACAATTAGTAATTGCATTCACTACAGAAACTTTCTATACTAGCCAAAAATCATTTATAAAAATTATCTTATTTATAAGCAGTTTACAATGCTTCACTCTACATTACGACATGACATATTACAAATTGCGAGTCGATATTACAATAGTACACAATGTGTTTTTTTTATACGTCACAGATTCAGAATAGCATCTGAGTATTTTCACCTTTTGTTCATGAGACTCTTTGATGATTGTGGAAATTTTCCCTGCAAAATCTTTCAGATTTTTACCCACTAAAGCAGAATTTTAGATGGACAAACATCACTATTCCAATGTATACAAGAAATAACTGTCCGTGATAAAGAGACGGTGGATTGACATTAGTGTGGGATTACTAGTCATTCCCGGCTCGTTTCCCGAGGTCTGGCAGCGTTCTGACAGGGAATAGTGCATTTTCTGGCTTGGTCTCCGAATCTCCAGTGACACCAGCACACGCTATTTCGATTTCAGCTGCTGGAACTCGAGTCAAGATGAGGACCGCGAGTCTGACTGGCGATTAAGGTACTCATGTCGGTCTGCGTTGACGTCAGTCACTTCTTGACTTAGTGTCTTAGTAACCTCACTTATTTTTGTCGACATCATGGTTTTTATTTTCTCCATCAATGCAATCTACAATGACAAATATTAATTGCGTAAAGTAACGACGTTTTATCAAACTATAATAGATTGTTTCCATCAGACATTTGAAGAAACCTTAATACCACTTAGTTTAAAATATATCATACATATTGCTTTTAATTTTTCAGTGCAAAAACAAAACCTAAGCCTGTGCTATTTCTAGCTAAGATCCAAAGTTAAAAGTCTTAGACAACTTGGCTACCGGAACCTATATATATTCACTTTACACCACTACAATATTATCTATGTTAAGTATTAGTTTTATATTTGACTCATTATGTTTTGATTATTAATATGAAATCATGTTTCAGCAGGCAATATTCATTATCATCAATGCGAGATGACACAGTACCGTAAGTATTTGGGACATTTCAGGTGTAAATTTAATTCCATTCTGAAACTACAGTTTTAGTCAAATCTCAAGACTGTTATTACACTCTTTTATAAGGTATTATAAATAAATCAGCCTACTAATTGATGATGTCATGTTTGTGATTAGAGTGTTTTGTTCTGATTGTTTTCAGGTGGCTTCGGTCCTGCGTTGGCTTGTCGTCCCCTCTTTGACATTATCACGTAACACTTTCCCCAGGTGTGTTGCAAAACACACAAAGTATGACTGATGATTGAATGGAAAAGTGTAAAAGTGTGAGTGCGTGTAGAACTACATTTAACTACAACAATAATTCTCCACTACACAACATATTAAGGTAACTAAATTTATCTGCTAATATTAGATTTAAGTTTATATACTTATTGCATGACTATACATAATATTAAAAACATTTATTTCATTAAGAAATATTTCTAATTACATTGGTTATATTGGAAACTCTATAGTTTATTATGATACACTATTACATGCTGTCTTTTCTGATTGTTACAGGGTGATGCGGCCAATGCGGCAGGAAGTCGCCCCACTCACACTAATACACACACGACACATACACAAGGTAATGTATTGTTCTACTTAAAATATTTAAATCAATTTGGTTAAAATTGTTGTTTCAGAATGGCATACTTATATTAATTGGTTTAGTTATGTTTACATGATAATAGTTAATAATCTTAATATAATCAAAATTACTCATGACAGTAGTAATAATTTAATAAATTAGATTGTAATATATATGTGAATCACTACCAAAAATGAATCGCATAGTCTTCCATACTTTACTTGTAAACAAATGACCTGTTTGGTTTATGTAATTCCCTATTAACTTATTACAGATGAAAGTATTGTAAAATCACAGTGATTTAATTTGCAGGTTTTTTTTTCTAATTCCTATTTTGGGATTCTCATCAGTTTCAAATTAGGGCTCTAAACAAGTGTGTTAGTTTATGTCTCACAATAGTAGAGTATGAGTGTGCGCGTTTACAAACTTGTAACTAGAAATTACAGGAATCTGGAAAGTTAAATCACAATAGAAAGTATGCTATATATATATATATATATATATATATATATATATATATATATTTCCGTGCACAGTATTATATTAATCGTACTCTAGGAACAATCTAGATAGCACACAATATATCACAGTAAAGCTGACACTTTTTTTCTAATTAAGATAATATTCAATTATAATAATGTATTTTATGTTACGTCAACTATCAACTATTTTAATATTATGAAACACTGTTTTAATGCTATGTGCTACAGTCTTTGCACGAACTTCAATCAGGATCTAATTACAAATACGCTAGTTAATAGCTCACGTTATACTGCATATTGCCATTTATATTTTATCAAGTTAACGCGTTTTATAGATATGTTTCTATGAAATCTACCTAACTGGTTACACAATTATAAAATAATATTTAAGATTTATAAATAGTTTCCCGTTTATAACAGTAAGTCCTGAATACCGAACTTACCGTTGTGTAATTCTTAACAACATATGAGGGAAAGATAAATCAATATTTCTTAGTCACAATATCGTCTTCCTTACGTATACGTGACAAAGGATTTAGGGTCCCAAGTTAACTTTAAAAGTTTAGGATGTGGATATGGCATTCTCTCTTATGCTACACCAAATACAGTAAATGGATATGAAACTCTCAGGGTACATCAAAGTACTCGGAAAAGCCAAATTCGTACATATTAGCTTGCTAGGTCTAGGTGCTAGGTGGTTAAGGGCAATGGCGCTGTTTATACATGTTGTGTATTTGTAGTTATTACACAACATAATGAAATCAGGCTTTTTAGTGTAATTTTTAAAGAAAAAATAAAATATAAATTAAAATATAATATAAACTAAAATATCATAATAATTGCCTTTAATGGAATTTAAACATTTGTTTACTTTTGATGGGTTTATATCTAAAACGTGTGAATTTTTGCATAGTTGTATGTACTAAAGGTTTCATGATCATGTTATCTTAAAAAAGAAAGAAAACATATAGGCCACTTCATATTTCCTGAAGAGCTTTGTAACAAACATCTTACAAAAACTAATTGTGTACCTAATACATACCTAGTGCATACGAGTAACCATAATAATAATATTGAGATTTGGCCTCAAAATTCTCTGGCTACGTATACCTTTAACGTGGAAAATCACGTAACATACATTCCCATTTGAAATTTTTGTACAAAAGAGATGACCACCCCACCCACCCCCCAAAATGAGTCGTCCAGGGCAATATTTTCTGGGTTGATACATTTTGTACTAAATTCTACGTCAAAAATGCGGTTATCTGTTGAAACGAACTTTGCAGCGTAGTTTTTTTGGCGCTAAAGATTATACACAGGTGGTCTGAAATACCCTTTATAAAACTTAAACTATCATATAGGTATTTCAAAAGCTTCAATTTTACTAATCCATAAACTTATTTGTACAAAAGCATATCAAACATTAAAACTTTGTAAATAACACCGTTTAATAATAATATCACAATTTTTATATAGATTCACTAGCTAATGGTTGTGACAACACAAATTAATAATTAACTTTTTAAAACTAAAGTAATAAATATGTTTCAGAATAAAATAAAAAAGAACTAATATTAAACACTTATGCAAATTGCCTTATATAATATTGTGAATCCGTTATCTTACAGTCTTGTTGTATCGTATATAACATTGACATATAGTTGTCGGTAAAACAGAGGTATTTACTATACCGTGAAGCTAGCAATGACTAAAATGAAGAAAGATGTTATCTTTGCTTGCGAGTATTCACACTCTTAAGCAGAGAGTCTCCCTGGCCCTAGACGCTGAACTCTTAATTGTTCAGTTCAAATTCAACGTTACTATAATAGTTTCATTTCTACGCTACTTATTGTCTAGACGCCTTCAACATTTTTAAGTTGAAACTATTTTAATAAATAACTATTTTAAGTAAAACACGAACTATTTAAACTCCAAAATACTCAAAATTAAGTATAAAATACTTAGTACAATCCATAGTCCGTACTTCCACCTAGCTATTTAAACTGAAACATTCTGATTGTGATTCATAAGTTTGCTGTGCATTAATTCAATCACAGTTACTAACGAAATACAAATTCAACTAGACTACATAAATTTTCATAAACAAAAAGTGACATTTACCTAGACCAAGTTCGCAATTTATTAATGTAAAGAATATTTTGGGAATTATAAACGAGAGAAAAGTGCGATTTGCAAAGCTACGACTAAACACCTAGCTACTGAACAGTTGTTTGGATTAAACTGGTGTTTCGACTCCTGTAATACGACGAGTAGGCATATAATATGGGCTAGCCTTGCGTCTATCTGCTTCTATATTATTCGATATTTTATATATATTTTTGACAACAAGTCTACCCTTTTCACACCTATAGGCCACCACTACCTTACTCGTTCAGAGGAAAATATTGGAATTGTGATTCCTAGATTATCGAAATCTATTAACAAAACCTGTTCGTTTTACATAATTTACATGTTGTATTCAAATTTACCAGCTTACCTTAAAGTTAATGATGTCCTAAGAATAAATAGTTAAACAAAATTAGTAAACAAATGGTTAGTTGAAGTTGGGAGAGAAGGTGTTGAACGGTTTATTGTTTCTATATATTCCTAACGAGTGGTGTGGTGTGTGGGGGTGTGTGTTTGTGTGGTTTGTGTGTGTGTACGAGAGCGGCTGGGGGTGTATGAGAGAGAGAATGAGTGAGAAATTGGGAGGAGAGTGTGAGTGAATGTAAAAGAGAGTGAGAGGGAGATTGACTGAAAGGAGTGAGAAAGATATAGAGAGAGACATTGCTGATTTCTCTTGTATTTGTTGATAGTTTCACATGCAGGACGAAAGGATGCCGAAATTTTATAGTGTTACATAATTTTACAAATTAGGTCATTGTAATTAGCTTATCAAATAAGTAGTCTCAAATTGTATTACCTTTCTTTTCTCATCTATCTCTAATTCGCTAATTTAAGTTATATTAAACCTAGTCATAAAGTGATTACAAGAGTTAATTTTTTGTTTCTTAGAATTAATTCAGCTATCTTATATTTTTATTTATACTTTATGTTTGCTATACTTTGTTTAGTAGACTTTTAGAGCTCGTTCCCAGCAAAGGCATATGCCTTTGCTGGGAACATATTTCACTTACAAATATGTATATATTTAATGATTTCTGTGTGTAATAAAGTTTCTCATTTCTCATTTCTTATGAGCTCTTGATTGCTCACCACTTGACATTCTTCGTCGCATTTGATGAGAACTTTGAAAGACTTCATTGAAGTGACATGAGAAACGGGTAAGTATAAGTTATACTGAAGTAAATTTTTATGGCTCAATTGAATTACTTAATTATCGATTTTAACTCCTGCAAGTACATGTAATTATTATAATTCTACTCAAAAGATTATCGACATGAATCACTAAACTACTTTAAAAGTCCGATCAAATAGGTTTTAAAATTTAATAATATTTTTTTACTGGACATAATAATAATAAAAGTATATAAGTATAAGTGTAATAAGGATATTATATTTTTTTTATCTCTTTGTTGATTGATGGGCAGGGTCATCGGCTTAAATATTTTATTAATAATTCCAGCTATTAGTATCAATGATATGTTGTTCAGTGTTATTTTTCATACTTTTTAAATAATAAAAAAACAGTTGTCGATTGTAAAACTTAAATTATTTTTTTTTAAAGAGAGCTTCCGTATGCTAAAGTGTAGGAGTATCATTATATTGCTGGTCTGTAGGGGAGGCTGTTTAGGTGGAAGACAGAACATGTTCCGATCCACCCACAGCTGGATAAGAGCCTCGGTTTTTCCAGTAAAATCCCTGATTTCATATCAATGGCACAGACTGTAAAAAGACCTTCTTAAATAAACACTGTGATATGGATATCTCGGGTTATTTTTGTTATTTTATGATCATATTTTTTTCTTATTGTTTTGTGTACAAGAATGTAGCTTTGTCTATTTCTATTAGTATTGTTCTTTAATCGAATAATGTAATTTTTTATTTATTCCTATTTTATAAATGCCTATTTTATATTTCTTCAGAAACTGATAATTGTATCTGTCAACGCTGTTTAACAAGCTTCATAAGTGTTATAGTAAATGTAATAAGTGGTAAAATTTATAAATTTTTATAATTCCAATGGCATGAATTATAAATAATAAAATTGTGTTAAATTATCGTAATCTTTAACTTTTTTTATTTCTATATCATTGTTTAAATATTATACTATTTAATAGCAAGAATAATCCTGTTACAAGTTTTTTTGATCAATTCTTTGAACATTGTATTGAAATTGAAATCATTTACTTTTACAATATGTTGAAAAAGACAAAATGCATAATATATGGTACGTAAATTCTTTAAATCTGACCCCTTAACAGTAGATAGTTAGGATGAATAAAAATATAAAAGTGACAATAAAATATGTAGTTCGGCCAGATTTTTAAGATGTCAACAACACGCTCGTTTAGAAAAACGTCGTCGGGGCTGATTTCGTAGCTGCGTGTCTAGAATATATTCCATAGCATATTTTGAAACTTTTGTTACCTCTTTCTTTAACATTTTCCAGTTTTATATTCCTGCAAGGTTTGTTTCAAGTATTTTATTTTGCTTCAAGCATTACATTAAATCATTAAAATACGAGTATTTAATTATTTAGTTGATTCTCATATATTTTAACAAAATATTAAAAAAAAATTAAAGCCCAATGGAATAATTCCTGAAAAACAATTTAATGCTACAAACGGTTATTATGTGATAAACCATCTTTTTATTTTATATAAGGCTAAACTGAATTATACATATTTACTTTTAAAATTTGTTTTTATCCATATATTTCATACAGTTTGGTTGAGGTGAGTTTTCAATGGGGGATCACTCTTACTATAAAACCAATTTTAAAAACTAGAAATGAAAATAAAATTAGAATATCTAAATTGAGTGAATTATAATTAAAGCCTTAAATAACTATTAATTTATAACCACAAAGTTATTCAGAAAAACATTTTAAACGACAAGAGCTCTTAAATAAAAGCCTTTTTTGTTATATATTTAAGAACTCTATTGATTTTGAGATCACACGGTAATAGGTCATACGTCCGTCTATTTGTCTGTATGCCCGCCTGTTATTACTTGTAGGTGTTTGTAGATTCCTTGTACGTAGATTATTCGTTATCCAAGGAAAGACCTTACTGGTTATTGACATTTAGGTCAAAATATCAAATTTTCGTATAGACTTTAAAATAACGACACAGGTTCCATTTTTCGTAAGGGAATCAAAAGGGAAAGGGCAGTGCGCACGCTCGCGTGTTAGTTCTGAACACACTGTTATTTGGTTTAGGTCGGTTTCATTCTAATTACTTTTACAACTAATACACATTTACTAAGTATCAATAACACTTTTATAATAGTATTGAAAAGAAAAATACTTTTAAGACTAAAAATGCTTATACGTCATTATTCATTATGTCATTATTCATTCATCGCTACCATCCTGAACGAAACATGTATAACTATATTTACGAAAAAACTCTACACACCGCTTGTTTTAGTATCTTTGAGTGCCTTAGAGTCTCCAAATAAAACTATAATAACATTTAAAATCAATGTCGCCTAAAACGCTACAGGCCGAAGCTACCTTCGATAGACCACTAGTCGATCGTGTTCACAGGGCCTGAGTCGCTAGTTTCCACAAGTGTACTCTGAACGATTGGCATTCGCATCAGTTCATTAGGTTTTGAAAGCTAACCGGATGGATTAGAATATGTCTCCATTATATTACCTTTTTACAAGTGACATTAAAACTAACTTAGTTTAAAATGATAACCAAATTAAAATTAGTAAACTGTTTATAAAGGTGAAAATTGATAATTTCTACAATAGTATAAAATGGTGTTAAACCTGGCATAAAAGGCGTTCCATACTTTAAAACGTTTAATGTATTCGAAAAGATCATTGAAAGTGTAGGCCAAAAGTTAGGACTACTTTTCCGGCCAGCCTCCAGTATAACTCTAGCAAAACCCTTGCACGCCGACGGACGCATCGTTCAGCAACCTCTTCCGGGGAAGTCTCTCACTAAGGTACTGCGGCTTCTTTAGGGACAAGATTTTTTGGACATGCAGCACGTCAGCATACTGAAGAAGTCTTATATAGGAAGAAGGTGGGCAGCCTCACGATAAAGGGACACTTGGTCAAAACGTGAGAGGAGTAAATGAACCTTGCTGCAGTGTTTTGAAACTTTAGGATCCTTACCGTGTCCTCCCTAGGAGGCTACTCCCATATGTTGGATAACAGTAATAAAATATTGAAAAATGACTGGAAAAAGAGATCGCTGAATCACCAGAGTCTGGGCATCAAGAATCACCTGCACCTCACGTGGCCGAGAGACTGTATCTCTTGTTGGGGAGCTATATGTAAAACTGAACACTTGCTGATTTTCAACTTGAGGCCGTTGCTGAGGAACCAATGATCTTGTTCTGATCAGAAGTTATATCAGCGACTTCAAGTTTCATATTTTAAATTGTATATAAAATATGATACTGATAACTGATAACATTTATATGGACTGTGCAATTTTGAAATTTGTTACACGTATGTATAGATGAGATGTGCACGTCGCTTAGGAAGGGGTGCAAATCTTCTCCCTTTGACGAAGATCACAGGTGAATCAAATCTTCCATTTTTAATCACATCTTACATTTTTAATTACTTCTAAAATGTTTACTGCTCTTACGGGATGTACTTTTGTATATTTCCATTTAGTAAGATTATGTTCGAGATTACGTATCCCCTATCATTAGGTTTTTTTCATAGTTTTTTGAAATCCTTACCAAGAGGTATTATTATCAATTTCTAGCTATTTACTCCATTGAAATAATAAATCGATGTGAACAGCCAATCGAACCAAATAGCAAGACTCAAAGATACAATTATCAGTACGAAGTATATAGGAATAAACTGTACACTACCTAACAATAATATTATCATCGTCTCCATGAAAACCAAACAAGATTTTAACATTTAGTTGGAATAGCTTATTGTAACGTAAATTTTTAATTGGAATTATATCAAA
Source organism: Homalodisca vitripennis (assembly GCF_021130785.1). NCBI lineage: Eukaryota > Metazoa > Arthropoda > Insecta > Hemiptera > Cicadellidae > Homalodisca > Homalodisca vitripennis. Next base: position 124,145,422 of record NC_060211.1, on the reverse strand, counting down.
GAGAGGATACAGCTAGTGCAATTTAATCAGTCGTTAACTACAATAGAGATTTCTCGACGCTTCTTTAAATCTGGGACTCTGAAAAAAGGTGCTTCAGGTTCAAGCTAAAGTATTTAAACTAGTAAATCAAATTCATATACTTATTGCCTCAGTCTTAGCTATAGTTATGCATGGTAGAAATACTGTATAACAGAGGGCTGCAAAGTAGGGAGCGAATTGTTCTGTGTATTGCAAATTACTTTATCAATCCACGTAAACAAGTACCGTGGATAGTTCACAATAACAAGTGAATTATGCTGTGATCATCTTAGCATTACTTCTTACTTATTTAAATTTACTTTCGAATACAAAAATACAAATGTTAATAACTAACATATAAACTTTTATCTTTCTGGAGTGCGTAAAAAGCATAGCTAAATACGATTATCAGTTTTGGAAATAGTAAAACTCGGTGTATACTATATTAGAAAGTTACGAAGTCTAAAAGTGTTGACACATGAAATTGATGAATACAACTATTATATAATATTTCCATTAAATAAAATTACAAATTAAATTTTGAATTAGTCAAGGTATATCTGTATCAAAAAAATTGTAAATGACAATGACAAATTATCAAAATTTGTCAATGATCCATCTCATTATGGATTAAACTAGAACGAGGTTCTTATCTAGCTGTGGAAGGGTCTGAACATATTCTCACTTCAACTCACTCCCCCCCCCCCCCCGGTGATTAGCAGCTTACAGTACTAATACTCTTACAGTAGTGCAAAATCAATAAAACTTTGTTTTATTTCTTTCATCTGCGACCAAACGTCACACTTGGTAACCACGAAAATTTACGGCTGGTATCAACTTACATACGAAATTTACTAAAAGTACGCATATGAGTTTAATTAAAGGATAAATATATACTAAAACGTAGAATGAGCAGATGTCTGTGAGCTAGAAAAGTCTACACTAATTGTAAATTTGTAATTCATTCAAATATTTCTGTAAATATAATGGTTTTGCAAATCTTGTCATTAACATCATAAGAAATTTTAGATTCTTGAGTTTAATTTTTTTATTGTTACAGAGTGATTCAATTGCAGGTCACCCCACTCACACTAATACACAAACGACACATACACTACTATAGGTAACGCATTGCTTTATTTTAAAGTCGATTTGGCAAAAATAGCTCTTTCAGAATGGCACGCTAATACTATTTGGTTAAGGATATGTTTACATGAGAATAGTTTATAATCTTAATGTAATTACAATTACTCATGGCAATTATTGCCTCATGAGTTGTATTAATTGTATATTTTCATATTAATAGTTCATCGCCTTAGATACGAGTAGATATGACGTTTGGTACTGTATTGCTTTAAACAAATCTGGTGACTTTGCCACAATATAATATTACGACATGTAAAGTAATAGTAAAATTACAGTGTTCCCAGTTGCAAAGAAATGTTAAGAAATATACTAAGAAGTGTAGATCTCTAAAACAAGGATGTAATCCATGACCTTGTTTGGACTATCGTCATATCTAAGTACGTATTATAAAGGGTCGATAAATCTCATAACTGCGTGTAAAGAATATATCTTTTATAATTCTTACACTTTCTTGTTGCTTTTGATCAGCACCGTCAAATATTTTATCAAGGTCAGTATTATTTACGGAGATATCTACTAAAGGTCTGACAAAATATATGGTGTACATAGAAATACTACTTATTCGAAAATACTAACTTGCTAAACCTCTGATAAAATATCTCGTGTGAGTAAGTATGTTGTTTCACAATTATTTCTTACAATTGCAATTTTTAAGCACTTTCCATTCCTCTTGATGTAGATCAAATAGATGCATATCGAATTGAGGTGCATATCAACCAGCAGAATTTTGCTGAGCGTTATCGCAACTTAAGATAATCTTATGGGTAACTTAAAAGGTAACCTAATGGCAACGAAAAATTTAAGAATAAATCATTTGTAAATAAACATCCCTTAGTTTGGCCGCCCAATTGAAATGGTTATAAACGCAGTTTTACGCCCACTTTCCTGAATCCTAGCAACGGATAAATGTTCTAAAATTAAACATGGGTTTTTATCGATGTTTGGAGATGCCTAAAGGTTTTTAGAAATGATTATTAGAAATAAATTGTAACTATGTTATATATTAATTATTATGACTAAATCATAAATTCATAAAATGAGGTTTGATCAAATTAGATATTGTACCGCAAATGTTATATAAATGTAACATATAAATCACTATCATGGGTTTACCAGTAGAAGAAACAAAACTAAATGTGACTGTTAAGTAATAATAGTTAAACTGACAACGTGATTTGGTAAGAGTTCAAATACGCATTACAGGGAACCTATACGAATGTATTTAATTAACTCACGTTTTAGTAGCGGCGCGACTCGGTCTGTATTTAACAAAATTACATGCAAACTCATCTAAAAAGTAAAAAAGTTCCATAATAATAAATGTTTTGCCCAATTCAAACCTGAAACCTTGCAACGTCCTCTCTTAATAAAATACCATAACAACAAGTCTTTTATGCACACAAGCTTATCACTATAAATCAATAACCAAATATTTAAAATTATGAACGCCTGTTATGAGTTTGCTAATGAAAGGAACTAAAAACTTGTAATATAGGATTTGTAAAAATAATAAAAAATACTAAAGGTTAATTTGTGTTTGTCAGCTCATGATGCTTTTTAAATCATGCTATTATAATTGCAATAATCAAAATTAAATATACATAACAAGGACTACTATCGAGGAAGAAAATAATATATTTTGATTTACCATTCGGAGTGGTGTTGAGCTGTACCTTTAGGTTCTTTCTTCGGAGACTCAGATATTAATGTATTGTGAGAAATCCAGATTTTTATTGACGAGTAGGTTAACTTGCACTAACTGTTGTAACCTCTCACCAGGAGACAGCAATGCACACATAAGTCCACGTTATACCAAGCCACTAAGACCAAGGTCAACAAAATTTTGATTTCATGAAGACGACTGTATGACGACGTATGATTTGGTATAAAACAGTGTTTCATCCTAGATCAATCAGACCGAGTTATGTCTCAGAAATAGTTTACTGCAATATATTTATACACCGTTACTTTTTTTAATGGAAATAAAACATTAATACGTTAGAAACCCGTTATAATTAAGAAGAAAGTTAAATTTAATAAAGCCAGCTGGTGTGTTTGAATTAAATTTCTGTGGCACAGCAGACAAAATATGTAAATGGTATTGATTATACCCAGCAACGCTTTGTAATTATTACCAACATTTCCTCCAATACATTATAATCTAAAAGGATATGTCATTAACATAATTTGATGAGCTAGCTTCTTTTTTTTCTTATAATTATAATCTTCTGCAGTTTCATCAGGGTAGGACGTGCTGGTATTTTATCGATGCATTTTAACGTAAAACTAACTTTTTCTTAACCATTTTCAGAATACCTTGCCATTGGTTGTCTTTTTCTTTTTAGAAAATGTCGAAAATATGCCCTTTCCTTTCAATTTCAAATAATTAGACATTTAATACATATATTAAATGAAATAAAACTTACACTTAATTTGTGTATATTGTATAGCTTTAAAACCGATGTAGACAATTACGGTTACTTGTGATTAGCCCGGTATTGTTGCTTGTGAATTTTCCGAAAATTTCTCGAACTTACATGTTCCACTTTCGTGTTTTTACATGGACCTCATCCATTTATTTTATTGTTGGTTTATATATGCAAGGTACGAGGACGCTGCACCACGTGTTGTGTAATAGGCTACGCTAAAGTTGTATGCTAAATATTTATCATATAGCTCATTTCATTATCGTCATGCTGAGTTACAGATAAATCATACAGAACAGAAAACTTAACATCCTCTCAGTAGGTATAAACGGAATTTTTTAGCCCACTAAGTGCCTCAATAACGCTCAACCAAATTCTACAGTTCAACATGAATCATAGAACTTAATGTTGTCTATGTAGAAATGAAGTATCCTGAACATTTTAAAGGCTGAAGGTGATATTTATTGTGATATCTTGCTAAATGATACATTCATATTTTTGTTCCTTGGGTGAGGTTAAAAACCTGTGTTTTAATAATTAGTTCTAGTGAGGTAGGCAGTGTACTACAACGCAAGAGTGCGCTGAAATGATGCGTTGTTAATTTTTACGATACTATTATTTTATTTTTACTCGCTTACTACTTTATATTTGTGTCGTTAAATCAATACTCTTACCCATTCCAGGCTTTTTAGTGAAAATTTCACTTATAAATGTATGGGGAATTGTAATAAAGAATGGTTTTTAAATGTGAAACAAATAGAGAAGCAGTCAACAAATAACGATAATATACATTTAATTGTATGCTGAAGAAAAATGATGCAACAAAACGTTTAAATTTTAAAACACGGTATCTATGTTATAAAAATATTTCGATAAAAATAAGGTCTTCATAAATGATATACTTAGAGAATCTTGATAAGATATAATGTGACCGAATATTATATTATTAAAAGTTGATGAATAAAACACAATAAAAATATATTTATCTTGTGTTTTATATGAATAATCTTACTAACATTTAAACGTTATTTGTTATATAAAGAACAATTTATTAAAGTTTTGGTTACACTACATCAGAATAACTTTAAGCAATTGTACATGTTAGAAATTGAATATTACAAATTTATTATTATTATTATAAAAACAACAAGAGTGTCTTATTGAGGGATAGTGCAGCTCCTGTCTATCACTTTTGTTAGTACTCTCTATTTGTCCAGTACAAACCATTCTATTGGATCTTTTTAGTTAAGATCAAACATCTTTATGGGTCTAGCCTTAGCATAAAAAATGGGAGGGATAGAACAAAAATTAAAAAATATCTGTCTCTACAAATATGTGATACAATAATGCACATTCACTGGCATAGTGGGTTACTTGTACTTGCAGTACTGCCACAAAAATTGTGTCATGTAATGTTGACAGATACTTGATCATGAGATGGATGATGTGACATGCTAGCTATGATTGACATCACTAGCTTAATTGTTGATCCTATTTTCATCAGGAGTATTTACAGTGGGTTGGCGTATGATAGTGTCATGATGTTGTAGCTGTGTAGGATTGTGTGTTGAGAGAGCGTCTTTTGATGGTGGTAAATGTAGGGACAGGAAAAGGGGGAGATAGAGCGAGAAAGAGAGAGAGAGATAGATTTTGGTTATGTGTGGTGTGAGTCTATAAGTGTGTGAGTTTCCAAGCCTCATAATAAACTGTTTTCGATGCAATCTTTTTCATAAATTAAGTTAAGATTTGTATTATTTATTAATCATTCATTATCACTATCATTTTTGCCGTTGTTATCTGGTAGTTATATTATTCTCTAACAATATGTTATATTTTTCATACAAAGATTAGACACTACTTATATTTTTAATTAGGCTGCGCCTTGAAGATCATATCCTGTTTTTGTATATATGTGTGATTTTTATTTCAATGAGGATATAAATATTCTTTCATTTATTAATTATCTTCTTGTAAAGATCTAGATGTGCTCTCTTCCTGAGAATTTATATAACTGTAACTTAACCCTTACGATTGGTCTATTTCTTACCAAACAATAATTATTCCTCGTTACCATGAAAACACAATTTTAAAAACTTATACCTTTGAAAATTTGTTTAGTACAGTGGCATCGTAAGAAATTTTGCTTCAAGTTGATACGGCCAAAGTTAACAGAGTTAACATTCAGTCTCCTTCCAGCCTATGACCCGAACACGACGGCTGAACCTCTGTCGTTTTTACTGGAATATTCTTCAAATGGATAAGTTCTAAACAACACAATTTTCACTGAATACAATTCACGTAGATTTTATGTTGTATGTATGGCTGTATATGTAGTCTGAATATTGGTTTTAAACAATTAATCCTTGAGTTTAGTTTGTAGCAACTCATGACTGACTTACAGTTCGAGGACTTTAGCTGCCCGCGTGACCTTGAGTGTGTGTGGATATGTGGTGGTGGAGGGGGGGATACCATTATGCGCTGCGTCCCGAAAACATTTCCTGTGACTCATGGGTAAAAACCCTCCTTTCAGGAATCTTATTGACAGAAATAACTCATTATACTCGCTAAAATCAGTCTGTTTAGTGACAGTGCTGATTGTGGTGGAATTAAATAATAAGAGAAAACCAAATAATAGGAATAATAGGGCTTATCCTTGTTTTTCTGTTGGTATAGTGTCGTTTAACGTGTTTTTGAAAATAACGTATTTGTCAATACTAACCTGCAAATCGAAATCGTGAGTTTAAAGTCGTTAAAGAGATTTTTGCTCCTTCGTCTCAGCGGCTAGCACGTAAACGCAACCGGCCACACAGATAGCGTTTATTTGTTGAAAGGGTATTATCTGGGCCCTACGAGCACAGCTAAATTCCTTCAACTGTATTTACCAGTATAACAGCAGAAGTACTATAACCTACTTATTTTACTTTATATTTTGCTATATGTAATTACTGTATGGGCACCAGCCACTACGTCACATACATTTCCATTATTATCACTACCGCTGAGGCAGCAAAGTTGATTAAATATTTGCAAAGATTAAAAACCGTATCACTCTACATGAAGTTATACACGCGAGTAATTTGCATTGTTCACAATCAACTTTTACGTGTATTTCCTCAGACGTACTTAAATTTGGCTTTTTATACTGAACGAAAGTGTTTATAGTATCATAGACACACACAAAGGAAAGGAAAAACGTTGCGAGTTTACAAATGTAACAATAAACGTATTTAACTGTTAAATTGGTGCCACCATTGCTTGTTTCCAGAATAGGATATAAATTGTATCCCTTATGCTATTTACTTTGTAAAGTATTTCTTCACTTGTTTTTTCTTTGAAGTAGGGTGCTTTCAGTATTCCTAATAGTTACTGTTCAAATACTCAAACAAGGTTCTTGAATTTTTTGGAATTTTTATCCTAGAAAAAATCATAAGTTTTGGGAGTTGTAGTGGTTGTCGACATTGAAAAATATAAATAGGGTTAAAAATATTAAATAATTATTTTTTTCTGAAATTAGATTTCTTACGCTTTACACACCAAAGATGACCATCATATAAGTAAATATATTTTTAATTATATGTAGACATTTTAACTAACGATTTTGTCTCCCTTTTAATATTCTGACAGTAATTAAAATATTACCTAAACGTCAGTATGAAGAGCCCGGAAAAAGTATGAGAACGTTGTAACTGTATTAACTCATTCAACTAGACAATGTGATAGCAGTACTAGATGTTTATATTAAAAAGCATTACTGTTTGTGTTGGATTAAATCTAAATATACAAAATTTACAAGCATTAACATTACGTCATGCCACTTGCCAGAAGCGGGGATGTTTGGTCAACCTAAGAGTGTCATCGGGCATTCACTAGGTGATCATAGTGGAACAGAAGTTTAGACATCAATAATGAGTTTTGGCTAATTCAGCTATCATTAAACTCTACATAAAGGGTAGTCTGAGTCGGAAATATGAATTCAACGTCACCAAACCCCAGGAGGAATGCATGTGTTATTCGCTGCAAAGCGCTAACAGATTTTCCTCAACCTTCTCCTTTAAAGCAAATATTGGGGATAAATGTACATTTGCTCCAGTATCCCTAAGAAAACGGTGTTTATAAATCTGTCCTTGATAAAAAAACGTCGGAATTACATTATTGCGAGATCACTTCCCTCTGATCCCCGGCTTTTTTCCTAGGCTTTGATGGCGTACTGACGAGGTTTGGTACATTTACCGGTTTAGTTTCCAAATTCCCTGTGATATCAGCACATTTAATTTCATTTTCCACTGCTGGGACTCAAATAAATATTCAATTACGAGTTGGTCTTCGTACCGTCCCCTTTGACGTCACCAGGACGTTGGTAATGGTCGTACCCTCCGCTACCTGTGGTCGTGGCTAACTTCCAACACAGTATCAGTGAGAACAGGATGGAAATTATTAACAGAGGATATTATTAAGAATATTTAATAATAGGAAAGCTTCCATGAGGTTGATACATCTATGAATTTCATTGTTAGAAAGTTTCTACAAAAACGAAATTCACAATGGTTTCAATATCAACTCGCTTGTAATCGTTGTAAACTTGTCCGTTGTTGTCCAATGTTTAGCGCAGGTCTTATCGTTTTAATCTTATTCGTATCATTTATATGGAATTCTTATCATTTCATATTCTAATATTAATTTAAAAGTATCTATAATAATATTGATAAATCTCTCAAGTCAGCACATTGTGCACTTGAAAGATTGGGTGGAATTGGATCGAAATTCTATGTGAAACGTAACAAAATTTTATATGGGGTAAGCACTATATTAATATTACTTAAATCGCAAACGAGAATAGAATAAATTGACTTTAAATATTAAACGCTTTGTTACACAAAATACTATTTTCTTGTTTAAATTTACTCGGACTTCAATAATAATTAAAAATAATATAATCTGAAACATTAAACGATATAACCAAGTAATTATTCTGTAAAGTTCACCACGTCTCAGTAAGAAATTACGGATCTACATTATTCTCTTGGTGAGAAAGTGCTTATTGTCTGCGATAGATTGCAGCACACGTGACGTAACCTACATATCTCAACTGTCACTCAACGGCAACGACATACCGTGGAAGACTTCAGTCAAGTACCTGGGGGTACTCCTGGACTCCAAGCTGACCTTCGACACCTTTAAATTCTTTAGGCCGTATATAACATTTGCGATGAGATACCGGCATAACCTAATGTATGCTATAAAGCGTTAATTTATATGTTATGGGGCTTATAACCGTTCAATGTTAATAGTGTAAAAAAGAGAACAGAATTTGAGTTTTTATCGCAAAAGGAAGAATTTAGCCACTTAATGACAACAAATTTCTGTTTTGGAGAATCCATTTAAGTCATTGTCCGTTTTCTTACGGGCAACTGCTATTGAAAGAATATCGATCCAAATCTATTCGTGCAGTTATATTATATAGATTTAGTTGCCGATTAAAAATTGTAAGTTCCTAAGAACACTGTAAGTAATAGCCTTGTAATATTAATATCCTTCCTTTAGATGGTGCTTTCTTAGAAATAACACTTATATGATTGACTTATTCTAACCTTATAGATGTAAAATAAATTCACAATAGCTTAACTTATCTGTAAACAGATAATTTTGCTTGCCTAAATCTTAGTCACATTTGACATTCAGTACTTCAAATTTTAAAATAAATTAATCTCAAAAATGAACATTGGCATAATAAATAATGATACAAATCTGACTAAACCGTTCATTGCAAACTCCAGTTTATAAAATTATTAATTGTTTTAGTAGCTATGTAAGTTATTTTCAATTTTCACTGCATTATATAAACATGACCTGACATCCGTTATGCATGGCAATAACTTATACACCACGCTGCGTCTCGCTTTTGAAGAGGCTTACATAAACATTACATCGCTGAATTTAATTACAGAAGTCTCATTTCTTACTTCAAAGGTGTTTAGGCTGAGCGAATTGGTTTAATCCCTTGTTGAGACCTCCTTTTTAAATATTTGAGACGAAGCTTGCTCAGATTTCACATGTTTCCCTTTTCTGCCAGTATCGATATTTTGTAATCGCGTACTAACAGTTTGCACACAAGGTTTTCTTATATAGTCTCTGCCTTACACATCAGCTGCCTTGATGAATTACAAATTATAACTATATGAGATTGAACTATAGTAATTGGTACGTTATTACTACTTAAGAGAGCTGTAGAGAGGTTAGTAAACCTACTTTCACTGCAAGAGTTGGGTGAAAAGAAAAACATAAGTGGAGTATTTGCATGACAGTGTCCTCCTAATCCTTGCATAACTTTCTTATTTGTATTTAGATTATTGATTCCTTAGATATTACCGATAATGTATAAAAAATTATATAATTTATATCTTGTGATTGTCGAGAGTGTCTTATAAAAAACACTAGAGAAATGGTATATGGTATGGTATGGTGTCTCAGCACACTGGTAACGACGACTGTCGTTTTCCTCGACACTGTTGTATCAGCAGCGATTGGCAGTGGGAGTTGGAAACATAATTATCTATCATTTTAGCATTTTATATTTGAATTTTTTGAAGATTTTATCTCAAAAGCCGGTAAAGGAGTAATTTTATCACTTGTAAACCATGAATAAAATTAAAGATGGTATTGATATCCATGTGGTAATTTTAAAATAAGAAAACATTTATTACGTCATTTATTTAAAAGTGATTAGTTATAAACTATTGAGATCACAAGAGTCATTTTATCAGTCGTAGTTACTTATAACGATGCCAACGTTTTATATATAACTTAAAAAATTTAGTAATTGATAGGTTCATTCTTAAATTCCACATAGGAGTGAGATAGGCCTATCAAAAACCCACACCTCATCAACTGTATAATAGTATTCCTCCAAAGGTTATTGGAGAGAAGTTAAAGTACCAAATACCAAACGCCTTATTGGTTACGTTAGTGGCTATTAGTTATGATATGTCTATATTTTCTATAAACGTAGTTGATGTATAAATCATATTAAGTGTGATAATAAAAACACATCAATAATCGTGAATTAAAGATTTACATAAGACTTTCCTCCAACCGTCCTCTAACTTTAAGCGTGTGAAGGTTTCTGCATAATAAAGTAGGTAATGTATAGTATATTAATCCGTATAACATTGTGTAAAATTATAGATTTATCATCAATGGATTTTGGACCTTATATATAAATATTTACTCACTCTATATGTATCGAAACACATTGGGACAGTTTTACAAATTATTTTAAAGTAAAAATTCCTATTCAGTGTCTGATTTTTCAACTAATGTTTATCTAGACGAGGAATATATTTAGTAACACTATCCTGTTGGCAGAAATAATTGGCCACACTACTGGCAAAACAAAAAACTATTAAAATTTTACAATAGAATATTATAATTGAAACTTTAAATAGAGGAATTTAAGTGAGGTTAACTTAAAGTGTTTGTGGTAATTATTAGCTGTTCTTAAATTTAGAATGTGAATTATTACAGACGTACGAACCTTTCTAAAATTAATGTCATAAACAGCAGTTAAGCCGTTTATACTCAAGTATTTTAGCTATGGCATAGAATATATCATGGAGAGGTGTTTTTAGAATTTTATATAGATTAAAATATTCTAATAGGGGCATGTCTTATCTATTGTAAAATGTATCTATGGTAAAAATTAAATTATTTTATTTGTTGGATCAAACCGTTACTGGATTCGAATATGAGCATTGACTAAATAAAAATATAAAACCACATTTAAATAAAATTGTAATTAAGCGAACTATAGCTTAGCCTATCATTAGGGGACATTGCGAGAACGAATCAAGCTACAGACGTAAACTGCGTGTTACTGAAAGGATATAGCTCGTTTTATCCTTAGATAAGCCTGTTACGTGACACGGGGTTTATTTAACATATCTATTAAAAATAAAAAAATAAATGTCATCTGATAGTGACAACTTCTTTGTAAAAAATATATAATCTATTCAAAACGTAAAAATTTTAAATTTATGTCTCAAAACATGATTCTGATATTCTCCAGCTACACGATTGTGTAAATCAAAATCCACAAGGCTTTTAATAATAAGTCAAGATGGAGACATTATAGTCCTGCTCGCAGTTATTATTACGTTTCAAGCCTTACCGATTTGAAAAATTCCATCAGCGCCTCATGAAGAGCGTACAGTGAACGCTGCACATTACTACTAAGTTCAAATAAAACACGTTTAGAGTTTTAAAACTACTGAAAGATAGTTACTGTCGTCCTTATTTTTGGTTGATCAAAATTTAACATCGTTTTAATAGTAAGTAAAAAACTTTATTAGTCAGAATTCGAGGTTCTTATTCAAATTGTTCGCATTTCGTGTGTTATTCATAAAAAGCGATTCGAGTTTAAAACTAAGGGTTACAATGCTAAACCTCCTAAGTGTAGACCTATTTGTGCTTCTGAAAGCTATCTAAACACAATTATCACCTAAGTCAGTGGTTCTCAACCTTTTCAACGCTGCGACCCCCTTTTTAGGTTGAGAATGTTGGCAACCCCCTTCTTGTAACATCGTAAAGTAAGCCTTTGTATGCAAAAGGCAGCAATAATTAGTTTAAAAAAACATAAAAAAAAACACTATTCAAAACTATATAAAAACGTTAGTGAGCACTAATTTCTTAATAATTAAACGATCCGGTAATAAATGTAACGAAAGTAATTCTAATCATTTTCAATTCTTCAATATCAAAGCAGGCAAAGACTTTTGCGCAGTGTATTTACAGAACTGACGCGTGGTGTATTTAAAGCCGCGAAGACAGCCTGACATGGAGCTGCGCGCGCAGCCATCGCAAGGCGCAATTCGTCCTCCGACAAGCCACTGTGCCAGTGTGCCAGTCGACTGCCTGACGTCTTGAGAAATAGTGCGTACTTTGATCTTCAAATTGAACACAAGTTTTAGTATTAATAATGGAAACGTTTTTAAAAAGAGAAGCTTCATGTAGCAAAAGTAGTTCCGAAGTCTCAAAACCAAAATGCCGAAAGTATGATAATGCATATCTACAGTTTGGTTTTACTGAACTTGAAAACAAACCTCAGTGTGTTCTTTGTAGTGAAGTTTTATCAGTTGAAAGCATGAAACCTTCAAAAATGAAGCGTCATCTTGAAACTAAGCATTCTGCGCTGAAAAACAAACCAGTCGAGTTTTTCCAGAGAAAACTGCTGTCCCTTCGCAGTCAACAGGTAAATATTAAAAGTCATACTGATGTTAGCAAAAATGCCCTCAAAGCTTCGTACGAGGTAGCGCTAAAGATTGCTAAAGTGGGGAAGCCACATACCATTGCTGAGGAATTAATTCTTCCTGCCGCAATCGATATGGTTTCATATATGATTAATCCTCAAGAAGCTGACAAGCTAAAAAAAATCCCACTATCAAATGACACTGTGTCACGACGAATATCAGACATGGTGAAAGATGTTCAGAACCAGCTAAAGATGCAAATAAAAGAAAGCACGTTTTTTCGATTCAATGCGACGAATCAACTGACATTGCTAACTGTGCTCAGTTTTTGTGTTTTATTAGGTATGATTGCGGTCACTCTATTAAGGAAAATGTATTATTTTGCAAATCTTTGCCAGACCATGCCACAGGTGAAAGTCTTTTTAAAGTGTTCATTGAGGCAACTGAACCATTTGAAATTGATTGGAACAAATGTGTTTCAATTTGTAGTGATGGTGCAAGAGCCCTACCGGGTAAAAACAGCGGATTGATTGCCAGGTTGAAAACGTTAATGCCAAATGCAAACTGGGTGCATTGTTTTTTTACATAGACAAGTTTTGGCAGCTAAAGGAATGCCGGATGACTTTGGCTGAGGCTATCAAAGTTGTTAACTACGTCAAGAGTCGACCATTGCAGAGTAAATTACTTGAAAACTTGTGTGAAGAGGTAGGAGCCGTGCACAAACATTTGCTATTCCACACCGAAGTGAGATGGCTGTCCCGTGGTAACGTGTTGAGTAGGCTGTTTTCATTGAGATCAGAAATGTTGCTTTTTTAATGGACAGTAAACATGAACTTTCCCATTTTTTCAGCGATGAAAAATGGTTAATAAAGCTTGCTTACTTAGCTGATATTTTTTCTCATCTCAACATTTTGAACTCATCCCTACAAGGACCAGAAAAAACTATTTTGTATGCTCAAGACCGAGTAAATGCATTTGTAAGAAAACTTACTCTTTGGAATACAAGAATAAAAGATGAAGACTGAAAATTTCCAACTTACACAAGAATTCACGGAGTATGTCTCAAGTATTGGTGACACATCCATTGACACGTCATCTCTCTCATTACTCATATCATCACACCTTGAAGCCTTGATAAAGCAGTTGAATGATTATATTTCTGTTAAAGATACAAGTGGATCTGTGTGGATAACAAAACCATTTTCCGAAAATGCTGTTCAAAAAGCTGAATTGAATGCTGGCCTCCACGATGAACTGATAGATATATCAAGTGATCAGTCATTGAAACTAACTTTTGACGATGTTTGTCCCGATAAGTTTTGGCTAAGTATAAAGAAGGAACACCCAGAATTGACCAAAGTAGCATTGAAGATTTTGATACCTTTTTCTACTTCTTGCAATTGTGAAAAAGGATTTTCCACAATGGTGAATTTAAAAACAAAATCAAGAAATCGTTTGGCACTGGAAAATGATATTATTTTGTGTTTGACAAAAATCAACCCAGACATTCTACAGTTAGTTAATTCAAAGCAAACTCAAGTTTCTCATTAAGTCATTCTGCTGGACTCTTAAAAAAATGTATTTTTTGCAATGTATTTTGTGTAGTGTGCCTTTTTTAGAATAAACAAATTTTGTCTCACAACAATAAGGCCTACGTTACGATACAAGCGGCGCGGCAGGCACCATCATTTTTAGCAGCGATGTTGAGTCATTTAGAGCTCCATTTGTTCCTTTTTGTTAATTATAGTTGTATTTTAAAATAGTATTGATTAATTGTAAATTGATTAAATATACTTATTGTATTTAAAAAGCGGACTCAACTCAGTTTCTAAATAAGTACATGGTCGCTTCATTTGATATTCGCCGCTCATATGGTATATATGGCCTGAGTTTTTTAGTTTTTTTTTCATTTATCACCTATCTCGCGACCCCCCAGACCCGTCCCGCGACCCCCCTGGGGGTCGCGACCCACCGGTTGAGAACCCCTGACCTAAGTATTGGCTATCTAAAAGAAAAATTAGTAAATAATAGTAATAAAAACGTGAAATTTTTACAAAAAATTAAGAAACTATATTTATTACTTTTAATAAGATACTTTAACACGATTATTTTCAAAATATTTAATTTTGAGGGGGTAGACTGCTCTAATAAGTTAGATTTAGTATTTACCACAATGTTTTTGGTATATTTAAATTATAATAAAATACATAGACTTTAAATTATTTATTGGACAAACTAATTTAATGAAGTAATCAATTAATGCATTGCATTATTAGAACGTTTCTATAGAAACTAGTTTGATATGAACATTTGTATTTGATTGTGTTTATCATTGCACTTGATTAATTTTTTAATAGGTCGGTACAACGTTTAGCAGTGGTCTTAAAGTTTTATTTTGGTGATCGTGAAATCAATAACAAAACCATGATAGAAATCTGATAACATTTAATAATCAAATTTTACAGGTGTCGGAGTGTCCGCACGGATGTAGGATCCTGAGTCTTAAAGCTAACACAACTGTCGCTTTTAATCAGAACTGTAAATTTGTATCTGTAAATCTTTTTTTAATCATCCCCTTTTATATACTCATATGGCTTTAATATATTCATACATGTATGGTAACAGAATAATTTACATCGAGTGTCTCACTTCCATTAATTACATATTTCAATAAAAAATATTTATCACTGTATCAAACTAAATTGTAAACGAAAAATTTATTATTATTATCATTTTGTTGATAAAGAAAAACTTCATTCGTCAAATTTACCGTATTATAAAGAAAAAACCGATATAACAGAATATTAAAGTATCCGACAGATACTTAAGTTATCTTAAGTTTTTAGCCTTAGTTAAGAGCAGACTAAATAAAAACTGTAAAGTTTCTATGATCCTTCTATTAAAATGTATCGCGCAGACGGACAGACAAGTATACAAACGGACATCTATCTGATAGAAAAATAGGACCAAGTAGTACCAAGTTTTAACCCTCCTTTGTATTGAGAGTTATTGGACAGAAGGAAGGGTAACCGGACTATAATTCGATTTCAATATGTGTACATGTAAAAGCTTATACATACTAAAAATGACTATAATTATACTAAGCAATTACATCATTAGAGATGGTAGATAATGTCTAAATGACACTCTAATGTAGTCACATTGGTATAGAAGAGATATATGAGGGATAATTGCGCTAGACATGACTGTTGTGAAGTACCAAATAATTTATCTTATTTATTAGCAAATATAGATTAAAGAAGTGTTTCTAGGACTGGGCTGTATTTTGTTCACAAAAAAAACACGATCAAACATACAATGGTGTACACCTCTAGATCACATTGCAAAACGATAAAAAGGAATCCAACTTTAGCAAGTGTTACATCTAATCTACCCAAAAAACTAAAAAATCAGGGAATTAATAATATTTCATGTTTTACATAACACAACAAAAAGCAAAATCCAGGTTATATTTACAGTAGGCCTATTACTTATTTTCTGTAGACAAAGTGTTTATTACATAGGTTTATATTTACTCTGTAAATGTTAAATACAAATTATGGTATTTTATATTCAAAACTACATTATTTTTAGAATACTTTCTATCGAGGTTTAAATTACTTCTCATGACATGTTTAAAAGATTTTGTGGTGGACGGAGGGATATCGATGATATAAAAGAGCGTAACTAAGCTTACATGTCTCCCAAGCATTTAAAGTTTATTTAACAAGTTTATTATTTAAGTTCTTCTAGAGGAAAAGCGTTAACGTAGAGTAACTCATAATGAGTAATGGTCATTTTACATTTCTATAGATTTAAATGATTTACGAATATAGATTGGAATCGAAACTGTAAATAAAATTAGTTTCGTATTAAAATATCCTTTCCGACACTAAAGGTATACAGAGATAATTTATGATAATATATCCTGTCCATATCACTGACAACCATTTAGAAAGGTTTATAAATAAATAAATATATATACAAAACTTATTTCACAAATTTTGTATAAATTTTTACAGCAGAATAGGAATAAAATCCTATTACAGAAAGTTGTGTTTAAAAAGTAGGTAATGCAGGGCCAGCCGTATGCCGGAGTATCATAAAATAAATCGTTTTATTAATTAGCTTAGGACATGTTTGTTTTAGTTCTTGCAGAAGAACTAGAATTTGACCCAACACAGACAATAGTTATTGGGCAAGCTAAGCGATATGCCAGCCTGTCCAAGCTGGGACTATTGACAAAATCCAACCTCTTTGGCTCTAATTTCTAAGATAATTTGTGTATAGTAAAATAATATGATGTTCCTAACTAAAAAAAAACATAACGAACAAATGTTTAATCTGCTAAGCAACATAGTTGCTCGAAAATCTTATTTTTATTATAAAAAACTTTCTTTTTTACTTGTTGCCATGTAACTCTCGTTTATTGGTAAAATATTAAAAAACTCTCCCGGAAAATATATCTTAAAGTAAATTTCTATTATATCTATTATAATTTTACATATTAAATAACCAATCTTCAAAGGTATTAGGACTGCCTGTATTTAAAATAGTAGCCGTGCATTACCACTGTTACTAGATCCAACATCAGTGATGTAATGAAAATTATATACGGTTAGAGCATTACATAGTACTAGAGCCAGTCCTTGGGCAGGTCGTCACCCTTCTACCATGTAATTCTCCCGTCCCTTATTTGGTTGGAGGATTGAGATATTTCTGTCTACGTTACGTGTGCTGGAATTTACCATAGATAATATCTACACAACATGAGAATAACACAGATCCGTAAACTCTCACTTAGAAGGATAAATAATATATAACTGCGTTTTGGGTTTTCAAGTTATATATTTATTAATATTACTAGATGACCAGGTGAACTTCGTTTCACTTACCTCTTAACATAAACCATATTAATTTAAACCCGAATTATGTATTGCAGAACCGGTAACTTTATAAAGGCATCATCATCATAGTATAGGCCATGCTATGGCATCTTAGAACTGTTCAAAATTCAATGAATAAAGCCCCTTCTACAACGCAGCTGTTGAATAATGCCACAACAGGGTGAGTTGTTGAAAACTCCGCAAGGTCCATGTATCATATGTTTACTTACTACTGCATGCAATTTTGGGTAAGTGTTTCATCGGGAATCTCGGCTGAAATTATGGAATCAATGTCTTCTGGCCTTACATTATCAACTAACCAAACTAATATGAGCGCATGTGGCAGACCACGCCTTTGCCACTCAACAGAGTACATCCAACAACGTACTTGGCCATACACACGATGCTTTTGTAATGAAATTCATTAAATATTTTAATTTTTGCTTAAACACTCTGGCAGTGATGTCATGCCTATCAACTGGTGTTTGGCCGTGTAGCAATTCTTTCTTAATTTCCATCCATTGTACAGGTGAATGTAATAAATAGGTCTGGACGGCCATATTTTTTAACATACGACATCGCATATTGCGCGTATTCGTGCATGTAGCTCGGGCTTCCAATGTAAGTGGCCGGTAAAATTGTCATTTTTCCCACATTTTCAGCATTTGCATCGGCATTAATAGTATCACGAAGATGAATGTACTCTTCAGATCGAAGCTGCTGTTGGTTTAGACGGATGTAGGCCTACGTCAATCGTTCGGTCTCAATTTTGACATACATGTCAACTGCAAACTGATGAAAAAGCCGTTGACACATCAAAATGTGATTTACTTTACCTTCACGGATCATGAATCTGTATGAATAAACATTCATAGCACTGACTTTTGTGTTGGTTTCAGCACCTGGAATCAGAAATAATAAACAATGACAAAGATATTATGAATTTGAAAAATATTTTTTAATTTTATTTAATATAATTACCTGTTGTTGGATTAACCATTTTGATATTGAAATGGTATCCGTCTTCTCCCTGCCAGAAGATTAAGGGGTTACACCATCATAAGCTCTATGTGTTTCAGATACACGCTTGAATTCATTGTTCCGACGATGAAGCACAATATCTCTTGATTAAAAATTCTCTCAAACAAAGACAACAGCCACTTCATCTATTGTTGGTGAATTAAACCTCCTCGCATGCTCCCCAGCAGGAGTTTTGTCGGCTGTTATTACAATAATATGGCTGTCTGATGGCATCCGATCCAGTGTCATTTTGAACACTTTCACTAAATTATTGCTCTGATGAAGAAACGTTTGCAGTTGCTGGACAATGGTTCGCTTCACTGTTGGATTATGAGCACAACGCCTATCAACTTCCGCATCTTGATTGCCTATGAAATAATTTTGCAAGAATTGATGATCCGCATCTGGCACTGGCAGCAGTGCCCCCAGTAGGTAATGAATTTTTCCTTGTATCTGAAATGGTTTTTGATCTTGTTAAATTATTTGTGATACAAATACAAAGTATAATTTAAAAATTGTATATATATATATATATATATATATATATATATATATATATAAATGAATGTTTGTGTGTTTGTCCTTTATGGAATCGTAAACTATTTGATCGATCATTACGAAAATTTGTATGTGTATTTTTCCACGTAGAAGGTTTCTATGCTATGTCCATTGATGTCACTCGCCTCCAGATGGTGTTGCTAAAGATAATAGTTTTGAAAGCGCCTGCACATTATAAACTGCAATTACGAGATATTTCCGAATATTTAATAGCCAAACACTATTTTAAGGCGCTAAGTTATGGTGTATTTGTCTTGAAGATAAATTTCTGGTTGAACTTAAAGCTTGAGTGTTAGACTACTTTGTAATAAAACACATGTACGTGTACAACGGCTATAAACATATACAGATTTTCTTGATCGTGACAACAAAGCAAACTCTACATCGGCGTTGGAAATATAATTTACTTGAGCCAACAGTGCACATACACGGGTAACGCTTACGAAAAGAGTGTGAATCCGCGGGAAACAGCTAGTTTCCTAATAAATATAATAAACTATTTGGTACTTCACAACAGACATGTCTAGCGCAGTTACTCCTCATATATCTCTTATACACCAATGTGACTATATTAGAGTGTCATTTAGACATTATCTACCATATCTAATGATGTAATTACTTAGTATAATTATAGTAATTTTTAGTATGTGTAAGCTTTTACATGTACACATATTGAAATCGAATTGTAGTCCGGTTACCCTTCCTTCTGTCCAATAACTCTCAATACAAAGGAGGGTTAAAACTTGGTACAACTTGGTCCTATTTTTGGTATGAGATAGATGTCCGTTTGTATACTTGTCTGTCCGTCTTCGCGATACATTTTAATAGAAGGATCATAGAAACTTTACAATTTGTATATAGTCTACTTTTATTTTAAGGCTAAAAACTTGAGATAACTTAAGTATCTGTCGGATACTTTAATACTCCGTTATATCGGTTTGTCTCTATACTTTACTTATACACAGTACATTTGACGAATGAAGTTTTTATTTTTCAACAAAAAAAAAATAATAATAATTTTTTCGTTTACAATTTAGTTTGATACAGTGAAAAATATTTGTTTATTGAATTACCAAGTAATTAAAGGGAGTGAGACACTCGATGTAAATTATTTTGTAACCATTCATGTATGAATATATTAAAGCCATATGAGTATTTAAAAGGGGATGATTTAAAAAAAGATTTACAGATACAAATTTACAGTTCTTATCAAAAGCGACAGTTAGGGAGTTGTGTTAGCTTTAAGACCCAGGATCCTACATACGTGTGGACACTCCGACACTTGTAATATTTGATTGTTAAATGATATCAGAGCTCTATCACGGCCGTTTGTTTGTAATTAATGTAATTTTATCTGTTTTGACCTGTTTATAAGAGGTTAATATCGGCAATCCATTAAAAATTTTCCGATATATCTGCATATCCTAAGACGTCATGTAGGGATACAAAAACCTATGTTACTGTTAAATCAAATATTTCATTATGTTAAACCTTAAAAAATGCATATCATAAAGCATATAACATTCTTTAAGTAGCGATTTAAGGTTTTTTATATTTATTTTAACTACAAAGAATTCAAGCCAGCAGAAACTGTTATGACAATAAGACGCCTTCTATATATCTAGGAAACAATTAGATATTTGTGACGTCTGCCATGGTCCATAAGGTCCGTTCTATGTTAACTTTTAACACAAGAGTATAACGTATGGAAACTTATTTTAAGAATATCTTTACATATTGCAATTTTGCCAACAATTTTTTTGTAGCATCAGAAAAGAGTAACACAAATTTATTAGGTATTGGAAATAACGTTAGTATATTTATTCACAATTTATATAATTGCGATTAAGAATATTTTACATAAAAATGATACATTTTATATTTTATTTAAAAAATACAATAACGAATTTATTTCAAACTGTAAAATAAAATTTAAAATACAGTAAACCAAACTTAGTAGAAGAGTACCTTACTAGATTACTTTAAAATAAATAACAAAATTGCAGTCATTTTCTGATGATAAATTTAACAAGAAACTTACATGTTCTTTTTAAAACAAATAACAAAATTTCAGTCGTTGCCTAATGATAAATTTAACAAGCATGTTACGGATGACATTTTTAAGTACAAGTATGTAGTCTATTTTATTTGTTTAAGTCAACAAAAAAAACAGTACAATTAACAAATGACGCGTTAGATTTATTTCATATACCTGAATTCCAAAACGTATGAAAGTAAAACATTGAACTACGTAAATAAAACGTATTTTACCAGGAGTCCGGAGCCAATTTGCTTAGTATAACCACACAACCTGCCTCAGGGATTTTTCTATGAAAGAAAGTAATCGATAGCCTTACTATTTTGGTACAGTTGAAATGAGAAGGGTCAAAAATATGAAACTAAACTTTTTCCTCAAGTCGAATAGATCTACATTTGTATTTTGTTATTTACCCTATCCTAAATAAAAAAATCTTTTAAAAACATATATACATTCGCCTTTTATTCACGGTACCTTATATATAATCATTCTATACATTACACTTGGGTTAAACTGTCCAAGAAACATATATTCAGAATGTTATTTGATGCAAAATTGATTATTTCTACGGCATATGTATAGGGAAACAGCATATTTCTCAAATTAGGTACAAAAAGATTGTAAAACAAAACAATTTTTTTTCTTAATGCCCCATGCATAGGCAAGTGATGTTTTATATTTACTCTTAACAGGGTTATTTAAATGCACCTTGAACGTTTAACATCCTGGTGTAAATTTATAGATTGTTCTTCTTAATACTTTATATAAGTGTAACCTAAGCCTTAAGATAACTCTATTTCTTAACAAAGGAAAATTATTCCTTGTTACTATGAAAACGACATTTTAAAACCTTACACTTTTGAAACAGTTTTTAGTATAGTGGCATTTTGATTGGTTTTGCTTCTAGTTCATGTGGACAAAGTTAGCAGAGTGCACATTCAGCCTTCTTCCGACATATGACCCCAACACCACGGCTGAGCCTGTATCGCATTGACTGGATTATTCTTCAAATAGATAAGTCGAAACATCACATTTATTATTGAATACGATTCACGTAGATGTTGTATTGTTTGTACGACTGTATACATTGTCTGAATTTTGGTGTTAAACTATTAAGCCTTGAGTTTAGACTGTAGCAACTCATGACTTTGACTTTTAACCTGTAAATTAGTAGAAGTACTATAACCTACCTATTTTACTGTATATATAGCTCTTTGTTATTACTGTATGGACTCCTGCAACTACACCACATGCACGTCCACTATTATCACTACCACTGTGGCTGTAAAGTTGAATAAATATTTGCATGAATTAACAACACAACTTATCTCACTACAATGAACTTATACACGCAATTGTTTGCATTTTTCACAGTCAACATTTAAGTGTATTTCCTCAGACGTACTTAATATTGGCTTTTTAGACTGAACGAAAGTGTCTATAGTATAGTAGACAGAACAAAGGGAAAGAAAATCTTGCGAGTTTACAAGTGTAATAATAAACACATTTTACTGTTAAATTGGCGCCACCATTGCTTGTTGCCAGAACCTATTCTAAAATGTCTCCCTTATTATATTTACTTTGAAAAGTATTTATTCACTTGTTTAATGTTTTAAGTGGTATGCCAGAGCATGGTTAAGTTCTCAACCTGGTTTTTGAAATTTTTGAAAAAGGTTATCTTAGAAAAAAAAATAGTTTTGAGAGTTGTGGTGGTAGTCGACATAGGAAAGTAAGTATCAATGGCGTTAAAAATATGAAATAATTAACTGTTTTTCTAAAATTATATTTCTTAAGCTTTACACACTAAAACCGATTCCCAGACAAGTAAATATATTTGTAACTATGTGTAGACATTTTAACTAACGAATTTCTCTCCCATTGAGTTGCCTGAGAGTGATTAATATATTACCTAAATGTCAGTATTAAGTATAAAGAGCCCGGAAAAGTTGTAAGGAAAGATTCCGGTTTTATATTTTGTATCCCTTGTAATGCTGTGTCATTTTGATCCCACTAAAAGTAGCGTGTTTGACAATAGATTCCTTCCAGTTCAACCAGTAAACTCAGATTGATTGTGTCATTTATAAGCTTTATATGAACACGCGTAGGTCATTCTGCGTTGTAACTGTACTATCTGTTTCAACTAGACAATGTTGTAAGAGCTGTACTAGTGTCTATATATAAAAGCATTAATGTTGGGGCTTTCCTATCTGGAATAAATCTAAATATACAAAAACAAATTTTTGAATTACATTAGTAAAAGAAAACTAGCCGCTAATAGTGATCCACGACTTGACTCCCGAGGCTTTCATGACGTACTGACATGGTTAGGTACATTTACTGGATAATTTAAAATCTCCTGTGATTTAGCACACACAATTTCGTTTTCCACTGCTGGAACTTAAATAAATATTCGATCGCAAGTCGTTTCTCGTTATGTCTTCTTTGACGTCATCAATGTATTGCCTCATTTTGTTTCTCTATAAAGACCTCCAGGGTGTTGGTATAGGTAGTACCTGTGTGTCCGCTACCTGTAGCCCATAAATTCCAACACAACATCAGTGAAAACAGGACGGAAATTATTAACGGAGGATATTATTAAGAATACGTCATAAAAATTAAAATTCCGTGAGGTTAATAGATCTATGGATTTAATTGTTAAAAAGTTTTGATGGATATTAAATATGAGGGTTTCAATATCAAGTCGTTTTTAACCGTTGTGAACAATATTTATGTTGAATGTTTAGCATTGTTCTTACCCTTTTATATGTGGTGAACCTAGAAGACTTATCATGTCAGATCGTAATATTAAATCAAACTTATCTATAATAATAATAACACGTCTCTCAAGTTAGCACATTGTGCACTTGAAAGATTGGGTGCAATTAGTAATACACACACACACAATACACAATATTTCAATTCACCGACTTAATAAGGGAGGGGAGTATTTCATGATAGAAGAATTACGACCTGCCCAAGGAGTGGCCCTAGTACCATGCAATGCTCTAACCTGGGTGCGCATATCCGTGTCACTGGAGATAATGCTGTTAGGTCTAGTAACAGTGATGAATGTACGGCTGTCCTAAGCTAACTGTTTTAAGCACAGGCAGTCCCAATCCCTGCCAAAGTTTGTAATTAGAAGATTTAAAAGTAACATTTTAATGTGTCTCATATAAATTTCCTTCGTGACGTATTTTCCATCTGTATATTATTGTCTAACGGTGATTTGACATTAATTTTTGGGACTGACGGTTAGTTGCTGATGTAACGTTTTGCCACGGTGTGGTAGACTTCTCTGCATTTATTTCTGCGTTCTACTTAATCTTATTTGTTCTTTGTTTTCACCGTAATTTTCTTTAAAAGTTATGAGCAGAAACATTTTAAACTTACAAAAAATAAAGGATGCTACCAAATCAAAATCAAAACCATACAGCAGTTATTGCACAAAATAGATTTCATCTACCAAAGTAACAGCTAAATGTTCCGGACGAGAATGTGTCCACCCTAGTAATTGGTATTAAATAAAATTAATTTATTAGAGGTTGAGTTTGAATATTTCTTTTAAATGTAACATAATATGGTCTCACAGTTTTAATTTTCTCAGCCAATCGTTGTGTTGTTATGTAGTTAAAATTATAACAAACAGATTTAAAACTGTTATCAAGTCTTAGATTTTAGCCAATCTTTTCTATATAAATGTATTTTTGGAGAGTAAAAAAGATAATATATCATCCTATCTATAGGAAAATAATATAATTATGATTTTATTCCAACTTCTATTCCTCAATTGTATGGTGTGCAAGATGTAGTTTTTGTGTAGTGCCTAACTTATATTATTATTATTATAGCATGGAAGCACGTTTTCTTTAATCATCATGTAATTTATTATTACATTATACCTGCTTTCTAGCAAAGTTCATTTTATCTTAAACATGTATATTTGACGTATCCTGTTGCTCGCCTGTTAAATGGCTCGAATAGCGTAGACGAAAATACGCGAGGCACAAAGGAGGTGGCTACACTCGTAACGTTCGGTTCTGTCCGCTCTTTCTGCAAGGAGGCGGATAAATTCTCTCAAGATGAATATTTATGAGATTCAGCGAGGAGAGGGCAGGACACAGTGGGACGTGTTTAGATGAACTTTTAGGCGTAAGATAGGCTTTCCAAGAGACGTACCACAGTATTGCTGCTAAGCAATAGTTGCACTAACTTCTATCAGTCAATCAATGCTTATTGCGGATACATGTTTATAGTAATTCAACTAACAAAAAGTCAACAATTAGAGTTCATAACTAAAATTTTGTACATCCTCGCCTCATTAGAATCAATTTCTAACCAACTTTTCTCCTACAGAGTCGAAGTCAATCTTTTGATTGAGTGATCTCTCAATCAAGTGGCAAAAATTCCGTAACAATTTAAATTAATTGAGGCTAAAAAGCAATTTAAAAGAATTTTTTGCTCGTTGGGTCGCTTTTGAATGGGGTGACTACGTTCGTCAGGATCAGTCCTGTCCGCTCTTTCTGCAAGAATGCGATTGAATGCTCTCTCTAGGATTTATGAAATTCAGCGTGGAGATGACAGGAAAAGATCGGACATGTGTAGCCGTACTCTTAGGCGTAAGGTAGGCACTCAGGAAACGTACTATTTGCGATGATTTATCTAGCTGATGTAGACAATTGCTAAGCAATAGTTACACTAAATTCTTTCAATACTCATCACGGACACATGATTTTACAATAAATTAACAGACACAATATCAATAATTAGAGTACAGAAATAAAATTGTAAATATTCTCACCACATTAGGATAACACTCAAACATACAAATCAATATTAATGCATCCTTCAACCAATTGCCAATGTTTCTCCTACAACGTCGAAGTCATTCTTCTCATTGAGCAATGTCCCAGTCAAATACCGAAAACGAATAACACTATAAAACGCTTGTAACGCTAAAATTTTTTCAAACGAATTTTTAGGACAATGGGTGCTACGGCATTCACTTACCCATTGGCCACCATAATGATGAGGTTAACTCGTATCTGTGAGAGGAGAGTTCGTAGACTATAGTTCTATGTTAACTTCCTGTTTACCACCTAGTATATTGGCCTATTAATAACATACGTAAAACACTGACATTGTTAGTTGTTTTTTAAATAGAAATCGCATAATTTTTTTGGTTTTGCTATAAATTTATGTGTGAAATAAAATAATACTACATTTATTTAATACTTCAAATGAACATTTTCATATTAAAATTACACTTGAAAATATATAGATAAAAGTCTAAATTATGAAAATAATGATTATTTCATGTACCTTATAAAAATGCCCTTGCTTGCTTTACTGTAGCATATAAGGTAATTATAGGACTTGTCTGAGCTGTTTACCTGTTGTTGTTGATGTAATGGACACTTGCACATTTGCGTCTTAGAGGGCCCGGCAACGTTGTAATCCTGAAGATTGACCTTGCAAATGTAATAATATAGAGTATGAATTAAGAGCCGCTCATGTATTTATGAAAGTGTGAGTGAATGAGTATTTATTAGAGGATATGCCCGTAACGATTTCTCTCAGTACTATTGCAGTGGTAACTTTAATAACACCTTCACTGATAGTGTATGCTGAGCGAGACCGGCTACTTTAACTAGCTCTGAGCCATAGGGCCTTAGTAGCCACATCCAACTTATTAAGACTGATGAATATTTTTAATTACATTTTATAATTAATTATGGATGGAACCCAGTAACAAATGAACAATAATGAACGATTTTTGCGCCTAATCGTGTGAGGGGAGGTAGCCCAGAAGTAAAATCTGTCTCGACATAAAGGTAAATCCCGTACCGGAATAGTCGGGATGGATACCTAATATGCTCCTTAGTAATGTCTTAGAAAATGTTAGAAAAGCATTAGCCTTCACGGATTGTTAGACCCTGATCAACCAGATATGCTTACCTGGGATGAACTTCGTCGGATGTGGCACAATCTTTGTCTACTCCTTAGTGGAAGAAGCCTTACTTAAGGTTTGTCGTCTCCGAACGTTTAAGTGTACAGCTCTACCGGAGTAATGAAGAATACGTACCTGTAGTGCGCGGTTGCCAGTGCGGACTGCTCGTTCACACCTGCGCGTCATTTACTGCAAACTGTTTATTTACAGGCTTGAGTTAACCAAACTACATTCGTGAGTGAGCCTCTGGTGTGACGTGCGGTCATATCAGCCCTAACTAATTACTATGTGGTTAGATGCAAAGTAGTCGTTCGCACGTAAACAGGAAGTTAACATAGAACTATAGTAGTTAACTGTATTCTTCATTACTCCGGTAGAGCTGTACACTTAAACGTTCGGAGACGACAAACCTTAAGTAAGGCTTCTTCCACTAAGGAGTAGACAAAGATTGTGCCACATCAGACGAAGTTCATCCCAGGTAAGCATATCTGGTTGATCAGGGTCTAACAATCCGTGAAGGCTAATGCTTTTCTAACATTTTCTAAGACATTACTAAGGAGCATATTAGGTATCCATCCCGACTATTCCGGTACGGGATTTACCTTTATGTCGAGACAGATTTTACTTCTGGGCTACCTCCCCTCACACGATTAGGCGAGGGCGAGCTGATCGCAAAATATGTTCATTATTGTTCATTTGTTACTGGGTTCCATCCATAATTAATTATAAAATGTAATTAAAAATGTTCATCAGTCTTAATAAGTTGGATGTGGCTACTAAGGCCCTATGGCTCAGAGCTAGTTAAAGTAGCCGGTCTCGCTCAGCATACACTATCAGTGAAGGTGTTATTAAAGTTACCACTGCAATAGTACTGAGAG
Organism: Homalodisca vitripennis; assembly: GCF_021130785.1. Lineage (NCBI taxonomy): Eukaryota > Metazoa > Arthropoda > Insecta > Hemiptera > Cicadellidae > Homalodisca > Homalodisca vitripennis. The sequence goes on along the minus strand of NC_060211.1, from coordinate 124,117,263 downwards.
AAATTGTTACGGGCATATCCTCTAATAAATACTCATTCACTCACACTTTCATAAATACATGAGCGGCTCTTAATTCATACTCTATATTATTACATTTGCAAGGTCAATCTTCAGGATTACAACGTTGCCGGGCCCTCTAAGACGCAAATGTGCAAGTGTCCATTACATCAACAACAACAGGTAAACAACTCAGACAAGTCCTATAATTACCTTATATGCTACAGTAAAGCAAGCAAGGGCATTTTTATAAGGTACATGAAATAATCATTATTTTCATAATTTAGACTTTTATCTATATATTTTCAAGTGTAATTTTAATATGAAAATGTTCATTTGAAGTATTAAATAAATTTAGTATTATTTTATTTCACACATAAATTTATAGCAAAACCAAAAAAATTATGCGATTTCTATTTAAAAAACACTAACAATGTCAGTGTTTTACGTATGTTATTAATAGGCCAATATAATAAATCTTAACTCGTGTTGATATGAGGGCAGCAAAAGTAAAATAATTATATTAATTAAAATCAAAACAAATCCGATATATCGGCACCGTTGAAATTTTACATTTTAGGGTACAAGTCATATTGATAAAATAATACAGTATTAAAAACAAAAAACTATTATAATTTAAATTATTAATTTCATATTTTTTGGTTAGTGGAAGAAAAATTTGAAAAAAATAATTCTCCATAAAGGCTGTAGATGGCCCTCTCAAAGAGATATCTTAATCTGCTCTTCAAAATCAATGAGATTTGGAAATATTTTAGTTTATGCAAATACTAGCACATTCCCACATCTTCGCTCGCAATTTTCATGCCAAATTTCGTATATTTTATTGAGTAGCTACTATGATTTCAGTAACTCTATTTTGAATATTTTAGACCAATTTAGACAAAACTTTTAAGTCGAAATTCATAGCTTTCTAGTGGAATCATTTTTCATGTTATTACATTAAAAGTGGTATCAATCACAAAGGGGATGGGTCCTTGTTATCATAGGACCTTGGTATATATATCAGAGAAGCCTATTCCTGTCAAAAGTGAACTAAGATGGGTTTTATATCAGTCGTTGAATTTATATATTGCAATACAAGCATACCTTTGAATACACCGTCTTTTAAGTGTTTGGTTCTCCCATCACTACTCTCCAGTCGGCCGTCGTTATACAGGTTCGCCCAGCCGCGTCGGGAAGCGGTGATATTCCGTACGGGTACGGACATGTTAGTTGGATCCTGACTCATCGTTACTAAAAATAATAATTTCGGTGCTATTGGTGCAGATCACTATAAAACTTAAGTCGTCATATTATACGGTTACCAAACAAAAGTGTTCTAATTTTCCAATTCCACTACTCAATATTTGATTTCGTATGTTATGAAAAAGTAACATGTTACAAACTCAAACATTAATTTAATAGTTTCACGCCTTTTTTCAATCTTTAGATATATAAGTACATAATTTAAGATATATATATAATACATACGCAAAAATATTCAATTTTATTCAAAAAATGTTTTTGGAAGAGTATTATTCGTAACAATAGTTTAAAAATTTTAAGCAATTTGTAAAATATTTTTCTTTTTACTTTATTTATTTATTTAACCAGTACTTTGACCTTGCTTTACTACCTATTGATATAAATAAATAAACGTTTGATTTACAATAATTGCTATTGAGTTTATTTGTCACATACAGGGTTTTGTGGATTATACTGCCATGGGCACATAAAACAAATTGTATCCAACTGAGGAAAAATTGTGGTACATTTAAATTTGAATTTATACAAAAATAGGTTTAAATTGTGAAAGATTTGGATTTATAAATTGGGTAGATCTTACTTGAGTTCAAATCCAGTTTTACTTTATATGTTCCATTGACAATTATTCATCTTCCAATCATCCTTGTCTGTTTAGTGTAGATTTAATATTGGTAGTGTAGGATTACCCTTGCAGATCTGGGAGTTCTGGTTGTCATCCAATATTTAAGTTTTCATCATCTAGTACATGTCTTTTCTGTTCTTGGATTCAAACATCGAGATTCACCAATTTAATAAAAATAATAAAAGTAATACTGTATTTAATAACTCAAATGTTTATTACTTTGATGAGAAAAGCCTCTTCTCAATCTTCTCTTAAGCCAACTTTCACAAGAATGAAATTCCATTATCATAAAGTCACCAGCTGATCTAAATTCACTTTAAAACTCCAGGTGTTGTAAACTTACTTTGCACAACAATCTCCTAGATATTAAGATTTTATTAAGAAATTATTATATTTTTTTTTATCTGATGATTCAATTTTACAATAGTTTATGTATTTCTATCTTATGTATATGATAGTTTGTTTTATGTTAATTTTAACTCTAAAATAGGTTGCTAGTTTTTCTTAAATTTAAAATCTATTAATTTATATATGTATATTGTAAGTTATCAAAATTGCATGGGTGTATGTTCTTTTTCTTGCATGGATTCCTGTGTATGTGTGTGCTTATGTGGTATAAACTCCTAAGCTATTTATTTATCTTTTGTGAACAAGCATAAAATAATATAAACGATTAACTTTTCAAAACAAAACTGTAACAAATTTATTTATATTTCTGTCTAATATCTAATGAACAATGTACACAAGCTCCATGGGCGCCCGAAACGCTTAAAGCTGAGCTATGTCAGCAGAAATATATAAAGTAACGATAGAAAAAAAAAATTTAGTTAAACTTGGATTATTTAGACTTTTATTCCAATCCCTTGATATCCATATACAATAATTATAAAGTACGCATATTTAAAGATTTTAGATAACTTGATTGTCATTTATTATTTTGTTGACATTCCAACAATCCAAGTTCTACTATATTTGTTAATGTGAAGTAGACAAAACATTATACATTGTCCATCGTATACGTTGTATATACATTAATTATTAATATAATTAATTAAAGTAAGATTGCACAGTGGTTTTGTTTTTTTAGTCAATAATATTTTGGGAGTCGGGAAACTTTAGGTTATACTTAAATATTGTCTATCATTATTTAAATTTTTATTCCTGAGGCATAATAAATACCGCTCCTTATATTTATAGTGAGACGGGTCTGGATATGGATGTAAATCAGTTAATATGACTTAATGGAACGATTTATTAAAAGAGCTTATCTCAAATAACATTTGACCAAATTCGAATACAGAATATTCCTGTATATAATTAAATAAATACACCAATTTAAATTTCAATAACTTTTTTAATATAGATAGCATGGTTTTTAATATTTACAACAGTGAAATGAATAATACGTATAACTTTTATACAAATACATTAAAATTTTTAACTAAAAGGCGTAAATTCAAGAAGCCCATTATATAATCAATTTATATATTTATCTCATTTATATCTATCAATTTTAAAGGGTGGCGTACCCTTTAGGCCGCAGCTTAACAAGGAGGCATGGAAATTGCCAGTTTTCGGTAGTGGTAACCCCCCCCCCCATCACTTATACGCCTAGGTAGCAATGTTAGCACGAAACTGTTATGTAAGATGGCAGAAAAAATTCCAAAGTAATATAATTTCGTAATGCATAGAACAGTAGATATTTATGGAACTTTGCTTTTGCTTTATAAACGTTGTATTACTATCAGTTAAAGATTTGATTGTATGATAGTATGGATTTCTTCTTTGCTACATTATTGATCATAAATCTAAGATCGACAGATTTTAGGATTTGTTAACATCTTCAGTTAAATTATATTTTTATGAATAACAGCATAATTTATAGTTTTATCTACATGTATTAAATATATATACCAAATATACAATCGATATGCACACTAATGTTTGTAAAATGACTAAATTACCGAAGTTAGTTTTATTGGGGATAAAAATGATCTTTATTTATTTTTATGAAGTTTTCAAGTTATGTACTTAGTTGTTTATTCTATAAATGCTGAATTTTATTACCTACACAACCCCAAATTCTCATATCTTCGTTATTGATATAATATCGTTTAAAATTATAAAAAAGTAATAAAACATTGCACTTAATAATATTATCATTATGACTATTACCACACTGTTTTAGACAACAAAATAAAGACAGGGACATTATAGTGATGCATGCATTTATCATACGTCACTGGCCTTGCCCGACTGCAAAACATTCTAACGGCGTCTGATATAGGGCATACAGTGGACATTGTACCTTATTTTACGTTTGAGTGCAATCTCTGTGAATATTTTTCAATTTCCTGATTAAAAGTACAAATAAGTATTTCAAGAACTTTGCTGTTGTCATTATCTTAAGTTAAGCAATTATCGACAAAATAAAAGATGATAACTGAAGTTCAAATTGAGATTGTTTTCTTTCTGTGTGTAATTCATAGAAAGTAATTTATGTTCAACGATAAGGGTTCCAATGTTAAATATTTACGATAGCAGCCTCTCTGCAAGGTATATATTGATATTAGTATACTTTATAAAAAAATGTTTTCATAATTAACCTATCATATTGCGGCATGATTTATTCTTATACAGAGAGTTTTCATATTTACAAGCATTCAAAAATTTGTGTGAAAAAAGTAAGCGATGCAGCCAAAATAAAGTTTGAATATTATCCAAACGTTTTGCTATCTTTTAATTATACACAAGCGTAGGCCGCACTGGGTTTCTTCAAAGAAATTTTAAAACAGTTGGAAACTATTCAAATAAAAATGTAACTTATAAAAATATTGAAAACGTGACATTTGTTGCATATATAACTAGATTAAAATGTCATGTTTTGCATAAATATTAAAAAAATGTCAAATTTATTAACTTTAAACGGGGGCACTGCTCTACAAGAAACTATAATTAAACCTTTTACTCTCATAAATGTCAAAAAATCTATCAACAAAAATTCATTAGAAACTGTACCAAATGAAAGACAATTTTGAAAGTAAGAACCTTCGAAAAAACGTTTTGCAAGATATTTAACCGACATGCAAAGGCATTGAAAATACAAGTATTTTCAATAAGACAAGTGTCATTACTCCGTCAGTTATTTACACGTCGAGAGTAATTAAAACATTTTAATATTTAAATAGCTCTTACTGATAATCTTGGATGATTCAAAAACATTTCAAAATATGATGAGATTAAACAAAACTTAAAATCTGTTATTTAAAAAGTGACTACAATTTTCAAATCTGTTAGGAAACTAATAATAATACAAAAATAATAAAAAACTATTACTTTAATCAATCTATGGAGTTAGAAATTTGTAGCTTGACTTTCACGTGAAAAAAATATCGTAAACATGACAGCTAAATAGAAATTTCATTATTAGCTAATTTATTAGCTAATTATTATATATCTATTAATTTTATAGACACGAAGGTTAAACTGGATTTCTCCAGGAAAAATTTAAAGAAGCTGAAAACTATTAAAACATAAATTTAATAAATTAAAATAGTAAAAACGTGATATTTATTGAGAAAAGATGTGAATTTTTATACATTTTAACTGAATTAAATATTTAAATTGTTATTGTTTATACTAAATTTAGATGAGTTCCAATTACTTTATGAGGCTAAATATACTATTCATTAAAATTTTTATTTATTTTAAATTGGAACTATAGAAGTATAGATTGTATCAATCTGATTTGCATTATTATTAAGTTTCTATGGAAACTAAGGTTAAAATTATTGATGTATTTTTTTATGAACTTGTGTTCGTAATAGGTCGGTACATTATTTAGCGGTGGTGTTTGCGATTTATATATGCTAAACTTGGAATTATCATCCTTTCAATATCCTAATATAACGTCAAACTTTTCTATAATAATATCGGTATACCTCTCAAGTAAGCACCTAGTGCACTTGAAAGATTTTGCAAGATTTCCCATCAGTCTAAAAGCAAATCAGACAATCATATCGCGTATCGCCTTTATTTATACTATTTAAATGGCGACCGAGAATCAAATATGTTTACTTTAAATGCTCTCAAGCGGTTCTTTTTGTACAAATACTCATTTCTTGCCTATATCTACTTGGAATACATAATACTTTTATTTATATAATCTGAAAATATAAAAAAACGCGTTTAAAAAGTATTTATACAATACAGTTCAATGGTTTACAAAGAGAAATTACGGTTCTACATTATACTCTTGTCGTGTGAATGCATATTTTATACGACAGATAGCAGCAAACGTGACGTAAACCATTATATCCTAATCATCCAACCTAATAAGGGAGGGGAGTATTACATGGTAAAAGGGTGACGACCTGTCGAAGGACTGGCCCTAGAACCATGCAATACTCTAACCTGGGTGCGCATAACAGTGTCATTGCAGCCATTACTGTTGATTGTAATAACAGTGGTGAATGCACGAAAACTGTTTTAAGCACAGGCAGTCCCAATCCCTGCCAAGGTTGTATATGTGAAGTAACATTTTATTAGATCACATATACATTTTGTTTTTAAAATATTTTACGGAAGTTTATTGTAATTCTCACCAATCATAACGTGTACGAGGATAACATACCAACGAGTATCAATGATTCTTTTTCTATGTAAAGTGCAACATGGTCGAAAATCACATTGCTTGGCTTAGCCACTACTTTCTCTATATACTGTGTTGAGTGTAATTCTAATTGTGCTGAAAAACTAACAACAACATTTTCAACATTTGCTTGTTACGTAAAGCTTTCTATAATCTTTAAATTCTATTCACTTACTAGTGTAAATATTTTTTACAAAACTAGTGCAAGAACTTACCAATATATTCATTCAATGAAGTTCCCACTCTTCCGAGTAAGTGACATGGACATAATGCAGTGTCACATAGAACCTCTTTGTTCCTCTAGCACCATAAAGTATATATTATTTTGAAATTCAATTTTATTGTTAGGTTAAATTACAATCCAAATTACTAAATTATCAAAATCTATAAATCGGAAAAAATTAAGATTACTGACTTAGAGGGGCTCTGCATTACTGTTCTTCCTCTAGAAGTGCAAACTTTTTCATTTTGTCCTATTTCCAAAATAAATATCTAAGGAATCTTGTTAAATTTATGTAAAAGATAGGGATTGGCATGTGGTCAATATCTGACACATGATAAATTGGCTTGTAATAATGACTTCTGAGATGACTTTTGTGTTTTACAGTAGCAGCTCTTTCCTATTATCTTAAAATATATCAAATTGGTTTGTTCACCATAAAAAGAGTTTATATTCCTATTCTTCGAAACGTATTTGTTATTTTTGTAACGTTATATATGCTAAAGTGTCCAAAAACCTGATGTCGGTTTAAGAATTCGTGTTGTTACAGCAATGTATAAAAAGACGTTTTGCAAGCACTGGTAGTGTGTACACGATTGTTGTCTCTTACACAAATGTCATAGTTTATATATCTTTGTTTTTAACATAACCTACATCTAGCGTTTACATGTGTAGTATTATACATTAAATGTTAATTCATAGCTTTTCATAGTTCTCTGTGTGAGCCATTCATAATTAACTAACCCGCCTTAAAACAACCTCTAATGAATAATTACAATTAAAATATTTCGCAAGGTTAGTATCTAGAAATAATCGACACAATCTAACACAAATTCATGATGACTAGTAAACTAATTACAATAAAATAGGCAGAACTTGATGTTCAACATTAACTAAATGCCAAACATCTGTATAGAACCCACGGTCTATTTCACATTAAAATTTGTTGGTGCATAGCTTGCCATTGTCTGAGTGGAAAATACTTTCTGTTCTTAGCTCTGTAGATCGGAAGTTCTGAAAATTCATAAACGAGATTAAAACTGTGAGTTAAGCCGAGGACAGTCACTGGTGATTATTTTTGTGATTAATAAACGGTTGACAGATATTTTTAACGAATGAGGCTCTTTTGTTTCATTATCCCACTTATGGAACGATTTTATAAATACTATACTAGTCTTCTGACTGTCAATATTGTTTAAATTATCCTATTTTATTCATCTGCTTTAAAGTGTGACAATGAAGGGAAGTATATTTTTTACAATCAGCACATCATGATATCAGTGGAAGTATAATATAATTAGATTAACTAGTATAACAAGTATAACTAAATTTTATTTCTATAAATATTTTTACTCACCTACTTTACATCTTCTTACCTTACTCCGAACATTTACGCATTCTCTTACAGTATGGTTTAACTTTAAAATAATGCTTTACCCTCTCTTCTAGTATACAGTTAGTCATGTTAAAAGATGTTTCGTATTGTCAAAAACTGTGATGCAACAATGATCCAAGTGTATGAGGAAGGTAAAAAATTAAGTTGACATTACATATTAAATGAATCAACAAAACTTCTCTCTTGAGATATGCAAAATATTTATCGTCACAAACTGTCTGGGGATTGTGTTAAGATATGATTTTGTTCGTGAAAAATCGCCAAAAATATACTTATTTTGTTAAGAATTGTTGGTTAGACACCCTGATTAGTGTTAAACTTGTGAACCTGATTCTATATCTCATTGCGTGCTCAGCCCTGACAACATAGTGATTAAAGAAGTAAGAATAAGAATAAGAATATTTATTTGCCATTCGGCCATAGTAGCAATAGACATCGTCAGGTGTTTAATTTACTTAAAACTAAAAAAAATACGGTTTGCCCAGGCACTGGAAATTGACAAACTTAACAGTTTAAAAATATTTTAACAACAACAACAATAAAAACAAGTTAAAAATAGCAAAAATAACAAATATATAGCAACAGCCTTGTCACACAACAATAAAGCAAGAGCTTACGTCATCAAACCAGCAAGGTGCGTCAAAAAGCAAAACTTAACAATTCTAAAATGAATATAAACAGTAACAAAAAAAGACAAAATCAATTCAAAAATAATAACAGCCATGTGATTAACAGCAAGTCAGAACAATAACAATAAAAGAAACAACAATAACAAGTCAAAATATAGAGTCAGCAATATCACAGTCCATGAACTCATTTAAAGAATACAAAGGGGGGTTTACTAACCAGTCCATCAGCTTTCTCTTGAAACTCTTTATATCAACTGTATGGGCTTTATGGCCTAATTTATTAAAAAGTTTAATTGACATTGCATTGGCATTTGACTGTGTTTTACTAAGTCTAGCAAAATCTTTATTTATTTTATAACTATTTCTAATATTGTAGGAATGAAGTCTACCTCTTATAACATAATCACCTAGATTAGATTTCACATTGAAAACAAGTAAATAAATGTATAAACAAACAACAGTGGGTATAGACTCTCTAATGAATAACGGCTTACAACTAGTTCTTTGGTCTGAGTCAGTGAGCACTCGTACAGCTTTCTTTTGGATTAACAGAACTCTATGTATTTCTGAACCATTACCCCAAAGTTGGAGCCCATACAGTAAAATACTGTTGAAAAAGGCAAAATAAGCACTCCTTAGATATTGCTTAGGAACATTTTTCTTTAGTTGCCTCAACAAAAAAACCACTCTACTAAGCCTTCCACATACATAGTTAATATGATCTATTAACTATGACCCATGATAGCTTATTATCTAAATAGATTGATTGATTGATTTATTTCCAAAATTTATGTACAGAGTTAAATATAATACATAACAAAAAACTTATAGGAAATTATCCCCACATGGGCACCAGCCTGTGTGTGGGGAAACGAGTTCCTCAGTCTGCACTACCAATAACACAAAAAACTTAAATTAAAATAAGGAAATGAATTAACAGTTATTGGGTGTTAGATGCCCAATAGCTTAACACTATCAGAGAAAGTACTGTGGGAACTCATGTTTTTTCAGTGTAAAGCAAATATTTTGTGTTTTGAGATCAATTAAAACAAGTTGATTGGCATTAAACCAGTTTTTAGCATACACAACATTTTCATCCATAAAAGTGGCTAAGCTATTTATATTAGAGTTAGAACTAAAAAAAGTGGTATCATCTGCAAACATTATCACGTTAGCTTTGAACATTGTGAGGGAGATCATTCATTACAACTAAGAACAGCAAGGGACCCAGGACCGATCCCTGTGGTACCCCATACTCAACACAACGCGAAGTAGAGAGAGAACCTTTGTTCTCTTACCCTTTGTTCACGTCCCGTTAGGTATGACTCAAATAATGCCAATTCAGTACCAATTATACCATAGTGGGACAATTTAGAGAGCAGTAGGTCCCTAGGAACGCAGTCAAAAGCCTTGGTTAGATCAAAAAGAGTAGCCACGGTGGAGGCCTTGGCTTCAAAACTATTTATTACAGCTTTCACCAGGACTTCAACTGCATTCACGGTTTTTCTACCTGCTCGAAAGCCAAACTGACAATTTGAAAGAATATTGTTACATTTGAAAAATTACTCACTTGGTTGTTCATGACAATTTCAAGGAGTTTTGAAAAAATGGGTAACAAAGAGATGGGCCTAAATGAACCAGGTTGGTCCCTGGGACCCTTCTTGTAAATAGGCACAACCTTGGCCGTTTTAAAACACTTAGGAAATATACCAGTAAACAAACATTGGTTTATACAAATTGTAATAGGTAGCACAATTGAAAAAATAATTTTCTTTAAAAGCTCACTAGATACACCATACGCATCTTTACTTTTGGATGATGAAATTCGGTAGTTTAGATAGACTAATTAGAAATATCAATAATTTGATTGTGGTGGTGGCCGCTTATTATACTTCAGCTTTTAAATAAGTATATTTTTATTCGGTTCATCATTTTAGTAATTTAGATAGGCTATTCAGAAATATCAATAATTCGATTGTGATGGTGGCCGCTTATTAAACTTCAGCCTTTCCATAATTATAATCTAATTCGGATAGTAGTTTAGATAGGCTAATGAGAAATATCAATAATTCGATTGTGATGGAGGCCACTTATTATACTTCAGCCCTGTCGGAAAACCATCTAATTTGTTTGTGTATACTCCTGAAGGATTAACAAAAAATATTGTACATTCAATGGCATTACGATAAATTAAGTTTTAAATTGAAAAAATATACCTGTTATAAAATAGTTTGTTTCAACTTTTTTACCTTCAGATTAAGTAAGTTTTCATTTACAACGTCCTCTACATTTCACATCACTCATGTTATACTCACACACTATCGGTTGGTCGAAGTGTGATTAAATGTACATGTAATGAAGTTAGATATTGTAATAACTTTTTAATTGACATTTTTACCAAAACAGCCCAGATTGTTACAGATTAATGAAAGGTTAAAATTTTCGAATTAAAGACGTGTGTCCAGGACAACATCTGTCGGGTCTGCTAGTATATATATATATATATATATATATATATATATATATATATATATATATATATATATATATATATATATTATTGTAATTATTATTATTACCTGACGATGATTTGCCTTTTGTAACAGGTAAATGTTCTGAAGAAGAATGTGTCCACCTCAGTGACTAAACTTACGAAGAAAAACGTGTTGCTAATTATAGGGGCTGTGTACTTTTAAATGTAACAGATCATTTAATTTTTTTGGAATTTTAGTTGTAAAGTTAAATATATGGGGATTGTAGAATTCTTATCGTATAAAGATCCTAATTTTAACTCATACTTTTCTACACATATAATATTATTACATATTTCAAGTCAGCACATAGTGCACTTGAAAGACTAGCGATAGGGGTGGCGGAAAATGATATCAAACCTAAAAACATTAACGTAGTTGTCAAATATATATATATATATTTTTTTTAATCTACTAGGATTTCTATATTAATTTTTTAAAACATATTCTGAAATACTTAGTCGCCGTTACCAAGTATTCATACTGTAAAATGTAAAACGTTTTAGTGAGAATTTTCGGGTGAACATTATTCTCTTGACGAGTAAGTGCATATTCTCTACAGTAAATTACAGCACACGTGACTTAACTTACATTTCAATTAACCAATCTAATAAGGGAGGGCAGTAATACATGGTAGGAGCGTGACGACCTGCCAGAGGACTGGCCCTAGTACCATGGAATGCTCTAACCTGGGTACGCTTAACAGTTTCACTGCAGCCATTTCTGCTGGTTATAGTAACAGTCATGAATGCACAGCAACTGTTTTAAGCACAGGCAGTCCCAATTCCTGCCGAGGTTGGTAATTAAGTATTTTGAAAGTAAATTTTTTATAGATGTCATGTACATTTCGTTAAATATTTTAGTCTGTATATATATGGTATATATATATATAATATATATATATATATATATATATATATATATATATATATATATATAAAATTGTAATTATTATTATTACCTGATAATGATTTGCCTTTTGTCTGTGTCTGAATTTTGGTTATTTTTAATCTATGGTGTTTTATGATGTTCTATACCTTTCTCTCTATATCTTTCAGGCTTGATCTTAATTTTTTTTTTGTTTTAACAGCGATTGTTTTTAAATTGATACGCAGAAGAAATTTTAAGTTACAAAAGATTAAGAATGCTAGTGACCAAAGCAAAATCAAAACCATTTAGCAGTTGTACAAAATATTTATTTAACTACCAAAGTAACAGCTAAATGTTCTGAATAAGAATGTGCCCACCTCAGTGATTAAACTTACGAAAAAACGTGTTGGGAATTATAGGGGCTGTGTACTTTTAAATGTAACAGATCATTTAATTTTTTTGGAATTTTAGTTGTAAAGTTAAATATATAGGGTTTGTAGAATTCTTATCTTATAAAGATCCTAATTTTAAATCAAACTTTTCTACACATATAATATTATTACATATTTCAAGTCAGCACATAGTGCACTTGAAAGACTGGCGATAGGGGTGGCGGAAAATGATATCAAACCTAAAAACATTAACGTAGTTGTTAAATAAATATATTCTTTTTTTGTTTAAATCTACTAGGATTTATATATACATTTTTTGAAACATAATCTGAAATACTTAATCCCCGTTACCCAGTATTTATACTGTAAAATGTAATACTTTTTAGTGAACATTTTCAGATGAACATTATTCTTTTGTAGAGTAAGTGCATATTCTCTACAGTAAATTACAGCACACGTGACTTAACCTACAATATTACAATTAACCAATCTAATAAGGGAGGGGAGTAATACATGGTAGGAGGGTGACGACCTGCCTAAGGACTGGCCCTAGTACCATGGAATGCTCTAACCTGGGTGCGCATAACAGTTTCACTGCAGCCATTTATTTAGGATATAGTAACAGTGGTGAATGTACAGCAACTGTTTTAAGCACAGGGAGTCCCAATTCCTGCCGAGATTGGTAATTAAGTATTTGGAAAGTAAAACTTTTATAGATCTCATATACATTTCGTTAAATATTTTAGTCTGTATATATATATATATATATAAATATATATATATATATTAATATATATAATTATAATTGAAATTATTATATATATATAATTATAATTGTAATTATTATATATATATATAATTATAATTGTAATTATTATTATTATTACCTGACGATGATTTGCCTTTTGTCTGTGTCTGAATTTTGGGTACTTTTAATGTAAGGTGTTTTATGATGTTCTATACCTTTCTCTCCATATCTTTCAGGCTTGGTCTTATTTGTTTTTTGTTTTAACAGCGATTGTTTTTAAATTGTACGCAGAAGAAATTTTAAGTTACAAAAGATTAAGAATGCTATTAACCAAAGCAAAATCAAAACCAATCAGCAGTTGTACTAAATATTTATTTAACTACCAAAGTAAAAGCTAAATGTTCTGAAGAAGAATGTGTCCACTACAGTGATTAAACTTACGAAAAAAACGTGTTGCGAATTGTAGAGGCTGTGTACTTTTAAATGTAACAGATCATTACATTGTTTTGGAATTTTTGTTGTAAAGTTAAATATATGGTGATTGTAGAATTCTTATCCTATAAAGATCCTAATTTTAAATCAAACTTTTCTACACATATAATATTATTACATATTTCAAGTTAGCACATAGTGCACTTGAAAGCCTAGCGATAGGGGTGGCGGAAAATGATATCAAACCTAAAAACATTAACGTAGTTTTCAAATATATATATATTTTTTGTTTAAATCTACTAGGATTTCTATATTAATTTTTTTAAACATATTCTGAAATACTTAGTCGCCGTTACCAAGTATTCATACTGTAAAATGTAAAACGTTTTAGTGAGAATTTTCGGGTGAACATTATTCTCTTGACGAGTAAGTGCATATTCTCTACAGTAAATTACAGCACACGTGACTTAACTTACATTTCAATTAACCAATCTAATAAGGGAGGGGAGTAATACATGGTAGGAGGGTGACGACCTGCCAAAGGACTGGCGCTAGTACCATGGAATGCTCTAACCTGGGTGCGCATAACAGTTTCACTGCAGCCATTTCTGTTGGTTATAGTAACAGTCATGAATGCACAGCAACTGTTTTAAGCACAGGCAGTCCCAATCCCTGCCGAGGTTGGTAATTAAGTATTTTGATAGTAAATTTTTTATAGATGTCATGTACATTTCGTTAAATATTTTAGTCTGTATAATTGTAATTATTATTATTACCTGATAATGATTTGCCTTTTGTCTGTGTGTGAATTTTGGTTATTTTTAATGTATGGTGTTTTATGATGTTCTATACCTTTCTCTCTATATCTTTCAGGCTTGATCTTAATTTTTTTTTTTGTTTTAACAGCGATTGTTTTTAAATTGATACGCAGAAGAAATTTTAAGTTACAAAAGATTAAGAATGCTAGTGACCAAAGCAAAATCAAAACCATTTAGCAGTTGTACAAAATATTTATTTAACTACCAAAGTAACAGCTAAATGTTCTGAATAAGAATGTGCCCACCTCAGTGATTAAACTTACGAAAAAACGTGTTGGGAATTATAGGGGCTGTGTACTTTTAAATGTAACAGATCATTTAATTTTTTTGGAATTTTAGTTGTAAAGTTAAATATATGGGGATTGTAGAATTCTTATCTTATAAAGATCCTAATTTTAAATCAAACTTTTCTACACATATAATATTATTACATATTTCAAGTCAGCACATAGTGCACTTGAAAGACTGGCGATAGGGGTGGCGGAAAATGATATCAAACCTAAAAACATTAACGTAGTTGTCAAATAAATATATTCTTTTTTTGTTTAAATCTACTAGGATTTCTATATTAATTTTTTAAAACATATTCTGAAATACTTAGTCGCCGTTACCAAGTATTTATACTGTAAAATGTAAAACGTTTTAGTGAGAATTTTCGGGTGAACATTATTCTCTTGACGAGTAAGTGCATATTCTCTACAGTAAATTACAGCACACGTGACTTAACCTACATTGTCAATTAACCAATCTAATAAGGGAGGGGAGTAATACATGGTAGGAGGGTGACGACCTACCAAAGGACTGGCCCTAGTACCATGGAATGCTCTAACCTGGGTGCGCATAACAGTTTCACTGCAGCCATTGCTACTGTTTCTAGTAATAGTTGTGAATGCACGCCAACCGTTTTAAGCACATGCAGTCCCAATCTCAGCCATGGTTGGTTATTTAAAATTTTTAAAGTAACATTTCAAATATATTATAAAAATTTCCTTTAAACATACTTTTAGGCAGTCTTTTTTATTTTTACAGATCATACATTGTTACATACCAACGAAAGTAAAGAATAAAATTTATTTATACAAAAACTATATAGCTGAGGAAACATGTTGATTACCTGAACGATTACGTGTTTGTACATTATATTTTATAAAGAACTATAACTTTATAAAGAAATCCAAACTTGGACAGGCTGGCTTGTTGCTTGGTTTGGCTAATACTCTTTGCTAATATCTACATACTCTATTGGGTTTAAATTCTAATTATTTTCTAAAAAAATCCCATATATGTCTTGACTGGTATTTAGGACTTTTAAGAAACATTTCAATATATTATCATAGACAATTTCCTTTGTGAAATTTTTCGGGGAATTTTTACCAATCACAAAATGTCATGAGAGTAACATGCCATTCAACCAAACGATTTACTAATAGTATTGATGTTTTATAAAATACCAAAAAGGCAGAGAAAGCACATTACTTGGATTACACGATTGTTTATTTATTTTTATTTTTTTACGAGCAAAGTTGAAGTTTTACATTTGTTTAATAACGTTTCAATTTTCACCAATAACGGAGTTACGAGTTGTAACATTCCCAGTAGTAAAAAGGATTCTGCTTAGACTTAACCATTGTAAACTTTTACAAAAGAATAATATATAGCCTATATAGTAATAATATTACTTACTTATTACTGTAAATAATATTATTAAGTTAAAAAACGTAACCGGATCGATATCTCCTAAAATAAAAGGGTTTTGTGGAAGAAAAAGAAAAACTACAACCAAAGATGATGCTATTTTGTTAAGAAATAGTAAACTTCAACTTGAAAAAAAAACTATTTTGATCTTAAAACAGACTTAGAAGATGCTGGGGTTCATATTCATGACTCAACAGTCAGAAGACGTCTTTTGGCCGTTAACAGAAAAGCCAGAAGGCCAAGGAAAAAACAACTGTTAACAGCCGCTATGATGAAAAAACGGTTGGCTTGGGCCAAAAAGTACAAATTTTGGAAAGTTTAGAATTGGAGGAAGGTTTTATTTGTTGACAAGGGTCATTTTGAAGTCCAAGGTAGGAAGTTGTCCTTTGTAAGAAGGTCAGATAATGAACCTGTGTCACCGAAACATTTGCAACAAACAGTAAAACACCCAGTTAAAAAATGTTTTGGGGTTGTTTTTCTTTTTTCTGCTTAGGGCCTTTAGTACCAATATCTGGGATGATGAACAGTGAGAAATATATCCCTATTCTACAAAGCAGTGATTCTTGAACTTAAAAAACTAGAAGCTGACTATCACGTAAAATATCCTGTGTTTCAACAAGATCTTGCACCCTGTCACGAATCCAAGGCAGTTGAAAAATTCATGGATGAACAAGGTATTTTGTGCTTGGAATGGCCTAGAAACTCGCCTGATGTCAATCCAATAGAAAATCTCTGGTCCATTTGTAAGAAAAGATTAAGAAAAAAGGACTGCACAACTAAAGAAAAGACTATTTCAGCCCTGATTCAGGTTTGGTTTCATGACCTTGAAATTCAAGAAATGTGCAAGAAACTGGTCGATTCAATGGCAAAAAGACTTGAAATGTTAATACAAGCAGAAGGAGGCCACATCAAGTATAAATGTATGTATAATGTGAAAACTTATGTAATTAGCCTAATAAATGTTTGTTTTTAACTGAAATTGGTTTTGTTTAGATTAATTTGCACATGACTGTAAATAATTTTGTGCTGTTTATGAGTAAAATTTTATTGTAAATAAAAGTTAGTTCAGAATTCTTTCCAGAAAACAATATAGTTATTGTAAATAACTCAGGCAGGGGTGGGCTAGCATGTCGTTTGGCTTGGACAGTACTTTTATATAACTATTTACTATGTTGAATTTAAATTACAACTCTACATCTAAGAAAAACAAATAAGTCCTATTTAAGTTCACTATTTATTTAATGAAATTTCGGTATGGCCCAGGAATATTTATTTGTTAAATGCACCCATCTTGTACTAGCTTGCCCTTAGAATTATCTATGTATATTTTGTATATGCTAAAAGCATTCTTGTCTATTTAAACGCCATCATGGTTTAGGTTATCCTTAACAATACACACAATAAACACATAAAGCACAAATTATCACTATTTATAAACAATCTTTTATTAATATTTACAATCCAATTCCTTCAATTCATTAACCAAAATGTAGAACATCGATACAAATCGGAATAAGATTATTGCAAAATGTTATAGACTAAAAAACGAAACCAAATTTAGGTAATTTTGTATTAGTTTTTTATGGTGGGGCCTTTCTCTTGTTAAAATAAATTACACATATAGACTGTTCCTACTGAAATTACCTCTACTTAATTTTCAACACAACTACATGCAAATTAATCGAAAGAGGTCTAAAATAATAAAAGCAGTCCTGATTCTAACCTGAAACCTTACCTCGCCCTAACTAACTGAGTAAATGAATACCATATTTCCAAGTCTATACATACGTGTTTGACAGTATAGATGAAACACCAAATATTTGCAATTTATGATCGCCTTTTAACAGTTTGTTATAAACTATAACTATAACTGAATACAGGTTTGGAATTTGTAAAATTCTAATTATTACTCTCGTTCTAATTTGTATCCGATTTTCAATTTTTTTATATAAACCAATAGTTATGCTGTTTTTTTTTATTTAGTATACTAAAGACAGTTTTTGTAACTCATGCTAATTTAATTTCCAATGAACATGAAATTGCACATGGATAACAAGGGCTACGATTGAGGGAACAAATAATATAATTATTTTGATTTACCTTTCAGAGACATACCAGGCCAAACCTCTGAGTTCATTTCTCGGACACTCAGATTTCAATATCTAGTGAGAATTTTAGATTGCAGTTGACGATGGGTTAACTTGCACTAACTGTTGTAACCTCTCACTGTAAGACACCAATGCACACATTATTCTACGTTATATTAAACCTTTGCGACAATTTTACAAAAATTGCAATATTTTAAAGTTGCTTTACATCACTATATGTTTTGTCAAATAAAACAGTGTTACACCCTAGATTATCCCAGCTTATTCTGGAAAAACAGATCGATCTGCTCATCTTAAGCGAGCACTATCGTGACCGGGTTGGACCCAACTGGTTTCCGGACTATCTGGGGACCACTGCCATCTGGGTCCCGAATACCAACGTGTTGGTTAAAGGTCACGGTAGGAGCAGAGGAATTGTATGGGTGAATGCCAGCGACGCAATTTTTGTGAGCTGCTACTTCTCACCTAATGTTAACATAGCAGATTTCCAGAATCAGCTGGATGACCTAGAGGATATTATCTTGACCCTAGGTAACAGTAGGATAATCTTAGCTGGAGACTTCAACGCCAAGTCTGTAGAGAGGGGCATGCCTGCGACGGATGTAAGGAGTTTCCGGATTTTGGCAGCCCGGACCGGTCTAGTGGTCTCTAATGTGGGGAGTGCACCCACTTTCAGAAGACCAGGTTACAGACAGACCATCCCCGATGTCACTTTTTCGTCGGAGGGACTCGCAGGAAGAATTACGGACTGGAGGGTGATCGAGGATTATACCGGTTCCGATCATCAGTACATCACCTTCAGTCTTATCGGAAGCAGACTGAGCCTAATCGTACCAACTCGGGCTTCAGGCTGGAATGTTTCTAGGCTCAGTGCTGAATCCTTGTCCTTGGCGATTGACGAGGGCAAGGAGACAGTTCTCTCTTTAGCGGGTAGTACCACAAACATTGTTGACGCCACTATGAGTCTCATTGCGCGCGGTTGTGACGCCGCAATGCCACGGAAAAGATCCTTGGGGAGAAACAGACGCTCGGCTTACTGGTGGACGGAGGATATCGCCAATCGACGGAGAGTTTGTTTGAGGCTTAGACGGAAGGTCACCCGGGGAAGAAGGAGGGGGGGTCTGGTTCCCGAAGCTCTTATGCAAGAGTACAGGGATGCCCGTAGAGGTCTCAGGCAGGCGATCACGGTGAGCAAGGCCTCCAGGTGGAAGGAACTCAAGGACGATCTAAACGCCGATCCTTGGGGACTGGGCTACCAAATCGTCATGCGACGGCTAGGTGCCCAATCTGCTAGCCCTAACATGAGCGCAGCCGAACTGGAGGTAATATTTGATGCTCTGTTTCCGTCTCACCAGATTAGGCCGGAGGAGCATATCGCAGTTCGTCCCGAAGAGGTACCTCCGTTCACTGAACTAGAGCTGAAAAGCGCCATCGCTTCGATGCGCTGTAGGAAGGCTCCCGGGCCCGATGGAATCCCAGTGGAAGTTCTTAGAGTAGTGGCTAGTGGTTCACCGCAGCTGCTGCTTAATATGTATAACCGCTGCCTGCTGGAAGGCGTGTTCCCTCCTCGTTGGAAGATCCAGCGCCTAGTGTTGGTCAGCAAGGGAAAAGGAGACCCCACAAGCCCGTCCGCATACAGACCCCTCTGCATGCTGGACACAGCGGGAAAACTCCTCGAGCGTTTGATCAAACCTAGGCTGATCCAGGCTGTAGAAGCGGCTGGAGGACTTTCTGACCGCCAGTTCGGTTTCCGCGCGGGTCGTTCTACGATTGGTGCTGTAGGTGAGGTTGTCAGAGCGTTCGAGTTAGTACAGCAGTGAGACCATCGGTACCGCAAACGGGTAATGCTGGTAACACTGGACGTAAGGAACGCCTTTAACTCGGCCAGTTGGGCTGACATGCTCGGTGCCCTACAGTCCACGTTTTTCATTCCACCGTATCTCTTGAGGCTGCTAAATAACTACCTTAGGGATCGGAAACTGGTCTTTGGAACGTTGGACGGACCTCGTAGTAGGGAAGTTACGGCAGGTGCTGCCCAAGGCTCGATTCTTGGCCCAGACCTGTGGAACATCATGTACGACGGGGTTCTTCGTATGGAGATGCCGCACGACACCTTCCTCGTAGGTTATGCAGATGAAATTGCCGTAGTCATAACCGCGAGAGAGTTGGATGAGGCCCAGAGATTGCTAAGTCTAGCTCTGAGGCGAATACTCTGTTGGATGAGTGAGCATGGACTGTCTTTGGCCACCGAGAAGACAGAGATCGTGCTTCTCACCAGGAGGAGGATAGATCCCGTCGTGCAGCTAAACGTCAACACGGAACTCATCGATACCAAACGCTGCGTCAAGTATCTAGGAGTGAGAATGGATTCCCGTATGACATTCTGGGACCACATCGCCTGTGCGGCCGAGAAAGCTGAAAAGATTGTGGCCAATCTGAGTAGGCTCATGACCAACGTCGGTGGACCCGCAGAGACTAAACGCCGAGTCCTCATGTCCGTGACAAACTCGGTTATCCTCTACGGTTGCGAGATATGGGCGGATGCCTTGCGGCAGAAGCGTTACAGGAAGAAGGTCGTGGCGGTGCAGAGGAGAGGAGCTCTCCGGATTTCATCTGCCTATCGTACCGTTTCGGAGCCGGCCGTCCTTGTGATTGCGGGGGTAATTCCCATCGATCTTCTTGCTCTTGAGCGGAAGCGTGTGTACGATGGGAATGGCACTGTCAGCCGTGCTAATGCCCGTTCGCACACAATGGATGAGTGGCAAACTCGATGGGAGACGGAGAGTCGAGGACGTTGGTCTTTTAGGCTCATAGGTGATCTGAGAGGATGGACCGAACGAGAGCATGGAGAGGTAGACTTCTACCTTACCCAGCTTCTCACTGGGCACGGTTGTTTCGGCTTCTACCTTAACAGAATGGGGAAGATCCCGAGTCCGGAATGCCAGTACGGGGATTCGGATGCGGACGATGCCCTGCACACCTTCTTCAAATGTACAAGGTGGGAAACGGAGAGAAGGGAGCTGGAGGCAGCTATCGGGCATGTTTCGCCGGAGACTCTTATAGAAGAGATGTTGTCCAGTCCCGAATCGTGGAACGCTGTCGCTGCGTTCTGCAAGAGGGTGCTAAGGCAAAAAAGAAGAGAGCAGCTATAAAGCACCAGAATAGCTCATGCTGGTGGATATTAGAATGAAGTAATGCCCAATGGGCGAACGATGGCACCCTCTTGAAGTAGTTGCAGAGATGCGTTCCCGAGAGGGTTTCCAATGCCTGGACCGGTAGGTTTTTAGTGGGTGAGAGTCCCACACACCAGGGCGAACACCTGTCCCTGACGGTGCATAATGCATTTTCCTATCGTAAAAAAAAAAAAAAAAAAAAAAAAAAAAAAAAAAAAAAAACACCCTAGATTAATGACATTATTTATATATCTATAGTTATATTACTGCAATGTGTATACACTCTTACTTGGTTTGCTGAAAATAACACGTAAGGTAAGGAAACCATTAATAAATCATCTTTAAATGTAAACACAAGCACATCACATAATAAATAAAGCCAGCTGGTTAAAATTTTCCAAGTAATAATTCTCTATGGAATATTTGTATTAAATATGTAAATTGTACTGATGACCAATTTAATATCCAGGAACGCTTAAAAATAAGTGGGATAACTATCCTAAATACACTATAATCCAAAAGGATATTTGTGTTCAACATAATTTTATGAGCTCGATTCGTGCAATATTTTATGTTCTATTGTAGTTTTCAACAGGGCAGGTCATCCTGGAATTTTTTGATATATTTTAACGAAAAAGACTACAATATTTTCCTCGTGGTTTTAGAATACCTTGCTAATGTTATCAATTTACGCTGTATAAGAGTAGAACCCGGTAGCTTTATGTACTTAAAACCGATCATCAAACAATTCTACAATGATTAAATCGCTGTAAGAACACTAGTTACACACCACTCACTTTAACTACTTTAATGGTATATAATATATTGTTAGCTCATGGTGTGTTTTTGAATTCTAGGTGTCTAAAATCGCTTCTGGGTTGTTCTATTCCTTCTACCTGTTATTAATTGTTCCGGTGATTAGGAACTTCCGTAATTTAGTTCCTACAGGATGGAACAGAGAACGTTGTACGTCATAATACTTTAGTGAAATACGAGTGAAATTTACGTTTATTGCTTTAAAAATTTCTAAGCTTAGTAATATGAGTATACTTTATATTTATATTTATCATATTGCATCAAAATGTATAATCAAAGAGATGTTCTTTCATATTTACTAGCATTTACAGAATTTGATTCTTAATGTTTCATGAAAAAAATTGTCATTTTAAGAACTAAGGAACATTTTAAAACTAGGCGAAAAGTTTTGCTCTCTTTTAATTTTACACAACTCGTAGGCTTAACTGATATCGTTTAAGAAAAATAAAAAACTGCTATTAACTATTTACAAAATATTACAAATAAGAATGGTAAAAGTATTTTGGATTTTTTTTGCTTTAGATCAATTTTAATGTACATATATTCAAATGAATAAATAACGATATTTGTTTGATTTTTGTATAACATTTAGTGTAATGACTAATAAACGTCTTACAAAATCAATCAACAATGATTCCCTGGAAAATTATAAGGCACTTTTTAATGGCAAAATAATACGTTTAAAATAAAAAAAGAAGTAAGAACCTTAGAATCTAGGGGCTTAGAAAAACGGTTCTTGTTGGAGTCAGTGTTTTTCCGTTGCGTTTCTTGCTTCAGGGTGTGGATAGATTTCTAAACGTGTTGCATTTGCCAACAAGTGTTTCGTACCATCAGAGAAGATTAACAGAAATTTAACACCTATTGCAAACAACATCAATACATGTATACATAAATTAAATGTTTTCTTATTTAATTATAAAATAAAGACACGGGTTCCTCCCTAAGGGAATAAAAAGGGAAAGGGCAGTCACGAGTGTTAGTTCTGAATTCACTGTTATTTGATTTAGCTCGGTTTCATTCTAATTTCTTATAAACTGTTACAAATTTACTAAGTAACAATAATACTGTAATAATAGTATTAAAATAAAAAATATTTTTAAGACAGAAATTGCTTATATCATCTGTCATTATTCGTTCATCGCTACCATCCGGAATGAAATATGTATAGCTATATTTACGAACAAAAATCCTCCACACCGCCTGTTTGAGTATCCCTGAGTGCCTTAAAGTCTGTAGTCACCCAAGGAATTTTCCTGCGGTACCTATGGGATTATCGGTTACAAAACGCTTAATAAAATTGAAGGAATAAATTGTAATCAAATCTCCAAGGCTGAATAAAATATGTTTGATTACTTATGCTAGATCAATGCTTAATCGGTGAAATTAAACTATATTAAAATTCAAAACCAATGTCGCCTAAAAAGCTACAGGCCGAGCTACCTTCGATAGACCACTAGTCGATCGTGTTCACAGGGCCTGAGTCGCTAGTTTCCACAAGTGTACTCTCGACGATTAGCATTCGCATCAATTCAATAGATTTTGAAAGCTGTCAAAATTCCCTAACCGGATGGATTGGAAATATGTCTACACTATATTACCTTTTTACAAGTGACATTAGAACTAACTTAGTTTAAACTGATAGCTAAATTATAATTAGTAAACTGTTTAAAAAGTTGAAAAGTTTATAACTACCACAATACTATAAAAAAATTAAACCAGGCATAAAAGGCGTTCCAAGCTGTACCACATTTAATGTATTCGAAAAGATCATTGATAAGGGTAGGCCAAAAGTAAGAACAACTTTTCCGGCCAGTCTCTAGCATACCTCTAGCGAAGTCCTTGCACGGTGAAGGACGCATCGTTCAGCAACATCTTCCCGAGAACGTACTTCGGCTCCTGTAGAGAAGCGTAAGAATTTTTGAACCATGCAGCACGTCAGCATACTGAAGAAGTCTTATATAGGAAGAAGGTGGGCAGCCTCACGATAAAGGGACACTTGGTCAAAACGTGAGAGTAGTAAATGGTCCTTGCTGCAGTGTTTTTCAACTTTATAATCCTTCCCGTGTCCTCCCTTGAGAGGCTACTCCCATATGCTGGATAACAGTAATAAAATACTGACAAAATGACGGACGAAAAAGATTGCTGAATCACCAGGGTCTGGGATTCAAACATCACCATCACCTCACGTGGCCGAGAGACTGTATGTCTATATGTAAAACTGAACACTTGCTGATATTCAACTTGAGGCCGTTGCTGACAGGCCAATGATCTTGTTCTGATCAGAAGTTATATCAGCGACCACAAGTTTCATATTTTCAGTTTTATATAAAATATGATACTGATAACTGTCTGCATGTAGATGGACTGTGCAATTTTGTACACGTATTTATAGATTAGATGTGCAAGCCGCTTAGGAAAGGGTGCAGATCTTCATCCTTTGACAAAGATCACACGTAAATCAAATATCCCTACAAAGTGTTACCGTACAGACTAACAGACGGATGGATTGACGTACTGACAGATGTACAAGAACACAATTTCAATAAGACATTGTTGGGGTAATGTTTATATTTTTGGAGGATATCTGCTCCTTGATTACAAACTTCTGCAATTACTCGTACAATTAAGAATATAATATTAAAACAACAAATAATATATTCTCGTGATGCCTTTTAAATAAAAATTATTATTGGGTGTGTCCAACTTGTGCTGTACGGAGGTCAAATACTCTGAGGAAAGCAAAACGTTGTGAGAGTGCAAATTTAATGAAACCCTTTGTTAATCACTAACGCGGCAAGCCGGTGTTGTTTGTTGCCGGAACATGCACCAGACTTTACGTGTGGCCAGTTACATTTTAAATTACTTCTAAAATAATTACTGCTTTTACGGGATGTACAAATATGTTTCCATTTAGTAAAATTATGTTCGAGATTATGTATTTATCATTAATCTTTTTTTATAATTTTTGAAATCTTCACCAAGGGGTATTATTAACAATTCTTAGCTATTGACTTGATTGAAATAATAAATCGATTTGAACAGCCAATCGAACCAAATAGCAAGAATCAAAGATAAAATTATCAGTAAGAATTATATAGAGTTGAACCGTATACTACCTAACAATACTTATCATCGTCTCCATGAAAACCAAACAAGATTTTAACATTTAGTTGAGTAGCTTAGTGTAAAGTAAATGTTTAATTGGAATTCTATAAAAGAGAGGATACAGCTCGTGGAAATTCAATCAGTCGTAACTACAATCTGGATTTCTCAACGCTTCTTTAAACCTGGGACTCTGAACAAAGGTACTACAGGTTCAAACCAAACTATTCAAACTAGTTAATAAAATTCATATAATTATTGCCTCAGTCTTAGCAATAGTTATGTATGGTAGAAATACTGTATAACGTTGAGCTGCAAAGTAGGAAGAGTGTTGATCTGTGTATTGCAAATGACTATCAATCCACTTAAAACAAGTACTGTGGATAGTCCACAAGAAACTAAAAATTATAACTGCTAACATGTGAATTATGCTATGATCATCTTAGCATTACTTCCTACTTATTTAAATTAATGACTTTAAAATAAAAAAAATAAAAATATTAATGATTAATATATAAACTTTTATCTTTCTGCAATGCGTTAAAAAGCATAGCAAGATACGATTATCAGTTTTTGATACAGTAAAACTCGGTGTATATTATAATATTATACAGTACGGAACTCTAAAAGTTTTAACACAATAAATTGCTGAATACGACTATTATATCATTAATGAAAATTACAAATTACATTTTTATTTAATCGAGGTATATTTTTATCAGAAAACTGTAAATGGCAATGAAAAATTATTAAAATTTGTCAGTGATACATCTCATTCTGAATTAAACGAGAACGAGGTTCTTATCCAGCTTTGGGAGGATCTGAACGTATTCTCATTTCAACTCACCCCCTCCATGATTTGCAACTTACAGTTGTAATACTCTTAAGGTATTAAGAAATCCATAAAACTTTCACGATGATTTACGGATGGTATCGACTTCAATACGAAATGTACTAAAAGTACGCATATGAGATTTACCGGAGTTTAATTAAGGATAAATATACACTAAAACGTAGAATGAGGAGATGTCCGATTAGCTAGAAAAATTTACACTAATTGTAAATCTGTACTTTATTAAAATATTTCTTTAAATATAATAGTTTTGCAAATCTTATAATTAACATCATGAGAAATTTAAAATTTTTATGTTGTATTTCCTGATTGGGTGATTCAATTGCAGGTCGCCCCACTCACACTAATACACACACAACACATACACTAATGTAAGTAACGCACTGCTTTATGTAAAAGTCAATTTGGCTACAATAGCTATTTCAGAATAGCACGCTAATATTATTTGGTTGACTATTATGTTTATATGAGAATAGCTTATAATCTTAATGTAATTACAATTAATCATGACAATTACTAGTTCATGAGTTGCATTAATAGTATCTTTTCATCCTAATAGTTCATTTCCTTAGGTAGCTATGACGTGTAGTATTGTACTTCTTTTAAAAAATGTGGTCACTGCCACAATATATTATGACGACATGTAAAGTAATGGTAAAATTACAGTGTTCCCAGTTGTAAACAATTGTTATGAAATATACTAAGAAGTGTAAATCTCTAAAACACGCGTTTAATCCATAACCTTGTTTGGATCATCGTCATATCTAAGTATTATAAAGGGTCGTAAAATCTCATAACTGCGTGTAAAGAATATATCCTTTATAATTCTGACGCTTTCTTGTTGCTTATGATCAGCACCGTCAAATATTATATCAAGGTCAGTATTATTTACGGAGGTACCTTCTAAAGGTCTGACAAAATATATTTTGTACCTAAAGATACTAATTAGTCGAAGATACTAACTTACTAAAGCTCTGATCAAATATCTAGTTTAAGTAAGTATATTTTTTCACAATTATTTCTTAAAATTGCATTGTTTTTAACACTGTCTATTTTACTGAGTAATCTTTCTCGTGATATACATCAAATAGATGCTTTTCGAATTGAGGTGCATATCAACCAGTAGAATTTTGCCGAGCGTTATCGAAACTTAAGTTAACCCAAATGGCAACGAGAAATTTAACAATAAATCTTTGTAAATAAACATTCCGTAGTTTGGCCACCCAATTTAATTGGCTATAAACGCAGCGTTACGCCCTTTGTCCTGAATCATAGTAACCGATAAATGTTCTAAAATGAAACATGGGTTTTTATTGATATTTAGAGATGCCTAAAAGAAATTTTAGAAATAATTATTATAAAGAAATAGTAAGTATGTCATAATTTAATAGTTTGTTATCACTAATTAATCATAAACTAATAAAATGAGGTTTAACCAGATAAGCTATTGTACTGCAAATGTAATATACTTGTAATATATAAATCATAATCACGGGTTAATCATTAGAAGAAACAAAAGTTAATGTGACTGTTAAGTAATAATAGCTAAGTGACATCATGATTTGGTAGCAGTTAAAATATGCATTTCAATGAGAATGTAATTAATTAACCCACGTTTAAGTAGCGGCGCGGCTCGGTCAGTATTTAACAAAACAACATGCAAATTTGCCTAAAAAGTTCCAAAACAATAAATGTTTTGCCCAATTCTAACCTAAAACCTTGCAACGTCCTCTCGTAATAGGTAAATAAATACCCTAACAACAAGTCTATTATACACAAAAGGTTATCAATACAAATGAATTACCAAATACTTACAATTTATGAACGCCTGTTATGAGTTTGCTAATGTAGGTAAATGTAAAAACTTGTAATATAGGATTTGTAAAAATAAAAAAAACTAAAGGTTAATTTGTTTTGTTGTTTTGTAAACTCATGATACATTTTAACTCATTCTAGTATAATTGTAATAAAAAAATTAAATACAGTAACAAGGCCTACGATCGAGGAAGAAAGTAATATATTTTGATTTACCATTCGGAGTAGTGCCAAGCTGGGCCTTTAGGTTCTTTTTTCGGAGACTCAGATTTTAAGGTTTAGTGAGAATTCCAGATTTCTGTTGACGAGTAGACACTAACATTTGTAACATCTCACCGGGAGAGAGCAATGCACACATAAGTTCACATTATATCAAGCCACTAAGACCACAGGCCAAAAAATAAAAAAAATTGGATTTCTTGACGACGACTGTACGACGAAGTATGCTTTGTTCAATAAAACAGTGTTTCACCCTAGATCAATCAGACCGATTTACGTCTCCGAAATAGTTTACTGCAAAATATTTATACACTGTGACTTGTTTTAATGGAAATAATACATTAATACGTTAGAAACCCGTTATAATTAGGAAGAAAATAAATGTAAACATAAAAAAATCATGTTTAATAATGCCAGCTGGTGTAAAGTGTTTCAATTAAATCTCTGTGCCACAGCTGACAAAATATGTAAATGGTATTGGTGAAACTTTTTATTTCCAGAAACGCTTTGTAATTTAACAATATTTCCTTGAATACATTATAATCCAAAAGGATATGTCAATAACATAATATGATGAGCTAGCTTCTTGTTTTTTTAAAAAATTATAATCTTCTGCAGTATCATCAGGGTAGGGTTTGCTGGTATTATATCGATCCATTTCAACGTAAAATTTGTTCACTTTTTTCTTCACCATTTTCAGAATACCTTGGCATTAGTTGTCTTTCTTTTGTTACATAATTTAAAAAAATATTATCTGTCCTTTCAATTTTAAATTACTTAGACATTTAGTACATATATTAATTGAAATAAAATTTACGCTTAATTTGTATATATTATATCAGTGATTTACAATCGATATAGACAATTACGGTTACTTATAAATAGCCCTGTATTGTTGCTTGTAAATTTTCCTAAAATTCCGCAAATTTACATGTTCCACTTTTGTGTTTTTACATAGACCACATCCATCTCTTGTACTGTTGGTTTATACATGCAAAGTACGAGTACGCTGCACCACGTGTTGTGTAATAGGCTTCGATAAAGTTGCATGCTAAATATTAATCATATAGCTCATTTCATTATCGTCATGCTGTCATGCAGATAAATCATACAGAATAGAAAACTTAACATCCTCTCAGTAGGTATAAACGAAATTGTTTCAGCCCACTAAGTGCTTCAATGACGCTCAACCAAATTCTACAGTTGAACATGCACCATCATAGAACTTGATGTTGTCTATGTAGACATGAAGTATCCTGAACATTTTAAAGGCTGAGGATGATATTTATTGAGATATCATACTAAATGATACATTTACATTTTTTTCCTTGAGTTTGGTTACAAACCTGTCTTTTAATAATTCGTTCTAGTCAGGTAGGCAGTGTACCCAACGAATGATTTCACTGAAATGATGCGTTGTTAATGTTTAGGAAACCGGTTTTTTTTTTTAACTGCCTGAATAATCTACATATTTTCATATGATTGTACTCAAGTTTCTTACTACTTTAGATTTGTTTCGTTAAATCAATACTCTTAATCATTCCAAGATTTTTAGTAAAAATCTCACTTATAAATGTATAGGAGATTGTAATAAAGAACAAGTTTCAAATGTGGAGCAATAACGAAGCAGTCAATAAATAACGGTAATATATATATTTAATTATATGCTGAAGAAAATTGATGCAGCTAAACGTTGTAATTTTAAAAACAAGGTATCTATGTTATGAAGAAATTTCAATAAAACTAAGGTCTTAATAAATGATAAATTTAGAGATGCTTCATAAGGTATAATGTGACAGAATATTATATTATCAAAATTTGACGATTAATCCACAATACAATACAAATACTAACCTTGTGTTTTATATGAATAATTCCAAAAATTGAAACGTTATGTGTTATATAAAAGAACAATTTATTAAAGTTTTGGTTACACTACATCAAAATAACTTTAAGTATTTGTACATGATAGAAATTTAGTATTATAATTATAAAGACAACAAGGGTGTCTTATTAAGGGATAGTGCAGCTCGTGTCTGACTTTTCTTAGTACTCTCTATTTGTCCAGTACAAACCATTCTATTAGATCTGTTTCGTAAATATTAAAAATTTTTATGGGTCTAGTCTTAGCATAAAAAATAGGAGTGGTAGAATAAAAATGAAAAGGAAAATTTGTCTGTCCCTACAAAAATGTGATACAACAATGTACATTCCCTGGGATAGTAGGTAACTTGTACTTGCAGTGCTGCCATTAAAATTATGTAATATTGACAGATACTTGATCATGAGATGGATGATGTGACATGCTTGACATCACTAGCTTAATTGTTTATCCGATGCTAATGAAGAGTATTTCCAGTGGGTTGGCGTATGATAGTGTCATGATGTTGTAGCTTTGTAGGATTGTGTGTTGAGAGAGTGTCTTTTGCTGGTGGTAAATGTAGGGACAGGAAATGGGGGACGAATGGTGGGGAGCGAGAGAGAGAGGGGGAGGGAGAGAGAGAGAATGAGAGAGAGAGAGCGTATGTTATATGTGGCGTGAGTATGAAATTCCAAGCCTCCTAATAAACTGTTGTCAATATAATCTTTCTTTTTTATAATTTGGGTTAAAATTTTTATTATTTGTTATCCATTCATAATCACTTTATCATTTTTGCCGTCGTTATCTGGTATTTATCTTATTCTCTAACACTTGCTTTGTTGTTGTAGCTATGATGTATTTGTTTTTTTTTCTTTTTTGTTATATTACGAGTGTATATACGTTACATTAATACATATTTGTATTGTAAATTTCATGTTCTCAATATGTTATATTTTCCATATAGATATTTTCCAGTTTTTATATATATGTGTGATCTTTATTGCCACGAGGAAATAAATATTCATTAATTTATTAACTGTCCTAGTGTAAAGCTCTAGATGTGCTCTCTTCCTGAGAATTTATATAACTGTAACTTAAGCCTTACGTTTCAACTATTTCATAACAAACAATTTCTTGTTACCATGAAAACACAATTGTAAAACCTAATGCATTTAAAAAATATTTTAGTACAGTGGCATCGTAATTTTGCTCTTAGTTGAAACGTACAAAGTTAGCAGAGTTCGTATTCAGTTTTCTTCCGGCCTGTGACCTAAACACCACGGCTGAACCTCTGACGCTTTGACTGGAATATTCTTCAAATAGATAAGTAAAAACAACACAGTTTTCATTGAATACAATTTACGTAGATGTTGTCTTGTGCGTATGGCTGTATATGTTGTCTAAATATTGGTGACAAACAACTAAGCCTTGAGTTTAGAATGTAGCAACTCATGACTTTGACTTATTTACCTGTAGAGCACCAGAACTACTACAACCTACTTATTTTACTGTATATTTAGTTATATTTAATTACTGTATGTCCTCCGGCCACTACGCCACATGCATGTCCATTATTATCACTACCGCTGAGGCAGTACGGTTGATTAAATATTTGCATAGATAAAAAACACAACTTATTATTCTACAACAAAGTTATACACGCGATTGTTTTGCATTTTTCACAATCAGCATTTAAGTGTATATCCTCAGACAATCTTATTTTTTTGTACTGAACGAAAGTGTGTATAGTATCGTAGAGACACTCTAAGGAAAAGAAAAACGTTGCGAGTTTACAAATGTAACAATAAACGTATTTAATGATTAAACTGGCACCACCATTGTTTGTTGCCAGAACATGTCCTAAAATTCCTTACTGACATTTACTTTAAAAAGTTATTCTTCATTTGTTTTAAGTGGTCTACGTTCAGTATTCCAGAGCCAATTGTTCCAGTTCAAATACTCAACCTGGATCAAATTTTTGGGAAAGTTTCTTATAAAACAATTATAAGTTTTGGGAGATGTGGTGGTGGTCGATATTGAAAATCAATAGGGTTAAAAATATGAAATAATTAATCTTTTTCTGAAATTAATTTTCCTACGCTTTACACACTAAAGATGACCCCCAGAGAGTTAAATATACTTTTAATTACATGTCGATATTTTAACCTAAAAATTTTTCTTCCTTTTAATATCCTGACAGTGAATAACATATAACCTAAATGACAGTATTAAGTATAAAGAGCCCGGAAAATTTTAGGCAAATAATGCAGTGTCATATTTTGTATTCCTTTCGATGCTGTGTCATTTTGATTGCACTGAAAGTAGAGTGATTGACATTAGATTTCTTCCAGGTCAACCAATAAACTCAGATTGATTGTTTAATTTATAAGTTTTATATGAACATTTGTTGTAACTGTACTATCTGATTGAACTATACAATGTTGTAAGAGCTGTACTAGACGTTTATGCTTAAAAGCATAAATGTTAGTGCTTTCTTATTTGGGTTAGATCTAAATATACAAAAGTTACAAGCGTTAACAGTATCTCATGACACTTGTAAAAAGCGTTATCTATTAGTCGATCATAGAGGAACATAAGTTTGCTAATCAACAATGGGTTTTGGCTACTTCAGCTATTATATTAAACTGCACATAAAGGGTAGTCTGAGTCGGAAATATATATTCAACGTCACCAAACCGTAGGAGGAATGCGTATGTTATTCGCTGCAAAGCGCGCACAGCTATTCCTCAACCTTCTCCTTTATAGCAGAGATTAGGGATAAATGTACATTTGCTCCAGCGTCCATAATAAAAGGCTGTTCTTCAATCTGTCCTTGATAATGAAACGGCGGAATTACATTAATGCGAATCACTAGTCGCTAATCACCCCTGCTTTTTCCCCGAGGCTCTGATGGCGTACTGACATGATTTGATACATTTACCGGTTTAGTTTCCGAATCTCCTGTGATGTCAAAACAAACAATTTCGTTTTCCACTGATGGAACTCAAATAAATATTCAATCACAAGTTGGACCTCTTTCCGTTTCCTTTGACATCACCAATGAATTGCCTCAGTTTGTTTCTCCATAACGACCTCCAGGGTGTTGGTAATGGTAGCAGTCTCCGCTACCTGTGGTCGTGGGATAACTTCCAACACAGTATCAGTGAGAACAGGACGTAAATTATTAACGGACAATATTATTAAGAATATTAATTATAAGAAAAGATTCTCTGAGTTTAAGAAATCTATGAATTCCATTCTTATAACGTTCATATTGAAACTAAATGCTTAATGGTTTCAATATCTAGTCTTTTTAACCTTTGTGAGTTTAATTTTTATGAAAGATTCAGTCCATTGATTACCACTGGTCTTATCGTTTTATATCTAGGAACGAGGTATTCTAATCATATCAGATCTTAATGTTAATTCATACGTATCTACAATACAACGGTCCTGTTGATACATCTCTCAAGTAAGCACATTGTGCACTTGAAAGATTGGGTGGAATTAGGAACAAAATAACGAATCAAATTTAGTAATATATGGAGTCAGGTATATATTTATAATACTTTAAATTGCAAACGAGAATAGAATATTTTTTCGTTTATTTTAAACCAGTTTTTCATATAAAAATACTCGTTTCTTGCCCAAATCCACTCCGACTTCAATAATAATTTAAAATTATATTATCTGAAAACATAAAACGCTGTTATAAAGTATTTATACTGTAAAGTTCAATACGTCTTAGTGAGAATTTACGGATCTACATTATTCTCTTGTTGAGGAAGTGCATATTGTCTGCGGTAGATTGCAGCACACCTGACGTAAACTACATATCTTTAATAATAAACCTAATAAAGGAGGGGAGTATCACATGGTGGAAGGGCGACGACCTGCCCAAGGACTGGCCCTAGTACCATGTAATGCTCTAACCTGGGTGCGCATAACAGTTTCACTACAGCCATTGCTGTAGATCGTTAAAGATCTTTTCGAGGTTAATTTACTTACTCTTACTTGTTCTTTGTTTTCGTAATATTTTGCTTTAAAAGTTATGCCCAGAAACAATGTCTACTTACAAAAGATAAAGAATAATGACTAAATGAAAAAACAAAACAAAAGGCTGTTCTTTCAAAAAATAGTTTTTAACTACCAAAGTAACAGCTAAATGTTTAAAACGAATAATGTGTCCACCTAAGTGATTGAACTTTAATCAAATTAACGTATTAGAGATTGTGTTTGAGTATTACTTTTAAATGTAAAATATGGTCTCACCGTTTTAATTTTCCCAGTTGATTGTTGTGTCGTGATGTAGTTAATTGGTATTGAGGTTATACAATATTTTCAAATAATTTATACTTTTATTGTTTTTTTTTAGAAATATTTGTAGTGACAAGATCCAGTTACTTTTATACACGTTATTGGACACATTCTTCAGATACGATAAAAAAACTGACAGTTTTGCAACGGAGTAGCGTTATAAATGTAAACGTTTGTCGATTAGAGTAATTAAGTGAGGCTGTTTTAAGCATCTGCGGAAACTACAACTTTTCTCATGTTTTAAATGTTAGTTATTACAAACCTACCGATTCATCAAAACATTATTTCGCTTATAAGGTAGTTAGATGATAAATAATTTTACAGTTCTTTAAGTTGTATTGTTAAATCTTAGGGAAGAACATATTCTAAGAGGAGTCTGTCTTTATATATTGTGGAATTAAAGTTAATTGTATGGTTGAATCAAATGGTTCCTGGACATGAACATTGAATTAAATATGAACTCATATTAAACTGTAATTTTAATTATTAACTGAACAATAGCTTTGCCTAACAATCAGGGAGATATTCAAAAAACAAATTAAGCTACTGACTTGAAGTCCTTGTCCCTGAGTGGATATACCTCCTTCTATCCTTAGAGAAGCCTGTTATGTGAAAATTAATTATAATTTATGAATGTTTGTTTCTATAATAGTTTCTTTATAATTAAAAAATTAAGCAGTACCTATCGTAACAATTTAATATTATTAAAAATATATCTGTGACTCAATATTGCAAAAATATTTGTTAATTTATACATATTTAATGGACAAAGGTTCTAAGAACTGTTTTGCAGCAAATTCTGTGCTGTATAAAGTGTAGTGGTGTAGCTAATGGTCCAGCAGGGAGCTCACAAATTATTTCGTATTTTTTCCTGTCCTCTCTCAATCCTGTTCTAGATAAATCCCTCTTTAATACCGCAAGTCTTATAAGGCACAGTAATGAAAATTATTATTATTATTAAATGGTTGTAATGCATTAAATGGTCAATAACATACCGGTTAGTATAAAAAATAAATCTTCAAAACTTTTTAGTTTTTTGTTAAATAAATATATTGGTTTAAATTATTAACAATACCAAACTTAGTACACAAGCAATAATCACTAAACGGAAAAATATACGCAGTATGTTGAGTGGCAGAAAACCTGAACAACAAATACAAACAGGAATAAACAATGATTATGTGTTAGTAATATAACACTATGACAGCTAATAAATTAATGCGTGTTTTAAAATACCTACAGGGACACAGACATGTTGGTTTCAGGACATATTACAAATATAGTAATACAACATGAGGAAACCGACTACTAATAAGTATCTTATCTTTATTAAAACATTTGAACTTTTCGTCCTATAGATTTTAAACTGGAGAAGTTAGTGGGTTTAAAGTTTTTCTTTAATTTAATTTTATTCAAGAGTATTTTCTTAATTCCCAAGAATGGGTTTGAATTAAAATCTATATTGTCAAATACGTTGCTTTCCTTCACACTAGTATTTACAAACTAACTCAACCAACCAACTCAACTCAACTCAACCGCAACTTTGTCTTCCTCATTAACTTCCAAGTCCTTGAATTTTAACCTTAAAATAATCCAAGTGTGGTTGCATATTTTATATTAAGGTTGCAGAAGATAAATCGCAATAATTTATTCTGACCTGAATTTTAAATAATACAGGTCATATTTTGTATTAATCATGCCAGTCGCCTTCATAAAATCAGTTCACAAAATATAAATCCAGGATAACTAATTAGCTACAGTAAACATTGGCTTCCAGATCAATTTCACTATCTTTGTCTAAGTAAAAGTTTTTCCAAGATAATAATCTCAAAATCATATATCATAACACATTTAGTATTAGTTGGTAACAATTTATAAATATTTTTGGTTTCCATTAGCTCGTGCATATCTTAACTTATTGACGATAGTAAGCTTCCTGTGTAAAATAATACCGACTATTGATTATTATTTATTATAGCAGCAAGGACTGTCACAAGGACTTAAACACATATTTCCTAGTAACTTCTTCTTTAAGTCTAGTTTGTAAGGTAGACAATTTCTTCGTCCAAAACATAGCTGATACCATGGCATTTAAAAATATTTAGTGAAAGAATTGCTGTTTGTTTGTTATATCGTTTTAAGTCGGCAATATGCTTTACCTTCTTTAAGTGTGCACGCTTTCCAAGCAATACTATTACAGCAACTCCAAATTGCACGTGTCTGGTTCAGTTCACTTAGTTTAATCTTAACTCTAACATTGGACTATTATAGGCCTCAAAAAGGGAAAAAAATAATGGTATATAACAATCATTTCAGTGCTTTTTCATTGCATATATTTTATATTATCTAAAGAAATTACAGGTATTGGCAAGGCATAAATTGTAAAGAAATGGTGAACAAAATAGAATCGATGTCGTAATTTAATTTCACCATGACGTCACTGTCCTCACTAAGTTCCGGTTATCTAGAATATTTGGTATAATTTTTTGAAACTAATATTTTAGAACTGGGAAGATCTGTTTTCGATAACTATTAATTTTCAGATTTGTTATTACGATCCCAGTGGTTATTTTTCTCAGCAACTTAATCGCTTAGTACTTAGTAATAATCATGACTTAATTACGACTGGATACCGGACTTGAATTATTATTACGAGTATAAAGCTGCATTGGTATTCTCCTGTAATTACCTAGTATTGTTATAAGTGAAAATTATAAGGCACTTAAAATGTGAACAAGTAGGTATCAAAAAGAACTTCCAGTGATTAATTTTGACTTTTGGATTTCTTTGGAAATATTATTGTACCTGGTTTTCCGCTTGAAGTATCCAGTGACACTGCAGATACTTTGACAGCAGCCTGCAGGTATAGTAATATTGGTAACTCTGTGTTCTGTATACCTCCGTACAGTCGTTGACATGCTTAATCTACAGTTATTTGCGATAATCTTCTTTCAATTTGTATCGATGTTTCACATTCTGGTTAAAGAATATAATTAGTTATATTTTAATATATAAATAGTACTACAAATTCATATAAAATAACATGTTCTGCTGTATGCGTTTACTTTTCTAAGAATAAACGTAAAAAATACGGCGTTTAATTAGTCAAGAAAGCTTTTTGCACATATAAAATAGACATAGAGATAATTGTATTACGGCCATGCTAGTACGGGACGTATGAATTTAACAAATAAATGTTTGTAGCCCATTGATGTCAGCTCGGAATGCCGAAAATGTTTGAAAGAAATGTTATCACAAATTAGGACATATTTGTTTTTATTTGGCAGCAGAACTATTACTTGAACCAGTCTGCCCTTGTCGAGACTTTTTTTATGAAACCTATATTACTCTTTGATACTAATTATAAACTAATTTGTATATAGCATAAGCATTTGCTGCTATGACAGTAATAAATAATTATCAAATGTGTAATGGCTTAAGCCAAGCAATAAGGTTCCTTGGTCATGTTGGATTAAAAACGAAAACTTTATTATTTAACTGATTGGTATGCTACACTTGTAACACATTATGTTTAGTAAAAATTAACAAAAATACCTGGAATTACATTATATAACTATTTCAATATTTTGTACACATTATAATTCAAATCTCGTCTTTTTGTAGAATATTATGTTTTACAATCTGTAGTTATTAAATATTTGTTCGAGTAGTTTTAACTTCTTTTTATATTTCCTTCTTATTTAAGCCTACATTGCTATATAATAAAAGTATAGCTAACTTTTAGGCTAATATTAAAATCATCGTTTGACTATAACGATACTATTTTTTCACGTAAAAATTTAATCTAATAAGGATTAAATGTCTTTAAATATGAAAATATTCCTTTGTGAATAAATCAGT
This sequence comes from Homalodisca vitripennis, assembly GCF_021130785.1. Taxonomy (NCBI): domain Eukaryota; kingdom Metazoa; phylum Arthropoda; class Insecta; order Hemiptera; family Cicadellidae; genus Homalodisca; species Homalodisca vitripennis. The sequence continues at coordinate 124,078,871 of NC_060211.1, read as the reverse complement.
TTGTAATATGAGGATATGTATATAGGGTTTATTTTTATGAGGTATACTCATATCACTAAGCTTGAAAAGAAGCAAAAATTGACCTATCACTGTAGATGATTAATATCGTAACCCCGTTACACATAATTTACTACCTTCGACTAACGAACAATTTACAATCTATATGAAACTCAAATTGTGCCAAATGCAGTAGTTTCCTTTGTAGTTTTAGTTGTAATTGTAAAAATGTGGTTGATTTAAGATAAAGGCGACTAAAAACTGTATGCAAATTACATGAACTTCTGGTGAACTTCTTCATGGTGTTGGTTGTTTGTGGTTTTTCTGATATAGATTATAAATAAACGATTATAGATAAACCGAATAAACGTTTACGACGTTTGAATTTTCGGCAGTCGGCAAGGTTTGCAAACTAATGATATTTGGTTGAAGAACTATAATGTCTCTGTTTATGTTTTGCTGTCCAAAACACTCAGCAGAATGTGTTACTAATGAAAAACATGAATTCTCTCTCTCTCTCTCTCTCTCTCTCTCTCTCTCTATATATATATATATATATATATATATATATATATATATATATATATATGAGACAATATTTAATTACAGTATGTAATTATATATATATATATATATATATATATGAGACAATATTTAATTACAGTATGTAATTATTTCTTACCAACGATTAAGTTAGTAGATAATTATTTTAGTTCTTAATAAAAGCAAATGTGTGTGGATGTGGGTATATATATATATGAAAATATATATTGAAAGGTTTCATTCAACAGTGCTACCACCCTTATCAGAGCCTATTTACTTGGAATAGACTGCCTAGAGCGAGAGACCCACTAGACACGCAGTTAAACTTTTTAGGACTGCATGCTAGGGCCGCGTCAGGGTCACCTAGCGAACCGTTCAGGCCATGTCAAATGATTTTAGATAATATACCATAATAGTACACCAAATTTTATCGACCAGTGGGCACATGAAGACCCGATTCTACGCCATCTCTCTGTTAATTGGAAGTTTGGTGAATTGATTCTTTTGAAAAAACGTACTTGTCATGCCAAAACAAAAAATGAAAATCTTCCAGGAGTATAGCAAAAGTGTTTCCAATACCTGGGATAGAATTTTAGGCGGGAAATTAACTGATAACTCTCTGGCAACGTCAGATTCTTTGCCATACTGGGTATGAGAATCCCTTTGGAGTCTTCCAAGAAATAGATAAATGTTGGAGGTACAAACAACAACTAAGTAGAACAGTGATCAAGGAGATAGCCTTGACTAAGGATCACTGAAGAGCCAGTGTTCCGATGTTTTCTAGTCGTAGGTTATGTTTGGTCGAAGCTTGGAGTGGCCCTTGGATATTACTCCTCTGTGATGGCGGGGAGCTCCCCATCTCGCCTTCTACAGTCTGGGTGTCTTCTACCAGGAATATCTTTTGAGTAGTGTCGGTGATTAATCAAGTGTGGATGATACCACTGATCCTGCACGAATAAGCAAATACTTCCGCCTTTTCAGCTCTAGAGTACAGAAGGTCGTCGGTCCATGAAGTGGCCTCTCCACCATCGTGATTGAGCGAAAAGCGTTGATGAGTCATCAGAGCGAGCTGTTTCCATTTGGAGGGAGTCTATAATGTTCTATCATTGGTTGATTCATATTATCTTCCTCGCTGATCTCTTGGAGCAGGTGCGTAACCTTTTTGAACGGTTAAAGGTTGCTTTGCTTCTAGGACATGGCGATCTTTGCCATATTTTTGTCAATCGTCGTCTGTTTTGGACCATACTATGGAGTTGTTGAGATTCGAGAATGGCAGCTCCTCCATCACTTTTAACATCCTGTGTTGTTGGGTCGGACAATCTGTACGATATACCACGTAGTTGGGAGGGATCAGGTGGGTCCCCTGCAATAGAGTAAACAATCCTTTCTTAGTGAGACTCTAGGGCATAATATAAACCTATATACCAAATTCCATGCCTCCATATATATATATGACTTAAAATTATCGTACATAATGTTATTGCAATAAACAGATTAAATTAACATAAAATATACGTTACCTGTAAATCTCTAAACGTAAAAGATTTTAAAGGCGATTTAAAAGTTTATGGATAGTTTTGAATCCGGGAATTGAATAAACAAATTTTAAGAGTATTTCCCATATTTTCATTAACAGTGTTGTTATTTTGCCAATGCCTAGCAACTGGTAAAGGCTAGGTTTTAAACAAGACAAGAGTGTAGTCAGTTCTTCATGGTAAAATACATTGTGAAACAGTAGATGGATCAGCAGAGTGAGGTAATACATATAGCTTAATAAACTTTATAACAACCTAACTTATGAAATTGCCTGAATAATTTATAATAATTCTCTTTTATTATGGATTGTTCGAGCTTGTCTAAAGTGTAATTCACCGCTTGCTTTTACCTTTTGTGTCACTGTATACAATTAAAGGTCGTTTATTTATTTATTCATAAGGTTATTTTAAAACTCTTGTCCCTTTAAGCAAGGAATCATTTGACTATCATATTTACATCCACCTAAATTCTTTCAAATCTCAGATCCGAATGATTTTGTTTAATGAAGTTTTGATACTTATTTTCAAGACTTATATCCTCAACTAAACTTTTTCAGTCAGTTCTTTGTTATTAAATAAATCTTTCAACTTTAATCTACAGTTCAATGAGTTACAAAGAGAAATTACTGTTCTAGATTATACTCTTGCCATGTGGATGCATATTTTTTGCGACAGCTAGCAGCAAACGTGACGTAAACCATTACATTCCAATTATCCAACCTAATAAGTGATGGAGTACAATATTATTAGGAATATTGAATATAAGAAAAGATTCTCTGAGTTTAAGAAATCTATGAATTCCATTTTTATAAAGTTCATATAGAAACTAAATGCATAATGGTTTCAATATCTAGTCTTTTTAACCTTTGTGAGTTTAAAATTTGTGAAAAATGTAGTCCATTTATTACCACTGGTCTTATAGTTTTATATCTAGGAACGTGGTATTCTTATCATATCAGATCCTAATATTAATTCAAACGTATTTGTAATCTGTTGATACATCTCTCAAGTAAGCACATTGTGCACTTGAAAGATTGGGTGGAATTAGGAACAAAATCACAGTCAAATTTAGTAACATATGGAGGTATATATTCAGCCAGGTTAAGTGTTAGAGAGGGCTTCTTAGCCCTTACTTCGCCTGGTAAAATAAGACATTCTTTACTTTACTTTACTTTATATTTATAATGCTTTAAATTGTAACGAGAATAGAATATATTTTAGTTTAATATCAACCAGTTTTTCATATAAAAATACTTGTTTCTTGCCCAAATCTACTCCGACTTTAATAATAATTAAAAATTATACTATCTGAAAATATAAAACGCTGGTATAAAGTATTTGTACTATAAATTTCAATACGTCTTAGTGAGAATTTACGGATCTACATTATTCTCTTGTTGAGGAAGTGCATATTTTCTGCGGTAGATTGCAGCACACGTGACGTAAGGTACATATCATAAATAATCAACCTAATAAGGGAGGGGATTATTGCATGGTTGAAGGGCGACGACCTGCCCAAGGACTGGCCCTAGTACCATGTAATGCTCTAACCTGGGTGCGCATAACAGTTTCACTGCAGCCATTGCTGTTGCTTCTATTAACAGTGGTAAGTGCACGCAATAATTACCCATATATCCATTAAATGAAGTTCCCTCACGGCCGAACCAGTGACATGGACATGATGCAGTGTCTCATAAAAGCCTTCTTCATTTGGCACCAGAAAGTATATTTTATTTTGTAATTCAATTTTATTGTCTGGTTAGATTACAATTCGAATTATTTAATTATCAAAATCCAGAAATCGGAAACAATGAACATTACTGACTTAAAGTAACTCTGCATTACTGTTTATATTCTACAAGTATAAAAGTTTTAATTTTGTCCCATTTCCAAAATAAATAGCTAAAGAATTCTTGTTGAATTTATGTAAAAGATAGTGATTGACGTGTGGTCAATATCCTACATATGATAAATCTGTTTGTAATAATGATTTCTGAGATTACCGTTGTGTTTTACAGTAGGATCTCTTCGCTACTATCGTAAAATATATCTCATTGAATGTTCACCTGAAGAAGAGGATAGATTCCCAATCATTGAAAAGGTTATTTAACGTTATTTATGCCAAACTGTCCGAAAACCTGATATCGATTTAAGAATTCCTGTTGTTACAGCAATGTATAAAAGACGTTATGAAAGCACTGGTATGTGTAAATGATTGTTCACACTTATACAAATTTCATAGTTTATATAACACTGTATTAAACCTACATCTAGTGTTTAAATGTCTAGTGTTATGGATTAAAAGTAATTTCATAGCTTTTCAAAGTTCAGTGTGTAAACCATTCATAATTAACTAACCCATAAAACATAAAACAACCACTAATGAATAAGTACTATTATAAAATCTCGTAAGGTATGTCTCTAGAAATATTCGACATCCTCTGAAACAAATTCATGCTGTCTAGTACAATAATTACAAGAATATAGGCACAACTCGATGTCCAACATTAACAAAACGCTAAAAGTTTGTATAGACACCCATGGTCTATTTAAGATTAAAAGCTGTTGGTGCATAGCTTGCCATTGTCTGAGTGTAAAATACTTTTTGTTCTTTACTCTGTTGATGTGAAGTTCTGAACATTCAGAAATGAGATGAAAACTGCGTTAAGCCGAGAACAGTCATTGATGAGTATTTTTGTTGATTTTAAACGGTTGAGAGATAATTTAACTGTGTGAGGCTCATTTTTATCATTATCCTACTTATGGAACGATTTTATAAATATTATACTAGTCTTCTGACTATCAATTGCTTAAATGATTCTATTTATTCATCTGCTGTAAGTATGACAATGCAGTGAAGGATTTTTATTACAATCAAAACATCATTGTATCAGAGGATGTATAATATTATTAGGTTGACCATTAACATTATAATCATACCTAAATGATATTTATATAAATATTTTTACCCACCCTATTTTACAACCTCTTACCTTCATCCCAATATTCACCCTTTCTCTTGTAGTATGGTAACACTTTTAGGTAATCCTTTACCCTCTTATCAGTTTGAAGGAAGTTATATTACAAAGATATTTCGTATTGTAATAATATGTGATGCACCCATCCTCCAAGTGTATGAGGAAGGTAAAATTTAAGTTTACATTTGGATCTTAAATGAATGGATAAAACCTCTTCCTTGAGATATGCAAAATATTTATCAACATAAACTATCTGGGGATTGAGATAAAATATATACATTAGATTTGAACTAGTAAACCTGAACCTATATCCCATTGAGTGTACAGCCCTGACCGCACTGTGATTAAATAACTAAGGATGACAAACTATAAAGCACATTATAATGAATTACAGACATGTAACGAGGATACGTGAAACTTAGACTATCTTGCTAACGTTTAATAAATAACAATTAGTCCTATGACTTTTTAGCACAGCAGTTATCTAAAGAATGCTAGCGCAATTCGATTACGCTTACCAGTCGAAGGCGTTGACATAGGATCTGCTTCAGATGATCAGTCATCATTTTTCGTGTAATGGTAATGACTTTGCAAAACACCTGCTTTAACGATTCAAGAAGAAACTTTTAAAGCATAGCTGGTGATCGAGAACCTTTGTTGTTGGTCTTTTGGATTGTTGACATAAACTATCCCACATATACATAACGTAGAAAACAGAAGTCTCAGTGGAACATTGTCTACAGTGCGAACTAACGGCCAGACCTAGGAACTCGGATTTTCGCATCACTAACGAATTCTGTTGAGTAGTCCTTGTAAATACATCCGGAGACCCCATGATTTGAACTGTCTCTGTTCCTACAATTTCTTTAGCCCTGTTGCTACCCTGCCTCAAGTGCCGACAATAGCTATTGTTAGAGACTGAATCACTTAGTTATATAAGTACTATTATATAATTATACTACAATAATTAATAATATTAGATAAGTACTATAATTAGCACATATAAGCATTAAAATGTATATTTAAATTAGAAAAAATAGTCCATCTATAATTATTAAGGTACTTTTAATAAAAGAAACTTCATAAGTAGTCGAAAAGGAAAATTACTTCAAAAAATGAATATAGCATGATTTTTTATACAATTTATGGTATGGAATGTATATGTATCACAACTGTTCGTTTGGTGAATCTTCAACCAATGACAATAAAGTTCCGCTCCTTCATCAACTTATCTTACAAACGACTGCTGATTATTGGCAGTTTCGGTTTTTTGTTGACTGAAGATGATAATTTTAAAATGGGTTTGAACCGAAATACTCCGATGTTAGTTATGGCACCAGCCACGAACGCTTCAGAATTAAAATACGTTGTAAAGTCTGTAGTGGAGTTTGTTCCTAGAGGAAGAAATACAGTATCAGTTAACGAAAGAAGGTAATATACTTTTATTTGTTGGTAAAGTTAAAAAAATCTATTGTCCATAAACCTGTTGTTTCCAGATCGCCAACCTCTCAAAATTCGACTTTAAGAAAGGAAAATATATTATAAATGCAAAATAATTAATTTAATGCAAAGGTTTTTAATTATGTTGTATTTGATGTAAAAGATAACTATCAGGCAACGTTTGAAATATAAAATTTGCTATTATGAAGCATCCCAGCATCTGAGCTTTTTGTTATAACATTATAGAATGAGGATATCTCGAAATACTATTCATTGTTTTGTTTCTAGAAATATTAAGAAACCGGTTTGAAAAGGCCATTACGATCCTTATTTTTTTAATTACAAATGAGACCATGGTGGCACAGACGCGATGGTGCATTATTGTAAGATTTAAAAAAGGATATGATTAGGAACATTTACTAACAACAGGTTAGCTTGATATTCTTGTAACTTAAACTCAAATTCTAACAAGATTCAATTATTCCTTGCTAAGACATTCATTTTTTTGTATCTTTCATTGTAAGTTTGCTTAGAAATTTTGTAACATTTAGGTTAACGAAAAATTTTTCACAAAAACAGTAACTATTTTATAGGACTCAGCTGAATAACGGTAAACTAAATTGCATAATTTACCATGAATAGTCCAAAATGTAATTTACACAGAACACTTTCATAATAATACAGTTATGTTTTAAATTATGTACTAAACACAAATACTTTTTGTAAAGTTATTAATAAAAATTATTCATACTATTTATAATGTAAAGAATTTTTAAATCATATAAACATTAAAGATATAAGTAGGCATTAAGGAGTGTTGATTTAAGAATTTGTTTTGTTACAGACTAAAATGCATTCTTTGTTTGAAACTTTTGACCAAGGATTCCTCCAGACACGATTTTTTCAGATGCTATAGCTCGATGATACAAAAAAACAGTAACACTGTTTGGAGATCTGTAATTAATTTTTCTCTTACTAAGGATACATGAACACAACTTCTATCTAGGTAAAAATAAACGAATCACAGTAGAGCGTTGTTATAGGCTACTCACAAGTCGGAAATCACATCAAGCATGTTGTGTGCGCACTATATCTAAAAATTGAATTTAATTAAAGAAAAGTACTAATTAAAAACTAATAAAGATACAGGACTCAATAGGTCTTCCCTAATTAGCCAACCACTCAGAGGCCAATACTTCATGGCGATTGTCTCGGCAGAACAATATTGCGACAAAAGAGGTGACGTAAGTAAGCCTTTTTATTATAGGTTCTTAAAAGATTAAATATTTGTAACCACAAAATGACTCCACGCAGGTTAATCGGAAATCATTAATAAGTTTGACACTTGAGTTTTATTTATTTCCTTTCAAAGGTCAAATACCAATTTACATGTATAAACTTATAATAAGATAATTAAATAATAATTAAAGAAAAGGGCCAAACCAAACATGCAACTGGACTCTAAATCAAATCTAGGCATAATTAACAATAAATAAGAAATATATTCATTATAATAAAAATTAGTGATAGTATATAATAAATGGGAAAAGTATTCAACTGAAAAACACTACTGTATAATATGTCAAATTATATGTATAAATAAAAAAGATAGATAATAACAGGGCAAGAAAACTATAAAATTATTAATAACAATGAAAACTTATCTATAAATGAATAACAAGAAAAAAATACTAATTAGTGTTAGTGGTATATAAAAACAGAGAAAAATATTTAACTTAAATGCATGTAATCTGTCTAAGACGTGACATATGAATAAATAAAATGATATATAATAACAGAGCAGTGTTAGTGGTATATAAAAACAGAGAAAAATATTTAACTTAAATGCATGTACTTCTGTCTAAGACGTGACATATGAATAAATAAAATAATATATAATAAGAGAGCGAATAAACTATATAAAGTAAACAACAAGAGGAAAAATACTGATAATGAATAACAAGAGTAAAATATACTTAGATACCAACAGAGAAAAAACTATTAAAACAACAAATGCAAGCAATGAATGTAAATATATACCAAGAGGCACAGTCGTAATTATAAATATGTAACAAAAGACAAGCGAAAACAACAGCAAATAACGTAACTAAGAATAATGGGGAAAACGTTATCAGACGATATGTAAGTCATGACAGGCTAGTTGTAATTCTCTCTTGAAGGTATCACAGCTCAATATTAAAGAAGTCCAGATGTCTGGGGAGGTTGTTTGCCAGGCTTTGAAGATGTGGAAAAGCACTGTGAAACATGTACTGTGTTGTGTAGAGCCGCCTTGCAAACAGCTGGGGGTGACGTAGATGACGTGATGCCCGGAAGTCCAGCAATTCGAGCAGATCAGGTGCATAATATTGCTATGTACATTATGTTTCTTGAGAAATATAAATAATTTGATTTGATTTGTTCTTAAAGTCTCGTTGGAGTTTTGATTAATAGTCACCTTATACTAACAATTCTTTAAATAATTAGTGTTCAACTAATAGACGAACAAATCTACCCATAAGGTTATTTAGTTCCTTCTAATAGTTGTTAGTTGTGCTGAGAAAACTAGGAAAAATTTCCCTGGCTCCTGTGTATGGCTGTGTCACTTGGGGTTATTATCACTAAAATAATTTAATTTACTGTCATTGAAATTTATCGTATTTTTTATTACTGAATATTCATAAAATGTATAAAGTTGGAACCAAAATGATAAACAGTTTTCTATTTCATATCCAAACGTAATGAGTACCTATCATAGGCAATTTGAATCTTCGTTATTTACGAAGAACTTTTTTCATGGCGAAATTCTTAATAATAATCGATATTTTAATAAATTTAGGAAATATTTTGTTTTTCTTAATTTTTTTCAAAAAAGTTTGTCATTAGATAATAATATAACTTTTTGTTTCAATTGATGTAGTTTGTTGAGCTGAGAGGATTTTTTCATAAGGGCCATCCTTAAGCGTGTTTTGTATTCTCAAGTAATATTCCCTTTTATTTAATATAAAGATTGTGTTAAGTTTATCTGCTTTTAGGTAGAAAATCTTTGCCTTTTAATGATATAATTATATTATTTTTATTTATAAATACATCTTTGTTTCGTTTGAACTTTACGTTATTTCAATTAGCATTTATTTTGTCTTTATTTAAGAATGTTATGTTTTATTCAACAACTATAAATATATCCTCCTGTTTATTAAAAGGTTAATACTGTAGTTTAAACTTTTATTCAATATGGACAACTCTGCAACCGGAAATGCGCATGATGATAAATTTTTAACTAACGTATTCTTTAAAGAATTATTTTCAGGCAATCTTCGTGTATGGTGTTTTTTCCAAGAAATTTATTGAAATTCTTTTCGAATTTTCCAGTTTATATTTTAGATTGCATTCAAAACTTCTAAGATCATTTCATATAAAAAAAGGGAATTCAATGTTATTTATAATTAGTGATCTCTAGAAGAAGTTCAAAATCCGATTGTTTGGAATACAAAGATTTAATTTAAAGATTTAACCAGTTAACTTTAGCATTGTAAAGAACTTTTTCTGTGAAAACATTCTTAATAATAATCGATATTTTAATAAATTTAATAAATATTTTGTTATTTTTACATTTTTCAAAAGTTTTATATCATTAGATATTAACCTTACTTTGTGTTTAAATTGATGGAGTTCGTTGAGCTGAGGAATTGAATGTCGCTGAATACATTATAGAAGGTCTTTCTTATTGGAATTATTAATAAATTTAAAAACAAACACTAAAATAATAAAATTTTTGAAAAAACATCGTAAAAGTCAGAGCTAAATAAAGATTTCAATATTAGCCAAAAATTATATATCTGGTCATTTTCTAGAAACGTAGGTTAAACTGGTTTTGTCCAGGGAAAATAAAAAGATATAAACTATTCAAACACAAATTTAATATAAACTAAAAATAATAATATAAACGTGATATTTTTGAAAAATAGATGTGACTTTATAAAACGTTAAAGTTGCGACAACTTGTTATACTGAATTTTTATAAAAGTATTCACCACTATAATTATTTATTAACCCTAGAAGTGTGTCCATATTACCGAGCTGGCATGTCACTGGCCCACGTGAAGATAAAACGTCAGTCCATTTTTGACGTGTTGGAAGGGTTTATTAAAAAATTCGTGAAAACTACTTAATATCAAGAAAACATATATTGTTGTATAACGTTTTTCTTCTCAGAAGTTGTACTATTTGAAATAGAAATAAATGTTTTGATATTCTTTAGTTTAGTATACATTTTCATGAAAATAATGAGAAATTGCAAAAAGTTTTATATGAAAATTTCAAACTTGGACCTCTGTAAGGTATTGAAATATTACAGTAAGGTCAAAATGTTAAATGTATAAAATGAAGAGAATTTTATGCCAAATTAGAAAATATATTGAAAATATCTTTACAAAAACATTGTAATTTTGCCGTTTTCTTTTTACAAAAGCGAAAATGTATAAAAATGTACAAGGGTTTGGGCGTTTCATTTTTTTTACCTCCAAATGTGACTATATATTTATATAAAAAATAGTTTTCTATTGTAAATTATACATGCTATTTGAAAACACTAAAAGTAAACTACAAAAAAACTGTTATTCTATTAAAGGCATACAAAATAAAATCTTTTGAAAAATGAAAATATTTTGTAACAAAATGCAGAAACAAGCTAAACATTTTCACTTATACTTTATGTTTATGTAATTTTTGAATACACACTTAGTAAATATGTTTATTTGGCTAAAATAAAATATAAGATATGTTCAAGTACTTTGAAAAGGAACTGAGTTATACAATTTTTTGTTAACAGTCGCACGTTGAAGAATTTACTCATAAAAAAATAATCTAGTTTGCAATGTAAAAAAAATATGAAAACAATTTTTTAATTTTTTACTTGTTATATTATGTTAGCACATAATGTTTGAAAGAAATACACTCAATAATTTTTTTAATTGAGTAAAAAATAAATGTTGTGTGTTAAATATTGTAAAACCTTGCATTGTAAAATTGTTGACAATATATAAACAATAGATATATTATAGTTCAAAATAACATTGTTTTATAATGTTTTTGTCATTTCATATGCATTTATGCAGTAGAGTATTTCAACCTGAAAAAAAGAGACTTAAATTATGAAAATCGGTAAAAAAATGAGCTCGTAGTGAAATAAAATATTGTTGCTCGTGGTGCAACAAGTTACAAGACGATGGCCGACAGTGATGGGTTGGGTTGGTCTTGATGCGACGCCGTGATTCATCTCTTTCGTTTCGCACTGCCGGAAACCTACTGAACTAAATTTACCGCTGAAAGATTGTACCGGTAGATCGTTTCTTTCACTTTACACTGTTTTTTTTTTCTTTATTGACAGTAAATAACTGTGTGAATGTTAATATACTAACCTGCATAAAATGTGCTGGTTTACAACTTTAGAATTGTCTATTTTTAGAATATTCATAGTAAATCAACTATTCGTTATAATGATTTTCTGTTTGCACTGAAAGAAAGAATATTTCATTCCGCGTCTACTGACATATGGCAGCACTGTTTGCAGGCAATAAGTAACTTTCTGTGATTGGTTGAAAATGACGTATTTCTTTCACCCGGATACCCGCGAAATTAAACTCAAATGATTACTTCTTCAGAAAACATTTAACCACGACCGTAATATTGAAGTTATAAAAAAAGTGTATATTAAAATTGTAGAGTGGAATCTCCCAATTTCAATGGTACTAAAAACATGGTGATTGTTTAATAATTATTTTTAGTGAAAAACTGAACCGACATATAATATGCTGGTTCCACACTTCTAGGGATCGTAATAGTCAGAGCTAAATAAAGATTTCAATATTAGCCAAAAATTATATATCTGGTCATTTTATAGAAACGTAGGTTAAACTGGTTTTGTCAAGGGAAAATAAAAAGACATAAACTATTCAAACACAAATTTATTATAAAATAAAATAATAATATAAACGTGATATTTTTGAAAAACAGATGTAACTTTATAAAACGTTAAAGTTGCGTCAATTATTTGTAATATTTGTTATACTGAATTTTTATAAAAGTATTTCCCAATATAATTATTTATTAATAATTGTAATGACATAAATGTATATTTCATCAATCTATAAATTCCATTTTAGATATTTTCTATGGAGACTCATTTTATAATTATTTATGTATTTTGTTGTAAACTTGTGTTTGTAATAGGTCAGTACAACATTTGGCGGTGGTCTGTTCGTTTTATATCTCGTTAAAGCGCAATTCTAATCCTTTCAATACCCTAATATAACAAACATCAATAATTAAATATATATATTTCTTTCAAGCCTGCACCTAGTGCACTTGAAATATTTTGCAAGATTTTCTCCTACTGTGAAAGATAAACCAATAATATCGCGTAGCGCCTTTATTTAAAACATTAAAATTTTAAACGAGAATTAAATAAGTTTCCAATTTATCTAAACCGGTTCTTTTAATATAAATACTCATTTCTTGACCAAATATACTTGCAATACTTAATATTTATCTTATTATTCATATAGTCGAAAAAACGCTTTTATAAAGTATTCATACAATACAGTTCAATGGGTTACAAAGAGAAATTACGGTTCTACATTATACTCTTGTCGTGTGTATTCATATTTGCGACAGATAGTAAGTCACAAACGTAACTAAAACCGAGATATCCTAATTCTCCATCCTAATAAGAGAGGGTAGTATTACATGGTAAAAGGGTGATGACCTGAAAAAGGACTGTCCCTAGTACCATGTAATGCTCTAATCTAGGTGCGCATAACAGTGTCATTGCAGCTATTGCTATTGATTCTAGTAACAGTGGTGAATGCACGGCAACGGTTTTAAGCACAGGCAGTCCCAATCCCTGCCAAGGTTGGTCGCAAACGTAACGAAAACCGAGATATCCTAATTCTCCAACCTAATAAGAGAGGGTAGTATTACATGGTAAAAGGGTGATGACCTGAAAAAGGACTGGCCCTAGTACCATGTAATGCTCTAATCTGGGTGCGCATAACAGTGTCATTGCAGCCATTGCTGTTGATTCTAGTAACAGTGGTGAATGCAGGACAACGGTTTTAAGCACAGGCAGTCCCAATCCCTGCCAAGGTTGTCGTTTGCAAATTTTAAAGTAACATTTTAATATTAGATACAAAGTCCAACGACTTGCCGCTCGCCATCGGCTCTCTCTATAAATTCTTTATTGTTGAGTTATAACTTTTTTAATTGACATCATCTACACATATTTCCTACCTCCCTAAGTAAAAAAGCAAAATCCAACAGGGGCTAAGTATAAAGGCAGTACATGCACTGCAGTTACTGCTGTTTTACTTATAGTACACTGCATATACTGCCTTATCCTTACCACAACCACCATTAATAACTACATACTGTCAGTTTCTTGAGTGAAGACACTAGAATTATTTTGTTCTGTGTTTTTTGTAAACATCTGTGTGTAGCCTAAGTTTACATAGATCATTCAGCTGGCTGGTTAGTAACACATATAAATATTGTTTTTGAGGTTAGCTAAGTGTTTGTAGTTTAAGAGATTAAAAGTTATGCCATAATGACTTAGTTTTATTGCACTAAATTAAGTTAAGGAAATATGGTTCTCCTTTGCAAAAGTTTCAAGAATACCTTTACAAGATGTGCATACATCCAACATATGTGCTACACTAGTGACCATTGTAGACCTAACACTGAGAGCAGGAACAGCGGTAGACCTAGGGCTAGTCTGGAAAAGCCACTTAAAAATCTCAAATAATGTAAGTATAAAACAATGTTTGAAAATAGATCTACTTAATTACCTTTAACTGTATAGTAACATCTATTTTATCTTCCTCTTTTTTTACAGAATGAAGAACAGACAGTTAATTCAGGAAGTACAATTTTAAAAACGATGCGATCGCTGATCTAGGTACCGAAGATGAAACTGAAATTTATTCTAAAACTTGTCTCCTAGTACAAGACTATAAAGCCGAAGATAGTTTTTTAGAAATCACACGGGCAATAGCCTGTAGATCACTTTGTTGGGTAAAAAGTATGTTTAACATGTTTAAGTTTGTTTGTTTTATTAAAGGAGACTCTTATTATGCTGCCCGTCCTCATGGGCCAGTAGGCTGTGTGAGGATTTTATTAAATAGAATAATTGGGAGAGTCGATACAGTACAAGGTCGATGATACTGATAAAAATTGCAATGATCACAGAAAGGATTCGAACCTGCGCTATCTCTAACTCAGTCTCATAGTCCAACGTCTTAGACCGCTCGGCACTCCTACTCAGGTTGCTATAATGCTAAATATTGGCTAATGTGACAGTCATAAATATGTTACAATTATCCTAAAAACTAAAGTATGCATTCCAATACTGTTTTTAATTTTCAGGACACAAGTCCACAACTGTGAAGTCCTCCATAAATTCTCCAAAATGTAGCTGATGGGCTTGAGTTATATTGAAAATACTGACTTTCTTAACGATTCATTAAAAATTGAAACATGAATTCTTGAGTAGTATCTGGTCAAACAGTGATGGTGTTTTGGAACCTTTAGGCTTTGTCAGCAGTGAGGAGAATGTGGAAATTTCTTCGCCAATTCAGAATAAATAGTTTTAGGGGAAAATATTAACATTGTAATAACAATGTAGTCCGATAAAAAACGAAAAATAAAATCCCATAAGTGTCCAGCAGAGAAAAAAAATTAAACATAAAGAATAAAAACAAGTAACACAGTTAGAGCACCTTGTAAAGAAGACCGAAGAAGAAATGCTGCTGAAAAAATAAATGGAGAGCGTACGGTTTATTTTATTTAAACACAATTCTTTGGGACAAGTCCTGATTAGAGGAGATCATATTTTATTTTATGACACCGAACACCGAACATCCAGTAACAGTTCTGCAACGTTTACATACAAGTCGCATGATCACATTGGTAGAAAGGAATACGTATTCAATGTATTTGTTCAAACAACATTGAAGTATAATGAAAAAAGTGAAACAATTAATTCTTACTGCTGCACTTACAAAGACCCGAAGATAGTCTATTAAACTAATCCAGACTTAAGAGGGAAGAGCTCATTCTAAACTTAAAGGTCCACATGATGAGATTTCAGATCAAAATCATGTAGAAAGCTACAAGCCTGAAATGTTACACAGCTTCTGTGCACACGCTCCTGTAAAACGATACTTGCCAAGGGATGGGACAATTTACGTATGTATAAAGATTTTATTGAGAAATTTCCACAGTTTAAGTCTAGTCTCTTGTGGGCAGTACATAAAACTTAAAATCAAAGATTATATATTTTACTAAGCTTGGCAACGAAGAATGTGAGGAATTCAAATTACATCCTCATAACAAAGTCAATGTAGACCCAAATTGCAATGTATGTTAAGACTAAGATAATGACACACAGAGGCTGAACAGTCTAAAGAAGCTTACAGAAAGTTCAGCCAAAATGGACATCCTGAAAGAAAAATTTATTTAAGTTGTTATAATAGTAATGCTTCCTAGACTTGACACTTTTAAAAATGTTTTTGGAAAGGTTGATTACCTATAATGAGACTTATGGTCCATTGGGAAACAAATCAGGGTCGAAGCCTTTATTACGTCTTTAGCATGGAGCAATTAGAGACAGGAACAAAGAAGAAGCTCATTTTACAGGTTCCTTAAAGAACACAGCGACAGTAATGCAATTCATTTTTGTTGAGTCTAGAACAAAAACTGGTGTTTATACTAATTCCTTGTAAACATTATTAACAGTGATGAAATTCCTACAAATGAATTAAATTTGTGGTATTTGAACCTGGAATCATCAGATTCCATCTTAATGATTTTTTTACTGCGTGTAAGGCATGGAACAACACGACGTTCATGAGATGAGAACGGAGATTTCACTTGCCAAGGTGATGCTTCAAAAGAAAAACTCAAGGCCAAATTTATAGTAAAACTGAGGGAAATTAGCCATGTAAAGGCAGAACGGGGCCAATATATGTTACAGTACAAAACCAGATATGAACCAGAAGAAGATTACAATAAGCTGGACTTTTTACAGAAAAAGATATTAAAAATGAACAATATTCCACGGTGTCTAGTGGAACTATGTGGATTTGAAGTCAACAATCGTGATACAATTTTGATAACCGTAAATGGTATTTCATCAGAAAAATGAAAATAGTTCTGGAATAAACTTCCACTGGCAGAAAATAAAACATAGATATAAAAATTGCAGCTTCTTTGACAGAAAATTATTTTCTATGTATCCTATGATCCGAGGTAGTTTTATGCCACCGTACAACTATTTTATACATTCATTGTCATGTTTGAAACACACGTCAATTTAAATTATCTTGATAAGTTAGTTTTGTTTTGGTGTTAATTATTGTGATTCGCTACTTGAGTTTGACTATTGAGATGAACCCTGAGTTTATTTGGATGTCTTAGTTGGATTTTGCCTTGTTTTCAGTTTGAAGTTTATTTATTAATTTCAACAGTCAACACCAATTTACACTTAACATACCCATTTACATCGTAAAATTACATTTCAAGTGGCAGAAGAAAAATGGAGTACAAATAAAGGAAAAGTTTATTGAAAGGTTAGGTTATAGTGGGCAGTCATTTCCTCGGTCGAAATTTGGTGAGGTGACTAGTTCTCTTTGCTATAGTTTCCTCTGTGATTTGTTTTACTGTTAATTATCAGTGTACGTTTAATTCCATTTTATTCTGTATATTGGGCCAGACTCGACATGCTGGAGGGTACGGCTCTGAGCTCCGCCGCGACAGAGAATATGGAGGTGTAGAGAGCTGTAGACAATATTGTTGAACCCGATAATGTATACATGAATAGTTCTAATCTAGTGTTACGTCTAAGAAGTTTTCCCAATCATATATTAAAAATCAAAGGTAATTATGAAAAACCTAACTCTTATGATAGTGCCACCAAAACCGGCACACATGAAACTAACGTTCTTGAACCTTGGGGGGGGTGGGGGGGGGGGGGGGTGGGGGGGGGGGGGGGTGGGGGGGGGGGGGGGTGGGGGGGGGGGGGGGTGGGGGGGGGGGGGGGTGGGGGGGGGGAGATTTCCCTCTTCGGCCAATCCATTTATGAGGAAACCTTAAATCCAAATAACTCTTCTTACCTGTCTCTCCCATAATTGGGGTGGGAGCAACCAATCCTGCTGAAACCCAATCATAACATTATCAAAGTATTGCTCCCTGATGCCAATTATGAATTAGCTGGGAATTATTTTCATTTTGGGAGCATTATTGTAGTTAAAGTTCCGGCATTTGTTAAATTTCCATTTGATGAAAAAAAGGGGTCAAACAATTTTTGTTTTACCGTTAAAAAAATTCTCCACACCATACGTTTCAGTTTTTTGTGTGTTTGCTGGTGAGATGGGACCTCAGTTAATCCAATGTGGGTTTTCACGTACCCCAGGAAGGTAAGAATGAGAAGAAGGAAACGGGCTAATTGTGGACATGTTAACATTGGCCATTTTGAGGAATAAAAGTTGGCCTCATCCAGAAAAGAGTTTTAGTATGTTGGTCATGAAAATCCCTATTGGTCATCACATTTTGCGCACCATCACAAGTTCAACAAAAACTCAACTCTTCTAGTCGTAATCATCCTCACTTTAACTGTTGGGGACTAAATGAACCTTTAAATGGTTTGTATTTATTATATTTTTCAAAATCCTACTCCACTAGACATAGGGTTGCATATCGATGTTGTGCTCGTGGCAGCTTTTTCTGAGCGGATGTATTAATGTGGGTCTTTCAAATAAAATGTTTTGCCAAAAACATCTAGTGCATGTTCTTCAGTCTGTTGGCAGATTAGTTATCCTACCCACTCGACTTTGGGCCGATTGTTTTTTACGTACACTCCCCTGTCAGTTTCAAAAACGCTCAATAGTTTTTTTGGTAATTGTTTGAAAAACATTTATGGGATTCCTTTTTCTGGGAAAGTGTCCATTTAAAAACAAATTACAAACTTCCCCCGATAAGATCTTTGACGATCGCCATATCCTCGCATTATCAACAGAGTAATTCGTTCTACTGTTAATTAGATAACTTGTTAAATAGCAATGCTTTAAGAAACACTGATTAACTCGACAGGAATGATATGACCTTTGTCCATTTGTAATTCCCAAGCTTAGACCTGTCTAGTGAAAGCTCCATGCTCAACAAACTGAAACCTGTAGACCAGATGATTAATAACACAATAATGTTTCTCATAGGCTAGTGACCTTTGTCTCTTTAAACCTTCCTGCTGACTGGAAAACACCAAGTACAGATTCATAAGTAATCAGAGAAAGTGACTCATAAGTTTTAATTCATTGTATAAAAAACTGGTAAATTTTGTACTAAATGAAACCAGCTTGAAAATAAATTGTTTATTTTATTTTAATTGAACATTTAAAAAATGCTAAAAAATTAGTGTAACACATTTTGTGGGCAAGAAACCATGTTAAAATTACATTGTTGAACATCAGTAAATTTTCAATACTAAAAATGCTCTATTTTCTGATAGAATAATTCCTTTGAGATGCGGTTTGTGGCATTCAATTCAGTTAGCTATTACCTTTAAAATTATGTATCACAAGGTATAGGCTTCCATTAAGAATATTCACGATACCCTCGGCAGGACGTCCCCCGTTGGTGTGACATAACAAAACATTGTTCCAAAAAGTAGATGCCCAATCTCTATCACGATTGTAAGAGGTTTCAAATTTATATTTAATTATTAAAGGATATATTTGGGTGTTTCCAGACATAATATACACCCTGTTATTATATATATATATATATATATATATATATATATATATATATATATATATATATATATATATTGTGAGACAGAAACTAACACACTTGTTACGAGTCCTAATTTATAACTCAAGAGAATCCTAAAGAGAGAAATTACAAAACCCTTTATTTGAACTGAATCACTGCTGTTTACATACTTTCATCTGTAATAAATTAATAGGGAATGATACAAAACAAAACAGGTTATGTATTTTCAAGTGAAGTATGGAAGACGTCGAATTCATTTATGTTAGCGATTCAAATTTATATTATAATCTAATTAACCAATATATTACTAAAGTCATGAGTAATTTTAATTATATTGAGACTATTAACTATTCTCATGTAAGCATATACTGATCCAAATAGTATAAGTGTGCCATTCTGAAAACAACAATTTTAACCTAATTGATTTAAACTTTTTAGTAAGAACAATACATTACCTTGTGTATGTGTAGTGTGTGTATTAGTGTGAGTGGGGGCGACTTCCTGCCGCATTGGCCGCATCACCCTGTAACAATCAGAAAAGACAGCATGTAATAGTGTTACATAATAATCCATAGAGTTCCCAAAACCAATATAATTATAGAAATATACGTTAAATAAATAAATAGGTTTTAATTCTAAGTATATTCATGGAGCAAATATATGTAAACTTAAGTCTAGTATTAGCATATAAATTTAGTTTACCTTAAAATGTTGTATAGTAGAGAGTTATTGTTGTAGTAAAATGTAGTTCTAACACGCACGCATACTTTCACACTTTTCAAATACTGATACATATAATCCATCACACGTTTATGTTACGTAAGTCAAGTCATTTAGGTAGACAATCTTTGTTCAGAACATTTAGATGTTACTTTGGTAGTTAAAAAACTATTTTGTGAAACAAATGATGTTTGGTTTTGATTTTGCTTTGGTCAGTTGCATCCCTTATCTTTTGTAAGTTGACATTGTTTATGCTCATCAATTTTAAAGCAAATTACTGTCAAAGCAAAGACAAAGTCAGAATAAGTAAACCAAGCCTGAAAGATACGCAGAATAAAGTTTACAAAATCATACCAACGTTACATTAAAAACAAACCATCCGTCAGACTCGTCAGAAATTAATGTCAAATCACCGTCAGTTAAAACTTTACAGACTGAAATTATGTCAGGAAGGAAATGTGTATGAGATCTATTAAAATGTTACTTTAAAAACATCTAAAGACCAACCTTGGCAGGGATTGGGACTGCCTGTGCTTAAAACAGTTACCGTGCATTCATCACTGTTACTAGAACCAACAGCAATGGCTGCAGTGACACTGTTATGCGCACCCAGGTTAGAGCATTGCATGATACTAGGGCCAGTCCTTGGGCAGGTCATCACCCTTCTACCATGTAATAATCCCCTCCCTTATTAGATTGGTTAATTGATATACGTAGGTTACGTCACGTGACAATATGTACTTCCTCAACAAGAAAATAATGTAGATCTGTAAATTCTCACTGAGACATGTTGAACTTTACAGTAAATTACTTGGTTACACCGTTTAATGTTTCAGATTATATAATTTGAAATTATTATTGTAATCCGTGTAGATTTATTGAACAAGAAAAGAGTATTTTATGCAACAAAGCGGTTGATATTTTAAGGCAATATAGTCTATTCTCTGTTGCAATTTAAGTAATATTAATATAGTCATTACCCCATATAAAATGTTAGGTTTGACGTAGAATTTTGATCCAATTCCACCCGATCTTTCAAGTGCACAATGTGGTGACTTGAGAGATGTATCAATATTATTATAGATAGTTTTAAATTAATATTAGGAATGATAAGAATTCTATATAAATGATAAGAATAAGTAAACCGATAAGATTAGTGCTAAACATTCCACAACAAACAGTCGTTTTAGAACGATTAAAACGACTGGATATTGAAAATATTTCCGTTTTTGTAGAAAATTTCTAACAATGGAATTCATATATTTATAAACCTCATGGAATCTTTCCTTTTATTAAATATACTTAATAATATCCTCTGTTAATAATTTTCGTCCTATTCTCACTGATGCTGTGTTGGAAGTTAGCCACGACTACAAGTAGCGGGGGCTACTACCATTACCGACTTCCTGGTGAAGTCAAAGGAGACGAGACGAGAACCAACTCGTAATTGAATATTTATTTGAGTTTCAGAAGTGGAAAACGAAATCGTGTGTACCAATATCACATGAGATTTGGAAACTTAACCGGTAAGTGTACAAAATCCTGTCAGTAGGCCATCAATGTCTCGGTAAAAATCAGGGGATCACTATTAGCGGTTAGTGATCTCGCCTTAATGTAATTCCGAAGTTTCTGTATCAAGGACATATTGATGAACAGCCTTTTCTTAGGGACACTGGAGCAAATCTACATTTATCCCAAATCTCTGCTATAAAGGAGAAGGTTGAGGAAAAGCTGTGAGCGCTTTGCAGCGAATAACACATGCATTCCTTTTCTCTTGTTTGGTGACGTTGAATATATATTTCCGACTCAGACTACCCTTTATTTGGAGTTTAATGATAGCTGAATTAGCCAAAACTCATTATTGATTTCTAAACTTCTGTTCCACTATGATCACCTAGTGGATGCCCAATGACACTCAGGTTGACCAAACAACCTCGCTTCTGGCAAGTGGCATGAGGTAAAGTAACGCTTGTAAATTTTGTATATTTAGATTTAATCCAACACAATCTGCAATGCTTTTTAACATAAACATATAGTACAGCAATAACAATATTGTCTAGTGGAATCAGATAGTACAGTTACAACGCAGGGTGAGCTACGCGTGTTCACATAAAGCTTATACATGACACAATCAATCTGAGTTTACTGGTTGACCTGAAGAATCGATTGTCAACCACGCTACTCTTAGTGGAATCAAAATAACACAGCATCGAAAGGGATACAAAATATAAAACTAGAATCCTTCCTTATACATTTTCCGGGCTTTTTATACTTAGTACTGACATTTAGGTCATAATTTAATCAACTTCAGGCAATTACAAGGGAGAGAAAATCGTTAGTGAAACGTCTAAATATAATTAAAAATATATTTACTTGCCTGGAGTTCAGTTTTAGTGTATAAAGCTTAAGAAATATAATTTTAGAAACAAATTATTATATCATATATTTAACCCTATTCATACTTTCCTATGTCGACCATCATTACAACTAACACCCAAAACTATTTTTCTAAGATAAACTTTCCCAACAATTTGAAGAACCTGGTTGAGTACTTTAATCTAACAATTGGCTGTGGCATACTATTTAAAAATTAAACAAGTGAATAAATACTTTTCAAAGTAAATATCACAAGTAAGAAATTTTAGAACAGGTTCTGGCAACAAGTAATGGTGGCGCCAATTTAACAGTGAAAAGTGTCTATTATTACACTTCTAAGTTTTTCTTTTCCTTTGTTGTGTCTACTATACTATCTTCTCTTTCGTGCAGTATAAAAAGCCAAAATTAGGTACATCTGAAGAAATACACATATATTTTTATTGTGAACAATGCAAAACAATCGCATGTATAACTTCATTGTGGAGTGATAAGTTTTTTTTAATTTATGCAAATATTTCATCAACTGTACTGCCTCAGCGGTAGTGATAATAATGGACATGTATGTAGAATAGTGTCTGGTGCCCATATAATAATTGCATATAGCTAAATATACAGTAAAATAAGTAGGTTATAGTACTTCTGCTGTTCTACAGGTTAATAAGTCAAAGTCGTGAGTTGCTACCATCAAAACTCAAGGCTTAATTATTTAACATCAAAATTCAGACAAAATATACAGCCATACATACAAGAAAACATCTACGTGATTTGTATTCAATGAAAAATGTGATGTTTTTACCTATCCATTTGATGAATATTCCAGCCAAAGCGACACAGGTACAGACGTGGTATTAGATAGTTCGGAAGAAGACTGAATACAAACTGTGTTAACTTTGTACGTTTCAACTAGGAGTAAAATTACTCAATATGCAACTGTACTAAAACGTTTTTCAAAGGTATTAGGTTTTAAAATTGTGTTTTCATGGTAACGAGGAATACTTATTGTATGTTAAGAAATAGACTAATCGTAAGGCTTAAGTTACAGTTATATAAATTCTCAGGAAGAGAGCACATCTAGGTCCTTACACTGGGATAGGGAATAAATGAATGAATATTTCTTTCCCCATGGAAATAAAGATCACACATATATGCAAAACAGGATATGATCTCCATATGGGCGTAGCCTAATAAAAAATATAAGTAGTTTTTTAAAATTATAAGTTTTTAACTTCCCATATTTCCTCATAATTAATAATCTTCAAATGTTGTACAGGCATATAAGGTAAGAAGTCAACGACCATGATCGCGGCCTTTTGAGGATTTAAAAAGTTTATTTTTAAATGTTAAGGGCGGAACAAAAATATTTCTTGACGAATTAGTGTTACATATTACTTATCTATATATACACATAAACGTTATAAAGGAGTAATACAGTATACCACGGATCATGTAACTAGCTCAGCTAAGATTGCATTCAAATTTCAAGTCTAAATTCATTTATGAACCAAGAGATATGCGGCACAAAGTATCTGTGGCACATTTTAAAATGTCCCATGATTGCACTGTTTTTTTTTTTATTATTCTTAGATTACTCGTTGACATCATGTAGTAACACGGACTATCAGAAAACTAGGCGTTATTTATATACAAATTAAGGCTAATAAAAAATTTATATTTTATAGGTAAGTTCGTTCTTATAATATCGTGCGGAAAAAAAGAGATATATGGGATTGTCAAATTCCAGCCCCTCGAAAGACTAAGCTCTGCTAACGCTCAGACAACGGTTTTAGCCCGAATATCTGACGTTTACGTTTAATGATGTGCCGCTGCTGGACTTCAATGGGATTGCGCAGATAAAAGTGATACATTAGTTTTTGATGTAACCTGTTTTAAAGATTTGGATGTGGTGCGACAGATAAATATCACTGCAATAAAGAAATAAAAAATTTTTGTCATGTGATTAAAACGTATTTCAGTTAGGGGTTTATTATTTAGTATTTTGTTTATGCTTGTTTATGATTTACTATACTGTTGAAGGCAGTTCACGGTTGAGGGCGTAAAGGGGGTGTACATTTCCGGAAAATACAAATGTATTTCAAAACTTCTAAGTTTTCTGTTTACAGTAACACTCAAGCAATATAAAATATATAGATACCCTATATTATTGTACAACAATCAATATATCCGTAATGGTTAATTTATTAAAAATGTAAACTTTAATAATAGAGGAATAATTTAGCCATCTTAGACTACTGTGAAGAAACATTAGGCCGGACAGTGATAAAGTGAGTCGCGAAGTTTATATATTAAAATGCAAATTAGATTTCCTTCCAGATTACAATCCAAGCCAAATAGACCTGGAAAAGAGCAATTTAGATACAATAAAATTACGTATCACATAATAGTACCTGGTATTGTATCATAAACTTTTATAAATTCTAAAATGAATTATAAAACACATTAAAAACTCACAGATGTTAAAATTAAAAAATAAATATACCGGTAAATTTTCTTACATTATATTCATATTATATTTTGTATAACCATGGGTTTATAATTATATCCTATGATCCAAATATACTTATTGTTGATCAATAAAACTATAAGTAACACACGAGTAAATGGGTTATGCACGCATAAAAAATCATATTATTGTATTCAATAGAAGATAATATTTTCTCGTTTATTGAAATTCAAAACTAAAAATTCAAACATTACTTGAACTGCACACAGATAACATGCACTGGAAATGAAATCAAAATATTTTTTGTGGAATTCAGAGGTATAAGTATGTGTTAGTATGTGGTGTGATGTAAGTTGTAGTAGCGTAAAATAAAAATACATATACCTATATTGAGTTACATGAAACTAATATGTATTGATCTACTAATTCAGTCTCGGACAGACTAAATATTTTTTTACATTAAAAATAAAGCAATAACAATTGGTACTCCATTGCCTGGCTATGGCCAGTATCCAATACATTAACGGTACACTATAAAGGTATTAGGTTAAATAATGTCTTGATTGGGAAGGGAAAGTAGTAAAGTAAAATTAAATTGTAAATAAATTTTGATAGTAGTAATTGTAAAGGTAGAATAAATTAGAGTTATATTAGTGTGATATTATAGGACTAGTGTACTACATAAGTAATGAAATAAATTGGTAACTTCCATTACCAAAAAGCAAGATGTAGCTTATTAAACAAAGTGCATTCTACTACGAGTTGTTTGGACTTATCTAACGCACAATTTTCCTAATTTTAAATTTAATTTAGACAGTGGTAAATAAAACATCTCTATGATTCAGTTAAAAGCATGTGGTTGTCATGTGAAACATAAAATTTGATAATGAATTTTTTCAATAACTTTACTTATGGTCTCTGTGGAACTATAAACTGTATAAGAGTGCTCTCTTAGTGTGAAACCTCACCCTCTGGATTAAAGTGGATCTATAGTGGAACTTGCTCAACGGAATAGTCAAGGGTTCAGGATTACTGTTTACCAAGTGTAATGTCTATGGTAAAATGTGCTAACATTGCTGTTGTGGGCGATACAGATAAAACAATAAATACATTTCAATTTTATATTAATACAAATAATTAAACGTGTGACATGTACTTACAAATAGATACAAAAGATCATTGACTAACTAAGTTGAGTTTTCCTATAAGTATATTGTTTTGGATGATTAATACTTACCGATCGCAGGAAACTTCTAAAAAAAATACTTCAAAGATTCCAATACTTGGATTAAGAATTTCGCCGCCAGCAATTTAGAGCTCCAAGGGGAATTAGACGGACGTAAGACCAGACCACATTATAGACCTTATTATCGTCCTTACAGGAGGCTGAACTTTAAATTTTCTGAGATTCCGAGGGATCTGGTCAGGAACTGGATCTCTCTCTCTCTCTCTCTTATATGAAAACGTTATATAAATAATTGAACTAATATAAAAGTGTTATGTTTAAATTCTACTTTGTATTCATGGAAACTTGTGCAACTCAGTTGATTGTTGTTCAGCTGTGTCATTCAGAATGTTTACTGTTTATGTGAAAAATCGGACGTCATAACCTAATCGAGAGGCATTTTTATTGTTCGATTGTATCTTATATTAAACAAAATTAATAACCAAATACAAGGGTTTCCTCTATTTCTCTAAAGCTAACATGCTTTATCGTGTTAAGAAATTATAACGTTTTTACGTAACTTTGACGGAGAACAGTTAGAGTCTTAGAGTAACATTGAAATTTGACTTGTAATATTGTAAGATAAGACTATGCCTAGCAGTTCTGTCATTAATGTTGCTTACGGGAAGAAGGATATCGTGGAAATTTACCTGGGTAGGTTCTAAGAGAAGGTAGTATCTATGCTGTTACATTTAATATTTTGTTATGTCCTGTTAGGACTTAATCGCTTTTAGATGTATGACTTTGGAGTACGCGCGATCTTGGTGTGTTTTTCTGTGAGAGTAATTTGTCTAGTAAATTAAACAATTAAATATCCAAGAGGGTAATTTGTCCAGTACGCCACACCATGTGTTGTGTAACAGGCTTTGTTAGTGTTGCATGCGCACACATCATTTCATTCTCGATACGTCCCGCGGACAGATAGACAGGCAAACAATCATACAGAAAACATGTATTTTACATCCCTCGCCAGGCTTCATAATAATTAATTTCATGGTTGAACCTGCACCACCATAGACGCCATTCTTGTCTATGTAAACATTAAGTTTGTGCTTGTTAAAAAGCCTACAGGTTTCCGTGATATCTCGCCACGTAATATATTCATATTTTTCTGCATTGAATTAGATTTTATAGTAGTGTTCTAACAATAACAGTTCCAGAGAGATTGAGAGAGTACTATAGCGTAAAATTGGGCTGAAATAAAATCTTGTTAAAGATTTTTAGGATTGACGTTCCATTCTGTAACTTTTATTTCTACATACAACCCAAACTTTAAAAATAACAAATAAAAAATCTCATATGATTTTACTAAGGATCAAATAGATTTATTCTGCTGTTTGAGTAAAAAACATTTTAGTAAACATTGATAATTAAATGCACATCTATTACAAGTAAATCATGTAACTGAAATAATTTTTGTATATTTTTAGTTACCAATCAACGATCATAGCTTTTGTCCCAAATAGGTTTTTTAATTTTATATTTAGAAAGTTCGTATAACTGTAATAATTATTCAACAAATTTTTCAGGACCTATTAAATATTACTTAAAATATATCTAGTTAGTGTTCTGTTGCAAGTCGAAACTTTATATGGAATACGTAGAATTCTTAGTTGGGTACTGGGAACAAAAAGTTTAGTTAACATTAATAATTAAATATTACACATATGTTATAAGTAAATCATGTAACTAAAATAATTTGGCCTATTTTTAGTTACCAATCAAAGATCTTAGTTACGTCCTAAATAGGTTTTTTAATTTTATATTTTTAGAAAATTGGTATAGCTGTAATAATTATTTAGTACAATTTTCAGGACCTATTAAATATTACTTCAAATATACCTAGTTAGTGTTCTTTTACAAGTCGTTTTGATATGTTCCTGTTTGAGAGATATATAATTCTTAGACTTACATAAGTAATAAAACTGGTACAAAGTTGAGGCTATTGTGGAGGGCGACAGCGAGATAGCCCTGAGGTTACGGTAGTCCGTTACATGATAAATCGACATCTCTGGTCAAGTTGGTAGAGACTTCACATTACGTTATCTTAACCACATATTATGTAGTACCCTTCTCTAAACGTCGAAGTATAGCCCCCGAGGTCCATGATGCTCGTGAGCAAAAACCGTGTCTTAGTCTTCTTTTTGTATTTCCTCCAGGCTCAGATCTCATGAGTTATAAAGGCACATGCGAATTGTTCCATCATTTTTAAAGATTTCTAAAAGTATCCTTACATCATATTTGTATGTCTTATATTAATTTGTGTGAAGAATTTAATTCAATAAAATGAAACAAAAATCGTTTTTTATATGGCCTTTGTGGGTAGATGATTTACTGTGTGGTAGAAATAAAAAAGAAAATGTTGTATTACATTAATAAATTAATTTACTATGAAAAATTACGATACTATAACTTGGTAGATAGGGATAAAGACATTTTTTCCTAAGCATCACATCCCATAACGCCCCACATGAAAGAGTGCCACTTTTCGCTGTGAAGGATGGATGTACTGTCACACCAAGGAATTTCTTTATTTGGTCAGTGGTTGCTATCCGATTTTGATTTTGTACTGGTTCCTTTGATCACAAGATGTACTGATTTAAAAATCGTTCTGTCGTAGGTAGTACTGTGTAATGGAGGACTGCACTGCTTCAGTTGGAACTTCACGCCATCCAGATCCAGGAATATAGTCATGTACACGATTCTTAACTCTTTCTCTTTGTGACTTCCTTATCCCCTAGGTATCAGGTGACAGTCTTTATCAAAATATTAGTATTGATATCTACTGTACACAAATCTCAATTTCTTAAACTTCCTGCCATCCTCTGAATATCTCAGAAATTCAAAAAACTCAGTATTCTTTATCAGGAAATTCCAATGGTTACTGAAGGTAAACGCTTAAAGCAAGAATATTTGTTGTAACATAATACCCACTGGTAACATAAAAAGTAACTTAAAGACAAAACTAATATTTTTATGACTGACTATTGCACTATCTAAAATCTAACCTTTACAATCGTTTTAGTTGGTTTTCAATACATGGTCTGTCAAAACGTTGGTCTACACGTTTTGAAAACTTGAATAAATACGCGAAATATTTTTAATAAACAGGAGAGAACTAACGAAACTTTAACCAGTACACTAGTTTATTTGTATTTTCAATAAGCTTGAGTTGCAATACTCATTATCAAAATCGCAAACGAAAAACATGTATAGAAGAGAAATATAACGTTTCATTATACGTTGCCTTTAACAATATCACCATTTGCCTAATTTTAAATGGCCGCAAGACTGCAATGATGGTTTTTTAAATTGCTTTATTTTGCTTAAAGCTTTGGTATTTTAATCTGATCATAAAACCCTTAATCGTATTTTACTTGATATTATTTATACTACTAACTTTTACTTTCATTTTTGTTCATGTAATCAACGAGAAATTGCAGATAAGATAATATAAAGAGTGATTCTCCAAAATCTATATTTCAGTATTACTTTGCTTTATAGAGAATAAATAAACAATGGTCTGAAAGAATTCCTTTAAATCGTGAAATTTGTAAAGACCGATCTCCAAGAGACAAAGAGAGCATCTCTTCAGTTGTTCTTGATGACATTGTCTGAGGATTGGGTCGATAACAAACAGAGAACACCATCCGAACGTAACCGTAGTTTACTTTAGAATACCTTTTGTATTTTAGAAGTTGATACGCAGGAAATAAAGAGCGTGAGAGAGTGATTTAAAAATGGTTATAAAATCGATGTTGATATTTTATTGGAATACCATATCGTCTAGAAAAATATACAAATTAAAATAAAATCCTTCAGCTTATATGAAACATTCTTAATTGCATTCTTGAACTATTCGTTTAACCTGGTATGATGGTTGGAGATAATTTGGTCAGCGTAGATTTGATTATTATTAAATAGTACAACGTCTTTCCTCCTTTTATAGTCAACACGTGTGTTAAGCAGGGAGCGCGCCTAGGGACATGGTTATACTTTAAACTAAAATGGAAATATCTTGTAAATTTAATTTTATCAAATGTAAGTTATTTATTGCGAGGATCATGTAATATTAATTACTGAAATATAGCTTTAAGATAATATCCGGCTGGTAATTTGTTAAAAATGTCTTTCTTTTTATGTTGTTGTTCTCAAAATTTAACTACGGGAAGAAGATTTATTTGCTGATAAGCTTCCAAATTATTTATACAATGTTCCTAAAATAGCAAGTCTACGTAATAAAGTATATAATATCTAAATTATTAATGCTAGTATATTTTGAGATTATCATACAGGCTTCATAGTAAAATAATGATAATTTATTGCAGTTTCAGTAGGTAGAATAATTACCAGATTATAATGTGAAAGATTGACAGTTACAAGACATCTGCGTTCTAAGTTCTGTGATATATACCTATTTGTTTGCATAATTGAAGGTATGCTTGTAAAAACAAATCGTACTGATATTATTTATTACAATAAAATTTCATAGTGTCATATCATCTCAACCTTTATTATATTGTGGGTTTTTTCTGCTTTAAAAGTTATTGCTTCATACATGCAGAGCTTAAAATGTAACCATGTAGGTTGCATAAAATATTACAATTATAATACTGCTAATCTATTATCAGCTATTAAATAAGTTTTATCCTGCAGCTTGAGCAGGTGAAATGTGTTGTGCGGAAGTGTCAAAAATGCCAATTTATAATATTACCTCATAATACCGATGAATTTAGGTCAAATTTCCGACTTAAATAAAAATTACTTTCCCTCTAAAGTAGGTCGACTCACTACGAATCTCTAAAAATATCGTTGGCGATGCTGATATCTATTTACGACCGATTACCGAAGGCGTAATTAGCTTGGAAAAGTTGACCTTTTTACGTGGACATTATAACAATTGAGTTTTGTCCTATACATTGCTTAATATTATATTAAATAAGACAGTACCTTATAATAAAGATGTTTAAGTTTCCTTCTGATGATGGGTGACATTGTTCTAAATTGGATAATAGTATTCTATCATATTTATAGTTACCAAAAATTTGACTGCAGAAAAGACTGCTCGTAAAGAAAATAGTAGAATTCTGGAAATTTGCATTGGTATATGTTACGAATATAACACTACATTGTCTCACCTCCGTTAGTTCGTGTATGACCTGTTGTTTATGTTCTTTCGTCCTGTGCAGTGACATAACTTATTCTCTTTAGTGTCATCATGGCATATTCGTCAAGCATCACTTTGTTATTACAACTTTTACTTGCAGTCCATTGACTCACACTTTAGTCATATTATTTACGGACATTATTTACACCTCAGAACGATGGTAGATTCCAATCATTCGAATCGTATTGTTCTAAGATTTTTAACAATGGCAAATGTCTAAATTCCCAATATTATTTTAAATCACCCATCGTTGATCAATTATTTCAAATATAAGTTCCCTCTCAAGTAGTTCGATTCACAAGGGCTCTCTAAAAATATGGTTGATGACCAAAGGTGAATATTCACTTAAGTTGTTTTTATATGTACTTTGTAATGATTCTTATAATGTACGGTACAAGCATGTAGACCTATATTAGTTATTAAAGTAAGAAGTTTGTAATTTTTCTTTTGTCATATAATGTAATATTATAATATTTAGTTCCTCAATTTAACACAGGCGCCACGGAGTGCGAGTTTTTAATTTGTTGCTGGACTCACAAATTAATTGTTTACATTGTAATTTTCTTAAATTAATTATCGTTGGCCACAATTACTGGATACTGTGGTCAACTTATATTCCTATGATTAAGTTGTATTTGTATGCGTACTTTTAAAGGAATAAATTTCATTATTTCATTTCATTTCATTCATTATTTCATTATTATTTCATTTCATTATTTCATATAGCGTGGAAATGTTGTTGAATTATCACAATTGTGTTTTGTGCTATGCATTGTTTAATATAACATTAGATAAGACATTACCTTATATTGAAGATGTTAATTTTTCCTTCTGAGGAAGGGTGAATTTGTTCCCAAGTGGATTTAGTAATCTATCATATTTATGGTTACCACAAATTTGACTGCAGAAAAAGTCTCTATAAACCTTCAAAGGATAGTAGGATTTCGGACATTTGGATTGGTTTATGTTACAAATATAACACAACATTTTTTCACCATTAGTTCGTGTATAACCTATTGCTTGTGTTCTTTGCTCCTGTGCAGTGACATAGCTTGGTGTATTATCTCTAGTCTCATCACGCCATTCGGCAAGCACAACTTTGTTAGTATATCTTTTAATTGCAGTCCATTGACTCATACTTTAGTTTTATACTATTTACGGACAATATTAACACCTCCGAACGATGGCAGATTCCAACCATTCGAATCGCAGTGTTATAATTTTTTATCAGTGTCAAATGACCACAATCCCACTATTATTGATTACTACTACTATCGTTGATATAAAATTTTAAACGTGGAACCTTTTTCTTAAAAATTCTGGTAATTGAAGTATACTTTCTAAAAGTATCCAAAAAAAATTGATCCTGAATTCATATTTACGTTTAAATATTACATTTTACTTCTTTACTGTTCAAAACTAGTAATCATTACCCTCTGCAATGCCTTGATTATAGTTCTGCCTAAGTGTACACGATAATAGCACTTCTGATTGTAACGGGTGCACTATAACTTGCCATAGAGTGATATAAAATCATTGTAACATTCAGATCCTTAGACGAAAAATAACAAATTAACTGCATAATTTAATCAACTTATCGTTCATTTATTAAATATTGCATAATTTACGATTAAAGAGATGTTATTGACGTGGTCAGCTAATTACGTGCAGAAATTAAAGCTCTAATAGAACTATGACGAAAAGATTACGAAGTTGCTCTACCTAGATTGTGACCCATAAAAATATACATGTACTTTGCGAATTCCACCTACAACTGCTGTGGATACACAAATAAGTCAGATTAGGAATTGATTATGCAGTATGAACTTCAATATATTATTTTAACTACCTTTGAAATTATTTCAACACGTACCATGAATTTAATCATTGAAGTAGTCAAGTGTTGTCCAAGAGACATTGGCTTCAAATCTCTCGTAATAAATAAACACAGAGGAAGAATAATATTACTCTAGCTCAACATTTCCAAACATTGCGGCTTTACGCATAGTATAATACAGAATATTAATGTTATCGTAAGGAGAACCACCTATGGTATTGCTAAGCTGTCACTAGGCATACATAAATATCATATTCAATAACTGTCACACAAAAGTGTAATATTCACCGAACCAACACGAGATACGGATGCATCTCCTTATCTCTTTGAGACGCAGCCTGAGGGATCTGTTTGTTACCTTACTTCTCTTTTTATCCCGTCATACGTGTCACATATGGATTTGCCGATATGATTGACTTAAACATATGAATTGAATGCTAAGTAGCCATCCGTATAGCTACAAAATGATTGTACATTAGGAATTAATTAGTTCCAATATATTGTGTTTACTTATTTAAATTTAAATTGGCTTAATACAATCATCCATTTAGCTATTCTTTGTTATTTCACAATATTAAATTTGCTCCCTTCACATGTGTGAAAGTATATCTTGAATCAAACATTTTGTTATTAATGTTTATAAAATTTAAAAAATATTAAACTCTAATATTCCTTCATAAATCACTTTTTCCAAAGTAACATGTAAAATTGAAATTGTTTTAAATTCATCAACATTGATTCTCCTTCGGTATTGAAGTAATATTTTACAGGATAACAGGATTTTGGATATTTGCCATCGTTATAGGTTATAAAAGGTAAAACAAAACGTTTTGAGAATTGGAATCTTCATCTACAGTATCCCACTGTAGCCTGTGCTAGTGTGATCTTTGATTTTGATCCTCATACTTGTGATTTGTTCTCTGGACTTGCATCCTGTGCAGTGACAATACCTGTACTGGACTCCAATCAGCATTTTGGTATGTTTGAACCCTTTTCCACCCCCTTCTTTACTTTTGTCTGTTCTTTATTTTTGTATGCAATAATACCCCCTCCACCTGACAAAGAAGATAGATTTCAATCCTAGAAACGTTGTGTTATACCTTTTATAGCATATAACGATGGAAAATGTCCGAATCCTGATATCGTTTCAAACCTTTCTTCGTTAATAACTTAACTTCAAATTTTTAATAACTATTGTCAGTAACTAACTTTAAGCGCCGATTTACTATACATGTATTTTTAGCAGCTCTTGTTATGACGATTGCTAGTCCAATTTGTTAGGAAATTTCTGCTGTAGTCCTTAAATAGATACATAAGATTTATTTAATATATTATTAGCAATGTTCGAATTACTTTTAAGATATAAATCAAAGAACAACTTATTATTTAATTCACTATTAGTAATTTAATCTCATTAGTTATTCATGGCATTTTAGATAAGATACAGAGCAGAATTGTTTATTATTAGTTTAGAGTTTGTGAGCTGCCACATCAGTGAATCTAACCCACTTCTGGACCGGAAATTACACCGGAAGTGAATCACAAATCAGATGAGATTTTGTGACAGTGAGTTCCGCTGGTTCTGTTGGAGACGAAAAGTACGGAGACTCGACAGCTGCTTTTTATATTATTGTGAAAGCTTCGTATCCTTTATTAAAATATTCGTTTCATTTATTTAACGAATTACTTCCAAATATAATAGGTAAAATAGTTGGATTTGCTCAGATTGGATTCAATTGAACTTTATTATTCAATTGAATTCAAAATGATTCTGTCTGTATGTCGTATTAATATTTCGAACACCAACTGATTTGTAGACTTGACATTTAACATGAAACTTTGTTGTGCTAGACTGAGTTCAAGGATTTTGCAATTATTTTTTTGTTGCCATCCAGCATTCAGTAGCATTACAGATTTTGTTACGTGCACTGAGGAATGAATTTTTTATTTTGCGTATGTTTAACTGCCTGTAGAGTTTAAATGTTGCATGTAACCTCAGCGAAATCAGTTACGCGACACGTTGGGTGTCGTAGGTTACTTCTGCGTTGTATGATACACATTAACGTACCTACCGTGCTATAATGCGTACTACTCGTAGTTGGTTACCTCAAAACATTTTTAAGTACTCCACCTAGTCAGGGAACTCTGTTCAAAGAATCTAAGCTTATACCATATATTAGACTGATGCAAACGCCAATCGACTTCAGTACCAAAGTAGATGTTGTGGCACAGGCCTGCTGAACATGGCCACCTATAAGTCTAACGAATTTAGTTTCGGCCATGATAACAAGACTGACGAATAAAGATCAAAAACAAGGAAAAAGGACGTTTCCTTGGTTTTTAATACACTGGTAAAACAATTAATAAGAACGGACTGCCCTTTGGTATTTATACCCAAAAATTAAATGAGTTCTACCTAAGCTAAGCGGAACCGACACCACTAATTAAAGTCTCTACGACCTTACTGTCAAGTGTTATTACCCAGACGGACTGACAGACGGAGATATTAACTACTCTTTGATCTTTTAACATAAATACCAATAAGGTTCTTCCTTGGACCACGAGGAACCTGCAGACAGACGGGTGACTTTTAACCGTATGATCTAAAACTCAACATATTTCAGACTTGGACAAATACGAACATATGTAATAACTTTCAAGTCGTAAGAATCTTCTTACTATTTATAGTTATCGCACAAACAGACGGAGACATTGACAGACAAACTGACCGACGTACAACAACATGATTGCAATAAGACTATGTTGAGTTCTAATTTATATAGGTTTTGAGGAAAACTACTCCTTGATTAAAAATTCTGCAATTATAATCAAGAATATATATGTACAAAAAATGCAACGTTCTCGTAATGCAACGTTACAACGACAAAGAAAAATTATTATCTGAGCACTCCAATTTGTCATATTAGAACTAGATATAGAAAAGAAAAACGTTGTGAGCATACAAATTCAATAAAACTCTTTGTTAAGAACTAATTCACCAAATTAGAAGCAGTGTTTGTTGCCAGAACCTGCTCCATACCTTCCCACGTGTGACCTGTTATATACATAATTACTTCTATACATTTTAACTGCAATAACGTGATGTACATTTGTTATGTTTCTATTTAGTAAGAGTATGTATGAGAAATTATAGTTTTCATTTAAATGTAATTCAAACATCTTTTAATGTTGTTTTGAAATATTTTCCTATCCTGTGGTTATCACTACTAATATATAGTTAATGAATTGAATAAATCTAGAATTGATTAGCCAAATAAAACAAGTAACAGTGCTTTCACGACTCTGCGTTACAACTATAATAAATTATGATTTATAAAAGGTAAACGGTATATTGCCGAAAAATACATATATTCATCTCCATGAAAACCGATTTAACGATTTAAAAATCTACAAAATTTAGTTAAAAAAGCTTAGTGTAACCTAAATTTGTAATCAGATTAATATAAAAGAACTAGTTAAACTAGCACGTTAAATTGAATGTCGAATACAATCTTTATTCTTAAGGGACTTGTATCTTGTAAGTTCAGACAATACTCTTCTAACTGGTAAATAACAATTTTATATTTGTTTCCTCGCTCTTAGATATCGTTATGTAATTTATAAATACTATTTTTAGACGACTGTAAGGTTTTGAAAGTATTGCTCTGTATATTGCAAATGATACTGTCCATTAATAACAAAACAAACACAACATCATCGTGCGCATACGGAACACAATCAGTTCACGCGGGACGCATGAGTTACAGTGAACGTGATCACTTTTGTGTAAAGAAACTACGTTGTGCAATACTGAGCTTATGCATAAGTAATTCGGTTTAATTGGCAGATAAGAATGGAAAGTTGGTACATTTTAATGCTTATACACTGTATGCAATATTATTAATTAAGAGCTAACAGGTGTAGTATTACTTGTTATCGTATAATGTATCACTTCTAAATAGAGTGCATATTTATTATAAACATATATAAGTCTGTATGTATGATTGTACGAAATAGTTGTTTTTATTGTGCTGTGTTTTAAAATAATGATGTGCTTGATGGAAAATATATTTCCAAACTTTAAGAATATGCATTTAGTGACAGGTAAAGTAGTAATAACAATTTCAGTTACCTTATTGACAAATAAACGTTACGCTTTATACTAAGAATAATTATAGATCCCTCCCGAGCATATAAATCATGATCGTGTTTGAGCCATCCATCATAATATACGTATTATGAAGGATCAATAAATCTCATAAGCATGTGAGCAGAATATGCGTGTCTTCTTACTGCTGTTGATCTCCAGTGTGAAATTATTGTCCCTTCCTAGAATTTTTCACCATATTTTGTTATTTAGGTCAGTAAAGTTTACAATGATTCCTCATGGTCTGATCGAATATACGTCGCATCAGTCAGTTAAAACAAAAACATTAAATATAACTCTCCCGAAAATGAATGTAGATTCTCTTTCTATAATAAAACCAGACATTGAATTCGCTAACTACTATTAAAAACACTAACATGTGGTGATATTTAGAAATATTATGTTAATTAATAGATATATCCGTTGTTATCTATGAATCAGTAATTTATACAGACATCTTTACCCAAGCTGTGATCAAATATGTAGTTTAGTTTAGCAGCTCGTGTATCGTTTCATTATTAGATCTTAAATTTACAGTGTTTAAAACATGGTCCGTGGTACTAACAGAAACTTGTACTCGGTATAGATCAAATAGATGCATTTTAAATTATGGTCCATGACAATCTATGGGCCTCGGATTCGAGCTATCGTAACTTTATAAATTGGTCTTATGGATAACTTAAAGATATTTATCAGTGGTCTTATTGTTTTATATCAGGTAAACGTGAAACGTGGAAATCTTATCTTAAGATTAGGATCTTATATTAAGATCCTAATGGAACATAAGTATTTAACTAGGTAATAATAATGACATATCTTAAGAGTTAGTAAAGTATTTGTAACTCAACAATCCAAAAACATACAAAGTAGTTTCTTTATTTATATGATTTAAATTAATACCGAGATTCAAATGTTTTATTTTTATCTAAACAGACTCGTATTATAAAAATGCTCTTTTCTAGCCTCAGTCTACTCAGACAAAAATAATTATTAAACATTACGTAATCTGAACACTAAAAATGCTGTTATAAAGTATTTAAATTCTAACGGTCACTAGGTAATGTTGAGAATTTCCGACTTTACATTACTCTCCTGTCATGTATAAACATATTATCTACGGTAAATAGCAGCACATGTGACTTAAACTGAGATGTCCCAATTAACCAACCTAATAAGGGAGGGGAGTATTACATGGCAGAAGGGTGACGACCTGCTCAAGGACTGGCCCTAGTACCATGTAATGCTCTAACCTGGGTGCGCATAACAGTGTCATTGTAGCCATTGATGTTGGATATAGCAACAGTGGTGAATGCACGGCTACTGTTTTAAATACAGGCAGTCCCAATACCTGCCAAAGTTGGTTTTTTTAAATTTTGAAGTAACGTTTAATAGATCTCATATAAATTACTTTATAACATATTTTCTTCGCAATTTATATTTATATTGTCAAGAATCATAAAGTGTGATGAGCGTAACTTACTAACTAGTTAAAAGTATAATGTTCTTTTATAAAAGTGAAAATGGCGGAGCAAGCATTTTGCATTTTGCGCCATAAAAAAGCTGGCACAAAAAGAATGTGTGGCGACATAACCTGAATTCCGTCGCAATCACTTACACCACACTTCGTCTCACTTCTGAGGGGGCTTACATAAACATTAAATCGCTAAATTGAATTACAGAAGCCTCATTTCGCTCTGGCGTTTCGGCTAAGAGAAAGGGTTAAACCCCTTTTTAATACCCTAGTACTGGAGCAGCACTGCAATACAACTTCTCCTGATTTTTAATATTATAGACGAGGCTTGCTCTAAGATTTCCCATATCTCCAATTTCTTCCAGTATCATAATTTTGAAATCATGTACGATTATTGCTACACGAAGAGTTCTTACATATCGGCTAATTTGATCAATTATAGTTACACGAGTTAATAGAGTTATATGGATGGAACAAGAAAACTGTAATATTATGTACTACAAGTGTATGTTTTACATTATTATGAAAGAGACAAAATATATAATATACTAAGTATATTAATTGAATCTGATCCCTCACAGCAGGTGACGGTCAATAACAATGTTACTAGGGACAGTGAATTATTGTGTTATTTACTAGATATCAACAATTCTTGCATGGACTATCCTCAACTGTGACAAAGCTCGTCTGGTGCTGATCTAGTAACTGTGTCAAGAATATATTTGTTATTATATTGGCGAAAAGTTTTGTAACCCAATTCTTATAAATTCCAACATTTCCTAGCCCACAAGTTTGCGATACACATTTTCATCATTTTAATTCAAAGTAAAATGCAGTAAAATAATCATCTAAAAACAATATTTCCACAAACATTTTTATTCCATAATCCTTTCTTATACCTCAAAATAAACGAAATAGAGTCACACATAGTTGTTTTAATGATTGCCTTGTTGGAAATGTAAATACGCTATATCTTAACAGACAATAATTTATACCTCGTTACCATGAAAACACCATTTTAAAATCATAATATTTTCAAAAAGGTTTTAAAGCAGCAGCTTACTGATTCATTGGGGTTTTAGTTAATACGGACGAAGTTAGCAGTGTTCACATTCACACTTCTACGGACCTGTGACCTCGACATCGCGCCTCAGCCTCTATCCTCTCTGTTGCAATATTCTTCAAAAGGATAAGTGAAAACATCACATTTTTCATTGAATATAACTCGCGTAGATGTTGTCTTGCATGTATGACTGTGTATTTTGTCCGAATATTGATTTTACACAATTATTTCTGTAGTTTAGATTGTAGCAACTTTGTCTTATTACATACTAGCGGGCCCGGCGCGCTTTGCTGCGCATTTCAGTAATTTTTTGCAAAAGTTGCCCGCGGCTTCGCACGCAATTTCCCGTTGAAAACAGTACACTATATTCACTTATTCTTTTTCTATCACATTCTAAACATTGCTGAGATAATTGATAGTCGTTCCATCGTGAAGGAACGACATCATACCCATTTCCATAGGCGTATTATGAAGGTATGTACCATATTCCTGCCTCTATCTAGCTGTTACCCACGGCTTCGCACGCAAATCTTAAGAACCGAAGTCCTTATATTACTTAGTAAATTTTTTTTTTTTACTATAATAAATTTTAGATTAAATTAGTTATATCTCCGATGCCACGATTGAGCTTGCTTTGTTGTCTCGATCGAGAGAATATGTACACACGGAGTTTTGAGAACCATACTTCTGTCAAAAAAAACAAACTAAGGTTGATTTTATAACATTCTTTATATTTGTAGCCAACGTAAGATAGTAATTATGATATCTGCATTACTCTTCTGATCAAGCATGAGCATGGTTTATATTAAATAAATATTGCAGTTAAAGGTGAATTTTTACGTCAAATTTGAATTGTATTATCTGGATAGTAAAGTCTATGTTTAACAGTGATTGCAAAAACAGTTTAAACAAAATTTGTCGTTTCTCTTAAGCTTACTCTATGCTTTAAAACTATAAGTGTAATATATGTTTACAAAGAACAGCTGATTAAAAATTTGAAAAGACGTTAACATATGTTTGCTGCAATGCATTTCTTATGGGTATTTCTGTAACCAGTGGGGCGGAATCCTGAATCGGGAAAGGGATGGGCATAGCTTATAAACCTTCTCCGTGGAAAAATACATATACGTACAAATTTTCATCATGATCGGTCCAATAGTTCACGATTCCATAAAGGGCAAACATACAAACATTCATTTTTATATATATAGATAGAACAGCAGAACTACTATAAGTTACTTATATTACTGTATATTTAGCTGTATGTAATTACTTAATGGACTCCAGCCACTACGCCACATGTTAGCCCGTTTTTGTTAAACGTTGGTGCTGTAAAATTGATTAAATAATTTCAAATATTAAAATATTTATCTTTACTATTGACTGCTTTAAATATAATTATAAACGCATTTATTTAGCATTCATCATAATTCAGCATTTACAATTATTTTAACTGTTTGCTACCAGAACCTGTTTTTTTTATTATAATTACTTTGAAAAATATTTCATCTCTTGTTTATTGTTTTATGTGGTATACGTCCAGGAGCCCAGGGCTCATTTTTATTGTTTAAGTACATAACCTAGTTCTTAGAATTAATAGAGAGATTTATATTCAGAAAGGAATTATTCGTCAGTTTTACGTCTTGTGGAGGAGTTCAAAAGAAAAGGGTATGAAAAGTGTTTAAAATATGAAATAATACTGTTTTCTCAAATCATATTTCTTTAGCTTTAAACTTAAAACTGACCGAAGACGAATAAATATGTTTTAATCATATACAGACCTTTAAAGTTATGGCTTTTTCAACTTTTAGGTTATATTACAGTATCATGACTATAATTTAATTATTTAAAAGCCGGTGTTAAATATGTAATTAAAAGAAAAAAAAACTAAGGAAAGATTATCGTTTGATATTTCTAGGAAACTCAGATTGATTAGGTATTATTGATAAGTTTTATATCAACAGGCAAAGCTAAAATTGCATTGTAACTGTACTATTTCATGCAAATAGACAGTGTTATAAGTTCTGTACTTGATGTTTATATTTACAAGCATTAATGATAGTGCGTTCCTATCTAGATTAAATCTACATTTACAAAATATTACAAGCGGTAACAGAATTTCATGCGAAATAAAGCAGGACCCAAACAATATAAGTTAGTTTTGTCAATAATTGTTATATTAATTGGGATCTTTTCAAGAAAACATGAACACAATTAATTGGCTTGTTTTAAACTATGACAAATTTAAATTTCTCATTCTTGTACCATGATATTTTATTATCAAATACTTATTATGTTCTGATTATTAAATTTAAATTATGTTTCAGGCTACAATACTACTCATCCTAAACATGGGAAGAACCAGTACCGTAAGTATTTGGGACATAACAAGTGTTTAATGCCATTCTGAAACTGCTGTTTTAGTCAAACTTTCTAGGTTTTAGAATATTCCCTTTAAAAGTATTAGTAAATAAACAGCCAAAGGATTTGTTTCATATTTGTGATTCGAGAGTTTTGTTCTGATTATTTTCAGGTGGCCTCGGTCCTACGTTGATCCGACGTCCTCTCTGTGACACTTCTCATCATATAACACTTCTTCACGTGTGTTGCAAAACACGCAAAGTATGAAAGTCGGTTGAATGGAAAAAAGTGTGAAAGTGTGCGTGCGTGTAGAACTAAATTTAACTACAACAATAATTCTCCACTACACAACATATTAAGGTAACTAAATTTATCTGCTTATATTAAACTTAAGTTTAAATATTTGTCCTATGAATATACTTAAAATTAATAATATTTATTTATTTAAGGTATATTACTATAATTATATGTATTTTTGGAACCTTTTTGGTTTAAAATACATTATTATATGCTGTTTTACTGATTGTTACAGGGTGATGTCGTCAATGCGGCAGGAGGCCGCCCCACTCACACTAATACACACACGACACATACACTAGGTAATGTATTGTTCTACTTAAAAATTGTATTATAAGTTTGGCTACAATAGTTATTTCAGAATGGCACAATAATGTTGATTGGCTGATTATATGTTTGTAGAAAATATATTTAATTTTAATATAATTATAATTACTAATGGAAATTGTTATAATTACTTATGGCAATTGTTAATTAAGGAGTTAAATTAGTTTATCCTGTTATCTTAATAGTGATTTTGATGGACCTTTAATTTAATATTGCAGTTCTTGAAAAAGAAGCAGGAGGCTTTGCCTCGAGTGGAATATGACTATGTTGACACGTAAAGTTGTAATTAAAATGTCATTGTTCCCAGTGGCAATGAAATGTTATGCTGTAAATGTAATAAGTGTGTTTGTTATCGGCTCGTTTATAATTTGTTATGAAGGTCAGTAATGTTTACGGAGATCTCTACTAAAGGTCTTACCATAAGTTTAGTTACAAATACTAACTATACGGATGTATCTACTGATGCTCTGACCAAAATAAATTGATTAGATGAAATTCAAAAATCACTCAGCGTGAATAAGGTGACCGTTATAGTAACGTTATATGTTGGTCTAAAGTGAATATTTTTAATAAAATAACAAGATGGTCGAGCAAGCATGTTGCTAGGATAAACGATGATTTGGTATGTTATACTGTGTCTGGAACATACTATTTTACTACATACAAATTATTATATAGAAATTAGAGTCAAAGGATGGATTTTGTAAGAAATACCAACTTTGACAGTCTGGAGTGTCGCTTAGCTTGGCCACTACCATTTTGGCAATAACTATTTCCCGC
Source organism: Homalodisca vitripennis (assembly GCF_021130785.1). Lineage (NCBI taxonomy): Eukaryota > Metazoa > Arthropoda > Insecta > Hemiptera > Cicadellidae > Homalodisca > Homalodisca vitripennis. Next base: position 124,035,324 of record NC_060211.1, on the reverse strand, counting down.
GTTGGATCCAATTCTACTTCTTCTGAAAATAGAACAAACAGGTTCTCATTAATAAAATTATTTATGTTATGAAATTCCGATAGATTACTGGCAATGCATTATCTATTTTTAAATAGAACTTTCTCTAATGGACTTATATTCTAATTCTACTATATATATATATATATATATATATATATATATATATATATATACTTACTTACTTACTGCCGTGGCTCCTGGTACCCAAGGTGGTACTTTGCCTCGCCAACACACTGCCTCCAGATCTCTCTATCCATTGCCTCTTCCTCCCTTCTTCCCAGTTTTCTTACGTCTCTTCTGATCTGGTCTCGCCATCTCAACTTGGGCCTTCCTGGTGGTCTTCTGCCCTCCAGATTGTTTACCAGGACGTTCTTGACTAAGGAGTTGTCCTCCTTCCTTAGTAAATGGCCAGCCCATCTCATTCTCCTACTTCTCACCTCGGCCACTATGTCTGGGTCCATATATAGTTGCCTCAACTCCACATTATGCTTTATCCTCCACTCTCCATCTTCAAGGGTTGGCCCATAGATTTTTCTCAATAATTTGTTCTCAAATACTATCAAACGTTTTTCTGTTTTTTTACTTAACACCCAGTTTTCTGAGCCATATAACAGAACTGGTCTTATAATGGTTTTATATATACGGAGTTTGGTCTTAATAGTAGGTGATAGTAGTCGAGAGCTTAATATATATATATATATATATATATATATATATATATATATATATATATATATATATATATACATGCGTAACTATATCTCTTTTCCGCCAATGTGGCTGAGTGGAGTGCCATTAAGAATCATTCACTAGGTTTCACAAGGTTTATGATGTGCAGTATTTTACTGTAACTTTAGCTAATTTTTGTTAATTGAAACCCTTTTTCCATTTGCATACACATATTACAAATTTGTATCATTACAATGTGTCACTAGCACCCGATAGGGCCTTACAGAAATCGTGTTGCAATCCTTCTGTCTGTGGAACCCTCGATAAAAAGGTGTAGAGATTTAGACTTCTTACATAAGGTCCTCTTGTTTCTGGAATGATCAGGATGGAGTCAAAGGTCAAAAGAAAAACAGTCTGCGAAAACTCTAGAAAGAAATGGCTTTATGTACATGCAACCCAGACTTTGTGGTAGGTATGTAATTTCTAGTTATAATAATCATATTGATAAATAAATAAATTAGAGTAATTCATTCTGTTGTATTCTATTATTGTTTTGCTCAAATATTACAACCTGAACATGTGGTTGGTTGTCAAACATATTGTAGAGAGATCCGCAAGTCTTACAAAATCTTTTTACATAATTCTTTGATTAGTTTGGCTGGACTTAATAATGTAACTTAGTAGACTTAGTAATTATTTAATAATTAATGAATTGTATTCGTTATGATAGATAGACAGGAGATTACTTTCTATAATAAGTTAAAAAACTGTGTATTAATTATTAACAGTTCATTAATTTGGACTTAAAGTAACAATCCTTTTACTTGTCAGATATATAAATTTAATTTCCAAAAGCTTTTGTTACAAGATTAAATTAAAAAATTTAAATCATAATTTTTCTTCAGGTTAGATTAAACCATATTTGTATTTTTTTACCCTATTCAAAATTTTTTAAATAACTGTGAAAAGCATGTTTAAGTTCGTCTTTACGTTGTAACGGTTTTCATTCGATGTACTTTATTTTCTAACCAATTTATGCAATATGATTAAACAGTCCAAAAATCATATACTCAGAATTTTTTTAAATTCAAACCTGTGCGAAAAGTTTCCAAAACATAGACAGGTTTTTATTGTATTTTCCGTAATTGATGTTTTTATATTTACACTCCATAGAATTAGTAAAATAGTATTGAACATTTATTATTATATTATAACCCTTTGGTAAAATTAATATGGAATATGGTAAGATATTTTTATATACGGATGAGACAGCTCTTTGCTTCGAGGGGTTCAACTGGCAAGAGGTGTATGGGACGGCTGAGCGTGGTCTGAAGAATTGTAAGCCTTGCTTTGACCAAAATGGACTCACCATCAACGTTAAAAAGACAAAGTGCATGGCAGTGGTGCTTTGGACGGGTCGTGATCCGGACAATTTAACACTCGGCTTCACACTCGTGGTGGAGTGGCTGGCTGTAGGTATGTAGTGTGAATTGTAGAGGTTTATCTGAATACAAGTATTTAGTTTTAGTTTATGATAATCGGTTAAAATGGAGAGCTCCTATTCAGTATATAACTAGTAAGATAAGGAAAACAATTTTTATTTTGTTAAACTTTGTAATATGTTAACATTTGATCTATTATAACTGGTTTTTTACGCATTCGTACAATATATTCTGAAATACAGAATTATTACTTGGGGTAGGACATTTAAGAGCTCGCTTTTACCATAATAAATCGTCCAAAAATAAATTATTAAAGCTGTCTTGAAAAAACCGTTTTATTCTTCTGAATTGTCATTTGTTCAATTTAAGGATTTTAACGTTAGGCATTTATATGTTCGAAACATTATAATGCATATGTTAAAACCCCACAGTTATATTTTCAACCAAGTAAGTCATAGTTACTCGACCAGATTGGCAGTGTTCTCTGGGATTATTGCCCCAAAATTGGAGAAATATCAATTGCACAAATTCACAATACACTGTAAATATATTTTTCCCTTAATTCCCAGATTGCTTTAAGCTACCAAGTGTTTACAAACCCGACACTTCTAACAATAGAGTAACCTTGTGGCTACTAAACATAGATACGGCTGCATTAGAATATGTTATAACTTCTTTGTATATACATTAGCTTTATTGTTGATCGCATGTTCATCAGGAGTATTTACAGTGGGTTAGCGTATGATAGTGTCATCATGTTGTAACTTTGTAGGATTGTGTGCTGAGAGAGATTGTCTTTTGATGGTGGTAAATTTAGGGACATGAAGAGGGGACGAGAGGGGGGAGATAGAGCGAGAGAGAGAGAGAGAGAGAGAGAGAGAGAGAGAGAGAGAGAGAGAGAGAGAGAGAGAGAGAGAGAGAGAGAGAGAGAGATGTTAGTTACGTGTGACGTGAGTGTATAAGTGTGTGAGAGGTTCCAACCCTCCTAGTAAACTGATATCGATATAATCTTTTTCTTTTGGATAAATTTAATTATAATTGTTATTCTTTATTAATCATTCATGATTATATTATCATTTTGACGTTGTTAACTGGTAGTCATATTATTAACACTTGCTTTGTTGTAGCTATGATGTATTTGTTTTTTCTTTTTTAGTATATTACGTTGCATTAATACATATTTATATTGTAAATTTCATGTTTTCAATATGTTATTGTTTCCATACGAGAATTTTACAGTACTTATTCTTTAAATGATATGTATTCATGCTGCTGATCACAACTCGATCTCCACACACATGCTTCGCGCATGTGGAGATCATTTCCTTTTTTTGTATATATGAGATGTTTATTTCTATGAGGAAATAAATATGCATCTATTAATAATTGTCCTTGTGTAATTAGTTCTCTCGTCTTAAAAGAATGTATATGACTAAGTTGAGCTTTAGGATTGTTTTATTTCTTTACAAACAATAATTATTCCTCGTTACCATGAAAACACAGTTTTAAAACATAATACCTTTGAAAAATGTTTTAGGACAGTGGCATCGTAAGTAATTTGGCTTCAAGTTGATACGGAAAATTTACCTGAGTTAACATCAGTCTTCTTCCGACTAATGACCAGAACACCACGGCTGAACCTCTGTCATTTTGGCTGGGATAGTCTTCAAATGGATAAGTCAAAACATCAGAGTTTTCATTGAATACGAATCACGTAGATGATGCCTTGTATGTATGGCTGTATATGTTGTCTGAATTTTTGTGTTAAACAAATACGCCTTGAGTTTAGATTGTCGGAACTCATGGCTTTGACTTATTTACCTGTAGAACAGCAAAAGTACTATAATCTTTTTAATTAACTGTATAATTACTGTATAGACACCAGCAACTACGTCACATATATGTCCATTATTATCACTACCGCTCAGGCAGTACATTTGATTAAATATTTGCATAAATTAAAATACCAACTTATCACTCTACAACGAAGTTATACACGAGATTTTTTTGCACTGTTCAAAATCAGCATTTAAGTGTATGTTCTCTCAGACGTACTTAATTTTGGCTTTTTAGACTGAACGACAGTTAGTTTGTTAGACACAAACAAAGAAAAAGAAAGACGTTGCGAGATTACAAGTGTAATAATAAACGTATTTAACTGTTGGCACCACCATTGCTTGTTTCAGAACCTGTTCTAATATTTCTCCCTTATGACATTTACTTTGAAAAGAATATTTTCACTTGTTTATTGTTTTAAGTTGTGTACGTTGTATTCCCAATTGTTATAGTTTAAGTTCTCAACCTGGATCTTGAAATTTGTTGGAAGGTTCATCCAAGAAAAAAGTAATACGTCTTTGTGGTGGTCGACATTGAACAGTATCAATAGGGTTAAAAATATGTAATTATTTATTTACTTCTAAAATTATATTTCTTACGCTTTAGACACTGAAGATGACCCCCAGACAAGTAAATATATATTTAATTATATGTAGACATTTTAACCAACGATTGTATCTCCCTTGTAATTGCCTAACATTGATTAAAATATTACCTTAATGTCAGTATTAATTATAAGGAGCCCGGAAAGTTTTTAAGAAAAGATTCCAATGTTATATTATGTATCCCTATCGATGGAGTGTCGTTTTGATTCATGTGTTTCTCCATAAAGACCTCCAGGGTGTTGGTAACGGTAGTCCTCGGTACCTGTGGTCGTGGGCTAACATCCAACACAATATCAGTGAGAACAGGACGGAAATTATTTACAGAGGATATTATTTAATAAAATGAAATATCCTAGGAGGTTAATAAATTCATGAATTTCATTGTTATAAAGTTCATACAGAAACTAAATACATAATAGTTCTAATAATTAGTCGTTTTTAACTGCTGTGAATTTAATCTTTATGAAAAGGTTACTCCTTTACTTAGCACTTGACTTATCGTTTTATATTAAATTTGGAAAAGTGGATTTATTATTATATTAGATACTAGTAATATTTCAAACGTATCTTTAATAATGTTGATACATCTCTCAAGTAAGCACATTGTGCACTTGAAAGATTGGGTGGAATTTTAGATGGTATAATAATAAAAATTTGACAATATATGGAGTAAGCTCTATATTTATATAACTTAAATTGCAACCGAGAATTGAATAAATTGCCTTTTAATATCAACCGGTTTTTCATATCAAATACTATTTCCTGTCTACATCTACTGAGACTTCAATAATAATTAAAAAATAATATAACCTGACAACATTACACGCTGTTATCAAGTATTTACACTATAAAATTCAATACGTCTTAATTAATGAGAATTTAGGGATCTATATTCTTCTCGTGTTGAGGAGGTGCATATATTGTGCAGTAGATTGCAGCACACGTAACATATCCTAAATATCTTAAATTACCAATCTAATAAGGGAGGGAAGTATTACATGTTAGAAGGGCGACTACCTGCTCAAGGACTGGTCCTAGTACCATGTATTGCTCTAACCTGGGTGCGTATAACAGTGTCACTGCAGCCATTGCTGTTGGTTCCAGTAACAGTGATGAATGCACGGCTACTGTTTAAGCACAGGCAGTCCCAATCCCTGCCAAGGTTGGTCGTTTTTAATTATTAAATTAAAGTTTTAATAGATTTATTTGACATTTTCTTTTCTATATAGATCTGGAAGTTTTATCTCATGCACATAGAAACTAAATTCATAACTATTTCAATATGTATTCGTGTTTAACCTTTTCTAACATAATCTTAATTAAAAGGTTAGTCCAATGTTTAGCATTCGTCTTAACCTATTATACCTAGGGAACATGAAATTCTTATCATATCAAATCCTAATATTATATCAAACTTATTTATAATAATATTTATACATCTCTCAAGTCAGCACATTGTGCACTTAAGTGATTTCGTATACAAGCGTTGCAGAAATTTGTGCTAATCGACGAACATATGGAGTATCCTTTACTTTAATCAAAACCGAGAACAGAATACATTTCCTTTTAATATCAAGCGGTCTGTCATAATTAAATACTTTTTTTTATAAATGTACTCTGACTATAATAATAGTTTAAAAGTATATAGTATGAAACCCTTTACCGCTCTTATAAAGTATTTAAACTGTAAAGTTTAATACGTCTCAGTAAGCATTTACGAATCTAAATTATTTTTTTGTCCAGAAAGTGCATATTGTCTGCAGTAGATTGCAGCACACGTGACGTAACCTAAATATCTCAACTAACCAACCTAATAAGGGAGCGGAGTATTACATGTTAGAAGGGCGATTACCTGCCACAGGTCTGGCCCTAGTACCATGGAATGTTCTAACCTGGGTGAGTATAACAGTGTGACTGCAGTCATTGCTGTTCCTTCTAGTAACAGTGGTGAATGCAAGGCACCTGTTTTAAGCACAGGCAGTCCCAATCCCTGCCAAGGTTGGTCTCCTAAACATGTTAAATAATATTTTAATAGATCTCATATACATTTACTTCGTGATTTATTTTCCGTCTGTATATTATTATCTGACGGTGATTTGATATTATTTCTGTGTCTGACTGTTAGCTGCCTTTAATATAACGAGTTTTATGATGATGTAGACTTTTCTCTGCGTATATTTTATGATTGGTCTATTGATTTTTACTTGTTATTTATTTTCACAGAACTTTGCTCTAAAAGTAATGCCCAAAAACCTTGTCAACTTACAAAAGATAAAGGATGCTACCGACCATAGCAAAATCAAAACCAAACAACAGTTGTTACATAAAATGTTTTTCTAGCTACCAAAGTAACAAGTAAATGTTCTTGAACGAAGACTGTCCACTAAGTAACTGGATTTACAAACGAAACGTATTGTGGAATATATGTGTTTAAATATTTCTTTTAAATGTAACAGATGATAGCACAGTACTCAAGTTTTCCCAAATGATTGTTTTATTGTGATTGGGTTAATGTTATTTGAGGTTATGAAATAGTTTTCACATTGATTATATGCCTTTTTATAAATATTTTAGTGACAAGATTCTATTGATTCTACACACCTTTATGACTTATTATTCAGAGGCGATAATTCAAGACTGAGAGATGATTTGTAAGCTCCCTTCAGGTCCATTAGTTACACCACTGCACTTTATAGAGCCCAGAATTAGCTGCAAAACAGTTCATTAAAATTTTGTCCATTAAATATGTATAGATGGACAAGGCCTTTTTCAGTATTGTGTCACAAAGAGACTTTTTAATACGGATAGGTATTAATTCATGAGTATTAATTACTAAGAAAATATTATAGAAATACATATGCTTCAATTATAATTACTTTTAACGTAAAGGCTTCTATAAGGATGGAATAAGGTATATCCACTCTAAGACACGCATTTCAACTCAGTAGGTTAATTTGCTCTCTAATTATCTCCCTGATTGATAGGCAAAGATATTGTTCAGTAAATTAAAATTCCCGTTCAATGTTTAATTCAGAGTTCATGTTCAAGTGTAGAAACCATTAGATACAACCAGTTAACTTAATTTACCGCAGATAAAGACAGACTCACCTTAGAATATATTCTTCTTTATGAATATACAAAACCGTTGTTTGATTTCTTCTCTTTTTAACTGAGTTAAACGCTTTATTATCTAATGATTTAATGATAAGCGATATTAAGTTTTCATGAGTCCGTAAGTTTTTAATGCAATACATTCAGAATGTAAGAAAAGTTATAATTACCACTGATTTTTAATACAGCCTCACTTCAACTCCTCTAATCAGTAAACGTTACCATTTATAACGATATTCCGTTGCACATTTTAGTAGTTTTTTTATCGCCTTTGAATTAATGAGTCCAATAACGTGTATAGAATCAACTGAATCTTGTCACTAAAATATTTATAAAAAAACAAAGCATATAATTTACGTGAAAACTATTTCATAACCCCAAAACGCATTAACTCAATCACTACGAAACAATCATTTGGGAAAACTTGAGAACAGTGTTATCATCTGCTACATTTAAAAGAAATATTCAAACAGATAGAACTTTTTTGTCCAGTCCTTAACATTCTTCTGGGCCTACTCCTTCCACCGGTAATCCAGTTACCCCAGAATTACTATTTAATACAATCGGTACACTTTCAGAATGACACGCTAATATTATTTGGATGAGTATATGTTTATATGAGTATATTTTATAATCTTGATGTAATTATAATTACTCATGGCAATTATTAGTTCACGAGTTGTATTAATTGTATCTTTTCATCTTAATAGTTCATCGCCTTAGATAGATATGACGTATAGTATTGTACTTCTTTAAACAAATCTGGTGACTTTGCCACAATATAATATGACGTCATGTAAAGTAATAGTAAAATTAAAGTGTTGCCAGTTGCAAAGAGATTTTATGAAATATACTAAGAAGTTTATATCTCTAAAACAAGCATATAATCCATGACCTTGTTTGGACCATCGTCACATCTAAGTATTATAAAGGGTCGATAAATTTCAAAACTGCGTGTAAAGAATATATCTTTTATAATTATGATGCTTTCTTGTTGCTTTTGATCAGCACAGTCCAATATTCTATCAAGGTCATTATTATTTACGGTGATACCTACTAAAGGTCTGACAAAATATATGTTGTACCTAAAGATACTAATTATTCGGAGATGCTAACTTACTAAAGCTCTTATCAAATATTTCGTGTAAGTAAGTATATTGCTTCACAAATATTTCTTAAAATTGCATTGTTTTAAGCACTGTCCATGGTATTGAGGAGTCTTTCTCGTGATATTAGATCAAATAGATGCATTTCGAATTGAGGTGCATATCAACCAGTAGAATTTTGCTGAGCGATATCGAAACTTTAGTTAATCTTATGGGTAAATTAAAAGGTAACCTAATGGTAACGAGAAATGTAAGAATAAATCATTCGTAAATAAACATCCCTTAGTTTGGTCACCCAATTTAAATGGTTATAAACGCAGCGTTACGCCCACTTTCCTGAATCATAGCAACGGATAAATGTTCTAAAACGAAGCATGGGTTTTTATCGATGTTTGAAGATTCCTAAAAGAAATTGGAGAAATGATTAGAAAGAAATATTAACTATGTCATAATTTAATTGTTTATTATCACTAAATCATGAACTCATTAAATGAGGTTGAATCAGATAAGCTATTTTACCGCAAATGTAATATACATGTAATATATAAATCACTATCCCGGTTTTACTATTAGAAGAAACAAAAGTCAATGTGACTGTTTAGTAATAATTGTTGAACTGACAACATGATGAGCAGTTCAAATATGCTTTAACGGCAACCAATCCGAATGTAAATAATTAAATCTACGTTTAAGTAGCGGCGTGACTTGGTCAGTATTTAACAGAACTACTTGCAAACTCATCTAAAAACTTCCAAAATAATAATTGTTTTGCCCAATTCTAACCTAAAACCTTGCAACGTCCTCTCCTAGGTAAATAAATATAAGTCTACTATACTCAAAAAGGTCATCACTATAAAGGAATTACCAAATATTTACAATTTATGAACGTCTTTTATGAGTTTGGTAATGAACGGAACTAAAAACTTGTAAAATAGGATTTGTAATAATTAAAAATGAAACTAAAGGGTAATTTGTTTTGTTATTTGTCAAATCATGATACTTTTTATACTCGTGCTAGTATAATTCTAAAAAACAAAAATAAATACAACTAACAAGGACTGCGATCGAGGAAGAATGTAATATATGTTATTTACCATTCGGAGTGGTGCCAAGCTGGACCTTTAGGTTCTTTTTCGGAGACTCAGAATTTTAGATTTCTGTTGAAGAGTAGGTTAACTTGCACTAACTGTTGGAACCTCTCACCGGGAGACAGCAATGCACACATAAGTCCACATTATATCAAGGTACTAATACCACAGGTCAAAAAATTAAAAACTGGATTTCATGAAGACGACTGTATGACGACGTATGCTTTGTTAAATAAAACAGTGTTTCACCCTAGACCAATGTTCAATCAGACCGAGTTATGTCTACGAAATAGTGCACTACAAAATATGGTACTTTGGGATTATACCGACCACACCCAGACATGAATCGTTATTTCACATTTCGTTTCTACTGATTACTAGATTAGCGTAGAACAATATTTCGTCAATATAAAACAGGAATTGTCTTATCGCAAACCCCTCCCCATCCTCAGACAGAGGTCAAAGTCGAGCGTCTAGTAGATAACGTGATTGCAGAGTCTCGCCGCCCGTTCAGCTGGTGCATCGCTTTGTTGTACTTCCGTGTTTTACCTCTACATTTCTCCAAACACAAAAATTCAACAAAAACAAACATTTACCAAACTAAACTCTTTATTAAAAAAACACTAAAAACTTGTTTTTATTCTTGATCACATTCCGCCACCCAAAATGCGAGTGCCTCCGGCCATCAGCGCGGGCTTTGGCAGCACCTTCGGTGCTGCCCCGCGCTGATGTCGACGAAAGAAAAACATCCCTCGAGATAGTACCTATCAGTAAAATATCAAATTCTAGAGGGGCTAATCATAAATATAAATTGAATTGTAATGGAAAGGCAATTATATACCGTGCAAATCACGTGATGCCGCGCGGTGCGCGCGGTCTGCCGTAATCAGGATTCTCGAGAAAGATAAGATAACAGCGAACACAATAACGATCACAATACCTGGAAATGCTTGTAAGTTTGTAATTTTGTAATTGAAGAGTTGTTTTTTCGTTCTATCATCATGTTTGTTTCTATAAATTTCTATTTTTGTGTTCTTCATACTAGTGTGGTCGGTATAATCCCAAAGTACCCAAAATATTTATGCACTGTTACAGTACTTGTTTTAATGGAAGTATAAAATTATTACGTTAGAAACCAGCTAAAATTAAAAAGAAAATAAATGCAAACATAAAAAACTACATTTAATAAAGCCAGCTGTTGTAAAAAGTTTCAACTAAATCTCTGTGGCACAGCTGACAAAATACGTAAATTTTATTGATGAAACATTTTATATCCAGCAACGCTTATTTTTATTACCAACATTTCCTTTAATAGATTGTAATCCAAAAGGATATGCCGGTAACATAATTTGATGATATAGCTTCTTGGTTTCTTAAAATTATAGTCATCTGCAGTTTTATCATGGTAGGAATTGCAGGTCCATTTTATCGATCCATTTTAACGTAGAATTAGTTTACTTTTTTGTACCGTTTTCAGGATACCTTGCCATTGGTTGTCTTTTTATTGGTGGAAAATGTGAAATATATGCCCTGTCCTTTCCAATTAAAAATTATTAGACATATATTATTTGGAATAAATTTTACACTTAATTTTTATATATTATATCAGTAGAATTACAATCCATGTAGGCAATTACTGTTACTTGTGAGTATCCCAGTATTGTTGCTTGCGAATTTTCCAATAATTTCGCAAACTTACATTTTCCACTTTTGTATTTTTACATGGACCACATCCATTTCTTTTATTTTTGATTTATATATGCAAGGTACGAGTACGCTGCACCACGTGTCGTGTAATAGGCCTCGCTAAAGTTATATGCTAAATGTTAATCATATAGCTCATTTCATTATCGTCATGCTGTCATACAGATAAATCATACAGAATAGAAAACTTAACATCCTCACAGTAGGCATAAACGTAATTTTTTCAGCCCACTAAGTGCTTCAATGACGCTCAACCAAATTCTACAGTTAAACATGCACAATCATAGAAATTAATGATGTCTATGTAGAAATGAAGTATCCTGAACATTTTAAAGGCTGAAGATCACATTTATTGAGATCATGCTAAATGATACATTCACATTTTTTTTCTTGAGTTAGGTTAAAAACCTGTGTCTTAATAATTAGTTCTAGTGAGGTAGGCAGTGTACCACAACGCAAGAGTGCGCTGAAATGATGCGTTGTTTATTTTTACGATACTAGTAATTTATTTTTACTGCGTGAATAATTTACGTATTCTCAAATGATTGTACTCAACTTTCTTACTACTTTAAATTTGTTTTGTTAAATCAATACTCTCAGTCATTCCAGGCTTTTTACTAAAATTTTCACTTACGAGTGTATGGGAGATTGTAATAAAGAATGGTTTTCAAAAGTGGAGCATTAACGAAGCAGTCAATAAATAATGATAATATACATTTAATTATATGCTGAAGAAAATTGATGCAGCAACACGTTTAAATTTTAAAACAAGGTACCTATGTTATGAAAACTTTTCGATAAAACTAAGGTCTTTATAAATGATATATTTACAGACAGAATATTATATTATAGAACTTTAAAAATTAATACACAATAAAAATATTTACCTTATGTTTTACATGAATAATTACAAAATTTTGTGTTATATAAAAGAACAATTTATTAAATTTTGGTTACAGTACATCAATATAACGTTAAGCAATTGTACATGTTAGAAATTGAATATCACAAATTTATTATTATTATTAGAAAGACAACAAGGGTGTCTTATTGAGGGATAGTGCAGCTCCTGTCTATCACTTTTGTTATTACTCTATATTTGTCCAGTACAAACCATTCTATTGGATCTGTTTCGTAAAGATCAAACATATTTATGGGTCTAGCCTTAGCATAAAAATATGAGAGGTAGAACAAAAATTAAAAAGAAAATTTTTCCGTGTCTACAAATATGTGATACAATAATGCACATTCACTGGCATAGTAGGTTACTTGTACTTGCAGTACTGCCACTAAAATTGTGTCATGTAATGTTGACAGATACTTGATCATGAGATGCATGATGTGACATGCTAGATATGATTGACATCACTAGCTTAATTGTTGATCCTATGTTCATCAGGAGTATTTACAGTGGGTTGGCGTATGATAGTGTCATGATGTCGTAACTTTGTAGGATTGTGTGCTGAGAGAGAGCGTCTTTTGATGGTGGTAAATGTAGGAACAGGAAAAGTGGGAGATAGAGCAAGAGAGAGAGAGAGAGAGAGAGAGAGAGAGAGAGAGAGAGAGAGAGAGAGAGAGAGAGAGAGAGAGAGAGAGAGAGAGAGAGAGAGAGAGAGAAGAGATTTTAGTTATGTATGGCGTGAGTCCATAAGTGTGTGAGTTTCCAAGCCTCCTAATAAACTGTTTTCGATGTAATCTTTTTCTTTATAAATTAAGTTAAAATTTTTATTATTTAATAATCATTCATAATCACATTATCATTTTTGCCGTTATTTGGTAGTCATCTTATTCTCTAACACTTGATTTGTTGTAGTTATGATGTATTTGTTTATTTTTCTTTTTTATTATATTATGAGTGTATATATGTTACATTAATACATATTTATATTGTAAATTTCATGTTCTCAATATGTTATATTTTTCATAGAAAGATTATATACTACTTATATTTTTAATTAGGCTGCGCCTTGGAGATCATATCCTGTTTTTGTATTTATGTGTGATCTTCATTTCAACGAGGAAATAAATATTCATTCATTTATTAATTATCTTCGTGTAAAGATCTAGATGTGCTCTCTTCTTGATAATTTATATAACTGTAACTTAACCCTTACGATTGTTCTATTTCTTAACAAACAATAATTATTCCTCGTTACCATGAAAACACAATTTTAAAACATTATACCTTTGAAAATTTGTTTAGTACAGTGGCATCGTAAGAAATTTTGCTTCAAGTTGATACGGATAAAGTTAGCAGAGTTAACATTCAGTCTCCTTCCGGCCTATAACCCGAACACCACGGCTGAACCTCTGTCGTTTTGAGTGGAATATTCTTCAAATGGATAAGTCAAAACAACACAATTTTCACTGAATAATATTCATGTAGATTTTATCTTGTATGTATGGCTGTATATGTAGTCTCAATATTGGTTTTAAACAATTAATCCTTGAGTTTAGATTGTGGCAGCTCATGACTGACTTATTTACCAGTATAACAGCAGAAGTACTAAAACCTACTTATTTGACTATATTTTGCTATATTTAATTACTGTATGGGCACCAGCCACTACGTCACATACATGTCCATTATTATCACTACCTCTGAGGCAGCAAGTTTTTAAATATTTGCAAAATTTAAAAACCTTATCACTCTACATGAAGTTATACACCCGAGTGATTTGCATTGTTTACAATCAACGTTTACGTGAATTTCCTCAGACGTACTTAAATTTGGCTTTTTAAATAAAGAGGTTACGTCATTTGTTTTTTTTATTTGATATAGTTTTCCGCCACCTCTCTGGCCAATCATTCAAGTGCACTATGTCCTCTTAAATACGCGTGTCCTTAGAATTTTATACTCGCAACGTTTTTCTTTTCCTTTGTGTGTGTTTAGGTTACTACACACACTATGGTCCCGTGAAAAATCAAGATTATAATTACTTCTGAGGAAATACATTGAAATTTTGAACTGTAAACAATGCACATAAATCGCGTGTATAACTTCATAGACCGGTGTCAAGAGAGATTACTTATATTTTAGATTTATGAATCTATTTAATCAACTGTACTGTTTCAAAGGTTGTGATAACAACTAAAAGGTATGTAGTGTAGTGGATGGAGCCCATATAGTAATTACCTATAGCTAAATATACAGTAAAATAAGTAAGTTATAGTACTTCTGCTGTCCTACAAGTAATAAGTCAAATTATTGAGTTGCTACAATCTAAACTCAAGGTCTAATTGTTAACATCAATATTCAGACAGCATCTACAGCCATACAACACTACATCTAAGTGACTTATATTCAATGAAAAATGTGATGTTTTGACTTATCCATTTGGAGAATTTTCCTGCCAAAGACACAAGGGCTCAGCCGTGGTGTCAGGGTCACAGGTCGGAAGAAGGCCGAACATTAACGCTGCTAACATTGTCCGTATTGACTTGAAGTAAAACTAATCAGGATTCCACTCTACTGAACAATTTTTCGAAAGTATTTGATGTTAAAATTGTGTTTTCATGGTAACTGGGAATAATTATTGTTAATTAAAAATGGACCAATCCTAAAGCTTAATAAGTTGTATAAATTCTAAGAAAGAGAGATTGTGTAGATCTTAGCACTCGGGTTTTAAATTTTCAATGTGTACTTCTGTAATGCTATGGATTGTAAATAAAATAATATCAGTTCCTTATGTTTTGGCCATCAAACATATACATGATTTTGTTTTGGAAACTTTTTGCTCAAAATCCGTGTTAATGTGCTGTTTTCCTATATATATTTTGCGGGGAAAAGTAGAATTGCATTAAAATACAATCTAAATATATATTTTTTATTGTTTAATCCAGCTGTACAGGTTGGTTCTAGATAAGGTACTTTGAATAAATGTAGTTTGAACGTAAAGGCGAATTATATAACATGCATTTGAAAGACAAAGTTTTATTTTGCATAGGGCAAATAAGAAAATATAATTAGATTTATCTTACCAGAGGAAAGATTTTCATTTCAAATTCTTGTTGTCTGTAAGTTTCTTGTAAAACTTATTAGACATTGACTGCAATTTAGTTATTTATTAGAAAGTAATCTTACAAGCTTCTTTTCTATTAACTTTGGTGTAGTGTATTTAGAATTAAATTTTTCATTTTTAAATAACGTCTTCTTTATCTTCATAAAATCGAGTTCAAAATGTATCAAAAAAGGTTAATCGCATCATATAAATTAAGTACTATATCATTTAAATTTTAAAAATTGTCATGAATTGTTAAAATTTTCGTCTAATTTTAAATAAAAATTAATTTATAGCCATGTTTTTATATCTTTATACAAATACTCTGACAATGTTCTTGAAAAGGAGAAAATGAGATTATAAGTTCACTATTTAGTTGTCATTTATTAAGGGGGGCATTATATAAGGTCTATTAATTATAGACACATCGCTCTCCAAACATATTTGTTTAATTGTGTTATACAGCGTTAGTTTTTAATCTCGTGTGTAGAGACGTCCTCTGAGTATTCATAATTATTAGTTTTAATATATCTTGTAAATACAACCTTAAAGGAATAAAGAATGGGATTATTCGACTGGCACTGGCACTAGCTATTTTGTAAACAGCTGGACCAATATTCTTTAGTTTAGTTTGTTTTGGCAGTTATTCATGTAAGTCCTTTTCTTTGTTGTTCTCTGTCATATTTTTTCTATAATTTGTGTTATTGTGTGTTTGTCTAATTTGCAAACAATTTAAATCCAAAAATACAATTATGCATTTCTGGTTTTTGTGAGTATTCTATACCAATAATAACTGGTAAGATGATTGAAGGATAACGTAATGTTCAGTGAGACAACATTCTGAGGTAATTAGTTTGTAGCTTTTATAAGTCTATAAAGTCTTGAAAACACTTACTTATGTTTTTAAAAAGGTTATTTTAAACGTAAGCCAACCTCCTATTTAGATAAATGTAAAGTCTTTCCTATTGTTTTTAATGAAATTTCCAACAGTTTTGATATTTTGCTTTCTAAAAACAATATACAACTGCTCCTGTACATCTAGTAATGTTATGTTGAATAGGTTTTGAATAAAAACTAAATACTAAGTAAATAAAATTATAAAATTCCTTGAAAATATAAACCGACATTAAAATTATATATAACAACATTTTAAAATGATTACTAAAAATCGTTTTATTTCTATTACAATACTTTTCAGCATTCGATATATACTTTTGCTAGACTATATACAACATGAGGAGTTTACGGATCTTCAGAGTAGCTTAAGTTACAAAATAACTCTACAGTGACGTGTAATTAGTTTTTGGGAGCCATGTCTCCTGGTTGACCTTGTTTTGGAAACCCTTCACTTAATGAATTTTGATAAACTTATTAAACATTTTGTCAATGTTTCAATTGAAGTATGTTTTATTAGTTTGATTACTTACTCAAACTATGAGCGGTTACCTTGAATCTTACAACTTTCTCACGTACTAGGAGTTTATATTTTGTTTATGTTGTGATAAAACATTTAAAATGTAAAGCATTATTACTTTCAGAGTTAATACTATCCAACATTTGTGTATAAATACATAAAGCAATAATTTAACTGTTCTAATAACCTAAAAACCCTTAAATATTTTAAGATTCCTTATCCGTTTCTATATGTGATTATTATTAGTTTACGAAATGAAAAAACATTTAACGAAGTTTTTAAAAAATTTTAATTTTAAACTAAAAAGAATAAATGCCAAAGAATTCCTCACTTAAATAGTGTTGATGGGATTAATAATGTTTAATCAAGACATGTAGTGAAAGTATAGGTGAGAGATTAAGATCTGCCAAGTGACAAATAAGTTAAGTCTAACTTTGCGATTTCTTTCACCTTTTCTCAAACTAACATTCAGTGCATCACAAACCGAGTAACTTATTCTTAAGTGGTAAGTATACTGAGTCACTGCTAGTGTATTAAAAGCGAAGTTACTATTGGTGAGCAAGGCAAATATACATTACTGGGGACAACTCCAATCGCTATTAACACAGGTTTAAGTAACCTTTTCGGACAGTGCCGTAAATTATTGTCTCTCTGACAGTTTCTGACAAGCTGGTGTACTACCACAAGTCTGACATTGATGACTTTCGTTATTATTAAACGTTCAGTTTATTTTAGATACATTTCCATAGATTCTCTTAGATACTAGAATCTACAAGAACTTGATACGATATATTGATAAACTATGTATAAGTAATTTAATTAGAACACTTTTATTCCAAATGTTATTTATTAATTGGTCTACCTCTAATTATATCAAAGCGTATTTTAATTTTGCATAAAGAACATCAAAGTCTGTCTCTCTATCCTTTCCTCAAATAAATCGTAATTTGAATGATATAGTCTAAAGTGGTGAAATTTGGCAAGATTATATTTCTTACTTTTCTTATTTTGAGGGTTAAGATTTCCCTCAATTCGCTATGTGTTTATGAGCGTTTAAAACTACATAACACATTTAAAATATGAAAGTTATATAAAATTTATATTGTCCTCTCATATATAGTCACTTTATTTGTAATTTAGATTGGTACGAATATGCCTAACTCAATATACCGAAAATTTATTAAAGAAATGTAAACCGTAAATTTGAATTAATCAAATTTATTATTTACAATGAGCAGAAGACCTCTGGACTAAGATTAAGTAGTATTGAATAACAATTGTAACTGTCCACTATCTTAAAAGGGAAATATTATGAAAACGCAAGATCCTTACAGTTATAATTAAATCAATTCTTTTAAAAACAAATCCTTAGTATATTTAATGTTTTCTGCAAATAATTCAGAAAGTAACTCAATATAATTTTAAACTAATATTCATTTATATTTGAGACCAAAATAATTCAAACCTATACTCATACAGGCTCCAATTTAAAACGGTTTGGATTATAATGTCCTAAAGAATTTACGAATTATAATTTTAAAACCTTTAGAGATATCACTTTAGAGTTTTAAGATACTCAATGTTTACAAACACCTTGTGTATTTAAAAGTGCGTAAATATCACAATTACTGAAGAAGCCGGATTACTACAATTACTAAGTACACAATTACTACTTAGAGAAGCCGTTTCTGTTAAATATAATATTTACATATTAGGATTGTTTTACTTGTTTATTCTATAATTCTCCCACTGCGTTAGACGAAATTTGTAAAATAACCTTATAAATTAAGTCACAGTTTACTTCCTTAAAACTAAAACGATCATTAAATCTATTAACAAAAACTAAATTTTCATAATACTCATATAATTCCTCATTAATATTATTATTAACATCACAGAAGAAAGAATTTAAGTCATTAAGAGGAACAACAGGATCAGATCGTTTTTTTGACTCTTTTCCCACTCCTTGATCTTTAACTACCTTCCACAGTGCTTTGTTAGACAAATCAGAGTTGAAATGTCTTTCAAAATATCTATTTCTTGAATCCCTGACTAATCTTTTTATTCTATTACGTAAACTTTTATATCTAACAAATACATCATGGTCTCTTATTCTAATATAACGTTTATACAAACTATCTCTTTGTTTCATTAGTTCTTTAATTTCGCCGTCAACCCATGGGCATGGGTTTTTCTTTGTATAAATTTGCCTCTCCGTAACATTATTATTAAACAACTCTAACAATTTACTACACATTATATCCACTTTATCATCAATATTATCTCTATTATATACATCTTCCCAGCTAACAGAAGTACATTCGGTTTTGAGTTTAATTCTATCACCATGTTTAAAATCTCTAATAGTAATATATTCCTTATTCTTTCTTAATCTTAACCTTAAATCCAATTCTAAGTAAATCAAGTCATGATATGAAATTCCGGACACTGAGATTTGCCCATAACTTCTAACTCTAATAATATCCTTACATATAATTAAATCCAAGAGAGTGTCAGAATTAGGCAAGTGATAGGTTGGCTCCAATGGTAATAGACGTAAACCCAAATTATTAATGACATTTAAAAATTCTGTTTTATCATGAAACACTCTATTAGCACTTAAATCTATATTAAAGTCTCCTAAAATAACAACATTACTATACACGGGCAAGAGGTTAGATAGAACATTAAAGAAGTCAACATGGCCCGCTTTCGGCGGTCTATACACTATACACAAAAGCAATTTCCAGCCAGAACAAACTTCTACTATTAAAAATTCCGGTTTCTTACAGTATAAAGGAGGCGACTTTGCTAGGACTGAAAACTTGAGAGAGAGAGAGAGAGAGGGGGGGGGGGGGAGGGAGGGACAGAGGGAGAGGGACTTGCTGGGACCGAAGCCCCTCGTTCCCACCTCCACCCCTGACACAAGTCTGTGACTTATTTGCCAGGCCTCTTGCCTTCTCCTCTTCTTTCTTCTCTTCGGGCTTCGGCCACTTAATCCTCTTCTCGACACTCTTGCTTGTGTCTAGCCTAACAGCACGTCTCCCCTCATCTCACCGCCCCTGTGCGATGAGAATCATCGGGATATTAATTTATCTCTTCCAAGCTTTCAAACTCTGTTTCCCTCTCTTTTTATCCCAATCCTTCTTGTCGTGGTTCTGAGCTCTTTAATAGTCTCTTCATCGAAGTCAAAGTTGCCTCTTCTCCATTCTAGATGCTTTGATGATGTCATCACCTGCCTGAGGTCTTTTCTTTCCTCCTCAAACAGTTCACACTCCATGAGCACATTATTTGCGGTCTCTAGCTCTCCGCACTCACACCTCTCCTCCTCCACCAGGTTAAACCTCTTGAGGTTCGCCTTGAAATTTCCGTGACCAGTGACGAACTGTGTCAGGTAATGGTCCATGTCCCACTTCTGCTGCAGTCTCCTTCTGATGTCCGGCATGTATTCGAAGGTCTCCCTACCTTTTTCGGTATTCTGCCAACGCCTCTGCCATTCTTCCAAAGTCTCTTCTCGTCTCGCTGCATTGCTCTCAGCGGCGTCCCTTCCTTCTTCCTTATCCTCCCACCTCTTCACCTTCTCTTCTATTTGCAGGTCAATCGGTGTTACTCCTGCCAGCACTCTGATTGCGTCATGTGAGACCGTGTTGTATGCCTTTGCTACCTTCAGTAGAACTCTTCTTTGCATGCTCAGCAATTTCCTCTTCAGTGCAATCTTTCGGGCATTTTCCCCCCAGAACTGACAACCGTACAACATCGCCGGCTCTACGCAACCTTTGTATAGCATCATAAGGTGCCTCCCTGTCATACCCCTATTGGCTCTTGCCTGTCCTGCCAGTTTGGCGTAGACCCCTTTCATTTTCTCGCACACCTCCTCCACATGTTTCTCAAAACTCATCCTCTGTCCTACTACCAATCCTAAGTACTTCATTTCCTTCTTGCAACGTATATATTCTCCTTCCACTAACAGCCTAGGTGGTCTTATCAACTTTCCTTTCAACATCACTGTCACTGTCTTTGCTTTTGAAAACTTCAGCTTCCTTTGTTGTCCCCATTCTATTACCTTTTCTACGGCCCTACTATCTCTATCAGCCAACTGTTGTGTACTCTGTCCTCTGACTATCAGCAGTGCGTCGTCAGCATATGCAGTGATTGTTACTCCTTCCCCTAGATCTAATCTCAGTAGGCTGTCGAACATCACATTCCACAGGAGTGGTCCAACAACTGATCCCTGTGGGCACCCTCGAGTCATCCTCTTCCCTGCTTCTCCATTTCCTACCCTGAGTAACACATCTCTACCTTGGAAGTAATCTCTAATTAGGAAATACAAGCTCCTCGAACAATTCCACATCCTTAGTACCCTTAAGATTTCTGGCCACCATGCCGAGTCGAATGCACCCGCTATATCCAGGGAGACGGCCAGCACGTATTTCTCTACGGTCTCCTCCACATCCCTCTTCAATTTCATCAACGCATCCACTGTTCCTCTTCCCTCCCTAAATCCGAACTGCCTATCACTTAACAAGTCTTCTTCGCTGAGCCATCTTTTCATTCTTGTTACTATCAACTTTTAATAATAATAATAATAATAATAACGTCTTTATTTAGCAAGCGTTCTTCAAAGTAAGATTCCTGGTTTACAAGACAACTTTTGTCATAACTTACAGGTAATTATTACATAAATTACAGGTAATAATAGTTATTCTAAATGATATAAAATTACATAATTATTCTAACTTATAAAATTATATAAAAATCTCTTTAACATGATTTTTTAAATGTACTATAACTAAGGGTCTTTAAAGCAGGGGGCAAAGCATTATATATTTCAGGTCCAAAGTAGCTAAAACCTTTCTTGCCAATTTCTAGGCGGACCCTAGGCAAATGAAGTAGGCTGTCCTGCCGAGTACTGCGAGAATTTATTTCGTGCCTAAAAATAAGTTTTTTTTCCCTGAGATATTTTAGGTTTTGCCAGTCTGAAGAACCCTGTGGATTAGTTGGGCAGTCTGTAAGTCACAGCAATTTCCAATTGATAGTACCTTGGAGCTTAATCTAAATTCACACTGATGTGGATCAAATTTCTTGAGATTATAAACAAATCTCAGAGCTCTGTTTTTTGCAATCTAGTAAGAACCGTGACATACTCCTGAGACAAACAACGAGCAAAAGATGGGAAGAGAGCGTAATATATAGTGGGAAAAATTATTGAGCGGACAATTTTCTAGCTTAGAAGACACAGGCAGTACTTTTACACATCTATAAAGGGTTTTCAGTTTGGTCACAACGCTGTTACATATGGATTTTACATGGTTCGCAAAATCAAGATTGGGATCCAAAGTAACTCCCAAGCATTTTTAGAGAACTGTTCATAACTAAAGTTTTGCCATCCAAAGTGACTAACTGACTAATGCAACCATGTGGCTGACAGTTCAGAGATGATCCCACCTGCAAAACAGCACATTTGTCCGAGTTAAGCAGAAACCCATGATCATCCGACCACGACTTTACCCTATCCAAATCTGAATTTATCTTCCCTACAGCCTCTGCTCTCTCCAAAGGATTATAAAGACAATAATAGCTGTGAGTCATCTGCATAACAATGAAGAGAGCAGAACTCCAGCTGGTCTTTTAAATCTGCAGTATATACAAGAAAGAGTATTGGCCCCAGGCAACTACCTTGCGGGACACCAACAAAACGGGGCAACGCAGGAGACAGCCCGACCATCAACTTTTGTTCGCTGGGTTCTCCCCAATAAATACGACGAGAACCATCGGACTGAAATTTTCATCAAAATGGTAGAATTTAAGCTTAGCTAATAACAAATCGAAATTAACCGAATCGAAAGCTTGCGAAAAGTCTAATCCCGTAATCAAGCTCTGAAAACCCCTATCCCTAGCAGAAAAGCAGGTCATCAGTGACATTGAGAAGAGCGGAGCAGGTGCTCAAAACCCTGTCTAAAACCTGATTGTGCTTCAGGCAGTAAATCCTCAGATTCCAAGTAGCTGACCATCTGCTCCGACACACAACCCTCTCCAGTATTTTAGAGACGACCGGGAGGATCGATATTGGTCGAAACTGAGAAATCGAAGTAGGATTGTTAGTTTTCGGACAGGGATCACTACACTCTCCTTCCAGCAGGAAGGAAATTTCCCAGTAGTTTAGAGACACATTTATTAGATGGGTGATTGCTCCAATACAAAAAGGGCTCAAGCCTCTGACCATAGCGATGGATATTCCGTCCACGCCAAAAGCAGTACTTAAAATGGTGTTCATAAGCTCCCTCACCTTTTGCTCAGACACGCGCATAAAGGTGAAAGGGGAATTTACACCTGCACACATATTTTGGCTAAAGAAACTCAGTTTATCCATGCTTATGTTTTCGTCCACAACCCATGGTTTGAAAAATAGTCATTCAGCTCTTTTTAAGGTGAAAATTGATGAGGTTTTTCATCATTTGCATTCAGAATTCCACCAGCCCGCAACGTAGCCCAAAACTTCTTTGTGTTTTTTTATGTTTAAATTATCGGCGAAAAACTTCTTTTTCGCCAATCTTACAGCCACATTGAGTGCGTTACGAGCCTTACAGTATTCGAGTCTCGATTCTTGGGTTTTTTAGGGAAAGATAGACATTTTTTACACTTTTTATTTTGTGTAAGGTCAATCAGGTTGGAGTCCCTCCCAAGGAGCTTTTTTCCTGGTTATTCTCTTTCGCACCATAGGGGCACACACGTCAAGATTTGAATAATATTTGAAGTTAAATTATTATTGATGTCATCTACGTCTTCCAGGGTTATTATGTCTTCCCAACAAAAACTAGAGGCAATCTCAATAAACTTCTCATAATCAAAATTTCTAAAATTGCGATATGGATATGAACTTAGCCTTGGATTTTCGGTTCTCACATAACACGTCACAGTATATCAGCTTGTGGTCGGTGATACGTTTACCATTGTGCTCCAAGATATGGGAGGTGTCGACTATTCCTAACATCTGGATTAAAATTCTTATCTACAATTATGACGTCAATAAGAGACGATGTACTCTCAGTGATGCGAGTGGGTTCCCTAACTATTTGTACGAGACCCAAAGATTGAATAATTTTCTCGAGGTATTTCACATCTGCTCTTCTCCTGTCCAGGAAATTCACATTCAAGTCACCCAACAAAATCACTGAGTCTACCTCGGGTGACATGTCAATAAACAAAGCATGAATCAAAGAACTTATGCAAGAAATATGGCGCAGCTGGTGGTCTATATGCAATACAGACACATAGCTTCTGACCCTTCAGACAAACCAAGCCACATATATATTCAATGCCAGTATCCACGTTGAGAAGTCTAACAGGAGGTAAACTTAATAATGCACCTTACATACAGAACTACACCTCCTCCACGACCCATCAGAGACGGCCTATCGCAACGATGAAGTGTGTAGCCCGGCACATCGAACACATACGAGGGAACATCAGCGGACAGCCATGACTCAGAGACCCCAACAAGTCAAATTGAAAATCATCAACAACCGAACACAGCTCTGCAAAACCTGTGTTTAAGCGATCTAAAATTTACATGCGCTACTCTACAACAAGTGGCAGTCGTTCGATCTCGTTTCCCCTTCATTCTTCATTTCGCCTAACTTTCCCAAGACTGAAAGTAGTGTCACTGGTCTGTACGATTTCACCTCACTGGGATTCTTGTCTTTATTTTTTAAGAATATTTTTACCCCTCTTTTTTTCCACACTGATGGGAATCTTCCTTCTGCCAACATCTTATTGTATAGGATGAGCAGATGCCCTTTTATCCTTCCGTACATCCTCTTTACTACCTCTATCTTCACACCATCGTGCCCAGGAGCCTTTCTGTTCTTCATTTGCTTTACTGCCGCATCCAACTCCTCTTCTGAAAATTCTGGTTCCTCCAACCCCAGAGGGATAGGGAGAGGGAGAGGGAGAGGGAGAGGGAGAGAGAGAGAGAGAGAGAGAGAGAGAGAGAGAGAGAGAGAGAGAGAGAGAGAGAGAGAGATCCAGTTCCTGACCAGAGCCCTCGGAAACTGAGAAAATTTCAGCCTCCTGTAAGGACGTCTGGTCTTACGTCCATCTGCTTCCCCTTGGACCCCTAAATTGGTGGCGACTTGAAATTCGTCTTTCAGTTATTGGAATCTTAGAAGTTAATTTCTTAGAAGTGGCCTGAGGTTGGTAAGTTTAATTCAGCCTAAACGACATACTTATAGGAAAACTCAACTTAGTTAATCAATGATCTTTTTCATCATTTGGTAAGTACGTGTTGCACTTTTAAATATTTGTATCATTATAAAATTGAAATTTTTTCATTTTTTTATCTTAACCAATCACAACAACAGTGTTAGCGCATTTTATTATAGACGGGCCACTGGCTAATTAGTAGTCTTGAACCCATGACTATTCCGTTGAGCAAGTTCACTTTAATTTACTTTAATCCAGTGGTTTGACTTCACACTCAGACAGCTCTCTTATCTAGGTTATAGTTCTACAGAGAGCAAAAGTAAAGTTGTTGAAAACAATTCAACATCATTATGTTTTACATGATACCCACATGCTTCGAACTGAGTCACAGAGATGTTTCTATTTGCCATTGTCTACATTAAATTTAAAATTAAGAAAATTGTGCATTAGATAAGTCCAACCAACTCGTCACAGTATGCACTTTTGTTTAATAAGCCACTCTCTTGCTTTTTGGTAATGAAAGTTAGCATTAAAATTAATTAAGTGTAGCAAGACACTTAATTAATAGGTTTAAAACTTTAACAATTATTTAAACTAGTACTCAACTAACAGTTTACTACTAACAAATCTACGCTTTAGATTATTTAGTGCCTTGTAATATTTGCTACCTGGGGACGGAAAACTAGCAACAAAATTCCCTGGCTCTTTTGTAAGCCTACGTCACTTCGTGAGATACTGAAATTTGTCATCATTTTCTATGTTTAGATATTTATAAAATTGAACAAATTTCATATTCAAACTTAATGATCATAGGAAATTCGATTTTTCGTTTATTGGTGGCTAGTTAAGTACGTTGAGTAACTCTAACTGAAAAGTAATTATTGACCGACTTTAAAAACTACCAGTATAAATATAACATTGCATACATCGGCTTGAATAATATCCTTCACTATATTTTCAGCTTTACGCGTAGAGGTTTGGGGCAGAATTGCTGGTATTTAGTAAACGCTGGGCCTAAATTTAGTAAATAATTTTAAGCCTACCCTATATCTAACTTAATTTCCTCAACAATACAAAGACTATGATTATACAAATGTTCAGTAATATGCTCATTTTAATTTTTAAACAATACATAAATAATGAGTGAATTTGAGCAATCCAGACATGAACTATGACTATGACATGGTGCAAGTACCACATAGATATAATTTGAAATAAGCAATATATTCATAGCAAGCATTTACACAAAACAGAAATTATAATGACAAAAACTAAACTTAACTCCTCCATATCCTGAGTTATTGAGAAAATATCTCGGAGGAAAAACTCTAAATCTTAAAAAAGGTTCAAAAGCTGTATGTTTAATAGCGTTAGTGCTACAAGACATAAATTTATCATTACGGTCTTATGGCATTACCAATCCACTTACGTGCCGTAAGTGCGACAGTGAAAGATTGTGTTATTTATCAACAATAATTGATCATATCAAGTCTTGTTTAGTCCATCCGCCCAGTGTGACAAAGCTCGGCTGAGGGCTGATCTTGTAGCTGCTTGTCTAGAATATGTTCAGTATTACATTGGTTAAACGTTTTGTTCCCTCTTTCTTATAAACTTCCCTTTTTTTCCTTTCTAGTTTCCTTTCCTCCAGTTTCATAATTTTACACACACCAGGTAAAATATGAGAAGTTAATTAGTTGGATAATATGTATTTTACTTTAACTGAATACATCAAACATTGGAAAGAAATCATAATAAGTTAGTGTTTCAAATAACTGTTATTCAATAATTTATTAATTTATACTTGATGATTTTAATGAGATTTTTATTGTATACTTTAAACTAAGTAGTGATGAAAATTTTTTAATGAGGGCGGTACGTACTTTATGGTTTATTTTAGAAATCAACCTTTAAAGATTTATATATATATATATATATATATATATATATATATATATATATATATATATATATATATATATATAAACTTCTTGAGGTGGCTAAGACTATTTATACAATGGAGAACTTCAATCATTGTAAAGTTTGGAAACGTTACTTGAAATAATTACAATCCTAAACGAGTAGTTAGTAATAACCAATGATAAAAGTCTTTAAATAACATTTTAAATCAAATGATTCATTAAATACAGGGCGTTCCATAACAACAATTTCAGATAGCCTGTATTGAGAAATAGTAGCATGTTTTTTATTTTAAAAAGTAAGGACGATCAACGTTTAAAATTTTTTAACTAAAGAAATAAAACATATTAATACAATCCATTTTAAAACCATCATATAAGTCTATTGCTTTTGTTCTGATTAAACCACTTGTATTTTATAATTTACTTGACGCAAAAATAAAACTCGTTTTCATTTAAACATATATAAGTTCACCTGTTTTTAATATGTGCTCCATACTTTCGTTGAAAAGTTTCATGAAAGATATACTTATTTTTAACCACCCTATCCAGCTCGATTACATTTTCAATTAAAATATGGTACAAATGCGGTATAAAAATACTTCTAGATGTAAGCCATATTTACATACAGAACAAGATATTTGCGAGATTCCGAGCAAAAAGTCTTAATGTTGAAAAACCAGATTTTTTTCGTACAAGCTTAATTAGATCAATGATATTTTATGTTTATACCACATATTACCCTATAAAATGTCTAGAATATTTATTATTATCCTCAAAATGTATATTTTGTCTTGTTCCTTTAGATAAACAGAGTTCTTGAAAGAGTTGAACGATGATGGTCACTTTAAATTTAGAGAATATAAGAAGATAAATTAATTAAAGATAAATGAGAAATAAAAAATTTTGAATTTGGAAAGAAAGAAAGATAAATTTGGATTAAAAATCATTGAAGAATTGGAAGATTATAAGGTTTATTTGCAAAAAATATTTTTGAATATATTGGATGATAAAAAGATCAAATTTAATAAATCAACAAGTAAGATCATTTACATTCAATATTTGTTGGAACAAAGAAAATTAAAGAGTAAGATTGAAATATGATTAGTATTGTAGAATAAAGATTTCGAAGATACTTTTTTTATTCAACGCAGATTTTACAACATTTCCAATAAATCTTTCACTAAACAACTTAACAAAATAGATAAGCAAACCTTAACGGTTATTTTCATTCTAGATTTACTGTTTGATTTGACATTTTTATATGTATATATATATATATATATATAGCTTATTTCCACATATTATGTGCAAAACTATTCGAAAATAATCACGTATTTTTGTTGTATTTTCTTGATAGCCCAGGTATAGGTAAGTGAGTGATGTATTACACTCAATATTATTGTTTAAATGCGCCTTGAACATTTAACACCCTGGTGTTAAGTTATAGTTCTCCTTCCTGATAATTTCTATATGAAACTTAAGCCATGCGAATAGTCTATTTTTAACAAACAATAATTATTCCTCGTTACCATAAAAACACAATTTTAAAACCTAATTCCTTTAATTGTTTATGACAGTGGAATTTTGAGCAATTTGGCTTCAAGTTCATACGGAGAAAGTTAGCAGAATTCGTATTCAGTCTTCTTCCGACCTATGACCCAAACACCACGGCTGAACCTCTATCGTTTTGACTTGAATATTCTTCAAATGGATAAGTAAAAATATCCCACTTTTCATTGATTACGACTCACGAAGATTTTGTCTTGTATGTATGGCTGTATATGTTGTCTGAATACTGGTGTTAAACAATTAAACCTTGAGTTTAGGTTGAAGTAACTCACGACTTAGACGTATTTACCCATAGAACATCAGAAGTACTATAACCTACTTATTTTACTGTAATTTAACTGTATGTAATTAATGTATAGGCAACAAGCACTACTCCACATACATGTGCGTTATTATCACTACCGCTGAGGCAGTACAGTAGATTAAATATTTGCATAAATTAAAAACAACTAATCACTCTTCAATGGAGTTATACAATGTTCACAAGCAACATTTATATGTATTTCTCCAGACGTTCTTAATTTTAGCTTTTTAGACTAAACGAAAGTGTGTATATCAACGTAGACACACTCACAGGAAGATAAAAACGGTGCGAGTTGTAATGTAATAATAAACGTATTTAACTGTTAAATTGACGCCACCATTGCTTGTTGCCAGAACGTGATCTAAAGGTTTTCCCTTGTGATATTTACTTTTAAAAGTATTCCATCACCTGTTTACTGCTTTAAGTAGTGTACGATCAGTATTCCAGAGCCAATTGTTATAGTTCATGTGCTCAACCTGGTTCTTAAAGGTTTTGGGAAAGTTTATCCTAGAAACAAAGTTATAAGTATTAGGAGTTTAGGTGGTGGTCGACATATAAAAGCATCAATAGAGTTAAAAATATGAAATAATTAAATTTTTCTAAAATTATATTTCTTACGCTTTACACACTAAAACGGACCCCCAGACAAGTATATATATTTTTAATTACATTTAAATATTTTAACTAAAGATTTTCTCTCCCTTTTAAATGCCTGACAATGATTAAAATATTACCTGAATGTTAGTATAAAGTAAAAAGATCCAGGAAAATTTTTAAGGAAAGATCCCAGCATGGTATTTTGTATCCCTTTCGATGCTGTGTCGTTTTGATTCTTCCAAACGCAGCGTGGTTGACAATCGATTTCTTCCAGGTCAACCAGTAAACTCGGATTGATTGTGTCATTTATAAGCTTTATATGAACATGCGTAGGTCACCTTGCGCTGTAACTGTACTATCTGATTCAACTAGACAATGTTGAAAGATCTGTACTAGATGTTTATATTAACAAGCATTGATCTTAGTTCTTTCCTATATGGATTAAATATAAATATACAAAAAAATAATGGTGGAATTACATTACTGCGAGAAAACAAGCCGCTAATAGTGATCCACGACTTGACTCCCGAGGCTTTGATGGCGTACTGACAGGGTTAGGTGCATTTACTGGTTATGTTTTCAAATCTCCTGTGATATCAGCACACACAATTTCGTTTTCCACTCCTGTAACCTAAATAAATATTCGACCACAAGTCGTTTCTCGTTTTGTCTCCTTTGACGTCATCAATATATTGCCTCAGTTTGTTTCTCCATAAACACTTCCAGGGTGTTAGTAAATGTAGTACCTGTGTCCGCTACCTGTGGTCGTGGGCCAACACAATATCAGTGAGAATAAGACGGACATTATTAATGGAGGATATTATTAAGAATATGTAATAAAAAGAAAGATTCTATGAGTTTGGTAAATCTATGAATTCCATTATTAGAAATTTTCTATAGAAACTAAATTATAACGGTATTAATACTTAGTAATGTTTAACCGTTGTGAACTTAATTTTTATGAAAAGGTAAATAAAATGTTTTGGATTAGTCTTAGAGTTTTATATGCGGTGAACGTAGAAATCTTATCCTATCAGATCCTAATATTAAACCAAACTTATCTTTAATAATATTGACACATCTTTCAAATCAGGACATTGTGCACTTGAATGATTGGGTGCAATTAGGAGTGTAATTCAAAGTAAAATTGAACAAAATATAGAGTAACCTCTATATTTATATTACTTAAATTGCAACCGAGAATAGAATATATTTCCTTTTTTATATCAACCGATGTGTCATATAAAAATATTTTTTCTTGTCATAATCTACTTGCACTACAATATTAATTAAACAATTATGTAATCTGAAAACATTAAACGCTTTATCAAGTATTAATACGGTGAAGTTCAATACGTCTAGTGAGAATTTACGGATCTAAATTATTCTCTTGTCGAGTAAGTGCATATTGTCTGTGGTAGATTGTAGCACAAGTGACGTAAGCTAGATATGTCAAATAATCAACCTAATAAGGTAGGGGAGTATTACATGGTGGAAGGGCTACGACCTGTCTAAGGACTGGCCCTAGTACCATGTAATGCTCTAACCTGGGTGCGCATAACAGTTTCACTGCAGCCATTGCTGTTGTTTCTAGTAACAGTGGTGGAGGCACGGCAACTGTTTTAAGCACAGGCAGTCCCAATCCCTGCCAACGTTGGTTATTAGAAGTTTTATAAGTTACATTTTAATGGATCTCATGTACATTTCCTTCGTTACATAATTTCTGTCTGTATTTACACCACTACAATATTATCTATACAATATTATCTAAGCATTAGTTTAATAATTTACTCATTATAATTTTAACTTCATACTCGTATAATAAAAATTTTCTTTGAACGTAATTCGGGCCTTTTTACACAATTTTCAACTTACGTTGCTGTCTGCATTTTTAACGTGTGTGCATCTATGAGTGTTCGATAGCAAAAATATATATCTTATTTTATGTGTATATATTTATTATTTTATTTAAGAACTTAAAATAATTAAAAAAAGCTGAAATTCAAAAATATAAAATAACTTAAATACTTTATTTGTTATTGCTGTATATTTTTAATTAAAAATTTAGTAGGCACTGGTTGAAATAAATGTATCTAATAGACTATACAAATTATGTCTCGTCATTGAAATTTTTTAACCACAGGTCGTAGAAGTAAAAGTTTGACTTGTATTCACACAATGTTACTCGTGATCTTAGGTTTTAGTCCAGATATGTAATTTATTTTACCAAAATTTGAATGGTCGCATTCTTGAAAACCTAAAGTGATCACAAAAGATAAACGGGTATATATTGGAAGATATTTTAATGAAAATGTTTGCACGAATGATAATTTACACTATTAAAAAAACGTTCGATTAAATTACATTGTTTAAAAACTCATCCAAGCTATGTACTGCTGTCTGCACCAACTTCAATCTAAATCTGATTACAAATATGGTAGTTATTAGGTCCCGTTATATTACATATGGCTATTTATATTACATCAAGATGTCGATTTAAATAAATACGTGTCTATTTAATCTATCTAACTGGTAATTCCATTAAAAAGTAATAATGTTTAAAAATAATAAATACAGTTTCCCGTGTTTATAACAGTACCTAAATCAATAATGCTTAGTCACAAGATTGCTTTTCTTACGTATCCTTGACAAAGGATCTAGGGTCTCAAAGCAACTCTCTGTTTAGTATGTGGATATTAAATTCTCTCTCAGGCTACTTCAAAGTACTCGAATACCAAACTTGGCTGGAGAATGGTTAATGACAAAGGCGCTGTTTTGAATACATAGTACGAATTTGTCGTTAATACATAACTTAATAAAATTAGTTTTAAGCCTCCTTATTACGCGCAAGATATAATAAAAC
The DNA here is from genome assembly GCF_021130785.1 of Homalodisca vitripennis. NCBI lineage: Eukaryota > Metazoa > Arthropoda > Insecta > Hemiptera > Cicadellidae > Homalodisca > Homalodisca vitripennis. The sequence goes on along the minus strand of NC_060211.1, from coordinate 124,002,873 downwards.
TTTAAATTTAAAAATGATTGCCTGTAATAGAATTTAAAAATAATATATTTTGCAACATAGGTTGCTACTAAAAATCTTTTGACTCTTCACGTTTTTTAAAAGGTATATTCCATTTAGATTTTGTTTAAAATATGTGTCTATGCAATGTATCTAACTGTTAATTCCTTAAAAAAAGAATGATATTAATAACTAATAAATGTTTCCACTGTATATAACAGTACTTCTTGGATACTGAACTTACGGTTGGGAAAGTTTTACGACAAAAGATGGCAAGATAAATCAATAATGCTTAGTCATAAGATTGTCTTGTTTAGGTATTCTTGACAAAGGATCTAGAGTCTCAAGGAGTCCTTTACTGTTTAGTATGTTGATATGGAATTCTCTCTCAAGCTACATCAAAGTACTCGAAATGGGAACTTCGTACATATTAGCTTGCTATACATTTTGTTAGTTGTCGGTTAGACAAACAGACAGACAAGAAATTGCCTCCAAGGATTACGTTGAGCCAAATTGTAGGTTAGGACATTCACCATCATCGAACATGTTTTTGTCTAAGTAGTGAAACATTTACATTAAGTTACATTCCATAGCTATGTTCATATAATAAAACTTACTGTGAACTAAGAAGTTGCGTGCGCAACGCAAGGATACGCTGAAATGAAATCTAGTCCCCCAACATTTGAATTGGACTAATTATATATAACTGTGTGCCATTATTTAAAAATGTATTTATTCTTGCACTTTAAAATTCTTATCATGGTTATCCATAAGACCTATGAAGAAATATTCGCTAACGCTAAGAAAAATCCCATTGAGAGTCATACAACATTACTTAACTCAGTTTTCCTCTAGTAGAAATGAAGAAGATAGACAGAAAATAGTTTTTATGAACAATAGTGAAAGTTTTAACTGAAGGTCAGCTAAAAATGTGTGCTTACAAGGATTTTGGTAAGACATTTAAATGGCACATTCTTTTTAATGTATATTTCATGGAATTATATTTGACAGTATTTCATTATTCTTATAAATACTTGTAAAAGTTCTTATATTAACAAATTACGATCGAAATCTTGAAACAAACCTTCATTAATTGTGATATTTACGTACTTTTAAATACACGAGGTGTTTCTAAACATTGAGTATCTTAAAACTCTAAACTGATATCTGTAAATGTTTAAAAATTATAATTCGTGAAATTTTTAGGACATTATAATCCAAACAGTTTTAAATTGGAGCCTATATGAGTATAGGTTTGAATTATTTTGATCTCAAATATATATGAATATTTATACAGACAAGTTTAAAATTAGATTGATTTAGTTTTTGAATTACTTGCAGGAAACTTATTAAATATACTAAGGATTTATTTTTAAAAGAATTTATTTAATTATAACTGTAAGAATCGTGTGTTTTCATAATATTTCACTTTTATGATAGTGGATAGTTAAAATTTTTATTCAATACTACTTAATCTTAGCCCAGAGGTCTTGTGCTCATTGTAAATAATAAAATTGATTATTACAAATTTACGGTTTACATTTCTTTAATAAATTTTCGGTATATTGAGTTAGGCATATTCGTACCAATCTAAATTACAAATAAAGTGACTATATATGAGAGGGAATATAAATTTTATATAAATTTCATATTTTAAATGTGTTATGTAGTTTTAAACGCTCATAAACACATAGCGAATTGAGGGAATTCTTAACCCTCAAAATAAGAAAAGTAAGAAATATAATCTTGCCAAATTTAACCACTTTAGACTATATCATTCAAATTACGATTTATTTGAGGAAAAGATAGAGAGACAGACTTTGATGTTCTTGATGCAAAATTAAAATACGCTTTGATATAATTAGAGGTAGACCAATTAATAAATAACATTTGGAATAAAAGTGTTCTAATTAAATTACTTATACATAGTTTATCAATATATCGTATCAAGTTCTTGTAGATTCTAGTATCTAAGAGAATCTATGGAAATGTATCTAAAATAAACTGAACGTTTAATAATAACGAAAGTCATCAACGTCAGACTTGTGGTAGTACACCAGCTTGTCAGAAACTGTCAGAGAGACAATAATTTACGGCACTGTCCGAAAAGGTTACTTAAACCTGTGTTAATAGCGATTGGAGTTGTCCCCAGTAATGTATATTTGCCTTGCTCACCAATAGTAACTTCGCTTTTAATACACTAGCAGTGACTCAGTATACTTACCACTTAAGAATAAGTTACTCGGTTTGTGATGCACTGAATGTTAGTTTGAGAAAAGGTGAAAGAAATCGCAAAGTTAGACTTAACTTATTTGTCACTTGGCAGATCTTAATCTCTCACCTATACTTTCACTACATGTCTTGATTAAACATTATTAATCCCATCAACACTATTTAAGTGAGGAATTCTTTGGCATTTATTCTTTTTAGTTTAAAATTAAAAATGTTTTAAAAACTTCGTTAAATGTTTTTTCATTTCGTAAACTAATAATAATCACATATAGAAACGGATAAGGAATCTTAAAATATTTAAGGGTTTTTAGGTTATTAGAACATTTAAATTATTGCTTTATGTATTTATACACAAATGTTGGATAGTATTAACTCTGAAAGTAATAATGCTTTACATTTTAAATGTTTTATCACAACATAAACAAAATATAAACTCCTAGTACGTGAGAAAGTTGTAAGATTCAAGGTAACCGCTCATAGTTTGAGTAAGTAATCAAACTAATAAAACATACTTCAATTGAAACATTGACAAAATGTTTAATAAGTTTATCAAAATTCATTAAGTGAAGGGTTTCCAAAACAAGGTCAACCAGGAGACATGGCTCCCAAAAACTAATTACACGTCACTGTAGAGTTATTTTGTAACTTAAGCTACTCTGAAGATCCGTAAACTCCTCATGTTGTATATAGTCTAGCAAAAGTATATATCGAATGCTGAAAAGTATTGTAATAGAAATAAAACGATTTTTAGTAATCATATATATTTTAAAATTTAGTTGTATATAATTTTAATGTCGGTTTATATTTTCAAGGAATTTTATAATTTTATTTACTTAGTATTTAGTTTTTATTCAAAACCTATTCAACATAACATTACTAGATGTACAGGAGCAGTTGTATATTGTTTTTAGAAAGCAAAATATCAAAACTGTTGGAAATTTCATTAAAAACAATAGGAAAGACTTTACATTTATCTAAATAGGAGGTTATATTACGTTTAAAATAACCTTTTTAAAAACATAAGTAAGTGTTTTCAAGACTTTATAGACTTATAAAAGCTACAAACTAATTACCTCAGAATGTTGTCTCACTGAACATTACGTTATCCTTCAATCATCTTACCAGTTATTATTGGTATAGAATACTCACAAAAACCAGAAATGCATAATTGTATTTTTGGATTTAAATTGTTTGCAAATTAGACAAACACACAATAACACAAATTATAGAAAAAATATGACAGAGAACAACAAAGAAAAGGACTTACATGAATAACTGCCAAAACAAACTAAACTAAAGAATATTGGTCCAGCTGTTTACAAAATAGCTAGTGCCAGTGCCAGTCGAATAATCCCATTCTTTATTCCTTTAAGGTTGTATTTACAAGATATATTAAAACTAATAATTATGAATACTCAGAGGACGTCTCTACACACGAGATTAAAAACTAACGCTGTATAACACAATTAAACAAATATGTTTGGAGAGCGATGTGTCTATAATTAATAGACCTTATATAATGCCCCCCTTAATAAATGACAACTAAATAGTGAACTTATAATCTCATTTTCTCCTTTTCAAGAACATTGTCAGAGTATTTGTATAAAGATATAAAAACATGGCTATAAATTAATTTTTATTTAAAATTAGACGAAAATTTTAACAATTCATGACAATTTTTAAAATTTAAATGATATAGTACTTAATTTATATGATGCGATTAACCTTTTTTGATACATTTTGAACTCGATTTTATGAAGATAAAGAAGACGTTATTTAAAAATGAAAAATTTAATTCTAAATACACTACACCAAAGTTAATAGAAAAGAAGCTTGTAAGATTACTTTATAATAAATAACTAAATTGCAGTCAATGTCTAATAAGTTTTACAAGAAACTTACAGACAACAAGAATTTGAAATGAAAATCTTTCCTCTGGTAAGATAAATCTAATTATATTTTCTTATTTGCCCTATGCAAAATAAAACTTTGTCTTTCAAATGCATGTTATATAATTCGCCTTTACGTTCAAACTACATTTATTCAAAGTACCTTATCTAGAACCAACCTGTACAGCTGGATTAAACAATAAAAAATATATATTTAGATTGTATTTTAATGCAATTCTACTTTTCCCCGCAAAATATATATAGGAAAACAGCACATTAACACGGATTTTGAGCAAAAAGTTTCCAAAACAAAATCATGTATATGTTTGATGGCCAAAACATAAGGAACTGATATTATTTTATTTACAATCCATAGCATTACAGAAGTACACATTGAAAATTTAAAACCCGAGTGCTAAGATCTACACAATCTCTCTTTCTTAGAATTTATACAACTTATTAAGCTTTAGGATTGGTCCATTTTTAATTAACAATAATTATTCCCAGTTACCATGAAAACACAATTTTAACATCAAATACTTTCGAAAAATTGTTCAGTAGAGTGGAATCCTGATTAGTTTTACTTCAAGTCAATACGGACAATGTTAGCAGCGTTAATGTTCGGCCTTCTTCCGACCTGTGACCCTGACACCACGGCTGAGCCCTTGTGTCTTTGGCAGGAAAATTCTCCAAATGGATAAGTCAAAACATCACATTTTTCATTGAATATAAGTCACTTAGATGTAGTGTTGTATGGCTGTAGATGCTGTCTGAATATTGATGTTAACAATTAGACCTTGAGTTTAGATTGTAGCAACTCAATAATTTGACTTATTACTTGTAGGACAGCAGAAGTACTATAACAGCTTACTTATTTTACTGTATATTTAGCTATAGGTAATTACTATATGGGCTCCATCCACTACACTACATACCTTTTAGTTGTTATCACAACCTTTGAAACAGTACAGTTGATTAAATAGATTCATAAATCTAAAATATAAGTAATCTCTCTTGACACCGGTCTATGAAGTTATACACGCGATTTATGTGCATTGTTTACAGTTCAAAATTTCAATGTATTTCCTCAGAAGTAATTATAATCTTGATTTTTCACGGGACCATAGTGTGTGTAGTAACCTAAACACACACAAAGGAAAAGAAAAACGTTGCGAGTATAAAATTCTAAGGACACGCGTATTTAAGAGGACATAGTGCACTTGAATGATTGGCCAGAGAGGTGGCGGAAAACTATATCAAATAAAAAAAACAAATGACGTAACCTCTTTATTTAAAAAGCCAAATTTAAGTACGTCTGAGGAAATTCACGTAAACGTTGATTGTAAACAATGCAAATCACTCGGGTGTATAACTTCATGTAGAGTGATAAGGTTTTTAAATTTTGCAAATATTTAAAAACTTGCTGCCTCAGAGGTAGTGATAATAATGGACATGTATGTGACGTAGTGGCTGGTGCCCATACAGTAATTAAATATAGCAAAATATAGTCAAATAAGTAGGTTTTAGTACTTCTGCTGTTATACTGGTAAATAAGTCAGTCATGAGCTGCCACAATCTAAACTCAAGGATTAATTGTTTAAAACCAATATTGAGACTACATATACAGCCATACATACAAGATAAAATCTACATGAATATTATTCAGTGAAAATTGTGTTGTTTTGACTTATCCATTTGAAGAATATTCCACTCAAAACGACAGAGGTTCAGCCGTGGTGTTCGGGTTATAGGCCGGAAGGAGACTGAATGTTAACTCTGCTAACTTTATCCGTATCAACTTGAAGCAAAATTTCTTACGATGCCACTGTACTAAACAAATTTTCAAAGGTATAATGTTTTAAAATTGTGTTTTCATGGTAACGAGGAATAATTATTGTTTGTTAAGAAATAGAACAATCGTAAGGGTTAAGTTACAGTTATATAAATTATCAAGAAGAGAGCACATCTAGATCTTTAAACGAAGATAATTAATAAATGAATGAATATTTATTTCCTCGTTGAAATGAAGATCACACATAAATACAAAAACAGGATATGATCTCCAAGGCGCAGCCTAATTAAAAATATAAGTAGTATATAATCTTTCTATGAAAAATATAACATATTGAGAACATGAAATTTACAATATAAATATGTATTAATGTAACATATATACACTCATAATATAATAAAAAAGAAAAATAAACAAATACATCATAACTACAACAAATCAAGTGTTAGAGAATAAGATGACTACCAAATAACGGCAAAAATGATAATGTGATTATGAATGATTATTAAATAATAAAAATTTTAACTTAATTTATAAAGAAAAAGATTACATCGAAAACAGTTTATTAGGAGGCTTGGAAACTCACACACTTATGGACTCACGCCATACATAACTAAAATCTCTCTCTCTCTCTCTCTCTCTCTCTCTCTCTCTCTCTCTCTCTCTCTCTCTCTCTCTTGCTCTATCTCCCACTTTTCCTGTTCCTACATTTACCACCATCAAAAGACGCTCTCTCTCAGCACACAATCCTACAAAGTTACGACATCATGACACTATCATACGCCAACCCACTGTAAATACTCCTGATGAACATAGGATCAACAATTAAGCTAGTGATGTCAATCATATCTAGCATGTCACATCATGCATCTCATGATCAAGTATCTGTCAACATTACATGACACAATTTTAGTGGCAGTACTGCAAGTACAAGTAACCTACTATGCCAGTGAATGTGCATTATTGTATCACATATTTGTAGACACGGAAAAATTTTCTTTTTAATTTTTGTTCTACCTCTCATATTTTTATGCTAAGGCTAGACCCATAAATATGTTTGATCTTTACGAAACAGATCCAATAGAATGGTTTGTACTGGACAAATATAGAGTAATAACAAAAGTGATAGACAGGAGCTGCACTATCCCTCAATAAGACACCCTTGTTGTCTTTCTAATAATAATAATAAATTTGTGATATTCAATTTCTAACATGTACAATTGCTTAACGTTATATTGATGTACTGTAACCAAAATTTAATAAATTGTTCTTTTATATAACACAAAATTTTGTAATTATTCATGTAAAACATAAGGTAAATATTTTTATTGTGTATTAATTTTTAAAGTTCTATAATATAATATTCTGTCTGTAAATATATCATTTATAAAGACCTTAGTTTTATCGAAAAGTTTTCATAACATAGGTACCTTGTTTTAAAATTTAAACGTGTTGCTGCATCAATTTTCTTCAGCATATAATTAAATGTATATTATCATTATTTATTGACTGCTTCGTTAATGCTCCACTTTTGAAAACCATTCTTTATACACTCCACACTTTATACCATATTATACACTCGTAAGTGAAAATTTTAGTAAAAAGCCTGGAATGACTGAGAGTATTGATTTAACAAAACAAATTTAAAGTAGTAAGAAAGTTGAGTACAATCATTTGAGAATACGTAAATTATTCACGCAGTAAAAATAAATTACTAGTATCGTAAAAATAAACAACGCATCATTTCAGCGCACTCTTGCGTTGTGGTACACTGCCTACCTCACTAGAACTAATTATTAAGACACAGGTTTTTAACCTAACTCAAGAAAAAAAAATGTGAATGTATCATTTAGCATGATCTCAATAAATGTGATCTTCAGCCTTTAAAATGTTCAGGATACTTCATTTCTACATATACATCATTAATTTCTATGATTGTGCATGTTTAACTGTAGAATTTGGTTGAGCGTCATTGAAGCACTTAGTGGGCTGAAAAAATTACGTTTATGCCTACTGTGAGGATGTTAAGTTTTCTATTCTGTATGATTTATCTGTATGACAGCATGACGATAATGAAATGAGCTATATGATTAACATTTAGCATATAACTTTAGCGAGGCCTATTACACGACACGTGGTGCAGCGTACTCGTACCTTGCATATATAAATCAAAAATAAAAGAAATGGATGTGGTCCATGTAAAAATACAAAAGTGGAAAATGTAAGTTTGCGAAATTATTGGAAAATTCGCAAGCAACAATACTGGGATACTCACAAGTAACAGTAATTGCCTACATGGATTGTAATTCTACTGATATAATATATAAAAATTAAGTGTAAAATTTATTCCAAATAATATATGTCTAATAATTTTTAATTGGAAAGGACAGGGCATATATTTCACATTTTCCACCAATAAAAAGACAACCAATGGCAAGGTATCCTGAAAACGGTACAAAAAAGTAAACTAATTCTACGTTAAAATGGATCGATATAATGGACCTGCAATTCCTACCATGATAAAACTGCAGATGACTATAATTTTAAGAAACCAAGAAGCTATATCATCAAATTATGTTACAGGCATATCCTTTTGGATTACAATCTATTAAAGGAAATGTTGGTAATAAAAATAAGCGTTGCTGGATATAAAATGTTTCATCAATAAAATTTACGTATTTTGTCAGCTGTGCCACAGAGATTTAGTTGAAACTTTTTACAACAGCTGGCTTTATTAAATGTAGTTTTTTATGTTTGCATTTATTTTCTTTTTAATTTTAGCTGGTTTCTAACGTAATAATTTTATACTTCCATTAAAACAAGTACTGTAACAGTGCATAAATATTTTGTAGTGCACTATTTCGTAGACATAACTCGGTCTGATTGAACATTGGTCTAGGGTGAAACACTGTTTTATTTAACAAAGCATACGTCGTCATACAGTCGTCTTCATGAAATCCAGTTTTTAATTTTTTGACCTGTGGTATTAGTACCTTGATATAATGTGGACTTATGTGTGCATTGCTGTCTCCCGGTGAGAGGTTCCAACAGTTAGTGCAAGTTAACCTACTCTTCAACAGAAATCTAAAATTCTGAGTCTCCGAAAAAGAACCTAAAGGTCCAGCTTGGCACCACTCCGAATGGTAAATAACATATATTACATTCTTCCTCGATCGCAGTCCTTGTTAGTTGTATTTATTTTTGTTTTTTAGAATTATACTAGCACGAGTATAAAAAGTATCATGATTTGACAAATAACAAAACAAATTACCCTTTAGTTTCATTTTTAATTATTACAAATCCTATTTTACAAGTTTTTAGTTCCGTTCATTACCAAACTCATAAAAGACGTTCATAAATTTAAATATTTGGTAATTCCTTTATAGTGATGACCTTTTTGAGTATAGTAGACTTATATTTATTTACCTAGGAGAGGACGTTGCAAGGTTTTAGGTTAGAATTGGGCAAAACAATTATTATTTTGGAAGTTTTTAGATGAGTTTGCAAGTAGTTCTGTTAAATACTGACCAAGTCACGCCGCTACTTAAACGTAGATTTAATTATTTACATTCGGATTGGTTGCCGTTAAAGCATATTTGAACTGCTCATCATGTTGTCAGTTCAACAATTATTACTAAACAGTCACATTGACTTTTGTTTCTTCTAATAGTAAAACCGGGATAGTGATTTATATATTACATGTATATTACATTTGCGGTAAAATAGCTTATCTGATTCAACCTCATTTAATGAGTTCATGATTTAGTGATAATAAACAATTAAATTATGACATAGTTAATATTTCTTTCTAATCATTTCTCCAATTTCTTTTAGGAATCTTCAAACATCGATAAAAACCCATGCTTCGTTTTAGAACATTTATCCGTTGCTATGATTCAGGAAAGTGGGCGTAACGCTGCGTTTATAACCATTTAAATTGGGTGACCAAACTAAGGGATGTTTATTTACGAATGATTTATTCTTATATTTCTCGTTACCATTAGGTTACCTTTTAATTTACCCATAAGATTAACTAAAGTTTCGATATCGCTCAGCAAAATTCTACTGGTTGATATGCACCTCAATTCGAAATGCATCTATTTGATCTAATATCACGAGAAAGACTCCTCAATACCATGGACAGTGCTTAAAACAATGCAATTTTAAGAAATATTTGTGAAGCAATATACTTACTTACACGAAATATTTGATAAGAGCTTTAGTAAGTTAGCATCTCCGAATAATTAGTATCTTTAGGTACAACATATATTTTGTCAGACCTTTAGTAGGTATCACCGTAAATAATAATGACCTTGATAGAATATTGGACTGTGCTGATCAAAAGCAACAAGAAAGCATCATAATTATAAAAGATATATTCTTTACACGCAGTTTTGAAATTTATCGACCCTTTATAATACTTAGATGTGACGATGGTCCAAACAAGGTCATGGATTATATGCTTGTTTTAGAGATATAAACTTCTTAGTATATTTCATAAAATCTCTTTGCAACTGGCAACACTTTAATTTTACTATTACTTTACATGACGTCATATTATATTGTGGCAAAGTCACCAGATTTGTTTAAAGAAGTACAATACTATACGTCATATCTATCTAAGGCGATGAACTATTAAGATGAAAAGATACAATTAATACAACTCGTGAACTAATAATTGCCATGAGTAATTATAATTACATCAAGATTATAAAATATACTCATATAAACATATACTCATCCAAATAATATTAGCGTGTCATTCTGAAAGTGTACCGATTGTATTAAATAGTAATTCTGGGGTAACTGGATTACCGGTGGAAGGAGTAGGCCCAGAAGAATGTTAAGGACTGGACAAAAAAGTTCTATCTGTTTGAATATTTCTTTTAAATGTAGCAGATGATAAAACTGTTCTCAAGTTTTCCCAAATGATTGTTTCGTAGTGATTGAGTTAATGCGTTTTGGGGTTATGAAATAGTTTTCACGTAAATTATATGCTTTGTTTTTTTATAAATATTTTAGTGACAAGATTCAGTTGATTCTATACACGTTATTGGACTCATTAATTCAAAGGCGATAAAAAAACTACTAAAATGTGCAACGGAATATCGTTATAAATGGTAACGTTTACTGATTAGAGGAGTTGAAGTGAGGCTGTATTAAAAATCAGTGGTAATTATAACTTTTCTTACATTCTGAATGTATTGCATTAAAAACTTACGGACTCATGAAAACTTAATATCGCTTATCATTAAATCATTAGATAATAAAGCGTTTAACTCAGTTAAAAAGAGAAGAAATCAAACAACGGTTTTGTATATTCATAAAGAAGAATATATTCTAAGGTGAGTCTGTCTTTATCTGCGGTAAATTAAGTTAACTGGTTGTATCTAATGGTTTCTACACTTGAACATGAACTCTGAATTAAACATTGAACGGGAATTTTAATTTACTGAACAATATCTTTGCCTATCAATCAGGGAGATAATTAGAGAGCAAATTAACCTACTGAGTTGAAATGCGTGTCTTAGAGTGGATATACCTTATTCCATCCTTATAGAAGCCTTTACGTTAAAAGTAATTATAATTGAAGCATATGTATTTCTATAATATTTTCTTAGTAATTAATACTCATGAATTAATACCTATCCGTATTAAAAAGTCTCTTTGTGACACAATACTGAAAAAGGCCTTGTCCATCTATACATATTTAATGGACAAAATTTTAATGAACTGTTTTGCAGCTAATTCTGGGCTCTATAAAGTGCAGTGGTGTAACTAATGGACCTGAAGGGAGCTTACAAATCATCTCTCAGTCTTGAATTATCGCCTCTGAATAATAAGTCATAAAGGTGTGTAGAATCAATAGAATCTTGTCACTAAAATATTTATAAAAAGGCATATAATCAATGTAAAAACTATTTCATAACCTCAAATAACATTAACCCAATCACAATAAAACAATCATTTGGGAAAACTTGAGTACTGTGCTATCATCTGTTACATTTAAAAGAAATATTTAAACACATATATTCCACAATACGTTTCGTTCGTAAATCCAGTTACTTAGTGGACAGTCTTCGTTCAAGAACATTTACTTGTTACTTTGGTAGCTAGAAAAACATTTTATGTAACAACTGTTGTTTGGTTTTGATTTTGCTATGGTCGGTAGCATCCTTTATCTTTTGTAAGTTGACAAGGTTTTTGGGCATTACTTTTAGAGCAAAGTTCTGTGAAAATAAATAACAAGTAAAAATCAATAGACCAATCATAAAATATACGCAGAGAAAAGTCTACATCATCATAAAACTCGTTATATTAAAGGCAGCTAACAGTCAGACACAGAAATAATATCAAATCACCGTCAGATAATAATATACAGACGGAAAATAAATCACGAAGTAAATGTATATGAGATCTATTAAAATATTATTTAACATGTTTAGGAGACCAACCTTGGCAGGGATTGGGACTGCCTGTGCTTAAAACAGGTGCCTTGCATTCACCACTGTTACTAGAAGGAACAGCAATGACTGCAGTCACACTGTTATTTATACTCACCCAGGTTAGAACATTCCATGGTACTAGGGCCAGACCTGTGGCAGGTAATCGCCCTTCTAACATGTAATACTCCGCTCCCTTATTAGGTTGGTTAGTTGAGATATTTAGGTTACGTCACGTGTGCTGCAATCTACTGCAGACAATATGCACTTTCTGGACAAAAAAATAATTTAGATTCGTATATGCTTACTGAGACGTATTAAACTTTACAGTTTAAATACTTTATAAGAGCGGTAAAGGGTTTCATACTATATACTTTTAAACTATTATTATAGTCAGAGTACATTTATAAAAAAAAGTATTTAATTATGACAGACCGCTTGATATTAAAAGGAAATGTATTCTGTTCTCGGTTTTGATTAAAGTAAAGGATACTCCATATGTTCGTCGATTAGCACAAATTTATGCAACGCTTGTATACGAAATCACTTAAGTGCACAATGTGCTGACTTGAGAGATGTATAAATATTATTATAAATAAGTTTGATATAATATTAGGATTTGATATGATAAGAATTTCATGTTCCCTAGGTATAATAGGTTAAGACGAATGCTAAACATTGGACTAACCTTTTAATTAAGATTATGTTAGAAAAGGTTAAACACGAATACATATTAAAATAGTTATGAATTTAGTTTCTATGTGCATGAGATAAAACTTCCAGATCTATATAGAAAAGAAAATGTCAAATAAATCTATTAAAACTTTAATTTAATAATTAAAAACGACCAACCTTGGCAGGGATTGGGACTGCCTGTGCTTAAACAGTAGCCGTGCATTCATCACTGTTACTGGAACCAACAGCAATGGCTGCAGTGACACTGTTATACGCACCCAGGTTAGAGCAATACATGGTACTAGGACCAGTCCTTGAGCAGGTAGTCGCCCTTCTAACATGTAATACTTCCCTCCCTTATTAGATTGGTAATTTAAGATATTTAGGATATGTTACGTGTGCTGCAATCTACTGCACAATATATGCACCTCCTCAACACGAGAAGAATATAGATCCCTAAATTCTCATTAATTAAGACGTATTGAATTTTATAGTGTAAATACTTGATAACAGCGTGTAATGTTGTCAGGTTATATTATTTTTTAATTATTATTGAAGTCTCAGTAGATGTAGACAGGAAATAGTATTTGATATGAAAAACCGGTTGATATTAAAAGGCAATTTATTCAATTCTCGGTTGCAATTTAAGTTATATAAATATAGAGCTTACTCCATATATTGTCAAATTTTTATTATTATACCATCTAAAATTCCACCCAATCTTTCAAGTGCACAATGTGCTTACTTGAGAGATGTATCAACATTATTAAAGATACGTTTGAAATATTACTAGTATCTAATATAATAATAAATCCACTTTTCCAAATTTAATATAAAACGATAAGTCAAGTGCTAAGTAAAGGAGTAACCTTTTCATAAAGATTAAATTCACAGCAGTTAAAAACGACTAATTATTAGAACTATTATGTATTTAGTTTCTGTATGAACTTTATAACAATGAAATTCATGAATTTATTAACCTCCTAGGATATTTCATTTTATTAAATAATATCCTCTGTAAATAATTTCCGTCCTGTTCTCACTGATATTGTGTTGGATGTTAGCCCACGACCACAGGTACCGAGGACTACCGTTACCAACACCCTGGAGGTCTTTATGGAGAAACACATGAATCAAAACGACACTCCATCGATAGGGATACATAATATAACATTGGAATCTTTTCTTAAAAACTTTCCGGGCTCCTTATAATTAATACTGACATTAAGGTAATATTTTAATCAATGTTAGGCAATTACAAGGGAGATACAATCGTTGGTTAAAATGTCTACATATAATTAAATATATATTTACTTGTCTGGGGGTCATCTTCAGTGTCTAAAGCGTAAGAAATATAATTTTAAAAGTAAATAAATAATTACATATTTTTAACCCTATTGATACTGTTCAATGTCGACCACCACAAAGACGTATTACTTTTTTCTTGGATGAACCTTCCAACAAATTTCAAGATCCAGGTTGAGAACTTAAACTATAACAATTGGGAATACAACGTACACAACTTAAAACAATAAACAAGTGAAAATATTCTTTTCAAAGTAAATGTCATAAGGGAGAAATATTAGAACAGGTTCTGAAACAAGCAATGGTGTTGCCAACAGTTAAATACGTTTATTATTACACTTGTAATCTCGCAACGTCTTTCTTTTTCTTTGTTTGTGTCTAACAAACTAACTGTCGTTCAGTCTAAAAAGCCAAAATTAAGTACGTCTGAGAGAACATACACTTAAATGCTGATTTTGAACAGTGCAAAAAAATCTCGTGTATAACTTCGTTGTAGAGTGATAAGTTGGTATTTTAATTTATGCAAATATTTAATCAAATGTACTGCCTGAGCGGTAGTGATAATAATGGACATATATGTGACGTAGTTGCTGGTGTCTATACAGTAATTATACAGTTAATTAAAAAGATTATAGTACTTTTGCTGTTCTACAGGTAAATAAGTCAAAGCCATGAGTTCCGACAATCTAAACTCAAGGCGTATTTGTTTAACACAAAAATTCAGACAACATATACAGCCATACATACAAGGCATCATCTACGTGATTCGTATTCAATGAAAACTCTGATGTTTTGACTTATCCATTTGAAGACTATCCCAGCCAAAATGACAGAGGTTCAGCCGTGGTGTTCTGGTCATTAGTCGGAAGAAGACTGATGTTAACTCAGGTAAATTTTCCGTATCAACTTGAAGCCAAATTACTTACGATGCCACTGTCCTAAAACATTTTTCAAAGGTATTATGTTTTAAAACTGTGTTTTCATGGTAACGAGGAATAATTATTGTTTGTAAAGAAATAAAACAATCCTAAAGCTCAACTTAGTCATATACATTCTTTTAAGACGAGAGAACTAATTACACAAGGACAATTATTAATAGATGCATATTTATTTCCTCATAGAAATAAACATCTCATATATACAAAAAAAGGAAATGATCTCCACATGCGCGAAGCATGTGTGTGGAGATCGAGTTGTGATCAGCAGCATGAATACATATCATTTAAAGAATAAGTACTGTAAAATTCTCGTATGGAAACAATAACATATTGAAAACATGAAATTTACAATATAAATATGTATTAATGCAACGTAATATACTAAAAAAGAAAAAACAAATACATCATAGCTACAACAAAGCAAGTGTTAATAATATGACTACCAGTTAACAACGTCAAAATGATAATATAATCATGAATGATTAATAAAGAATAACAATTATAATTAAATTTATCCAAAAGAAAAAGATTATATCGATATCAGTTTACTAGGAGGGTTGGAACCTCTCACACACTTATACACTCACGTCACACGTAACTAACATCTCTCTCTCTCTCTCTCTCTCTCTCTCTCCTCTCTCTCTCTCTCTCTCTCTCTCTCTCTCTCTCGCTCGCTCTATCTCCCCCCTCTCGTCCCCTCTTCATGTCCCTAAATTTACCACCATCAAAAGACAATCTCTCTCAGCACACAATCCTACAAAGTTACAACATGATGACACTATCATACGCTAACCCACTGTAAATACTCCTGATGAACATGCGATCAACAATAAAGCTAATGTATATACAAAGAAGTTATAACATATTCTAATGCAGCCGTATCTATGTTTAGTAGCCACAAGGTTACTCTATTGTTAGAAGTGTCGGGTTTGTAAACACTTGGTAGCTTAAAGCAATCTGGGAATTAAGGGAAAAATATATTTACAGTGTATTGTGAATTTGTGCAATTGATATTTCTCCAATTTTGGGGCAATAATCCCAGAGAACACTGCCAATCTGGTCGAGTAACTATGACTTACTTGGTTGAAAATATAACTGTGGGGTTTTAACATATGCATTATAATGTTTCGAACATATAAATGCCTAACGTTAAAATCCTTAAATTGAACAAATGACAATTCAGAAGAACAAAACGGTTTTTTCAAGACAGCTTTAATAATTTATTTTTGGACGATTTATTATGGTAAAAGCGAGCTCTTAAATGTCCTACCCCAAGTAATAATTCTGTATTTCAGAATATATTGTACGAATGCGTAAAAAACCAGTTATAATAGATCAAATGTTAACATATTACAAAGTTTAACAAAATAAAAATTGTTTTCCTTATCTTACTAGTTATATACTGAATAGGAGCTCTCCATTTTAACCGATTATCATAAACTAAAACTAAATACTTGTATTCAGATAAACCTCTACAATTCACACTACATACCTACAGCCAGCCACTCCACCACGAGTGTGAAGCCGAGTGTTAAATTGTCCGGATCACGACCCGTCCAAAGCACCACTGCCATGCACTTTGTCTTTTTAACGTTGATGGTGAGTCCATTTTGGTCAAAGCAAGGCTTACAATTCTTCAGACCACGCTCAGCCGTCCCATACACCTCTTGCCAGTTGAACCCCTCGAAGCAAAGAGCTGTCTCATCCGTATATAAAAATATCTTACCATATTCCATATTAATTTTACCAAAGGGTTATAATATAATAATAAATGTTCAATACTATTTTACTAATTCTATGGAGTGTAAATATAAAAACATCAATTACGGAAAATACAATAAAAACCTGTCTATGTTTTGGAAACTTTTCGCACAGGTTTGAATTTTAAAAAATTCTGAGTATATGATTTTTGGACTGTTTAATCATATTGCATAAATTGGTTAGAAAATAAAGTACATCGAATTAAAACCGTTACAACGTAAAGACGAACTTAAACATGCTTTTCACAGTTATTTAAAAAATTTTGAATAGGGTAAAAAAATACAAATATGGTTTAATCTAACCTGAAGAAAAATTATGATTTAAATTTTTTAATTTAATCTTGTAACAAAAGCTTTTGGAAATTAAATTTATATATCTGACAAGTAAAAGGATTGTTACTTTAAGTCCAAATTAATGAACTGTTAATAATTAATACACAGTTTTTTAACTTATTATAGAAAGTAATCTCCTGTCTATCTATCATAACGAATACAATTCATTAATTATTAAATAATTACTAAGTCTACTAAGTTACATTATTAAGTCCAGCCAAACTAATCAAAGAATTATGTAAAAAGATTTTGTAAGACTTGCGGATCTCTCTACAATATGTTTGACAACCAACCACATGTTCAGGTTGTAATATTTGAGCAAAACAATAATAGAATACAACAGAATGAATTACTCTAATTTATTTATTTATCAATATGATTATTATAACTAGAAATTACATACCTACCACAAAGTCTGGGTTGCATGTACATAAAGCCATTTCTTTCTAGAGTTTTCGCAGACTGTTTTTCTTTTGACCTTTGACTCCATCCTGATCATTCCAGAAACAAGAGGACCTTATGTAAGAAGTCTAAATCTCTACACCTTTTTATCGAGGGTTCCACAGACAGAAGGATTGCAACACGATTTCTGTAAGGCCCTATCGGGTGCTAGTGACACATTGTAATGATACAAATTTGTAATATGTGTATGCAAATGGAAAAAGGGTTTCAATTAACAAAAATTAGCTAAAGTTACAGTAAAATACTGCACATCATAAACCTTGTGAAACCTAGTGAATGATTCTTAATGGCACTCCACTCAGCCACATTGGCGGAAAAGAGATATAGTTACGCATGTATATATATATATATATATATATATATATATATATATATATATATATATATATATATTAAGCTCTCGACTACTATCACACAAGACCAAACTCCGTATATATAAAACCATTATAAGACCAGTTCTGTTATATGGCTCAGAAAACTGGGTGTTAAGTAAAAAAACAGAAAAACGTTTGATAGTATTTGAGAACAAATTATTGAGAAAAATCTATGGGCCAACCCTTGAAGATGGAGAGTGGAGGATAAAGCATAATGTGGAGTTGAGGCAACTATATATGGACCCAGACATAGTGGCCGAGGTGAGAAGTAGGAGAATGAGATGGGCTGGCCATTTACTAAGGAAGGAGGACAACTCCTTAGTCAAGAACGTCCTGGTAAACAATCTGGAGGGCAGAAGACCACCAGGAAGGCCCAAGTTGAGATGGCGAGACCAGATCAGAAGAGACGTAAGAAAACTGGGAAGAAGGGAGGAAGAGGCAATGGATAGAGAGATCTGGAGGCAGTGTGTTGGCGAGGCAAAGTACCACCTTGGGTACCAGGAGCCACGGCAGTAAGTAAGTAAGTATATATATATATATATATATATATATATATATATATATATATATATATATATATATATATATATATATAGTAGAATTAGAATATAAGTCCATTAGAGAAAGTTCTATTTAAAAATAGATAATGCATTGCCAGTAATCTATCGGAATTTCATAACATAAATAATTTTATTAATGAGAACCTGTTTGTTCTATTTTCAGAAGAAGTAGAATTGGATCCAACGCGGGAAATAGTTATTGCCAAAATGGTAGTGGCCAAGCTAAGCGACACTCCAGACTGTCAAAGTTGGTATTTCTTACAAAATCCATCCTTTGACTCTAATTTCTATATAATAATTTGTATGTAGTAAAATAGTATGTTCCAGACACAGTATAACATACCAAATCATCGTTTATCCTAGCAACATGCTTGCTCGACCATCTTGTTATTTTATTAAAAATATTCACTTTAGACCAACATATAACGTTACTATAACGGTCACCTTATTCACGCTGAGTGATTTTTGAATTTCATCTAATCAATTTATTTTGGTCAGAGCATCAGTAGATACATCCGTATAGTTAGTATTTGTAACTAAACTTATGGTAAGACCTTTAGTAGAGATCTCCGTAAACATTACTGACCTTCATAACAAATTATAAACGAGCCGATAACAAACACACTTATTACATTTACAGCATAACATTTCATTGCCACTGGGAACAATGACATTTTAATTACAACTTTACGTGTCAACATAGTCATATTCCACTCGAGGCAAAGCCTCCTGCTTCTTTTTCAAGAACTGCAATATTAAATTAAAGGTCCATCAAAATCACTATTAAGATAACAGGATAAACTAATTTAACTCCTTAATTAACAATTGCCATAAGTAATTATAACAATTTCCATTAGTAATTATAATTATATTAAAATTAAATATATTTTCTACAAACATATAATCAGCCAATCAACATTATTGTGCCATTCTGAAATAACTATTGTAGCCAAACTTATAATACAATTTTTAAGTAGAACAATACATTACCTAGTGTATGTGTCGTGTGTGTATTAGTGTGAGTGGGGCGGCCTCCTGCCGCATTGACGACATCACCCTGTAACAATCAGTAAAACAGCATATAATAATGTATTTTAAACCAAAAAGGTTCGAAAAATACATATAATTATAGTAATATACCTTAAATAAATAAATATTATTAATTTTAAGTATATTCATAGGACAAATATTTAAACTTAAGTTTAATATAAGCAGATAAATTTAGTTACCTTAATATGTTGTGTAGTGGAGAATTATTGTTGTAGTTAAATTTAGTTCTACACGCACGCACACTTTCACACTTTTTTCCATTCAACCGACTTTCATACTTTGCGTGTTTTGCAACACACGTGAAGAAGTGTTATATGATGAGAAGTGTCACAGAGAGGACGTCGGATCAACGTAGGACCGAGGCCACCTGAAAATAATCAGAACAAAACTCTCGAATCACAAATATGAAACAAATCCTTTGGCTGTTTATTTACTAATACTTTTAAAGGGAATATTCTAAAACCTAGAAAGTTTGACTAAAACAGCAGTTTCAGAATGGCATTAAACACTTGTTATGTCCCAAATACTTACGGTACTGGTTCTTCCCATGTTTAGGATGAGTAGTATTGTAGCCTGAAACATAATTTAAATTTAATAATCAGAACATAATAAGTATTTGATAATAAAATATCATGGTACAAGAATGAGAAATTTAAATTTGTCATAGTTTAAAACAAGCCAATTAATTGTGTTCATGTTTTCTTGAAAAGATCCCAATTAATATAACAATTATTGACAAAACTAACTTATATTGTTTGGGTCCTGCTTTATTTCGCATGAAATTCTGTTACCGCTTGTAATATTTTGTAAATGTAGATTTAATCTAGATAGGAACGCACTATCATTAATGCTTGTAAACATAAACATCAAGTACAGAACTTATAACACTGTCTATTTGCATGAAATAGTACAGTTACAATGCAATTTTAGCTTTGCCTGTTGATATAAAACTTATCAATAATACCTAATCAATCTGAGTTTCCTAGAAATATCAAACGATAATCTTTCCTTAGTTTTTTTTTTCTTTTAATTACATATTTAACACCGGCTTTTAAATAATTAAATTATAGTCATGATACTGTAATATAACCTAAAAGTTGAAAAAGCCATAACTTTAAAGGTCTGTATATGATTAAAACATATTTATTCGTCTTCGGTCAGTTTTAAGTTTAAAGCTAAAGAAATATGATTTGAGAAAACAGTGTTATTTCATATTTTAAACACTTTTCATACCCTTTTCTTTTGAACTCCTCCACAAGACGTAAAACTGACGAATAATTCCTTTCTGAATATAAATCTCTCTATTAATTCTAAGAACTAGGTTATGTACTTAAACAATAAAAATGAGCCCTGGGCTCCTGGACGTATACCACATAAAACAATAAACAAGAGATGAAATATTTTTCAAAGTAATTATAATAAAAAAAAACAGGTTCTGGTAGCAAACAGTTAAAATAATTGTAAATGCTGAATTATGATGAATGCTAAACAAATGCGTTTATAATTATATTTAAAGCAGTCAATAGTAAAGATAAATATTTTAATATTTGAAATTATTTAATCAATTTTACAGCACCAACGTTTAACAAAAACGGGCTAACATGTGGCGTAGTGGCTGGAGTCCATTAAGTAATTACATACAGCTAAATATACAGTAAAATAAGTAACTTATAGTAGTTCTGCTGTTCTATATGTAATAAGACAAAGTTGCTACAATCTAAACTACAGAAATAATTGTGTAAAATCAATATTCGGACAAAATACACAGTCATACATGCAAGACAACATCTACGCGAGTTATATTCAATGAAAAATGTGATGTTTTCACTTATCCTTTTGAAGAATATTGCAACAGAGAGGATAGAGGCTGAGGCGCGATGTCGAGGTCACAGGTCCGTAGAAGTGTGAATGTGAACACTGCTAACTTCGTCCGTATTAACTAAAACCCCAATGAATCAGTAAGCTGCTGCTTTGAAACCTTTTTGAAAATATTATGATTTTAAAATGGTGTTTTCATGGTAACGAGGTATAAATTATTGTCTGTTAAGATATAGCGTATTTACATTTCCAACTAGGCAATCATTAAAACAACTATGTGTGACTCTATTTCGTTTATTTTGAGGTATAAGAAAGGATTATGGAATAAAAATGTTTGTGGAAATATTGTTTTTAGATGATTATTTTACTGCATTTTACTTTGAATTAAAATGATGAAAATGTGTATCGCAAACTTGTGGGCTAGGAAATGTTGGAATTTATAAGAATTGGGTTACAAAACTTTTCGCCAATATAATAACAAATATATTCTTGACACAGTTACTAGATCAGCACCAGACGAGCTTTGTCACAGTTGAGGATAGTCCATGCAAGAATTGTTGATATCTAGTAAATAACACAATAATTCACTGTCCCTAGTAACATTGTTATTGACCGTCACCTGCTGTGAGGGATCAGATTCAATTAATATACTTAGTATATTATATATTTTGTCTCTTTCATAATAATGTAAAACATACACTTGTAGTACATAATATTACAGTTTTCTTGTTCCATCCATATAACTCTATTAACTCGTGTAACTATAATTGATCAAATTAGCCGATATGTAAGAACTCTTCGTGTAGCAATAATCGTACATGATTTCAAAATTATGATACTGGAAGAAATTGGAGATATGGGAAATCTTAGAGCAAGCCTCGTCTATAATATTAAAAATCAGGAGAAGTTGTATTGCAGTGCTGCTCCAGTACTAGGGTTTTAAAAAGGGGTTCAACCCTTTCTCTTAGCCGAAACGCCAGAGCGAAATGAGGCTTCTGTAATTCAATTTAGCGATTTAATGTTTATGTAAGCCCCCTCAGAAGTGAGACGCAGTGTGGTGTAAGTGATTGCGACGGAATTCAGGTTATGTCGCCACACATTCTTTTTGTGCCAGCTTTTTTATGGCGCAAAATGCAAAATGCTTGCTCCGCCATTTTCACTTTTATAAAAGAACATTATACTTTTAACTAGTTAGTAAGTTACGCTCATCACACTTTATGATTCTTGACAATATAAATATAAATTGCGAAGAAAATATGTTATAAAGTAATTTATATGAGATCTATTAAACGTTACTTCAAAATTTAAAAAAACCAACTTTGGCAGGTATTGGGACTGCCTGTATTTAAAACAGTAGCCGTGCATTCACCACTGTTGCTATATCCAACATCAATGGCTACAATGACACTGTTATGCGCACCCAGGTTAGAGCATTACATGGTACTAGGGCCAGTCCTTGAGCAGGTCGTCACCCTTCTGCCATGTAATACTCCCCTCCCTTATTAGGTTGGTTAATTGGGACATCTCAGTTTACGTCACATGTGCTGCTATTTACCGTAGATAATATGTTTATACATGACAGGAGAGTAATGTAAAGTCGGAAATTCTCAACATTACCTAGTGACCGTTAGAATTTAAATACTTTATAACAGCATTTTTAGTGTTCAGATTACGTAATGTTTAATAATTATTTTTGTCTGAGTAGACTGAGGCTAGAAAAGAGCATTTTTATAATACGAGTCTGTTTAGATAAAAATAAAACATTTGAATCTCGGTATTAATTTAAATCATATAAATAAAGAAACTACTTTGTATGTTTTTGGATTGTTGAGTTACAAATACTTTACTAACTCTTAAGATATGTCATTATTATTACCTAGTTAAATACTTATGTTCCATTAGGATCTTAATAATAAGATAAGATTTCCACGTTTCACGTTTACCTGATATAAAACAATAAGACCACTGATAAATATCTTTAAGTTATCCATAAGACCAATTTATAAAGTTACGATAGCTCGAATCCGAGGCCCATAGATTGTCATGGACCATAATTTAAAATGCATCTATTTGATCTATACCGAGTACAAGTTTCTGTTAGTACCACGGACCATGTTTTAAACACTGTAAATTTAAGATCTAATAATGAAACGATACACGAGCTGCTAAACTAAACTACATATTTGATCACAGCTTGGGTAAAGATGTCTGTATAAATTACTGATTCATAGATAACAACGGATATATCTATTAATTAACATAATATTTCTAAATATAACCACATGTTAGTGTTTTTAATAGTAGTTAGCGAATTCAATGTCTGGTTTTATTATAGAAAGCGAATCTACATTTATTTTCGGGAGAGTTATATTTAATGTTTTTGTTTTAACTGACTGATGCGACGTATATTCGATCAGACCATGAGGAATCATTGTAAACTTTACTGACCTAAATAACAAAATATGGTGAAAAATTCTAGGAAGGGACAATAATTTCACACTGGAGATCAACAGCGGTAAGAAGACACGCATATTCTGCTCACATGCTTATGAGATTTATTGATCCTTCATAAGACGTATATTATGATGGATGGCTCAAACACGATCATGATTTATATGCTCGGGAGGGATCTATAATTATTCTTAGTATAAAGCGTAACGTTTATTTGTCAATAAGGTAACTGAAATTGTTATTACTACTTTACCTGTCACTAAATGCATATTCTTAAAGTTTGGAAATATATTTTCCATCAAGCACATCATTATTTTAAAACACAGCACAATAAAAACAACTATTTCGTACAATCATACATACAGACTTATATATGTTTATAATAAATATGCACTCTATTTAGAAGTGATACATTATACGATAACAAGTAATACTACACCTGTTAGCTCTTAATTAATAATATTGCATACAGTGTATAAGCATTAAAATGTACCAACTTTCCATTCTTATCTGCCAATTAAACCGAATTACTTATGCATAAGCTCAGTATTGCACAACGTAGTTTCTTTACACAAAAGTGATCACGTTCACTGTAACTCATGCGTCCCGCGTGAACTGATTGTGTTCCGTATGCGCACGATGATGTTGTGTTTGTTTTGTTATTAATGGACAGTATCATTTGCAATATACAGAGCAATACTTTCAAAACCTTACAGTCGTCTAAAAATAGTATTTATAAATTACATAACGATATCTAAGAGCGAGGAAACAAATATAAAATTGTTATTTACCAGTTAGAAGAGTATTGTCTGAACTTACAAGTTACAAGTCCCTTAAGAATAAAGATTGTATTCGACATTCAATTTAACGTGCTAGTTTAACTAGTTCTTTCATATTAATCTGATTACAAATTTAGGTTACACTAAGCTTTTTTAACTAAATTTTGTAGATTTTTAAATCGTTAAATCGGTTTTCATGGAGATGAATATATGTATTTTTCGGCAATATACCGTTTACCTTTTATAAATCATAATTTATTATAGTTGTAACGCAGAGTCGTGAAAGCACTGTTACTTGTTTTATTTGGCTAATCAATTCTAGATTTATTCAATTCATTAACTATATATTAGTAGTGATAACCACAGGATAGGAAAATATTTCAAAACAACATTAAAAAATGTTTGAATTACATTTAAATGAAAACTATAATTTCTCATACATACTCTTACTAAATAGAAACATAACAAATGTACATCACGTTAGTGCAGTTAAAATGTATAGAAGTAATTATGTATATAACAGGTCACACGTGGGAAGGTCTGGAGCAGGTTCTGGCAACAAACACTGCTTCTAATTTGGTGAATTAGTTCTTAACAAAGAGTTTTATTGAATTTGTATGCTCACAACGTTTTTCTTTTCTATATCTAGTTCTAATATGACAAATTGGAGTGCTCAGATAATAATTTTTCTTTGTCGTTGTAACGTTGCATTACGAGAACGTTGCATTTTTTGTACATATATATTCTTGATTATAATTGCAGAATTTTTAATCAAGGAGTAGTTTTCCTCAAAACCTATATAAATTAGAACTCAACATAGTCTTATTGCAATCATGTTGTTGTACGTCGGTCAGTTTGTCTGTCAATGTCTCCGTCTGTTTGTGCGATAACTATAAATAGTAAGAAGATACTTACGACTTGAAAGTTATTACATATGTTCGTATTTGTCCAAGTCTGAAATATGTTGAGTTTTAGATCATACGGTTAAAAGTCACCCGTCTGTCTGCAGGTTCCTCGTGGTCCAAGGAAGAACCTTATTGGTATTTATGTTAAAAGATCAAAGAGTAGTTAATATCTCCGTCTGTCAGTCCGTCTGGGTAATAACACTTGACAGTAAGGTCGTAGAGACTTTAATTAGTGGTGTCGGTTCCGCTTAGCTTAGGTAGAACTCATTTAATTTTTGGGTATAAAGACCAAAGGGCAGTCCGTTCTTATTAATTGTTTTACCAGTGTATTAAAAACCAAGGAAACGTCCTTTTTCCTTGTTTTTGATCTTTATTCGTCAGTCTTGTTATCATGGCCGAAACTAAATTCGTTAGACTTATAGGTGGCCATGTTCAGCAGGCCTGTGCCACAACATCTACTTAGGTACTGAAGTCGATTGGCGTTTGCATCAGTCTAATATATGGTATAAGCTTAGATTCTTTGAACAGAGTTCCCTGACTAGGTGGAGTACTTAAAAATGTTTTGAGGTAACCAACTACGAGTAGTACGCATTATAGCACGGTAGGTACGTTAATGTGTATCATACAACGCAGAAGTAACCTACGACACCCAACGTGTCGCGTAACTGATTTCGCTGAGGTTACATGCAACATTTAAACTCTACAGGCAGTTAAACATACGCAAAATAAAAAATTCATTCCTCAGTGCACGTAACAAAATCTGTAATGCTACTGAATGCTGGATGGCAACAAAAAAATAATTGCAAAATCCTTGAACTCAGTCTAGCACAAAAAAGTTTCATGTTAAATGTCAAGTCTACAAATCAGTTGGTGTTCGAAATATTAATACGACATACAGACAGAATCATTTTGAATTCAATTGAATAATAAAGTTCAATTGAATCCAATCTGAGCAAATCCAGGGGCTAGAATATCTCACATTAGAGATAAGATCAGTAAGTATAAATCAGCACAACCTGAGATAATATACATTTTTGTTGGAACTAATAACCTAGTTCGCGGATACAACGGTGGCCCTGGCTACAATGGGGGCTGTGGCAAGAGAGCGGTGCTCCACGCATTCGCGGACCTGTTGAGTACTGCCAAACGAACTTTTCCTAATGCTACTGTTATTTTAAATAGTATTATTACAAGGAGGGATATCAAAAGGCAAGCACTTTTCCACTTAAATGAACAGTTAATGCTCATGTGCAATAACTTCAATGTTGAGTTTCTCAACAACAGCGATGTTATCCGAAACTATCATCTTTCCCGTGACGGGAGACACCTCAATCGAAACGGGAATAATCGTATGGGGGAGTTGATATTTCAGTAACTGAAAATAGTCTATGAGGCCTGTCACGCCCGGTGTAGAAGTGAGATTGCTCCAGATGTCATCTGTCCCAGTCCTCAGGTGTCTCCTGTTAATGATTGTGCCCCGGTGAGTATAATCCAGTCGGGAAACGAGATCGAACGACTGCCACTTGTTGTAGAGTAGCGCATGTAAATTTTAGATCGCTTAACACAGGTTTTGCAGAGTTGTGTTCGGTTGTTGATGATTTTCAATTTGAATTGTTGGGGGTCTCTGAGTCATGGCTATCCGCTGATGTTCCCTCGTATGTGTTCGATGTGCCGGGCTACACACTTCATCGTTGCGATAGGCCGTCTCTGATGGGTCGTGGAGGAGGTGTAGTTCTGTATGTAAGGTGCATTATTAAGTTTACTCCTGTTAGACTTCACAACGTGGATACTGGCATTGAATATATATGTGGCTTGGTTTGTCTGAAGGGTCAGAAGCTATGTGTCTGTATTGCATATAGACCACCAGCTGCGCCGATAATTTTTTAGTTTTTCGCCGATAATTTAAACATAAAAAACACAAAGAAGTTTTGGGCTACGTTGCGGGCTGGTGGAATTCTGAATGCAAATGATGAAAAACCTCATAAATTTTCACCTAAAGAGCTGAATGACTATTTTTCAACCATGGGTTGTGGACGAAACATAAGCATGGATAAACTGAGTTTCTTTAGCCAAAATATGTGTGCAGGTGTAAATTCCCCTTTCACCTTTATGCGCGTGTCTGAGCAAAAGGTGAGGGAGCTTATGAACACCATTTTAAGTACTGCTTTTGGCGTGGATGGAATATCCATCGCTATGGTCAGAGGCTTGGGCCCTTTTTGTATTGGAGCAATCACCCATCTAATCAATGTGTCTCTAACTACTGGTAAATTTCCTTCCTGCTGGAAGGAGAGTGTAGTGATCCCTCTTCCGAAAACTAACAATCCTACTTCGATTTCTCAGTTTCGACCAATATCGGTCCTCCCGGTCGTCTCTAAAATACTGGAGAGGGTTGTGTCAGAGCAGATGGTCAGCTACTTGGAATCTGAGGATTTACTGCCTGAAGCACAATCAGGTTTTAGACAGGGTTTTAGCACCTGCTCCGCTCTTCTCAATGTCACTGATGACCTGCTTTCTGCTAGGGATAGGGGTTTTCAGAGCTTGATTACGGGATTAGACTTTTCGCAAGCTTTCGATTCGGTTAATTTCGATTTGTTATTAGCTAAGCTTAAATTCTACCATTTTGATGAAAATTCAGTCCGATGGTTCTCGTCGTATTTATTGGGGAGAACCCAGCGAACAAAAGTTGATGGTCGGCTGTCTCCTGCGTTGCCCCGTTTTGTTGGTGTCCCGCAAGGTAGTTGCCTGGGGCCAATACTCTTTCTTGTATATACTGCAGATTTAAAAGACCAGCTGGAGTTCTGCTCTCTTCATTGTTATGCAGATGACTCACAGCTATTATTGTCTTACAATCCTTTGGAGAGAGCAGAGGCTGTAGGGAAGATAAATTCAGATTTGGATAGGGTAAAGTCGTGGTCGGATGATCATGGGTTTCTGCTTAACTCGGAAAAATGTGCTGTTTTGCAGGAGGGATCATCTCTGAACTGTCAGCCACATGGTTGCATTAGTCAGTTAGTCACTTTGGATGGCAAAACTTTAGTTATGAACAGTTCTCTAAAAATCCTTGGAGTTACTTTGGATTCCAATCTTGATTTTGCGAACCATGTAAAATCCATATGTAACAGCGTTGTGACCAAACTGAAAACCCTTTATAGATGTGTAAAAGTACTGCCTGTGTCTTCTAAGCTAGAAATTGTCCGCTCAATAATTTTTCCCACTATATATTACGCTCTTCCATCTTTTGCTCGTTGTTTGTCTCAGGAGTATGTCACGGTTCTTACTAGATTGCAAAACAGAGCTCTGAGATTTGTTTATAATCTCAAGAAATTTGATCACATCAGTGAATTTAGATTAAGCTCTAAGGTACTATCAATTGGAAATTGCTGTGACTTACAGACTGCCCAACTAATCCACAGGGTTCTTCAGACTGGCAAACCTAAATATCTCAGGAAAAAACTTATTTTTAGGCATGAAATAAATTCTCGCAGTACTCGGCAGGACAGCCTACTTCATTTGCCTAGGGTCCACCTGGAAATTGGCAAGAAAGGTTTTAGCTACTTTGGACCTGAAATATATAATGCTTTGCCCCCTGCTTTAAAGAGCCTTAGTTATAGTACATTTAAAAATCATGTTAAAGAGATTTTTATATAATTATATAAGTTAGAATAATTATGTAATTTTATATCATTTAGAATAACTACTATTACCTGTAATTTATGTAATAATTACCTGTAAGTTATGACAAAAGTTGTCTTGTAAACCAGAGTCTTACTTTGAAGAACGCTTGCTAAATAAAGACGTTATTATTATTATTATTACAAAAAAGGACTCTGGAGAATCGTATTTAATCTCTTAGATGCAGAATAGAGGCGTTTCGTATTTATGAAATAATGAAATGTGATAATTAGACTTAAGTACCAGTAATAGAGGCCGGGCTGAAATTTTACACAGAGCTATTAACTTCTAAAGTATTGATCTAGACTTGGAAGTACGAGGATCCTAATAATCTAAAGTTGTTTGCACTTTTGGCATTTGCGTGGATCTAAGTATTGCTGCTACCGTATTGTTTGATACATCAAGCTGTTCCAATTATAGACACAGGAGGTTAACTGTTGTTTCAAATCAATGTAAACAATCATCATTAATCCCAAATTCATTCTGATTAATCATATCATAATGTGATTAATAGAGATTTTAGATTTTACCACGTTCGCTGCGGGCCACTGTCCGGACAGTCCCGTTACCCTCACCAAAACTGCGAGGCACTGTACGGGCAGTGCCGATACGCACTATGTATTGCTTACTCGTTTCGCTTGTCACGTGCTGCGATCTTGGGGGAATTGACGGAAACTTTTTAAGCTTGTTCTAGATGAAATATACTTACTTTCTAATACGTCAGTTAGTCCTGGAATGCGGGCGTACTGTCCCGACAGTGTCAGCGAAACAGCTGAAATTTCACATGTTTATTGCTATTATGAACCAGTAGGAAAACAATAAAACACGTGTTCCTAATTTCTTTTCTCTTGTGTTATTGTTTTCGTGGGTAGACGTATTAGCAGCTAGGCTTGTTTACAAATTTTATCGGTTATTCCTGATTTCTGCCATGGTAGCTGTCGGGGACCTTTGCCCTCGTCAGTACGGCTTCAGAAAGGGACGATCAACAATCGACGCGATCACGGAAGTAAAGAAAGCAGTTGAGAGAGCAGAGAGCCACAACCATTTCTCCCGCCGAGTAGTGCTTCTTGTTACGCTTGATGTCAAGAATGCCTTCAACTCGGCGAGATGGGTCGATATGTTGGATACACTTCGTGACACCTTACGCATTCCAATGTATCTGTTGCGGCTCATCGAGGACTACCTCCGTTCTACGTGTCTGATATACGACACTCGAGACGGAGCGCGGTCGGTGGAAGTCACCTCTGGTGCCGCGCAGGGTTCAATACTCGGCCCGGATCTCAGGAATATCGCTTATTACAGCCTCCTGAGATCCGAGATGCCAGAGGAAACAGTCTTATTTGGGTACGCCGATGACGTTGCGGCTCCCATCGTCGCACGTAACGTTGAGCTGGCCCAGCTAAAATTGAACCAGGTCATGTGAGTGGTCAACGCCTGGATGTCCGATCACGGTCTTTTGTTTGCTCTGAGCAAGACGGAGATCGTGATTCTCACAAAGAAGAGAATTAACACCGTCGTCCCGCTGCGAGTGGGAAGGGAAGTGGTCCAGTCAACGCGTGCCGCCAAGTACCTCGGAGTCATGGTGGACAAGAAGTTAAGCTGGAGAGACCAGATCTTCCGTACGGCGGACAAGGCTACTAAGGTGGACTCTTTATATTAGTAAGCTGATGGCCAATGTCGGAGGTTTTTGGTCCAGCAGAAGACGGTTATTGATGTCCGCAGTTCAGTCTTTGCTCCTTTATGGGGCAGAGGTGTGGGCAGACGCTCTTACCAAGGAATTCTATAGGTTGCGACTCGGCCGTGTTCAGCGTCAAGCTACGCCCCGGGTGTGTTCCGCCTATCGGACAGTATCCGAGCCTACCGTCCTGGTGGTTGCAGGAGTCATCCCTGTCAAACTCTTGGCAGGGGAGAGGAAGGCGATTTATCAGAGAAAAGGCGAGATCGGCATAGACGCAGCAAGATCCGAAGAGTGTGTCCGAACCTTCCAGCAGTGGCAACACAGCTGGGAGCACGAAACCCGAGAACGATGGACTGCGCGACTCATCGAGCAGGTTCAGCCATGGGTCGAAAGGCGGCATGGCCAGGTTGACTACTACCTCACGCAGTTCCTGACAGTTTACTGCTATTTCAAGTCGTACCTGAACCGGATGGGCAAGACCGGTTAACCGGATTGCATCTACTGCCCGGGCGTTCCCGACGACGCGGAACACACCTTATTCCGCTGTCCACGTTGAGAAAGGCCCCGCCTGGAGGCCACAAGAAAACTCGGTGTTTTTTCGGTGGATACGGTCTGAGAAAAGATTATGGAGGGTGAGGGGAACTGGTTGTTTGTCACAGTTCGTCTGGGGCATCCTCCTGGAAAAGAAACCCGATCTGGACCGCGAAGTGGCCCAGATCCCTTGACCGAGCGGCTGGATAAGGAACGAGCCTCACGGACTTAAGCCAAATTTAGGCCTAGCCTGAAGTAATGAGATAAACAATCCCATCCTAGAATCCTAAAGAGTAGAGAAGGTGTTTTAGTGGGTAAACCCGTTTTAGGCTGCAGGCTGGCCACCTGCGTACGTAATTGCATTTTTCCTACCTCTATAATATATTAATAAGTTTGCAAACTCGCACTCACATGCACTATTATTGTGAGACAGAAACCAACTCACTTGTTACGTGTCCTAATTTATAACTCAAGGGAACTCAAGAGAGAAATTACAAAAACCCTTAATTGAACTGAATCGTTACTGTTTTACAATACTTTCATCTGTAATAAATTGAATGATATAAAAAACTGGTTATTTATTTACAAGTGAAGTATTTAAGACGTCGATTCATTTATGGAAGTGATTCACATTTATATTACAATCTAATCAACCAATATATTACTAAAGTCATTAGTAATTTTAATTATATTAAGACTATTAACTATTCTCATGTAAACATAAACGGAACCACATAATATAAGTGTGCCATTCTGAAACAACAATTTTAACCAAATTGATTTAAATATTTTAAGTAGAACATTACCTAGTGTATGTGTATTGTGTGTATTAGTGTGAGTGGGGCGACTTCCTGCCGCATTGGCCGCATCACCCTGTAACAATCAGAAAAGACAGCCTGTAATAGTGTTTCATAATAAACAGCAGAGTTCCCAAAACCAATATAATTACAGGAATATACGTTGATTAAATCAATATTTTTAATATTATGTATATTCATGAGACAAATATGTAATCTTATGTCTAATATTAGCAGATAAATTTAGTTACCTTAAAATGTTGTGTAGTGGAGAAGTATTGTTGTAGTTAAATGTAGTTCTACACGCACGCATACTTTCACACTTTTCCATTCAATCATCATTCATACTTTGTGTGTTTTGCAACACACGTGGAGTAGTGTTACGTGGTAATGTCAAAGAGGGGACGACAAGCCAATGCAGGACCGAAGCCACCTGAAAATAATCAGAACAAAACTCTCGAATTACAAATGACATCAATTAGTAGGATTAATTATTAATAATACCTTATAAAAGAGTGTAATAACGGTCTTGAGATTTGACTAAAACTGTAGTTTCAGAATGGCATTAAATTTACACCTGAAATTTCCCAAATACTCACAGTACTTTATCATCACGCATTGAGGATGAGAAATATAGCATGCTGAAACATGAAATCATATTAATAATCAAAGTACAATGAGAAAAATTATTAAACTAGTACTTAGCATACATAATATTGTAGTGGTGTAAAGTGAATATATGTAAGTTCCGGTAGCCAAGTTGTCTAAGATGTTGAACTTAAGATCTGAGCTAGAGATAACACAGGATTAAGTTTTGCTTTTTCACTGAAAAATTAAAAGTTAATATATATGTTATATTTTAAACTAAGTGGGATTAAGGTTTCTTCAAATGGCTGATGGAAGTATTATTTAAAGAAAAACAACCTATTATAGTTTGATAAATCTTCGTGGCTATTACACTTACCAGTGAAATTTTTACGCAATGAAGCTTTGTAAATGAGGTTTGTCTTTATGAAGAAATTGAAATCATGATGTTGACAAACATAAGTGAGGTCACTAATACACTGAGGCAAGAAATGACTAACGTCAAGGTAGATCGACGTACTGCAATCGTCACTCCGACTCGCGGTCAAGTCTTAATCTGCGCTTCAGCAGCCGAAATCTAAATGGCGTGTGGTGGTGTCACTGGCGGTTCAGGACCAAGCCAGAAAATGCACTATTCCCTGTCAGAACGCTGCCAGACCTCGGGAAATGAGCAGTCGGGAATCACTAGCAATCCCAGACTAATGTCAATCCACCGTCTCTTTATCACGGGCAGAGTGAAGAAACAGCCATTTCTTGTATACATTGGAAGGGCTTGTATTGTATTGTATTCTCCTTTAGTGGGGAAGGGTTAAGATCTAAAAGATTTTGCAGGAAATATTTTCGCCATCACTTAAAGTCTCATTTAAAAAAGAAGAAAATAGTCAGGTGCTGTTCTCAATCTGTGACGTACACAAGAAAAGGAGAAAAACTATGTATTTTCGTAATTTCGACTCACAATTTGTATTATGCGTTGTAATATAGTGAAGCATAAATTCTTATAAATAAGATAATTTTTATAAAAGATTTTTGGCTAGTAAAAAAAGTTTCTGTAGTTGCTACAATCACTAATTGTTTTTCACAAGAACATTTACACAAAAAGATGTCCAAGTGATCGTAAATATGAAAGAATATTTCTTTTTTAATTAATCATGTTATATTAGGATAACTATGAAATCTTTGCTTTATAACCTTGCGATATAACCTTATAACTAAGCATGGAGAGAAAAAATAATAGGCCTGCTACTGTGGGGAATTAAGAATGTAACGCTTAGCTCAAAATTACAATGTAACTCAAATTATCAAATTACTTTCTATAAGTAAAGCGGTGAATTTAGAAATACTAATATGAACTTATAATCAAGAATAGTAAAGTGCTATATTCGTTTTTTAGTTATATTTGTTTAAATTATGCTCAATGTCGTATGTAAACGGCAGAAAAGTTGTGTAAAGCATTTATTTGTACTTTTATTTCGGTAAGTTTTAAAAACTCTACATAATGTACGTAATATGATGTACTCATACAACGTTCACTGTATGTTCCGCATCAGACACTTTTGGAATTTTTGACAATAGGCAAAGCTATTGACGTATGTTAATTGCGTGCTAAACTATGTCTGCCACTGATTTGTTTAAAACACTCTGGAGAAAGTCTTCGTGATGAAATACTTGGTTGAGTGCAATATTTTGTACAATTTTTGTAACTCACTAAGTGATATTAGAACGGTAATTAATATTTGAGCACTTGGAGTTTCTTTTATAACAAAATATAGAAGTATGGAATAAACGACTAATATACAAACATGTCCTAATATTTAACGCAAACGGCTTCTCTTAGGATAGAACGAGGTATATCCAGTCAAGGACACGCACTTCAAGTCAGTAGGTTTGTTATCGATATATCCCCCTGATTGATAGGCAAAGCTATTATACAGTTAATTAAAATTCCAGTTCAATATGAGTTCATGTTTAGTTCAGTGTTAATGTTCAAGTCCAGAAACAATTAGTTCCAACCAGTTAACTTTAATATACCACAGATAAAGAGAGACTTACCTTAGAATACTTTCTTCTTTAAGATTCTAGAAAAATTACTTTTTGATTTTTTGTATATTTTTAGTTGAGTAAAATGCTTCAATATAAAATGGCTTGATAAACGAGATTATGTTTTTACTAGTCGGCACGTTTCTAATAAAATACATTAAAAATGTGTGAAAAGTGTTAATTACCACCGACTTTTAATACAGCCTCATTTCAACTTCTCTTTTCAATAAAAGTTTCTATTTATAATATTATTCCGGTGCAAAAGTTTCATACTTTTGTACCGTCTCTTAAGTAATGCGTTCAATAACGTGTGAAGAATCAACTAAATCTTGTCACTAAAAATATTTATAAAAGTACGAAGCATATAATGTACGTGAAAATTATTTTATTATCTCAAAACAGTGAAGTCATCTGGTACATTTGAAAGAAATACTACAACACATAATCCCTAATACGTTTATTTTATTTAAGTCCAGTCACTTAGGTAGTTTGTTCAGAACATGTAGCTTTTACTTATAGTAGTTAAAACACTATTTTGTTAAACAACTGCTGTCTTATTGATTTTTCATTGGTCGGTAGCATTCTTTATCTTTTGTAAATTGACATTGTTTCTGCCAATTACGATTTAAGTAAATTACTGTTAAAACAAACCAAAATAAATAGACCAAGCCTGAATATACGAAGAATAAAGTCTACAAACATCATAAAACATTACATTAAAAGCAACCAACTCGGACATAAATGTCGCTGTCATGTAATAATATAGAGACGGAACGTATGCCACGAAGGACATGTATAGGAGATCTACAAAAATGTAATTAAAAATATGCTAATGACCAACCTTGGCAAGGATTGGGACTACCTGTGCTTAAAACAGTTGCCGTGCATTCACCACTGTTACTAGAACCAACAGCAATGGCTGCAGTGTCACTGTTATGCGCACCCAGGTTAGAGCATTCCATGGTACTAGGGCCAGTCCTTGGGCAGGTCGTCGCCCTTCCACCATGTAATACTCCCCTCCCTTATTAGGGTGGTTAATAGAGATATGTAGGTAAAGTCACGTGTGCTGCAATCTACCGCATACAATATGCACTTCCTCAACAAGATAATGATGTAGATCCGTAAATTCTCACTGAGATGTGATGAACGTTACAGTATAATTACTGGGTTATACAGTTTAATGTTTCAGATTGTATGATTTTTAATTATTATTGTAGTTAGTGTAGATGTAAACAAGATAAGAGTATTTTATGTAACAGAGCGGTTGATATTTAAAGGCAATGTATTCTATTCTCAGTTGCAATTTAAGTATTATAAATATAGAGCTTACCCCATATGTTATTAAATTTGACTGATAATTTCTGGCCCAATTCCACCCAATCTTTCAAGTGCACAATGTGCTTACTTGAGAGATGTATCAATATTATTATAGATACGTTTAAATTATTACTAGTAGGTATCTGATATGATAAAAATTCTACGTTTCTTGATATAAAACGATAAGACCAGTGCTAAATATAGGACTAACATTTTCATAAAGATTAAATTTACTCCTATTCATTATTCCGCTGTTTCTTTATTACGGACAGATTAAAGAACAGCCCTTTCTTAGGGACACTGGAGTAAATGTACATTTATGCCAAATCTCCGCTATATCAGAGAAGGTTGAGGAAAAGCTGTGGGCCCTTTGCAGCGAATAACAATTGCATTCCTCCTACGGTTTGGTGACGTTGAATATAGATTTCAGACTCAGACTACCCTTTATGTGGAGTTTAATGATAGCTGAATTAGTCAAAACTCATTGCAGATTTCTAACTTCTTTTCCACTAAGATCGACTAGTGGATGTCCGATGACACTCTTCGGTTGCCAAACCTCGCTTCTGGCAAGTGGCATGAGGTAAAGTTAACGTTTGTAACTTTTGTATATTTAGATAGAATCTAAATAAGAAAGCACTAACATTATTGCTCTTAAAAATAAACATCTAGTACAGCTCTTACGGCGTTGCCTAGTTGAATAAGGTAATACGCTTACAATGCAGGATGACCTACACATGTTCATATCTCCAATGTTTATTCTCTCTCTCTCTGTGTGTACGTCGCTATACACACTTTCGTTCAGTCTAAAAATCCAAAATTAAGTACGTCTGAGGAAATACACTTAAATGTTGATTGTAAACAATGCAAAACAATCGCGTGTATAACTGCGTAGAAGAGTGACAAGTTGTGTTTTTAATTTATGCAATGACACAAATCAACTATTATAAACTTATCAATGTATCTTTATTTTCTTATCAAGTGTGCTGCCTCAGCGATAGTGATAATAACGGACATTTATGTGGAGTAGTGGCCGGAGCCCATACAGTAATTACATATAGCTAAATATACAGTAAAATAAGTAGGTCATAGTACTTATACTATTCTACAGATGTAAGTCAAATTCATGAATTGCTACAATCTAAACCCAAGGCTTAATTTTTAACACCAATATTCAGAAACATATAAAACCAAACATACAAGACAACAGCTACGAGAATTGTATTCAATGAAAATTGCGTTGTTTTGACTTATCCATTTGAAGATTATTCCAGTCAAAAACGTCAGAAGTTCAGCCGTGGTGTTCAGGTCATAGGTCGGAAGAAGACTACATATGAACTCTGCTAACTCTGTCCGTATCAACTTAATGCAAAATTATTCAAGATGCCACTGTACCGAACAAAGTTTCAAAGGTATTAAATTATAAAATAGTGTTTTCATGGTAACTAGGAATAACTAATCTTTGTAAAGAAATAGACCAATCAAAAGGCTTATGTTACAGTTACATACATTCTCAGGAAGAGGAACATATAGATCTTTACACTAGGATACTGAATAAACGAATGATATTTGTTTCCCCACAGAAATAAAGGTTACACATATATACAAAAACAGAAATTGATCTCCATATGACGTAGCCTGTGTGTAGAGATCGAGACGCGACCAGCAGCAGGAATATATAATAATTAAAATAATAAGTACTGTAAAATCTTCGTATGGAAAAAATAACGTAATAAAACATGAAATTTACAATATAAATATGAATTTATGTAACGTGTATATATATGTGTGTGTGTGTGTACATACTCGTAATATAATAAAAAGATAATACGTCATAGCTACAAGAAAGCAAGTGTTAGACAATAAGGTGACTACCAGATAAAAAAATTATAATTTGATGATGAATTATTATTAAATTAAGAACAATTTTACCTTAATTTATCCTAAAGGAAAAGATTATATCGATAATAGTATATTAGGTGGCTTGGAACCTCTCATGCCCTTATACACTTACGCCACACATAACCAACATAATCTCTCTCTCTCCCTCTCTCACTCTCTCTCGCTTTCTCTCGCTTTCTCTCTCTCGCTTGCTCTCTCTTCTCGCTCTCTCTCGATCTCTCTCACCCCTCTTTCCCCTTTTCTTTTCTTCCCCCTTCCTATCCCTACATTTACCACCATCAAAAGACACTCTTTCTCAACACACATTCCTACACAGTTACAACATCATGAGACTATCATACGCCAACCCACTGTAAATACTCCTGATGAACGTTGATCAACAGTTTAGCTAGTGAACATAGAAAGAAGTTATAAATATTCTAATTCAGCAATATCTACATTTGGTAGCCATAAGGTAATTACTTTATAAGTGTCGGGTTTGTAAGCACTTAGTAGCTTAAAGCAATCTGACATTGTAAACAAATATAAAAGACAATGTGTTGCGAAGACCACAAGGCAATGTCATCACCCTTATATAATGTAATACTCCCCTCCCTTATTAGGCTGATTAATTGATATATCTCAGTTTACGTCACTTGTGCTGCTATCTACCGCAGAAAATATGCATCAAAACGACAAGATAATATTTTAGTTCCGTAAATTGTCATTGTGAAATTGGATGTTTATGGTATAAATAATTTTTATTGCAGGATTTTTGATTTCCAGATTATGTATTTACAATTATTGTGTAGACGGAGAAGATATAGGCAAGGAAAGATTTATTTTTATAATTTATAACAGGCTGATATAAAAAGAAAACTATTTGACTTTCGAGTAACCACTAAATAATATAAATAAAGACGCTACATCACATAATTTGCAAGGTGTTCGTTAAGACTGGTATAATGCTAATCAAATCTTTCAAGAGCACAATGCGCAAGAGATATGTCGATAATATTATAGATAACTTTTTTAAAGACGATTTTCACAGGATATAAAACATTAAGAACAATGTAAAAATAGTCCTGGCCCCTTTTGAAAAATTAATAAAGTTAACAACAGTTGAAGACGACAACATCATTATACATTTAGTTTCTTCAGAAGCTTTCAAACAGTGCAAATTATAGAGAGATTGACGTGATGGAATCTTTTTTTGTATGAAGTTATATCGTCATTGAGTTGCAACTTATATTGAAACAGCTTTGTTTTTTATTCTTTCCTATAAGATTGTTTGGAAATGTAAGTGATTATTACTAGGAGCCGTAGCTTTTATTAACAATACAATTTATAGATGGATTACCTCGTGTAATTTAAATTTTTTATAATTCATCTAAATCTATGTATGTACATAAAAAAATATATATAAACATAATGGTAAATGCTATACTTGTCTGCCTCTTTAAAATTTACTATTTATTTTAAACAACTTCCATGTTTTATACCCATTGAAAATTATCTACCCTTATGTATGTTTTTAAATTATATTTATAATATAATTAATAATTACTTTTTTATGCAGGTGCTGTTATTACAGGAGGTTCGGAGGCCAAGGCACCAATGCTCCAAACCCTGTCAGTGCGCTGCAGAGCCTCAGAGAACGAGCTTGAAGAATCACTAGTAGCGGCTAGCGATCCTGTACTTGTCAGGAGTCTTTATCAGAGTGAGGAAACAGCCACTTCTTGTGGACACTAAAGTAGATGAATGTGTCTATCAAAAATTATCTGCTATAGTGGAGAAGGTTGAGGACAAGCTGTGAGCTCTTTGCAGCGAATAATACATTACTCCTACGGATAGAAAATGTTAAATCTAGATTTCGCCTCAGACGAGGTTTAATGTTATGTTTTATAGTAGCTAATGTACACAATTTCTCATTTTATGACTTGCTAGGACATACCTCGGCTTTACCGACAACTATCTATTCAGACTAAACTTGCTATATACGATAGAATAAGGTTGTAAATTAACAGATTCGTCGTTTTAGACTACATAATGTTCATAAGTTATCAAAAATTCGTTCTATATTATCTTAGACTGAAACACATGTATTAGATTGAATAAAAATGTGATTTATTAATTTATATTCACAAACAGTATGCTAGTGAATTTATAGAAAAGTAATTTGATGTTATTATACGGTGTTATTCCCTAAATTTTGTTTTTAATTATTTAACACACACACACATTGATTAGTAAGTATTGAATTTTTCAAGGCTATGTATATATGTGTGTGTATATAGCATACTTTATATTGTGATTTAACTTTCCGGATCCCTATGATTTTAGTAACAAGTTTTAAAACGCGCACACACATACACTACTATTGTAAGACAGAAACTAACACACTTGTGTCAAGCCCTAATTTGGAATTCAAGAATCGCAAAATAGTAATTACAAAAAAAAACTTGAAAACTGAATTACTGCGATTTCATAATACTTTCATCTGTAATCATTTAATAGAGAATAATATAAAACAAACAGGTCATTTGTTTACAAGTGAAGTATGGATGACTGTGTGATTTATTTATGGTATTGATTCACATTTATATTGCAATCTAATTTACCAAACTATTACTACTGCCATGAGTAATTTTAATTATATTAAAATTATTAACTATTAACATGTAAACATATACTAAACTAATGAATATAAGTATGCCATTCTGAAACAACAATTTTAACCAAATTGATTTAAATATTTTAAGTTGAATAATACATTACCTAGTGTATGTGTAGTGTGTGTATTAGTGTGAGTGGGGCGACTTCCTGCCGCATTGGCCGCATCACCCTGTAACAATCATAAAAGGGAGCATGTAATAGAGTATCATGGTAAACCATACAGTTTCCAAAACCAATATATTTATAGAAATATACGTTTAATTAAATAAATAGGTTTATTACTAACTATATTCATGGAACAAATACTATGTAAACTTAAGTATAATATTAGCTCCTAAATTTAGTCACCTTAATATATTTTGTAGTGGATGATTATTGTTCTAGTTAAATGAAGTTCTACACGCACGCACACTTTCACACTTTTCCATTCAATCATCACTCATTTTGTGTGTTTTGCAACACACGTGGGGAAGTGTTACGTGATAATGTCAAAGAGGGGACGTCAAACCAACGCAGGACCGAAGCCACCTGAAAATAATCAGAACAAAACTCTCGAATCAAAAATATGACATCAATTAGTAGGCTGATTTATTTATAATACATTATAAATAGTGTAATAACAGTCTTGAGATTAGATAAAACTGTAGTTTCAGAATGGCATTAAATTTACACCTTAACGTCCCAAATACTTACAGTAATGTGTCATCTCCCATTGAGGATGAGAAATATAGCATGCTGAAACAGATTCCAAATTAATAATCAAAATATAATGAGTAAATTTAAAATAATACTTAGCATATATAATATTGTATTGGTGTAAAGTGAATATGTGTAAGTTCCGGTAGCCAAGTTGTTTAAGACGTTGAACTTTGAATCGGAGCTAAAGATAGCACAGGTTTAAGTTTTGTTTTTGCTCTTAAAAATTAAAAGTTAATATATGATATATTTAAAAATAAGTTGGATTTTTTGATTGGTTTCTTAAAATGTCTGATGGAAGTATCATTTAAAGAAAATCAGTCAGTTATAGTTTTATAAAAAGTCGTGCCTATTCTAACTACCGGTGACATTTTTACGCAAGTAATCTTTGTCAATGTGGATTGTCTTGATGGTCAAACTAAAAATCATGATGTTGACAAAGATAAGTGAGGTCGCTAACACACCGAGGCAAGAAATGACTGACGTCAAGGCAGACCGACATCAGTACCTTAATCGCCAGTCCGACTCGCGGTCGAGTCCTCATCTGCGCTCCAGCAGGCGAAATCGAAATGGCGTGTGCTGGTGTCACTGGAGGTTCGGGACCAAGCCAGAAAATGCACTATTCCCAGTCAGGACGCTACCAGACCTCGGGAAACAAGCAGGGAATCACTAGCCATCCCACACTAATGTCAATCCACCGTCTCATTAGTCATTTACTCATTGGAGTAGACTTTTGTCCATCCAAAATTCTGCTTTAGTGGGGAA
This sequence comes from Homalodisca vitripennis, assembly GCF_021130785.1. Taxonomy (NCBI): domain Eukaryota; kingdom Metazoa; phylum Arthropoda; class Insecta; order Hemiptera; family Cicadellidae; genus Homalodisca; species Homalodisca vitripennis. Next base: position 123,960,478 of record NC_060211.1, on the reverse strand, counting down.
GGGCGAAATCTGAGAGATTTTGCAGGGAATATTTCCGCCATCACTTCAAGTCATTTACAAAAGACGAAAATAGTTAGGTGCTGTTCTGGATCTGTGACGTACAAAAAGAAAAAGAATAAAAACTGTGTATTATTTGTAATATCGATTCGCAATTTGTAATATGAGTTGTCGTAATGTATAGTGATTGGCATTGTAAACTGCTTATAAATAAGATAATTATTATAACAGAATTTTGGCTAGGAAAAGAAAGTTTATGTAGTTTTTACAATTACTAATATTTTTTCATAGGAAAAGTTAAACAAAAATGAGGTACAAGTATTTGCAAAAATATGAAAAAATATTTATTTTTTATTGGTTCATGTTAAATTAAGATAATTATGAAAGCTGTTATATATATGGTATACTTTTATAACTAAGCATGGAGAGAAGCAGTAATAAGCCTGCTACTGTAGAGAGGTAACAATGTAGTGCTTAGCTCAAAATTACAATGTAACTCAAATTACTTTCTATGAGTAACGCGCTGAATTAAAAAATACCAATATGATTTTATAATCAAGATATATAAAGTGCTATTTTCGTTGTTTTAGTTATATTTGTTTAAACTCTTCTCAACGTTGTATGTACACGCCACCAACGTTATATAAAGCATTTATTTGTACTTTCACTTCGGTAATTTTTAGAAACTCTACATACATGTACGTAATATGATGTACTCATACAACGTTCACTGTATGCTCCGCATCAGACACTGTTGGAATTTTTTACAATAGGCAATGCTTGTGACGCAATGTTAATTGCGTGCAAAACTATTTCTGCCATCATTTTGTTGTTTAAACACTCTGGAGAGAGTCTTCGTGATGAAATATATGGTTAAGTGCAATATGTTGTGCATTCTTTTGTAACTCACTATTCAATATTATAATGGTAAAGGTTAATTGAGCATTTGGCATTTCTTCTATAAAGTCTTCTATAACAGAATTTAGAAGTATACAGTAAACAAGTAAGTAAAAAAATCCTAATATTTAAATATTATTTGTAACGTAAACGGCTTTTCAAAGGATAGAACGAGGTATATCCAGCCAAGGACACGCACTTCAAGTCATTAGGTTAATTTGTTATCGATATATCCGCCTGGTTGATAGGCAAAGCTATTATACAGTTATTAAAATTCCAGTTCAATATGAGTTTATGTTTAATTCAGTGTTAGTTTTCAAGTCCAGAAACCATTTGATCCAACCAGGTAACCTTAATATACTACAGATAAAAAAGAGGGACTCATCTTAGTATTCTTCTTGAAGATTCTACAAAACTACTTTTAGATTTGTTATCTATTTTTAACTGAGTAAAATCCCTGATTATCAAAAGACATAATAAGCGATATTATGTTTTAAAGAGTCAGCAAGTTTGAAAAAAAAAATACATTTTAATGTGAGAAAAGTTATAATTGTAAGTGATTTTTATACGGCCTCACTTCATTTCCTCTATGAACAAATGTTTCTATTTATTACCTTATTCCGTTGCAAACGATTTAAATTTTTTTTATCGTCTCTGAAGTAATGCGTTATGTAACGTGTGTAGAGACCACTGGATCTTGTGACTACGAATATTTGTAGGAAAAGTAAGCATATATATTAAGTGAAAATTATTTCATAACCTCCAAACCCATAAACCCCACATAACAAAATTACTAATTGGGAAAATTACAAAACAATAAAATAACCTGTTACATTTAAAAAAATACTGAAACATATAATCAATAACACGTTTATGTTATGTAAGTCCAGTCACTTAGGTAGACACTCTTTGTTCAGAACATTTAGATGTTACTTTAGTAGTTAAAAAACTAATCTGTGAAATAACTGATGTTTGGATTTGATTTTTATTTGGTCAGTTGTGTCCCCTATCTTTTGTAAGTTGTCATTGTTTCGGCAAATTATTGTGAAAACAAAGGAAAAGTAAAAATAACTAGACCAAGCCTAAAAGATACGCAGAATAAAGTCTACAAAATCATAAAAACGTTGCATTAAAACAACCAATCGTCAGACTCAGAAATGAATGTCAAATCACTGTCAGGTAATAATATACAGACGGAAAATACGTCACGAAAAATATATATATATATATATATATATATATATGAGATAGAACTTCCCGATCTATATATAGAAAACAAAATTTCAAATAAATCTATTAAAATGTTAATTTAAACATTTAAAACACCAACCTTGGCAGGGATTGGGACTGCCTGTGCTTAACAAATTAGCCGTGCATTCATCACTGTTACTAGAACCAACAGCAATGGCTGCAATGACACTGTTATGCGCACCCAGGTTAGAGCATTACATAATTAATTGGGCTAGTCCTTGAGCAGGTAGTCGCTTTTTTAACACGTAATACTCCCCTCCCTTATTAGGTGGGTTAATTGAGATATTTAGGTTACGTCACGTGTGCTGCAATCTACCGCAGACAATATGCACTTCCTCAACAAGATAATGATGTAGATCCGTAAATTCTCACTGAGATGTGATGAACGTTACAGTATAATTACTGGGTTATACAGTTTAATGTTTCAGATTATATGATTTTTAATTATTATTGTAGTTAGTGTAGATGTAAACAAGATAAGAGTATTTTATGTAACAGAGCGGTTGATATTTAAAGGCAATGTATTCTATTCTCAGTTGCAATTTAAGTAATAGCAATATAGTACTCTCCCCTATATAAAATGTTGTTACATAATATAACATGTAATTTTCCCCCAATTCCACCCAATCTTTCAAGTGCACAATGTGCTGACTTGAGAGATGTATTAATATTATTATAGATACTTTGGAATATTAGGATCTGATATAAGAATTCCACGTTCCCAGATTAAAACGATAAGACCAGTGCTAAAAATGTGGACAAGCGACTCGATATTAAAACCATTGTGAATTTCGTTTCTGTAGAAACTTTCTAACAATGAATTTCATAGATTTATGAACCACACGGAATCTTTCCTCTTATTAAATAAATATTCCTTATAATATCCTCTGTTAATAATTTCCGTCCTGTTCTCACTGATAAATGTGTTGGAAGTTAGTCCACGACCACAGGTAGCTGATTCTACTACCGTTACGAAGGTCTTGGTGATGTCAAAAGAGACGAAACGAGGTATAACTCGTAATTGAATATTTATTTGAGTTCCAGCAGTGGAAAACGAAAATTGTGTGTGCTGATATCACAGGAGATTTGGAAACCAAACCGGTAAATGTACCAAATACTGTCATACTCCATCGTACTCGTTATACGTTACACGTCCATATTCTGGAAAAAGCCACGAGGTCATTATTAGCGGGAAGTGATCTCGTACTAATGTAATTCCGCCGTTTCTTTTTCACGGAAAGATTGAAGAACAGCCTTTCTTAGGGACACTCGAGCAAATGTACATTTATTCCAAATCTCTGCTACAGAGGAGAAGGTTGAGGAAAATATGTGAGCCCTTTGCAGCGAATAACACATGCATTCCTCCTACGGTTTGGTGACATTGAATATATACTTTCGACCTAGACTACCCTTTATGTGGAGTTTAATGATAGCTGAAGTAGTCAAAACGCATTGTTGATTTATAAACGTCTGTGCCACTCCGAATAAAAGGATGTCCGATGGCACTCTTTGGTTGACAAAACAACTTCGCTTCCGGCAAGTGGCATGATATATTTTTAACGCTTGTAACTTTTGTATATTTAGATTTAATCCAAATAAGAAAGCAGTAACATTAATACTTCTAAAAATAAATATCGAGTACAGCTCAGCTCTTACAACATTGTTTAGTCGAATCAGACAGTACAGTTACAACGCGTGTTCATATAAAGCTTATAAATGACACAATCAATCTGAGTTTAGTGGGATTAAAGCGACACAGCATCGAAAGGGATACAAAATATAAAAACTTAAAATCAAGAACATGAATATTTCCTTAAAATCAAGGAATAAAAAAGGGAGCGAAAATCGTTGGTTAAAATGTCTACATATAAATAATAATATATTTACTTGTCTGTGGGTTAGTTTTAGTGTATAAAGCGTAAGAAATATAATGTTTGAAAAAGAAAACAATTATTTTGTATTTTTAACCCTTGATAATTTTCTATGTTTTCCACCACCATAGCTCGTAAAACTGACTAAATTTTTTTGAAAGATGAACTTTCCTATAAATTTCGAGAAGTGAAACTTACTTTTCAGAATAATATCATAAGGGAGTAATCTTAGGACAGGTTCTGGCAAAAAAAAAAAATGTGGCACCAATTTAGCAGAAAAATGCGGTTAATATAACATTACAACTCACAACGTTTTTCTACTTCTTATTGTATGTCTACGTTGCTATATACATTTTCGTTCACTAAAAAACGCCTAAATTAAGAACGTCTGAGGAAATACCCATAGATTTTGATTGTGAATAATGCAAACGATTGCATGTATAAATTCATTTAATAGTGATTAGTTATTTTTAATTTATGTAAATATGTAATCAACAGTACTTCCTGAGTAGTAGTGATAATAATGGGCATGTATGTGGCGTAGTGGCTGGTGCCCATACAGTAATTACATACAACTAAGTATACAGTAAAATAAGTAGGTTATAGTACTTCTTCTGTTCTATAGGTTAATAAGTCAAAGTCATGAGTTGCTTCATTCAAAACTCATGGTTTACTTGTTTAGCACTAATAATCAGACAACATATACATATATACATACAAGACTACATCTACGTGAATTTTAATCAATAAAAACGTTATGTTTTGACTTATCCTTTTGAAGAATATTCCAGTCAAAACGACAGAGTTTCAGCCGTGGTGTTTGGGTCGTAGGTCGGAAGAAGACTAAAGTGAACTCTTCTAACTTTGTCCGTATTAACTTGAAGAAAAATTACGATGCCATTATACTAAATCAGTTTCAAAAGTGTTACGTTTTAAGATTGTGTCCTCATGGTAACGAGGAAAATTTATTGTTTGTTAAGAAATAGACTATTCGCATGGCTTAAGTTACACTTATAGAAATTATCAGGAAGAACAATATATATCTTTTCACCTGAATGTTAAAACTTCACGGCACAATTAAATAACGCTATAAAGTGTAAATATACAAACATCACTTACCTAAGCTTGGGCTATGGAAATACAATAAAAGCCTTTTTTAGTTTTAGAACTGTTTTGCACATAATCTGTGAAAATAATCTGTTTTCCTTATAAATATAACTTAGAATAAGCAGTTATACATCAAAGCACATTCTGAAAACATATTTTTTGGACAGTTTAACTCAATGCATAGGATGATTAGAAATAAGGTACCTTGAATAAAATGCGAATGAAACATGTTTTTAAAAGAACATTTTTTATTTACATAGGGTAAATAATAAAATACAAATAAAGTTTAATCCGATTTGAAGGAAAGTATAATTTTATATATTTGACCCTTCCCATTTCAACCTGTACCAAAAAGTAAGGATATCGATTAATTTCTTTCTTAGAAAAGTCCCTGAGGCAGGTTGTGTTGTTATACTAAGGAAATTATCTCCCAGTCCCTGAAATAATCCTTATTTTTGTAGTTCAGGGTTTTTTCATAAGTACTGAAATTCCGGTATTTGAATTATATGTAACGTGTCATTTGGGAATTATAATGTTTTTTATTGCAGACTTTGACTGCTAAAATATACCAATTAGTAGCACTTTAAATGTCTGTACGTTTTTTGTTAAATTTATCAGTAGGCAAAGGCTGCGATTTTATTTATTTTGAAAGTAGTCTAACAAACTAATCTTCTATTAATTTTGGTCCACTTCATTTTAAATTTAATTTTTATATAATTTAGTCTTTATCTTTAAAAAATCGAGTTTTATTGAATATATGTTATTTTACTTTGTAATCACAATAATATTGTTATTTAATTATTATTAATAACAAATATACAAAGTTATTTACATCACGTATAACATTTTTGTGTTATTCTTATCTTATGTTAGGAAAACTTGTCGGTAAAGTACAATTTGTAAAGACATTGTTAAAATAACTTTCCATACATTATACTCGAGTGTTACAGAATGAGATGGAACGGACCTCATGGACCTTGGCAGACATCACAAATTCTAATTATTTCTTTAAGATACAGATAGCGTCTTATTGTCATAACAGTTTCTGCTTTCTTGAATTTTATGTGGTTAAAATTAATATATAAATTACTACTAAATGAATGTTATATGCTTTCATCATCTATAATTTGTTATGGTCTAACATGATAAAATACTTGATTTAACAGTAACAGAGGTTTTTGTATTACTGCATTACGTCTTGCAATATATAGATATTTCGGACAATTTTTAATGAATTGCTAATATTTATCTCTTAAAAACAGGTTAAAAAGATCAAATAACATTAATTACAAACAAGCGACCATGACACATATCTAATATCATTTAGTATTAAAGTTTGGTAGTATCCACACGGTTTTCGGATTCTTGGGCTTAATGGTAACGCAGCTCCTGAGTGTTTTAACAGTACGGTATTGTAAATTTTTATTATACATCCGCTTTGATATGCTTGACAACCATAAACTTGTCAGGGTCTAACTGAGCGAAAAAAATTATAGAGTCCAACAGAATGAATCACTAACTCTAAAAACATGCACTTAAAAAAACTACACAACACTAATCACTAAAACTGAACTACGGAATACAGGTCAAAGTACGTCTGCATTCGTCTACCAACAACCTACGACTTACACGTTTACATGTCTCCCAAGCATTTAACATCAACTAACGTACTTATCAGTGAACTTTTGCTCTCAGATTATAACTCAATCTTCCTCTCACTTTGGAATTTCCGTAACTTCACGTATAGAACATATTTACAAGAGAAGAAAATTGCAATCTTCCATACCATCAGTTGGTGTTCTAAAAGAACACCTCCTCACCTTGTATCTTATACAGCCACTAGGAATTCATAGAGACTTTGGAAGTTTTCTTATAGTTGGACTTCATATTCTAGATTTTATATTGCAGTTGATATAGTTTACATCTTAGCAATAATTTGTTCCACAATATTAGAATGCTTCCATATTCCATATTTTGGAAGCTTGCTCTACATGATATTTTAATTGTACTTATTCATTTACTCATTCGTTAAAAATTTAACGTGGTAGATTAGGAAATTTAAGATGACTAAATTATACTATTCAGAGCATTGAAAAACTGTCAAATAAAACATGTTATCCATCAATTGACATAGTCATCACTAAATTTAGATTGGCACCAGTGTTTTAAGAAATATAGGATTTCTGTAAATTTGAGAGCCAACACACTGCTAATATATAATAACATATTTCAAGTAAATTTTAGAATGTTTAAGTTTTTTAATAAATGGAACAAGTTTATTATTTTAGTTCTTCTAGAGGAAAAGCGTTAACGCAGAGTGACTCATGAGTAATGCACATATAACATTTCTATAGATTTAATTGATTTAAGCATATAGATTGGAATCGAAACTGACAAATAAATTAGTTTCGTGTCAACACATCCTTTCCGGCAATAAAGGTAGACAGAGATAGTTTATGATAATGTATCCTGTAACTGTATCTGATTGTCAGTTATATGTATCCATATAACTGACAACCATTTAGAAATGCTTTTAAATAAATATATATATATATATATATATATATATATATATATATATATATATATATATATATATATATATATAATACAAAACTTGTTTCACTAATTTTGTAAAGATTTTTATAGCAGAATAAGAATATAATCCTATTACAGAAAGTTGTGTTTAACGAATAAGTAATGCCAGGGCCATTCGTATGCCGGATTATCATAAAATAAATAGTTTCATTAATTAGGACATGTTTTTTTTTTAGTTTTTGCAGAAGAACTGGAATTTGAGCCAACACAGACAATAGTTATTGGCAAAATGGTAGTGACCAAGCTAAGCGATACGCCAAACCTGTCCAAGCTGGGACTATTGACAACATTCACCCTCTTTGACTCTAATTTCTAAGATAATTTGTACATAGTAAAATAGTATGTTCCTAACACAAAAAAACATAACGAACAAATGTGTGATCGTTAAGCTAAGCAACATGCTTGCTTGAAACTATTTTTTTGTTATAATATGTAATATGTATCTACACAACAAGAGAATAACGCAGATCCCTAAATTCTCACTTAGACGTATTGAACTTTGAAGTATAAATAATATATAACTGCGTTTTGGGTTTTCAGATTATATTTTAATTAATTATCATTATCACACATAATCTTTAAAATTTGTATGATAATTCCTTTCTACATAAACAACATTAAGTTATACGATTGTGCATATTCAAACGTGAAATTTAGTTGGGCGCCTTTGAAGCACTAGTAGCATGAAAATTTCGTTTATGTTTTCTGAGTTGATGTTAAGTTTACTTTTCTGCATGATCTGTCTATATGACCGCATGGCGATAATGAAATGAGATATATGCTTAAAATTTAGCATGTAACCTTAGCGAGGCCTACTAATCGACAAGTGGTGTAGCGTACTCGTACCTTGTATATACATAAACAAGCAATAAAAGAATTGGATGTGGTCCATGTAAAAACACGATAGAGGAACCCGTAAAGTTTGGAATTTTTCAGGAGAAAAATAATCAACCACACTGGACTAACTTATCCCGTACCTGTCTACATAAGCACTAATTCTACTGATGTAATATATACAAATTAAGTAAGTTATGTTTCAATTGATATGTGCTGAATGTTTAAATATTTTAGAATTGAAAGGACAGGGCAAATTGTTGTCATTTTTCACCAAGAAACAATAAAACCATCGCCAATGTATTCTGAAAATCATAAAAAATTGAACAGATTTTTTGACGTTAATATGGATCGATAAAATACCAAAATTATCGTGACCTAATGAAAACTACAATAGATTATAATTTTAAGAAAACACAGAGCAAGCTCACTAATTACGTTGAAGACAAATATCCTTTGGGATTTTAGAGCATTGAAGAACATTCTGTTAATAATTTTTAAGCATTACTTGATATACTACTTTTCTTCAATACTATTTACTTATTTTATGTCAGCTGTGCCACAGAGATTTAATTGAAACATTTTACACCAGCTGGCTTTATTAAATGTTATATGTTATGTTTACATACAGTTTTCTTATTAATAACGTGTTTCAAACATATTAATTTGTCGTTTCTAGCAAATCAAGAAACAGTATAAACAAATGTGGCAGTAACCTATTCCGGAGACGTAAATTAGTCAGATTGCTCTAGGGTGAAACATAGTTTTATTTAACAAAGCATACATGCGTCTTCTGTATTAAAATTTTTACATTTTCAACATGTTGTCGTAGTGGTTTGATATAACATGGACTTATATGTGCATTGCTTTCTCCCAGTGAGAGGTTACAACAGTTAGTGAAAGTTAACCCACTCGTAAACTGAAATCTGGAATTCTCACTAAATCGTCAAATCCGAGTGTCCGCAAGAAGAACCTGAAGGTCCGCTTGGTACCTCTCCAAATGGTAAATCAAACTATTTTATTTGTTTCTTCGATTGTAGCCCTTGTTGTGTATGTATAATTTTATGTTTATCATAATTAAATTCGCATGACTTACCAAAACTCTACAAAATAAATAAATCCTATTAACTGTTGGTTTTTATAAAATATTTATAAATTCAATATTTTTATTGGATACAAAGTACACTAACACTTATAACATTTAGAATTTCACAAGTTCCCAAAGTGGTTTCATTAGCAAACTTAAAACATGCGATCATAAATTTTAAATCTTTGGTGTTTCATTAAAAGTAACAACCATGTATGTAGACTTGTTATGAGGATATTGATTTACCTTTTAAGTAAGGGCGAGGTAAGGGTTCAGGGTAGAAGCAGCACTGCCTTTATTATTTTACATTATTTTAGAATAATTTGCTTGTAGTTTTGTTAAAATTAAATCTATTCTGCGTGAGAATAGGTTATATGTGTAATTTACTCGTACATTAACAAGAGTAAGAACTCACCATAACAATATAATAAATTACCCTAAAGTTGGAAAGACTGATTCATAAACTTCTTGCACGGCTGATGACTAAAACGTGTTTAATTCTTTAGCAAAATTAAACAAAGATATTTTAATTGCTATTGCAGTCAACTCAGACAATCATCAATATTGTTCTTTAGAACCGTAACAGAATACGTATAAAAAAAAGAAAAGAGAAAGCTCACTACAAGGAAGTAGCGTTAAGAGACGCTCAATGACAGATCTCACAACAACCCAACTTTATAGTCACAGTTTACTATAGGAAATAACAACTAATTGCAAGTAATGTGCTTTGTAGTTTTATGGTGTACTGTTAACTATTGCATCTATAGAAGAACGTTAGGAATTTTAAATTGATTGATAAGTGACAGATAATCAGTTAAATACTTGATAGCGGCAACTAAGTTTTCAGAATATATATTTTTTTTAATTATTACTGAAGTCCTAGCAGATTTAAACATGAAAAGAATATTTATATTTGACAACTCGGTTGATATAAAAAGTTAATTTACTCTATTCTCGGTTGCGTCTTATATAATATAAATAAGAGAATACACCTCTCACAAATTTATACAATAAATCTCTATCCTGCGGAGTTTTACCTGAGATGTTCAAAATAGGTCATATAGTGCCCATTCACAAAAACGGCTCTTCCAGTGACATAAGAAATTATAGACCCATAACAATATTACCAATCTTGGCAAAGGTATTTGAGAGACTTGTCCTGAATAAGATTATTTTCCAAGTCAGAAATATGCTACATCCAAGTCAGCACGGGTTCCTGTCTAACAAATCAACAACCACTAACCTCGTACAGTTTCAAACCTACATCATAGAGGCTTTTGCACAAAGACAGCAGGTGGACTCAATAGAGCTGGACTTCTCAAAGGCTTTCGACAGGGTATGCTACTCCATCTTGATCCGCAAACTTGAGGCTTATGGCTTCACAGGACCTCTTCTCTACTGGCTTGACAGTTACCTGCGTGGGCGCATGCTTCAGGTTAGATACAAGAATACCTTGTCCCACACCTTTCCAGCTTCCTCTGGCGTCCCACAGGGTTCTCACCTAGGCCCCATCATGTTCAACCTATACATTAATGATGTCGTTAATGCCCTCAAATGCAACCACCTGCTCTTTGCCGACGATATAAAATTATTCATGAAGATTTCTACCGACCATGATGCGGCTCTGCTGCAGAAGGACATCAACTTGGTTGTCCGTTGGTGTAGTACGAACAAAATGTCTTTCAATATCAGCAAATGCACCTCTATTACTTTTCATCGCACCATGAACCCAATCATATATGATTATTCAATCACGGATAAACCATTGGTCAGGGTTAGTGAAACCAAGGATCTTGGTGTTATATTTACCACCAATCAAAGTTGGGAGCAACACGTTATGACCACATGCAGCAGAGCCCTCAAAATTTTTGGTCTTCTCTTCAGAGTTTCTAAGCCTTTCTCCGACCTGCGCGTCTTTGAGGACGCTGTATTGCTGCTTGATAAGACCACACCTTTAATATCGTTGCGTCCCCTCACCAGTTGTACTTGAGGGATAGCATTGAGAGGGTGCAGAGGAGGTTCCTGAGAATTGCGGGAGTGCGCCTTGGATTTAGGTATCTGGATGTCCCAGTACAAGAGATTTCGTCTTATCTTAACTTACCTTCACTTGAAACAAGACGCTTCATCCATGACGTTCTCTTCTTGTACAAGCTGGTTAACGGAATCATCGATTTCCCAGACCTGCTACAGAAAATAAATTTCCAAATTCCCACTGGCACAAGATCTAGAGTCCTTTTTGCAAGAGCTTCGGTGACAACTTCCTATGCAGCCAACAGTCCTGTGATTAGGATGCAGAGACTTGGATGCTTGCTACCAGAACACATGGACTTTTTCTGCGCTTCCTTGGCTTCCTTCAAGAGAGCTCTATGTGATTCTCAGTGCTTGACCTTTCAACTATGAATTTCAAAACACACACGCGGCACAAACGCGGACGCGCACGCACACCTGTGCTCGGGTTTGGTTTTTGATGGTGCCTTTAGGGGACCATACCCATAAGTGCCTTATTGCCTGGATTTAGTTTTTTTTAGTTTTGTGTTAGTCATTGTTGCTTATTACTATAATTATAAATTATTATGCTCGCTTTTGTAATGGTTGATTCGTTGGAAATAAAATAAAATTAAAATTAAATAAGGGAGCCATATGTACTAGTTGGCCACTTTTTTCATTCCACGAAAACTATGCTGAATATTAACCATTGCACACCCTTGCCGTAGGTCATAGTGTTTTCCAAAATGTCTCATTTTAAAGTAAAGAAAAACTTTGTTTAAAGTTTTGTATTTACGATGGATGATTTAAAAGGATAACAGGATATTGGACATTTGCCATCATTATATTTTACACAAAGTATAACACTTCGTTTCGAGGATTGAAATCTACACTCTTCTTCATGTGTAAAAATTCCTGATCATTAATAAAAAAACAATTCGGTCGTGAAACCTTATGAAGGAGATCCAATCTGTCGCAGATTTTATAACTTACTATTAGTATTTCATTCACAGCTTTGAACAAATGTAAACCAAATTTTAATATAATTTGGAAAATATTGCGTATTAAGGTGTGAAAGTTTTTTATTCAGTAGAATTTATAAACTTAAGGCAGTTCCACGAATAAACTTTATTTCATAAGATCAACTTACGAAAATAATTCCCTACGGTCTAACACTAACATTAATATAATTTGACTTTCGCAATTACATTCATAATTATACAGAATCGCTGTATGGAATCATCAATTACACCGTATAAATCGTCTACGGTAACGAAGGTTTTTTTTTCTAAAAAAAAGCAGCTGCAAGTTCTAAAAGACATTAGAGAATTTTACGCTTCATTGCCGCAAATGTAGTAGCGTAGCAAGAATCTTCAAGGATACGTTTACCGCTTTTTTTTTGTTATGTACTGTGTGGTTGAAAAGTCCCGCAATGAAATACCCATCACGTTAGTCAATCAATGAACTGCATTGTTCAAAAGTGTTTCTATAGAAACAAAATTTATAATTATTTCAGTATTTCGTCGCCTTTAACCGTTGTGACTTGTATTAATTTTCATAAAGTTCGGTATCCTAATATAACATTAAACGTATTTACAATAATATTTCATACATCCCTCAAGTCAGCACATTGTGCACTTGAAAGATTCGGTACAATTCAGTAGACACTTACAAGACAAAAACCTAAAAATCATACGGCGTAGCGTCTTTATTTATATTATTTAAATTGTAACCGAGAATCAAATCAGTTTTCGTGTAATCTCAACCAGATTTTTTTTATATAAAACCTATTTTATAGCGTAAATCTGCGCGGACTACTCAATAATTAAAAAAAAATCTATAATCTGAAAATAAAAAACGCTGTTATAAAGTATTTATGCCATAAAGTTCCATAATTCACAATGAATATTTTTTACGGATCTTTTCGTGTAGATGTATATAGCCTGCGGTAGATAGCAGCACACGTGACCTAAACCGAGATATTCTAATTCTCCAACCTAATAAGGGAGGGGGGTATTACATGGTAGAAGGGTGACAACCTGCCCAAGGACTGGCCCTAGTACCATGTAATGCCCTAACCTGGGTGCGCATAACAGTGTCACTGCAGCCATTGCTGTTGGTTCTAGTAACAGTGGTGAATGCACGGCAACTGTTTTAAGCACAGGCAGTCCCAATCCCTGCCAAGGTTGGTCAGTTGAATTTTTTGACGTGACAACGTCTTAAATTAGGTTGCGGCTCGGAGTCACTCATGAAAAAGTGTAACGCCCGGTAACGTTACGATGCCCGTCCAGTGGGTCCGCCGCACGGGATCCGCACGGGATAAAGCAGATAACTGTGGGTCCGCCGCACGGGATAAAGCAGATAACTATGTTTATTCGTGAAAATGTGGAGTGCTTAGATTCGTCATTTACAACAACTACAACAATAAAGGTAAATAATTTTACACTGATATTTCATTATCGTAAACTATGATTGATTGATTAATTGTTAGATTGACACAAAAGTTGAGAACTGAGTTTATAGGTTATGTCATACTATTGACAAATGTTGATAGTGTTAAGTAAATTATTAGTTTAAATCACTCTGCAATCAATCGTAATTCATTCGATTGAGAAGAAACAGCGCGTATTGCTAGTCAAACATTTAAAATAACAAATTATAACCTCTAACCTGTCATAACAGTGCGACCAAACAAACGAACTAAACCGACCAATCACCACGCGCGGAGTTAGAATTTAAGTGTGTTTAGCAAGAATTTCAAATTCCAATTTTATAAAATGTTTTATTCAACTTTACCATTTACAATAACAAATTTTAATTAATTTCAAATTATGTACAATGTTTTAGTAAACAAAATATATTTCTATAGTTAAAATTTGTGCAATTCTTATTTTCATTCAATTCCTTGTTCCTATTGTGCAATTTAATAATATTCATATCAATAAATATTCTACCGAGAAAAAGACGTTGTCACGTAAAATCTTCGCCCGTAAAACCGACTTTACAGGCAACTATAATTTTTTTGAGTAATGTTTTAATAGATCTCTTAGACATTTCCTTCGTGACATATTTTCGTGAGATCTTTTAAATTTTTTTTCACTAATCATAAAGATGTGTTTCGAAATGACAACCAGTAAAAAGGATAATTTTTTCATGAATGTTTAACATGGCCGAGCAAGTATGATGTTTGGACACAACATATCATTCACATTCGTTACACCTTTTACTGTTTTTTAAGCAAATATTTATGAAGGAAACAGGATTTTTCCGGACATTTGCCATCGTTCAGTGAAACAAGAAAACAGTAACACTACGTTTCGAGATCTGCAATCTGATCTCTTCTTCAGGTAAAGAACTAACCTAATACATAATTACAAACTAGGTTAAAATAAACAAATCTTAGTAGACGAGTGAAGACGTATTGTGACCTGTATTCCGTAGTTTAGTTTTAATGATTAGTGTTTTGTATAGTTTTGTATTAAGTGCATGTCTTTAGTGTTAGTGAAGTTGACAACAACATGTACGTTGTGATTCCTGACTTAGGCGTGCCACAACGCTTTAGTAAGATTTGTTTATTTTAACCTAGTTTGTAATTATGTATTAGGTTAGTTCTTTACCTGAAGAAGAGATCAGATTGCAGATCTCGAAACGTAGTGTTACTGTTTTCTTGTTTCACTGAACGATGGCAAATGTCCGGAAAAATCCTGTTTCCTTCACAATCCTTCCATCGTCAAAAATAACCTTTAAACAAATATTTATACTATATGCAATGTAATACCAGTATTAGTGTAGTATTATTATTAGTACATTAGTGCCATAAAGTAGGTACTAAAGATATCCCGACAAGAATGGCCAATTCTTTTTTTAATTCCATGAAAACTATGCTGAACTTCAACCATTGACCTCCTCCGCCGTAGGTCATGGTGTTTTCCAAAATCTCACTTTAAAGTGAAAACAACTTTGTTAGTAGTTTAGTACTGAAGATGTTGATTTGAAATAATAGTCGAATTTCGGACATTTGCAATCGTTATACGTTACAAAAAAGTATAACAACGTTTCCAGAATTGAAATCTACCCTCCTCTGTATGTAAACAACTTTAATCAATTAAAAAAACACCAATCAATTTGATTTTTAGTTTATAAACATTTTTACTGTATCAGAGTTCAATAGGGCATTTAGAGCTTCGGAACGTAACCAGAAGAATTTAGTCGTGAACCCTTATGAAGGAGATTCAAGCTGTCGCAGTTTTTATAATTTACTATTAGTATTACATTCACAACTTTCGAAAAAATGCAAACAGAACTTTAATACGATTTGTAAAATATGGCGTACTAAGGTGTGAAAGTGCTGTATTAAGTAGAATGCATAAACTTACGGAAGTTACATAAATACACTTTGTTTCATTAAATCAATTTAATACTCTATAGTCTAATGTTAACATTAATATAATATTGACTTTCGCAATCACAATCATAATTATACAGAACTGCTGTATTAAAGCATTAATTAACGTAAGTGTAATACGTAATAAGTAACTACGCCACACTTAGCTCAATTCGTGTATGCTAGAGTTATCGAGAGAGTATAACTCTACTGTAACCTAGATATTTGACACTTTGTACGTTAGCTCGCTTAACTTAGTCCCATGTATAACAATAGTTTTTGGGTGGCATGAAAGTTTTCACTAGGAAGAAAGGGTCAGAGCGCTATGCGCCTGGGTGGTATGCAATACACGCAGTACATCGGGCAGATGGTGTTGCGGCCACCGGATTGAAGGCGCTCGCAATACCCGGGAAAGAATTACAGTTCTCTAAAGAGTAAAGACAGTCGTTTCGTTCGATACTTCATCGTTGAATGAAGTAACCAATTACAATTTAAATATACCGAATCTTCTAATTTAATCGCAGCTACAACTCATCACAGGTGTAACAACCTACACTACCTGTGTGCCCTAATCTATCAATGATTCGGAAAATACGGTTTGGCAGTAAAAGTTTTACTCCTTGACGGAAAAGATTGGCTTTATTGTAGGAAAGATATGCGAGGTGTGTGAAAAGTAAGATCGGATTTATTTAGCAAATATATAATATGAAAATTCAAACTTTGAAACATATCACAATAAAATTACAGTTGAAAACATTTTCTATTACAATTTTGTGTGTGTTTCAATTGTATGAGATGTTGGAGCTTTATTTGAGTCGCAAAAAATATGTTTCATATGTATTAACTTTGTTTATAAGGAAAATCCAAAAATACTAAACAAGATGGTCGTAGTGACCGTTATATTTAGAGTTAGGTACTCGTTCCTTACATTTTGAAACAAATAATACTAATTTACTTGTAAAGAAATCGCTTGCTTCTTTGTAGGGTGTGGGAAGGTATTATTTTTGGATTATTGTATAAACCAACCACTTTTTCTTTCTTTCTTTTTTCTTCTTATAACTAATACAGGCTATGTGTAAAAACAATTAATTCCTAGTATCACAAAATTGTATTGAACAGTCTGTGCAACTATAAGGCTATATAACTGTCAGTTGGCCTTATGACTTACCGCAAGGCTACACATTTTAATACTCGTACATCCATTCGAAACACACGAGTAAGTTTGCATCCCGTGGAGTCAATTCATAATTAATGACATTCATTTGGAAAACAGTTAAATAAACAATTTTATAATAATAATAATAATACACGCATTCTGATATTCCTCATCCATGACGCTGTAAATGTTGACTATTGAAATGAAAGTAAAGTGAGGACTGTCTTATTTTACCAGGCGAAGTTATGGCTAAGAAGCCCTTTGTAACACTTAACCTGGGGACCAACGGCTTAAAGGTGACTTCTGGACCACCACCAATGGCCGGGCAGGCGGGCTGCTTGCAAGGACAGGATCGCTTAGCGGTCACCCATCCAAGCAGCAGGAACGCTCGATGTGTGGGACGTCAGGCTTGATCAGGCTCGGTGGGATACTAAGGGTCAATGGGCAGTTTGCGTGGAACCAATAAACAAAGCGCGTGAACTAGTCACACGTCACATATTACACTTAGCCTATGACGTCACCAGTGGTCAGACTGTGACCAGTCTGACTTGATTCGAATTGGACAAAACTATGACTCTTAAAAGGCCGGTGAGAAGGCTTTGCGTCATTTTTCTCATTTTCTGTCTAGATTCCGAGGTTATCCTAAGACATCTCATTGGCTGAGCGTTGGCAAAGCCTGCTTGGCGTGGGGACATCGGGACTGCTGGTACTCCCTTCGCAGTCTGCGACGAAGGCGAATCTCCTCTCTCAACTCCTCAGGTAGAGGTGGAGTGATGTCAGTCCGGGAGAGAGGAGATGACGAGGCCGTCATAGCTTCTTGGAGGATGGAAGTCAAGTCGTGTACTTGTCGGTCTAGCTGGTCCGGTGACTCGGCAGGAGTTGGTGGTGGCCGATGTCTGTCAGCGAGGTGGTTTGCAAAGCGGTGCCAGTTGATCTTGGTGGGACGAGCAGGACGATATGATATGATACACATTTAAAAGCATGTGATGTAGCGTCTTTTGTTATATTATATCATTGTCATACGAGAATCAAATAAGTTCTCTTTCTATCTCAAACTGTTAGAAATTTCAAAAATAATATTTTCTTGCTTATATCTTCTCCGTCTACTCAATAATTTAAAAATGTATAATCTGGAGATCAAAAACTCTGTTATAAAGTAGTTATACCATAAAGATCAATGTCACAATTAGTATTTACGAAAATAAATATTTTCTTGTTGTTTCAATGCATATTGTCTACGGAAGATAGCAGCATACGTAACGTAAACCATGATATCCCATTTCTCCTAAATAAGGGAGGGGAGTGTTACATGGTAGAAGGGTGACGACCTGCCCAAGGACTGGCCCTAGTACCATGGAATGCTCTAACCTGGGTACGCATAACAGTTTCACTGCAGCCATTACTGTTGGTTCATAAAATGTACATTTTTATTTCTATGTAAAATGGATCAAGAAGTTAGAATATCTTTCCGTGACTTACTTATCACTGAAGACTTGAGAACGTCATTTAAATAAATAATACTGAGGGTCACTATTTTAACCAAGCTTTCAAAGCCGTGGATAATTACTATTTTGTAATAATTTTGAATGTAATTTCCTATTCCAGAAATAAACATTTGATTAGAACAAACATGTTATAGCTTTCACCAAAATTACTAAGTGTATATTTTTTCAAGTACTAAAAATATAAAACATATTTCCCAGAATGTATTGACATAATTATAAAACTACTAACATTGGAGACTTGCAAAGAACTTTTCTCTACTCAACTGAGAAATACTTATCAGAGGATTAGAGTTGAATGAATCCATCATTAATCTTGTTGTTAAACATGGCATTCCCTTGCATGTTAGCCTATGTAGAAGTAAGTCAAAACCAAGCAATTTATTTATATTAGCTTTCAAAGGAGCAAATGATTATAGGAAGTTAGTATATATATTCCTATGATATATGATTGCTAAAAGAAATTGTATTAGTATATTTATTATTATTGTAATTTAAGAAATAAGAATGCAGCTCTAATGTATATTCCTTTATATCTATCAAGCTAACAAAAACAGTTGTAATCACTCAATTATAGAGTCAAATTTGGTTTAAATTTTTAGTGAACCATAATGAAAGTTTAACCATAAAGTAACCATAAAAAAAGCACCGTAAAGACAATTTTTAGTTTGTTCTTCTGGTCAATGCAAACAAATAGTGTAATAGAAACAATAATCGGAAATGCTAGTTTACCATCAATACAGAAATATCATTCTACAAAAACTTTTGTATGCATTCTTTTTCGTTATTCGGCTGTTAATACTTTAAATATTTCATCATAAAACGAGATATTATAATCTAATATTTTTTATCTTTACTGGTTTTTTAATGAACAAATAATAAAAAACATACACAAGCAGAACACTAAGCATTTCTGATCGATGCTTGCATTATATGTTTTGCTAAATCAAACTGGCAAAAAAATCTTTAAAAAATCTTAAAAATCATTTATGAGGTAAATTGGACATAAGAATTATAAGTGATCAACTAAACAATGTTATATTGCCTTGATGTATTCATAAAATAACAAAACTAATTCTCTTTTATAATTGTTTTCAATGTCAGATTGCTTTAAACTACCAAGTGTTTACAAACCCGATACTTATAAAAATAGAGTAACCTTGAGGCTACTAAACATAGATACGGCTGCATTAGAATATCTTATAACTTCTTTGTATGTACATTATCTTAATTGTTGATCCTATTTTCACCAGGAGTGAACACATTAAACAAGTGAAGAAATACTTTTAAAAGTAAATATCATGAGGGGAAAATTTTAAAACAGGTTCTGGCAACAAGCAATGGTGGCGCCAATTCAACAGTTAAATACGTTTATAGTTTAATGTGTTCCTGTGTTTACAGTGGGTTGGTCTATTATAGTGCCATAATGTTGTAACCTTGTAGGATTGTGTGTTGAGAGAGATTGTGTGTAGATGTTGGTAAATGTAGGGGAAAGAAGAGGGGGAAAGATAGGAGAAAGAGAACGAAAATGAAAGAGATGTTGGTTATGTGTGGCGTGAGTGTAGAAGTGTGTCAGAGGTTCCAAGCCTCCCAATAAACTGTCATCGATTAATCTTTTACTTTTGGATAAATTAACTTAAAATTGTTATTATTTATTAAATCATTCATGATTACATTACAATTTTTTCCGTTGTAATCTGTTAGTCATCTTATTGTCTAATACTTGCTTTGTTGTGGCTATGTATTTGTTTTTTTCTTTATTTTTTATTATATTACGAGTATTTATACGTTACATAATGCATATTTATAACGTAAATTTCATGTTTTCATTACCTTACGTTTTCCATACGAATATTTTACAGTATTCATGCTTTTGATTAGTATATATTCATTTTGCTGATCGCAAATCGATCTCCACACACAAGCTAAACCCATGTAGAGGTCATTTACTGTTTTTGTATATATGTATAAACTTTATTTCTATGATGAAATAAATATGCATTAATTTATTTATTATCTTTCTGTAAAAAATATCTACATGTTCTCTCTTCCTCACAGAATTTATATCACCAACTTAAGCTTTACGATTGTTCTATTTCTTAACAAACAATAATTATTCCTCGTTACCATGAAAACACAGTTTTAAAACCTAATACATTTGAAAAATATTTAAGTACAGTGGCATCATGAGTAATTTTGTTTCAAGTTGATACTGACAAAGTTAGCAGAGTTCATTTTCAGTCTTCTTCCGATCTATAACCCCAATACCACGGCTGAACCTCTGTCGCTTTGACTGCAATGTTCTTCAAATGGATAAGTCAAAACATCACAATTTTCATTGATTACAATCTACGTAGGTGTTGTCTTGTATGTATGGCTATATATGTTGTCTAAATATTGGTGTTAAACAATTAACCCTTGCGTTTAGATTGTAGCAACTCATGATTTTGACTTTTTTACCTGTAGAATAGCAGAAGTACTATAACCTACTTATTTAACTGAAAGTACTGTATGGACTCCGGCCACTACTCCACATACATGTCCGTTATTATCACTACCGCTGAGGCTGTACAGTTGATTAAATATTTACATAAATTAAAAACACATCACTCTACAAAGAAGTATGTTTTTCATTTTTCACAGTCGACAATTAAGTACATTTCCTCAGACGTACTTTATTTTTGCTTTTTACCCTGAACGAAAGTGAGTATAGTATCGTAGACACACGCAAAGGGAGAGAAAAACGTTGCGAGTTTATAAATGTAATAATAAACGTATTTAACTGTTAAATTTGCGCCACCATTGCTTGTTTCCAGAATATGTTTTAAAAATTTTCCTTATGATATTTACTTTGAAAAGTATTTCTTCACTTGTTTAATGTGTTTTAACTTGTATTCCAGAGCCAATTGTTATACTTCAAGTAATCAACCTGGTACTTGAAAGTATGCGAAAGTTGTAGCTGACATTATTTTCGTCCACTAACCGACATTGTTTTTATTTAGAATTTTGTTCTGTTTGTAATTGTTTTGCTGTGATATATTTTTAGAGTAATTTATGTGAATCTATAACTTACATTTATTGAACATAACCATTTTTACATAACTATGTTAATAGGTAAAATGGAAAAGTAGGTACTGTGTATAAACTGTGCATGTCTTAAATATATTTTTATAACTTTCTAAGTCGTTTGATAATTGAGCAATAAGCATTGTTGTACAAGATAGAAAATGTATCAATCTCTGTCCAGTTCTTGTTCGCTTTTTACCTCAAAGGTAAGAACATAATTCTAACTACATGTAGAGTCCGTCAGGGATAAAACCTTGGACCTTTAGAGTTATTCGTACACGTCAACAGATTGAATAATGTTGCCCAAACGAGGCACTTTATTCAGTATGCTGACAATACTATGATTTGTTTCAAAGATATTACAGGAGAACGGAAAACAAATAGTTTGGTTGTTTGAACTCTTGCTTATAGTATTGTACTGATATTACTTTTCAAACTAACCATTCGAAATCCAATATTATCACTTAATGCTGAAAGCAAATGAAATTTTAAGAATCAGCAGCTGTTTTATTCTATGATCTCCCCCCCACGACATGTCTAGGAATGTATCTTGATCGAGGGCTGACCAGAGTCAGTCATGCTGGTATTGTTTGCTCTAGAGTGGCAGCAGGGATTTATAACTTTCGTAATTGCTCAAAAAATCTCTCCGAAGTAAACTTAAATATGGCAAAATTAATTTTTATACATCCAAATTTACCATATGTACTAAGATTCTTGGGATCAATTACAAAGCACGAATTTGAAATTGAATTTGAATTTTAGAGCTTTATACAAAGATGCTTTAAGTTGGATTAGAATGCTCATATTTCGCACATGCGCACGTGGCCTTTTTATTTATATCTGTTAACCTAATAATACAACAGTCGTGACTTTTCCCTACATTTTTCACACGCCTCCGTCATGCCATTTCTTATTTTGTGTAAATAATTCCTTATAATAATCTACTCAGTCTTGTAAAAAATCAATTTTGCTCTCAGTCAAATTATCAGTTACTAATTAGTACAACACTATACACATGTCTGATAAAGATTTTTTACATTTGTCAAAATACGACGAAACGCAAATATTTATGATAATAAGCATATTCTATAGCATGCAAAAATAGCAGGTTGAAGTGTTGTACAAGATGTAAATACCTGTATTTAAAGACATTTATGATGGTGCGTTTTACAAATATTTATATAAACTTTTAACCTCTATTATCTATATGAGAAAATACTTATTCAGTTCTCATTACTACCTTATGTTTCAGGCAGCAATGTTATTTATCCTCAATGCGAGAAGACACAGTACCGTGAGTATTTGGGATGTTTCAGGCGTAAATTTAAAGCCATTCTGAAACTGCACTTGTAGTCAAATATCTAGACTGTAAACATTTTATTATAAGTTACTAGAAATCAAACAGCCAACTCATTTGTGTCATTTTTGTGATTCGAGAGTTTTGTTCTGATTATTTTCAGGTGACCTCGGTCCTGCGTTGGCTTGGCGTCCTCTCTGTGACACTAACATTTAGCACTACTCCACGTGTGTTGCAAAACACGCAAAGTATGAATGTTTTGTTTCAATGAAAGTGTGAGAGTGTGCGTGCGTGTAGAACTACATTTAACTAGAACAAGTAATCCTCTACTACGAAACACATTAAGGTATAATACATTTACCTGCTTATATTGTACTTAAGTTTTTCATATTTGTTCCACGATTATACTTAATTTTTAATAATACTTATTTAATTAAGGTATATTTCTGTAATTATATTGGTTATGGCAAGTGCATGTTTTACCAAGATATACTATTATATGCTGTATTTTCTGATTGTTACAGGGTGATGCGGCCAGTGCTGCAGGAGGTCGCCCCACTTACACTAATACACACACTACACATACACTAGGTAATGTATTGTTCTACTTATAAACATCATAATTAATTTGACTACAATTTTTGTTTCAGAATGGCACACTTATATTAATTAGTTTAGTGTATGTTTATACGAATAGGTCATAACCTTAATATAGTTAAAATTACTCGACACAGTAGTAACATATTTGGTAATTTTATTGTGCTTTAAGTGTATTCATAACAGTAAATGAACAGTAAAATATTTTATACTTTAGTTTTAAGATAATAACCCATTTGGCTTATGTTCATTCACTATTAACTTAGTACAGAAGAACGTGTTTTAAAACTGCAGTGATTCAGTTTAGAGGTTTTTGTCATTCCTATCAGGGCTCTTGAGCTCCAAATTAGAGCTCGTAACAAGTGTGTTAGTTTCTGTCTCGCAATCATAGTGTAAGTGTGTGCGAGTTTGCAATCATTTTGCTATAAATTATAGAGATCCAGAAAGTTAGATAGTAATAGAAATTATGCATGTCCTTGCACACTGCTTAGATCTATCGTATTGAAGGAAATTTCTTGATACCATAAAATATAACAAAACAAAACTTAAACTTGTTTCTATTCAATAACAAATACATTGTATATAATTCTAATAATGATTTGTATTCTAAGTCGATCTATCAATCATTTCAGTATTGTGAAATACAAATTTAAAATTCATATGGTAAAAATGTAGTTTGAACACAATTAGGTTCAATTGGTATATTTGTACAGTTTCTAATTATGTTTTTGGACTACAGTTTTAACATGTTCGGCACTTGAGATTTCTATAGCACAAATTTATGTTACATTATAGACTTTTATGGCAGTTATTTAATTTAAGAGCTTTAAAAAAATCATCAGCATTATTCATTTTGCAGAAATTTATTACTAAATCGTAAATTTCTTTTATTATTATTAATACATATATTTTAATAAAAACTTAAGTAGTCATTAATTAACATAAATATATTTCATATAGAACAGATATATATCTAAATTGCAAATTTGGAACCAAATTTCATACCAGAAGTTTTCAACACAAGCCCTGAACTTTGCCTTCAAAGATGTGTATAAACAAGTTTTTCTGGGAGGTGTTGACAATAAGACATAGTTCTGGCGGTACTTTGCCGGAAACTTGGCCTCTGGTGGAGCAGCTGGAGCAACTTCATTGTGCTTTGTCTATCCCCTTGACTTCGCCCGAACTAGGTTAGCTGCTGACGTCGGCAAAGGTGCACCTGAAAGAGAATTCAAAACTTGCACTCACAAAATGTCGTGGTCTTATGCTTTAGCCTATGTAATTTATTTTTAGAAATCTGAAGAGATCGCAGAACATAAAAAGGTACGTATTATGGAACAATTTTATGAAAATGTTTTGTAAAGAAGATAATTCCCTCCATTTTACATTATTTAAATAAAAACATTGTTTAAAAACTCACCCAATCTATGTACTAGTGTCTTTGAACAAAGTTCAATCTGGATCTGATTACAAATACGGTACTTACAAATACGGTACTTATTAGCTTACGGTATATTGCATATGCCCATTTAATTTGAATACATATGTGTCTACAAAATTCACCTAATTGTAATACTATTAAAAACAAATAATATTTACAACTGATAAATAGTGGTTCTCCGGTTTATGACAGTACTACTTGAATACGGAGCTTACGATTGTAAAATGTTTAACGACATAAGAAGGCAAGATATATCAATAATGCTTAGTCAGAAAATTGCCTTTCTCACGTGTTCTTGACAAAGGAAGTATGGTCTCAAGATTCCTTCACTTTTAAATATAACGATATGGAATTCTCTCAGGCTACATCACAGTACTCGAATACCAAACTTTGTACATATCAGCTTTATAAAGGCTTAGTAGGGGTGGAGAAATGGTTAAAGTCAATAGCTTTGTTTTAAATATGTGGTATGGGATTGATTATCTGTAATAATATAACATATTAAAATAATTTTTAGCGCTCTTGAACGGCGCAAGATATAAAACAAATGGAAAATTCAAAAAGGTTTGCATTTAATTGAATTCTTGAATATTATACTTTGTAACATAGGTTGCTATTGAAAATGTTTGGATATTCGGCTTTTACGTTTAATAATATTTAATGGTATTTTAAAATTACAAAAGGATTTTAAAAGTTACGCCACTTCATATTTCCTGATGGGGTATATTATAAATATCATACAAAAAATAATTGTTCCTAGGGGGAAGGCAGCAGAATTTACTGTTAAATTAAAGACATTATGTCACACTGTCTAGGAAGCTAAGAGTGAGAGGAAAGTTCCACTGCAGATACCGGTGGATAACACTGCGCTAAGATGAGTTCCAGTTCTTGCCACTTAATTATTTAGGAGATAAGGGTTATTGTGTAACAGAGAAAGGGTTATAGTAGACTCATACCACATAGACATATAATCAATGGTAAATCCGTACCCAGTTCTAGTCTTGGTTTACTCTTTGTGCACTGCAAGTATACTTTCAAACACGCCAGAAAGTACTTGTAGTTTATACTTTATACAATTCACTTAACTGTGGAGGACGGTGGATAGAGTTGTCAGTCAAACGTTTAAGTTCTGACTTATTGTGGTTTATATTTCCCTTTCAATCTGTCCTAACAGATTTTTCACTTACGTTAACTTTTGTTACTTCACATCAGATTTTTAAATAACGGTTTATTTACGTCTCAGTAAAGTTGTCATTCTGCTTTGAAAGCATACTAACATGAGTGATGCGAAACAAATATATCCCGTTCAAAAAAAACCTCCATAGCTCGCAAAATGAATTAGTCACTTACACAAGGAGAGACAGCAGCCTCTCACTAGCACGCCAGGATAGCTACTGAACAGAGCAACGCCTGCCCTAACAACATTACCGCGTTATCCCGCCCCTAGCGGTTAAATAGCGAACGAGTGTGACGTCACGTTCCGTAAAGCAAAACAAAAATTTTTCGCCTACGCAAAAAATATATCCATATCTCGCCAAAATATGTTCAAAACTAATATCTCTTAACATCCACGTTATTATTATTCTACTTATGTATTTATGTTACTTAAGTGGGTTAATAAGTAAATATGATACCCTACAAGTAATTTATTAATTCATATCCTATCAAGAAATCCTGGAAGGCAACAACCTTTAATGAATCGCGCAGCAATATTTTCTCTCTCACTCGTTGTAAGAAAGTGTCATTTGGTGTAATAAGAATTTATTCCTAAATTTAGTTGTAATATTATGGAAAGAACTAGGAATGAGATTCGAGTCTCATATTTACCAGAAACTCAAATGTCCTCTGATGTAAAGCATAAGTTAAACATTGCACACTATTTTAATTTTAAGTAGATTTATGTGGAACGAATAAAATTTACCTATGTAAAACTTCAAACCAGAACTTTCCTGTCGCTATTATCTTAAGGTAACCAAAAATTAAACAATAATACTAAAACAAGAAATAAAATCCTGTATTTGTCATAATTTAAGGTTCATATTGACATTGCATTCTGCGCATTACTCATAGAAATTCGTTTAGGTTTGACGCTAGAGGTTACAATGGTTATTCTCTAAAGATCAGGCATGCTTGTGCTTTTCTGTAACTGTATAATGATACAAATATATTTCATATAAATTATAGCTTTCATAGTTGTCCTATTACATTGAATACTGATTTATTCACAATGAGATGTACTTTCATATTAAAATCTTGAGAAATCTTTTGTTTGTCTTTCCATGTAAAAAAGTAAGCGTTTACGCTAAATTAAAATTTCAAAATTACTACACTATATTAAATACAACGAAAGATTTGACAATCATCCGTCTATAAATAAATTGCTAAGGTTATTGTAGGAACTAAATTTATAATGATTCCTAAACTATCTCGTCTCCAACAGTTGTAAACTTTAGAAATGTTTGTTTTTAAAGGCCACATTGTTTAACATACATTTTATATCCGATATAGTAAAACTCTTATCCTGTCAAGATCCTAATATAGATCAAACTTATCTACAGTAATATCGATATATCTCTCAAGTCACCACATTAAGCAGTTGAAAGATTTTGTAGAATTATCCAGATAGAACAAGCTTTAACCAAATAATCATATAGAATAGCCTTATATTATAAACTCTTATTATTTAAATGGCAACCGAGAATCAAATAGAATTCCTTTCTATATCAAGGGGTTCGTCTTATATAAAATTGTTTTTTTCTTATCTGAGGCTTCTTGGACTACAATGATAATTAATAAATATATAATCTGATAAACCAAACCCCAGTTATATAGTAAGTATTTATAATTCTAAGTTCAAGACGTCACAGTGAGAATTTACGGATCTACATTATCCTCTAGCCGTGTAGGTGCATATAGTCTGCGATAGATTGCAGCACACGTGAGGTAAATTTAGATATCATTCTCCAACCTAATAAGGGGGCCAGTATTACATGGTAGAAGGGCGAAAACCTGTTTAAGGACTGGCACTAGTATCATTGGATGTTATAACCTGGGTGCGCATAACAGTGTCATTGTAACATTGCTGTTGATTCTAGTAAAAGTGGTGAATGCACAACAACTGTTTGAAGCAAAGACAGCCCCAATCCCTCTCTAGATTAGTAATTTAGTATGTAACATTATAATAAACCTTATTAAAAGTTTCTCCAAGACATATTTCCGGGAGATTTTTACCAATCACAAAGTTTTTTGCCAACCAAAATTAAGAAGGTCGAGCATGTTGCTTGGCTTAACAGTTAGACATTTGCCCGTTATGTTTTACTACTTCAATATATATATATATATATATATATATATATATATATATATATATATATATATATATATATATATATATATATATATATATGATAATATGATAAATAGTATGGTACTTCACAACTGACACCTCTAGCGCAATTACTGCTCAGATATCTCTTCAGCAGCAATGTGACTAGAGTAGAGTGTCATTTAGACATTAACTACTAGTTCTAATGGTGTAATTGCTTAGTATAATTATAGTCATGTTGAGTATATGTAATATTTCCCATGTACACAGATATGAGACAGCATTATTTAATTATCTTTCAAGCATGTTCATTGTTAAAGACCCGACAGAACCTTATTGAAATCGTATTGTAGTCCGTCCACCCGTCCTTCTGCCTAACAACTCTCAATACAAAGGAGAACTAAAACTTGGTACAACTTAGTCTTATCCGTCCACCTACCTACCTGTATAACTGTCTGTGGGTTACATTTTCATAAAATAACCATATGAACTTGACAATTTGTATTTAGTTTGCTCCTAATTAAAGTCTGAGATAACTTAAGGTTTATGTTCTGTCGGAAATTTTAATGTTCTGTTATATCTGTTTTGTCTTTATAATACAGTTGTATACTTGTTCAACTAAGAACTTCAAAGTAAGTTCGATTGTGGTACATGTCACTACATGTGATTTAGCTGAGCATTAGTGAATATTTTACTTAGGTCAAAGGGGGAGGGCCTATTATTAGGACCCTATTTAGTATAAACTCATAACATCTTAACATTAAACTCCAGTCATACTTGTATAGTGTCATATTCTTATATTTACTCTTGTCTGAAGTACTTGACTGGTACTTAATATCGATATCTGTTATTCACAATCTAAACCCAGAAAAGTAATTCCAGTAACAAGTTAAACAATAAAACGTTGTTGTTATAAAAACAATGTTTCGTCCATTACTTGATTTGATTCGTTATTGTTTCCGACTTGGTAAAAAAAACATTTGTGGCAACAAAATATACGTTCATACAAGTGACTAACTTTTTACTACCATAATCAATAGTTTGAATAACTTAAAACAAATATTAAATTTATTGTGCATTGATTATTATCTTAAAAAAATTCAAACAAAATTGATTAGTTTCGATTTATATCACAAAATAATGATTTTGCATTCATGGTAATAATATAGAGAGGTGTTATAACGTAAAAATAAGTTTGTGGTGGAAATGAGTTTAAGTACTTAAAAAAACACATAAATAAAAATATCATAGTCAAGCAATCTCAGCTGTTATAATTGGAAATAATTCGTTAAATAAATGAAACGAATACTGTAATAAAGGATATGAAGCTTTCACAAGATGTATAAAAAGCAGCTGTCGAGTCTCCGTACTTTTCGTCTCCAACAGAACCAGCGGAACTCACTGTCACAAAATCTTATCTGATTTGTGATTCACTTCCGGTGTTATTTCCGGTCCAGAAGTGGATTACATTCACTGATGTGACAGCTCACAAATTCTAAGCGAACAATAAACAATTCTACTCTGTATCTAATCTAAAATGAAAGGGATTACTGATGAGATTAAACTACTAATAGTGAAGTAAATAGGTTTTTTCTTTAATTTATATCTTACAAGTAATTCGTATTTACAGTATTAACAGTGCTAATAATATATTCAATAACTGTTCTGAATCAATGTAGAGACTGGAACAGAAAATTACTGAACAAATTTGTCAATCAATCGTCATACAATGATTAAGCTGCTAAAATACATTTATAGTAAATCGGCGCTTAATATTTAAATTTGTTCAGTTAGTTAACAATGGAAGGTTTGAAACCACATCAGGGTACGGACATTTTCCATCGTTATAGGCTATAAAAGGTATAACACAACGTTTCTAGGATTGAAAGCTATCCTCTTTGTCAGGTGGAGGAGGTATTAACACATACAAAAATAAAGACCAGAAGCAAGTAGTCAAAGGAAATAAAAGGATTCAAACACACCAAAAAGCTGCTTGGAGTCCAGTCCAGGTATTGTCACTGCACAGCATACAAGTCCCGAGCTCAAGTACGAGAGTCACAATCACACATTACAAGGTACAGTGGGATACTAACGACGAAGAGGACAGATTCCAACTCTCGGAACAATGTATTGTAGCTTTTATAACATATAACAATTTAAATTTAAATTATACACCTTACTTTGGAAAAAGGTGATTTATGGTGTAACAGAATAGTTTGGTATTTTTTACATTTTATAAAAATTTATAGTTAAATGTTAGATTCAAAATATACTTCCACACAGATGAACTGACCAAATTTAATATTGCCAAATAAAAAAGAATAGCAGATTATATTTAGCCTATTTGAATTAAAATAAGTAAACACGACATATTGGAACTAATACATTCCTAATGTACAACCTTGTTATAGGTACACGAGAAAGACTTATACACGGATGCCTATTTAGCACTCAATTCATATATTTCAGTCAATCATATCGGAAAATCCATATGTGACACGTCTGGCTGGATACAAAGAGAAGTAAGGCAACAGATCCCTCAGGCTGCGTCTCAAAGAGACAAGGGGAAACATCTGTATCTCGTGTTGGTTCAGTGAATATTAAACTTGGGTGTGACATTTAATGAATATGCTACTTATGTATGCCTTGTTACAGCTTAGTAATACGATAGGCATTAAAATTAAACTGTTTCCTTACGATATAATTATTATTCTGTGTTATAATAAGCGTAAAGCCATAATGTTTGGAAACTTTTGGCTAGAGTAATATTATTATTCCTCTATTTTTAAGTATTACAAGAGATTTGAAGCCAATGTCTCTTACACAACACTTGACTACTTCAATGATCGAATTATCTGTTGAAATATATAACTGGTTTCAAAGGTACTTAAAATAGAAAAAATAATATATTCAAGTTCATACAGAGTAATCAATTTTTAATATCTGAAGGATTTGTGTACCGAATGCACTTAGAGGAAATCGCAAAGTAAATTTAATGAGTTTACACAGTTGCATGGATGTTGACGGATACTAATCTACGTCGTAGTACTATTATTAATTCCTCCGCGTAATTACCTGACCATTTCAATTAGCTCTCTTTAATAATGGATTAATTAATATTAAATAACTAAACGATAAGTTGATTAAATGATTAAGTTTATTTGTTTATTTTTCTTCTAATAATCCGAATGTTACAATGTTTATAAATTCTTCTATAGTTATTATTTACATGATGAATTTCTCTCCTAGAGAATTACTCAATAGGAAATATGCGTAGTATACAAGTTTTTGTTCAAGTTTTGTGTGCAATATGAAACAAAGATCTCCCTGTCATTAGTATTAAAACTAAATGTTAGAATTTTACATAAACGAGGTTAATTATATAACATATATCAGAAAATCTATAAAGGAGAAATGTTTCTCTCCGTCTTTTCTCCAGGAGCTCTATAATGTGAAATTTAAAGCGTGGGCCAAAATCATGATCATTTCGTCCACTTTATAATCGGGATTACTTTTCCAAGTTTGAAAGTGATTTGAAAAATGCTCTCATCAATACTCTTATTGATTATATGAAGCAAGGTAAAATTAAAATATGCCAAAATTTTAAGGAATGAAGCCAGAATGTTATCAATGCCGCCCCTCATATCCGTGACAACGTGCTGGAGTTCGATGTCCGTTATGGATTCTAGCCGGAAGTAAGCGTCCGCCAGGTACTCATCTTCATTCTTGACGACTCCAGTTACATGAGAAACCGCACATCCACGGTCACATCTTGTATACGAATACATCTTGTATCTTTTTACATCGTAGACTTTTAACCTTTCGTAGACCCCTAAAAATGATAAATTAATTGGAATCCTTTCTTTATTTTTTTTATACCTAAGGTTTCTGCAATATTTCCCAGCATATTTTGATTAGGTACTTTTCGAGTCATTGATTTTATTAGAGTAGTTGTCTAAATTTTTAAGGAACTAATTATTTTGGCTGAAACATTACGAACATTTTTAATTTAGGTTTTCAAAGCAGTGTCGAAAGATTTTCTTTACAAAGGATAGCCCACCTCATTTCTGGTCTGGATTGATCTGATCAAACCGGTAATCATCCAAATTGTTTCATATGCTTAATTTTTAATGGAAATTGTAAAATTTTTGTTGGCAACGTAAAAATATTTTGAAGCTGCTTGACGGAAGTTTCACAACTTGATTGGACTTGTTTATTTTTTAGTACTGGAAACCAATTTCAACAAGAGATAACATGGTTTGCGGCCTCAACGTGATGTTAATTGTTCTTATGTTTAAAAAAAGTCTGACCTGGTTTTTTTGTCCAGCTTGGTTGAAACGAGGCAATGTTAAAATAATGATATGTCATTTCTGATTGAATTACTGTGGATTTGACTGAATTTGTAATCTTTATGTTCGTAAAAATATGATTGATACCATTAGAATACCCTAAGCTCTAGTAGATACATTGATAAACTTACAAAACCCGCCTTATACATAAAATCAAGGTATCTTTGAGAGAGCTTATCCACGGTATGTGTCAAAAAAGTTGTTTTCAACCAGACAGTGCGACTCCGACACAACCATTTGCCTACCGTCGAGATAAAACACAAGTTCGCCGGATGTACAGTGATGGCCGCTTACCACAAAACTTTATGCCCACTTTAATACACGTTGCACCATCCAAATACATTTCTCCAAACACGCAAACACATTCATTCATAAACAAAATCACACCGTTCTTCTGGTTCTTAATGCATATATAAACAATCACATCATAT
This sequence comes from Homalodisca vitripennis, assembly GCF_021130785.1. Taxonomy (NCBI): domain Eukaryota; kingdom Metazoa; phylum Arthropoda; class Insecta; order Hemiptera; family Cicadellidae; genus Homalodisca; species Homalodisca vitripennis. The sequence continues at coordinate 123,927,305 of NC_060211.1, read as the reverse complement.
CCATCCATACTCACTTGCGGAATACTCTCGTCTAGCTAAGAATCTATAAAAACTATAATGCCGAATTTGTAGTTAAATCTATTAAGAACAATCATAAATTCTTTTTCCATTTATATTATAACTATGAATAAAACTAAGAATTTTTAAAGACTTTCTCAATTCTCAAGTATGAGAAAATCTTATAAGTGCCTACCACTTTATTTACGCATGCATTCACAACTCTACTATTAGCTATCTCATCCAAAACATCATCCATTGAGCTGTAAACGCAACCTAACTGCCGACTTTGTCCTTCTAATATTTACCACATTATAAATAATCAAACCCTTAAAAGTGAAAGTGAGTTTTGTGTACTCCAAATACAAAATTGAAATTGTAATGTATTTTGTCAATTTGTATTGTCTTCGCCGAATTGGATAGTATGGTCATAAAAGTACCCTATTTAAAGCTCCAATTATCGGCGCAAATAGTATACACCCGTCTAATATCTTAATAATCACTCATATGTCTAGCTTATAGTGTGGATTCAACTGCCTTTTTATCATCAGAAATAAAATTGTTTACCGTGTACATATGATATAAGGTTGTAAATTTATAAAAAATACAATTGTGAATATTAAAATAGGTGTATAGAACGTGGAAACTGGGAGAAAATAATGTTAAAAGTATATACGTATTTAGTAATTTTACACTGAAATTGGTGCGAATAATGTGAATAATTGGTAGTAATTCAAATTAGGCGATCATCATAGCTGACAATGTAGCTGAACTCATTTTCAATACACCAGGAATGAAAAGTGAAATAACAAACTTTGAAAAATATTTTTTTTTGCAAAATTAATATCTATATATATAAAAATGAAACTGTTCGTGTGTAACAGCATCACTCACAAACGGCTGGACGGATTCGCCTAATTTTTTTTTTAATTTGTTCGTCTTGATCTGTAGAAGGTTATAGGATACTTTTTATCCCTTTCCCGATTCAGGATTCCGCCCCACTGGTTACAGAAATACCCGTAAGAAATGCATTGCAGCAAACATATGTTATTAAGTGAAAGAGTCTTTTCAAATTTTTAATCAGCTGTTCTTTGTAAACATACAAGCTGTACACTACCCTGTGGAGTTTTTAAACTCACTTGAACCATCAGGAATGCCGTCACATCAATTACTCTTGAAAGTAGGATCACCGATAATGATGTTGAGAAACTTACGACCACCAAAATTGTGCAACGGCACTCGACTAACCGTCAAAAATTTACATCCAAATATCATTGAAGCAACGATTTTGTCGGGAACATCTGCCGGGGAAGATGTCTTCATCCCTCGCATCCCCTTAATTCCATCCGACTTGCCATTTGAATTTAAGAGACTTCAGTTCCCCGTTCGACTTGCGTTCGCAATGACGATTAATAAGGCACAAGGACAATCACTTAACGTCGCAGGAATCCATCTAGAACCCTCTTGTTTCTCGCACGGTCAATTATTCGTCGCTTGCTCAAGAGTCGGAAACCCGAAGAACCTTTATATTTATGCTCCAAATAATACAACTAATAACGTTGTTTACCAAAACGCATTAAAATAAACAAAAAACTTTTATAATAGATTTTATGATATGCTACGATGTATTAGTAGAGCAATAAATTAATTGGAAAAACGTATAATAAAATTAGTATTTCTTTTCGATGCTTGATTGATGTAGCCCTCTCTACTGCCACGCGAGCGGAGCCGCGGGTTTTAGGCTAGTTTATCTATAATATAAAAATGAAACTGTTCGTGTGTAACAGCATCACTCACAAACGGCTGGACGGATTCGCCTATTTTTTTTTTTAATTTGTTCGTCTTGATCTGTAGAAGGTTATAGGATACTTTTTATCCCTTTCCCGATTCAGGATTCCGCCCCACTGGTTACAGAAATACCCGTAATAAATGCATTGCAGCAAACATATGTTATTAAGTGAAAGAGTCTTTTCAAATTTTTAATCAGCTGTTCTTTGTAAACATATATAATGCGACAAAAAATATATTTATATATAAATTTCTTTACACTTATAGTTTTAAAGCATAGAGTAAGCTTAAGAGAAACGACAAATTTTGTTTAAACTGTTTCTGCAATCATAATATATAAAAATGAATGTTTGTGTGTTTGTCCTTTATAGACTCAGAAACTATTGGACCGATCACTATGAAAATTTGTATTTTTCTATGTAGAAGGTTTATACGCAATGCCCATTGATGTAACTAACCACCAGGCTGTACTGCAAGATATAAAAGTTATCAAAGCGCCTGCACATTATAAACTGCAATTACAACACAGTAGTTACGTATATTAAAATATCCAAACACTATTTGAAGGCAAAGAAATATACGGGCAAAGCTTAAGAGACGCGTGCGAAGCCGCGGGAAACAGCTAGTGCTATATAAAAATTAACATTAGTGCATTCGAATCTGTGCGTGTTAATATCCTACTCATAATCAAAGCATACTGTGTAGAAAACACTTGTTCAACGTTCGACAGTATGCCCTATAGAGAAACTCAGAAAAACTTGGTCCAAAAATTGTGGGAGATTTCCCTTCATTCGAGTATTCAGTTCGTTATGCTCACGCTAGGCAAGTTACTTTACAATAAAATGAACTTTATAGACAAGTAGCAGTTTTAGTCCAGTGTATTATACGCTCTATACAGTAACTGGTGGGTCCGGACAAACATGTTCCAGGCCGGACCAGCGTGAGGTACGGTGTGTGTGTGTGTGTGTGTGTGTGTGTGTGTGTGTGTGTGTGTGTGTGTGTGTGTGTGTGTGTGTGTGTGTGTGTGTGTGTGTGTGTGTCAAATACCTTACACTTTAGCGGTCGAGTAAAACATAAATCATTGACAAGATATTGTTCTGAAAGTAAATCTGGAAAGGTTAGAACAGTATTTTACGATAAATGTAATCTGGAAAAACATCTGAACATTCCGAATTAAACTACGGTAGATTAATTACTTTTTAAACCTGAAGAAATCTTATAAAATCTGTACCAATAAAAATATTTTATTTTTATTTTCTGAATATTTCTGGGTTTAAAACAGTTGATTGATTTTAATTCACTTTTCAAAAATCATAACCAAGTACTTGATTAATGTCAATTGTTCCACAAATATCGAATTTTTAACAACAATTACCTTTAGTCATATGTGATGTGCTTTATTTTTATTTGACGTTTCTTATTATTTATTTCTCCTAGGTAATTAATTCGATTAAATTCGAGGCACACAAGTAACAGTGTATAGGGGTTGATGTCCACCAACAATAGTTTTGGAGATATAAATATATCTTTGAATGATTGAGAAGGAAGCGCCATTTTATCTAACAATGCATATTGTAGTTTCTATGAAAACCAATTTATAATTTTTATTATATTCTTCATATTTTTGTAGTAGCTTAAAAATTATTAAACTTGTGTGTTGGGTGCTAACTACGGAAGATGTTACAACAGTCAGTAGTATTCAACTTGTTGACTACCAACTGGAATCCTCGCCAAATCGTCACAACTACGACTGTGAAAAAGGGACCAGAGGTTCAGCCTGGTACCTCTCCTAACTAGTAAGTGATGATGTTTTATTTGTTGCCTGTGTCCCAGCTCTTGTTATCTACATTATCGAGGCGTGTACATGTCCTGTTCTATTGTTATGCTTATTAAAATTAAATTTAAATTTAAATTCAGGTAATGGAAATTGTTTAGGCACAATAAAGTATACTTATTAATAAGGTATGCATACTCGTACTTACAATATTTTTTCAATAAATTAATACGTTTCTGCAGTATTTTCCAGCGTATTTTAATAGAGAATTGGTATTAGTGACGAATAAACATTGAACTGCATGAGACACTACGACAATGACTAGTTTAAACGACATAAAATTAATTAAGTAGGGCATCAACTGTGAATTAAATGTTTTAGGGTGGAGAGATAAAATTAATTAAAATCGAAAAAAATTTGTTGCCAAAGACTATAAATGTAATCGGGTCTTTATAAAAAATTAATAAACTACAATTCATGTTCTCGCCCTAGCTGTATGTACTATAGGAGATAGTAATTTAAAAGTATTCTAACAACTTCACTACTGCAGACATCATAACGTGCAAGCTGTCTGCTCAGTATATCCACAGTGAAGGTGATAACATCCAATCTTTCTCGACCACAATTACCGCTACGGTAGTACCTGAAATATTGCTTAACTGCTTTAATATCGATTCTCTTATCTTAACAAAATCTCTCAATCCGTGATATGTATGTATCCCCTCAGGCTAATCATCCATTTGGTCTATGCCTGGACTTCGAATTATTCTAGTTCTTTACACAATATCTTACCTACTTACGCATATTTGTATGAAATTATTTTTGTGTATATCTGACTGTCATGTTACCAAACTTACCTCCACTAATTAATCTGTTCACCCTGTCCCTCCTTGGACGTACAACTAGCGTTTCAATTATTTATTGGTGTTTTGTTTCTAGGCTATAATATTACATGCGTACTCCTGATTAGCTTCCAATATTGCTGTATATTCAGCTGCGTCAAACCTCTAATATTATTATTACCTTACATTCCTTACATGGCTTTCAGCAATTCTGTTACTTGCCTTCCCTTTGTACATTTCTCAATTTTTTATAATTACAGTTGCGTAACAAGTTTAAACCACTATAATAAGCTGTTAATCCATGAAAAGCATCTCCTTTTTGTAAATCCGTATAGTTTTTAACTTGACTTGATTTATAAACGATTTCTATTTTTAGTTTACGCGTGGCTACCCTATTGAGTATAAACTCTTATCCCATTGGCACATTCAGCTTTTTTATTTATATCTTCATCTAATACTGTAATACAATGACAGTGACTTTTTCCTAACTTTGTTTACGTACTCGGCCTTTTTGCGTAAGTCTTAACTTTCAGTAACTGAATCCTTGTAACTCTTAACTTTCAGTAACTGAATCTTTGTAACTATTAACTTTCAGTAACTGAATCCTTGTAACTCTTCCCTTCGACCCTATTTTGGGTAAATCACGCCTTACCATAATTCTGCTCAACTCTTTGACAAACCACACATGCATGCTGTTACTAATCGCTCAATTGAATATGTTTTCATGGACTAAATATTGATAATGCACCAAATGCTCTTGTATAGCCGTTTAATATAATTTCTCTATTTACACAAACAGACTACGACAGCCAACCAAGTTCTGCAACACTTGGTAAATCAGAAAACTCAGAATAAGTATAATTGAAGTCTTTATATAAGATTTCGTATATTATGTTTTACTATAGCTGTACTATCACAGTTATAGGATGGAATAACAGGATAGAATACAGTTGCAAATGTTGTACGTAATACAAGTGTAGAATACAAGCGTTAGAAATGTAGCTCTCAACGAGGCAAAAATATTGAAATTGTACACCAGTGGGACGTACAAACTTTATTCTGCTTGTCCTCATGAGCCATTGGCCTGTGCTATGATCTAATAATGAAACAGTACTATGGGAAAGAATCGATTCATCGATTCAATACAAGTTCGGCAATATTGTAAAAAATTCCTACGGTTACAGACAGAGAGACGCTCTCTCTCTCTCTCTCTCTCTCTCTCTCTCTCTCTCTCTCTCTCTCCTCTCTCTCTCTCTCTCTCTCTCTCTCTCTCTCTCTCTCTCCCTCTCCCTCCCCCCCTTCAACCATTGCACTACTTTGTCACTCAACTAACTGTAATCGCTTTTCTCCATTATTAGTATTCGAGGTGAAATAAAAGCTAAATACTTTTAAATCATTAAAAAATTAAATCCCCATTAAAATAAATTAATGTTTGCTTTTAGTTTTAAAATATTGAAAAATCAGAATACCATGAACTAAATGGTTGAGCATTGATCTTATAAGAGTCAAAAAATAATATTTTTGCCACAATCACCTCCTGATTGAACGAACCTGCCACTTTCCTCGGTATTCTACGTAAAAATTAATACATATTTTATTACTACAGTTTCTGTGTTGTTTTATATTAACTTACACACCCTCTATACATAGGTCTGGCGATTATAGAGTAATGCGCATTCTAATCTTATGACCACAAATAATACATAGTCATTGAGTTTTTAAACTGTAAACCCTTAAACCTATTCTTCTAATGATTAAAAACGATTCTGCACTATTCACAATTTATTATAAGAACCATATAAAGAGTATTTTCAATAGATCAATTTCTTATCACTTATCAGAGGTTGCCAGATACGACAACATGCCATATTGCATTTATATTTAGTGGGAAATTTTGATTTTAGTCTTTCCAGCGACTTTTCATAAATTTACCAAATGATTAAAACAATCCCTCGGCTCTGAGCAGGAAGGTGATCAAATGAGACAGTTCTATGTGGCTGCACCCTGATAACTGTTTCTGGTCATAGTTTCATTCCGCTGGATATCCGTTTTCTGACAACTCGCATTTGAATCTGCAGTACAAAACAACCTCAAAAGACCAAAGTCGCAAAAAACTATTATTTTGTTTGTTCTATACCTAATTATTTTGAGTTAACTACCACTTATCCCCATCCTATAAATGAGGTTTAGAAATCGTATTAAATCTCTGCGAAGTCTGTTACGTGATACGTCATGCAGCGTACCTCCCTTGTAAAACAGTTTTAACGCACGTGATTTGTTTTTAATTGTTATATAGTCCCGTTCAAAAATGTTTTAACGTTTAATAATAATTTACGAAACAAAATAAGTAATTAATTTATATTTTGTATAATTTGTTTATTCCCAAGATTATGGTTGTGTTCGGCAAGTTTGAGTTACATTATTATTTAGCATTACACATATGTTTCTCATACTGAAACTTCTTTAAATATTTAAAATGTCCACTTCAAAATCATATAATAGAAGTAACTGTTTCTCAAACTATAAGAAACATTTAACTCTGTGGAGAACCAAATATGATTGTAGGACACATTAAAACTAAAGAGTTCTTTTTTAAACACTGTATAACAATTAAACAATTAATTATTATTGGATTTTCTATTTCTTAATTAATAAATGAAATCCAGTAACAAAGAAGCTTCTTCAATGTATAATTTATTCTAGGAATATTTGACACACTAATATATTGTTAAAAGATTATATGATAACCAGTCTAGTTTGTAAAAATATTTTAATTTTAGGAACACTCAATGAAATAAATGACAAATACTGCTATAATAATCATCATAATATTCACGATTTTGATTTCTTGTTATTATTTAACAATAATACTTTTTAATAGAAGTAACAAACATGTCAAAAACATGATTGTACAATTTATTGATCATTGTAATTATATACTACATGTTACTAGTGACAGTGGAAGATTGTGTTATTTACCATATCTTAATACTTCTTGTTCGGGCCATCCGCCCGGTGAGACAAACCTCGTCTAAGGCTGATCACGTATCTGTGTTAGGAATATAATCGTAATGTTGGTGAAAAGTTTCGTACACTTGATCTTATACTACCAACTGTTACCTTCCCACTAAGGTTAAGATCCCCATTTTCATCATTTTGGATTTACGAGTAAGGGGAAATTAATATAAAGTCAAATGTAATGAACCTTTTAAACAAGTTAATACGCACAAATATTTTATTCCATAATCCTTTTTATAAGTCACAAAAACCAAATTGAGTTATACATGGTTATTTAAATAATTACATAGCTGGTATTGTAAATGTGCTATTTCTTAACAGACAGTAATTTATACCTCGTTACCATGAAAACACGATTTTATAATCATACTATTTTCAAAATGGTTTCAACACAGCAGCTTGCTGTTTCAATGTGCTTTTAGTTAATACGGACGTAGTTAGCAGTGTTCACGTTCGCTCTTCTTCGGACCTGTGACCTTGACATCACGCCTGAGCCTCTATCCTCTCTGCTGCCATATTCTTCAAAAGGATAAGTCAAAACATTATATTTTTCTTGGAATATAATTGACGTAGAGGTTTCTTGCATATATATGGCTGTAGATTGTGTCTGAATATTGATGTTAAACAATTATTCCTTCAGTTAAAATTGTAGCAACGTATTAGTTTGGCTTGACCAAAATTCAAAATTTACATTTTTTTATGTTTGTTGCAAGAAACTGCCATAAAACTTCTCATGTATGATAATTACTTTGAAAAATATTTCTCTACTTGTTTATTGTATTTATTTGAGCACGTTCAGGAGCCCAGAGTTAATTTGTATTGTTTAAGTACATAACTTAGTTCTTATAATTGATAGGGAAATTTATTTTAGGAAAGAAATTAATCGTCAGTTTTGCGTGTTGTGGTGGAGGTCAAAAAGGAAGAGTATGAAAAGAGTTTTAAATATGAAATAACACTTTTTTCTAAAATCATATTTCTTTAGCTTTACACATAAAACCGACCGCCAGACTAGTAAACGTGTTTTAAATTATATATCTTAAAGACCTTTGAGCGATAACTGTCTACTATATATTTGTTTGACATTATCATAATTATTATTTCATTGTTTGAGGGATGGTATTGAATATATGACGAGACACGAAAAAATCTTAGAAAGACTATCTCTTCATACGTTTAACTCTTTCTATACTTTCTCATTTTAACTCCTAATAAAAATTAGCGTGTTTAAGGATCAAGTTTTCCAGGTCTAACAGGAAACTCAGATTAATTAGGTGTTATTGATACGTTTCATACGAACATGGGAAGATCATCTTGCATTGTTACTGTACTACGAGTATTTCATGCAACAAGACAGTGTTATAAATGATGTAAAATGTTTATGTTTACAAGCATTAATGATAGCACGTTCCTATCTAGATTAAATCTACATTTATAAAACATTATAAGTTATAACAGAATCTTATTCGAAATAAAGCAAGACCCAAAATGTAAAAAGTTTATTTTTATAATAAATTTAATATCCATGGGTTTCTTAAAAAAAAAAAAAACATAATCACAGTTAACCTTTTTTAATTGTGAGAAATTTAAATTTCTCATTCTTTTACAGTGATATTTAGCAAATACTTATTAATTTCTGATTATTACATTTGATTTATGTTTCAGGCTGCAATAATACTTATCCTAAATATGAGAGAACCAGTACCGTAAGTATTTGGGGCCATTCTGAAACTGATTTTGTAGTCAAACCTTCTAGTTTTTACAATATTATCTTTAAAGGTATTATTGATTAGACAGCCAAAGGATTTGTGTCATATTTGTGATTCGAGAGTTTTGTTCTGATTATTTTCAGGTGGCCTCGGTCCTGCGTTGACCCGACGTCCTCTCTGTGACACTCATCATATAACACTTCCCCACGTGTGTTGCAAAACACACAAAGTGTGAATGTTGGTTGTATGGAAAAAAGTGTGAAAGGGTGCGTGCGTGTAGAACTACATTTAACTCAAACAATTATTCTCCACCACACAACATATTAAGGTAACTAAATTTATCTGCTAATATTAGACTTAAGTTTAAATATTTGTCCCATGAATATACTTAATATTATTAATATTTATTTAATTAAGGTATATTACTATAATTATATGTATTTTGGAAAATTTGTGGCTTAAAATGATACATTATTATATGCTGTTTTTACTAATTGTTACAGGGTGATGTCGTCAATGCGGCAGGAGGCCGCCCCACTCACACTAATACACACACTACACATACACTAGGTAATGTATTGTTCTAGTTAAAAAGTTTATTATAATTTTGACTACAATAGTTATTTCAGAATGGCACAATAATGTTGATTGGCTGATTATATGTTTGTAGAGAATAGATTTAATCTTAATATAATTATAATTACTCATGGCAATTGTTAGTTCATGAGTTAAATTAATTTTATCTTACTATCTTAATAGTGATTTTTAAGGACCTTTAAAATATTTAATATAGCAGTTCTTGAAAAAGAAGCAGGAGGCTTTGTATCGAGTGGAATATGACTATGTTGACACGAAAAGTTGTAATCAAAATTTCAGTGTTCCGAGTGGCAAAGAAATGTTATGCTGTAAATGTAATAAGTGTGTTTGTTATCGCCTCGTATACAAATTGTTATGAAGTTCAGTAATGTTTACAGAGATCCCTACTAAAGGTCTTACCATGTTTAGCTACAAATACTAACTATACGGATGTGTTTACTGATGCTCTGACCAAATATGAAGTGTAGCTTAGTTGGAATGTATTGTTTCATTATTAGTTCTTAAATTTACAGTGTTTAAAATATTTTATATGTTAATGATGGAAACTTTCTCGCGACTTAGATCGAATAGTTGAATTTCAAATGTCATTCTGCGTGAATTAGATGAGCGTTACAGAAACGTTATATGTTGGTCTTATAGGTAACTTAAAACGTATCCCAATAGCAAAGATTAAACGACGAATAAATAAATAAAAATATATAACTTACTTTAGCCAATATATTGAAATTTCCATAAAAGCGGCGGCATGCCGTATCATGGAAATAAAGTAATTTTTGTAAGCTGAAAATATTGTAATTTTTACCATTGTTGTTTCCTCATTGGGTTTTAATAGATGTGTTGTAGATGCTTGTGTTTTGAGAATAAGTATGAGAACAAATTTTCACTATTTAATAATTTAAACGATTATTATATCTAAATTATAAATTCCTAAATTGAAATTTATTAAAATGGACTTTTTGAACATAAATTTTAATATACATGTATTATGTCATTTACTATCCCGGGTTCACTATAAGAGATATAGGACAAATTTACGGTTAAGAATTAGTGCTATAACTGTAAACATTATTTAGTATTAGTAAAAATATAGGTTATTAGAAACAAATACGAAATAAAAAAAATAATCCAGGTTTAACTGTCGGCGCGGCTCGGTAGTCTCGTTCATCATGGTCACTCTAACATGTTCTGACAAGTTGGCTGTCCTGCCTCTACTGACGTTGATCTCCTTCGGTTTAATTTAAGGTTCAGTCAATACTAGGTACACTTATGTGCGACATTAAATTTGGGAATAATTTTGCTGATCAAATGTTTTTGTCAATCAAGAAAGAAAACGATTAACAATAATACAAATAAAATTATATAGTCAATTACCAGAAAATAAACATTAACTTTATTTTATTTCCAGAGCAAAAATATCATTCTAGGAACGATTTTACAACCTTTAAACACGGATCTTAAAATGATATAATTAGTACTTTTTAATAAGTTTGTAGTACAGTTTTATTTTAATACCAACACAGTTAATACGCACAAAAGTTATTTTAATATTTTGTAATGTTGCCACGAATCATGGTATAAATATATAAACTGGACTGGAATGAAGTTTTGAGAAAAGACTCAAAATCAATTCATATATGAGGTTTTTGAAAAGGGGTTATATGTGGCACAAGAGAATCTTAATCTTGCGGATCATCATCTATTACACGTGGAGAGTCACTAACTGCAATAAAAAATATGTCTTAGCTCTAATTCATTTGAAGATTTTACTTTCTGAATTAGAGATAAGAAATGATTATTAAGCCATTTAAAACAGGACTTACATTGTATCTTTCTTGTAAACCTGTGTAATTTTAAAAGATGAAACAATTAAGTGACAGCATTGTATTCTTCTAATAGAGACCTTTAATTTTATATAGGCTATTACTCAACGTCGTATGTGGATAAATAGTAATAGTATTTATCCGCATATTTTGAAAACTAACTGAATTATACACTAAAATATATTCTTTTAAACTTTGAAGAGGTTGATGATAGGACATTTCATTCCTGATTGGCTCGAAATAAACTCACGGGAGATATCTTAAAATACATATTTTTAAGAAAACTGAGTAACACGTAACGTGTAATGAATTTGCTACAGACTTGCATGTTGCCTTAGGGAACCTAGTTATATAATTCGTGATGTTTCGTATACCTGCCTTTAACTATAAGGTGCTTAAATGGGTTACATGAAATATTAAGTTAAATAAATCATCTATTAATAGGATTCGTCTTTTTGTACCACCCTTTGAAATTTAAAATTATTTTTTTTATCATAAATGATCATATATTGTTGACACCTTTTCGTATCTGTTATTGTAAAAGTTGTAGTTAATTAATTATGAGAATATACTGAAGGTTTTATTTGTGGTTTGGTTTTATTTATTATTTTCTATTTGAATTTTGGTAAAATACCCATATTTTGTAATCGAGCTTATTTAATTGTGTTATGAATACAGCAAGCGTAATCACTGCATAAAGTTTAAAATATCTCTAAAATAGTTGTCATTTCCTAAATGGACTCTATTAAACTTAAACCTCAGAGTATACCTTCAAGTGGTGGTACTATAACCTAATATAACCAAAGATTTTTGTTCAATCAGTGTTTACTATATAAAAACTATATATACTATATATACTTTATGAATTTTAATATATTAGATAGTTAAAAAAGTACTTCTTTTATAATATAAAGCCAACATTTGTCCTTTATAAAATTCATGCCTTATCCTTACACGGCCACACCAAAGTAAGTGTATTCGTTGGCGTAACTGTTGTGTCTGTCACTTGGATACTTACATTTATCATGTCATTGTCAATGTTTCGATATTCATAAATTTAAAAAAATTTGCCCCAAAACAATACAGTCCTATGTTTCATCCCGAAACTTAATGAGTTCTTGCATGGATGATTTGAATTATCACTTATTAGTTGCAACTTCAGTACGCTGACGACCTATAGCTGAACATTAATATTGCGGCTGAGTATTGTGTCTTCGACAGGAAAATTCTGCAGATGGATGAGTCAAAACATCACATTTTTCATTAGATATAACTTAATTAGATGTAGTCTTGTATGTATGGCTGTAGATGCTGTCTGAATATTGATGTTGAAAATTAGGCCTTGAGTTTAGATTGTAGCAACTCAAGCATTTGACTTATTACCTATAGAACAGCAGAAGTACTATAAACTACATATTTTAATGTATATTTAGCTACAGGTAATTACTGTATGGGCTCCTTCCACTACACTACATACTGTTTAGTTGTTATCACAACCTTTGAAACAGTATAGTTGATTAAATAGATTAATAAATTAAAAATATAACTAATCGCTCTTGACACCAGTCTATGAAATTATACACGCGATTTCTGTGCATTGTTTACAGTTTAAAATGTTAATGTATTTCCTCAGAAGTAATTAATCTTGGTTTTTTCACAGAACCATAGTGTGTGTAGAAACGTAAACACACACAAAGGAAAAGAAAAACGGAGTATAAAAATCTAAGGACACGCGAATTAAGAGGCAAATTGGCAAAAGATTGGCGAGCACATAGTGCACTTGAATGACTGGCGACAGAGGTGGCGGAAAACGATATCAAATCAAAAAACAAATGACGTCACCTCTTTATTTATATTACATTAATCGCAACCGATAATAGAATAAATTTACTTTTTATATCAACCGAGTCGTCAAATATAAAAATATTCTTTTCTTGTTTAAATCTACTAGGACTTAAGTAATAATCTAAAAAAATATATATTCCGAAAAACTTAGTCGCCCTTATCAAGTATTTATACTGTAAAATTCAACACATCTGAGTGAGAATTTACGGATGTTACATTATTTCCTGTAGCGTACATGCTTATTGTCTTCGGTAAATATCGGCGCACGTGAATTAATAAGGGAGGGGAGTATTACATTGTAGAAGGGTGACGACCTGCCCAAGGACTGGCCCTAGTACCATGGAATGCTCTAACCTGGGTGTGCTTAACAGTGTCTTTGCATTCATTGCTGTTGGTTCACCGCTTATCGGTGGTGAATGCACGGCAACTGTTTTAAGCACAGGTGGTCCCAATCCCTGACAAGATTGGTCATTAAATATTTTGAAAGTAACATTTTAATAGATCTCACATACATTTCCTTCGTGATTCCGATACTTTTCCGTATATATTATTAACTGACATATATGGTAAATAGGTAATATATGGTGATTTGACACTTAATGTCTGTGTCTGACGGTCGGTTGCAATTAATGTAACGTGTTTTATGATGTAGACTTTTCTATCTTTCAGGCTTGGACTACTTATTCTTACTTGTTCTTAGTTTTCACAGTAATAATCTTTTGAAGTGATGTGCATAAACAATGTTAACTTACAACAAACTAAGGATGCTACCGACCGATGCAAAATCGAAAACAAACAGCAGATGTTGCACAAATTAGTTATTTAACTACCAAAGTAACAGATAAATGTTCTAAGCGAATAATGTTTCCTTAAGTGACCGGACTTTAAATAAAATTAACGTATTAGGAATTATGTGTTTCAGTATTTATTTGAAATATAACAGAGGATTTCACTCTCTTTGAACTTGACCAATTTATTGTTTTATTTTAATTTAGTTAATATGTTTTGAGGTAATGAATTAGTTCTCACATAAATTACATGTTTAGTTTTTTTTATAAGTATTTGTAGTGAGAAGATCCAGTTGATTCTACACACAATGCATTAGACGCATACTTCATAAGCGATAAAAATCAATGCAACATTTGAAACGGAACAACATTATAAATGGAAACTTTTTTTGAATAGAGGAACTTTTGTGAGGCTGTATTAATACTGATTTTAAAATCAGTGGTAATTATAAATTATTTCATATTTTGAATATCATTTATTCCAAACGTACGGGATGATCTAAACATACATAATCTCACTTATTAATTCGTTTGGTATTTTACTCGGTTAAAATTAGAGAAAAAATCAAAAAGTTGTTTTGTAGAATCTTAAAGAAGATCTTCGATGGTTGGATCGAATAGTTTCTGTACTTGAACGTGAACACTGTATAAACAGTTGATAACTTGATGATAATCTCTGGCTGCTGTGACCGATGTAGAGACATATGATTTATTTAGCCTAGCTAAAATGTCACCTACAGTTAGTTTGCAGGGAGAAATCAACTGATTCTCTGTCCCTTATCAACTAATTATAAATTACTAACGATTTTACTATGGATGCAAGAGTCAACAGTATACCACACCAACCTGCAAAGCACATTACTTGCAATTAGGTGTTATTTTTCTATAGTAAACTGTGATTATAGAGTTAGGTTGTTATGAGATCTACGTCATTTACTTCCTTGCAGTGCGCTTTTTTCCTTAATTTTGATACATATTTTACTGCGTGTTCTAAGGAACAATGGTGATGATTGTCTGACTTGACTGCAATAACAGTAAAAAATATCTTTGTTTAATTTTTTTTTATGAAACGCGTTTTATTCATTATTTATATTAGCTTGAAGTTTATGAATCGGTCTTTCCGAATTTAGGGTAATTTTGTATTTGATTAAAGTTAATGTAAATCACACATATACCCTATTCTTACACAGAAAAGATTCAATTTTAACACAACTACAAGCTAACTATTCTAAAAGGATCTAAAATAATAAAAGCAGTGCTGCTTCTAACTAGAAACCTTGCCTCGCCCTAAATTAAAAGGTAAATTAATATCCTCATAACAAGTCTACATACATGGTTATAACTTTAGATAAAACACCAAAGATTTAAAATTTATGATCGCATGTTATCAGTTTGCTAATGAAACCACTTCGGGAACTTGTGAAATTCTAAATGTTATAAGTGTCAGTGTACTGTGTATCCGATAAAAATATCAAATTTTTAAATATGTTATAACAACCAACAGTAAAGCTGTTTTATTACTATGTAGACTAATGATAGTTTCTGTAACTCATGCTAATTTATTTATAATAAACATAAACTTATACATACACAATAAGGGCTACAATCTAGGAAGCTAATAAAATATTTTGATTTACCATTTGGAGGGGTACCAAGCCGACCTCCAGGTTCTTCTTGCGGACACTCGGATTTGAAGATTTAGTGAGAATTCCATATTTCAGTTGACGAGTATGTTAACTTTCACTAACTGTTGTAAACTCTCACTGGGAGACAGCAATGCACATATAAGCCCATGTTATATCAAACCATTACGACAACATGTCGAAATTTTAAAAGTGGTTTTCACCTTTATGCTTTGTTAAATAAAACAATGTTTCAGCCTAGAACAATCTGACTGATTTACGCCTCCGAAATAGGTTGCTGCAAAATTTGTATACACTGTTTCTTCATTTGCTAGAAATTACAAATTAATATGTTAGAAACACAAGTTTATTTTATTAATAAGAAAACTGAATGTAAACATAACACAACATTTAATAAACCCAGCTGATGTAAAATGTTTCAATTAAATCTCTGTGATACAGCTGACATGAAATAAGTAAATAGTATTGACGAAAAATTGTATATCCAGTAACGCTTAGAAATTATTAAAAAAATGTTCTTCAATGCTCTAAAATCCCAAAGGATATTTGTCTTCAACACAATTAATGAGCTTGCTCCGTGTTTTCTTAAAATTATAATCTACTGCAGTTTTTATTAGGTCACGATAATGTTGGTATTTTATCGATCCATGTTAACGTCAAACTCAGTTCAATTTATTATGATTTTCAGGATACATTTGCGATGGTTTTTATTGTTTCTTGGTGTAAAATGACAAAAATTTGCCCTGTCCTTTCAATTCTAAAACTTACTTAATTTGTATATATTACATCAGTAGAAGTAGAATATATGTAGGCATCTACGGGATAAGTTATTCCAGCATGGTTGCTTGTGAATTCTCCTAAAATATTCCTAAATTTACATGTTTCACTATTTACGTGTTTTTACATGAACCATATCCATTTCATTTATTGTTTGTTTATACTACAAGGTACGAGTACGCTACTCCACGTGTTGTTGTAACAGGCTTCGTAAATTTGTTTGCATGGTAATTTTTAATGATATAACTAATTTTACTATCACCATGCGGTCATATAGAATAGTCATGCAGAAGAGTAAACTTAACAGTACCTCAGAAAACATAAACGAAATGTTTCAGGCTACTAAGTGCTTTAATGGCGCTCAACTAAATTTCACGGTTGAATGTGCACAATCATATAACTTAATGTTGTTGATGTAAAAAGGAATTATCATGCAAATTTTAAAGATCATGTGTGATAATGATAATTAATAAATATATAATCTGAAAACCCAAACCCCAGTTATATAGTATTTATACTTCAAATTTCAATAAGTGTCAGTGATAATTTACGGATCTGCGTTATTCTCATACATATTGTCTGCGGTAGATTGCAGCACTTGTAACGTACACCGAGATATCCCTATCCTCCAACCTAATAAGGGCCAGACGACCTGAAAATACTGGCCAGAGCGCCATACAATGCCCTGACCTGAGTGCGGATAACATTGCAGCCATTGCTGTTGAATATAGTAACATTAGTGATGCACGGAAACTATTTTAACCATAGGCAGTCCCAATTCCTGTTTAAATTGGTTATTTAATATGTAAAATTATAGTAGATCTAATCGAAATTTACTTCAAGACATATTTTCCGGCAGATTGTTTGAATATTTTACCAATAATAAACGAGAGTTACATGGAACCAGTAAAAAAGAAAGTTTTGTATAACAAATTGAAGCTTTTCGAGCAAGCATGTTGCTTAGCATAACGATTATACAATATTTGTTCGTTATGTTTTACTGTGTTAGGAACATACTATTTTACAATATATTATCTTAGAAATTAGAACCAAAGAGGGTGAATTTTGTCAATAATCCCAGGTTGGACAGGTTGATATTTGCCACACCACCATTTTGCAAATAACAATTTTCTGTGTTGGATCAAATTATAGTTCATCTGAGAAAACTAAAACAAACATGGTCTAATTAATGAAACCATTTATTATTTAATTTAACTCCAGCCTACGACTGGCATTCCTTATTTGTTTAATACAACTTTCTGTAATTGTTTTATATACTTATTTTTTTGTAAAAATCTATACTAAATTAGAGAAAAAGTTTTTCTGGTGTAAATGTTAGAATGTTCTTGCTGATAATTTCTATAACTAACTTACGCCATACGAATAGTATATTTCTTAACCAACAATAATTATTCCTCGTTACCATGAAAACACAATTTTAAAACCTAATATTTTTGAAACATTTTTGGTTTAGAGGCATCGTGAGTAATTTTCCTTCAAGTTGAAACGTACAAAATTAGCAGTGTTAACATTCAGTCTTCTTCCGAATTATGACCCGAACACCACTGCTGAACCTCTGTCGCTTTGACTGGAATATTCTGCAAATGGGTAAGTCAAACCATCACATTTTTCATTGAATAAAATTCACGTAGATGTTGTCTTGTATGTATGGCTGTATTTGTTGTCTGAATTTTGGTGTTAAACAATTAATCCTTGAGTTTATATTGTAGCAACTCATGACTTTGACTTATTTACCTGCATAACAGCAGAAGTACGTTAACCTACTTATTTTACTGTATATTAGCTGTATTTAATTACTGTATGGACTCCGGCCACTACTTCACATACAAGTATATTATTATCACTACCGCTGAGGCAGTACATTTGATTGAATATTTGCATAAATTAAAAACTCTACATATAACTCTTCAATGAAGTTATTTAATTTTGGCTTTTTATACTGCAAGAAAGTGTGTATAGTAGTATAGTAGACACAACAAACGAAAAGAAATACTTGCGAGTTTACAAGTGTAATAATATACAGATTTAACTGTAAAATTGGCGCCACCATTGCTTGTTGCCAGAACCTGATCTAAAATTTCTCTCTTATGATATTTACTTTTAAAAGTATTTTTTCATTTTTTCTTGTTGTAAGTGCTGTACATCAGTATTCCAGAGCCAATTTTAATAGTTCCAGTACTCAAACTGGTTCGTGAATTTTTTGGGAAAGTATATCTTACAAAAAATAATAGTTTTGGGAGTTGTGGTAATGGTCGACATAGGAAAGTATCAATAGGGTTAACATATAAATTAAATAATTGTTTTTCTAAAATTATATTTCTTAAGCTTTTCACACTAAAACTGACCCCCAGACTAGTAACTATATATGTGTAGACATTTTAACTAACGATTTCTCTCCCTTTTAATTGCTTGACAGTGATTATTAAGTATTAAGTATAAAAAGCCCGGAAATTTTTTAAGGAAAGATTCCAGTTTTATATTTTGTATCCCTTTCGATGCTGTGTCGTTTTGATTCCACTAAGAGTAGCGAGGTTGACAATCGATTTCTATGACTATGAACATGCTTTATATGAACATGCGTAGGTCACCCTGCGTTGTAACTATATTATCTCATTGAACTAGACAGTGTTGTAAGAGCTCTGCTAGATGTTTATGTTTTAAAGCATTATTGTTAGTACTTTCTTATTTCGATTAAATCAAAATATACAAAAGTTACAAGCGTTAACATTATCTCATGCAACTTGACAAAAGCCAGGTTTTTTGTCAACCAAAGAGTGTCATCCACTAGTAGATCATAGTGGAACAGAAGTTTGCTAGTCAACACTGGGTTTTGGCTACTTTAGCTAACATTAAACTCCACATTAAGGGTAGTCTGAGTCAGAAATATATATTCAACGTCACCAAACCACAGGAAGAATGCATGTGTTATTTACTGCGAAGCGCTCAATTTTTTTCCCCTCAACCTTCTCCTATATAGCAGAGATTTGGGATAAATGTACATTTGCTCCAGGGTCTCTACGGAAAGTTTGTTCTTCAATCTTTCCTTGTAAAAGAAACGGTCGAATTACATTAGTGCGAGATCACCAGCCGCTAATAGTGATCCCCGGCTTTTTCCCGAGACATTGATGGTGTACTGACAAGGTTTGGTACATTTACCGGTTTAGTTTCAAAATCTCTTGTGATGTCAGCCCATTTAAATTCGTTTTCCACTGCTGGGACTCAAATAAATATTCAATCACGAGTTTTTCCTCGTTTCGTCTCCTTTGACGTCACAAGGACGTTGGTAATGGTAGTAGCCTCCGCTACCTGCGGTCGTGGCTAACTTCCGATACAGTATCAGTGAGAACAGAACGGATATTATTAACAAAGGATATTATTAAATGTATTTAATAAATGGAAAGATTCCATGAGGTTCATAAATCTATGAATTCCATTGTTACAAAGTTTCTACGGACACGAAATTCACAATGGTTTCAATATCGAGTCGTTTGTAATCGTTGTAAACTTGTCCGTTGTAGTTCAATGTTTAGCACCAGTCTTATCGTTTTAATCTTATTCTTATCATTTATATGAAATTCTTATCATATCAGATCCAAATATTAAAACAAAATTATCTATAATAATATTGATACGTCTTTCAAGTCAGCACACTGTGCACTTGAAAGACTAGGTGGAATTGGATCAAAATCCTATGTCAGACGTAACAACATTATATATGGGGTAGGCACTATATTAATATTACTTAAATTGCAACCGAGAATAGAATAAATTGCCTTTAAATATCAAACTCTTTGTTACATAAAATGCTCTTTTCTTGTTTAAATCCACACGGACTACAATAATATTTAAACATTATATAATCTGAAACAATAAACGCTATAACCAAGTATTTATACTGTAAAGTTCAACTAGTCTCAGTGAGAATTTACGGATCTACATTATTCTCTTGTTGAGGAAGTGCATATTATCAGCGGTAGATTGCAGCACACGCGGCGTAACCTACATATATCAATAATTATTAACCAATCTAATAAGGGAGGGGGTATTACATGTTATAATGGCGACTACCTGCTCAAGGACTAGCCCAATTAATTATGTAATGCTCTAACCTGGGTGCGCATAGCAGTTTCACTGCAGCCATTTCTGTTCTTTCTAGTAACAGTGATGAATGCACGGCTACTGTCTTAAGCACAGGCAGTCCCAATCCCTGCCAAGGTTGGTTGTTTTAAATTCTTAAATTAAAACTTTAATAGATTTATTTGTCAATTTTTCTATATACAAAGGGAAGTTCTATCTTATATACATAGAAACAAAATTCATAACTATTTCAATATTAAGTCGTATTTAACCTTTTTTAACATAATCTTAACTAAAAGGTTAGTCCAATATTTAGCATTCGTCTTAACGTATTATACCTAGGGAACGTACGTAAAATTCTTATCGTATCAAATCATAATATTAAATCAAAATTATTTATAATAATATTTATACATCTCTCAAGTCAGCACATTGTGCACTTGAGTTATTTAGTACAAGCATTGCAGAAACTTGTGTCAAATCGAAGATTATATGGAGTAACCTATATTTATATTACCTAAATTAAAACCGAGCGCAGGATTCATTTCCTTTTAATATCAAGATGTCTGTCAAACACACACACACACACACACACACACACACACACACACACACACACACACACACACACACACATATCATATCATTTTTCTATAAATGTACTCGGACTTCAATAATAGTTTAATAATATATATTATGAAACCCTTTAAATCTATTATAAAGTATTTAAGCTGTAAAGTTTAATACGTCTCAGTAAGCATTTACGAATCTAGATTTTTGTTTTGTCGAGAAAGTGCATATTGTCTGCGGTAGATTGCAGCACACGTGACGTTACCTAAATGTATGAATTAACCAATCTAATAAGGGAGGGGAGTATTACATGGTGGAAGGGCTACAATCTGTCCAAGGACTGGCCCTATAGTACCATGTAATGCTCTAACCTGGGTGCGCATAGTAGTTTCACTGCAGCCTTTGCTTTTGGTTATAGTAACAGGGATGAATGCACGGCAACTGTTTTAAGCACGGGCAGTCCCGATCCCTGCCAAGGTTGGTCATTTTAAATTCTTAAATTAAAATTAAAATCTATAGGGGTGTATCTATTGATCCTGCCAGGACCCAAGGCATTCGGGATTTTCCTCCTCCGAAGGATGCCAAGGGTGTTGCCAGATTCATCGGCATGGTTAATTTCTACCGTAGGTTTATTCCTGACTTTGCCGAGGTGGCCGCCCCTCTGAACGCTTTAAGAAGGAAAGACGCAAAGTTCGTTTGGGGTGAAGATCAGGAACGAGCTTTTCAACTGCTTAAGGAGGCAATTATCCAACCTCCTGTGCTGCGAATACCGGACTTTAGTAGGCCCTTCATCTTGCAGACTGACTCCTCATCCTGTGCTGTAGGAGCTGTGCTTTCTCAAGAGTTCGACGGCGCTCGGCAACCAATAGCTTTTGCATCTAGGACTTTGACCCTTCAGGAAAAGAAATCTTCTATTTATGAGCTGGAGTGTCTGGCGGTCGTTTTCGGCATGGATAAGTTTCGGAGGTTCCTAGAGCATTTTGAATTTCTGCTGGAAACTGACAATCAGGCTCTTTCCTGGCTATTGGCCCATCCTCGACAACTCGGGATGATTGGTCGCTGGGTTGTCAAAATTGCGGCCTTTAAATTCAGGGTGCAGCACATTCGCGGCACCCAAAACGTCGTCGCCGATGCTCTTTCTAGAATGTATCATCTACCCAGCGATCCTGTTGATTCTCAAGCACCGTTGTGTGGGACTGTGTTGTTGGATTTCCCTGCTGCCTTTGAGAGTTTTGGCTCTCACCAACTTCAAGACCCCGAGTTGTCCAACATCATTGGTGAGCTCCAGGAGGGAGAAGCCCACTCTCCTTACTTCTTGTCCAAGGGTGTCCTCTGCTTTCGTGCCCGACGCGGAGGTGGTCCCAAGATTGTTCTGCCGAGTGCCCTCATACCGATGGTCTTTTCCTACTTTCATGTTTCTCCCGTGGGCAGTCATTTAGGTATTCACAAGACCATCGCTAAAATCAGAGATAAGTTCATCTGGAAGAGTATGGACAGAGACATTGCTGGTAGAGTACGAGCTTGTCATCTTTGCTCGGTCAGTAAACCAGCACAAAATACCAAATTAGGACTTCTTTCCTCCGAGGTGGCGGAGCGGCCTCTCGAGAAAGTGTTCATTGACTATGTGGGACCCTTGCCCCGTAGCAAGTCAGGGAACACCTCCCTGCTTGTCGCTGTGGATGCTTTCTCTAAGTTTTGCTGGTTGATTCCTCTTAGGAGTACCACGGCGTCGCTCACCGTCAACGCACTCAAGTCCCGCCTTCTACAAAATTTTGGAGTGCCCGCCACCTTTGTCTCAGACAACGGCACACAATTCGTGTCGAGGGAGTTTCATCGCTTCTGTTTTGGGCATGGAATCAAACATGTTACGACATCTCCTTACTACCCCCAGCCTTCTCACGCTGAGCGGTTCAACCGCAATCTCAGAGCCGCCCTCATCGCTTATCACGCTGAGAAACAAACTACCTGGGATGAAAACCTGAGCTGGCTTCAGTTAGCCTTCAATTCTGCTCTTCACGAGAGTCATGATTCCACGCATTTTCAGGTCATGTTTAGTCGTCCTCCTTCTGATCCCTTGTCTAATCTCTGGAGTCTGGTTAGTCTTCTACCAGTGCCTGGTACTCCCAATGTGAGTGATACTTGGGAGGCAGTCAGGGTTAAGCTCCTACAGTCTAGGGAAAGGGTGAGGAGAAAATTCAATAAGGGACGTATTGCTAACCCCTTCCAGGTGGGGGATCTTGTCTTTTGTAAGGTCCATCCGGTCAGTTCGGCCGTGGATAAACGGGCAGCCAAACTTTGCTATCGGTGGACAGGTCCCCACCAGATTCTTCGTTTTCTCTCCCCAGTTACTGCTGAGTTGGTTGATCCCGTATCGGGGAGGTTGTGGCGGAAGGCCCACGTTTCTCATCTGAAGGCCTTCCGTGGTGATACCTCTGATAATGCTCTGGATACTGGTGCGGCTGCGGGGGTGTCCGGGGACTGATCACCCCTGGTTTTCTCTGTAGTGTCGTTTTACTCTCTTTCTCTTTTCTTCTTTCTCCAAGAGAGGCGCCTCTCAAAATTTCAGGACGATCGTGTTTTGTCTGCCTCCTGCTCAGGACTTCGTTTCCTGTTAGGGTTCTCGACTTCCCGTATCCTGTGCCAGAGCTTGTTGGTTCTTCTTTCAGTGGGGGAGAGGTTTTGTTTGGGGTTGCACCCTTTTTAGTGGGGGAGGTTGAGCCGGGGCTCAGTTTGAACGTTTTTGTCTTACCTTTCCCACCTCGGCCACTCTTATCAGTCGGTGGGGGAGTCACTCCGTCAAGTATTGATTTTCTGCCTGGTTGGACTGATTGGTTGAGGTCAGCTGGTTGACCTTGACTAGATTACCGACCAGCTGTTCACCGGCACCGGCTACTGTACGGAGCGGTCAGACACGTTCGGAGAAGCTACTGTGTTTCTGGCTGTTCTCTGCTCTTCCCGTTTCCCCATGGCTGGCTAACTCCACTACTTTCGGCAGGGTCCCCGTGAGTGCCGTCAGCGGGACTGGTGCGGCGAGTCTGCCCGAACAACTGAAAAATTGAATGCCCTCGCCCTGCCAGCGCTTCTGTACCGGCATCCAACCGGAGTGTATGTGCTCCTATTCATTTCATCTGGAACAAGGTTGGATCAAAAATGTGTTTTTTTTTCTTATACCACTTGAGAGGATTGGCTTGTATGGAGCGCTGCCAGATGTTAGATCTGGAGGAGGGCCAGTATATTAGCCAGTATTATTTAGTTTAGTTACATGAACTGAAGGGGAGGATTTCATCTTTAATTCGGATTCGTGGAGGCAACTAAGCCCCCGCCTCCTTCGAAAATTGGCTTTAAATATTTTTTTTTAATTTTCGGCTACAAACTTGAAACCAAATTACTTTTTAAAATTAGTGGGCTTAGAAATTCTACAACCTTTTCCCTCCCCTCAGTTCATAAAAAAATTACCTGTTAAAATTTATATATTTACTACTGCCGTACCTGAAATTGTTATTTATATATCATATCTCTATATTATATTATATTATTTATTTATTATGTTATTATTTCTATTTATTATGTTATTGTCTATATTGGAATTTTATCTTTTGTTATTTAGTTTTTAAGTTACGCGGTGCACCGTGGTGCTGAAGTAGTTGTATTTTGTATAAAAATGTTTGCCACCTAATTATATCTTGTACTGGAAATTTTGTCTCGCTTTGTGTCTCTTCCCACTAGTGGCATGTAATTGTTTTTTGGGAGGGGCGCGCTTCCGAGACCTCGTGTTATTTTTCGCTAACTCGGGACAAAGGTTAATCCAATATATAGCATTCGTCTTAAATTTTTATACCTAGGGAACGTGAAATTTATATCATATCCTAATATTATAT
This sequence comes from Homalodisca vitripennis, assembly GCF_021130785.1. NCBI lineage: Eukaryota > Metazoa > Arthropoda > Insecta > Hemiptera > Cicadellidae > Homalodisca > Homalodisca vitripennis. Next base: position 123,902,164 of record NC_060211.1, on the reverse strand, counting down.
CAAACTTATTTATAATAATATTTCTACATCTCTCAAGTCAGCACATTGTGTAATTGAGTGATTTGGTACAAGCATTGCAGAAATTTGTGTCAAATCGAAGAACGTATGTTGCAACCTATATTTATTTATTACTTACAAGCGAGAACAGAGAACAGATCCTTTTAAAATCAAGCGGTTTTTCATAAATATACTTTTTTCTTGTATAAATGTACTCAAACTTCAATAATAGTTTAAAAATATATAAAAACAATAATATGGCAACATTAAACGCTGTTATCAAATATTTACACTTTAAAGTTCAATACGTCTTAGTGAGAATTTACGGATCTACATTATTCTCTTGTCGAGAAAGTGCATATTGTCTGCGGTAGATTGCAGCACACGCGGCGTAACCTACATATATCAATAATTATTAACCAATCTAATAAGGGAGGGGAGAATTACATGGTGGAAGGGCTACAATCTGTCCAAGGACTGGCCCTAGTACCATGGAATGCTCTAACCAGGGTGCTTATAACAGCGTCATTGCAGCCATTGCTGTTGGTTCTAGTAACAGTGGTGAATGCACGGCATCTTTTTTAAGCACAGGCAGTCCCAATCCCTGCCAAGGTTGGTCATTTTAAATACTTAAATTATCATTTTAATACATTTATTTGACATTCTCTTCTCTATATGGGATCGGAAAGTTTCATCTCATATACATTTCCTTCGTGACGTATTTTCCGTCTGCATATTATTATCTGATTCTGATTTGAAATTTATTTCTGTTTCTGGCAATTGGTTTTTTTCAATATATCGTTTTTTATGGTGTTGTAGACTTTATTCTGAGTATGGCTGGGCTTGGTTTACTTATTCAAACTTTTACTTTACTTTCACAGTAATTTGCTTTAAAATTGATGGGCAAAACATTTTAAATTTGCAAAAGATAAAAGATTCATCTGACCAAAGCAAAATCAAAACCAAACAGCAGTTGTTTCACAAATTAGTTTTTTAACTACTAAAGTAACATCTAAATGTTCTAAACAAAGAGTGTCTACCTAAGTGACTGGACTTCAATAACATAAACGTGCTATGGAACACATGTTACAGTATTGTTTTAATGTAACATATTTTATTTTATTGCTTGGAATATTCTTAAATAATAGTTTTTAATGTGGGGTTTATGTCTTTTGAGGCTACGAAATATTTTTCACTTAATATAATATATACTTAGTTTTCCAATAAATATTCGTAGCCACAAGATCCAGTGGACTCTACACACGTTATATGACGCATTACTTCAGAGACAAAAAAAAAACTTTAAATCGTTTGCAAAGGAATAATGTAATAAATAGAAACTTGTGTTCATTAAAGGAATTAAAGTAAGGGCGTATTAAAAATCACTGATAATTGTTACTTTCTCACGTTAAAATTTAGTTTATTTCAAACTTGCCGACTCGTTAAAACATAATATCACTTATTATGTCTTTTGATAATCAGACATTTTACTCAGTTCAAAATAGAGAACAAATCTAAAAGTAGTTTTTTAGAATCTTACAGTAGTATGCTAAGGTGAGTCTCCCTTTATATGAAATATATTATGTAACCTGGTTGGATCAAATGGTTTCTAGACTTGAACTCTGAACTAAACATGAACTCATATTGAACTGGAAATTTAATTAACTGTATAATAGCTTTGCCTATCAATCAGGGAGATATATCGATAACAAATTAAACTACTGACTTGAAGTGCGTGTCCTTGACTGGATATACCTCGTTCTATTTTTAGAGAAGCCGTTTCCGTTATATAATTATAATAATTATTTAAGTATTAGGATTGTTTACTTACTTGTTTATTGTATACTTTTAAATTCTCTTATAGAAGAAACACCAAGAGCTCAATTATTATTCATTACCGTTCTAATATTGCTTAGTCAGTTACAAAAGAATATACAAAATATTGCACCAAAGACATTCTCCAAAGTGTTTTTTTTTTAAACAAAAACAATGGCAGACATAGTTTAGCACGCAATTATCATTACGTCACAAGTCTTGTCTATTGCCTAAAATTCCATAAAATTCCAACAGTTTCTGTTGCGGAGCATGCAGTGAACTTTGTATGAGTACATGTAATTAGAGTTTCTAAAAATTACCGAAGTGAAAGTACAAATAAATGTTTTGCTACTGTATAAATACAAAGTAGAGCAGAATTAAAACACAATAACTAAAAAATGAATATAGCACTTTATTTCTCTTCATCATAAGTTCATATTTTAAATATTTGAATTCAGTACGTTACTCATAGAAATTAATTTTAGTTACATTGTAATTTTGAGCAAAGCGTTACATTGCTGACTGTTCACAGTAGTAGGCCTATTATTACTTCTCTCCGTGCTTAGTTATAAGAGTATACCATATTAAAAATTGCGAGTCTATATTACGATAATACACAGTTTTTCTCCCTTTTCTTTTGTACGTCACAGATCCAGAATAGCACCTGACTATTTTCATCTTTTGTAAAGAGACTTTAAGTGATGGCGGAAATATTCCATGTAAATTCTCTCAAATTTTACCCTTCCCCACTAAAGCAGAATTTTTGATGGACAAATGTCTACTCCAATGACTGTTTGGTCACTCTGTCCGTGATAAAGAGAAGCTGTATTGACATTAGCGAGGGATTGCTAGTGATTCCCAGCTCATTTCCCGAGGTCTGGCAGCGTCCTGACAGGGAATAGTGCATTTTCTAGCTTGGTCTCCGAACCTCCGGCGAGACGTCACTTCTATTTCGGATGCCGGAGCGCAGATGAGGACTCGACCGCGATTCGGACTGGCGATTAAGGTACTCATGTCGGCCTGCCTTGACGTCAGTCATTTCTTGCCTCAGTTTTTTCGTGGCCTCAAATCAAATCAAATCAAATCTTTAATTTCTCACAACAATTTATTCACATTGTATGGAAAACGTCATAATTATTTCTAAATTTTAAACTCTCATAACACACTACTACCACGTTCAAACTTACATAATTTTCCTTACATTCCAGTCTCATTCATTCTTCGCCAATCTCAACCCACTTCCAGCACTGGAGTCAGTCATCGAATTGGGCGGTCTCACAGTTAAACGTCAGAAATTCGTCAACGTTGTAGAATGCCTTTGACACCAGAAAACGCTTAAGACGAGCTTTTGACGCCTTGGGCGTTTGGGCGTTTTTCATTGAATTTGGTAATCTGTTAATGAAATGAACACCTGCCTGCGACGGCAAGTGCTCATAAACCACCGTTCTGTGTCTTCCAGTTCGGTAGTTATCTCTGCCTCTAGTCTCATACCTGTGTATGTCACGTCCCCTGGTTAGGGCACATTTAGACAAACAGAACAAAGATGTTTCTAAAATGTAGAGACTGGGCAAAGTCAACAGTTGCAAATTTTTGAGTGCTGTCCTGCACGACTTTCTACAATTCAACTTTGCGATAGTACGAATCGCTTTTTTTGTAATTTGAACACCCTCAGGAAATTATTGCCTGCACAGGCCCCCCACAACACCACCCCATAGGAAAGGTGAGAGTGAATTAGCCCATAATACCTGACTGGGGCAATACCGGGCCAAGGACCTCAAAACATACATTCCTGAGGACAGTTTGGTACACACATGGTCAATGTGGTTATTCCATCTCAACCCTCGATCGAGGAGTATTCCAAGGAATTTTGCGGAGTAGTCTAATTCCAATATGGAATCTGCCAACACGACAACTGACCCACATTGGGAGTCCACTGGGCGCAGTGCGAAATTTAGCACGTTGGATTTCGAAGAATTCGTTTGAATGAGTAATAATGATTATATTAAGATCTTAAGATAAGATATTAAGATTAGGCCTCATTTATCTTTGTCAACATCATGATATTTAGTTTATCCATCAAGACTATCTACATTGACAAAAATTATTGCTTGAAAATGTCACTGGTAATTAGAATAGCCAAGACGTTTTATCAAATTGTAATAGATTGTTTTTATTTAAATGATTCTTCCATCAGACATTTGAACAAACCTTAATCCCACTTAGTTTAAAATATATCATATATACTATCTTTTAATTTTTCTGTGCAAAAGCAAAAGTTAAACCTGTGCTATCTCTAGCTTAGGTCCAAAGTTCAACGTCTTAGAGAATTTGGCTACCGGAACTTATATACTTATATATTCACTTTACACCACTACAATATTATCTGTGCTAAGTATTAGTTTATTAATTTAATAATTATTTTTTTACTATTAATTTGAAATCATGTTTCAGCAGGCTATATTTCTTATCCTCAATGCGAGATGACATAGTACCGTAAGTATTTGGGACAATTCAGGTGTAAATTTAATGCCATTCTGAAACTACAGTTTTAGTCAAATCTCAAGACTTTTAAAAGGTATTATAAATAAATCAGCCTACTAATTGATGTCATATTCGTGATTCGAGAGTTTTGTTCTGATTATTTTCAGGTGGCTTCGGTCCTGCGTTGGCTTGACGTCCCCTCTTTGAAATAACAACATAACACTACTCCACGTGTGTTGCAAAACACACAAAGTATGAATGATGATTGAATGGAAAAATGTGAAAGTATGCGTGCGTGTAGAACTACATATAACCGAAACAATTATTCTTCACTACACAACATATTAAGGTAACTAAATTTATCTGCTTATTTTAAACTTAAGTATACATATTTGTCCCTTGAATGTTAACTTAATATTAAAAATATTTATTTAATGAAGGTATATTTCTGTAATTATATTGGTATCGGGAACTATATGGTTTATCATGATACAGTAATACATGCTGTATTTTCTGATTGTTACAGGCTGATGCGGCCAATGCGGCAGGAAGTCGCCCCACTCACACTAATACACACACGACACATACACTAGGTAATTTATTGTTCTACTTTACATATTTAAACTAATTTTGTTAAAATTGTTGTTTCAGAATGGCACACTTATATTAATTGGTTTATATATGTTTACATGATAATAGTTAATAATCTTAATATAATTAATATTACACATGATAGTAGTAATAATTTGGTAAATTAGATTGTAATATAAATGTGAATCACTACCAAAAATTAATCGCACAGTCTTCCATACTTTATTTGTAAGCATATGACCTGTTTGGTTTATCTTATTCCGTATGAACTTAGTACAGATAAAATTATTCTAGAATCACAGTGATTCAGTTTGCATTTTTTGTAATTTTTTATTTTTGGATTCTCTTGAATTTCAAATTAGGGCTCGTAACAAGTTTGTTAGTTTCTGTCTTACAATAATAGTGTTTGCGCGTTAGCAAACTTGCTACTATAAATTACAGGAATCCCGAAAGTTAAATCACAATAGAAAGTGTGCGATACATATACATATATATATATATATATATATATATATATATATATATATATATATATATATATATATATATATATATATACATATTTATTTATTTATTTACATTATGTAATTTGGTTAAACACGATTAACACAAGAAATAATATAACAGTTGGTAATATAAAGTACAGTATAATAAAGCATTTTGCCTGCCTGAGTTTACTCAGTACGTGAATATAATTTCAGCAGATTTAATAACACTTTTACAGTTTATAGTTATTGTACTAAAGACATCTTGGTGGGGGCCATTAAGTAAATTTTTTAATCTATAATTTTGCTATAGACGGTTGTTATTTTTGCTATATATGAGGAAGTCTTTTATATCTAAACTTATTTTGATTGAAGTAAACAAGTAGGTTTTAAGCTCAGTCTTTCCGTGATAACCTAATTGATTATATCTAAAATAATAGAGCATATATTTAATATAACATTACTTAATTTGTCTCTTGTTCATAAGATGTTTATTTTAGAGAATAGCATTCTCTCTAGAGTTTACAATTCATATGAAAACTCATATTACAATATTCAGAGTCGTTATAGCATCTTCTACACACAATTTTTAATATCTACTTTTAGCCTTTTATGTCTTAGTTCCAGAAAAGCAACTAACTGTATTGTCTTTTCTAAATTAGACTTTTGTTTTGATGTGGGAATTGTCCGAAACCGTTACCGAATCCTGGGATGACAGTTAAGCATTTCACATGCCCTCAAACATAGAGGTCTATGGGGATTTTAATAGGAGCAGCGAAATGTTTGTAAAACCTTTGAGGTATGTGGGGGTGCAACTGTTATTGATCTACCATGTTCTAGGATTGCCAGTGGGGTGTCGCATAAAGAAAATTATAAACGTATCATCTCTGAGATCATTCTATACAATTAAATTATGAATGAGTACCAGTATTTGCATTCTATATTATCTCGTTAATCCATGACTGCATGTAACAAAGGAGTAATAATCTACCTCTCGTTAAGTAAGATGAGTTGTGATCATAAAAAAGATCAGACTCCTCAAATGAAAGGGCTTCAATGATAGGGCTTCATAGTACAATGCCACATCACAATTTGCGGCTGAAGAACCACGAAGTTTCATATTCGAAATCCATATGATAATATTACATTAAGCTATGAAATAAAAAGGATAAAGAGCCCTAGCATCACTGACGCCAACCTCAATATATGCTCTCCTTATTCCCTCAATTTACTAGGACGGATTCCATATATCCCTGAGCAACTCGATGAGATTGGTTTGAGAAAACGCTTTAAACAATTAATCTCATCTAGTTGCTTTTCCCATATCTCATAAGGCTTCGAAAGAGTTTTAGCGATCACTAAACAAGAACTTTTATATTAATATTAATTTTCTCTGCAATCTACTTTTTAAAGAACTTTTATCAAATTACATATATTATGCATTTAACTAAAAATGAATGCTCACAAGAATTTTTATTTGTAATAGCAGTAATATAAAATTGTAATGACCAGAAAGCGACCTGTTCAACAGCTTATGATGGAACACCCTGTTTGTGTCGCTTCTTATGATAATTAATTAGAGTAGACATTGTGATTTTCAAAGTTTTTGAGTGTTTTTCCATCAGACAGAAGCAATGATACATTATTTAATTTTTACGAAGTACTACGTACACGTCACATACCTAAATAATAAATTAAAAATATATTTTTTGTGTATAATGAGTGAGTTAATTCATATTATTTGACGATACTGTGGAGTGCACACACTATTTACAACATATCTGCGGTTACCTACTGAGAATCACGTTGTTTTAATATATAATATTAACAATAAGGTTGCGTTTGTCCTTTTTGTTACAGTTTAATATTTTTAATTCTTTCTCTTAACAAGCACTTGAATGAGGAACAAGGAGATGGAACTACAAAAAATAAACTATCTTAATTGTGTTTAGCCTTAAGGGTTTTTAGAAATCTTCTCCGGAGAAGAAAACTGAAGGGCCAAAGTTGGACTCAGCAGTTGTAAAAGGACCAACTTCGCCAACTCCGAGTCCACTTCTACCACTTACTTAATTTCTTTTTGTTTTCCTAAGTAGAAAATATCCAATAATACGAGAGACGAAAGTAAAGTTTTTAGTTTAATTTAGGGTAACTCTCATAATTACTTAAAATACATTTATATCCTGGATATATTTTATTACTGAACAATAATATTTCCATTTTTGCTAGTGATATAAACAAGATTCATAAATAAGAATATATGTGTTCCCACAACGTCTTAGTTTGCTACCAAATATGGTAAGTCCTGTAGCTGGCTTCTAAAAATCTTCATTAAAATTACAACTTAGGATATTACAAGATGAAAATTAAACTTCAAAAAGTTTTTTACCTTTAAGGTATAACCATAGTATAGCTTCGTTTAATACTCAAAATAAAGAATTTATAGCTAAAGTTCATACATAAAATATAAAACATTTGTTTCTTGAAAATAAAATTTACATTTTATGTTTTAGAAGAACATTTAATTTTAAATCTATAAGTAGTTTTAGTGTAACATAAAGTCAGTTTTATTTAGAGAGATTAATGGCATTCGACCAATATATTTATAATTATACCTTTAACACCAACCTACTTTCAAGTTTCAAGGTATTTTAAAGCAAAACTAACATTATGTTTAGAATTGTATTTTTAAACTGAAGCATTTGTGATTTGAAAACTACCCATTAAAATTAAACTTAAAATACACTATTTGTAGTATTTTATGATTAAATAAACACTTTTCAATATTTTTTCACGAGCCTCATCTCTATATAAACAACACTGAAGTCGATGGTGGTACATGTCACTCCATGGGAATTAGCTGAGCGTTAGTGAATATTTTACATTGGTCAAAGGGGGAGAGAAGATTATTAGGACGCTATTTGATATAACATTATAATATACTAACATTACACTCCATACATTTACTCTTGTCTGGATTAATTGACTGATACTTAATATCGGTATCTGTTATTCACAATATAAAAGCAGAAAATTAATTCCAGTAACAAGTTAAACATTCAAACGTTGTTGTTATAAAAACAATGTTTCGTCCATTATCTGTTTTGATGCATTATTGTTTCCAACTTGGTCAAAATAACATTGGTGGCAAGTAAGCATACGTTCACACAATAGCTACATTTTACTACCGTTATTAATAGTTTGATAAACTAGAATATAGTTATGTTTTGTGCGTGGATCATTTCTCTACAAAATTTAAACAGAATTGATTTATTATAACGAAATAATGATTTTCGACTCTTGGTAATCAGACAAAGAGGTGTTATAGCGCAAAAATAAATTTGTGCTGGAATTTAGTTTTAGTTTTCAATGAAAAATATTATAGTGTAACAATTTTACCTATTATATTTGGAAGTAATTCGTTAAATAAATGAAACGAATATTGTAATAAAGGATACGAAGCTTTCACAATAATATAAAAAGCAGCTGTCGAGTCTCCGTACTTTTCGTCTCCAACAGAACCAGCGGAACTCACTGTCACAAAATCTCATCTGATTTGTGATTCACTTCCGGTGTCATTTCCGGTCCAGAAGTGGGTTAGATTCACTGATGTGGCAGCTCACAAACTCTAAACTAATAATAAACAATTCTGCTCTGTATCTTATCTAAAATGCCATGAATAACTAATGAGATTAAATTACTAATAGTGAATTAAATAATAAGTTGTTCTTTGATTTATATCTTAAAAGTAATTCGAACATTGCTAATAATATATTAAATAAATCTTATGTATCTATTTAAGGACTACAGCAGAAATTTCCTAACAAATTTGACTAGCAATCGTCATAAAAAGAGCTGCTAAAAATACATGTATAGTAAATCGGCGCTTAAAGTTAGTTACTGACAATAGTTATTAAAAATTTGAAGTTAAGTTATTAACGAAGAAAGGTTTGAAACGATATCAGGATTCGGACATTTTCCATCGTTATATGCTATAAAAGGTATAACACAACGTTTCTAGGATTGAAATCTATCTTCTTTGTCAGGTGGAGGGGGTATTATTGCATACAAAAATAAAGAACAGACAAAAGTAAAGAAGGGGGTGGAAAAGGGTTCAAACATACCAAAATGCTGATTGGAGTCCAGTACAGGTATTGTCACTGCACAGGATGCAAGTCCAGAGAACAAATCACAAGTATGAGGATCAAAATCAAAGATCACACTAGCACAGGCTACAGTGGGATACTGTAGATGAAGATTCCAATTCTCAAAACGTTTTGTTTTACCTTTTATAACCTATAACGATGGCAAATATCCAAAATCCTGTTATCCTGTAAAATATTACTTCAATACCGAAGGAGAATCAATGTTGATGAATTTAAAACAATTTCAATTTTACATGTTACTTTGGAAAAAGTGATTTATGAAGGAATATTAGAGTTTAATATTTTTTACATTTTATAAACATTAATAACAAAATGTTTGATTCAAGATATACTTTCACACATGTGAAGGGAGCAAATTTAATATTGTGAAATAACAAAGAATAGCTAAATGGATGATTGTATTAAGCCAATTTAAATTTAAATAAGTAAACACAATATATTGGAACTAATTAATTCCTAATGTACAATCATTTTGTAGCTATACGGATGGCTACTTAGCATTCAATTCATATGTTTCAGTCAATCATATCGGCAAATCCATATGTGACACGTATGACGGGATAAAAAGAGAAGTAAGGTAACAAACAGATCCCTCAGGCTGCGTCTCAAAGAGATAAGGAGATACATCTGTATCTCGTGTTGGTTCGGTGAATATTACACTTTTGTGTGACAGTTATTGAATATGATATTTATGTATGCCTAGTGACAGCTTAGCAATACCATAGGTGGTTCTCCTTACGATAACATTAATATTCTGTATTATACTATGCGTAAAGCCGCAATGTTTGGAAATGTTGAGCTAGAGTAATATTATTCTTCCTCTGTGTTTATTTATTACGAGAGATTTGAAGCCAATGTCTCTTGGACAACACTTGACTACTTCAATGATTAAATTCATGGTACGTGTTGAAATAATTTCAAAGGTAGTTAAAATAATATATTGAAGTTCATACTGCATAATCAATTCCTAATCTGACTTATTTGTGTATCCACAGCAGTTGTAGGTGGAATTCGCAAAGTACATGTATATTTTTATGGGTCACAATCTAGGTAGAGCAACTTCGTAATCTTTTCGTCATAGTTCTATTAGAGCTTTAATTTCTGCACGTAATTAGCTGACCACGTCAATAACATCTCTTTAATCGTAAATTATGCAATATTTAATAAATGAACGATAAGTTGATTAAATTATGCAGTTAATTTGTTATTTTTCGTCTAAGGATCTGAATGTTACAATGATTTTATATCACTCTATGGCAAGTTATAGTGCACCCGTTACAATCAGAAGTGCTATTATCGTGTACACTTAGGCAGAACTATAATCAAGGCATTGCAGAGGGTAATGATTACTAATTTTGAACAGTAAAGAAGTAAAATGTAATATTTAAACGTAAATATGAATTCAGGATCAATTTTTTTGGATAGTTTTAGAAAGTATACTTCAATTACCAGAATTTTTAAGAAAAAGGTTCCACGTTTAAAATTTTATATCAACGATAGTAGTAGTAATCAATAATAGTGGGATTGTGGTCATTTGACACTGATAAAAAATTATAACACTGCGATTCGAATGGTTGGAATCTGCCATCGTTCGGAGGTGTTAATATTGTCCGTAAATAGTATAAAACTAAAGTATGAGTCAATGGACTGCAATTAAAAGATATACTAACAAAGTTGTGCTTGCCGAATGGCGTGATGAGACTAGAGATAATACACCAAGCTATGTCACTGCACAGGAGCAAAGAACACAAGCAATAGGTTATACACGAACTAATGGTGAAAAAATGTTGTGTTATATTTGTAACATAAACCAATCCAAATGTCCGAAATCCTACTATCCTTTGAAGGTTTATAGAGACTTTTTCTGCAGTCAAATTTGTGGTAACCATAAATATGATAGATTACTAAATCCACTTGGGAACAAATTCACCCTTCCTCAGAAGGAAAAATTAACATCTTCAATATAAGGTAATGTCTTATCTAATGTTATATTAAACAATGCATAGCACAAAACACAATTGTGATAATTCAACAACATTTCCACGCTATATTCACCTTTGGTCATCAACCATATTTTTAGAGAGCCCTTGTGAGTCGAACTACTTGAGAGGGAACTTATATTTAAAATAATTGATCAACGATGGGTGATTTAAAATAATATTGGGAATTTAGACATTTGCCATTGTTAAAAATCTTAGAACAATACGATTCGAATGATTGGAATCTACCATCGTTCTGAGGTGTAAATAATGTCCGTAAATAATATGACTAAAGTGTGAGTCAATGGACTGCAAGTAAAAGTTGTAATAACAAAGTGATGCTTGACGAATATGCCATGATGACACTAAAGAGAATAAGTTATGTCACTGCACAGGACGAAAGAACATAAACAACAGGTCATACACGAACTAACGGAGGTGAGACAATGTAGTGTTATATTCGTAACATATACCAATGCAAATTTCCAGAATTCTACTATTTTCTTTACGAGCAGTCTTTTCTGCAGTCAAATTTTTGGTAACTATAAATATGATAGAATACTATTATCCAATTTAGAACAATGTCACCCATCATCAGAAGGAAACTTCAACATCTTTATTATAAGGTACTGTCTTATTTAATATAATATTAAGCAATGTATAGGACAAAACTCAATTGTTATAATGTCCACGTAAAAAGGTGAACTTTTCCAAGCTAATTACGCCTTCGGTAATCGGTCGTAAATAGATATCAGCATCGCCAACGATATTTTTAGAGATTCGTAGTGAGTCGACCTACTTTAGAGGGAAAGTAATTTTTATTTAAGTCGGAAATTTGACCTAAATTCATCGGTATTATGAGGTAATATTATAAATTGGCATTTTTGACACTTCCGCACAACACATTTCACCTGCTCAAGCTGCAGGATAAAACTTATTTAATAGCTGATAATAGATTAGCAGTATTATAATTGTAATATTTTATGCAACCTACATGGTTACATTTTAAGCTCTGCATGTATGAAGCAATAACTTTTAAAGCAGAAAAAACCCACAATATAATAAAGGTTGAGATGATATGACACTATGAAATTTTATTGTAATAAATAATATCAGTACGATTTGTTTTTACAAGCCTACCTTCAATTATGCAAACAAATAGGTATATATCACAGAACTTAGAACGCAGATGTCTTGTAACTGTCAATCTTTCACATTATAATCTGGTAATTATTCTACCTACTGAAACTGCAATAAATTATCATTATTTTACTATGAAGCCTGTATGATAATCTCAAAATATACTAGCATTAATAATTTAGATATTATATACTTTATTACGTAGACTTGCTATTTTAGGAACATTGTATAAATAATTTGGAAGCTTATCAGCAAATAAATCTTCTGCCCGTAGTTAAATTTTGAGAACAACAACATAAAAAGAAAGGCATTTTTAACAAATTACCAGCCGGATATTATCTTAAAGCTATATTTCAGTAATTAATATTACATGATCCTCGCAATAAATAACTTACATTTGATAAAATTAAATTTACAAGATATTTCCATTTTAGTTTAAAGTATAACCATGTCCCTAGGCGCGCTCCCTGCTTAACACACGTGTTGACTATAAAAGGAGGAAAGACGTTATACTATTCAATAATAATCAAATTTACGCTGACCAAATTATCTCCAACCATCATACCAGGTTAAACGAATAGTTAAAGAATGCAATTAAGAATGTTTCATATAATCTGAAGGATTTTATTTTAATTTGTATATTTTTCTAGACGATATGGTATTCCAATAAAATATCAACATCGATTTTATAACCATTTTTAAATCACTCTCTCACGCTCTTTATTTCCTGCGTATCAACTTCTAAAATACAAAAGGTATTCTAAAGTAAACTACGGTTACGTTCGGATGGTGTTCTCTGTTTGTTATCGACCCAATCCTCAGACAATGTCATCAAGAACAACTGAAGAGATGCTCTCTTTGTCTCTTGGAGATCGGTCTTTACAAATTTCACGATTTAAAGGAATTCTTTCAGACCATTGTTTATTTATTCTCTATAAAGCAAAGTAATACTGAAATATAGATTTTGGAGAATCACTCTTTATATTATCTTATCTGCAATTTCTCGTTGATTACATGAACAAAAATGAAAGTAAAAGTTAGTAGTATAAATAATATCAAGTAAAATACGATTAAGGGTTTTATGATCAGATTAAAATACCAAAGCTTTAAGCAAAATAAAGCAATTTAAAAAACCATCATTGCAGTCTTGCGGCCATTTAAAATTAAGCAAATGGTGATATTGTTAAAGGCAACGTATAATGAAACGTTATATTTCTCTTCTATACATGTTTTTCGTTTGCGATTTTGATAATGAGTATGCAACTCAAGCTTATTGAAAATACAAATAAACTAGTGTACTGGTTAAAGTTTCGTTAGTTCTCTCCTGTTTATTAAAAATGTTTCGCGTATTTATTCAAGTTTTCAAAACGTGTAGACCAACGTTTTGACAGACCATGTATTGAAAACCAACTAAAACGATTGTAAAGGTTAGATTTTAGATAGTGCAATAGTCAGTCATAAAAATATTAGTTTTGTCTTTAAGTTACTTTTTATGTTACCAGTGGGTATTATGTTACAACAAATATTCTTGCTTTAAGCGTTTACCTTCAGTAACCATTGGAATTTCCTGATAAAGAATACTGAGTTTTTTGAATTTCTGAGATATTCAGAGGATGGCAGGAAGTTTAAGAAATTGAGATTTGTGTACAGTAGATATCAATACTAATATTTTGATAAAGACTGTCACCTGATACCTAGGGGATAAGGAAGTCACAAAGAGAAAGAGTTAAGAATCGTGTACATGACTATATTCCTGGATCTGGATGGCGTGAAGTTCCAACTGAAGCAGTGCAGTCCTCCATTACACAGTACTACCTACGACAGAACGATTTTTAAATCAGTACATCTTGTGATCAAAGGAACCAGTACAAAATCAAAATCGGATAGCAACCACTGACCAAATAAAGAAATTCCTTGGTGTGACAGTACATCCATCCTTCACAGCGAAAAGTGGCACTCTTTCATGTGGGGCGTTATGGGATGTGATGCTTAGGAAAAAATGTCTTTATCCCTATCTACCAAGTTATAGTATCGTAATTTTTCATAGTAAATTAATTTATTAATGTAATACAACATTTTCTTTTTTATTTCTACCACACAGTAAATCATCTACCCACAAAGGCCATATAAAAAACGATTTTTGTTTCATTTTATTGAATTAAATTCTTCACACACATTAATATAAGACATACAAATATGATGTAAGGATACTTTTAGAAATCTTTAAAAATGATGGAACAATTCGCATGTGCCTTTGTAACTCATGAGATCTGAGCCTGGAGGAAATACAAAAAGAAGACTAAGACACGGTTTTTGCTCACGAGCATCATGGACCTCGGGGGCTATACTTCGACGTTTAGAGAAGGGTACTACATAATATGTGGTTAAGATAACGTAATGTGAAGTCTCTGCCAACTAGACCAGAGGTGTCGATTTATCATGTAACGGACTACCGTAACCTCAGGGCTATCTCGCTGTCGCCGCCACAATAGCCTCAACTTTGTACCAGTTTTATTACTTATGTAAGTCTAAGAATTATATATCTCTCAAACATGAACATATCAAAACGACTTGTAAAAGAACACTAACTAGGTATATTTGAAGTAATATTTAATAGGTCCTGAAAATTGTACTAAATAATTATTACAGCTATACCAATTTTCTAAAAATATAAAATTAAAAAACCTATTTAGGACGTAACTAAGATCTTTGATTGGTAACTAAAAATAGGCCAAATTATTTTAGTTACATGATTTACTTATAACATATGTGTAATATTTAATTATTAATGTTAACTAAACTTTTTGTTCCCAGTACCCAACTAACAATTTTACGTATTCCATATAAAGTTACGACTTGCAACAGAACACTAACTAGATATATTTTAAGTAATATTTAATGGGTTCTGAAAAATTTGTTGAATAATTATTACAGTTATACGAACTTTCTAAATATAAAATTAAAAAACCTATTTGGGACAAAAGCTATGATCGTTGATTGGTAACTAAAAATATACAAAAATTATTTCAGTTACATGATTTACTTGTAATAGATGTGCATTTAATTATCAATGTTTACTAAAATGTTTTTTACTCAAACAGCAGAATAAATCTATTTGATCCTTAGTAAAATCATATGAGATTTTTTATTTGTTATTTTTAAAGTTTGGGTTGTATGTAGAAATAAAAGTTACAGAATGGAACGTCAATCCTAAAAATCTTTAACAAGATTTTATTTCAGCCCAATTTTACGCTATAGTACTCTCTCAATCTCTCTGGAACTGTTATTGTTAGAACACTACTATAAAATCTAATTCAATGCAGAAAAATATGAATATATTACGTGGCGAGATATCACGGAAACCTGTAGGCTTTTTAACAAGCACAAACTTAATGTTTACAGAGACAAGAATGGCGTCTATGGTGGTGCAGGTTCAACCATGAAATTAATTATTATGAAGCCTGGCGAGGGATGTAAAATAAATGTTTTCTGTATGATTGTTTGCCTGTCTATCTGTCCGCGGGACGTATCGAGAATGAAATGATGTGTGCGCATGCAACACTAACAAAGCCTGTTACACAACACATGGTGTGGCGTACTGGACAAATTACCCTCTTGGATATTTAATTGTTTAATTTACTAGACAAATTACTCTCACAGAAAAACACACCAAGATCGCGCGTACTCCAAAGTCATACATCTAAAAGCGATTAAGTCCTAACAGGACATAACAAAATATTAAATGTAACAGCATAGATACTACCTTCCCTTAGAACCTACCCAGGTAAATTCCCACGATATCCTTCTTCCCGTAAGCAACATTAATGACAGAACTGCTAGGCATAGTCTTATCTTACAATATTACAAGTCAAATTTCAATGTTACTCTAAGACTCTAACTGTTCTCCGTCAAAGTTACGTAAAAACGTTATAATTTCTTAACACGATAAAGCATGTTAGCTTTAGAGGAATAGAGGAAACCCTTGTATTTGGTTATTAATTTTGTTTAATATAAGATTCAATCGAACAATAAAAATGCCTCTCGACTAGGTTATGACGTCCAATTTTTCACATAAACAGTAAACATTCTGAATGACACGGCTGAACAACAATCAACTAAGTTGCACAAGTTTCCATGAATACAAAGTAGGATTTAAAATAACACTTATAATAATACAATAACGTATATTATGTTTTGATATAAGAGAGAGAGAGATCCAGTTCTTGAACAAAGCCCTCGGGTACATTTTAGAGTTAAGCCTTCTGTAAGGACGATGAGTAATTCTATAATCTGGTCTGGTCCTGCGCCCGTCAGCTTCCCCTTGTAGCTTTAGATTGCTGACCACTCGACTTCCTTCGTCCATTTGAAATATTTGAAGTAAATTTCATAGAAGTCTTCTGAAATGGGTAAGTATTAAGTCTTATGTACTTAGAGGAAAAATCAACTTAGTTAATACTTAGTTTTTTTATGTAATTACGTATCAAACTTTTAAACATTTTTACTAATAAAAAAATGCATTTCTTTAATTTTTAATCTGTATAATCCACAACAGAAGTGTTAGCACACTTTACCATGGACGGGCCACTACATAATCAGTAGTCTTGAACCCTTGACTATTCCGTTGGGCAAGGTCTACTATAGATTCACTTTAATCCAGAGGTGAGGGTTCACACTCAGAGAGCACTCTTATCCAGGCTATAGTTCCACAGAGAGCAAAAGTAAAGTTATTTAAAAAAGTTCATCATCAGTTTTTATGTTATACATGACACCCACATGCTTCGAACTGAGTCAGAGAGATGTTTCTATTTGCCATTGTCTAAATTAAATTTAAAATTAGGAAATGTAACTATACATTAGATAAGTCCAAACAACTTGTCGTAGTATAAACACTTTTTTAAATAAGCTACTCTCTTGCTTTTTGGTAATGAAAGTTACCACTTTATTTCATTACTTATGTAGTACACTAGTCATATAATATCGCACTAATATAAAAGTTTTCCCTTGTGATATATACTTTTAAAAGTATTTATTCACTTGTTTATTGTTTTAAGTGGTGTACGTTCAGTATTCCAGAGCCAATTGTTATAGTTCAAGTAGTTAACCTGGTTCTGAAATGTTTGGGAAAGTTTATCTTAGAAAAAAAAAGTTATATGTATTGGGAGTTGTGGTGGTGATCGACATATAAAAGTATCAATAGAGTTACAAAAATAATATGACATAATTAATGTTTTCTAAAATTATATTTCTTGCGCTTTACACACTAAAACTTCCCCCAGACAAGTAAATATATTATAAATTATATTTAGACATTTTAACTAACGATTTTCTCTCCCTTTTAAGTGATCAAAATACTACCCAAATGTTAATATAAAGTATAAAGATCCAGGACACTTTTTAAGGAAAGATCCCAGCTTGGTATTTTGTATCCCTTTCGATGCTGTATCGTTTGTATTCTTTCAAACGTAGCGTGGTTAACAATCGATTTTCTCCAGGTCAACCAGTAAACTCAGATTGATTGTGTGATTTATAAGCTTTATATGAACACGCGTAGGTCACCCTGCGTTGTAACTGTACTATTTGATTCAATAAAATTAGAAAATGTTTTAAGAGCTGCACAAACGATTATGTTTAAAAGCATTAATCTTTGTTCTTTCCTATCTGCATTAAATCTAAATATACAAAAAATAATGGTAGAATTACATTAGTGCGAGAAAACTAGCGGCTAATAGTGATCCACGACTTGACTCCCGAGGCTCTGATGCCGTACTGACAAGGTTAGGTGCATTTACTGGTTACGTTTTAAAATCTCCTGTGATATCAGCACACACAATTTCGTTTTCCATTGCTGGAACCTATATAAATATTCGACCGCAAGTCGTTTCTCGTTATGTCTCCTTTGGCGTAATTAATGTATTGCCTCATTTTGTTTCTTCATAAACACCTCCAGGGTGTTGGTAAAGGTAGTAACTATGTGTCCGCTACCTGTGGTCGTGGGCTAACTTCCAACACAACATCAGTGAGAACAGGACGGAAATTATTAATGGAGGATATTATTAAGAATATGTAATAAAAAATAAAGATTCGATGAGGTTAATAAATCTATGAATTCCATTGTTAGAAACTTTCTATGGAAACTAAATTATAACGGTATTAATATTTAGTAATTTTTAACCATTGTGAACATAATATTTATGAAAAGGTAAATCCAATGTTTAGCATTGGTCTTAAAGTTTTATATGTAGTGAAGGTAGAAGTCTTATCCTATCAGATCCTAATAATATTAAATCAAACTTATCTTTAATAATGTTGAGACATCTTTCAAGTCAGCACATTGTGCAATTGAAAGATTGGGTGCAATTAGGAGTGTACTTCAAGATCAAATTGAACTAAATAAGGAGTAACCTCTTTATTTATATTACTTAAATTGCAACCGAGAATAGAATATATTTCCTTTTAACCCTTTCCGTCCCAGCTTCCGGTTTTCCGTACGTCCGAAAAACATCGCAAAACTCCCCGCGTCCGGTTTTCCGGACGTTCGAAAAACATCGCAAAAATCCCTGCGTCTGGTTTTCCGGACGTTAAGAAAAAAATTTTTTTTTTAATGTTTATTAGCTCGGAATATTTATATAAATTATATATAAATGTTCGGAATAACACATACCGTTATAAAAACATCGATTTATTACGCTATAATGTTTTATTACTGCAAAACAACTTATTTACTTCTTTCTCTTTGTGATGGAAAATTGTCTGGGATGGAAAGGGTTAACATCAACCGGTGTATAAAATAAAATCTTTTTTTCTTGTCCTAATCTATTAGGATTTTAATAACAATTAAAGATTATGCAGTCTGAAATCATTTAACGCTTTTATCAAGTATTTATACTGTAAAGATCAATACGTTTAGTGAGAATATATGGATCTAAATTATTCTCTTGTCGAGTAAGTGCATATTGTCTGCGGAAGATAGCGGCACGCGTGACTTAACCTACATATCTCTATTAACCAACCTAATAAGGGAGGGGAGTATTACATGGTAGAAGGGCGACGACCTGACCAAGGACTGGCCAAAGTACCATGGAATGCTCTAACCTGGGTGCGTATAACAGTGTCACTGCAGCCATTGCTGTTGGTTCTGGTAGCAGTGGTGGAGGTACGGCAACTGTTTTTAGCACAGGCAGTCCCAATCCCTGCCAAGGTTGGTCATTAGAAATTTTTTAAATATTAATGGATCTCATATACATTTCCTGCGTTACATATTTTCTGTCTGTATTTACACCACTACAATATTATCTACGCTAATTATTAGTTTAATAATTTACTCATTATGTTTTGATTATTAATATGAAATGTTTCAGCATGCTATGTTTCTTATCCTCAATGCGAGATGACACAGTACCGTAAGTATTTGGGATATTTCAGGTGTAAATTTAATGCCATTCTACAATCGATTGGGATATTGTCAGCAAACTGAAGGCAAACACTTTGAACATTTGTTATAACTGTTTTGGTAAGTGATTTGAAGTAAAAGAAGTAAAATAAAAGATTAAGTGTCTCAGTTTTCTCTAACAACCAGAATGTTTGCATTTGAAAAATTCAGTATTTTATAATCTTCGAGTTTCCGCCATTTTGTAATGCGTAAACTGTTTTACGTCAGATTTTCGCCAAAATGTTTCTAATTAAAAGAGCTTTAATTTTATGTACGACTCGACCTACGCTTCTATTTAAGAATTTTCACCAACCCCTAGCGGGACGTCCCCCATAAGCAGGATATCATGGTGAAATACATAAAATAATAGTTTTCTATGAGCAAAAGCTTGATGTAAATTTTGGTTATTATATTGTAATTAGTTCAAAAGTTATTAGACCGTCCCGGGAATTTTCAGCACCCCTGTATATATATATATATATATATATATATATATATATATATATATATATATATATATATTCACTTCGAGTGTATAAAAGCAGAATTGCTCTGTTATATCAATTATTAGACTTCTTGATATAAAGTTCCTTTAATATTCCGGCTTTTTGCCGTTTTCAAAAAGGTATAATAAGGTATAATACAAAATAACAACAAAGCAACAAAATTTACAAAAGTAAATAAATAAAAACTGACATAAATAAATAAACAAGAATTTTTGAACATGTGGTTAACACCAAAGAGAAATAAATAATATCATGAACAGAGAATGAATTTAGAAAAATAATTTAGAAAAAATAATACATACATAATAAAAACAATTGATCATTTCATCTTTTATTCAGACCAAAGGGTACTTTTGATTTTAATATTAACTAAAGTGCCTGTTCTAAATTTTCTAAGTCAATTTTGTTTCTATCTTCGGGTACTTTGCAAATACCTGTCAGTGCATAACATTGTTCAAAATTTTGTTGGTGGCCTTATGCGTGTTGTGAAACCAATTTTTCATCCTGTTTTTAAGACGAACAACGATGATTATTCATTCTTATGTGCAATGGATTTGTTGTCAATCCAACATAATCCATTGCACAATTTTTACATGTTAATTGGTAAATTACATTTTTACTTTTGCAATTAATTTCTCCTCTAATAGGGTAAATTTTCTTTGTATTACTACTGGTGAAAAAATTTATTTATGTCAGTTTTTATTTATTTACTTTTGTAAATTTTGTTGCTTTGTTGTTATTTTGTATTATACCTTATTATACCTTTTTGAAAACGGCAAAAAGCCGAAATATTAAAGGAACTTTATATCAAGAAGTCTAATAATTGATATATATATATACTTTATATATATAATATATATAAATATACTTTATATATATATATATAAAAAATTTAATCGTAAAAAGTAAGCGCTCTGTGGTGTAATGGTAGCACATTCACCCGGCAAGTGAGAGATCCGGGTTCGAGTCCCGGCGGAGCAAGTACTTTTTGCGATTCAATGTTTATTGAAATAAATTATATATATATATATTATATATATACTTTATATATATATATATATATATATATACTTTATATATATTTCCACGCACTATTAGACTAATCGTATTCTAGGAACAATCTAGATAGCACACAATATACCACGGCAAAGCTGACACTTTCTAATTAAGATACTACTACTAAGCACACCATTCCAATAATGCCTTTTATATTAATTCAAACTATCTACCATTTTAGTATTATGAAATAAAGTTTTCATTTCATATAATACAAATGTTTGAACGGAATTCGGCATTTTTGCACAATTTCCAACTTACTTTGCTGTCTGTATTTTTAACGTGTGCAGCACTTGAGTCTGATAGTACAAAATGTTGTATCTTGCTATAGGTGTATATGGTTATCATTCAAGAGTCTTAAAATACAGTAGCATAGTCAACAAAGCTGAAATTACCTGATAGCTTTATTTGTTATTACTGCATATTTTTAATTAAACAATGTAGCAGCCATTGACTTCAATATATTTATGTAATAAACAATTATGTCTCGTCATTGGAATTTTTGAACCACAGGTCATGGAAGTAAACGTTTAATTTATTTTAAAAAAATGTGAATAGTCGCACTCTCAAAATCCTGAAGTGATTGCAAAACATAAATGGGTATATATATTGGTAGATATTTTAATTAAAATTTTGCATCGCGTCTCGATCTCCAGTCATAGGCTACGTCATGTGGAGATCATTTTCTGTTTTTGTATATATGTGTAACCTTTATTTCTGTGGGGAAACAAATATTCATTCATTTATTCAATATCCTAGTGTAAAGATCTATATGTTCCACTTCCTGAGAATTTATGTATCTGTAACATAAGCCTTTAGATTGGTCTATTTCTTAACAAAGATTAGTTATTCCTAGTTACCATGAAAACACTATTTTATAATTTAATACCTTTGAAACTTTGTTCGGTACAGTGGCATCTTGAATAATTTTGCTTTAAGTTGATACGGACAGAGTTAGCAGAGTTCATATGTAGTCTTCTTCCGACCTATGACCTGAACACCACGGCTGAACCTCTGTCGTTTTGACTGGGATATTATTCAAATAGATAAGTCAAAACAAAGCAATTTTCATTGAATACAATTCACGTAGACGTTGTCTTGTATGTGTATGGTTTTATATGTTTCTGAATATTGGTGTTAAAAATTAAGCCTTGGGTTTAGATTGCAGCAATTCATGAATTTGACTTACATCTGTAGAATAGTAGAAGTACTATGACCTACATATTTTACCGTATATTTAGCTATATGTAATTACTGAATGGACTCCGGCCACTACTCCACATTAATGTCCGTTATTATCACTACCGCTGAGGCAGCACACTTGATCAGAAAATAAAGATACATTGATAAGTTGGTAGTAGTTGATTTGTGTCATTGCATAAATTAAAAACACAACTTGTCACTCTTCTACGCAGTTATACACGCGATTGTTTTGCATTGTTCACAATCAAAAATTTAAGTGTATTTCCTCAGACGTACTTAATTTTGGCTTGTTAGACTAAACTAAAGTGTGTATAGCGACGTACACACACAAAGAAAGAGAAAAACATTGGAGATATGAACATGCGTAGGTCATACTGCATTGTAACTGTATTATCTTATTCAACTAGACAATGCTGTAAGAGCTGTACTAGATGTTTATTTTGAAGAGCAATAATGTTAGTGCTTTCTTATTTAGATTACATCTAAATATACAAAAATTACAAGCGTTAACATTACCTCATGCCACTTGCCAGAAGCGAGGTTTGTCAACCAAAGAGTGTCATCGGGCATCCACTAGTAGATCTTAGTGGAAAAGAAGTTAGAAATCTGCAATGAGTTTTGACTAATTCAGCTATCATTAAACTCCACATAAAGGGTAGTCTGAGTCTGAAATCTATATTCAACGTCACCAAACCGTAGGAGGAATGCAATTGTTATTCGCTGCAAAGGGCTCACAGCTTTTCCTCAACCTTCTCTGATATAGCGGAGATTTGGCATAAATGTACATTTACCCCCGTGTCCCTAAGAAAAGGCTGTTCTTTAATCTGTTCGTAATAAATAAACAGCGGAATAATGAATAGGAATAAATTCAATCTTTATTAAAAGGTTAGTCCTATATTTAGCACTGGTCTTATCGTTTTATATCGAGAAACGTAGAATTCTTATCATATCAGATACTAGTAATAATTTAAACGTATCTATAATAATATTCATACATCTCTCAAGTAAGCACATTGTGCACTTGAAATATTTGGTGGAATTGGGCCAGAAATTATCAGTCAAATATGGAGTAAGCTCTATATCTATAATAATTAAATTGCAACCGAGAATAAAATACATTTTCGTTCAATATCAACCGGTTTATCACATAAAAATACTCGATTCTTGTCTAAATCTACTCGGCCTTCAATAATAAAGATTAAGTAATCTGAAAACATTAAACCCTTTTAACAAATGTTTATACTGTAAAGTTCAATACGTCTAGTGAGAATTTACGAATCTACATTATTCTCTTGTCGAGGAAGTGCATATTGTATGCGGTAGATTGCAGCACACGTGACTTTACCTACATATCTCTATTAACCACCCTAATAAGGGAGGGGAGTATTACATGGTGGAAGGGCGACGACTTGCGCAAGGACTGGCCCTAGTACCATGGAATGCTCTAACCTAGGTGCGCATAACGGTTTCACTGTAGCCATTACTGTTGGTTCTAGTAGCAGTGGTGAATGCACGGCAACTGCTTTAAGCACAGGCAGTCCCAATCCCTGCCAAGGTAGGTCATTAGCATATTTTTAATTAAATTTTTTATAGATCTCCTATACATGTCCTTTGTGGCATACGTTCCGTCTGTATATTATTACATGACAGCGACATCAATGTCTGAGTTGGTTGCTTTTAATGTAACGTGTTTTATGATGTTTGTAGCCTTTATTCTGCGTATATTCAGGCTTGGTCTATTTATTTTGGTTTGTTTGAACAGTAATTTACTTAAATCGTAATTGGCAGAAACAATGTCATCTTACAAAAGATAACAAATGTTACCGAACAATGAAATATTTATACCAGACAGCAGTTGTTTTGCAAAATAGTTTTTTAACTACTATAAGTAAAAGCTAAATGTTCTGAACAAACTACCTAAGTGACTGGACTTAAATAAAATAAACGTACTAGGGATTATGTGTTTTATTATTTCTTTTAAATGTACCAGATGACTTCAATGTTTTGATATTTTCCCAAATTATTGTTCGGTTGTGATGGAGTAATGTATTTTGAGATTATGAAATAGTTTTCATGTAAATTATATGCTTCATACTTTTAAAAATATTTCTAGTGACAAGATTTATTTGATTCTTCACACGTTATTGAACGCATTACTTAAGTGATGATAGAAAAGTATGAAACTTTTGCACCGGAATAATATTATAAATAGAAACGTTTATTAAATAGAGGAATTGAAATGAGGCTGTATTAAAAATCGGTGGTAATTAACAATTTTAATGTATTTTATTAAAACGTGCCGACTGGTTAAAACATAACCTCGTTTATTAAGTCATTTTGATAATGAAGCATTATACTCTGTTAAAAAAATACAACAAAACAAAAAGTGATTTTTCTAGAATCTTAAAGAAGAAAGTATTCTAAGGTAAGTCTCTCTTCATCTGTGGTATATAAATGTTAACTGGTTGGATAGAATGGTTTCTAGACTTGAACACTAACACTGAATTAAACATAAACTCATATGAAACTGGAATTTTAATTAACTGTATAATAGCTTTGCCTATCAATCAGGGGGATATATCTATAACAAATTAACCTACTGACTTGAAGTGCGTGTCCTTGACTGGATATACCTCGTTCTATCCTTATACAAGCCGTTTCGTTAAATATAATATTTAAATATTAGGATTGTTTTACTTGTTTATTTTATACTTCTGAATTATGTTATAGAAGAAACTCCAAGTGCTCAATTATTCATTACCATTCTAATATTGATTAATGAGTTACAAAAGAATGTACAAAATATTTCACTCAACCATATATTTTCATCACGAAGACTTTTTAAATGTCACACAGAGTGTTTTAAATGAAAAAACAATGGCAGACATAGTTTAGCACGCATTTAACATTACGTCGCAAGCCTTGTCTACTGTCAAAAAATCCAACAGTGTCTTATGCGGAGCACAAGTGAACGTTGTATGAGTACATCATATTACGTACATGTATGTAGAGGTTTTAAAAATTACCGAAGTGAAAGTACAAATAAATGATTTATAAAGCTTAGCTACCATTTACATACAACGTCGTGTTGAATTTAAATAAATGTATCTAAAAAACTAATATATCACTTTATTTCTATTGATTATAAGTACGTATTAATATTTTTTTAATTAAGCGCGTTAATCAAAGAAAGTAATTTGAGTTAAATTTTAATTTGTAGCTAAACATTACATTGTTACATCCCGATAGTAGCAGGCCTATTATTGCTTCTCTCCATGCATAGTTGTAAGAGTATAACGTACGTATAAAGTAGCTTTCATAATTATCTCAATATAACATAATATAATCAAAAAGAAATGTTTTTTTCTAATTCTTGCAAACATTTACACAGTTTTAATTTAACTTTTCATGTGAAAAATCATTAGTAATTGTAACATCTACAGAAACTTTCTTTACTAGCCAAAAATCTTTTATAAAAATTATCTTATTTATAAGTAGTTTACAATGCAATTTACTATACATTACGGCAACTCATATTACAAATTGTGAGTCAATATTACAGTAATTCACCATTTTTCTCCTTTTATTTTGTACGTCACAGATCCAGAACAGCACCTAACTATTTTCGTCTTTTGTAAATGAGACTTTAAGTGATGGCTGAAATATTCCGTGCAAAATCTCTGATTTTACCCTTCCTCACTAAAGCAGAATTTGGGATGGACAAACATGTAATCCAATGTATACAAGAAATGACTGTTTCTTCACTCTGTCCGTGATAAAGAGACGGTGGATTGACATTAGTGTGGGCTTGCTAGTGATTCCCGGCTCGTTTCCCGAGGTCTGGTAGCGTCCTGACATGGAATAGTGCATTTTCTGGCTTGGTCCCGAACCTCCAGTGACACCAGCACACGCCATTATTTCGATTTCGGCTGCTGGCGCGCAAATAAGGACTCGACCGCGAGTCGGACTGGCGATTAAGGTACTCATGTCGGTCTGCCTTGACGTCAGTCATTCCTTACCTCAGCGTTTTAGTGACCTCATTTATCTTTGTCAACATCATGATTTTTAGTTTCTCCATCAAGACAATCTACATTGACAAATATTACTTGCGTAAAAATGTCACTGGTACTTAGAATAGCCACGACGTTTTATCAAACTCTAATAGATTGTTTTTCTTTAAATGACAATTCCATCAGACATTTGAAGAAACCTTAATCCCACTTAGTTTAAAATATATCATATATACTAGCTTTTAATTTTTCAGTGCAAAAACAAAACTTAAGCTTGTGCTATATCTAGCTTAGGTCCAAAGTTCAAAGTTTTAGACTACTTGGCTACCAGAACTTATATACGTATATATTCACATTACATCACTACAATATTATCTATGCTAAGTATTAGTTTATTAATTTACTAATTATGTTTTGATTATTAATTTGAAATCATGTTTCAGCATACTATGTTTCTTATCATCAGATGACACAGTACCGTAAGTATTTGGGATAATTCAGGACAAGAAAGCGACCTGTTCAACAGCTTATGATGGAACACCCTGTTTCAGTCGCTTCTTATGATAATTAATTAGAGTAGACGTTGAGATGTTCAAAGTTCTGAGTATTTTTCCATCAAACACAAGCAAAGATACAGTATTTAATTTTTACTAAGTACTATTTACATCTAAATAATAAATTAAAAATATATTTTTTTTATAATGAGTGAGTTAATTCATATTATTTTACGATACTGTAGAGTGCAAACACTATTTACAACATATCTGCAGTTACCTACTGAGAATCACGTTGTTTTAATATAGAATATTAACAATAAGGTGGCGTTTGTCCTTTTTGTTACAGTTTAATATTTTTAATTCTTTCTCTTTGCAAGCACATGAATGAGGAACAAGGAGATGGAACAACAGAATATAAACTATCTTAATTGTGTTTAGCCTTGAGGGTTTTTAGAGATTTTCTTCGGAGAAGAAAACTGAAGGGCCAAAGTTAGACTCAGCACTTGTTTTTACGAGTACCAACTACGCCAAATCCGAGTCCACTTCTACCACTTACTTAATTTCTTTTTGTTTTCTTAAGTAGAAAATATCCAATAATACGAGAGACGAGAGCAAAGTTTGCAGCTTAATTTAGGGGAACTTTTATAGTTATTTATAATACATTTAATGTGGATAAACATTTGTGGTTTGAAACCTACCAAAAATAAAAATGAAAATAGACTATTTGTAGTATTTTATTTTTAAAGAAACGCCTGGAATGTGAAGTCTTTACGTACTTTGATTAATCTTTCCATAATTTAGCAAATGAAGTGTGAATGAGTAAATGAATTTTACGACGCGTTTTAACGAAAATATCAATGATACTTAACATACCTTCACTTTTATATCAAACGTAAAGGTACCTACTTATCACTTGTAATGTAAAAATATTCACATCTCATTATCTTATAGATTATGCATTAAATGTTTACTTTAGTCAAATATACAATTTACATAATATACAATTATTACCTGAGCATTAGTGAAACCTAACACTCGAGGGGCTGGAAATATTAAATTTTTGTCTTTCTGTCTGTACACACGATACCTCGAAAACGAACTGATATATACAATTGCCATTTTTAATTCATCTCTATATAAAGAACACTGAGTTCGATGATGGTTCGTGTCACTCCATGTGATTTAGCTGAGCGTTAGTGAATATTTTACTTAGGTCAAACGGAGAGAGCCGATTATTAGAACCCTATTTGGTATAAACTCATATATATGAACATTATAATCTAGTCATACTTGTATATTTACTCTTGTCTGAACTATGTGACTGATACTTAATATTGATATCTGTTATTCCCAACCTAAGACCAGAAAATTAAATCCATTAACGAGTTAAACACTCATACGTTGAAGTTATAAAATCAATTTTTCGTCCATTAACTGTTTTGATACATTATTGTTTACTTGGTGAACAAAACATTTGTGGCAACAAACTATACATTCATACAATAGATACTTTTTACTACTATTATCAATAGTTTGATAAATTTAAATAGTTATTAAATGTTTTGTGTGTGGATTATAACTGTAAAAAATTCAAAATTGGTCTATTTCGATTTACTGTAGCCATATAGTGATTTTCACTTGTTAGTAATCTTATAGAGAGGTATTTTAACGTAAAAATACATCTGTGCTGGAATTGAGTTTAAGCATAAAAAACATAAATAAAAATATCATAATCAAGCAATTCCAGATGTTATATTAGGACGTTATTCTTTTAATAAATGAAACGAATGTTATAATAAAGGATATGAAGCTTTCACAAGATGTATAAAAAGCAGCTGTTGAGTCTCCGTTTTTTTCGCCTCCAACAGAACCAGCGAAACTCACTGTCACAAAATCTTTTTGATCTGATTTTTGATTCACTTCCGGTGTCATTTCCGGTCCAGAAGTGGATTATATTCACTGATGTGACAGCACACAAATTCCAAGCGAATAATAAACAATTCTGCTCTGTATTTAAAATGCTATGAATAACTAATGAGAGTAAATTACTAATTTAATTCGAACAGTGCTAATAATATATTCAAAGATGTTTCTGTATTTATTGACAGGCTGGAACAGAAAATTACCAATCAAATTTTTCAAGCAATAGTTTATACAATGATTAAGCTGCTATAAATAGTTGTATAATATATCAGCGCTTGATAATTGTAATTTTTAAGTTAATTATTAACGATGGAAGGTTTAAACGATATCAGGATTCGGACATTTTCCATCGTTATAGACTATCAAAGGTATAACACAACGTTTCTAGGATTGAAATATATCCATTTTGTCGGGTGGAGAAAGTATTAATACATACATAAATAAAGAACAAAAGGAAGTAAAGAAGGAAAAGAAAGTGGTATAAACATATTAAAAAGCTGCACAGGATACAAATCTCGAGCACAACTCATAACTACGAGGATCAAAATCACAAATCACACTAGCACAGGCCACAGTGAGATGCCCAGGTTAGTACTAGACTTTAAATTAATTAGTATTAGACCATCTACTTAAACTAAAAATTTAAAGACTGATATAAAAATCTAAACATGAATATAACATTTTATAAACATTTGATAGATTCATGATATACTCTCACACAAATGATTTAAGCAAATTCAATATTGCCAAATAACAAAGAATAGCAAATAGTATGATTATATTAAGTCAATTAAATGTATTGCCACTAAACACAATATATTTGAACTAATACATTCCTAATGTACGATCATGTTGTAGTTACATGAGAAGACGTATACACGGATGCCTATTTAGTATTCGGTCCAAATATTTCAATCAAATATTTTAGCAAACCCATATTTGACACATCAGACTGGATACAAAGAGAAGTAAGGTAACAGATCCCTCAGGCTGCGTCTCAAAGAGATAAGGAGATACATCTCTATCTCGTGTTGGTTCAGTGAATATTAAACTTGGGTGTGACATTTATTGAATATGATATTTATGTATGGTTAGTTACAGCTTAACAATACGATATGCATTAGAATTAAGCTGTTCTATTTACGATAAAATTATTATTCTGTATTATACTACGCTTAAAGCCATAATGTTTGTAAACGTTGAGCTAGATTATAATTATTTTCATCTATTTTTATTTGATAACATTAACATCAAGAACAGCTGTAAGGTTGCCGTCTTTGTCTCTGGGAGATTGTTTTAACATAATGTGCAAGTTTTAATGGAATTTTTCAGGTTATTGTTTATGTATTCTCTATTAAACAACGTGATGCTGCAATATAGATTTTAGGAGGAACTCTTTGTACTATCTTATTTGTAATATCTAGTTGAATACTCGAACAAAAAAGGCAAGAGATAGTGGTAGATGTAATATAAAATAAAATACGATTGAAGGTTTTATGATAAATTAAAATATTAAAGCGTTGAGCAAAGAAAATATGTGGTGTATACCACAATTGCTTCCTGGTGGCTCTTTAAAACGAAAAGGTTAACTTAAGCAAAAAGGCAACGTTTGTGGAAATGTTAGCCTTCTGCCCTATACATGGGTTGCGATTTTTAATGAGCATGCATCTTCGCGCTATCTCAAACTTATTTTAAATAGAAAAAAACTAGTTTACTGATTATAATTTTGCTAGTTCTCGCCTGTTCAAGAGATTGGAAGAATATTTAATCAGTTGACAGTTGTTTAAAATATGTATCATTACTAATATTTTAATACAAACTGTCACCTGACACCTGGGAGACAAGGCAGGCACAAAGAGAAAGAGTAAGGAATGGTGTACAGGATTATTTTCCTGGATATGGAACCAAAGCAGTGCAGTCAACCTGTATACAGTACTACCTTCGTAAGAACAATTTCTCCTTCAGTACATTTTGTAAACTAATGAACCAGTACAAAATCAAAATTTTATAACATCCACAGACAAAATTAATAAAGTAATCATACACAATAGTAAAACTTTTAACACTTTCATTTTGTACGATGTACTTACATTTCAAATCCATCCTAATCTAAATTTTACTAGTGAAATTGAAGAAAATAAACAACCTTGATTTGACTTTATCCAACAAAAAGAAAAAGCAGAATTTCAAAATTTACTGAAAACCATCATACAGAAATTTAGTTATACCTTCCTCATCGAATCACCCACATCACCCAAAAATGACTGCATTCAAATCAATGATCGATGGATTACACAAAATTCCAATGAAAACCGAATTTTGATAAAGAAGGGAATATTATCAAATGCATCCCTAAAAATAATGGATACAAGCCAAGCATGACTGATGTATTATTCACACCACGAATGTATGAACCACACAAAGAAAGAAAATAAGAAGAAAAAGATATCATCATATACATTCAATAAGACTATCTTGGTAAAAATTGCTACAAAATTAACAAATTATTATTCAATAATAACAGTTATTCAATAAACTTTTAAACAATAAAAATTCATACATACGAAATTAAATATAAACATTTAGCCACCAAGGTAGTTAAATACATATGAAAATTTGGTTTTAATTATTTATTTCCTTCATTTTCCTTAACCTACAAGCAGCTGTTGATTAATTCGTTGAATTAAAAATGTCACTGTACAAAATAAAACCTACCAAAAAGTGTTAAAACGTGTATTATTGTATATTTATATCAAACACTTTTCGAGGCTACATCTTTAATAAATAAAGAAATTCCTTTTAAGTGACACTCCACTCATCCTTCACAGCAAAAAAAGACTAGCTCTCATGTGATGCGTTAAGGAATCTATCCTAATGTCTTGGAAGGAATGTCTCAAACCCAATGTACCAAGCAAGATATTGGTAATTTTCTATTCTAAATAATTTTAAAAGTTAACAGAAAATTATCTCCCTTTTTTGTATTACACATTAGAACATCAACCCTAAAGGCAATATCAAACAAATATTCCTGTTTATTACAGTAAATAATAATTCATTATAGACATAAGTATAACATATTCAAATATGGTTTAGAGATTTTGTTAGAAATCTTTGGTAATATTTGCCGTATAGATGGAACAATCCGCATATGGTCTTCTAACTCACAAGATCTGAGCCTGGAGAAAATAAAAAAAGAAAAGGAAGACATGGTTTTTGCTCATGAGCATCACGGAGCTCGGGGGCTATACTTCGATGTTTAGAGAAGGGTTCTATATAATATGTTGGTAAGATAACGTAATGTGAGGTCTCTGCCAACTAGACCAGAGGTGTTGATTTATCATGTAACGGACTACTGTAACCTCAGGGCTATCTCGTCTTCGCCCTCCACAACAGTCTCAACTTTGTACCAGTTTTATCATATATATCATATTTTATCACTTATATATATATATATATATATATGTATATATGAATTTAATAGTTGTGTAATTGTTATAATTAATATTTACTTCATTTTTTTAATGATGGTGAGTGTTAGGGAATATTTTTACATTTTACAAACAGTAAACATTTTGAATGTCACAGCTGAACAACAATCAACTCAGTTACATAAGTTTCCATGAATACAAATTTGAATTTAAAAGAACACTTATATTAGTTCATTAACGTATATCATGTTTTGGTATAAGAGACAGCCAGTTCCTGAACAGTGCTAATTTTAGAGTTCGGCCTTCTGTAAGGACGATAAGTAGGTCTATCATGTGATCTGGTCTTGCGTCCATCTGCTTCCCCTTGCAGTTCTAAATTGCTGGCGACTTGAAATTCTTCGTCCAATTATTGGAATTTTTGAAGTAAATTTCTTAGAAGTGGGCTGAGATTTGTAATATTACTTCATCCTAAGCTATATACCTCTAGGAACACTCAACTTCGTTCGTCAATGATATTTTTTATCTTTTTAAGTACGTGTCCGACGTTTGTATTAATATAAAATTGAATTTTTACATTTTTTTTATCTGTACCAATCACAACAGTGTTACATATTTTACATACACATACCACTGGCTAATCAGTATTCCTGAACCCTTGACTATTTCGTTGAGCAAGTTTCACTACATATAAAGTGTAAAGTTAGTGAAAAACAATTCATCGCCAGTACCATTAGTGTATTGGATACTGGACATGGCCAGGTAATGGTGTACCAATTGTTATTGCTTTATGTTTAATCGTTAAAAATATATATAGTCTATCCGAGACTGCATTAGCAGATCAATACATAATAGTTTCATGTAACTCAATATTAAAGGTTTATGTATTTCTATTTTACGCTACTATATCAAACGACGTACTAACACTTACTTATACCTCTGAATCCACGAAAATATTATTGTGATTTCATTTTCAGTGCATGTGGTCTGTGTGCAGTTCAAGTATTGTTTGAATTTTCAGTGTTGAATTTTAATAAATGAGAAAATATTATCTTCTATTGAATACCATAAAATGATTTTTATGCTGTCATAACCCATTTAGTCGCGATGTTACTCATAGTTTTATTGATCAACAATAAGTATATTTGGATCATAGGATATAATTAATTATAAACCCGTGTTTAGACAAAATATAATATGAAAATAAGGTAAGGAAATGACTGGTATATTTTATTATTTGAGATTTTAATATGTTTATAATTCATTTTATAAATTATAAATGTTTATAATACAAGACCAGGTTCTATTATGTGATTCGTTATTTCATTTTATCTGACTTGTTTTTTCCCTGCCTATCTGGCCTGGATTTTAATCTGGAAGGAAATCTCATTTGCATTTTAATATATAAACTTCGCAACTTACTTTGTCAATGTCCTGCCTAATGTTTCTTCACAGTAGTCTAACATTCATAAATTCCTCTATTAAATTTTAAGAGCTATCTGTTTTAGGAAATGTTACAATATGCCACATACGTTGTGCTACTTAGCTCATGGTCTCTAAATGAATTTGCTTTACACTTGAAAGTTTGAATGTATACTTAAGTGATCCTAGGTGTGCCGTACTACTGCCTTATATTTTCAATGTGTATATATAGATAAGTGATATGTAAAATTAAATGGATCAAGGCAAATTGAAATAGTTTTTATATTGTGTAAAACCCTTTTATAATTCTTCAAAAGGCCGCGATCCTGAGCTATTGAGAAAATATCTAGCAGGAAATACTAAATCCTAACGAATCTCTGATCAAACTAATTTGGTTTCTTGTAAATGTAAATGTTTGCTAAACTAAAGGGTTCGTAGTAAAAGATGCTGTGTTGTTCTTCAATTCTACTAAATATAAAGTTGTATAAAATTTTTATTTAAAAAAATAAAACGCAATTTTCTTTCAAATATGCAAAGCTGACACTAAGCAATAGAAACGATAAAAAATCGAACAAGCAGAAGCAAAAACATTAAGCTCGAGGACCAATATCTTGAGGTAGTACTCGTATATCCCTGGTGACCCTTTACACCAGTATACCTTACCCTGGTGTAAAGTTATAGTTCTTCTTCCTAAAAATTTCTATAAGTATCTTAAGCCATACGAATAGTCTATTTCTTAACAAACAGTAATTATTCCTCGTTATCATGAAAACACAATCTTAAAACCTACCTTTGAAAAATTATTTAGGACAGTTGCATTTTGAGCAATTTGGCTTCAAGATCATACGGAGAAAGTTAGCAGAGTTCATATTCATTCTTCTTCCGAGCTATGACCCGAACACCACGGCTGGGCCTCTGTCGTTTTTGCTGGAAAATTCTTCAAATGGATAAGTAAAAATATCACACTTTTTATTGAATACGATTTACGTAGATCTTGTATTGCATGTATGACTGTATATGTTGTCTGAATTTTAGTGTTAGACAATTAAGCTTTGCGTTTAAATTGTAGCAACTCGTAACTTTGACTTATTTACCTGTAGAACAACAGAAGTACTAATAACCTACTTATTTCACTATATATTTAACTGTATGTAATTAATTTATGGGCACTAGCCCTACTCAACACTACTCAATATACTTGTCCGTTATTATCACTACTGCTGAGGCGGTACAGTATATTAAATTTTGCATAAATTAAAAGCAACTAATCACTCTTCAATGAAGTTATACAATGTTCACAAACAACATTTATATGTATTTCCCCAGATGTTCTTAATTTTGGTTTTATAGACTAAACGAAAGTGTGCATATCAACGTAGACACACTCTGATGTGTATATCAACGTAGACAGACTGTAAGGAAGAGAAAAAAGTTGCGAGTTGTAATGTAATAATAAACATATTTAACTGTTAAATTAACGTCACCATTGATTGTTGCCAGAACGTGATCTAAAAGTTTTACCTTGTGATATTTACTTTTAAAAGTATTCCATCATCTGTTTATTGCTTTATGTGGTGTACGTTCAGTATTCCGGAGCCAATTGTTATAGTTCAAGTGTTCAACCTGGTTATTAAAGGTTTTGGGAAAGTTTATCGTAGAAAAAAACTTATATTGGGGGTTTAGGTGGTGGTCAACAAATAAGAGTATCAATAGAGTTTAAAATATGAAATAATTAATTTTTTTCTAAAATTATATTTCTTTCGCTTTACACACCAAAACGGACCCACGGACAAGTTAATATATTTTTAATTTCATTTACATATTTTAACTAAAGATTTTCTCCCCCTTGCCTGACAGTGATTAAAATATTACCTGAATGTTAGTGTAAAGTAAAAATATCCAGGAAAATTGTTAAGGAAAGATCCCAGATTGATATTTTGTATCCCTGTCCATGCTGTATCGTTTTGATTCTTCCAAACGCAGCGTGGTTGAGAATCGATTTCTTCCAGGTCAACCAGTAAACTCGGATTGATTGTGTCATTTATAAGCTTTATATGAACACGCGCAGGTCACCCTGCGTTGTAACTGTATTATATGATTAAACCAGACACTGTTGTAAGATCTGTACTAGATGTTTATATTTACAAGCATTGATCTTAGTTCTTTCCTATATGGATTAAATCTAAATATACAAACAAATAATGGTAGAATTACATTAGTGTGAAAAAACTAGCCGCTAATAGTGATCCATGACTTGAATACCGAGGCTGTGATGGCGAACTGACAGGGTTACGTGCGTTTACTGGTTATGTTTTCAAATCTCCTGTTATATCAGCACACACAATTTCGTTTTCCACTTCTGGGACCTAAATACATATTCGACCGCAAGTCGTTTCTCGTTATGTCTCCTTTGACGTCACCAATGTCATCAATGCATTGCCTCAGTTTGTTTCTCCATAAACACCTCCAGGGTGTTGGTAAAGGTAGTACCTGTGTCCGCTACCTGTGGTCGTGGGCTAACTTCCAACACAACATCTGTGAGAACAGGACGGAAACTATTAACGGAGGATATTATTATGAATATTTAATAAAAATAAAGATTCCACTAGGTTAGTAAATCTATGAATTCCATTATTAGAAATTTTATATAGAAACTAAGTAATAACGGTTTCAATATTTAGTAATTTTTAACCGTTGTGAACTTAATTTTTATGAAAAGGTAAATCCAATGTTTAGCATTGGTCTTAAAGTTTTATATGTAGTGAACGTAGAAGTCTTATCCTATTAGATCCTAATATTAAATCAAACTTATCTTTAATAATATTGACACATCTTTTAAGTCAGCACATTGTGCACTTGATAGATTGGGTGCAATTAGGAGTGTACTTCAAGATCAAATTGAACTAGATAAAGAGTAACCTCTATATTTATATTACTTAAATTGCAACTGAGAATAGAATATATTTCCTTTTAATATCAAACGGTGTATAAAAAGATATTTTTTTCTTGTCCTAATCTATTAGGACTTAAATAATAATTAAAAATTATGCAGTCTGAAATCATTTAACGCTTTTATCAAGTATTTATAGTGTAAAGATCAATACGTTTAGTGAGAATTTATGGATCTATATTATTCTCTTGTCGAGGAAGTGCATATTGTATGCGGTAGATGGCAGCACACGTGACCTAACCTACATATCTCTATTAACCAACCTAATAAGGTAGGGGAGTATTACATGGTGGAAGGGCTACGACCTGCCCAAGGACTGGCCCTAGTACCATGTAATGCTCTAACCTGGATGCGTATAACAGAGTCACTGCAGCCATTGCTGTTGGTTCTGGTAACAGTGGTGGAGGCAAGGCAACTGTTTTAAACACAGGCAGTCCCAATCCCTGTGAAGGTTGGTCATTAGAAATTTTTAAATTTTAATGGATCAAATATACATTTCCTGCGTTACATATTTTCTGTCTGTATTTACACTACCACTATATTACCTATGCTAAGTATTAGTTAATAATTTACTCATTATATTTTGATTATTAATATGAAATCATGTTTCAGCAGGCTATATTTCTTATCCTCAATGCGAGGACAGACAGTACTGTAAGTATTTGGATCTTTTCAGGTGTAAATTTAATGCCATTCTGAAACTACAGTTTTAGTCAAAGCTTAAGACTTGTAACACTATAAATTATAAATAAAACAGGATACTGATTAGTGTCATTTTTGTGATTCGAGGGTTTTGTTCTGATTATTTTCAGGTGGCTTCGGTCCTGCGTTGGCTTGACGTCCCCTCTTTGACATTATCACGTAACACTACTCCACGTGTGTTGCAAAACACACAAAGTATGAGTGATGATTGAATGGAAAAGGGTGAAAGTAAGCGTGCGTGTACTATTAGCTAGAACAATAATTCTCCACTACACAACATATTAAGGTAACTAAATTTATCTGCTAATATTAGACTTAAGTTTACATATTGGTTCCATGAATATACTTAGTATTAAACCTATTTATTTAATGAAGGTATATTTCTATAATTATATTGGTGTTGGGTACTCGATGGTTTATCATGATACACTATTACATGATATCTTTTCTGATTGTTACACGGTGATGCGGCCAATGTGGCAGGAAGTCGCCCCCACTCACACTAATACACACACGATACATACACTAGGTAATTTATTGTTCTACTTAATGTATGTAAATAAACTTAGTTAAAATTGTTGTTTCAAAATGGCATACTTTTACTATTTGGTTTATTATATGTATACTTTATAATAGTTCATAATTATTGTAATATAATTAAAATTACTCATGCCAGTAGAAAAACTTTGGTAAATTAGATTGTAATATAAATGTGAATTACTACCATAAATTAATCACACTGTCTTCCTTATTTCACTTGTAAACAAATTACCTGTTTCGTTGATTTTATTTCCTATTAACTTAGTATACATTAAAGTATTGTAAAATCGCTCTGATTTAGCTTGCAGTTGTTTTGTAATTCATATTTTGGGATTCTCTTCATTTTCAAACGGCTCTTAACAAGCGTGTTAGTGTTTATCTTACAAAAATAATGTATGTGGGTGCTAACTTGCAAACTTTTTACGATAAACCATATTGATCCGGAAATTTAAATCACAATTAATATTATGCTCTATATATATATATACTAGCAGACCCGACAGACGTTGTCCTGTACACACGTCTTTAATGGTAAAATTTTAAACTTTGATTAATCTGTAACAATCTGGGCTGTTTTGATAAAAATGTCTATTAAAAAGTTATTACAATATCCAACTTCATCACATGTACATTTAATCACACTTCGACCAACCGATAGTGTGTGAGTATAACGTGAGTGATGTGAAATGTAGAGGATGTTTTAAATGAAAACTTACTTAATCTGAAGGTAAAAAGTTGAAACAAACTGTTTTATAACAGGTGTATGTTTTCAATTTACACTTAATTTATCGTAATGCCATTGAATGTACAATATTTTTTGTTAATCCTTCAGGAGTATACACAAACAAATTAGATGATTTTACGATAGGGCTGAAGTACAATAAGTGACCTCCATCACAATCGAATTATTGATATTTCTGAATAGCATATAAAACTACTAACCGAATTAGATTATAGTTATGTAAAGCCTGAAGTATAATAAGCGGCCACTATCACAATCGAATTATTGCTATTTCTGAATAGTCTATCTAAACTACCGAATTTCATTATAGTTATTTAAAATTACAGTATAGTATCGGAACTGGCTAACAGAATTTAATTTGTCTAAAATACTAAATAAGTATTTCGTATGGGGCTGAAGTATAATAAGTGGCCACCATCACAATCAAATTATAGATATTTCTGAATAGCCTATCTAAACTACTAAAATGACGAACTGAATTAGATTATATTTATTTAAAGGCTGAATTATAATTAGCGGCCAACATCGCAATCAAATTATTGATATTTCTAATTAGCCTATCTAAACTACCGAATTTCATTATCTTTATATTTATATTTCTTGTGTGCGTGTGTATGGAGCTAAACTCCTCCTAAATGAGTGGACCATCTTGGAATGGTTTACATTGTATCCAGTAGAATGCGCTACGATCACAGTTTCAAATGTTTTCTATTTTAATTCCAGATTTTCCTGACAGTTTGTGCTGCTATCAAATATGTGTGTTGTTTTGTAACATCGTGTAATTATTGTATGAGTGCTAATTGTAATATTACATTGATAGAGATTGAAGATGTTTGAAGTATATAAACAACTATAGTTATATATTGAAGTTATTGAACTAATTTTGAAAATTTATTGAACGAAGTGAGTATATTGGTCGCATAACCTAAGTAGCATACAAATCAAAAGGTTGTGTTTCTATGTGTGAATAACTATTGTTAACAGTTTGGTCACATAAGTTCAAATTAAGTAGCATATAAATCACATGATTGAATAACTATTCGTCCTCTTCCACGAAGACGTAGCATTTTTCTGTAAAAATAAAATTCTGTATAATAGTACACAATGAATATGAGTAACTTATTGAATATGTAATTTTAATTAAGTAACTTCTAGATAAAAATGTATAACAACGTAGACTACGGTATCTAAAATACTAAATAAGTATTCCCTATAGGTCTGAAGTACAATAAGTGGCCACCATCACAATCGAATTATTGATATATCTGAATAGCCTATCTAAACTACTAAAATGACGATCCGAATTAGATTATAGTTACTTAAAGGCAGATGTGCAATAAGCGGTAACAATCTCCATCGAATTATTGATATTTCTAAATAGCCTATCTAAACTACTAAAATGACGATCCGAATTAGATTATAGTTATTTAAAGGCTGAAGTATAATAAGCGGTCACCATCACAATCAACTTATTGATATTTCTGATTAGTCTATCTAAACTACTGAATTACATTATAGTTTTTTACAATTACAGTATATTATCGAAACTGGCCAACAGAATTTAATTTATCTAATATACTAAATAAGTATTCCCTATAGGTCTGAAGTAAACACTACTGAATTTCATTATAGTTATTTAAAATTACAGTATAGTATCAGAACTGGCCAACAGAATTTAATTTAAAACCAATTCCTACACTATTAACAATAGTTATTCACACATGTGATTTGTATGCTACTTATTTTGAACTTATCTGACCAATTTTGACTGCAGATAAAAATGTAAATTACAACAAATTATTTTAAATCCATTAGTTTAAAACTTGATTATATAAAATGTTAACAATAGTTATTCACACATAGGAACACAACCTTTTGATTTGTATGCTACTTAGGTTATTTGAGGTAATGCGACCAATAATCTCTATTATTGTACTATTATAATTTTGGCACTCACACAATAATTACACGATGTTTTATTTTTTATTTTCTTCTTTTTGCCTGTTGGCTTTTATAAACTTATAATGCGGCCACATAGTACACTTTTTATAACTTCATTCTATTATATTTTAATGTTATTTGCCGTATTTACTTTTGAAACATGAACCTTACAAAACAACACACACACATTGATAGCAGCACAAACTGTCAATTTCAGTTAAAAGCTAAAACTTCCAATTTTATATCTGGATAATCTCTATCCTCCAAAGTGTGTACAGAATATATTGAAATAAGAAGTGGTGTTATTTTCATATGTTTATGCTTACTCTATGCTTTCAAGACTATTATTGATTAAACTTTGTTGTAATATTATAATGTTTACATAGAACAATTGGTGAAAATTTAACTTTGC
This sequence comes from Homalodisca vitripennis, assembly GCF_021130785.1. Classification (NCBI taxonomy): domain Eukaryota; kingdom Metazoa; phylum Arthropoda; class Insecta; order Hemiptera; family Cicadellidae; genus Homalodisca; species Homalodisca vitripennis. Next base: position 123,860,755 of record NC_060211.1, on the reverse strand, counting down.
AATCTGCATTAGACTACTGATCAAGCACTTTATAATAATGTAATCTAAATGTAAACAAATGTTTCTGCCTCTTTGGTGAACTTCAGCTGAAAATATTCACAGCTGTTAAGTATCAGTTCACTTTGTATTACGTGTCGTAGCGCAGTCTGTCGTATCCAATATAAAACACTCCAACACTAACAACAATTTATAATTAAAAATTTAATTATATTTGACCGAATAAATAACTATAATGAAATTCAGTAGTTTGGATAGGCTATTCAGAAATATCAATAATTCGATTGTGATGGAGGTCACTTATTATACTTCAGCCCTATAGGAAAATCATCTAATTTGTTTGTGTATACTCCTGAAGGATTAACAAAAAATATTGTACATTCAATAGCATTACGATAAATTAAGTTGTAAATTTAAAAAATATACTTGTTATAAAATTAGTAATTTAAAATTACAGTATATTATCGGAACTGGCCAACAGAATTTAATTTAAAACCAATTGCTACACTATTAACAATAAGTAGTTATTCACACATGTGATTTGTATGCTACTTAATTTGAACTTATGTGACCAATAAATTCTGACAGCAGATTAAAAAAATGTAAATTACAACAAATTATTTTAAATCCAATTAGTTTAAAACTTGATTATATAAACTGTTAACAATATTCACACACAGAAACACAACCTTTTGATTTGTATGCTACTTAGGTTATTTGAGGTAGGCCTATGCGACCAATATACTCACTTCAATAAATTTGCAAAATGATTTTACTTTAATAAATAACTATAGTTTTTTATGCACTTCAAACATCTTCAATCTCTATTAATGTATTATAACAATTAGCACTCACACAATAATTACAGAATGTTACAAAACAACGAACAAATTTGATAGCAGCACAAACTGTGGGCTGGAATTAAAATAGAAAAACATTATGGCTGTGTTGTAATATTATAATGTTTACGTAGAACAATTGGTGAAACTTCATCTTAGCAATCTGCATTACACTACTGATCAAGCACTTTACAAATTTAAAATATGATCTTTCTAAATTTTAAATGTGAACAAATGTTTCTGCCTCTTTGATGAACTTCAGCTGAAAATATTCACCGTTGTTAAGTAACAGTGTTCACTTTGTATTACGTGTCGTGGCGCAGTCTGGCGGATCCAATGTAAAACACTCCACCATCAACAACAATTTATTATTTAAAAAAATTATGGTTGCCTGTAAAGTCGGTTTTACGGGCGAAGATTTTACGTGACAACGTCTTTTTCTCGGTAGAATATTTATTGATATGAATATTATTAAATTGCACAATAGGAACAAGGAATTGAATGAAAATAAGAATTGCACAAATTTTAACTATAGAAATATATTTTGTTTACTAAAACATTGTACATAATTTGAAATTAATTAAAATTTGTTATTGTAAATGGTAAAGTTGAATAAAACATTTACTAAAATTGGAATTTGAAATTCTTGCTAAACACAGTTAAATTCTAACTCCGCGCGTGGTGATTGGTCGGTTTAGTTCGTTTGTTTGGTCGCACTGTTATGACAGGTTAGAGGTTTTAATTTGTTATTTTAAATGTTTGACTAGCAATACGCGCTGTTTCTTCTCAATCGACTGAATTACGATTGATTGCAGAGTGAATTAAACTAATAATTTACTTAACACTATCAACATTTGTCAATAGTATGACGTAACCTATAAACTCACTTTCTCAACTTTTGTAACATTTACTAAAATTGGAATTTGAAATTCTTGCTAAACACAGTTAAATTCTAACTCCGCGCGTGGTGATTGGTCGGTTTAGTTCGTTTGTTTGGTCGCACTGTTATGACAGGTTAGAGGTTATAATTTGTTATTTTAAATGTTTGACTAGCAATACGCGCTGTTTCTTCTCAATCGAATGAATTACGATTGATTGCAGAGTGATTTAAACTAATAATTTACTTAACACTATCAACATTTGTCAATAGTATGACATAACCTATAAACTCAGTTTCTCAACTTTTGTGTCAATCTAACAATTAATCAATCAATCATAGTTTACGATAATGAAATATCAGTGTACAATTATTTACCTTTATTGTTGTAGTTGTTGTAAATGACGAATCTAAGCACTCCACATTTTCACGAATAAACATAGTTATCTGCTTTATCCCGTGCGGCGGACCCACAGTTATCTGTTTTATCCCGTGCGGATCCCGTGCGGCGGACCCACTGGACGGGCATCGTAACGTTACCGGGCGTTACACTTTTTCATGAGTGACTCCGAGCCGAAACCTAATTTAAGACGTTGTCACGTCAAAATTAATTAAATAAACTATTAAAATTGGACCGAATTATGAATCTAAACCATTCTCGGATCCAACTGAAGACACACAAAAAGTTTCATTAAAATCGGTCCACCCGTTTAGGAGCAGTTCATTAACATACACACGCACACAAGAAATATATATATATATATAAAGATATATGTATATACTAGCTGGCCCGGCGAACTTAGTCCCGCCTTAAAGGCAATATCACATGATCACATTTTTTACTTTTTAAATTAGGATAATTGTAAATAAAAAAATATGACTATTCAATGATTCTTTATTTGCTATTTATTGTAGCACCTTGTGATAAGCTACATTTTTGGTTTTTTTATTAGGCGCGAAAACAAATAACGCGGATGGTCTTCCACGCGGACATGCCACATTTAATTGGTTGGCCACGGGAAAAACATGGATGTTTGAGATTAAGACCACAAACTTTCAACGATTGGCCTTGTGACTTATTTACAGTCATGGCGAATGCAAGACGGATCGGAAATTGAAACCGTTTTAAACTCAAATGGCATGTCGGGTGGAATCATCGGGATCCTCGGAATGAGAATTTCCTCACCTTTGAGATTGTGGTGCAAATCAAATTGTTCATCAATTTACTTACCACTAAACTTGTTCCGTTGCACAGTTTTGGTTGGTATAAGTTTCGAAGCATGATTACTACGGAACCAATATTTAGTTGTAAATTGTGCCAGGTACATCCAAGGAGTTTAAACATTCAATTGGATAGTTGGTGGCATCATCTTCATTTGTTACACAGTCAACAAATTTGAAAGAATGCAGTGTACCAATGATCTCATTCTGAATTATGTAGTTTAAGTCATCTACATCTTTATTCTTAGCTGCCAAAATTGCTCGCTCACTCAACCATTCATTATTTTTGAGGTTAGTAATGATGTTTGGGAATACTTTGTTGATGAGTTCGTCTTTCGATGAGACAAAGTTACAGATATTCCGAGGAAATGAAATCAATCCGCTCGATTCGTCGACAGGTACTCGACCATTACCGATAGTCAACAATTACTCAGAGAAATCTTCAGCAGATGAATCGTTCAGCAATGCAACTCTCATGTTTGTTGTCAGCTGAAGTTTCCTAACATAGCGCCATAGATTCGATGATTTGAGGCAAGCGTTTTATTTTGTCGGCAGCAGTCGATCTGGGAATTACTGGCAATGTTTGGCGGAAATCGCCAGACATTAAAATAATTGCGCCTCCAAAACATTTTGAGTCATTACGTAGATCTTGCAATGTTACGTTAACTGCTTCCAATGCACGTTTATGCGCTATTGTGCATTCGTCCCAGATGATGATCTTCGATTCTGATAAAACTTTCGCCATAGCGGAGCGCTTTGTAATGTTGCATGTTGGTTCTTCAACAGATTGAAGATTTAACGGCAATTTTAATGCAGAATGTGCCGTACGACATCCTTCTAGCAATGTGGCTGATATTCCAGAAGAAGCAACTGAAACTGCAATGTTGGATCTTGTACGAACAGTGGCTAAAACTACTGAAATGAGGAATGTCTTACCAGTTCCACCATGTAAATATAAACCACCGTTTCCATCATCAATTGCCTTCATTAATGTATCATAAACTTCCTTTTGTTGGGGGTTCATCAGGGGCACATTTGTTTGAACTACTAAATCTAATTCCTGGTGATCATATTCACGTTCCCGTTTCAATTCTCGATTAAATGCGTCATTCATTTTACGATTTGGCGCTGGCATTCCTAACCTGACTAATAAACTACCACACATGAGATAACACATGTCTTCGATCAAGAGTAAGGCCCTATTATGTATCTCCTCATTCATTTTAAGATCGGAATTTATTGAACTGACACGAATTTGATGTTAAATATTCTTATCCTTGTATTTGTGCCACAGGTTAGATGGGTTCGATGGAAAGCATATCGAAATGATGATAGCAAATAATGTACGTATTTGACTTGGAGTTGCAGAGATAACTGCTTTGAATTGTAAAAAATTAAAATTTGAATTGTATTATCTGGATAGTAAAGTCTATGCTTAACAGTGATTGCAGAAACAGTTGAAACAAAATTTGCTGTTTCTCTTAAGCTTACTCTATGCTTTAAAACTATAAATGTAAAGAAATTTAAATTGGTAATTAAATGATATAAACATATTTATTTTGTTGCATTATATATGTTTACAAAAAACAGCTGATTCAATTTGAACAGGCCCTTTCACTTAATAACATATGTTTGCTATAATGCATTTCCTACGGGTATTTCCGTAACTTTTAGAGACCAGTGGGGCGGAATCCTGAATCGGGAACGGGATAAAAAGTATCCTATGTGTTTCTCCCAGTTCTTAGCTACCTCCCTACCAATTTTCAGCCAAATCGGATCAGCCGTTCTTGACTTATAAATAGTGTAACTAACACGACTTTCTTTTATATATATAGATATATCCATGTTCACTATTAGACTAATCGTATTCTAGAAAAATTAAGATAGCACACAATATATCACAGCAAAGCTGACACTTTCTTTCTAATTAAGATGCTATGCAATGCATACCATTCTAAGAATGTATTTTATATTACGTTGAACCATCAACTATTTAAATATGAAATAAAGTTTTAACTTCATATAATAAAAATGTTCTGTGAACGTAATTTGGAAATTTTTACACAATTTCCAGCTTACGTTGCTGTCTGCACTTTTAAGTATGAAGCACTTGAGACTTCGATAGCAAGAACATACCTTATTTCATATGTATATATTTATTATTTCATTTAAGAACTTTAAAAATACTGTATAATAGCATAATCAATAAAGCTGTAATTTATAAATATAAAATTAGAGAAATATTGTATTTGTTAATGCTGCTTGTTTTAAATTCAAAATTGGGTAGACTCTGGCTGAAATAAATTATATAATAAACAATTATGTCTCTGAATTGGAATTTTTGAACCTCAGGTCATGGAATTAAAGTGTTAGTTCAGATACGTAGTTTATTTTTCCAAAATTTGAACGGTCGCATTCTCGAAATCCTGAAGTGATCAAAAAACATAAATGTGTATATATTGGTAGATATATTTATTCAAACGTTTGCATAATTTAGAATATCCGCCATTTAAAAATGTTCCATTAAATAACATTGATTAAAAACTCATACAAGCTATGTGCTACTGTCTGCACCAACTTCGGCCTGGACCCGATAACAAATACGGTAGTTATTAGCTCACGTTATATTGTATATACTCATTTATAGTGCAATTAAAATATTTTTATTCGTGTTGTTTTGAAATATTCACCTAGCGGTATCATTACCAATCTCTAGTTATTGAACAGTGTAAATCTAGAATGAATCGGGCTGAATATTAATTTAAAGTATCATTGTCCTCAGAACTCAATCATACAACTATTAGTATAATTGATCAAAGGTTAAACCGTATGTTACCATACAATACATATCGTCGTATCCATGAAAACTGATTCCGGGGTTCAAGAATCTTCAAAATTTAGTTTTATATGTTTAGTATAACCTATATTTTGTAATCAGATTACTATTAGCCCTCCAAGTGGCGGTAATTTTTTTCTGTAGTGGCAGCATGTTTTAGAGCCTCGTGCAAGGGTGTTTTAAAAAATTTATTAAAATTATAAATTAAAAGTAATATATATAGAAGTATATACTTTTGTGTTCAGAATTAAACATATAATAATATTAGCATTTAAAGTTGGCCAAAAAAATTTTTTACTAAAAGTTTTTTTCCATGAAATTCAAGCTTTACATTTTTTTTGGGGGGGGGGACCATACCTAGCAAACCAAGTTATAGTAAGAAAACTATAAAAGTTAGATAGCCATTTTGTGTCAAAGTTATTCTAGTTTCAGAAAAACATAAGCATTATACAAATTTATGAAACTATAATAACGCTATATAACAAAAAGTAGCGATGCGCATAAATTGTGAAAAAAGGGTGTGTATGTAAGAGTTTGCTAATAAAAGTTTTACTAATACAGCTTTACTTCAATACATGTTATATTGCATATTTTATTACTCAGAATGAAGTAAACTGTACAGCAGCAGTAAAATAAATTCCATAACTCTTTTTTTGGAAGAGTCGAAAAAAGTTTCATTTTGTCATTACTCAAAACTTTTGCGAAAAAATTTCAAAGAGCAAAGTATAAAATGTTTTTCAATGCTTTTATTATATCCAAATTTATAAATCTATGGTTTACATCTGATGGGAAATGTTATTTAGTTTTAGAAAACCATAAACTGTGTCTAAATATATTACATATATTTTGATTCCACAACTACATGTATTACTAATATAACAGTATATAGCCTACGCGACTAACAATGACCCTGGAATGGTCCAAACAGTTATCATACATAACCAAAGAAATTACGGTAAATATATATTTGGTTGTGAAAATTGTTATCTCAGAACTAAATGAGTGCCTAAAATAACGTTTAGTGAGTGAAAAACAATAACAAACTACGTGAAATGAATTTTAGCCAAGTCATTTTGCCATAGCCTACACAGATTCGATAATTCATCAAACATATTTCAGTAAAAAGAAATTTATTTATTCTAATATATATTTATTTGCACTACTGCAATATCTAACAACTCACCACACACTAAACACAACACTAAAACACAAATAAAACTTACTAATAAACACGCCTCATCACAGAAACAAATCAGAACGGCAGCGACAACATGGCGGTCACAATAAACTGCATTGTTTTCTTTTACGTTCCAAACTACGAACTTGGTACGTTGCAACTACAATACAAAGAGGAATAAAACTATAGTATTCCTTAGGCTTTTTCTTCCCGAATCCAATGGTGCATGAATCAAATCGATACGTTTCCGGAATATACTGTAATGAGTGATTATGGAAAGGAATGTTTGATCGTCAAACGAACAACATTACAGGATGGAAAGTAACCATCAAAATTTTGATGAACAACACTTAGAGGGTTAGATAGTGTTATAACTAGTGCAAGGTAAATCAGATGTAAACTACAATCTGTGTTCTCAAGAGACTACAGGTTCAGCTGAAATTCTTAAAACTGGTAAATCAAAATTTTATATTTGTTTCCTTGCTCTTACATTTTGTTATGTACTTTATAATCACTCTTTTATATTGTGATTAATAAACGTTATGATGTATACTAAGAAGTGTAGATCTCTTACGAGCGTCTAAACCGTGATAATGTTTGAGCCATCCATCATATTACCATCCTTCATGCATATTTAGGTATTATGAAGGATCGATCATTCTCATAACCACGTGAGCAGAAATTAAGTGTTTTTGTCACTATTCTTCTGCAGTGTAAAATTTTGTCCCTTTCAAGTTTGTTTTTGAGAGTTTTTATTTTGTTATAGAAGTCAATAATGATTCCATAGATCTCTACTAATGGTCTGGAATTTAGCCAATAAAACACCGTAATCCACAGAGTCAAATATTTCTTTGCCGTCCAAGAATAGACCTTTAACCTTTTTACCCACTTCCATACGACTTAATATATTTATAATAAGTATAATCTATTGCAATTTTTCAAAATACTAATCATGTACGTAGATTTAAATATATTTTCTAAATAACAAAAATATAATATTTTAGTTATATTTTTTATATATAAATGTATATTATAATATTTTATATATATATATATATATATATATATATTGTGTTTTTTGTATATAGTATACATGAAATTGCTTTCACCGTGGTAGCTCTTGCCTGAGGCTTTTAATGATAATCTGATATTTTCAAAACGATATCTTAATATAAGGAAGATCATATAACAATAAAAGTTGTTTTTTTACAAAATTTATCAGCACTCGGACGAGTTATTTCTTGTTATTTAATACATATAGAGATTTCTATGGCGTTAAGCAATCTATGAATTTCATTCTTAAAGTTTCCACTGAAACAGATTTTGTTATGTCACCTTTATCTGTTGTATTAAGTTCAAATTTATTGATTTTTCAATAGGTCAGTGAGATGCTTAGCAGTGGTCCTATATATATGGAACATAAATATTTAACTATAATAATAATGACATATCTTAAGAGATAGTACAGTATCTGTAACTCTACAATCCAAAAATATATTAAGTAGGTCCTTTGTTTATATGCTTTAAATTAATACCGAGATTCAAATGTTTTCTTTTTATCTATACAGACTCGTCTTATAAAAATACTATTTTCTACCCTCAGTCTACTCGGACAGCAATAATTATTAAACATTACGTAATTTGAGAATCCAAAACGCTGTTATAATGTATTATAACTGTAAAGTTCACTACATCACGTTGAGAATGTAGGACTCTAAATTATCTCTTGTAGTGTAGATGCACATTGTCTACGGTAAATAGTAGCACACGTGACGTAAAATGAGATATCCCAATTAACCAACCTAATAATGGAGAGGAGTATGGCATAGTTGAAGGGCGACGACCTACCCAAGGACTGGCCTTAATACCAAGGAATGCTCTAACCTGGGTGTGTATAACACTGACATTGCAGCCATTGCTGTTGGTTCTAGTAACAGTGATGAATGCACGGCAACTGTTTTAAACACAGACAGTCCCAATCCCTGCCAATGTTGGTCTTTTAACATTTTTTAAGTAACGTTTTAATGGATCTCGTAATACATTTCTTCATAACATATTTCCACGAATCATATAGTGTTACGAGCGTAAAATGCCAACTAGTAAAAAGGGTAAACTTCTTTGATAAAATTGCAAATGGTCGTGCAATCATTCTGCATTTTGCACCACAATGAAGATGGTAAAAAGAGAATGTGTGGCGACATAACCTAAATTCCCGTCGAAATCCCTTACACCACGCTGCGTCTCCTTTCGGAAGGGGCTTACATAAACATCACATCGCTGAATGGAATTAAAAAAGACTCATTTCACACTTTAAAGACGTTTCGGCTTGGAGAATTGGTTGAACGCCTTCAAAAACCCAGTAATGAAGCAGCACAACTTCTCCTGATTTTTAATATTAGAGACGAGGCTTGCTCTAAGATTTCACATACCTCCTAGTTCTGCCAGTATCATCATTTTGTAATTGTGTACGACTAGTGGTACACGAGTTCTTACATAGTTTCTGCCTTAAATATCGGTTATTAGATAAATTACAATTATATTTAGACGGAATAATATAATTATATGGGACATGATTACTAGCACCGAAATCTGAAGAGTGTGATGAATCTATCATGCCTGCAGGAGTTGGGTGAATCGAACAAAATTGGAGCATCTGCAAACCAGTGTACTCCAAATCCTTACTTTCTTTCCTTCTCTATATTTTGTTTTACAAATTTCTTCTATATTACTGAATATGTATAGTAATTTATATATGCCAACGATAAAGCTTCATCCATGACCATTCTTCAACGGTTAACCCAATAATCAAACAATATTATTTTTGATTAATGTCTATAACATTTTATGATTTTAGCTTTAATGAGCGTACAAATCATTTGAATTACTATTACTTTTTCCTTATAACCAACATATTTCAATTTATACTAAACAGTTTTAAAGTGGAACATGTTTTACCACTGATAGACACAATATAGAACGTAATAATAATCTCTGGCTTCTATAACCGATGTCTTTAGGATATATTAAGGCCAGCTCCTAATGTCACCTGCAGGTAATTTGCAGGGTAAATTCAATTGGTTCTTGTCACTTATCAATTGATTATAAATTTCTGATAATCTTGCTATGGATGCAATAGTACATCACAAAATTGCAAAGCATTTCACTTGCAATTAGATGTTCTTTCCTATAGTAAACTGTTCCTATAGATAGTTTTGGGCTGCTATGAGATACACGTCAATAAAACGCGTTTTATTCATTACTTATATAATTCGTGCATGAAGTTTATAACCATGAATGAAATTTATAAGTAAGTCTTTAGGTTTTGATGGTGGGACCTTTCTCTTGTTAAAGTAAATTACACAAATTATTATCACGCAAAAACGCGCCATTCCTTTTTTAACACAGCTACATGCTAATCAATCTAAAAGGGCCTAAAATAAGATAAGCTGTGTTCGATTTATAACTTCAATCCTGGACTTGTCATGACTTAACAGGTAAATGAATACCTTAATGATAACGTGGATTCATTATTAATTAAACACGAAATATTTATAATTTATGATCGCCTGTTATCAGTTTGATAATGAATTTTCGTTAGAAATTTTTGAAAAATTACAGTCCGATAAACATTAGAAAGTCAATAAAAATAATTATTCTTATTTTTATATAAACCAATATTTAAGCCTTTTTATTATTTTGTAGACCAATCACAACAAGGGCTACAATCAAGGAAACAACATATTTTGATTTATCATTTGGAGAGGTAGCAAGCGGACCACACCTAGCAGGGATCACAGCAAAAATCGATGTGTCACTTAAATCTAGGCAACCTTATAGATGTTCAGGAGCGGCACATCACTAACCGCAAATGTCGAGATTCTGGGGCTCATGGGCAATTCTATAAGTCTGGTCTACTGTGGGAGATGACTGTTGGTGTTGGTGGGGTTTGTTCCCTTACCTCAAGGGTTCTTGTTAGACTCAACAAGGGTGTGCCACCCCCTACCTACTTTGACTGGAGAGGCTGGTTTTAAGCTGGTCTCCCCTTCTTCCGTGCCCTAATTCTTTATCATGAATCTCGATTCTTCGTTATGCATTTATAAGCTTCTTTTCCTAAGAGAGAAAAGCGGACCTTCAGGTTCTGCTTGCAGGCAACCGGATTTGAAGATTTAGTTAAAATTCCATATTTCAATTGACGAGTGGCTTAACTTTCACTAACTGTTGTAACCACTCACTGGGAGACAGCAATGCACATAAGTAAACGTTATATCAAGCCACTATCACAACATGTCGAAAATTTAAAAATTGTTTTCTTGAATACGAAAAACAGTGTTTCACACTAGATCAGTGAGATTTATTTATATCTCCGAAATACATTACTTCAAAATTTGGATACACCGTTAATTGCGTTACTAAAAATAACAAATTAATATGTTGCAAACCCGTTACTAATAAGAAAATTTGTAATGTAAACATAGCAAATTACATTTAATACACCCAGCTGATATAAAACTTTTCAATAGAACACCTTTCATAAAATAAGTAAATGGTATTGATAAAAACTTTTATATCCAGCAACGCTTGGAAATTATTAAAAATATTTTCTTAAATACACTACAATTCAAAAGGGTATTTGTCTTTAATATAATTTTATGAGCTTGCTCCGTGTTTTCTTAAAAAAGAAAACTTTCTGCAGTTCCATCAGGATAGGAATTTTGTGGTATTTTATCGATCTAATTTAACGTAAAACTGTTCAATTTTTCTTCGTTATTTTCAAAACCATGCTAATAGAGTTTGTCCTTTTCTTTGTAGGAAATTTCTAAACTATGACATGTTATTTCAGTTCTCAAATGTTTAAACGTTTCGCACATACAAGAACATTTATGAAGACTGTAATTATGTACTAAATGTGTATGTATTACATTAAGTTGAAAGAGCCAAAATATATAATATGCTAAGTATATTAATTGAATCTGATCCCTCATCAGCAGGTAACGGTCAATAACAATGTTACTAGGGACCGTAAAAGATTGTCTTAATTACTAGATATCAACAATTCTTGCATGGACCATCCGCCCGGTGTGACAAAGCTCGTCTGGGGCTGATCTTGTAAATGTGTCAAGAATATATTTGTTATTATAGGCCTAATGACGAAAAGTTTCGTAACCTATTTCTTAAAAAAATCAACATTTCCTTGTCACTAAATTTGCGATCCCCATTTCCATCATTTTAAATTTGCATATAATTTAAATTCAATTCAAAGTAAATTCAATAAAATAATCCTATGAAAAATAGTTCCACAAACATTTCATATTCCATAACCCTTTCTTACAACTCACAATAAACTAAATTGAGTCAAAAATTATTGTTTTAATGATTACCTTAACAGAGAATAATTTATACCTATTTACCATGAAAACACAATTTTAAAATCATAATATTTTCAAAAAGGTTTCAAAGCAGCAGCTTACTGATTCATTGGGCTTTTAGTTAATACGGACGAGGTTAGCAGTGTTCACGTTCGCTCATCTTCGGACCTGTGGCGTTGACATCACGCCTGAGCCTCTATCCTCTCTGCTGCAATATTCTTCAAAAAGATAAGTCAAAATATCTCAATTTTCATTGAATACAATTCACGTAGATGTTGTCTTGCATGTATGGCTTTGTATGTTGTCCGATTATTGATGTTACACAATTATTCTTGCAGTTTATACTGTCTTTTTACAACATGTAGGGCAAGAGAACTACTATAAGTTGCTTATTTAACTGAATATTTAGCTGTATGTAATTTCTGTATGGATTCCACCCACTACGCCACATGCTTGCCCGTTATTGTCTAACGTTGGTGCAGTAAAATTGATTAAATAATTTCAAATGTTAAAATATTTATCTTTTTAATTGACTGCTTTAAATATAATTATAAACGCATTGTTTAGCATTCACCATAGTTCAGAATTTACAAGTATTTGAACTGTTTACTGCCAGAACCTGTTTCTCTGCATTATAATTACTTTGAAAAATATTTCATCTCTTGTTTAAGTGGTATACGTCCAGGAGCCCAGGGCTCATTATTATTGTTTAAGTACACAACCTAGTTCTTAGAATTGAAAGAGAAGTTTATATTAAGAAAGGAATTAATCGTCAGTTTTGCGTGTTGTGGAGGAGGCCGAAAGGAAGGATAAGAAAAGAGTTTAAAATATTAAATAACACTGTTTAGAAATCATAGGTCTTTAGCTTTAAACTTAAAACTGACCGCATACGAATATATATGTTTTAATCATATATAGAAACTTAAAGTTATGGCTTTCCAAATTATCTGTTTCTGTGAAAGTATCATAATTGTTATTTAATTATTTGAAAGCAGGTATTAAATATTTAAATACAGGAAAAATCTAAGAAATGATATCGTTTGAAGTTTTTAACTCTTCCGATCCTGTCCCATTTTACAAAAAGTAGCGTGTTTGGCGATCGATTTATTCCAGGCCAAATAGGAAACCAAATTGATTAGGTTTTGTTGATAAGTTTTATATCAACAGGCAAATCTAAACTTGCATTGTAACTGTACTACTTCATGCAAATAGACAGTGTTAGACGTGCTGTACTTGATGTTTATGTTTACTAGCAAATACTTATTATGTTCTGACTATTAAATTTGAATTATGTTTCAGGCTACAATGCTACTCATCCTAAACATGAGAAGAACCAGTATCGTAAGTACTTGGGACATAAGTGTTTAATGCCATTCTGAAACTGCTTTTGTAGTCAAACCTTCTAGTTTTTATATTCTCTTTAAAGGTATTAGTGATTAGAGAGTAAAATGATTTCTGTCATATTTTGTGATTCGAAAGTTTTGTACTGATTATTTTCAGGTGGCCTCGGTCCTGCGTTGATCCGACGTCCTCTCTGTGACACTTCTCATCATATAACACTTCTTCACGTGTGTTGCAAAACACGCAAAGTATGAATGTTGGTTGAATGGAAAAAAGTGTGACTGAGTGAGTGCGTGTAGAACTGCATTGAACTCAAACAATTATTCTCCACTACACAACATATTAAGGTAACTAAATTTATCTGCTTATATTAGACTTAAGTTTAAATATTTGTCCCACGAATATACTTAATATTATTAATATTTATTTAATTAAGGTATATTACTATAATTATATGGATTTTGGGAAATTTTTAGTTTAAAATGATACATTATTATATGCTGCTTTTACTGATTGTTACAGGGTGATGTTGTCAATGTGGCAGGAGGCCGCTCCACCCACACTAATACACACACTACACATACACTAGGTAATGTATTGTTCTACTTAAAAATTGTATTATAAGTTTGGCTACAATAGTTATTTCAGAATGGCACAATAATGGTGATTGGTTGATTATATGTTTGTAGAGGATAGATTTAATCTTAATATAATTATAATTACTCATGGCAATTGGTTAGTTCATGAGTTAAATTAGTTTATCTTACTATGTTAATAGTGATTTTTAAGGACCTTTAAAATATTTAATATAGCAGTTCCTGAAAATGAAGCAGGATGCTTTGTCTCGAGTGGAATATGACTATGATGACACGAAAAGTTGTAATCAAACTTTCAGTGTTCCTAGTGGCAAAGAAATGTTATGCTGTAAATGTAATAAATGTGTTTGTTATCCCCTCGTATACAAATTGTTATGAAGGTGAGTTATGAATACATCAGCAAGCGTAGGCCTAATCACTGCATAAAGTTTAAAATATCTCTAAAATAGTTGGCATATCTTAAATGGACTCAATAAACTTAAACCTCAGTGCATACCATCAAGTGGTGGTACTATAAGCTCATAATACCAGATATTTTGTTATCAGTTATTGCTATATAAATTGTTGCTGATTTTTTAAACTTATAAATATAAAATAAAACCAATATTTGACCTTTATAAAATTCATCCTACACAAGGCCACGCCAAAGTAAGCGTATTTGTTGGCGTAACTGTTGAGTCTGTCACTCGGATACAATCTTTCGATATTTATACATTTTACGAAATTGGCCCCACAATGATACCCAGTCTTATGTTTCATCCCAAAACTTAATGAGTTCTTGCACGGGTGATTTGAATTATCACCCATTAGTTGCATTTTCAATACGCTGACGACCTATATCTGAACGTTCATCATTGTTTTTGTTAATAAAATTATCAGTAGAAATACTCACAATATAAAATTTAGTCTTGGACAAAATATTTTATTATAAACAAGTTGATCAAGATTAAGTCAATGTAAGGTTTCCAAAGCAAGATCGACCAAGAGACACGGTTCCCAGAAATTAATTACAAGTAACTTAGAATTATGTTGGAACTTAGGCTACACTAAGATATCCGTAATATGCCTCATGTTGTATGTTGTCGAGTAAAGAATATATGGCGTGCTCAAATGCATTGTAATATAAATAAAACTATTTTGAGTAAAGAGAGATATTTTAATATGTAGTTAGTCATTACTTTTAAATTAAGATCACTACGAGTTTTCTTTCTCCTCTGTATTTATAGTTTAAAAGTTATAAAAATTTAAATTTTAAACATAAATATAATTTATGGTCCGTTTGATATTTTAAATGTATCATATACGTTTATTTACTTAATGTGTAGTTGTTATTCAAAACCTATTCAACAAAATTATTCGATGTACAGGAACACTTCTACGTTGTTTTTAAAAAGCACAATATCAAAACAGTTGAAAATTTCATTGCAGTAAATAGGGAAGACTTTACATTTAATTTAGGAGATTGGGCTACGTTTACAAATAAATGTTTTTATAAATAGAAGTAAGTTTTTGAAGACTATAGATTTAGAAAAGTTACAAACTAATTACCTCAGAATTTTATCGTATTGAAGAATGCGTTATTGTTTGACATCTTACTAGCTATTATTGGTATAGAGTATTCTCAAAGATCAGAAATTTACAATTGTATCTTGGGATTAAATTTGTTTCCATATTATAAAAACAAACAATAACACAAATATAGAAAACAGAGGATATAGAACAACAAGAAAAGAGCATAAATAATAGCCAACATAAAATAAACCAAACATATTGTTCCAGCTATTTACAAAATAGGTTGTACCAATGTCAGTGGAATAATCCCACTATTTATTCTTTTAGCTATTTATGTACAAAGAGGACGGCTCTACAAACTAGATTAAAAACTAACGCTGTAACAAAATTTAAAAAATAACTTTGGAGAGAGATGTGTCTATAACTAATATACCTTATATAATTGCACCCCAAAATAAATGACAACTAAGTAGTGAACTTAAAATCTCATTTTCTCCAATTCAATAAAATTGTCCGAGTATATGTGTAGAGATATAAAAACATGGCTATCTTTGTTAGATAACTTATTTTTATTTCAAATTAGACGAAAAGTGTAAAAATTCTTAACAATTTTCACAAAGTATTAAATAATTTAGTACTTAATTTATATGATGCGATTACACTCTTTTTATAAATTTTGAATTCGATTTTATGAAGATAAAGACGACATTATTTAATAATGAAAAATTTAATTCGAAATATACTACATCAAAGTTAATAGAAGGATTGTAAGATTACTTTTTAAATAGCTACATAACTCAATTGCAGCCGTTGTCTGATTATAAGTTTTACAAGAAACTTACAGACGACAAGAATTTGAAATTAAAATCTTTTCTCTGGTAAGATAAATCTACTTACAAATACATATATTCAGAATGTGTTTTAATGCAATCCTGCTTCTTCCCTCAAAATATTTATTGGAAAACAGCGCATTAACTCGGATTTTGAGCAAAAAGTTTCCAAAAAGAACATGGATATTTTTGATGGCCAAAACACAAGGAACTGATACTATTTTATTTACAAACCATAGCATTACGTAAGTACACATTGAACATTTAATATCCTAGTGCAGAGATCTACACTATCTCTCTTTCGTAGTATTTATACAACTATATATTTGCAGGATTAGTACATTTCTTAATTAACAATAATTATTCCTAGTTACCATGAAAACACAATTTTAAAATCAAATACTTTCGAAAAATTTTTCAGTAGAGTGGAATCCTGATTAGTTTTACTTCTAGTTAATACGGACAATGTTAGCAGCGTAAATGTTCGGTCTTCTTCCGACCTGTGACCCCAACACCACGACTGAGCTTCTGTCGCTTTGATGGGAAATTACTGAAAATGGATGTCAAAAAATAAACTTTTTCATTGAATATAACTCATTTAGATGTTGCATTTTATGTATGGCTGTAGGTGCTGTCTGAATATTGATGTTAACATTTAGGCCTTGAGTTTAGATTGTAGCAACTCAATAATTTGACTTATTACTTTTAGGACAGCAGAAGTACTATAACTTACTTATTTTACCGTATATTTAGCTATAGGTAATTGCTGAATGGGCTTCTTCAACGACACTACATACCTTTTAGTTATTATCAAAACCTTTAAAACAGTACAGTTGATTACATAGATTCATAAACTAAAAATATAAATAATCACTCTTCATACCAGTCTGTGAGGTTCTACACGCGATTTCTGTTTATTGTTTACAATTCCAAATGTAAATGTATTTCCTCATAAGTAATTAATCTTGGTTTTTTCACGGAATCATAGTGTGTGTAGTAACGTAAACACATACAACGGAAAAGAAAAATGTTGCGAGTATAAAAAAAGACACGCGTATTTAAGAGACAAATTGCAAAAGATTGGCGAGCACATTGTGCACTTGAATGATTGGCGAGAGATGTAGCGGAAAACTATATGAAATAAAAAAAATTATATAACCTCTTTATTTATATTACATAAACTGCAACCAAGAATAGAATAAATTTACTTTTTATATCAACCGAGTTGTCAAATATGAATATTCTTTTCTTGTTCAAATCTACTAAGACTTAAGTAATAAGATATATATATATATATATATCAAAACCTTTATATATTATGCATACTTAGTTGCCGTTATCAAGTTAGTATTTATACTGTAAAATTCAACACGTCTAAGTGAGAATTTACGGATGTACATTATTTCTTGTAGCGTACATGCTTATTGTCTGCGGCAGATAGCGGCACGCGTGACTTAACCTACATATCTCGATTAACTAACCTTATAAGGGAGGGGAGTATTACATGGTAGAAGGGTTACGACCTGCCCAAGGACTGGCCCTAGTACCGTGGAATGCTCTAACCTAGGTGCGCATTTCACTGCAGCCATTGCTGTTGGTTCTAGTAACAGTGGTAAATGAACGGCAACTGTTTTAAGCACAGGCAGTCCTAATCCCTGCCAAGGTTAGTCATAAAATTTTTGAAAGTAACATTTTAATAGATCTCATATAACTTTCCTTCGTGATTCCGATATTTTTCCGTGTGTATTATTACCTGACATATATGGTGAATAGGTAATATATGGAGATTTGACACTTAGTTCCTGTGTCTGACGGTCAGTTGCTTTATTGTAACGTGTTTAATCGTGTAGACTTTTCTATGCATATCTTTCAGGCTTCGTCTACTTATTTTTACTTGTTTGTTGTTTTCACAGTAATTTTCTTTGGAAGTGATGTGCATAAACAATGTCAACTTACAACTAATAAGGTATGCTACCGACCATTTCAAAATCTAAACCACAACAGGTGTTGCACAAGTTAGTTATTTAACTACCAAATTAACAGCTAATTTATTCTAAGCGAATAATGTATCCTTAAGTGACAGGACTTTAAATAAAATTAACGTATTAGGGATTATGTGTTTGAGTATTTATTTTAAATATAACAGATGATTTCACTGTTTTTGAACTTGCCCAATTGATTGTTTTATTTTAATTTAGTTAATATGTTTTGAGGTAATGAAATAGTTCTCATTAATTACAAATAAAATTACAAGTTTAATTTGTTTATAAATATTTGTAATGACAAGATTCAGTTGATTCTACTCACATCGCATTAGACGCATTACTTCAGAGGCGATAAAAAGCAATGCAACTTTTGAAACGGAACAACATTATAAATGGAAACGTTTGTTGATTAGAGGAACTTTTGGGAGGCTGTATTAAAACCAGTGGAAATTATAAATTATTTCTCATTTTGAATGTAATTTATTCCAAACGTACGGGATCATCTAAACATAATCTCACTTATTAATTCGTTTGGTAATCAGGCATTTTACTCAGTTAAAATTAGAGAATAAATCACAAAGTTGATTTGTAGAATCTTAGATGGTTGGATCGAATAGTTTCTGTACTTGAAAGTGAACACTGTTTAAACAATTGATAACTTGATGATAATCTCTGGCTGCTGTGACCGATGTAGAGACATATGATATATTAAGCCTAGCTAAAATGTCACCTACAGTTACTTTGCAGGGAGATATCAACTGATTCTCCGTCACTTATCAATTAAAATTATAAATTACTAATCATATTACTATGGATGCAATAGTTAACAGTACACCATAAAACTACAAAGCACATTACTTACAATTAGTTGTTACTTCCTATAGTAAACTGTGATGATAGAGTTGGGTTGTTATGAGATCTAAGTCATTGAGTGTCTCTTAACATTACTTCCTTGTTGTGCACTTTATCCCTTATTTTTATACATATTTTATTACGTGTTCAAAAGAACAATATTGATGATTGTCTGACTTGACTACAATAATATTAGAAATATCTTTGTTTAATTTTGCTTAAGAATGAAACGCGTTTTATACATCACATATATTACCCTTGCATGAAGTTTTTGAATTAGTCTTTCCAACTTTAAGTTAATTTATTATATTTTTACGTTGAGTCCTTACTCTTGTTAAAGTAAATTACACATATGCCCTGTTCTCGCGCAGAACAGAATTATTTTTAACAGAACTACAAGCAAATTATTCTAAAATTATAAAAGCAGTGCTGCTTCCAACCTGAAACCTTGCCTCGCCCTAACTTAAAATGTAAATTAATACCCTCATAACAAAACTACATACATGGTTATCACTTTAGATGAAACACCAAATATTTAAATTTATGATCGCATGTAATTAGTTTGCTAATGAAACCACTTTGGGAACTAGTGAAATTTTAAATGTTATAAGTGTTAGTGTACATTGTATCCGATGCAAATATCGAATTTATAAATATTTTATAAAAACCAACAGTTAAGCTGTTTCATTATTTTGTAGACTAATGATAGTTTCTGTAACTCGTGCTAATTTAATTATAATAAACATAAAATTATACATACACAACAAGGGCTACAATAGAGGAAACAAATAAATTATTTTGATTTACCGTTTAGAGAGGTACCAGCGTTTAAGCGGACATTCAGGTTCTTATTTCGGACACTCGGATTTGAAGATTTAGTTGACGAGTGGGTTAACTTTCACTAACTTCTCACTGGGAGACAGCAATGCACATATAAGTACATGTTTTATCAAAGCACTACGGCAACATGCAAATTTTAAAAGTAGTTTTCATACGGAAGACGCTTTGTTAAATAGAACAATGTTTCACCCTAGACCAATCTGAATGATTTACGTCTCCGAAATAGGTTCTTAAAAATTTTTATACACTGTTTCTTTATTTGCTAGGAACGACAAAATAATATGCTAGAAACACGTTATTAATAAGAAAACTGAATGTAAACATAGCCCATAACATTTAATAAAACCAGCTGGTGTAAAATTTTTCAATTAAATCTCTGTGGCACAGCTGACATAAAATAAGTAGACTAAAAGTAATTGACTAAAAGATTTTATACCCAGCAACGCTTGGAAATTAGTAAAATTAACACAATTTTATTAAAGGCTCTAAAATCTAAAGGGATATTGGTCTTTACATAATAAATGAGCTTGCTCCGTGTTTTCTTCAAATTATAATCTACTGCAGTTTTCATCAGGTCACGATATGTTGTTATTTTATCGATCCATTTTATCGTCAAATCAGTTCAATCTTGGTATAAAATAACATAACTATACCCTCCTTCTAATTATAAAATGGTTAACCGTTTATTACATACATTAATTGAAAAATAACTTACTTAATTTGTATATATTACATCATTAGAATTAGAATCTATGTAGGCAACTGTAGGATAAGTTAGTCCAGCATGGAACTTTACATGTTCCACTATTGTGTTTTTACATGGCCCACATTCATTTATTTTATTGTTTGTTTATGTATAAAAGGTACGAGTACGCTACAATACGTGTCGTGTAATAGGCTTCTCTAGGGTTGCATGCTACATTTTTAGCATATAGCCTATTTTACTATCGTCATGCAGTCATATAGACAAATCGTGCAGAAAAGTAAACTTAACATCCTCTCAGAAAACATAAACGAAATGTTCCTGCTACTAAGTGCTTCAATGTCGCTATATGCACAATCATAAGTTAATGTTGTTTATGTAGAAAGGAATTATCATGCAAATAGTAAAGATCATGTGTGATAGTGATAATTAATTACATCAAAATCTGAAAACCCAAAGCCCAGTTATAGTATTTATACTTCAAAATTCAATACGTCTCAGTGGGAATTCACGGATCTGAGTTATTCTCATACGTATTGTCTGTGGTAGATTGCAGCACACGTGACGTAAACCGAGATATCCCAATCCTCTAACCTAATAATGTAGGAGGTATTACATGGTAGAAGGGTGACGACCTGACCAAGGACTGGCTTTGGTACCATGTAATGCCCTATCCTGAGTGCGCATAAATGTTTCACTGCAGCCATTGTTTTTGGTTCTAATAACAGTGGTGAATGCACGACAGATGTTTTAAGCACAGGCAGTCCCAATCCCGGTGTAAATTGGTTATTTAATATGTAACATTATAATAGATCTAATAATAAATAAATTTACTTCAAGGCATATTTTCCGGGAGATGGTTTGAATAACCAATAATAAACGAGAGTTACATGCAATCGGTAAAAAAGAAAATGTATTACGACAAAATCAAGCTTTTAGAGCAAGCATTTTGCTTATCTTAAGGATTACTCATTTGGTTGTTCTGTTTTACTGTCTTATTATCATACTATTTTACTATATATAAATTATCTTATAAATTAGAGCCAAAGAGCGTGGCTTTTTCAATAATCCCAGCTTGAACAGGTTGGTATAACGCTTAGCTTTGCCATTTTGCAAATAACTTTGTCTGTCTTGGGTCAAATTAAAGTTCTTCAGCAAAAACTAAAACAAACGTGATCTAATTATTGAAACGAATTATTTCATTTTACACCAGCATACGACTGGCATTTACCTATTGGTTCAATACAACTTTCTTTAATGGGTTTATATACTTATTGTGCTGTAAAAATCCATACAAAATTATGGAAATAATTTTTTCGGGTGTAAAAGTTTTAAATGTTCTTCCTGATAACTTCTATAACTAACTTACGCCATACGAATATCATATTTCTTAACAAACAATAATTATTCCTCGTAACCATGAAAACACAATTTAAACCAATTCAAAAACCTTTGAAAAATGTTTTAGTACAGAGTCATCGAGAGTAATTTTCCTTCAAGTTAATACGTACAATGTTAGCTGCGTTGTTCGGTCTTCTTCCGACCTATGGTCAGTACACCACGGCTAAACCTGTGTCGTTTTGCTGGGATATTCTTCAAATTGATAAGTCAAAACATCACACTTTTCATTGAATACAATTCAACTAGATGTTTTCTTGTATGTATGCCTGAATGAATATGTTGTCTAAATATTTGTATTAAACAATTACGCCTTGAGTTTAGATTGTAGCAACTCATGGCTTTGAATTATTTACCTGTAGAACAGCAGAAGTACTATAACTAACTTACTGTATTGTATTTTTATGTGCATGTAATTCCTGTATGGACTCTGGTCACTACGCCACATGCATGTCCATTATTATCGCTACTAATGAAGCAGTACAGTTGATTAAATATTTGGATAAATTAAAAACACAACTTGCCACTCTACAACGAATTTATGCACGCGATTGTTTTGCATTGTTCACAATCAGCATTTAAGTGTATGTTCTCAGACGTACTTTATTTTAGCTTTTTAGACTAAACGAATGTGTGTATAATACCGTAGACACACACAAAGGAAAAGAAAAAGTTGCGAATTTACGAATGTAATAATAAACGTATTTAACTGTTACATTGGTGCCACCATTGCTTGTTGCCAGAATCTGTTCTAAAATGTCTTATGATATTTAATTTGAAAAGTATTTCTTCACTTGTTTATTGTTTTATGTGGTGTAAGTTGTATTCCCAATTGTTATAGTTTAAGTGCTCAACCTGGTTATTGAAATTTTTGTAAAGGTTATCCTAGAAAAAATCATAATTTTTGGGAGTAGTGGTGGTGGTCGACATAGAAAAGTATCAAAGTGTTAAAAATATGAAATAATTAATTTGTTTCTAAAATTACAATTCTTACCTTTTACATACTAAAACTGACCGCCAGAATAATAAATATAGTTTGAATTATATGTAGAGAATTTAACTAACCTTTTTCTCCCTATTTCTTTTAATTGCCTGACAGTGATTAAAATAATAACTAAATGTCAGTATTAAGTATGAAGAGCCCGGAAAATGTCTAAGGAAAGATTCCAGTTTTATATGTTGTATCCCTTTCGATGCTGTGTCGTTTTGATTACAATAAAAGTAGCACGGTTGGCAATAGATTTCTTCCAGGTCAACCAGTAAACTCAGATTGATTGCGTCAATTATAAGCGTTATATAAACATGCGTAGGTCATCCTGCTTTGTAACAGTACTACGTGATTCAAATAGACAATGTTGTGAGAGCTATACTAGATGTTTATATTTACCAAGCATTTATCTTAGTTCTTTTCTATCTGTATTAAATCTTAATATAAAAAAGATAATGGTGGAATTACATTAGTACGAGAAAACTAGCCGCTAATAGTGATCCACGACTTGACTTCCTAGGCCCTGACGGCGTACTGACAGGGTTAGGTGCATTTACTGGTTAAGTTTTCAAATCTCCTGTTATATCAGCACACATAATTTCGTTTTCCAGTGCTGTAACGTAAATAAATATTTGACCACAAGTCGTTTCTCGTTATATCTCCGTTGACGTCACCGATTTATTGCCTCAGTGTGTTTCTCCATTGTGTTGGTAACGGTAGTACCTGTGTATCCGCTACCTGTAGTCGAGGGCTAACTTCCAACGCAGAATCAGTGAGAACAGGACGGAAATTATTAACGGAGGATATTATTAAGAATATTTAATAAAAAGAAGGATTCCATGAGATTAATATCTATCAATTCCATTGTTAGAAAGTTTCTATAGAAACTAAATTATAACGGTATTAATATTTATTAACTTTTAACCGTAGTTTAGGATTGGTCTTAATGTTTCATATGTAGTGAATGTAGAAGTCTTATCCTATTAGATCCTAATAATATTAAATAAAACTTATCTTTAATAATATTGACAAATCTTTCAAGTTAGCAAATTGTGGACTTGAAAGATTGGGTGCAATTAGGAGTGTATTTCAAGATCAAATTCAACAAAATATGAAGTAACCTCTATATTTATATTACTTAAATTGTAATCGAAAAAATAGATTTTATTTCCTTGTAATATCAACCGGTGTGTCAAATAAAAATATGTTTTCTTGTCATAATCTACTTAAACTACAATTTTAATTAAAAAGTATAGATTCTAAAAACATTAAACTCTTTTATCAAGTATTTATACTGTAAAGATCAATACGTTTAGTGAGAATTTATGGATCTATATTATTCTCTTGTCGAGGAAGTGCATATTGTATGCGGTAGATGGCAGCACATGTGACGTAACCTACATATCTCAACTAACCAACCTAATAAGAGAGGGGAGTATTACATGTTAGAAGGGCGACTACCTGCTCAAGGACTGGCACTATTAATATGTAATACTCTAACCTGGGTGCGCATAGCAGTTTCACTGCAGCCATTGCTGTTGGTTCTTGTAACAGTGATGAATGCACGGCTACTGTTTCAAGCACTGGCAGTCCCAATCCCTGACAAGGTTGGTCTTTTTTAATTATTAAATTAAAATTTTAATATATTTATTTGATATATATTTTTTTACATACATCTGGAAGTTCTATCTCATATACATATAAACTAAATTCAAATTATTTCAAAATATTTAGTAGTGTTTAACCTTTTTTATAATAATATTAATTAAAAGGTTAATCCAATGTTTAGCATTCGTCTTAACATACTATACCTAGGGAACTTGAAATTATTATCATATCAAATCCTAATATTATATCAAAATTATTTTAATAATATTTATACATCTCTCAAGTCAGCACATTGTGTACTTGAGTGATTTGGTACAATCATTGCATAAATATAGGAAAATCGACGAACATATGGAGTAACTTTTATTTATATTACTTAAATCAAAACCGAGAAGAGAATACATTTCCTTTTAATATCGAGCGGTCTGTCATTAATAATTTTTTTTTTATAAATGTACTCAGACTTAAATAATAGTTTAAAAATATATAATATGAAACCCTTTACCGCTGTTATAAAGTATTTAAACTGTAAAGTATATTACTTTTCTGTAAGCATTTACGTAATCTAAATACTTATATGAATTAACCATTCTAATTAGGGAGGGGAGTATTACATGGTAGAAGGGTGACGACCTGCCCAAGGACTGGCCCTAGTACCATGGAATGCTCTAACGTGTGTGCGTATAACAGTGACACTGCAGCCATTGCTGTTCCTTCTAGTAACAGTGGTGAATGCAAGGCAACTGTTTAAGGCACAGGTAGTCCCAATCCCTGCCAAGGTTGGTCTTCTAAACATGTTAAATAACATTGTATTAGATCTCATATACATTTCCTTCATGATTCATTTTCCGTCTGTACATTGTTATCTGCTGTCGATTTGACATTTATTTCTCTGTATGACTGTTATTTGCCTTTAATATAACGTGTTTTATGATGATGTTGACTTTTCTCTGTGTATATTTTATGCTTGGTCTATTGATTTTTACTTTTTATTTATTGTCACAGAACTTTGCTCTAAAAGTAATGCGCAAAAAACATGTCAACTTACAAAAGATAAAGGATGCTACCGACCACAGCAAAATCAAAACCTAACAACAGTTGTTACACAAAATGTTTTTCTAGCTACCAAAGAAACAAGTAAATTTTCTTGAAAGAAGACTGTCTACTAAGTAACAGGATGTACAAACAAAACGTGTTGTGGTATATTTGTATTTAAATATTTCTTTTAAATGTAACAGATGATAGCACAGTACTCAAGTTTTCCCATATGATTGTTTTATTGTGATTGCGTTAATGTTATTTGAGTTTATGAAATAGTTTTCACATTGATTATATGCTTTTTTATAAATGTTTTAGTGACAAGATTCAATTGATTCTACACACCTTATTTGACTTTTTATTCAGAAGCGATAATTCAAGGCTGAGAGATGATTTCTAAGCTCCCTTCAGGTCCATTAGTTACATCACTGCACTTTATACAGCCCAGAATTAGCTGCAAAACAGTTCATTACACTTTTGTCCATTAAATATGTATAGATGGATAAGGCCTTTTGCAGTATTTCGTTACAAAGATACTTTTTATTACGGATAGGGAATGCATGAGTAATTAATCATTAAGAAAATATTATATAAATACATAATATGCATCAATTATGACTATTTTTAACGTACAGGCTTCTGGATAGAACAAGGTGTATCCACTCAAAGACACGCATTTCAACTCAGTAGGTTAATTTACTCTCGAAATATCTCCCTGATTGATAGGCAAAGCTATTCAGTAAATTAAAATTCCCGTTCAATGTTTAATTCAGAGTTCATGTTCAAGTCTAGAAACCATTAGATACAACCAGTTAAATTAGTTTACAGCAGATAATGACAGACTCACCTTAGAATATTTTCTTCTTTATGAATCTACAAAACCACTGTTTGATTTATTCTCTTTTTAACTGAGTTAAACGCTTTGTTATCTAATGATTTAATGATATGCGAAATTACGTTTTCATGAGTCGGCACGTGTGTAATAAAATACATTAAGAAAAGTTATAATTACCACTGATTTTTAATACAGCCTCACTTCAACTCCTCTAATCAGTAAACGTTACCATTTATAGCGATATTCCGTTGCACATTTTAGTAGTTTTATCGCCTTTGAAGTAATGAGTCCAATAACGTGTATAGAATCAACTGAATCTTCTTACTACAAATATTTATAAAAAAACAAAGCATATAACTTAGGTGAAAACTATTTCATAACCCCAAAACGCATTAACTCAATCACTACGAAACAATCATAAGGGAAAACTTGAGAACAGTGTTATCATCTGTTACATTTAAAAGAAATATTCAAACAGATAGAAGGCATTTTTGTACTGTCCAGTCCTTAACATTCTTCTGGGCCTACTCCTTCTACCGGTAATCCAGTTACCCCAGAATTACCCTTGAATACAATAGGTACACTTTTAGAATGGCACGCTAATATTATTTGGTTGAGTATATGTTTATATGAGAATGGTTTATAATCTTAATGTAATTACAATTACTCATGGGGAACATTAGTTCATGAGTTGTATTATATATATATATATATATATATATATATATATATATATATATATATATATATATCTGTTCATCTTAATAGTTCATCGCCTTAGACAGATATGACGTTTAGTATTGTACCTCTAAAAATCTGGTGACTTTGCCACAATATAATATGACGACATGTAAAGTAATAGTAAAATTACAGTGTTGCCAGTTACAAAGAGATTTTATGAAATATACTAAGAAGTTTATATCTTTAAAACAAGCATATAATCCAAGACCTTGTTTGGACCATCGTCACATCTAAGTATTTTAAAGGGTCGATAAATTTCAAAACTGCGTGTAAAGAATATATCTTTTATAATTCTGATGCTTTCTTGTTGCTTTTGATCAGCACGGTCCAATATTCTATCAAGGTCATTATTATTTACGGTGATACCTACTAAAGATCTGACAAAATATATGTTGTACCTAAAGACACTAATTATTCGGAGATACTAACTTACTAATGCTCTTATCAAATATTTCGTGTGATTAAGTATATTGCTTCACAATTATTTCTTAAAATTGCATTGTTTTAAGCACTGTCCATGGTATTGAGGATTCTTTCTCGTGATATAGATCAAATAGATGCATTTCGAATTGAGGTACATATCAACCAGTAGAATTTTGCTGAGCGTTATCGAAACTTTAGTTAATCTTATAGGTAAATTAAAGGGTAACCTAATGGTAACGAGAAATTGAAGAATAAATCATTTGTAAATAAACATCCCTTAGTTTGGTCACCCAATTTAAATGGTTATAAACGCAGCGTTACGCCCACTTTCCTGAATCATAGCAACGGATAAATGTTCTAAAACGAAGCATGGGTTTTTATCTGTGTTTGAAGATTCCTAAAAGAAATTGTAGAAATGATTATTATTAAGAAATAGTAACTATGTCATAATTTATTTTTTATTATCACTAAATCATGAACTCAAATGAGGTTGAATCAGATAAGCTATTGTACCGCAAATGTAATATACATTTAATATATAAATCACTATCCCGGTTTTAATATTAGAAGAAACAAAAGTCAATGTGACTGTTAAGTAATAATTGTTGAACTGACAACATGATGAGCAGTTTAAATATGCTTTAACGGCAACCAATCCGAATGTAAATAGTTAATCTAAGTTTAAGTAGCGGCGTGGCTCGGTCAGTATTTAATAGAACTACATGCAAACTCATCTAAAACTTCCAAAATAATAATGGTTTTGCCCAATTCTAACCTAAAACCTTACAACGTCCTCTCCTAGGTAAATAAATACAAGTCTACTATACTCAAAAAGGTCATCACTATAAAGGAATTACCAAATATTTACTTGCGGACACTCGGATTTGAAGATGTAGTGAGCATTCAATATTTCAGTTGACGAGTGGGTTAACTTTCACTAACTGTTGTAAACTCTCACTGGGAGACAGCAATGCACATATAAGTCTATGTTATATCAAACCACTACGACAACATGTCGAAAATTTAAAAGTGGTTTTCATACGGAAGACGCCTGTGTGCTTTGTTAAATAAAACAATGTTTCACCCAAGAGCAATATGAATGATTTACGTCTCCGAAATAGGTTACTGCAAAATTTGTATACACTGTTTCTTGATTTGCTAGAAACGACAAATTAATATGTTAGAAACACGTTATTAATAAAAAAACTGTATGTAAACATAACACATAACATTTAATAAAGCCAGCTGGTGTAAAATGTTTCAATTAAATCTCTTTGATACAGCTGACATAAAATACGTAGGCCCTACCTCTTATTGACGAAAAACTTTATATCCACCAACGCTTGGAAATTTACAAAATTAACTAAATTTTATTAAAGTTTCTAAAATCTAAAGGGATATTGGCCTTTACATAATTAATGACCTTGCTCCGTGTTTTCTTAAAATTATAATCTTCTGCAGTTTTCATCAGGTAACGATATGCTGGTATTTTATCGATCCATTTTAACCTTAAACTCAGTTTAATTTTTTCCTGATTTTCAGAATACCTTGCCGATGGTTTTGATTGCTTTCTGGTGGAAATTGACCAAAATTTACCCTGTCCTTTCAGTTCTAAAATGATTAAACATTCAACACATATCAATTGAAACATAACTTACTTAATTTGTATATATTACATAAGTAGAAGTAGAATCTATGTAGACAAGTACGAGATAAGTTAGTGCAGCATGGTTGATTGTCAATTCGCCTAAAAGATTCCTAACTTTACATGTTTCACTATTCACGTGTTTTTACATGGATCTCATCTATTTCATTTATTGTTGGTTTATACATACAAGGTAAGACTAAGGTACTCCACGTGTTGTTGTAATAGGCTTCGCTAAGTTTGCATGCTATGTTTTAATGATATAACTCATTTTACTATCGTGAAGCAGCCATATAGGCAGATCATGCAGAAAAGTAAACTTAACATCCTCTCAGAAAACATAAACGAAATGTTTCAGGCTACTAAGTGCTTCAATGGCGCTCAACTAAATTGCACGTTTGAATATGCACAATCATATAAATTAATGTTGTTTAGGTAGAAAGGAGATACATGCAAATATTATGATCATGTGTGATAATGATAATTGAAAAAAATATAATCTAAAAACCAAAATTGCAGTATTTATACTTCCAAGTTCAGTACGACTTAGTGAGAATTTACGGATCTACGTTATTCTCTTTTTGTGGAGATATTGTATGCGGTAGATGGCAGCACACGTGACGTAACCTACATATCTCTATTAACCAACCTAATAAGGGAGGGGAGTATTACATGGTAGAAGTGTGACGCTCTGGCCAAGGACTGGCCCTAGTACCATATAATGCTCTAACCTGGGTGCGCATAACAGTGTCATTGCAGCTATTGCTGTTGGTGCTAGTTACAGTGGTGATGCACATTAACTCGTATTTTAAGCACAGGCAGTCCCAATTCCTGTTTAAATTGGTTATTTAATATGTAACATTATAATAGATCCAACGGAAATTTACTTCAAGACATATTTTCCGGCAGATTGTTTGATTATTTTACCAATAATAAACGAGAGTTACATGCAACCAGTAAAAAAGAAAGTTTTGTACCTGTATAACAAACAGAATATTTTCGAGTAAGTGTGTTGCTTAGCTTAAAGTCTACATATTAGTTCGTTATGTTTTTTGTGTTAGGAACATACCATTTTACGATATACAAATTATCTTAGAAATTAGAGCCAAAGAGGGTAAATGTTGTCAATAATCCCAGCTTGGACAGGTTGGTATATCGCATAACTTGGCCAAACTACCATTTTGCAAATAACTATTTTCTGAGGGGGGTCAAACTATATTTCTTCCGTAAAAAATAAAACAAACATTAATGAAACTAATTATTTCATGATAATCCAGCATACGACTGGCACTACCTATTTGTTTAATACAACATTCTGTAATGGGTTTATATACCTAATCTGCTGGAAAAATCTATACAAATTTAGAGAAATACGTTTTTCTGGTGTAAAATATTAGAATGTTCTTCTTGATAATTTCTTTAACTAACATACGCCATACGAATAGCATATTTCTTAACAAACAATAATTATTCCTTGTTACCATGAGAACACAATTTAAACCAATTTAAAACTATTTTAAAAACCTTTTAAAATTGTTTTAGTACAGAGGCATCAAAAGTAATTTTCCTTTAAGTTGATACGGACAAAGTTAGCAGAGTTTGTATTCAGTCTTCTTCCGACCTATGACCAGAACAGGATATTCTTCAAATGGATAAGTCAAAACATCACTATTTTCATTGAATACAATTAATTAATTCACCTAGATTTTTTCTTGCATGTATGGATGTACATGTTGTCTAAATATTTGTGTTAAACAATTACGCCTTGATTTTAGATTGTAGCAACTCATGGCTTTGACTTATTTACCTGTAGAACAGCAGAAGTACTATAACTCACTTACTGTACTGTATTTTTATGTGCATGTAATTACTATATAAGCACCAGCCACTACGCTACATGCATGTCCATTATTATCACTACCGCTGAGTCAGTACAGTTGATTAAATATAAACACAAATTATCACTCTTCAACGAAGTTATACACGTGATTGTTTTGCATTGTTGACAATCACATTTAAGTGTATGTTCTCAGACGTACTTTATTTTAGCTTTTTAGACTGAACGAAAGTATATTATCGTAGACACACTCAAAGGAAAAGAAAAACGTTGCGAGTTTACAAATGTAATAATAAACTGATTTAATTGTTAAATTGGCGCCACCATTGTTTGTTGCCAGAACCTGTTCTAAAATTTCTCCCTTATGATATTTACTTTGGAAAGAATATTTTCACTTGTTTATTGTTTTAAGTGGTGTACGTTGTATTCCCAATTGTTATAGTTTAATTACTCAACCTGGATCATGAAATTTTTTTGGAAGGTTTATCCAAGCAAAAAAATTATAATTTTGGGATTTGTGGTGGTGGTCGACACAGAAAAGTATCAAAGTGTTTAAAAATATGAAATAATAATTTTTTTATAAAATTATATTCCTTACCTTTTACATACAAAAACTAACCGCCAGAATAATATATATATTTTGAATTATATGTAGACAATTTAACTAACCTTTTTCTCCCCCTTTTAATTGCCTGACAGTGATTAAAATAATAACTAAATGTCAGTATTAAGTATGAAGGGCCCGGAAAATGTCTAAGGAAAGATTCCAGTTTTATATTTTGTATCCCTTTCGATGCTGTATCATTTTGATTCCAATAAAAGTAGCACGGTTGGCAATAGATTTCTTTCAGATCAACCAGTAAACTCAGATTGATTGTGTCATTTATAAGCTTTATATGAACATACGTAGGTCATCCTGCGTTTTAACTGTATAATGTGATTCAAATAGACAATGTAAGAGCTATACTAGATGTTTATATTTACAAGCATTGATCTTAGTTCCTTCCTATCTGTATTAAATCTAAATACAAAAAAGATAATGGTGGAATTACATTAGTACGTGAAAACTAGCCGCTAATAGTAATCTACGACTTGACTCCCGAGGCCCTGACGGCGCCCTAACTTTTAACCGTTGTTTAACATTGGTCTTAATGCTTTATATGTGGTGAATGTAGAAGTCTTATCCTATTAGATCCTAATAATATTAAATCAAACTTATCTTTAATAATATTGACACAGTTTTCAAGTTAGCACATTGTGTACTTGAAAGATTGGGTGCAATTAGGAGTGTAATTCAAGATGAAATTGAACAAAATATGAAGTAACCTCTATATTTATATTACTTAAATTGCAACCGAAAATAGATTTTATTTCCTTGTAATATCAACCGGTGTGTAAAGTAAAAATATTTTTTCTTGTCATAATCTACTTAAACTAGAATTTTAATTAAAAATTATGTGATCTAAAAACAATAAACGCTTTTATCAAGTGTTAACGCAGTGAAGTTCAATACGTCTAGTGAAAATTTACGAATCTAAATTATTCTCTTGTCGAGTAAGTGCATATTGTCTGTGGTAGATGGCACCACACGTGACGTAAGCTAAATATCTCAAATAATCAACCTAATAAGGGAGGGGAGTATAACATGTTAGAAGGGTGACGACCTGCCCAAGGACTGGCCCTAGTAATATGTAATGCTCTAACCTGCGCATAGCAGTTTCACTGCAGCCATTGCTGTTCCTTCTAGTAACAGTGGCAAGGCAACTGTTTTAAGCACAGGCAGTCCCAATCCCTGCCAAGGTTGGTCTTCTAAACATGTTAAATAACATTTTAATAGATCTCATATACATTTCATTCATGATTTATTTTCCGTCTGTACATTGTTATCTGACGTTAATTTGACATTTATTTCTATGTCTGACTGTTAGTTGCCTTTAATATATAGTGTTTTATGATGTCATAGACTTTTTTCTGTGTATATTTTATGCTTGGTTTACTTTTTTATTTATTTTCACAAAAGTTTGCTCTAAAAGTAATGCGCAAAAACCATGTCAACTTACAAAAGATAAAGGAAGCTACCGACCACAGCAAAATCAAAAACCAAACAACAGTTGTTACACAAAATGTTTTTCTAGCTACCAAAGAAACAAGTAAATGTTCTTCAACGAAGACTGTCTACTAAGAAACTGGATTTACAAACAAAACGTATTGTGGAGTATTTGTGTATAAATATTTCTTTTAAATGTAACAGATGATAGCACCAGTACTCAAGTTTTCCCAAATGATTTTTTTATTTTGATTGGGTTAATGTTATTTGTGGTTATAAAATAGTTTTTTCACATTGATTATATGGCTTTTTTATAAATATTTTAGTGAAGATTCAAACCCTAACCAACCTGGGTGCAACGTAAGGCAGTGTGGTTTACGTTGAGGGATAATGCATTCACTGTATGTTAATTACCCCATGGCTAAAGGGTAATTTGTTTTGTTATTTGTCAAATCATGATACTTTTTCTACTCGTGCTGGTATAAATTCTAAAAAACAAAATTAAATACAACTAACAAGGACTGCGATCGAGGAAGAATGTAATATATGTTATTTACCATTCGGAGTGGTGCAAAGCTGGACCTTTAGGTTCTTTTTCGGAGACACATAATTTCAGATTCTGTTGAAGAGCAGGTTAACTTGCACTAACTGTTTGGAACCTCTCACCAGGTGGACAGCAATGCACACATAAGTCCACATTATATCATGGTACTAATACCACTGGTCAAAAAATTAAAAACTGGATTTTCATGAAGACTGTATGACGACGTATGCTTTGTTATATAAAACAGTGTTTCACCCTAGATCAATCAGACCGTTTTATGTCTACGAAATAGTGTACTGCCAAAATATTTATCCACTGTTACTTGTTTTAATGGAAGTATAAAATTAGTACGTTAGAAACCCGTTAAAATTAAAAAGAAAATAAATGCAAACATAAAAAAATCACATTTAATAAAGCCAGCTGGTTTAAAAAGTTTCAACTAAATCTCTGTGGAACAGCTGAAAAAATGCGTAAATTGTATTGATGAAACATTTTATATCCAGCAACGCTTATTTTTATTACCAACATTTCCTTCAATACATTATAATCCAAAAGGATATGCCATTAATATAATTTGATGACTAGCCTTTCTTGTTTTCTTAACATTATAGTCGTCTGCATGTTTTATCATGGTAGGACTTGCTGGTCCCATTTTTATCGATCCATTTTATAATTTAGTTTACTTTTTTTGTTCACCGTTTTATCAGGATACCTTGCCATTGTTTGTCTTTTTTATTGTTGGATTGAAATATATGCCCTATCCTTTCAAATTTAAAATTATTAGACATATTTATTTGAAATTTTTACAACCAAATTTTTATATATTATATCAGTAGAATGTACAATGATGTAGGCAATTACTGTTACTTGTGATTATCCCAGTATTTTTCCAAATTTCGCAAAATTACTGTAGACATGTGTTGTGTAATAGGCCTCGCTAAAGTTATATGCTAAATGTTAATCATGTAGTCACATTACATTATCGTCATGCTGTCATACAGATTAACTCATAGAGAATAGAAAACTTAACATCCGTAGGCATAAACGAAATTGTTTCAGCCCACTGAGTGCTTCATTGACGCTCAACCAAATGTGTAAGTTAACCATCACCATCACAGAACTTAATGTTGTCTATGTTAGAAATGAAGTATCCCTGAACATTTTTAAAGGCTGAAGATGATATTTATTGATGTCATGTAAATGATACACTCTAATTTTTTGTCTTGAGTTAGGTTAAAAACTGTGATAATTAGTTATAGTGAGGTAAGTAGTGTAAACAACGAATGATTGCGCTGAAATGATGTTTTGTTATTGTTTACGATATTATTATTTTATTTTTAGTGCTTGATAATCTACATATTCTCGTATGATTGTATCAACTTTCATACTACTTTAGATTTGTTGTCGTATGTAAAATGAAGTACTCTGAACATTTTAGGCATTGTAATGAAAATTTCACTTATGAACGTAAAGGGACATTGTAAAAAAAAGAACGGTTTTCAAATTGGAGCAATAACGAAGTTAATAAACCTAATGATAATATACATTTAATATAAGTATGCTGAAGAAACGAATTTAAGCAGCTGAAATGATGTTTTGTTAATTTGTTTAAAACAAGTTATCTATGTTATGAAAACTTTTTGATAAAACTAATCTTTATAAATTATACCGTTTAGAGAAGCTTCATAATATATAATATTACAGAATATTAGATTTTGTTATGATTAATACACAATAAAAATATTTACCTTATGTTTTGTATATTAAATAATTACAAAAATTTATGAACGTCATGTGTAAAAAAGAAAACGGTTTTAAAGTTTTGGTTACACTACATCAAAATAACGAAGCAATTGTACATAAAATTGAATATTACAAATTGATTAATTATTATTAGAAAAGACAAATGGGTCTTATTGAGCAAAAGTGCAGCTCCTGTCTGTCACTTTTGTTAAACAAGGTACTCTCTATTTGTCAGTGACAAACTTCTATTGGATCTGTTTAGTAAACCAAACATCTTTATGGATCTAGCCTTAGCATAAAAAATAGGAGGGATAGAACAAAATTAAAAAGAGAATTTTTCTGTCTCTACAAAATAAGTGATTCAATAATGGACAATTCACTGGCATAGTAGGTTGCTTGTACTTGCAGTGCTATAAAATTGTGTCATTAAATATTGACAGATACTTGATTATGAGATGTATGATGTGACATGCTAGCATATTGACCTTACTAGCTTAATTATATTAATGCCTATTACATCAGGAGAATTTAAACGTCATGTGTTATATGGAAAAGAAAACATATTTTGTATACTTCCACATATAAATATATATATATATACTTTATGTATATATATATATATATATATATATATAATTATGCAACCGTGTCTATAGTAAGGTTAATTTCTATAAACAGATTACAACTATTTTTGTTTTAGTATAAGAAGCGATCAATTGGGTTGTAAACTAATAACCCTTTATTTAAGAATGTAGCACAAGTTCCAATGGAATTCAATAAATAAAGTCAGTATAAATTAATAGTAATTTTAATAAAAATTTAAAATCAATAATACAGCAACTCCAAGCTATCTTTTTTTACTTTTAATTTATTCTCAATTATTTAGTATTAATAATCCATCAAATGTTCACATGTCCAGCCTTAAAGTTAACTATGAATCAAAGCATCAATAATTGTGTCCTTCCAGTTCTCAGTGCCAATGTTTTCAACACAAACTCAAAATAAAAAATCTTCATTAAATTTCAAAATAAAATAATCTTCTTCAAATATAAAATGAAACAAATAATAAATTAAGACTTCTTCTCAAAATAAAAAATTAACAAATTAAGGTAACATTAATATTTAATATCTGAACAAAGACAATGTCCAACCAGTTAAACTCAAAATTGTATCAATTTCAAAGTATTTATTTTCTGTACATTTCCAATTTACAAATTATTGAATTATCCAGAATTATCCGCTTGGCTTGAATGTTAAATTTAGGGACTTGTTAAAATATATTTATAATCTCAGAACATAAAATAAATTTTCTTTATTAGTGGGCTATTCCTGAATTTAACCAACTTGAACAGGAAAATATCATCAAGCAATTTTCTATTTAAATGTTAAATTCTAACGTTTCACAGTACCTCGCACTTCTCCTGAAGACTTCACCAAGTAACCAAAATGACTATTATAGATTAATTAATTTAAACTTTAGACTTTAAATTTTAAAAAGAAATTTTAAATCTTAAACTCAACCTTCTTCCCCGAAAAAATCAATACGGCCAAGAGTAGGCTATCGCTTTACACGAACTTCTCTCTCTGAGCACACAGCAAAGAATAACCCTGAAAACGTGGTTGAATCCACCGGAAGGATCTAGAAGTCCCTCCCACCATCTAATCAACCTAACATTGGCCAATCAAAATTGAGAAAACACAATGTCCTGAACTGGATGGTACCTATCCAACCCAGACCTGCAACTTATGCTCAATACCTAGATACAAAAGGAAGCTTCTAGGCATTCCTCGAACCCGAATGGACAAGAAATTCAGCACTGCTGGAAGGATCACAATCTTACAATTCACTTATTATATTAATTCACAATTCTTTTAATAAAAATATAAAGATTCCTATAAATAATTAAATAATATAGGAAGCATCCTATAATATATATATATATATATATATATATATATATATATATATATATATATATATAATACACCGAGAGCTTCCGAGACCTCAGAGGAAGCAGAAGCTCGGAGACGGACAATAGTTTTTGAGGGCGGCGGAACGGCGGCGGAAGATTTACTAGAAACAACTGGGGCAATATAAGTAAGCATTTGGCAACTAACTACAAATATTTTTAAACAAGGATTTAAAAAATATAAAATATATTTTTAACTTTTTAAACTCACTTATTATTTATAGATTTTTATAATTTTGTATTGCCCCCTTTTATATTCATTAATGCCCCCTTTCTTTTTTTCATATAGGTAGATACTACGCGGGCGAAGCCGCGGGAAAACGCTGGTATATATTATATGTTACATAATATATATTTATATTGTAAGTTTCATGTTCTCAATATGTTATATTTTCCATACAAATATTTTACACTACCTATATTTATAATTAGGATACGCCCCATGTGGAGATCATTTCTTATGTTTCCATGTATGTGTGATCTTTAGTTCTATAAGAAATAAATATTCATTCATTTATTAATTTTATACGTTTAAAGATGTAGGTTATCTCTCTTCCTGAGAATATATATATTATATATATATATATATATATATATATATATATATATATATATATATATATATATATATATATATATATATATAAAAATCTTGAGTCACGATGTATGTTGCCAATAAAACTCCAAAACGACTGAACCAATTTCAATCAAATTTCACATGTATCCGTAATTTAGTCTAACTTAGAAGATAGGATAGTTTATTATCTGAATTATTCGCTTATGTCGTGAATATAAACGAATAAAATGAAGAAAAGTTTTCAAAGCGCCTGCAACATTATAACCTGCAATTACGAGATAGATACGTATATTAAACAGTGAAACACTATTTGAAGGCGCTAAGTTATGATGTATAATTGTCTAAACTAAATTTTTGGTTGAACTTAAAAAGGTTGAGTGGTAGACCACTTTGTAATAAAATACATTATGCATGTACAATACATTTTTGACATATTTTCTTGATCGTGACATCAAGGTAAAATCTACATCGGGGTTGGAAATATAATTTACTTCAACCAGAAATGCTCATACGCGGGCAAAACTTACGAAAAGCGTGCGAAGCCGCGGGAAACAGCTAGTATATATATATATATATATATATATATAGATATCTGTATATATATATAAAACTGAACTTAAGCCTTACGATTGGTCTATTTCTTAACAAACAATAATTATTCCTTGTTACCATGAAAACACAATTTTAAAACTTAATACCTTTGAAAATTTTTATAGTACAGTTTCATCAAACCACGGCTGAACTTCTGTGACCTAAACTAGAATATTCTTCAAATAGATAAGTCAAAAACCTACAATTTTCATTAAATACAACTCACGTAGATTTTGTATTGGTATGTATGGTTGTAGATGCCTGAATATAGATGTTAACAATTAGGCCTTCAGTTTAGATTGTAGCAACTCTAGATTTTTGACTTATTTACCAGTAGAACAGCAGAAGTACTATAACTTAATACCTAATACTATAACCTACTTGTTTTACTGTATATTTAGCTGTGTGTAATTACTGCATGGATACAAGCCAATACGTCCACAGACATATCTATTATTATTACTACCGCTGAGGCAGTACAGTTGATTACATATTTGCAGAAATTAAAAACACAACTAATCACTATTTAATAAAGTAATACACTCGATTGTTTTGCGTTGTTTACAACGAACATTTTAGTGTATTTCCCTAGACATTTTAATTTTTGCTTTTCAGATTAAATGAAAGTATGTATAGTATCGTAGACACACACAAAGGAAAAGAAAAAACGTTGCGAGTTTACAAATGTAATAATAAAAAGTATTTAATTGTTAATTGGCGCCATTATTTTTTTTCGGAGCCAGTCCTAAAAATTCTCCTCTATGATATTTATATTAAAAGGTATTTCTTCACATGTTTATTGTTTTAAGTGGTTTACG
The DNA here is from genome assembly GCF_021130785.1 of Homalodisca vitripennis. Lineage (NCBI taxonomy): Eukaryota > Metazoa > Arthropoda > Insecta > Hemiptera > Cicadellidae > Homalodisca > Homalodisca vitripennis. Next base: position 123,820,980 of record NC_060211.1, on the reverse strand, counting down.
TCCAGTATTCCAGAGCCAATTTTTATAGTTCATGTACTCAACCTGATTCTTGAAATTTATGGGAAAGTTCATCTTAGAAAAGAATAACCGTCAGTTTGCGAGTTGTGGTAGTGGTCAATATAGAAAAGTATCAATATGGTAAAACATATGAAATAATTAATTTTTTTTCTACAACTATATTTTCTTAAGATTTACACAATAAAACTGCCTCCCAGGCAAGCAAATATATTTTAAATTATATGCAAACATTTTAGCTAACGTTTTTTTATCTCCCTTGTAGTTGTCTAACAGTGATTAAAAATATTACCCGTAAACGTTTAAGGAATGATTCCAGTTTTTATATTTTATATACCTTTCGATACTGTGTCGTTTTCATTTCTACTAAAAGTAGCGTGGTTGGCAATAGATTTATTCCAGGTCAAACAGTAATCTCAGATTGATTGTATCATTTATAAGCTTTATATGAACATGCGTAGGTCATCCTGCGTTGTAACTGTACTCTCTGATTCAAATAGACAATGTTGTAAGAGCTTTACTAGATATTTATATTTACAAGCATTGATCTTAGTTCTTTCCTATACGAATTAAATCTAAATATACAAAAAAATAATGGTGGAATTAGGCTCTGATGGCGTACTGACAGGGTTAGGTACAATTACTAGTTAAATTTTCAAATATCCTGTGATATCAGCACACACAATTTCGTTTTTCACTGCTGTAACTTAAATAAATATTCGACCGCAAGTCGTTTCTCGTTATGCCTTCATTGACGTCATCAATGTATTGCCTGAGTTTGTTTCTCCATAAAGACCTCTAGGGTATTGGTATAAGTAGTATACCTGTGTATCCGCTACCTGTGGTCGTTGGGCTACCTTCCATGAGAACAGGACGGAAATTATTATCGGAGAATATTAAGAATATGTAATAAAAATAAAGATTCCACGAGGTTAATAAATTTATGGATTTTATTGTTACAAATTTTCTATATAAAACTAAATTATAAGGGTTTCAATATTTAGTAATTTTTAACCGTTGTGAAATTAATCTTTATGAAAAGGTAATTCCAATGTTTATCAGCGTTCTTAAAGTTCTACATATTGTGAACGTAGAAGTCTTATCCTATCAGATCCTAATATTAAATCATACTTATCTTTAATAATATTGACACATCTTTCTAGTCGGCACATTGTGCACTTGTAAGATTGGGTGCAATTAGGAGTGTACTTCAAGATCAAATTGAACTAAATAAGGAGTAATCTCTATATTTATATAACTTAAATTGCAACCGAGAATAGAATATATTTCCTTTTAATATCAACCGGTGTGTCAAATAAAAATTTTGTTTTCTTGTCATAATCTACTTGCACTACAATAATAATTAAACAATTATGTAATCTGAAAACATTAAACGTATTTATCATGTATTAATATGGTAAAGTTCAATATGTCTAGTAAGAATTTACGGATCTAAATTATTCTCTTGTCGAGTAAGTGCAGATTGTCTGCGGTAGATGGCAGCACAAGTGACGTAAGCTAAATATCTCACATAATCAACCTAATAAGGGAGGGGAGTATTACATGGTAGAAGGGCGCCGACCTGCTCAAGGACTGGCCCTAGTACCATGTAATACTCTAAACTGGGTGTGCGTAACAGTTTCACTGCAGCCATTGCTGTTGGTTCTGGTAACAGTTGTGAATGCACGGCTACTGTTTTAAGCACAGGCAGTCCCAATCCTTGCCAAGGTTGGTTATTAGAAGTTTTATAAGTTACATTTAAATGGATCTCATATACATCTCCTTCGTCACATATTTTCTGTCTGTATTTACACCACTACAATAGTATCTATAAAATATTATCTAAGCATTAGTTTAATAATTTAGTTATATAATTTAATAATTTTCATTATATTTTGATTATTAATATGAAATTATGTTTCAGCAGGCTATATTTCTTATCTTCAATGCGAGATGACACAGTACTGTAAGTATTTGGGACAATTTAGGTGTAAATTTAATGCCATTCTGAAACTACAGTTCTAGTCAAATCTAAAGACTGTTATTTTACTCTTTTATAAGGTATTATAAATTAATCAGCCTACTAATTGATGTCATATTTGTGATTCGAGTGTTTTGTTCTGATTATTTGCAGGTGGCTTCGGTCCTGCGTTGGCTTGTCGTCCCCTCTTTGACATTATCGCGTATCACTACTCCACGTGTGTTGCAAAACACACAAAGTATGAATGATGATTGAATGGAATAGTGTGAAAGTATGTGTGCGTGTAGAACTACATTTCACTATAACAATAATTCTCCACTACACAACACATTAAGGTAACTAAATTTATCTGCTAATATCGGACTTAAGTTTACATATTTGTTCCATCAATGTACTTAGTGTTAAACCTATTTATTTAATTAACGTATATTTTTATAATTATATTGGTTTTGGGAACTATGTTTTACTATGATAAACTATTATATGCTGTATTTTCTAACTGTTACAGGGTGATGCGTCCAATGCGGCAGGAAGTCGCCCCACTCACACAAATACACACACTACACATACACTAGGTAATGTATTGTTCTACTTTAAATCAATTTGTTTAAAATTGTTGTGTCAGAATGGCATACCTATATTAATTGGTTTATAATAGGTTTACATGACAATAGTTAATAATTTTAATATAATTACAATTACTATAATATTTTAATATAATTAGTCATGACATTAGTAATAATTTGGTAAATATTAGATTGTAATATAAATGTGAATCACTACCATAAATGAATCGCACAGTGTTCCATACTTCACTTGTAAACAAATGACGTGTTTGGTTTATCTTATTGCCTAATAACTTAGTATACATGAAAGTATTGTAAAATCGCAATGATTCAGTTAGCAGGTTTTTTGTAATTCCTATTTTGGAATTATGTTAAGTGTCAAATTAGGGCTCGAAACAAGTGTGTAGGTTATGTCTTACAATAATAGTGTATGTGAGTGCGCGTTTTCAAACTATAAATTATAGGGATCCGGAAAGTTAAATCAAAATAGAAATTATGCTATATGCAATACGATTATATATATATATATATATGGAAATATATATATTCCATGCACACTATTAGATTAATCGTATTCCAGGAGCAATCTAGATAGCACATAGATATATCACAGCAAAGCTGACACTTTGTTTCCAATTAAGATCAAATGCAATGCATACCATTCTAGTAATGTATTTTACATTATGTTGAACCATCAACTATTTAAATATTAAATAAAGTTTTAACTTCATATAATAAAAATTTTCTTGGATTGGAATCCGGACATTTTACACAATTTCTAACTTACGTTCTTGTCTGCATTTTTAACGTGCATGCATTTATGAATGATCGATAGCAAAAATATTTATTTTATTTTATGTGAATATATTTATTATTTTATTTAAGAACTTAAGCATAATCAACAAAGCTGAAATTCACAAATATAAAATACTTTTTTATTCCTGCATATTATTAACTAAACAAATTAGGTAGACATTGGCTGGAATAAATTTATGTAATAAACAATTATGTCTCACCATTGGAATTTTTGAACAACCGGTCATTGAAGTAAACGTTTAACTTCTACTCACACAATGACACTCGCGATTATATATTTTAGCCCAGATATACAATTTATTTTTCCAAAATTTGAACGGCCGCATTCTTAAAATCCTGAAGTGATCGTAAAACATAAATATATTTGAAGATATTTCAATGAAAATGTTTGCATGAATGAGAATATCCGCTATTTTAAAATGTTCGATTAAATGAAAATGTTTAAAACTCATCCAAGTTATGTACTACTGTCTGCACCAACTTCAATCCGGATCTGATTACAAAAATACGGTAGTTATTAGCTCCGGTTATATTACATATGGCTATTTATAATACATAAAGATGTCGATTTAATAAAATACGTGTCTATTTAATCTATCTAACTGGTAATTTTATTAAAAAGTTTATTACAGTACCTAAATCAATAATGCTCAGTCAAAAGATTGTCTTTCTTACGCACTCTTGACAAAGGATCTAGGGTCTCAAAGCATCTCTCTGTTTAGTATGTCGATATGAAACTCTCTCTCAGGCTACATTAAATACCAAACTTGGTACGTATTAACCTTGAGGGCTGGAGAAGTGGTTAAGGACGAAGGCGCTGTTTTGAATACATGGTGCGAATTTGTCATTAATACATAACATAATAAAATTAGTTTTTAAGGGTTATTATTACACGGCGAAAGATATAAGAAAACTTCAAATGTAAAAAATTGTTTGTAATAGAATTTAAAATTTATTTACTTTGCAACATAGGTTGCTACTAAAAATCTTTTGACTCTTCACGTTTTTAAAAACGTATATTCCATTAAGATGTCGATTTTGATAAATATGTGTCTATGCAATGTATCTAACAGTTAATTCATTAAAAAAGAATAATATTATTAACTAATAAAATTTTCCACTGTATATAACAGTACTTCTTGGATACTAAACTTACGGTTGCGAACGTTTTATTACGACATAAGAGATCAAGATAAATCAATAATGCTTAGTCATAAGATTGTCTTGTTTACGTATCCTTGACAAAGGATCTAGAGTCTCAGGGAGTCCTTCACTGTTTAGTATGTTGATATGGAATTCTCACTCAAGCTACATCAAAGTACTCGAAATGGGAAATTTGTACATATTAGTTTGCTGTACATTTTGTTAGTTGTCGGTTAGACAAACAGACAGACAAGAAATTGCCTCCAAAGATTACGTTTGTCCAAATGGTAGGTTAGGACATTCACCATCATCGAACATAAGTTAGATTCCATAGCTATGTTCAAATAATAAAACTTACTGCAAACTAAGAAGTTGCGTGTACAACGCAAGCATGCACTGAAATGAAATCTTGTCCCCCAAAATTTGACATGGACTAATTTAAATATAATTGTGTGCAATTATTTGCAAATTTATTATTCTTCTACTTTATCATTCTCATAATGGTTATCCATAAGACCTATGAAGAAATAATCGCTAACGCTAACAAAAATCCCGTTGGGAGTCACACAACATTACTGAACTAAGTTTTCCTATAGTAGAAATGAAGAAGATAGACAGACAGACAGAAAACAGTTTTTATGAACAATAGTGAAAGTTTTAACTGAAGGTCAGCTAAAAATGTGTGCTTACAAGGATTTTGGTAAGAAATTTACATTGCACATTCTTTTTAATGTATATTTCATGGAATTATATATGACAATATTTCATTATTCTTATAAATACTTAGAAAAGTTCTTATATTAACAAATTACGATCGAAATATTGAAACAAACCTACATTATTTGTGATATTTACGTACTTTTAAATACACAAGGTGTTTCTAAACATTGAGTAGGTACCTTAAAACTCTAAATGTTTTAAAATTATAAATCGTAAATTTTTTAGGACATTATAATCCAAACAGTTTTAAATTGGAGCCTGTTATATGAGTATAGGTTTATTTTGGTCTCAAATATAAATAAATATTTATACAGACAAGTTTGAAATTAGATTGATTTAGTTTTTGAATTATTTGCAGGAAACATATTAAATATACTAAGGATTTATTTTTAAAAGAATTTATTTTATTATAACTGTAAGAATTTTGTGTTTTCATAATATTTCCCTTTTAAGATAGTGGACAGTTAAAATTTTTATTCAATACTACTTAATCTTAGTCCAGAGGTCTTGTGCTCATTGTAAATAATAAATTTGATTAATTCAAATTTACGGTTTACATTTCTTTAATAAATTTTCGGTATATTGAGTTGGGCATATTCGTACCAATCTAAATTACAAATAAAGTGACTATATATGAGAGGACAATATAAATTGTATATAACTTTCATATTTTAAATGTGTTATGTAGTTTTAAACGCTCATAAACACATAGCGAATTGAGGGAATTCTTAACCCTCATAATAAGAAAAGTAAGAGATATAATCTTGCCAAATTTCACCACTTTAGACTAAATCATTCAAATTACGATTTATTTTAGGAAAAGATAAAGAGACAGACTTTGATGTTCTTTATGCAAAATTAAAATACTCTTTGATATAATTAGATAGAGACCAATTAATAACTAAAAATTTGGAATAAAAATGTTCTAATTAAATTACTTAAACATAGTTTATCAATATATCGTATCAAGTTCTTGTAGAGTCTATGGAAATTCAAGTATCTAAGAGAGTCTATGGAAATTATCTAAGATAAACTGAACGTTTAATCATAACGAAAGTCATCAACGTCAGACTTGTGGTAGTACACCAGCTTGTCAGAAACTGTCAGAAAGACAATAATGAACGGCACTGTCCGCATAGGGTTACTTAAGCCTAAGTTATTTGCGATTGGATTGGTCCCCAGTAATGTATATTTGGCTTGCTCTCTAATAGTAACTTCGCTTTTAATACACTAGCAGTAGCTCAGTATACTTACCACTTAAGAATAAGTTACTCGGTTTGTGATGAACTGAATGTTAGTTTGAGAAAAGGTGAAAGAAATCGCAAAGTTAGACTTAACTTATTTGTCACTTGGCAGATCTTAATCTCTCACCTATATTTTCACTACATGTCACGATTAAGCATTATTAATCTAATCTCATCAAAACTATTTAAGTGAGAAATTCTTTGGCATTTATTCTTTTGAGTTGAAAATTTAAAATTTTTAAAAACTTCGTTAAATGTTTTTTTCATTTCGTAAACTAATAATAATCATAGATATAGAAACGGATAAGGAATCTCAAAATATTTAAGGGTTTTTAGGTTATTAGAACAGTTAAATTATTGTTTTATGTATTTATACACAAATTTTGGATAGTATTAACATTGAAAGCAAAAATGCTGAACATTTTAAATGTTTTATCACAAAATAAACAAAATAAAAACTCCTGTTACGTGAGCAAGTTGCTAGATTCAAGGTAACCGCCCATAGTTTGAGTAAGTAATTAAACTAATCAAACATACTTCAATTCAAACATTGACAAAATATTTGACTACGATTAAGTTGATCAAAATTCATTAAGTGAAGGGTTTTCAAAACAAAATCAACCAATAGACATGGCTCCCAAAACTTAATTACACGTGACTGTAGAATTATGTTGGAACTTAAGCTACTCTGAATATCCGCAAACGACTCATGTTGTATATAGTCTTGCAAAAGTATATATCGAATGCTGAAATGGAATGCAATACAAATAACACGATTTTTATTAATCATTTATATTTTAAAATTTAGTTATATATAGGGTAATATTACTGTCTGTTTTATATTTTCAAGGTATTTTATAATTTCATTTCCTTAGTATTTAGATTTTATTCAAAACCTATTCAACATAACATTACTTGATGTACATTAGCATTTGTATATTGATTTTAAAAAGCAAAATATCAAAACTGTTGGAAATTTCATTGAAACAATAGGGAAGACTTTACATTTATCTAATTAGGAGGTTCGCCCATGTTTAAAATAACCTTTTTAAAAATATAAGTAAGTGTTTTTAAGACTTTATAGATTTATAAAAGTTACAAACTAATTACCTCTAAATGTTATCTTACTGAATAATACGTTATCCTTCAATCATCTTACTAGTTATTACTGGTATAGAATACTCACAAAAATCAGAAACGCACAATTGTAATTTTGGACTTAAGTTGTTTGCAAATTAGACAAACACACAATAACACAAATTATAGAAAAATGATGACATAGAACAACAAAGCAAAGGACTTACATGAATAATAGCCAAAATCAAACTAAACGAAACAATATTGTTCCAGCTGTTTACAAAATAGCTACTGCCAGTGCCAGTCGAATAATCCCATTATTTATTCCTTTAAGGTTGTATGTGGAAGATAAATTAAAACTAACAATTATGAATACTCAGAGGATGTCTCTACACATGGGATTAAAAACTAACGCTGTATAACACAATTAAAAAAATATATTTGGAGAGAGATGTGTCTATAATTAATAGACCTTATATAATTGTCCCCCTAATAAATGATAACTAAATAGTGAACTTAAAATCTCAATTTCTCCGTTTCAATAAAATTGTCAGAGTATTTGTATAGTTATATAAAAACAAGACTATACTTGTTAGAAAATAAATTTTTATTTAAAATTAGACGAAAATTTTAACTATTCATGACAGTTTTTACAATTTAAATGATATAGTACTTAATTTATATGATCCGAATAAACTTTGTTTGATACATTTTGAACTCGATTTTATGAAGATAAAGAAGACGTTATTCAAAAATGAAAAATTAAATTCTAAATACATTACACCAAAGTTAATAGAAAAGAAGCTTGTAAGATTACTTTCTAATAAATAACTAAATTGCAGTCGTTGTCTAATGATAAGTTTTACAAGAAACTTACAGACGACAAGAATTTGAAATGAAAATCTTTCCTCTAGTAAGATAAATCTAATTATATTTTCTTATTTGCCCTATGCAAAATAAAACTTTGTCTTTCAAATGCATATTATATAATTCGCAATTACGTTCTAACTACCTTTATTCACAGTAACTTATCTAGAACCAACCTATAGAGCTGGATTAAACAATCAAAAATATATATTTAGATTGTATTTTAATGCAATCCTGCTTTTCCCCGCAAAATATATATAGGAAAAACAGCGCATTAACACTGATTTTTAGCAAAAAGTTTAAAAAAACAAAATCGTGTACATGTTTGATGGCCAAAACATAAGGAACTGATATTATTTTATTTACAATCCATAGCATTACGGAAGTACACATTGAACATTTAAAACCCTAGTGCAAAGATCTAAACAATCTCTCTTTCTTAAAATTTATACAATTTATCAAGCTTTAGGATTGGTCCATTTTTAATTAACAATAATTATTCCCAGTTACCATGAAAACACAATTTTATCATCAAATACTTTCGAAAAATTGTTCAATAGAGTGGAATCCTGATTAGTTTTACTTCAAGTCAATACGGACATTTTAGCAGCGTTAACGTTCGGTCTTCTTCCGACCTGTGACCCTGACACCACGGCTGAGCCCTTGTGCCTTTGGCAGGAAAATTCTCCAAATGGATAAGTCAAAACATCACATTTTTCATTGAATATAACTCACTTAGATGTAGTGTTGTATGGCTGTAGGTGCTGTCTGAATATTGATGTTAACATTTAGGCCTTGAGTTTAGATTGTAGCAACTCAATAATTTGACTTATTACTTTTAGGACAGCAGAAGTACTATAACTTACTTATTTTACAGTATATTTAGCTATAGTTAATTACTATATGGGCTCCATCCACTAAACTACATACTGTTTAGTTGTTATCACAACCTTTGAAACAGTACATTTGATTAAATAGATTAAATTATTTAAAAATATAACTATTCGCTCTTGACACCAGTCTATGAAGTTATACACGCGATTTATGTGCATTGTTTACAGTTCAAAATTTTAATGTATTTCCTCAGAAGTAATTATAATCTTGATTTTTCACGGAACTATAGTGTGTGTAGTAACCTAAACACACACAAAGGAAAAGAAAAACGTTGCGAGTATAAAATTCTAAGGACACGCGTATTTAAGAGGCAAATTGGCGAGGATATAGTGCACTTGAATGATTGGCCAGAGAGGTGGCGGAAAACTATATAAAATAAAAAAACAAATGACGTAACCTCTTTATTTATATTATCTAAGTCGCAACCAAGAATAGAGTAAATTAACTTTTTATATCAACCGAGTTGTCAAATATAAATATTCTTTTCATGTTTAAATCTACTAGGACTTCAGTAATAATTTAAAAAAATATATGTTCTGAAAACTTAGTTGCCGTTATCAAGTATTTAACTGATTCTCTGTCACTTATCAATCAGTTTTAAATTCCTAACGATCTTCTATTGATGCAATAGTTAACAGTACACCATAAAACTACAAAGCACATTACTTGTAATTAGTTATTTCCTATAGTAAACTGTGATGATAGAGTTGGGTTGTTATGAGATCTAAGTTATTGAGTGTCTCTTAACATTACTTCCTTGTAGTGCGCTTTTCTCCTTATTTTTATACATATCCTATTACGTGTTCTAAAGAACAAGGTTGATGATTGACTTGACTGTAATAACATTTAAAATATCTTTGTTTAATGTTGCTAAAGAATGAAACACGTTTTATTTGTCACTTATATTAGCCGGGCATGAAGTTTATGAATCAGTCTTTCCAACTGTAAGGTAATTTATTATATTTTTATGTTGAGGCCTTACTCTTGTTAAAGTTAAATTACACAAATACCCTATTCTCACGCAGAACAGATTTAATGTTTAACAGAACTACAAGCAAATTATTCTAAAGAAATCTAAAATAATAAAAGAAGTGGTGATTCTACCTAGAAACCTCACCTCGCCCTAACTTAAAAGGTAAATTAATACCCTTATAACAAGTCTACATACATGGTTATCACTATAGATGAAACACCAAAGATTTAAAAATTTATGATCGCATGTTATCAGTTTGCTAATGAAACCACTTTGTGAACTTGTGAAATTTTAAATGTTATAAGTATTAGTGTACTTTGTATCCGATAAAAATATCGAATTTATAAATATTTTTAAAAAACCAACAGTTAAGCTGTTTTATTATTTTGTAGACCAATGATAGTTTTGGTAACCCATGCTAATTTAATTATAATAAACATAAAATTATACATACACAACAAAGGCTACCATCGAGGAAGCTAATAAAATATTTTGATTTAACTATTTGGAGAGGTACCTAGCGGACCTTCAGGTTCTTCTTGCGGACACTCGGATTTGAAGATTTAGTGAGAATTCCGTATTTCAGTTGACGAGTGGGTTAACTTTCACTAACTGTTGTAAACTCTCACTGGGAGACAGCAATGCACATATAAGTCTATGTTATATCAAACCACTACGATAACAAGTCGAAAATTTAAAAGTGGTGTGTATACCTTGCCGGCGGTGTGTATTTATCTTGGTATAAAATAACATAAATATACCCTCCTTCTAATTATAAAATGGTTAAAGGTTTATTGGTTCTTTTAACCAATGGTTTACGATGGTTTTTATTGTTTTGTGGTGGAAATTGAACAAAATTTGCCCTGTCATATCAATTCTAAAATTTAGCATATATACCAATTGAGAAATAACTTACTTAATTTGTATGTATTACATCATAAGAATTAGAATCTATGTAGGCAACTGCAGGATAAGTTAGTCCAGGATGGTTGATTGTGAATTCTCCTAAAAGATTCCTAACTTAACATGTTTCACTATCGTGTTTTTGCATGGGCAACATTCATTTATTTTATTGTTTGTTTATGTATAAAAGGTGTGAGTACGCCACAATACGTGTCGATTAATAGGCTTCGCTAAGGTTGCATTGTAAACTTTAAGCATATAGCTTATTTTACTATCGTCATGTGGTCATATAGACAAATCATGCAGAAAAGTAAACTTAACATCCTCTCAGTAGACAAAAACGAAATGCTTCAGGCTACTAAGTGCTTCAATGTCACTTAACTAAATTCCACGTTTGAATATGCATAATCATATAACTTAATGTTGTTTATGTGGAAAGGAATTGTCATGCAAATTTTAAAGATTATGTGTGATAATGATAATTAATAAAAATACAATCTGAAATTCTAAATTGCAGTATTTATATTTCCAAGTTCAACACGTCTCAGTGAGAATTCACGGCTCTACGTTATTCTCTTGTGTAGATATTGTCTGCGATAGATTGCAGTACACGTAACGTACATCGAGATATCCCTATCCTCCAACCTAATAAGGGCCAGACGACCTGAAAATACTGGCCAGAGCACCATATAATACCCTAACCTGGGTGCGCATAACAGTGTCACTGCAGCTATTGCTGTTTGTTATAGTAACAGTGGTGATGCACGGCAACTATTTTAACCACAGGTAGTCCCAATTCCTGTTTAAATTGGTTATTTAATATGTAATTGGAAATTTACTTCAAGACATATTTTCCGGGAGATTGTTTGAATAACCAACAACAAACTAGAGTTACATGCATCCAGTAAAAAGAAAGTTATTTATAACAAAATAAATCTTTTCGAGAAAGCATGTTGCTTAGCTTAACGATTACACATTTGTTAGTTGTGTTGTGTTAGGAACATACTATTTTACTATATACAAATTATCTTAGAAATTAGAGCCAAAGAGGATGAATTTTGTCAATAATCCCAGCTTGGACAGGTTGGTATATAGCTTAGCTTGGCCACACTACCATTTTGCAAATAACTATTTTCTGGGCTGGGTCAATATAGTTCTTCTGCACAAACTAAAACAAACATTCTAATTCTAATTAGAAAACATTCTAATGTTCTAATTAATGAAACTATTTATTTCATGATACTCCACCATACGACTGGCACTACCTATTTGTTTAGTACAACTTTCTGTAATGGGTTTATAAACTTATTCGGCTGTAAAAATCGATAAAGAATTAGAGAAATAAGTTTTTTTGGTGAAAGATTTTAGAATGTTCTTCCTGATAATTTCTATAAACAAATTACGCCATACGTATAGCATATTTCTTAACAAACAATAATTTTATTCCTCGTTACCATGAAAACACAATTTAAAACCAATCTATAAACCTTGGAAAATGTTTTAGTATAGTGGCACTGCGAGTAATTTTCCTTCAAGTTGATTCAGACAGAGTTCATATTCAGTCTTATTCCGGCCTATGACCTGAACACCATAGCTGTCAGCTCTGTCATTTTGGCTGGGATATTCTTAAAATGGATAAGTTAAAACATCACAATTTTCATTGAATACAATTCACCTAGAAGTTTTCTTGTATGTATGGCTGTATATGTTGTCTAAATTTGTGTTAAACGATTACGTCTTTAGATTGTAGCAACTCATGGCTTTGTCTTATTTTCCTGTAGAGCAGCAGAAGTAGTCTACTATAACTCACTTACTGTATTGTATTTTTATGTGCATGTAATTAATGTATGGACTCTGGCCACTACGCCACATGCATGTCCATTATTATCATTACTGATGAGTACAGTTCATTAAATATTTGCATAAATTATAAACACAAATTATCACTCTACAACGAAGTTATACTCGCGATTGTTTTGCATTGTCGACAATCACATTTAAGTGTATGTTTTCAGACGTACTTTATTTTGAGTTTTTACACTGAACGAAAGTGTGTATAGTATCGTATACACACACAATGGAAAAGTAAAACGTTACTAGTTTACAAATTTAATGTAATAATAAACGTATTTAACTGTTACATTGGTGCCACCATTGCTTGTTGCCAGAATATGTTCTAAAATGTCTTATGATACTTAATTTGAAAAGTATTTTTTTCATTTGTTTATTCTTTTAAGTGGTGTACGTTTTATTCCCATTTGTTATAGTTTAAGTAATCAACCTGGTTCTTGAAATTTTCGTCAAGGTGCATCCTAGAAAAAAAATCATAATTTTTGGGAGTTAGTTGTGGTGGTGGTCAACATAGAAAAGTATCAAAGGTGTGAATAATTCATGTTTTTCTAAAATTATGATTCTTATCTTTTACGTCCTAAAACCCCTGCTCTTTTTTACGTCGTTATAAAGAGCCTGGAAAATGTCTAAGGAAAGATTCCAGTTTTATATTTTGTATCCCTTTTGATGCTGTGTCGTTTTGACTCTTCCAAAAGTAGCGTGGTTGACAATTGATTTCTTCCAGGTAGTTGACCTGGTCAACTAATAAACTCAGATTGAATTTGTTATTTATAAGCTTCATATGAACATGCGTAGGTTACCCTGCGTTGGAACTGTACTATCTGATTCAACTAAACAATGTTGTAAGATCTGTACTAGATGTTTATATTTAAGCACATTAATCTTAGTTTTTCCTATCTGGATTAAATCTAAAAATACAAAACATAATTGAGGTATTACATTAGTACGAGAAACTAGCCGGTAATAGTGATCAACGACTGATGGCGTCATGACAGGGTTAGGTGCATTTACTGGTTAAATTTTCAAGTGATATCAGCACACACAATTTCGTTTTCCACTGCTGTAACTTAAATAAATATTCGACCGCAAGTCGTTTCTCGTTATGTCTTCATTGACGTCATCAATGTATTGCCTCAGTTTGTTTCTTCATAAAGACCTCCAGGGTGTTTGGTTAAGCAGTATACACAGTATCTGTAAGAACAGGACGGAAATTATTAACGGTGGATATTATTAAAAATAATAAAAATAAAAGAAAGATTCCATGAAATTAATAAATCTATGAACTCAATTGTTAGAAACTTTCTGTAGAAACTAAATTATACCGGTATGAATATTTATTGCTTTTATCCGTTGTGAACTTAAGTTTTATGAAAAGTTAAATCAAATATTTAGCAATGGCCTTACTTGCTATTATTAAGGTTTTATATGTGGTGAACGTAGAAGTCTTATACTATCAGATCCTAATAATATTAAATCAAATTTAACTTTAATAATATTGAAACATCCTTCAAGTCAGCACATTGTGCACTTGAAAGATTGGGTGCAATTAGAAGAGTACTTCAAGATCAAATTCAACTAAATAAGGAGTAACCTCTATATTTATATTACTTAAATTGCAACCGAGAATAGAATATATTTCCTTTTAATATCAACCGGTGTATAAATTAAAATATATTTTTCTTATCCTAATCTATTAGGACTTCAATAATAATTAAAAATTATGCAGTCTGAAATTTTTTAACGTTTTTATCAAGTATTTACACTATAAAAATCAATACGTTTAGTGAGAATTTATGGATCTATATTATTCTCTTGTCGAGGAAGTGCATATTGTATGCGGTAGATTGCAGCACACGTGACGTAACCTAAAACCTCTATTAACCACCCTAATAAGGGAGGGGAGTATTGCATGGTAGAAGGGTGACGACCTGCCAAAGGACTGGCTCTAGTACCATGTAATGCTCTAACCTGGGTGCGTATAACAGTGCCACTGCAACCATTGCTGTTGGTTCTAGTAACAGTGGTGGATGCACGGCAACTGTTTTAAGCACAGGCAGTCCCAATCCCTGCCAAGGTTGGTCATTACAAAATTTAAAGTAACATTTTATAGATCACATTATATATTTCTTTCGTGACATATTTTCCGTCTTTATATTATTACATGACAGCGACATTTATGTCTGAGTTGGTTGCTGTAACGTGTTTTATGATGTTTGTAGACTTTATTCTGCGTATCTTTCAGGCTTGCGTATTTATACCAGACAGCAGTTGTTTTACAAAATAGTTTTTAACTACTATAAGAAAAAGCTAAATGTTCTGAACAAACTACCTAAGTGACTGGACTTAAATAAAATAAACGTATTAGGGATTATGTGTTTGAGTATTTCTTTTAAATGTACCAGATGACTTCAATGTTTTGAAATTTTCCCAAACGATTGTTCTGTTGTGATGGAGTAATGTATTTTGAGATTATGAAATAATTTTCACGTAAATTATATCCTTAGTACTTTTATAAATATTTCTAGTGACAAGATTTAGTTAATTCTTTACACGTTATTGAACGCATTACTTAAGAGACGGTACAAAAGTATGAAACTTTTGCACCGGAATAATATTATAAAAAGAAACGTTTATTGAATAGAGAAATTTAAATGAGGCTGTATTAATAAATCGGTGGTAATTAACACTTTTCACACATTTTTAATGTATTTTGTTACAACGGTGCGGACTAGTTGAAACATAATCTCTTTTATTAAGCCATTTGATAATGAAGCATTATAATCAGTTAAAAATATGCAACAAATCAAAAAGTAATTTTTGTAGAATCTTAAAGAAGAAAGTATTCTAAGGTAAGTCTCTCTTTATCTGTGGTATATTAAAGTTAACTGGTTGGATCGAATGGTTTCTGGACTTGAACACTAACAGTGAATTAAACATGAATTCATATGAAACTGGAATTTTAATTAACTGAATAATAGCTTTGCCTATCAATCAGGGGGATATATCGATAACAAATTAACCTACTGACTTGAAGTGCGTGTCCTTGACTGGATAAACCTCGTTTTATCCTTATAGAAGCCGTTTCGTTAAATATAATATTTACATATTAGGATTGTTTTACTTATTTATTCTATCCTTCTAAATTCTGTTATAGAGGAAACGCCAAGTGCTCAATTATTCATTACCATTCAAATATTGCTTTGTGAGTTGCAAAAGAATGTACAACATATTGCACTTAACCATATATTTCATCACGAAGACTTTTTCCAGAGTGTTTTAAATGACAAACCAATGGAAGACATAGTTTAGCACGCATTTAACATTACGTCACAAGCCTTGCCTATTGTCAATAATTCCAACAGTGTCTGTTGCGGAGCATGCAGTGAAGGTTGTATGAATACATCATATTACGTACATGTATGTAGAGGTTTTAAAAATCACCGAAGTGAAAGAAGTGGAAGCATGCTTCTCCCCATGCTTAGTTATAGGAATATACCGTATATATAACATAGCTTTCATAATTATCTCAATATAGCATGATTTAATCGAAAAGAAATATTTTTTCATATTATTGAAAACACTTACACAGTTTTGGTTTAACTTTTCATGTGAAAAATCACTAGTAATTGTAACACGTACAGAAACTTTCTTTACTAACCAAAAATATTTTATAAAAATTATCTCATTTATAAGCAATTTACAATGCAATTCACTATACATTACGACAACTCATATTACATATTGCAAGTCGATATTACAATAATACACAGTTTTCTCCTTTTCTTTTGTACGTCACAGATCTAGAAGAGCACCCGACTATTTTAAGTGTTAGAGAGGGCTTCTTAGCCCTAACTTCGCCTGGTAAAATAAGACATTCTTTACTTTTTTACTTTTTATTTTCGTCTTTTGTAAATAAGACTTTAAGTGATGACAGAAATATACCCTGCAACATTTTTTAAGTTTTACCCTTCCTCACTAAAGCAGAATTTTGTATGGACAAGCCATTATTCCAATGTATACAAGAAATGACTGTTTCTTCACTCTGTCCGTGATAAAGAGACGGTGGATTGACATTAGTGTGGGATTGCTAGTGATTCCCGACTGCTCATTTCCCGAGGTCTGGCAACGTCCTGACAGGGAATAGTGCATTTTCTGGCTTGGTCCTGAACTTCCAGTGACACCAGCACACGCCATTTCGATTTCGGCTGCTGGAGCGCAAATAAGGACTCGACCGCGAGTCGGACTGGCGATTAAGTTACTCATGTCGGTCTGCCTTGAAGTCAGTCATTTCTTGCCTCAGTGTATTAGTGACCTCACTTATCTTTGTCAACATCATGATTTTTAGTTTCTCCATCAAGACAATCTACATTGACAAAAATTACTTGCGTAAAAATGTCACTGGTAATTAGAATAGCCACGACGTTTTATCAAAAAATAATAGATTGTTTTTCTTTAAATGATACTTCCATTAGACATTTGAAGAAACCTTCATCCCACTTAGTTTAAAATATATCATATATACTAGCTTTAAATTTTTCAGTGCAAAAACAAAATTTAACCCTGTGCTTTCTCTAGCTTAGGTCCAAAGTTCAACGTCTTAGACTACTTGGGTACCAGAACTTATGTAAATATATATTCACTTTACATCACTACAATATTATCTATGCTAAGTATTAGTTTATTAATTTACTAATTATGTTTTGATAATTAATTTAAAATCATGTTTCAGCAGGCTATATTACTTATCCTCAATGCGAGATGACACAGTACTGTAAGTATTTGGGACATTTCAGGTGTAAATTTAATGCCATTCTGAAACTACAGTTTTAGTCAAATCTCAAAACTGTTATTACACTCTTTTATAAGGTATTATAAATATATTAGCCTACTAATTTGTCATATTTGTGATTTGAGTGTTTTGTTCTGGTTGTTTTCAGGTGGTTTCGGTCCTGCGTTGGCTTGTCGTCCTCTCTTTGACATTATCACATAACACTCTCCACGTGTGTTGCAAAACACACAGAGTATGAATGATGATTGAATGGAAAAGTGTGAGAGTTTGCGTGCGTGTAGAACTACATTTAACTAGAACAATAATCCTCCACTACACAACCTATTAAGGTAATTAAATTTATCTGCTAATATTAGACTTAAGTTTACATATTTTTTCCATGAATATACTTAATACTAAAACTATTTGTTTAATGAAGGTATATTTCTGTGATTATATTGGTGTTGGGAACTCTGTGGTTTTTCATTATCACAGTACTTCATGCTGTCTTTTCTGATTGTTACAGGGTGATGCGGCCAATGCGGCAGGAAGTCGCCCCACTTACACTAATACACACACGACCCAAACACTAGGTATTGTATTGTTCTAATTAAAATATTGAAAATAATTTGGTTAAAATTGTTGTTTCAGAATGGCACATTTATATTAATTGGTATAGTATATTTTACAGAGAATAGTTCTTAATCTTAGTATAATATTACTAATGAATGTAGTAATAAATTGGGTAGTTAGATTGTAATATAAATGTGACTCTTTACCATAAATGAGCCGAATAATCTTTCATACTTTACTTATAAATAAATAACCTGTTTGGTTTTCTCATTCCCTATTAACTTATTACAGAAGAAAATATTGTAAAATTGGAGTGATTTAGATTCAAGTCTTTGTAATTTTTATCTTGGGTTTCTCTTGAGTATCAAACTATTATAAATCATGAGGATCCGGCAATTTAAATTACAATAGTAATTATGCTAAATCTCTTTCCTTTCACATAATAATACGATTAATCTAATAAGATTAATCGTATTCTATGAAAAATCTAGATAGCACACAATATACCACCGCATAGGTAACACTTTGTTTCTATTAAGTTAAAATGTAATGCATTCCGTTCTAATAATATATTTTGTATTATTTTGTATCACCCACTATAATATTATAAAATACAGTTTTAACTTCGTATAATAAAAATGGTGTTTGAATATAATTTTACATTTTTTCACAATATCCAACTTACGTTGCTGTCTGCATTTTTAACGTGTGCAGCACTTGATTATTCGATAGCCTAGTGTATTTAGTAGTTATAATGGTGTATTTTAAATTATTAATTATATGGTTTATAAGCTGAGATTTATAAATATAAAATTACCAAATAATTTAGTGTCATAACTCAAAATTTGAATTTGTATCGCAAGTCACTCGCAATCATAGGTTTTAGTCCAGATATAAAATTTATTTCTCCCAAATTTGAACGGGCTCATTCTCGAAATCTGAAGGGGTCTCAAAATATAAATGGTATATATTGGAAAATATTGTATTTAAAAAGTTTTCGTAAATTAGAATATCCGCCTTTTTAAAACGTTTAATTAAATAATTTGTTTAAAACCTCACCCAAGCTATGTGCTACTGCTATTGCACCAACTTCAATCTGGATATAATAACAAATACGGTGGTTATTAGCTCACGTTATATTGCATATTCCATCAAGATATAACGTGATAAGATATAACACAGTTGATCAAGATGAACAAGATATAATCGAGTTTCACAAATATGTTTTTATTAAATCTACCTACCTGGTAACACATTTAAAAAAATAATATTCAAAACTAATTGATAGTGTTTCCCTATTGTAATCAATAAGTAATCAATAATCCTTAGTCACAAGATCTTCTTTAGATATCCTTAACAAAGGATATAGAGTCTCTTAAGTCATCCTTTAAAGTTAAAGGATGTGGATATGGCATTCTCTCTCAGGATATATCAAATTAGAGTTTGTGGATAAGAAATTCTCTCTCAGGATATATCAAAATACAGAACTTGGGCATGAATTATAAATAAAAAATTGTGTTAAACAATCGTAAAATGCCTATATTTATTTCTCTATTCTTGTTATAGTAAAACTGTTAGACAAGAATAGACAATAATCCCTTAACAAGTTTATTGGAACAATTCTTTCAAACATTGTATGAAAATTGAACTTATGTACTTTTACAGTGTATTGAAAAAGACAAAATATATAATATATGCTAAGTAATTTTTTTTAATCCGACCCCTTAAAAGTAGATAGTTAGGATGAATAACAATATAAAAGTGACAATGAAATATGTAGTTTTTCGAGAATCTTACATGTCTTCAAGACGCTCGTTGAGAAAAACCTCGTCGGGGTTGATCTCGTAAATGCGTGTCTAGAATATCTTCCATAGCATATTTTGAAACTGTTTGTTACCTCTTTCTTGATAATTTTCCAGTTTTATATTCCTACAAAGTTTGTTTTAAGTATTTTATTTTGCTTAAAGTATTACATTAAATCATTAAAACACGATTATTTAATTATTCAGTTGAATCTAATATGTTTTAACAAAATATAAAAACAAATTAAAGTCCAATAAAATAATTCCTGAAAAAATTTAATACTGCAAACAGTTATTATGCTGTAAAATTTCCATTCTAAATTACATAAATCTAAAGTGTATTATACATATTTATTTTCAAATTCGTTTTTATCTATATGTTTTATACCGTACCGCTGACGGAGAGTTTTCAATAGGGGTTCACTCTTACTATTTGCTTATTTTTAAAACCAATTTAAAAAACCAGTAATGAAATTAAATTAAGAAAATCTGAAGTGAGCGAATTCTAATTAAAGCCTTAAATACCATGTAATTTATAACTACGATATTATTCAGTAAAACGTTTGTAAACGACAAACGCTCTTAAATAAAGGCATTCTTGCTTAAATATTTAAGAGCGCTATTTATTTTGAGACCATACGGCCAAAGGACGTACGTCTGTCTGTGACAACTTTTGATAACATCTGTACATAGATTCCTTGTGAGTAGATTATACGAGTGTTAGTTCTGAACACGCTGTTATTTGGTTTAGCTCGGTTTCATTTTAATATCTTCTAAAATTACACAAATTTATTAAGTATCAATAACACTTATAATAATATTGAAATGAGAAATACTTTTAATAGTGAAAATGCTATATCATCTGTCATTATTCATTCATAGTATATCAGCCTGCCGCCTAGTATCTCTGCGTGCCTTAGAGTGACCAGCCATTCAAGGAATGTTGCTGCCCTACCTAGCAGGAGAGTAACGTTGTACTTATGGGGTTCTAAACCCTTTCTTGCCCTTGTTGTTGAATATTAACTGTTGGACATCCCACTACGACCGTATAAAGATTGGGGTTATCTCTGATAAAGCAATGAATACAATTCAAGGATGAAATTGTAATCAACTCTCCAAGTCGTTATAAAATATTTTTTATTAGTATGCCTGATCTACTACACTTAGTCTAACCAGTGAACTCCAACTATATTAAAAATTAAAACCAATGTGGCCCAAAACGCTACAGGTGAAACTACCTTCGGCAGAGCACTAGTTTATCGTGTTAGTCGTTACTGTCCACTAGAGTACTTTCAACGATTGACGTCCATATCAGTTCAATGTATCGTGAAAGCTCATCTTTCCGAATATAAGGACCTGTCTACGGTCCCTAACTGGAAGGATTAGGAATAGGGCTTCCACTAAATTATATTTTTAAAAGTAAAATTAAAACTAACTTAGATTAAACTATTAGTTAAATTAAAAATAAGAAACTGTTTAAACAGGTAAAACGTTTAACACTACTACAATCACGTAAATTTGTTTTATCTAGCTTAAAAGGCGGTTCAAGCTAAAAACATGTTATGTCTTCCAAAAGATCAATATAAAGGGTAGTCCCAAAGTAGGAGAAACTTTTTCAGCTATTCTCTAGCCTAACTCTAGGAAAATGCAGCCTAAATCGCTGACTGACGTATCATTCAGTAATCTCAGAATGAAGTCTCTCACAGGTACTGCGGCTACACTAGAGACAAGACTTATTGGACCATGCAGCGTGCCAGCATCCTGCAGAAGACCTCAATAGGAAGCAGGAGAGCAGCCTCGCGATAAATGGAACACTTGGTCAAAATGTGAGTACCTTACTGCAGTGCTCGGCAACTTTAGAATCCTTTCCGTGGCTACTCTCACATAGAGGGTAGCGGTAGTAAAATCTGACAAAATGACAGACTGCATGTGGTGAACTTTGGCGGGTTTCAGTAACAGGTTTCTGAGCCTATAGAGTTCCCTAAGCGTTCCAAACGATTGATGAATGACGTGGGCAACGTAATCAGAAAATATGAGCTCTTGGTTAAGCACTATGCCCAGCGTTTTGCCCATTTCACAAACTACCAGGGTCTGGCCTTCAGGCATCACCTGCACCATACGTTGACTGAGGCATTGTTCTTGTGGAGATATATGCAGAAATTAACATTTGCTAATGTTTAACTTAAACTAATGATGACAGACCATGTAATGATCTTGTCCAGATCAGAAATTATACCAGCGACCACACGTTTTATATTACAAATTGTATATGAAATATATAACAGACATTCGTTTGCATATAGATTGGCTGTGCAACATTTTACACATATAGGTAGATTATATGAACACGCCGCTTATGAAGAGGCAAGGAAGTCCCACTCTATACCTTTGTGATCTGCTGCCGTTCACTCAGACATGACAATGTTATCTCCAAATCCATAATAAATCACTTTTATGTCAGAAATTTGTGAAAGTAAGCAAGTCCTGGGAATAATCAAGCATGGTCAGCGAGCTATATCCCGTGTCTCTTGCACCATACAGGACAGCTCATAAATTTAAAAAGTGCAGTACATATGCAAAGCTACTCTGAATTTCAGATTGCGATTTCGGATATATATCTTTGTAATTAACATAACTTACGATCTGAAAAAAGTAATCTTTTCAAGAATTGCAATTTTCTTCATATTCTTCCTTAGACAAAGATCACATGTGAACCTAATTTCAAACCGCTAGAACATTCTTCTCAATACTTATCGTACAGACGGAAGAACGGATGGACCGACGTAATGACGGGCGTACGACAACACAATATTGCAATAAGGCCCTGTTGCCTTCTTAATAATATTTATATTTTTGGAGGAGTCTAATACGTACTTAAAAACTTCTGCGATTACAATCAAGAATGTAATATTCCTCCATCAAATTTTATATTCCCTTAAGGCCTTTAAATAAAAGTTATTATTGGAGGCTTCCAATCTGTGATGTACGTAAATACTCTGGAAAGATCAAAACATAGTAAGCGTGCAAATTTAATAAAACCCTTTGTTAAGAAGTAATGCGGCAAATTAGAGCCAACGTTGTTTGTTGCCGGAACATGCTCCAGACTTTCCCACGTGTGGCCAATTACATTTTTAATTACTTCTATACAGGTTTGCTGCTCTTATGTGATGTACTCTTATTTGTTTTCATTTAGTAAGGTTATGTTCGAGATTATGTATCATTTCATTTCAGTACTAGCATTATGTTTTTTCATGGTTTTTGATATCTTCACCAAGAGGTATCACCAATTTCAAGCTTTTTTATTGAGTACACTCAGAATAAGCCGAGGTGAACAACCAAACAAACCAAGTAACAGTGTCACTACAACTCAAAAATCACTACGATTCATCTATGGTTAAACGGTATGTTATCTAACAATACTTACCATCATCTCCAGGAAAACCGTGTACGAGATTTTAACATTTATTTGCAGTGGCTTAGCGTAAAGTAAATTTGTAATTGGAATAATATTAAAGAGGAGTTACAGCTAGCGCAAGTTAAATCATTCGTTGACTGCAGTCTGGATTTCTCAACTCTTCTTTAAATCCGGAACTCTCAACCAAGGAACTGCAGCTTTAGACTAAACTTCAAACTGGTAAATCTAAATTATATACTTATTGCTTTAGTCTTAGCTTTTTTTATTAACAGTAAAAATATTGTATAACGTTCAGCTGCAAAGTAGTGAGCGTATTGTTCTGTCTATTGCAAATGACATTATCAATCCATATAAAACAAGTACTGTGGATAGTCCACAAGCAAGTGTAAGTATTAAATTCCAACAGGTGAATTATGCTGTGGTCATCTTAGCATTACGTCTTACTTATTTAAGTCAATGACTTTCGAATAAAAAATTACAAATTATAATGATTACCATATAAACTTTTATCTTTTTGGAGTGAGTTAAAAAGCACAGCAAGATACGACTATGTATTGGAAATAGTAAAACTCGGTGTATACTATATTAGAAAGTGAATAAGTCTAAAAGTGTTGACACATGAAATTGATGAATACGACTATTATATAATATTCCCGTTAAAGAAGATTACAAATTAAATTTTGAATTAGTCAAGGCATATCTTTGTCAAACAATTGTAAATGACAATGACAAATGTTTAAAATTCGTCAATGATACATCTTATTCTGGATTAAACGAGAACGAGGCTTTTATCCAGCTGTGGGAGAATCTGAATGTATTCTCACTTCAACTCACCCCCCCCCCCTCCATGATTAGCAGCTTACAGTAGTAATACTCTTACAGTAGTGCAAAATCAATAAAACTTTGTTTTATTTCTTTCATCTGCGACCAAACGTCACTCTCGGAAACCACGAATATTTACGGATTGTATCAACTTATATACGAAATGTACTAAAAGTACGCATACGAAAAATGTATTAAAATATTTCTTATGATTAAGATCATAAAAATTTTTAAGATTTTTATGTTGTATTTTCTGATTGTTACAGGGTGATTCAATTGCAGGTCGCCCCACTCACACTATTACACACACGACACATACACTACTGTAGGTAACGCATTGCTTTATTTAAAAGTCAATTTAGCTTATTCAGCATGGCACTCTAATATTATTTGGTTGAGTACATGTTTATATGAGAATGGTTTATAATTTTAATTTAATTACAATTACTCATCGGAATTATTAGTTCATGAGTTGTATTAATTGTATCTTTTCATCTTAATAGTCCATCGCCTTAGATAGACTTGACGGTTAGTATTGTACTTCTTTAAAGGTTGACTGCCCCGCCGAATTTTTTGCCCAACGCCTGACTGCCATGAGTACCATATATGGTACTCATCTATATGCAGCAGCAGGCCATGAGTACCAGAAATGGTACTCACTCTATCCCAATGAAGGGTTGAAAAAAAAATTAAATTTTCGTACCAATGATCAAGATTTTAATTTAAAAACTTATCAAGTCGATTATATACAGACCAAATTACATGTCCCTAGTCTTATCAAACCTTTTTTTTTATTTCGTTGGCATTCATAGTAATCTAATAATCAGCTGTTTTGATTATTACATTGTTTGTGTGTTGGTTGAGAAAGGTTCTTTATAACCTCAATGTTAGTTTGCTACTGCCAGTGAAGTGTGAATGAGTGCATTTATAGTATAACAATATGGCAGGTGACGATGATTACATATTACAAATGTTAAATGACAGTATGAGAAGTAGTGAAGGGGGTTTCAATTACGATAGTGATACTGTTCTTGAAGTATTTGACGATAATACTGATGAAGACCTAGACTTTGTTGTAAGTGATGTTGATGAAGTTAGTAATAGTGAAGAAATTAATAACCCACAACCATCTACATCAAAAAGAGTTAGATTTAGTTCAAGTACACCTTCCAAGCGCAGACCTACACTACAAACAAATACTAGGCCTCGGCGTTTATTTAATGAAATTATATCTGACCTGTCAGCTTCAGACAATAATGAAAATCCTATACTACAACCTTCTAACAGAGTATCTAATTGGAAGTCTGTGGATGAGACTTTTAACATGTACCCTACCATCCAAACAATGAGCCTGTAAGTATTAATCCAGACCTTGCTGTGCGAACCTATTGACTTTTTTAATTTGTTTTTAAACAGTGAAGTTGTTGGTTTACTAGTGGAAAAAACTAACCGTTATGCACAGCAGATTATACAAAGTATTCCTCATAGCCCCCATGGTAGGCTTGGGAAATGGATTGAATGTACAGTTAGCGAAATGAGGCAGTTTTTCGGAATTGTTATGTACATGGGGTTAAATGTATTACCTACAATAGCTCATTACTGGAGAAACGACACGTTATATAATTCAGTATTATCTAAAGTCATGTCTAGAAATAGGTTTGAGCACATTCTAAGAGTTCTACACTGTGCTAACAATGAAGAACACATTCCAGGGAGTAGGCTTTACAAAATAGAAAAACTTGTTTCCCTATTGAATGAAAGTTTAAAATTATTAGCTATACCTACAGAGAAACTGTGTGTTGATGAGTCAGTTGTACCATTTCACGGACGGTTAATTTTCAAACAATACTTAAAGAACAAAAGGCACCGTTATGGAATTAAGATATTTAAGTTGTGTGCAGAAGGTAGTTATTGTGTAATTTATAAGATATACAGTGGGAAGGAGCAAGATCAAAGAGCTACAAATCTTTCTGCCAAGGTAGTTTTGGAACTAGTAGAGCCTTACTTGGATTTTGGAAGGACAATTTATACCGATAATTGGTACACTAGTGTTCCTTTAGCTGAATGGTTAGGCAAAAGAAACACCCATTTAGTGGGCACACTAAATAAGAAAAGGAAAGACAACCCTAAAGATATTATGAATGCAAAACTAAAGAAAGGGGATATTGTAGCTCTAAAAAATGAAAACAATGTGATAGTATTAAAATGGAAGGATAAAAGAGATGTACAAATGCTTACAACCAAACAGGGCACCGAATGTAAGACAATAAATGTGAAAGGAGGGAAACAGAAGAGTAAACCTGAAGCTGTGATTGAATATAACACTGCCAAAGCATTTATTGATTATGGAGACCAAATAGCAGCCTATTCATCACCTCTAAGGCGCAGCGTAAAATGGTACAGAAAGATTGTATTTGACATGATCCTCAGTACATCAGTTGTTAATTCTCTCCACATATTCAAGAGTGTAACAGGTAAAAAATTAAAAATTACAGAATTTAAAGAAAATTTAGTCATTGCACTATTTAAAAAAACTGATAACATAACTCAAGAAATCACTATTAATCAAGAGCAAAAGTTGGAAAGGCAACATATAAGAAACAAGTGTACCAAGTGTTATACAAAACTCGCTCAAGAAAGAGGCAGGAAAGAAGCACAGGCGAAAACTAAAAAGGTTTACACTAAATGCCTTAATTGCAAACTGTACTTCCGCTCAGAATGTTTCTTTTCTTTTCATAAAGTGAACATCAAGCGGTAAATTAGTACCAAAACATTGCCAAATAGGCCTTTTCTGTAAACAATTTTGTGTGTGTTTACTCTAATAATAATAATAAATATTTACTTTGTATCATAAATTATTTTTTATTTTATGAATCCTGACATTTATTTATTTTACAAACGGTAATATTTTGGAGGAAAAATGATTTTGAAGCTTACTATGGATTAGTTTTAAAATGATTACAAACTTTTAATAACATACAGTTGCAGCCACAGGCCATGAGTACCATAAATGGTACTCAGCAAACCCAGTATTATATTTGTTTAAATAATATATAAAAGTTTATTTTATAGGTCTATAAAGGGGAAAAAGTCAATATTTTTGTTTTTTTATTCAAAAAAATTTGTGGCCTCGGGGAGATGATCATCAATAAACATGTGGCAGTCAGGCCTAGGGCCATGAGTACCACATATGGTACTCATGGCAATCAACCTGTTAAACAAATCTGGTGACTGCAACAATATAATATTACGACATGCAAAGTAATATTTAAATTTCAGTGTCCCCATTTGCAATGAAATGTTGTGAAATATACTAAGAAGTTTAGAACTCTAGAACCCTTGTTTGGACCATCGTCGTATCTAATTATTATAAAAGGTCGATAAATCTCATAACTGCGTGTAAAGAATATATCTTTTACAATTCTGACGCTTTCTTGTTGCTTTTGATCAGCACCGTCAAATATTCTATCAAGTTCAGTGTTATTTACGGAGATACCTTCTAAAGGTCTGACAAAATATATGTTGTACCTAAAGATACTTATTATTCGGAGATACTAACTTACTAATGCTCTGATCATATATCTAGTGTAAGTAAGTATATTGTTTCACGATTATTTCTTAAAATTGCATTGTTTTAAGCACTGTCCATGGTATTGAGGAGTCTTTCTCGTGATATAGATCAAATAGATGCATTTCAAATTGAGGTGCATATCAACCAGTAGAATTTTGCTGAGCATTATCGAAACTTTAGTTAATCTTATGGGTAAATTAAAAGGTAACGAGAAATTTAATAATAAATCATTCGTAAATAAACATCCCTTAGTTTGGTCACACAATTTAAATGGTTATAAACGCAGCGTTACTCCCACTGTCCTGAATCATAGCAACGGATAAATAATGTTCTAAAATGAAGCTTGGGTTATTACCGATGGTTGGAGATTCCTAAAAGAAATTGTAGAAATGATTATTAGAAAGAAATAGTAACTATGTCATAATTAAAAGGTTAATTATCACTAAATCATATATTCATAAAATGAGGTTTAATCAGATAAGCTGTTGTACCGCAAATGCAATACACATGCAATATACAAATCACTATCACGGGTTTACCATTAGAAGAAACAAAAGTCAATGTGACTGTTAAGTAATAATAGTTAAACTGAAAACATGATTTGGTAGCAGTTCAAATATGCATTACAGGGAACCAATCCGAATGTAAATAATTAATCTATATTTAAGTAGCGGCGCGGCTCGGTTATTATTTAACAGAACTACATGAAAATTCATCTAAAACGATCCAAAATAATAAACGTTTTGCCCAATTCTAACCTAAAACCTTGCAATGTCCTCTTTTAATAGGTTAATAAATACCCTAACAACAAGTCTATTATACACAAAAACTTTTATCACTATAAATAAATCACCAAATATTTAGAATTTATGAATGCCTGTTATGAGTTTGCTAATGACGGAACTAAAAACTTGTAATATAGGACTTGTAAAAATTAAAAAAGGTTAATTTTTTTATTTGTGAACTCATACTTTTTTAACTCATGCTATTATAACTCCAATAAACAAAATTACATACACATAACAAGGACTACGATCGAGGAAGAAAATAATATATTTTGATTTACCATTCGGAGTGGTGCCTAAGCTGGACCTTTAGGTTCTTTCTTCGGAGACTTCGGAGGTTTTAAGGTTTGGTTAGAATTCCAGATTTCTGTTGACGAGTATGTTGAATTGCACTAACTGTTGTAACCTCTCACTGGGAGACAGCAATACACATATAAGTCCACGTTATATCAAGCCACTAAGACCACAGATCAAACAATTTAAAAATTGGATTTCATGAAGACGACTGTATGACGACGTATGCTTTGTTAAATAAAACACTGTTTCACCCTAGATCAATCAGACCCATTTATCTCTCCGAAATAGTTTACTGCAAAATATTTATACACTGTTACTTGTTTTATAGGAAATAATAAATTTATACGTTAGAATCCCGTTATAGTTAAGAAGAAATAAATGTGAATATAAAAAATTACATTTAATAAAGCCATATGTTGTAAAATGTTTCAGTTAAATCTCCGTGGCACAGCTGACAAAATGTGTAAAGCGTATTGATGAAACATTTTATATCCAGCAACGATTTATAATTATTACCAACATTTCCTTGAATACATTATAATCCAAAAAGATATGTCGTTAACATAATTTGATGAGCTAGCTTCTTGTTTTCTTACAATTATAATCTTCTGTAGTTTCATCAGGGTGGGACTTGCAGGTATTTAATCGGTCCATTTTAAATTAAAACTATTTTTTTCCTTACCATTATCAGAATACCTTGCCATTTGTCATCTTTCTCGTGTTGGAAAATGTGAAAAATATGCCCTGTCCTTTCAATTTTAAAATTATTAGACGTTTAGTACATATATTATTTGAAATAAAACTTACTCTTAATTTGTATATATTATATCGGTAGAATTACAATCGATATAAACATTTACTGTTAATGGAGATTAGCCCAGTAGTTTTGCTTGTGTATTTTACTAAAATTTACATGTTCCACTTTTGTCTTTTTACATGGACCACATCCCTTTATTTTATTCTTGGTTTATACATGCAAGGTACGAGTACGCTGCACCACGTGTTGTGTAATAGGTTTCGCTAAAGTTGCATGCTAAATATTAATCATATAGCTCATTTCATTATCGTCATGCTGTCATACAGATAAATCATACAGAATAGAAAACTTAACACCCTCTCAGTAGGCATAAACGAAATTGTTTCAGCCCACTCAGTGCTTCAATTACGCTAAAATATTCTACAGTTTAACACGCACAATCATAGAACTTAATTTAGTCTATGTAGACATGAAGTATCCTGGACATTTTAGAGGCTGAAGATGACATTTGTTGAGATATTATGCTAAATGATACACTCACATTTTTGTTCCTTGGATTAGGTTAAAAACCTGTGTTTTAATAATTAGTTCTAGTGAGGTTGGCAGTGTACTACAACGCAAGAGTGCGCTGAAATGATGCGTTGTTTATTTTTACGATACTGTTATTTTCTTTTTACTGCGTGAATAATCTACATATTCTCATATGATTGTACTCAAATTTTTTACTACTTTAGATTTGTTTTGTAAATCAATACTCTCAGTTATTCCAAGCTTTTTAATGAAAATTTCGCTTATGAATGTATGGGAGATTGTAGTAAAGAATGGTTTTAAAATGTGGAGCAATAACGAAGTTGTCAATAAATAACGATAATATACGTTTTATTATATGCTGAAGAAAATTGATACAGCAAAACCTTTAAATTTTTACACAAGGTATCTACGTTATAAAAACATTTCGATAAAAATAAGGTCTTTATAAATGATATATTTAGAGAAGCTTCATAGGATATAATGTGACATAATGTTATATTATAAAAATTTGATAATTAATCACAATACAAATATTTACCTTATGTTTTATTAGAATAATTACAAAACTTTAAACGTCATTTGTTATATAAAATAACAACTTATTAAAGTTTTGGTAACACTGCATCAAAATAACTTTAAACTTTTGTACATATAAGAAATTGAATGTAAAAAATTTATTATTATTAGAAAGATTATTGAGGGATAGTGCAGCTCCTGACTGTCACTTTTGTTAGTACTCTATATTTCTCCAGTAAAAACCATTCTATTGGATCTGTTTAGTAAAGATCAAACATCATTATGGGTCTAGTATTAGCATAACAAATAGGAGGGGTAGAATAAAAATTAAAAGAATGAACACTTGCTTTGTTGTAGCTATAATGTATTTGTTTTTTTTTTCATTATATTACGAGTACATACGTTACATTAATACATACTAACATTGAGAATTTCATGTTCTCGATATGTTATATTTTCCATACAACGATTTTTTACTACATATTTTTTTAATTAGGCTACGCCCATTTGTTGATCATTTCCTGTTTTTGTATAGATGTGTAATCTTTATTTCCATGAGGAAATAAATATCATTCATTTATTAACTATCTTATTGTAAAGATGTAGATGTGCTCTCCTCCTGATAATTTATATAGCTGTAACATAACCCTTACTATTGGTGTATTCTTAACAAACAATAATTGTTCCTTGTTACCATGAAAACAACATTTGAAAACCTAACACCTTTGAAAATTTGTTTAGTACAGTATCATTGTGAGTAGTTTTGTTTCAAGTTGATACGGACAAAGTTCATATTCAGTCTTCTTCCGGCCTATGACCCGAACAACACGGCTGAACCTCTGTCGTTTTGACTGGGATATTCTTCAAATGGATAAGTCATAACAACACAATTTACATTAAATACAATTCTAGTAGATGTTTGTTTTGCTTGTACGGTTGCATATTTACATATTTCGTCTGAATATTTTTGTTAAAATTAATCCTTGAGTTTAGATTGTAGCAACTCATGGCTTTGACTTATTTACCTGTAGAACAGTATAAGTATTATCAACTAATTATTTTACTGTATATTTAGCTATATCTAATTATTTTACATACATGTTCATTATTAACATTACCGCTGAGGCAGTACAGTTGATTAAATATGTGCTTATATTAAAAACACAACTTACCACTCTTCAACGAAGTTATACACTCCATTACTTTGCATTGATCACAATCAACATGTATTTGAATTTCCTTAAAAGTTCTTAATTTTTGATTTCTAGACTAAGCGAAATTGTGTATAGTGTCGAAGACACACACAAAGGAAGATAAAAACGTTGCGAGTTGTAATGTAATAATAAACGTATTTATTTGTTAAATTGGTGCCGCCATTGTTTGTTTGCCAGAAACTCTCCTAAAATTTCTCCTTTATAATATTATTTTGAAAAGTATTTCTTAACTTGTTTATTTAGGTGGTGTACGTCCAGTAATCCAGAGCTAATTGTTATAAATCATGTACTGGGTTCTTTAAATGTATGGGAAAGTTTATCTCAGAAAAATATCGTCAGTTTTGGGAGTTGTAGTGGTGATCAAAGCATAAATGTATCAATAGACTTAAAAATATAGATCAATAAATGTTTTTCTAAAATTATATTTCATACGCATTACACACTAAAACAGATCCTCAGACATTTTAACTAACGATTTTCTCTCCCTTTTAATTGCCTGACAGTGATTGAAATATTACCTCAATGTCAGTATTAAGTATAAAAATCCAGGAAAATGTTTAAGAAAAAATATCAGCTTGATACTTTGTGTTCCTTTCAATGCTGTATCGTTTTGATTCTTCCAAACGTAGCGTTATTAAAAATCGATCCAGGTCAACAAGTAAACTCGAATTAATTGTGTCATTTATAAGCTTTATATGAACACACGTAGGTCAAACTGGGCTGCAACTATACTTTACTATCTGATTCTACTAGACAATGTTGTAAGATTTGTACTAGATGTTTATATTTAAACACATTAATCTTAGTTATTTAATATCTGTATTAAATCTAAATATACAAAAAATTAATGGTGGAATTACATTAGTACGAGAAAGCTATCCGCTAATAGTGATCCACGACTTGACTCCCGAGGCTCTGATAGCGTACTGACAAGGTTAGCTTAGGTGCATTTACTGGTTAAGTTTTCAAGTCTCCTGTGATATCAGCACACACAATTTCGTTTTCCACTGCTGTAACTTAAATAAATATTCGACCACAAGTCGTTTCTCGTTATGTCTCCTTTGACGTCATCAATGTATTGCCTCAGTTTGTTTCTTCATAAACACTTCCAGGGTGTTGGTAAAGGTAGTACCTGTGTCCGCTACCTGTGGTCTTGGGCTAACTTCCGACACAGTATCAATGAGAACAGGACGGAAATTATTAACGGAGGATATTATTAAGAATATGTAATAAAATAAAGATTCCATGATGTTAGTAAATCTATGAATTCCGTTGGTAGAAACTTTCTATAGAAACTAAATTATAACTTTATTATTATTTAGTAATTTTTAACCGTCGTGAACTTAATTTTTATGAAAAGGTAAATCCAATGTTTAGCATTGGTCTTAAAGTGTTAAATGTGGTGAACGTAGAAGTCTTATCCTATCAGATCCTAATATTAAATCAAACTTATTATTAATAATATTGACACATCTTTCAAGTCAGCACATTGTGCACTTGGTAGATTGGGTGCAATTAGGAGTGTAATTCAAGATCAAATTAAACAAAATATGGAGTAACCTCTATATTTATATTACTTAAATTGAACCGAGAATAGAATATATTTCATTTTAATATCAACCGTTGTGTCAAATAAAAATATTTTTCTTTCTTGTTATAATTTAATTGCACTACAAGTATAATTAAACACTTATGTAATCTGAAAACATTAAACGCTTTTATCATGTATTAATACGGTAAAGTGCAATACGTCTGTGGTAGATTGCAGCACAAGTGACGTAAGCTAAATATCTCAATTAACCAACCTAATAAGGGAGGGGAGTATTACATGGTAGAAGGGCGACGACCTATCCAAGGACTGACCCTAGTACCATGTAATGCTCTAACCTGGGTGCGCATAACAGTTTCACTGCAGCCATTGCTGTTGGTTCTAGTAACAGTGATGAATGCACGGCTACTGTTATAATCACAGGCAGTCCCAATCCCTGCCAAGGTTGGTTATTAGAAGTTTTATAAGTTACTTTTTAATGGATCTCATATACATTTTCTTCGGTACATATTTTCCGTCTGTATTTACACCACTAAAATATTATCCATGCTAAGTATTAGTTAAATAATTTACTCATTATATTTTGATTATTAATATGAAATCATGTTTCAGCATGCTATATTTCTTATCCTCAATGCGAGATGACACAGTACCGTAAGTATTTGGGATATTTCAGGTGTAAATGTAATGCCATTCTGAAACTACAGTTTTAGTCAAAGCTTAAGACTTGTAACACTATTTTATGAGGTATTATAAATAAAGCAGGATACTGATTAGTGTCATTTTTGTGATTCGAGAGTTTTGTTCTGATTATTTTCAGGTGGCTTCGGTCCTGCGTTGGCTTGACGTCTCCTCTTTGACATTATCACGTAACACTCTCCACGTGTGTGTGTTGCAAAACACACAAAGTATGAATGATGATTGAATGGAAAAGTGTGAAAGTACGCGTGCGTGTAGAACTACATTTAACTACAACAATAATTCTCCACTACACAACATATTAAGGTAACTAAATTTATGAGTTAATATAATACTCGTACTTAAGTTTACATATTTGTTCCATGAATATAGTTAGTATTAAACCTATTTATTTAATTAACTTATATTTCTATAATTATATTGGTTTTGGTAAATTTATGGTTTACCATGATACAGTAATACATGCTGTCTTTTCTGATTGTTACAGGGTGATGTCGTCAATGCGGTAGGAAGTCGCCCCACTCACACTAATACACACACGACACATACTCTAGGTAATGTATTGTTCTACTTAAAATATTTAAACTAATTTGGTTAAAATTGTTGTTTCAGAATGGCATACTTGTATTAATCGGTTTAGTATATGTTTACATGATAATAGTTAATAGTCTTAATATAATTAAAATTACTCATGACAGTAGTAATAATGTAATAAATTAGATTATAATATAAATGTGAATCACTACCATAAATGAATCGCATAGTCACCCAAACTCCACTTTTAGATAAGTAACCTGTTTGGTTTAACTTGTTCCCTATTAACTTAGTACACATAAAAGTGTGTGTGCGTTTGCAAATTTGTTACTATAAATCATAGGTATCCGGAAAGTTAAATCACGATAGAAAGTATGCTATATACATTTTATTATTATGAAATAAAGTTTTAATTTCATTTACTAAAAATTTAGTTTGAACTAAATTTGGAATTTTTGCACAATTTCTAATTTACGATGCTGTCTGCATTTTTAACATGTGTAGCACTTGACTCTTCGATAGCACATAGTGTTATATCTTATTATAGGTGTAATACATTTATGGTAATTATTCAAGAGCCTTAAAATATATTAGCATAATGAACGAATCTGAAATTTATATATATATATATTTATATAAAGAATGATATATAAAATTTTCGGATAGCTTTGTTTGTTATTAATACATATTTTTTATTAAAACATTAATCAGCCATTGACTTAAATAAATTATTAATTCTGTTCATTGGTATTTTTGAACCGAAGGATATCCCTAAAGTACATGTCTCAACTTGTACTCATACAAAGTCATTCGCAATCTTAGGCTTTAGTACAGATATTTAATTTTTTTTCCAAAATTTTAACGGTCTCATTCTCGAAATCTAAAGGGATCGCAAAGTATAAATGAGTATATGTTTTGAAAATATTTTATTTTAAATAAATTTTTAAATGAGAATTTTTGCCGTTTTAAAATGTTTAGTAAAAGAACGTTTTTTTCACTTTGTACCCTGGGCCCTTAATACATGTTTCGGCGTGGCTCCCTGGGGGTTTTATAATGATTTAAACAAATTCTGTGTTATTAAAGTAATAATGTTATAAACTCATACTATATATCTTTTTAAAGATAGAGATACATACTTTTTTAATGTATACAAATATAAAGTTTATTTTCAAAATAAAATTATTACATAATATTGAATGTTATGTAAAAAAAATACAAAAAAAGTTTTTGCTACATAGCTTGTTAGTTCAGGTAGTTCGCCTTAGTGTGGTAATTTTTTAAAGCACAATGGTCTGAATGAAATACAGGATCTCGCACATTTTCGTTTAGATCTTTCATAAAATCAATATTTGGTC
Source organism: Homalodisca vitripennis (assembly GCF_021130785.1). NCBI lineage: Eukaryota > Metazoa > Arthropoda > Insecta > Hemiptera > Cicadellidae > Homalodisca > Homalodisca vitripennis. The sequence goes on along the minus strand of NC_060211.1, from coordinate 123,784,742 downwards.
CCAGGCGTGTATCAAAATCATCGTAATTTTTCGACTCGGAGTTAAACAAAAGATCGCGAATTGCATCACTTTTGATTTCATCACCAATATTATTTAAACTATAAAATAATAAGTAAAGAATATAAAAGAAAATCAACGGAAAGTCGAAAAGAAAGAACAAAGCGAGTGTAAATACAAAACAAAACACACGGATAACGTCACATTGCTTACATTTGCCTTTACTTCATTCAGTAAGAAACTAAAGTTCTGATTTTTTCAAACAGTTAAATTCACATTTAGAATACATTATAATAACATTTTCTTCAGTATTTGTCAGCAATATTTGTAGAAAACTTAGTAAGGCATCACTAAGACTCACAACAAAACATAACGTGAATCACTACAAAGCAAAATGACAGTACCGACGATCAGCCGCGGCGCCTACGATCAGCTGTCTAGACTCGCTTGTAATATGACGATAAATATACGTATTTCATTACTAAAACGTGACCCAGGGATCTCAAAACCAACAAATACGAACTTAATAACCAATGAACATAATAAAAATGTTTGAATCCTAAAATAAGATGACAGCTAAATAATACAATTAAATAACACGACCCGAGGTATACTCGGGCGCCGGTAGCAGGCGTTGCCGACGCGGCCCGACCTATACTCGGGCTCAGGGTACAAAGTGTTAACTCACCCAAGCTATGTTATTTAAAAAAATAAGCCAAAATAAAGAGTAAGTTCCTAATCTAGAGTAGATGCTTGAATCCACAAATAATGAAAGTTCCTCGTCAGAGTTTTTTTTCATACTTTTTGGTCTTGTGGCTTCAAATAAAACCTATAGAGTAACTTAATATTCCAAGGTTCTTTATAATAGTTTTACAGTCAATGTAAACCACTTCTGTGTCTGTATTTTTTCTATTTATTGGGAATACATGCCGAACTTTATTTTCTTTTACTATAGCAAAGGAAAAAGCCATATAACAATTCAACGTTTATACATTTTAGTTTAATATACTATGTCTTTGTTAATGAATAAGGGATTTTTACCCTTCATTTTGAGCACATCTTGGGCAGGAGATTACCCTACTTTTCCGAATTGTAAACCAAAAAGTTGAATGAAGAATATTTAGGTAAAGTCAGTATGTTAATAAAGTCATAAAAATTCTATATTTATTTGAGTTATGGATATGAAACTGTATTGAAGTGGGTTACAATATCGTAGAATAAATATATATGTCGTGTATGACCATTTGAATATTTCATCGCATAGTCTTTCTGTGTCATCTTTACTGTAATTTGTAGCTCAAAATTTAATTAATAGATCTCAATCGGTTAACCATATTAGGATGAATATATATATATATACATATATGTATATATATATATGTATATATATATATATATATATCATATAATCATATATATATATATATATATATATATATATATATATATATATCGACAATAATATTACAAAATATTCAGATTTGTGCAGATGAATGAAGGACAAAGATAAGGGGCACAAAAGAAATTACGACTTTTATGTGAAAAACATGCACCTTTGTCGTCTTATTTTATTAATTTTAATGATTTATATTAACAATTAATTAGGGTTTATTAAAGTGGAAAGAAGTTACCTCATGTTTTATTTGCTAAACAAGTGGATTGCACTTGTTGTTGATGAATGCATATTATCTGTTTATTCTTAATTTTTAATTCTAAGATCATTAATTTTGTTTTAACAATGCTTGAGATAATTTTTTAATAAAATATAACATATTCATTAGGTACAGTAAATATAAATTGCATTTTACTGCATTGTACTTTTATCTTCGAGAAGGAATTTTTAAATAACCTAATTGTTTATTTTGTTTGCCGTCACATTAAAGCAAAATTTGTTGCAAAAAGTTAGATTATTTCCCTTTAATTACAATTTTAAATTAATCATTTGATAGTGAGACCCTAGGATCGGCAAATTATCGTGCCTATAAAGGATACAAACAAACTTATACAAGAAATATGTGCAATGTTATTCTTCTAAAATATGCGCAATGGACAGATTTATTATCGTGAATATAAAGGTTCTATAAATATTGATTTTAAAAATTCTATAAATATTAATTAAAAATGTTTTCTTAATATGCGCAAATCTAAATATTCTACAAAGTTCTTTATTTTTTAAGTTCAATTCAGAGTCTAAATACTCGGTAGTTTCGTATGTGGAGGTTTAACTTTCTTTAGTATCAAACGAATTTGTGCTGGAAGATAATTGACCTGGGGGAAATTAAACAGAATCCATCGCTGAGTAAATTAATAATTGAAAATTAAAACACGATATATTAACAGAGGCTCAGAGATTTAAGTAGATTTTAAATCGTTTTAAAGAGCAAACCTCAAGTATACATTAGTATAAATTAAATTTTATATTTTTTACATTCCCAGAAGCTTGTGATACAGCTGTAATCAAAATTTTTTTAGTATTTAAATGCCTCAGTATTACTTCTATTAACTAATAAACTTTAATCGTATAATTAAACTGAGTAGTCTTGTTATTGAGTGTTAAAGCCATTCTTATTCTTATCATTACGGGTAATGAATGATGCACGACTGTATTATTTAACAATATATTTTTGTATTTTGTTTATTTCATAATGTGATTCATTAGTAAATGATTTGAGGGATTACAAACACCTTGCATTTATTACATAACATTTATCAAACTTTTTTTTATAAATAATTGTTTTATTGAGCAAATTCAGGTAATATTTTTACCATCCATTGTTTCAAACCGTGGTTACTAAACTACCTTTAAAACGAGGTAACTGATTTTCCTACGAAATATTGCCGCCTATAAACCTGCCTCGGACCAGCAACAGGGTAAGGGATAACAGATGGGCCACCTTTATGAGTTGTTTTTAAAACCCAACGCTTAAAAACTGCGAATTACCGACACGGTGAAATATATTGTCAACAATATTTTTGGAAATATCACTAATGATAAAGCTTTATAATGTTTGGTTATTTCAATAATTACTCCTGATCAAAAACTCAAAACTTTATTGCAGGTGTAAGATTAAATTCATCTGCAGAATGACAGAGTGTCACAATTATGATGTATGTTACTATCCATATCTAGAATACAAGACGCCAAACCCAATTTGAAACAATTTGAGTGCATATCTCAAGTATTATCTAAAATAAAAGATTCAGCTAAATTAGTGTTTGAGTATTTCATAAATAGAGAGTAGGACTACTCATTTGTGTTTTGTATGTGTTTTATATTAGGAATGAAGATTATTCGTGAGGTGGAAAAGACATGTTCTACAGATTAACCTACTAAAAACACTTTATGTGATACTTAGTTCTGAAACTTAGTAACTCAGTAAAATAAGGCAAAATAAGGATGCAACCTCGGAATGAACGATAATAAGCTAAACATTTGCATACGTCTTTATTTTCATAATTAATATCTATAAATATGGTAATTAAATAATAAATAATAATAAAAATGCAATAATAATGATAATAATAATAACAATAATTATAGTATTAAGTAATAACAGTAATAGTAAAGTCTTTAGCGTAAGGGAAACGAGATATTTGCAAAAGACCTATTTTCGTGATCTTTGACCTTAAATATCTTAAGTCGCGTACACGCGATTATATGAGACTTTCGAGGTAAGTTTTATACATCAAAATGAAGATGTATGCAAATTTTTAGCTTATTATCTTTCATTCCGAGGTTACATACTTGTTTTTCCGAACTATAGCTTTATCAACGTTATTATAAAAAGTATTAATTTTTCTAATGTAGCATAACTGTACAGGTAAATCTGTAATTATGTTTTCTCTAAGAGCAGCCCGCAACATAATATTTTGATGATATCCTGGTGCGGTGTTGCCTTATCTCTGTTGACGTTCAGCTGTTCCCTCTATGTCGTGACTACATAGGTACTACTGCGTGTTGTCTGAAAAAACCTAACATTCATATGTTTGTTTATGTATTCATACAATGATGTATGTTTACAGTAACAAATGTTGTGACGGGTCATTAAAACTCACAATAGTGTTAGGCGAGGATTATAAGGGCAGAATATAACGTTACAACCAAGATTAGATTATTTAAGAGTAGCCAACTCTATAATTGCAAAAGTGTTTGTAAGAGCAATGTTTTATACATTTTTATGTTGTGTCCTAGTGACCAAAGGTAAATAGAAAATAAAAGTGTTATTAGGATTTAGAATGATAAAACATTGTAGATGCTATAAGTTTAGACTTAAATCTTAACTTAATTTCCCCAATGATATAAATTTGAAATGAAAAATGTGAAATGTACCATTGATAAAAACATTTTACTTGTATATGTCATATATATATATATTTTATCTTGTGCAATGCTGAATCTAGTAACTAAGCATACAACTGCTGATCTCAGGCTTTAATCTAATAACCTAGTGCTAATAACTGTTATACTGAAGGTTGAGTTTCAACTTCGAGTAATTTATTACAAAACCAACTCCACCTATCATTGGGCTTTCTTATTATCTAGGAGTTATTGCCTGTTACCTTTAAATTTCTATCTGCCACTTTAATTTTCATCCTGTACACTTTGATTACTATGAATTCCTCTGATTTAAGTCAACTTGAATCCTGAAGTTGTTTATTACTAGCATTAAACCAAAACTGTATTTGTAGTTCAAACGGGTTTTATATACAACTCCTCATTAAATATTAAACATATTGATGTAGGAGATGTATGAACGTCCTTATATATATATATATATATATATAATATATATATATATATATATATATATATATATATATATATATATATATTATTACATCAGATAAGAAGGATAGTTAATAAAATATGATTATATTGCGAGAAAACGCGTGCTGTGTCTATTAATTGATTCTAGGCTCATAAGCAATGTGAATTAGTTATTGCTATATTTAAATTAGGCATTATAAACTTATTTTTGTTAACTACGGTCAAAGAATAAATAATTTTAGAAATCAAACGATTCATTAGTAAGGAGGAAAGATTTTCTTCAAATGAATTTCTCTCTAAATTAGTTGCAATCACTATTTATCCCATCCAACATATGTTCCAGTACGGTTATATCAGCCGCAGTCTTGGGAAATGCATTACCTGTGTCAAATTGAGGTGATTTCTCCAGAGTGAGAACATGCTCACTAAGTCTTGTGTGACTTATCCCCAGCCCTACCCTTTTAGCTTTGAAATTAACTAACTACCTTGGTAGAAGTCAATATTCTTTATTTTATTAGGAGAAGCTATGATTATTGTCGTCTCTCATGTACTTAGATTGTGTTTTTAAAACTATAGAAAAAAGTATTAGTAATCCGAAACCATTTCTATTTACAATGCAAGGTTTTTGTCAAGCAAGTTTTTGCAATAGTGTAGGTCTTTCACTTATAGACATAGGGCATATCACCAATAAAACTGATTATATTGCTGGGTTTTCTATTGATGAAACTAAACTCAAATATATAAAGCGAAACAACAAATTAATACAATTATCAAGTTATCTCACATCTTGTGTTGTATTTCAGGCTGAACTAGCTTATAAAATTTCAGTTTTACAAATCATTTCATGAGACCACACATGTTACTATGTCACATGTTGAAATATCATTTAGTTGCACTCAGTGTGTTTAAAACTGTAGTTTTCCATGATTATCTCGTTACAATCTTGGTTACCCATAAAATAAATGTAACAATATTCTTCATATCAGCTAAATTCAATGGAAGGTCAAGCAATGTCTTCGAACTTGATGTTACTTCTAAAATTTCAAGTAAATACGTTTTTTTCATTTTCATGGTTCCATGCGAACAAACCAACAAACAGAAGGCATTCAATTTTAACAGCTTCTTATATAAAGCGAGGTTTAGCGAATAAATCACTAAATGAAGGAATAACCTACTTTAAATTCTGGTAAGCTTTAAAAACTAAGTCTGAACTTTTATCTCTCATATTCTCAGTCCACACAAAACACATGCACCCACAATTACATAAAACAATTAACACAAAACAAAGTGTTTAGACTAATAAAACACAGAATTAATAAATAAATGAACAAAAAATCTTAAAACAGGTAAATACCCCTAAACATCTTTCCTAATCAGGGGCTAGTGATTACTACTATTACTTTATTAGGTAGTTCCATACTGATTCTTTTTCTTGATTTGAATAGTGTACAAAATAATCTACAGATTAACATAATTAATTGAATTGATTAAAACTGATGAACAGTCTAAAGAACGGAAAGTTTAAACGTAGTAATAATAGTAATTATTAACATTAATATGATGAAATTATATAATACATAAGAAATATCTACTGCAATAGGATGTGAGTGGAGTGAAATTAAGCTAGGTTAATTGCTATCCTAATTCCTACGCTAATGGAACACACACACGCCACTACTGTAGTAACATGGTTCTGGAGTATACCGAGCTGTCAATCACATAGAATACGGCGTAATAAATTGATCTTAATAAGCCATGAGATTTATAGCCTTACCTCAAGTAAGCTTTGTTTGTGAATAATAGGTAATCAATATATTGGCTATGTGAATATTTTGCCGATACGAGTAGACAGGTTCAATAACACAAAATGTAATATTTATTTATTACGTAAATAAAAGAGTAGATCGATCAGAACTATAATGCTATAATGTATATACTTATGTTTTACTTTTAGGATATTGACAATTATTCTTTACAGCATTTAAACAATATACATCGTATTTCTAGCGTCATTTTAGGCCTATATTCAATAGGTGTATTAGGTAGGGTTTATTATTGTATCTACGTAACATACAATATCAAATATCTGTTATAGCGTATGATTATAATCAATCCATGTCACATTTAGACATGCATAATAGTAACACTTATTTATTACGTTTGGATCAAGATTGTATGTAGCTTTCCAATGTCAATTTCTAACAGTCCCTGCTTGAGAAAATCATGAACAGAATAATAACACCTGACACCAATAAGCCTTAAACGGAAATCTGTTTACACTTTTAAGCAAATCAGAAAGTCCGTTGATAAGTTTGACACCATGTTTTCTATCCTATGTTTCATATTTTGAACTTCCATACCTCTTACAGGAGCACACTTTGAAAAGCAGTACAGAATCACCTCAAGAATATCGAATCTATAGGTATATTCACCAACACAAGCTCTCTGATAGCATTTCTACACAATTCTGTAATATCTAGTCTTGAAATGATTATAATAGCTTTAATTGAGTTTTAAACGCTCTTAACGGTTCTTATTGGTAATATATTCCCCAAAGGCGTATTTTGTATGACACGTGAATATTAATAATGACATTTACATAACATTAATACACATAAAGTATGAAGATAGCTAACACAAAATCCTTAAAATAACTAAGAGACAGCAAAGAACTACTAACCGCGATCCAAAAGCACAGCATGGATAACCGTAGAACATTAGAGCTAGTATATAAGAAATAATTATTCACAACCTATAATGGTACACCTATAAGCATGTTTTGTCATTAACAGTGTTAATAACTTAACCTAAAATTTAGTTTTTTTAACTCGTATAAACGAAGAGCACGTGTTAATAATAATAAAATTAATATCTCGTTTAGGAGTACTTGTAATTAACTCTTCTGACGTTCACATGAAACGTTAATTACATTCTACTGAAATTGATTTGTTATTGCTTTTCGCTCACAGCTTTTGATCTTTACAGAGAAACAAAATGGTAATGTGAATAAAAGTGAATTTTTTGTCGAACACACTTTGTCAGTAAATGATTTGATTGCTGTGTGAATGTGGCAACAACTTCGCTGTTCCGCTCAAGTGGTGGTTTCATTTATTGGAGAATATAACACTTATAAATTACCAACTCTAGTAACACTCTTAGGCGTTTAATGTAAGTTCGAATGGTTTAAAATTATATCTAGGAAATATTTTTGACCGTGCAATCATTTTATATCGTTACTAAGTATTTCAAAAGGTTTATTATAAATATTTATTCTTGGCTGAACGTTGGCGAATCCTGTTACTCAGAGAACTTGTCAAAAGTTATTCGCTTCATACCTCAAGACTAGCTAAAGACTAAACATTTCATGATTTCTTTCTGTTAAGTAGGCTTACAAAATAGTTCTGCCGTTTATCTGACCATATTCCCCAGCTTGGGAGCAAATGGCGCTGAAGATTAAAAATGGTGCATAAAACCTAATTTTTTCATAGTCAACGTCTAATTAAAAATGATAATTTTTCAAAAAAGTGTTGGTAGTGTAATATGTAAAGCCTAGTTCTCCACATGATATCCTGGAAAATTTGATTAATTAAGTAGTAATACTAAATATTTTCATGAAACTTTTAATCAAACAAGTTAAAGATCTATGGTGGTCAGATGGTCGTCCATTGAGTAAGGCTGAATATCAGCAAAGCTTATTATTGAAGTGTCTGGCTAATATTTTATTTTATCTGTTGCATGTGGTATTGAGAAAGAAATGAGCTACAGATTTAAAATCTTACGTGACACTTCAGCGAAGACAGTTACGTAACTTGTTCTGTAATGTCCTCTACATTGTTCGTAATAATCTTAACGCAGAGTCTTTTAATAAAGAAACCTCACTGCATTACTTGTTATACCAGTATTATGTGATTACGGCAAATTATGAGTTAAAAATTTAAGTAAATAAAAACATATTACTCACAAAGCGATCGTTTTGAATTAGCAATTATACTTAGAAACTATTATTAGGGCACTCCGTACGAAACAGTAAATATTTTTTTTATTTCGCGTCTTCTTGTTAGCAAAAATATGATGCACCAACACCGAATTAATCAGTATACCTGTAAGTTTGAGTTGGAATTCAATGTCTGTAGATATGTAAAACTATAATTTAGGCCTTAAACTCACAATCTGTTAATGTACTATTACTGTTAATTCATTCACCAATAGTTAGCAACATTTGCTCGAAGTTAGAATTTTAAACTTTATAGGCATCTAAAAACTTCTATATATATAAAAATGAATGTTTGTGTGTTTGTCCTTTATGAAATCGCAAAATACTAGACAGACCATTATGAAAATTTGTATGTATACATATTTTTCCACTGAGAAGGTTTATAAGCTATGCCCATTGATGTAACTCACCACCAAGCGGCACTGCAAAAGATAAAAGGTTTCACAGCGCCTGCACACTATAAACTGCAATTACGAGACGGTTACGTATATTACATAGCCATACACTATTTGAAGGCGCTAAGTTATTATGTATATTTGTCTTTAAGATACATTTCTGATTGAACTTAAAGTTTGAGTGTTAGACCACTTCATAATAAAGTACATGTACGTGCACAATGGCTATAAACATAAACATATTTTCTTGATCGTGGCAACAAGGCAAACTCTACATCGGCGTTGTAAATATAATTCAATTAAACCAGAAGTTCACATACACGAGCAAAGCTTACGAAAAGCGTGCAAGCCGCGGGAAACAGCTAATAATTTATAAAAATATTAAATTTAAATATACCGAAATGTAACATGTTAAGTCATGTTACACCTGTAATAAGTTATTAATCCTGGCAAGGTGCACCTATAAAGCTATAAAATTATTTATCCTAGTATGAAACCTGTTAGATGGTCAAATGATGATATTCAGGGCTTATTTAAAGATTAGGCCCGACCACTGAAGCCCACAGTTGGAGATTGGATTGTAACCTCATTTCACTACTGCAGACCCCACACTTTGCGGTTATGTTTAATATTGCGGTATCTACGGTACAGGATCGTATTGATCCAAAATTATTAAGTAGATCCGATTAGGCGGCAAAAAATAAACATCAGATTGATTATTTCTATATTTCTTGGTTCATTTGATGTAATTTTTTCCCATTAATATCATTGAACACACTGAGATTAAAATTAACTAAAATGTAAGGGAAATTGTAAATATTGTATACGCAGCTGAATTCAATGTTCAATTAAAATTTGGACATTTTATTAATAATAATCAAAAATTAAGGTTATTTTGAAACATTTATTTTAAAAGTAAAAACCACTGGAAAGAGATTCTGCAGTAGAATAATATCCGGTACAAAACAAGTAAGTAACCTTTTGTATCCGCAAATGTTGGCCTGACAATCATGAAAGTAAACACAATATAAAATGCATAATAAATACATATAGGGGTACATAAATTATTTCAAGTGTATTCTCTATACATAGAATTTTTAACGCAATAAATGTAGGGGCCTTATTAATGATACAAACACACTTTTCGTTGTCATTTTGTTACAATGTTTTGACAATAGGTACACATTTTATATTATTAAAAAACCATATCTTAGTGTGATAAAGTGACACAAATACCACAGTAGTAGTTTAAAATTACATTTCTTGCGTTTTTCGGTTTATTACTTTCTCATATTTTTGTAAATAATAAAAGTTTTGGAAATATGATATATGATATTGGGAATTTACCAGATAAAACTATTAATGTTCTGATACATTACAAGATCAACAACGATTCATTCCACGTTTCATAGATTGGCCAAATTGAGGCTAGACATTAAAGTGAAAATTATGTGTAAAATTCCCTCAGATTAAACAAGAGAATGTAGTAATGATCTTTGTTTGTGTATTAGTCGATCTCAAAAGTTCGGCCAGAATTAATGCACTATAAAATAGTTTAAGTTTTAAATATAAATTTGTAAAGGAATATAATCTCTAACAATAATTAATTAAAGGACCATGTCTTACTTATATTTTAAAATATTACATTTAATTAAACAACGTAAAATTCAATTGTTAATAATATCCTTGTGATCCCAACTTCAAGACTATGCAGTACTGTACCACTTACGTATAAACTCTTCTGCCATTGTATACAACTCCCAATGGCATAAGAGTTATAAAATGTATAAATTGTCTGAGTAGTCTAAGATTTGCAAAATAACCATTGAGTAATACAATAATTTCCACACTGGTTTCTAGCTTCATTTGGCATTTTAAGAAATGGAATTTTAAGAAACACATTAAACAAGAATGATAGATCACTTGATACTTAGCGCTCTTTGTTGCTTGATGGCACTCGGCTAGTAATTGGAAAAACTTCTTCTCCCCTTTTTATCTTATCGCTTCACTATAGATAATTGTATTACATTGATAAGATTTATTTTCGTCTCAGGATTAATTTTTTTCTTCAAATTCACAGGTTAATTAATTTTTTTCACCAATATATAAAAATTATTCTAAATTCCAAATTCTATAAAAATTATACAGTTCTAATAAAACAAATTCAATACAAGTTTAAGTATATTTTTGTTATAATAATTAAATTTTATCATTGAATACCATGTAAGATCAAGTTCAAACGATGCAGTAAAGATTAAAGAATTCTATAAATCTCAACATTGCATAATCAACTATAATAATGAATAATTTAGGCTTAACGTCAGCGAAGTCCTATCACTTGGTGCGCTGAAATATTGTATTTTCGCCTTTCTGTCTGATTATCTTTCTGCCTATCGTGTAGATTAGTATCTTGAAAACGAACTGATATATGTAATTTTTCAATAAGCTTCATTACTATATAAGCAACACTGAGTTCGATAATAGTACATGTCACTCAATCTAATTTGGCTGGGCATTTGTTTAATTTTTTTTACATTGAATGATGGAAATGAGAAAATTGCCGGATAAATAAATTTTTTAACAAGATGAGTACAATCATACACACAGTAACACATGCTATGTAGCCTGGTTTTTAGAGATAAGCTGAGTCGTTCCAGTCGCGGAGTCGTTGTGAGAAACTCAAGACAGCCATGTAATGGTTCTGGGCAACTACTCCTTTTTTACACAAGGAAAAACAAGAGTAATAAAAAACTACGTCAAATCAGTTCTAGAGAAATTTAATATGCAGTGTTAAACTAATTTAAAATCAACGTTCCAACAAATAGGTAAATTAAAAAAAATATATAGTTATTAGTTACAACATCATCAAATTACGTTCTATTACATCAATCTATTACATTTCAAATTATATCAATCTGAAAGAGCGTTTAGCTCATCCAGATTGCATGGACCTGCATAATTTGAATATATATGTGATAAACATCATCAATGCATTGTTATTTTTGACTACATATTGTATTTGAGAAATATGTCAGACCTAAATTCTATTTTATTACTAGGAAAAGAACGTATTATATTTTTAATTCTTTTCCTAAAATTAAATTTGTAATACAAGCATGCGAAGATATATGAATTATACAACAAACAAAAAAGACATTTAAACTAGAAAGCGTTAAATACTATTTAAGCAACACAACTTTCAAGAAACTAAAATTAATAGAAGTAATTGGTGCATTTTCATAAACGTTTATATTATTGCAGATAATGCTGTTGTCGTGCATTTAATACAGGAGAAAAAAACAATGTCCTCAAGTGAGGAACGGATTATATAAACAATTCACAAAGGGATATAACCGTAACACAAAGTAAGCTCTACCGTGTATCTCTGCTTCCCTCGAGTTTTACTTGATGTTATCATCTGAGGTTTGAGTCTACTCAATTGTTTACCTCCTTGAACACAAATTTCTTTATGTATTGTACCTAAATAACACTTTGTATTCTGATGAACAGATTAAACATTATAATATATGAAATAGTATAATGATAAAATGTACAAATAGATTGTATTATATGCTATTATTACATAAATGATACGTTATATAAAACTATATTATACTTTATAACATTTGATTATTTAAACTTATAGTTCATGCAAATTTTTTAAAGTAAAACATTAAAAACATTGTGCAATCTTTACATTGACGGACAATGATTATTTTATTTGTACACCTGTAACTGTTCTGTTATCACCTACAATTGGTAAAACTCGCAAAGCAATTGAATCCATAACAACAACCAAAGAGACTGATTTCGAAAATGATCTGTGCCGTGGATAAACCAAGCAGTATTGTTGCATATACAAATACTCGGTATTTAGAAACTGCCATAAAAATAAATTAAACTACCATAAATAATGTATTTTGAAATAGGTCTGCTATCCATATCATGTTTTTATTTAGTTGCTTAGAGAACGCTGGAAGGATAAATTTTAGCTGAAGTATACCTATAGTTCCTTTTTAAGTTCCTGGATTGTATCAGCCATCTAAAATAAATTTATTCCTTTAAATTTTTCTTTTTCAGTTGTTTTCTGAAAGTATTTTTTAAATAAATGACATCTGAGTGACAACAACAATATACAAATAACATTTTTGTGCTTATGCAGAGGGATTTAATAATATTTGATTGGTATAAAAATACGTTTTTAAACTATGCAAATTTTTAACAAAAATCTCGACTAAATTGTTATGTCAAAATTAAGTTCTTATATATATATATATATATATATATATATATATATATATATATATCAAAAAGTAAAAATTTTATATCCAGGAACAGCACTGGTCCACTCGAATGTACTCTCTAGGTATGGGGTACATTTTCATGAATTTTAATGTGTTGATGTGCGAAATCAGGCAAGATTTAATTTAGATGCAACAAAGTATACAAGAATTCGATTCTGTCAACAGAGTATACAGTAGATTTTTGCTGTCAGTAATGAAACTTTTAAATTCTGGCACTTGTTACAAATCAACAACAATACTGCTTTAGCTCCATATTAAAATATAAATATTTGTTCATTACCTTACCTACAGACATGTTAAACTGATCTCATACAAACTATAAGTGGATGAAATGTCTAAAGTTATTGTTACAAAATAATATATAATATCTGAACTTACAGAATCATGATGATACATTAGGTAAAATGAGATAATATACAACTCTGGCAAACTATAAGCATAATATATTTTTTATGTCCCTATATATCAACATTACTGTCAAATCATGAAGTAATCTCTTAGGTCAGGATCCCAGACAGGTTATGCTTTCTAATTCATGCTTCTTGGAGTCCTGGCGGAACTAATTCTCTTGATGCGGTCACTTCGGTATTCTGAGTAACGGATAGGTAAAGATCTCAAGGGGTCTTAAAATCTGACCTTACAGACAGCCCTCAGTCCCTCCCTGCGGCATTGTCAAGCGTTATATACTAAGGGAACCTCATTCGTTACGAACAGGTGCCAGAGGAACAGTTCCCTAGTTCTGTAAATCATCGATGTTTAATCATCACAAATTCATTTCCTTTACATATTTGAAATGGTTAGGATCATAATAAAATTTTAATTTAACTTACGTAAGTTTTATTAAAATAATTAATTATTAATGATATATTGATGTAACACAGACATCTCTCACTAGGGAAGTATCTAGATTTAAATCGATCATCATATTAATGCGTTGATAATTTTTTCCAGGCATTGAGAACTACATAGGCTTTAAAGTTGAAAAGGTAATCTAATTACGCTACAAAATCAAAGCTTAAGTGGTAGTGAGATTTGAAAACGGGTTGCTTTACCGAGATTGGATTTCCAGTACTTCATTATAAAAATAATTCAATCCATTAAATCTAAATATTTTTCAAGCTAATAAACTTCTTTTCATTATTCAGTGAATTCCGTCAAAATTCCTATAAATCTCTCAATTTGATAGCTGTTTCTACAAAGTTTATAATACATTCCTAGTTTTCCAATTTCAAAGATTTATTTACGTTATTCCAGTCAGCTAGTGAGATTGTGTATAATATTTTTTTTTCTTTTTTCTTTAATAACAAGAAACACGATCGATTATTAAAACCGAATTTTTCTTCAATCTACTATCAGACTTAACAAAAAAGTGATTCATGCAAGTCTGACTAGCAAGCCACGCCACTGGTTGAGAGATCCAACAATCCTCGACTCGCACAATACGTCAAGATTCTTCCGCTTAATTCTGAATAGAATTAAAGATACCGCAATTTCCATCTCCAGCCGGATTTTAGAATGTTGTATTATTAGTTTTACCTCTAGTATAAGTATAAGTATCACGAGCAGTTCTCTCGGAGTCCTAGCCCACTCGAAACTCAAACTCAAACACGTGGCTACTCCTCGCAGTCTCAGTTGAGTACAAGAAAACTATAACGAGTTAAGTACGTACAGTAGCAGTCCGAAACTTTGTTTGAGGCTATTTTAAGTTCCATAAATTTTATATCCGTGTAAATGCATTAAGTTACTATCAGCGCTTAGACAAGATTCAGTTAAAATGATAAAATTAGCCTTAATTTCTATATCTTGTCCTACAAATAATTAAGAACGCTTCAAAGTTGTTTCTTTTTATCCGGATATTCAGCTTCAGTACGTCATTAGGACGATATCCCCTCTAATCCATATTTCATAAAGTATGCAACGCCATTAAATAATGAACAATGTACTCCAATATTGATATTATCATATCATTTTAAAATTAAATGTACAATTTAACTCCATATGATTATTTATCGATAAAATGAGTAATTATAGGCATATAAGTGTATTATATCTATATATCATCATATATTTTTTTTAAATGAAATAACACGTATGGAGATTAAAGTACGAATATATAACATGTTAAAAAACGTATTTCAGGTAAATAAATTACATTTAATCTCCTGTTTATGCTGGACAATGTTTCAATTAAGTCAGGTTGATAATTTACTTAATTGATAACCAGGTGTATATTCATCACTTTTGTTTACTTTGAATTTCATTATAAGTGGGATTTTATATATTCTATTCATTTTCAACGAGAATAAATGTTTATATAAATCAATATTTAATAGGTGGTATTGGAAAACAAGATATTTAGGTAAATAATAACTGTTTATCTTGCTTGAAAACTCTTTCACACTATTCAGATAAATTTAGCAAACAATTAGTTATTATTATTAACTAAATGTATTTAACAATTTATATTATTTAAACAGAATTTAAACAAGTTTAGAATTAAAATATAAGGACATATACTTTAGGTTTAATAATTATTTGTACCATTGTCATCCTATTTTACCACCCCTTATATGATGTGTTTCTCTTAATACAAAAAGAAAGAGAAACTACTAGATGGTCCCGAAGTGTAGCGTGTAAGTCTAAAACGACCTCAAACATTTATTTCAATTAAATATATTTATATTGTATCTCAGTTATAATACTGTTATACTAGTCTGTATTAAATCAAATGAGAACCAGAAGTTAAGTTTGGCATTACAGGTGTCTAAAGTTGTTTTGTGGTTGTTTTTTTTTGTTTATTTTATATGTAGAGAAACTCCTCGCAATTTTGTTTTACTTGTACTCATATGTAATGTGTAAAAATTAAATACATATTATTAAAACATAAGAAGATATATTTTGTAAAACTGGTGAAATAAACATAACGTTATACAATTTTTTGTTGCTTGTGTACTTTTTAAGCAAATCCCAAAAATCACAACAAAATAAAAACTCACATTTATTTATTGTGGTCATGATAATTTTTGCGTACAATTAATAGTTTATAGCAGTTTTGTCCTAGCAATATGTACATTTCTTGGGAATTTACAGAATAAATATTATATATCTACAGTTTAAAGATTGACTTCAGTTAAGTATTAATACTTTAACTTTATTTTATAGTTTGGTCATTTACAATAAACTTATATTACAGTTGTGTTAAACTTTTAAAGGCTGCAAAAACAACTGCCAAAGATCCATTACAACGCGGATATAACTGTATTACAGTTCGCCCACAACTGTGTCACAGTACACAGGTATAGCACACTCACAAGCTGATTTAGCTCTGACATCAATCCCACCGCAACTGTCAACACTGGACACCCATTTCATGATAAAAGTCAGTAACTGTTTTAAGGTATTATTTTACTGTGAATTGTTAAGCTATATAAAGAAACCTTATATTTGTTTGAGTGCAAAGTTTTAAATAGTGCTGATAATAAAAAAAAAACCATTTATAAAAGAAGCTGAGTTAGGGCTATAAAATCCTCTCTACCACCCAATTTCAATTGTGACATTATTTTATTTTATTGTTTTTTATTTGGATGTACAATCATTCTCAATTTTAACAGTATACAACGAATAAAGACGTATGGTGGGAATTGTCGACCCAATGCAAATATTTAGGTCCACTAGTTGTAGGTGAAATATACCTAAACTTAACTCATTGGCTTACATCGATGATAAAGTTCTGGCATATAAGACATATATATATATATACAATAGAAGAAAAAGACTTCATATAAATCCTTTAATATTTCGACTTTTATGTCGTTTTCAAAAAGGTACAAAAAGTGTATATAATGTAAGAATTAAAAGTAAAAGTAAACATATGAATTTTTATAATCAGCTGGAATATTCTATTCTGACTTATACTGTAATTTATAAACTCCTTGGTATATTATACTAAAGAGGGATTTATATTAAAATTAAAATTTAGATTAATAACAGCATAAAATTAAATTAAATATTAACAATTTTGTAGTTTTGTTGTTGTACATTCATAAAAAATTAATAAATTTTAAATATAGACAATACATTGTTTTAGATTTGCTAGATTAATTTAGACTATTTTAACAGATCATTTCTTATTTAATCCAAACGGTAATTTTGACTTAGTGACTAATTGATATGCTTGTTCTAAATTTTCTAATTGAATTTTTGAAGAATCTTCTGGTACTTTACAAATCCCTTTTAATGTGTAACAATTATTAAATATTTCGTTATGAGCCAATGCATGTTGCGAAACCAATTTGTCGTCTTGTCTGTTGGATGAAGACCGATGGTTATTCATCCTAATATGTAAGAGATTTGTCGTTAAAACCAATATAGTCCTTGGGACAAAATTTGCAAGACAACTGATAGATTACATTTTTCGATTTACAGTTAATGTTATTTGAAATTTGGTATGTTTTATTAGTTGTGCTACTTGTAAAAGTGTTAGAAGGATTTAGAATTTTGCACGTAGCACAACGCTTGTCTTCGCAAGAATGACAACCTAAAAACTTTTGATCAGCATCTGAATTTGGAATTTGGAATATATATATAGCTCATTGAGGTAGATATATAACTTTAATGTTTAGTACATACTTCTCAGTAATTGCAGATAAATAGGATAATCACAGCATTATTTGATTTAAATTTATAAGTTGCCGATTACATGTTCTAGGTTACTTATAAAACATTTTTCACATATGCTTTTGGGCTTTCAACCACATTTTCATATTGTGTGAGTGGGAAGTTCGTGGCAAATGTTTAGTTTGAAACAGTGCAGTACACTATATCACAATACTAACTGGACGAGGAGAGGACTGTTTGTTTAGAGGATTGAGGTCAGCTTGTTATCTCTTATAGTGTTTGAGAGAGGCAGGATTGTGTGTTGGTTCTTGGCAAATGTTTAGTTTGAAACAGTGCAGTACACTATATCACAATTACTAACTGGACGAGGAGAGGACTGTTTGTTTAGAGGGTTGAGGTCAGCTTGTTATCTCTTATAGCGTTTGAGAGAGACAGGATTGTGTTTTGGTTCTTGGCAAATGTTTAGTTTGAAAACAGTGGAGTACACTATGTCAGCTAATTCACTTCAAGATATAAAATTCATGTTTTATCATTAAAATACATATACAAGAAACTACTAACAATTTATTTACGAAAGACATGTTTAACTGTTTACAATATGTTATTAATAATCAGATAAATAAATAGTATTAAAATAATTATTTCTTAATTTTAAGCTCAATACATTTGGTCACAATACAAAAACTAAAAAAATATAAAAAAGTTCATCATCCTACTGATGTTACAAGTCTAAATGATTAGATGAATATACGTCTATACATAACGAAATAAATATTCACACTATTATGATGACGTGGGAAAATTGTAACTTAGTTTGACATTGAAATATAGCGTATGTTTCCAATTCACTGTTGGGAAGAACTTACTACTATTTAAATGTTCTAGTTTGAGTCCATAGAAACTTATTATAAACCATAGAGAGTGAAACATTTATTTTCCTAACTATAATTCTTAAAAGTATAGGAACACTTACTCATTCCTTTATTTTTTTCACATTATAATCAGGTAAATCTATATAAGTTTTCAATTTATAATAATCAAAAGTAACTATTGTATAAATTAATAATTGTACACATCTTCATCAATACTAGACTCAAACTAAAATTAAATTAAGTATTATATCAACATTAATACAGATCGCGCCAGTGATGAATTGAAACCAAAGTATTTAAAAACTTAATATCATACGTTCCCACAAAACAGAACTTAATGAAAACATTCTACATGTGTATATGTAAGATACACTAAATTGGTGATGTAAGACTTCTTCACCCTGGCAAGTTTTACAAAAATCTTAATGAGCCATTATGTTTTCAAATCCGCTGTAGTAGGTTGTTCAATTGCGAAATTTCGCGTACTGTAAAATTATATTTATTGTTTTGTGCTCAAAGATACTGTTTGACTCCTTGACTAGAAGATTCCATTGCACTAATCTTTTAATTTAAATTTTGCAAAAGTGGACCCGGAAACAGAAATATCTTCAATAATCATCAAGCTTTTTTTGGCATTCAATCTTGTAAAATATGCCATAATACTAACACAATAGAATATATATTACATTATGTTAATGTATGTCTTGTGCTTAAAAGGAGGGCCTATTTTATTCATTTAATGCATATAAAAACTGTCTCTCTTTCACCTTCTTTTTCACCATTTCTTCGTATTTGACAAATCATTTAAAACTATTGCTTATATATTTATTTATTACTCTTTTTATATATGGTATGATGAAGAATGGTTTATATTGTTTATATATAATATTATAAAAACATTTTTTGTTTTATTTTATATTCTGATGCTACACTATTACGTTGTTCTATAAGGATTCCATTAAAGGGGCAAATTTAGGCATTTTAAGCTAGAAATCTATTTGTAAAAATTTAAGAAACTTTGTAGCTTCTCATGTTTTTAGATAAAAGAATATATATTGTTACTTAAAAACATTACCGGACTAACATATAAAAGAATATTGTATATCAATAAACATATGAAAAATTAATATAATATAAATAAGGGTTTTAAAGATCGTCCACCTCCAAGTTCCAAACACCTCTGCCAAGTAGAACATTTGTGATTTACGATAGTTAAAGTATCTCTGGGGACTACAGAGTGCATACATATTCAACATACATACAAGGCGACGACGTGTCGTTTTCTTACGCTTCCGATCGTTGAGTGTCTAGGTCAACTACTTGCCGAACCTAAGGAAAATACTTATATACAAAAGGCACGATAATGTAATATATTGTATAGTATTTAATAGTATTGCACTATTTCCATTCCTTAATTTGCAAAAGAGAGTTGTGGTTATATATTTAAAGTGAATTGTAAAAGCAGTTATTATTACACTGTACATCTCAATATGTTCAGTTTATTGCTAGTAACACATCAAATATTATTTCTAAAAGCATAATAAATAACGACACTATTTATAATCACTTCCCTGACTAGGAAAATAGTGAATGCGCTCAACAGTTATTTAGATAGCAGTCTGATAATTAGATTTACAAAGTGTTTTTAAAGAAGAAGTGTTTTAGCATAAACAATCTATCGTTTCAGTATTTCTTCGTGCATAGTAAATGTGTTTATATTTCTGCAAAGAAGAGGTTATTCTTTAAATTACTGATAATTAATAGGTAACGTGTTTTTCACGTACAAAATTTACAAAAAATAGTTCAACCCATTTTTTAAAATGATCATATAATACGAGTGTGAAGATAAGTACAGTAACTGAAGTTAATAAGTGTAAGTACTTTTTAATAAATATAATAATTCGGTATAAAAAAATTATTATCACTATTAGGTTCTACTAAGAAGAAAACTGGAATTTTTATGGATACGTGCCTTATTTCAGTGATAGTAATCATCCATAAAAGTAACACTATGTTTCGAGATCTGATATCTGGACTCTTCCTCAGCTGATTGACTTACATAAGAGATAACTACAATCCATAATAATATAAAGAAATCATACAGAGTCACAGTACGGTTTTCAGAAGTTTATCAAGACTGAACCAATAATATGAGGCCATAAAACTCGTAAAACGGTCCCCTCCTATTTACTTTTGGTCTCTGCTCAGTGCAATGTGGTTTGTCGGTGATTGTAAACCTGTATTCTGTGGCATGGACTTGACACTCAACATCCTAGTTCTGATTCATGACTTATACGTGTCAAACCGTTAGAGTATGGTTCGATTATTTTAACCTGTAGTTATGTGTTAGGTTACTTATTCCCCTAAGGAAGAGATCAGATTCCAGATCTCGAAAAGTTGTTTTACTGAGTTTTGTATCACTAATCGATGCCAAATGCCCTGGAAAAATATGGTTTCACTCACAATCATGACATTGTTAAAAAACAAACTTCTAAACAATGAACTATGATATATTTGATTACATGCCTGCAATTATATTGATTAAATTTCGTCTAAAAATAAAGTAGGAACTAAAATGTAGATGATTGGCGAGTTTTAATAAATCAGCCATTCTCACAACATTCTCATAGCCCAGTATAGGAATGAATTTGTAACTTTTGATGAGTAATCTTAAATCTAGATATTTTTCTTCACTTACCAGGTGTCAGTTATGACTTGGTTGATGTGCTCAAAACTTTTCATTTTTCCAAAAATATTACGTTTACACTTCGCACTGAAAGGTAGGCATGTTAACGTATATTGTTAATTACAAACACTTTACATTTACACACTTTTAATATTATTTAATTACGTTTTTACTAATCCAAAGCTGTTTATAAAATGATTTTATGGTTAGATAAAAAATTTCACAAAACTGTGTTTGTGCTCATCACACTATGAATAACTCAGGATTATTTGTTGCGTTGAAGATTTACTTGAGGAATTTATGCTGCTTCACACCAAACAACAGATAGATATATGTGAGGAACGCCGAGAATCTGCCAGAGACTCCCACATTGCGGATTGTTACGTCACACATACCATATCGAAACGATAAAAACAATTTTACCCTTAGCCGACCACGGTAAAACTCAATAAATAGTCGAGTACTTGATAAAATATACGAGTATAACGTAACTAAGTTATTTTGTTATATATTAGCTCGATACCTGTAATACATAGATTAAACACACACTTTAAGTGTACATGATACTGCCTATAAATATCATACAGTATTTCGGATCTTTTCCATCGTTTGATGATACTAAAATGGAATACTAAAATCATAGTAACGTAATATAACCTGTTACTCAGGTGTCCAAACCCTAAAACATACGGTTATTCTTACGAAAAAAAAGGGGTAAAACTAAAAGTGTTAGCAACATACTATCATTATTTGGCAACAAAATATGTTGGACATGTAGAGCATTGTAGAGATAAATATTGTCTACAGTCTGCTTCTGCTGACAATTTCTAACTTGTTAAAATAAAACATATAAGTTAATAGTTACTAGATATATCGTTAGTAGATTTTCAAATATTTCGACTATAATTTTTCACTTAAGACCGAAATATAACCGAAAATGCCATTAAATAGTTTAGTTATAGTTTTGATGAATCTTTAAATATTGTTTAAATGCAAATTTCATATATAAATGACGTGAACTAAATATTGGTTTATTGTATACAAATAAGAATAAAAATGTCCTAAGGTTTAAATAGACTTAAATAAACTCGTGTTTTCTTAATAGGTTAAGAATAAACCAAATATTCATATGTAGAGGATTCTAAAAGTATTTTATATAAAATTCAATCTTGCAAAAATAATTCTATTAAATCAAAAACTACTACAGTAGAAATGCATACCACTCCATAGTTTAAATGTAACAAATCAAATATACTAATCTATATGGTACAGAAAAAATATGAAGTATATTTGTATAGTTGCAAGATTTAATGATTTAACAAAATTATTCCAAGAACTCAAAAAACTGTCGAAATATATATCAAAACATATAATTATTTTGTAAGATAGCTATTATAAATAGATCAAACTATTGTGTAAAGTCTGCATCTGCTGACAATTGTTAACTTATATGTGTGTAGAGAGGTTAGATACATCCGTGAAACACATTTTCAAGAACATATCACTTCAGGTTTCTGTTAAAATTTACATTTTTAAATATAGACATACATTTACTTATTTTTAAACTAAGAGCAATACTTTTTCTGTCCCACAACTGTTGCGCACAAAAAAAAAAAACAAATTTTATACATGTATATAATGGTATAGTTGAGTTTATTTTTTTCAAGGAATCTTATCAAATTATTTATTTAATATTTTATTACTGAACTATGTATTTTTAAACGTAATAGATTTAGAAATGCTACAAATTGATTACCTCAGAATTTTCTCTCACAGAAGAATTTTATACTTTTAGAGGTCTTATCGCACATTACTTGTTTACAGTACCATCATAAATTAGAATTGTACTACTTCTTTTTTATGGATTAACTTTGTTTGTAGGTTATATAAACACATCACAATGAAATTGCAGAAAAAAGATGATGGATAACAATAGAGAAAGCAAATTCCAAACAAGACAGTCAACATACAACTAAACCGTACCAGTGCCAGTGAAATGATTCTAAGTACCGTAAATCAAATTATTTTGTAACTTAACATAGCTTAGGTTTTATTTATACTCTTTTATATGATGAATTTGACATACTAATTTTAAGTTTGTAACATATTCACCACAGTTCATTACGTTAGTTATTCTAAGATGATTAGTATGTCTGAATAATTAGTTAGTTACAACTAAACTAACTGTAAACAAAAGAAGCCGAAACCACTCAAGTCAAGTTGGAACATAATCCGGGAAAATAAGGTGCAACACTTACAAATTATAAAGTAAAGTTTATATTAAAATTCAAATCATGTTTCTTTAGAAATCTTTATCCAAGGCAAACTGTTAGTTCTGGCTGCCTGAGAGTGAACGTTTGTAACATTTGTATTTCAACAAACGTTAATATCGAGCTAAATATATTGACGTCAGGGATACAATTTATATAGCGACAGGTTTAAAATGTATAAACAATATTTGTTTGATTGAATAAAATTTGAATATACCATGATGAAATCACTCGTCTTTAATCTAGTTAAAAAATACATGTACGCAGTTAACATTTAAAACAATTTACAAAATATCTTCGGACAGAGATAAATCTATACCTGATAAACCCCAAATAATTGACCCCTTTAACAAATTACCCCAAAATTGTAAGCTGACACATGAGAGTTCACTAGATTAAAATTGTATTCAATTAAGTCTCAAGAGGATTTTTATAGTGTTGGCAACGACAATTCTACTCTCGATAAATGTATTATTTGAATTTTAAAATAATAAGTCTAATATTTACGATAGTTTATATATTCAACACAGAGAAATTATTAAAATACAATATAATAATACAAATTTGTTAACATACCTCATCACGATAATTAATTGATGTAACCACTTACATATTACAAGTTCATTTAGAAAATATACTGATTTTAAATTATTTTATTAGTTTAGTTTAATAGGTCTTTAGTTGTATCTAATATTTTCATTAACAGAAAATGCTAGCCTTTGCAGTACGTACATAAAATGCTCAAAAAACTATTCTTGTATTGAAAAATTTTATAAATTTTCATCAGTTGTTGATACTATAATAATTTTTAGAATAAATGTATTATAGACATGTATTTGTTTATACAGCATTATGATATGTTATTAAATCATTGCTCGTAACATACGTAATATAGCACTACCTTCACAGAGTAGTAAATAAACGTATCTATACCAAATAGAAAGAAAAATATACTGTGTCAGGCTTAATAAATTCCCGAGACTAATAAAGAGACAGGTAGCGAAACATATGTGCTAAAATAACAGTAAAGAAGGACATAACGTCTCCTCCCATGAGTATTACGAGAGACAGGTAGAGATACAAGTGCCCTATAGATAATTTACAGCGAATGTTCACTGCCTTGACCTAAGAACCATTGTCAGGGATAGATTTACTTATCAGAATTGCTATATTTCAATCATCAACGATTCATATATGGTAATGATGAGAAATAACAAATTTTACCCTAAACTAATACATTTTTAACCACTAGATAGCTAAACTAAAAAATACTATTTTTCCAGCAGTGTTTTTGTAGGGAGTTTTAATGTGGTTTTCAGAAAAACCTTAGATTAAATAAGATATTGTACGAGTGAGGTACAAATCACAGGTTTATACAGGGTGAGTGGCTCTTGGTGTGTGACAAAATTTTTTGGGTTATAATACAATGTAAATATAATACAATGGCGGTTATAAAAAAGTATAACTCCAAAAATTAGGTCTGAAATGAATTATTATCAGTTTTTCTAAAACCCGTGTTTTTTTACGTAAATCTGATAATTCTCACGTATGTATGTGAGCAAACTACATAATTTTTAGATTCTCCGTTAAAATTTTCAATTTTAAAAAGTTATCGGTTAAAACGGTAAGAAAACAAAATTAAGCTTGAGGTCGATTTAAATGGCAAAGTTGCTAAGTTTTAGAAAAACTGAGACATCATTGAACGCAATCTTTTTACCACACCCTGTACACAAGAATGTGTCAAGTGATATTAAAAACTGTTCCATTTAATAGGCTTTAAAATGATATGCCATATGACCATAGTTAAGTATTCGGTTACCTACTTTTATTGGTAATGGAAAATAATTCATTTTAGACTGAATTTTTGGAGTTAGACTTTTTTATAACCACCATTGTATCACATTTACATTGCGTTATAACCCAAAAAAATTTTGTCACACCAAGTGCCACTCACCCTGTAATACAAAGGCACGAAAAGATAAACAATCAGCTGATGGCGTGTGGTTGATCGTTACCACCTTGCAACTGTTGCATAAACACTCGATTAGTGTGAGATAGGCTCGGTTTGTGCTAAGCGTAAATTAGGTAATTAAAGTGAAACCAATAACAGTTACTTATCTTATGGCGTGTGGACCGGTTTATTTACCTTCCTCAGTGGCAACTACTGCTGATTTATTGGGAAACGTACTACAACAAATAAATAGCAATTACAATAACTTTCTATCGAATTAAATTGTATAATCAAATGTAAAACATAGCGAAACTCTTATGTCAGTAGGAATTTTTGATGATACGTTCCAATATTGTCAAACACGTTCTATGATCTTGGTGGCATTAATTAAATATTCCATCATAATTAATTCCCAGATAGTACAAACCTCATACACCAAATATGCTTTAAATTCTGCTAATTTATTTTTACTTTTCTAGTTATGAAATTTTTTATTAGTTTATCAATATTTAGTTTATTTCAAGAAAGTGACGTCCTATAGAAGGTGAGGTTATAAAACAAGGCTGGACTGTAATATCGAGTCTTACCTCAAACTTACCCGAGTCATTCACACGTTAAATGTCCTATTGGGACACCGTACGTTAACTTTATTATTGAGACAATAACTCTAATTAATGTAAGATTGTATACTCTGTTTTAAGCTCTAATTATATATTTTGATCAAATTCACATCCCTTTAAGGCAAATTTCCTACGTATAAAAAAAGAGAACAAAATTTGTGTGATTGCCCCAAGCGAATTACCAGTTTTTACACTAGTAAACTTAAAGAATTTGTAATCTGCCCTAAATAAAAACTGCGCAAGATAAAAATGTTTATACAATTTTATAAATTATATTTTCAGGAGGTAACACCATTAAATTCATAAAGCTGTTTTATTATGTTAAGAAAATATTGTTCTTAATCATAATTATTTAAATTCCTTAAGACAAATAATTAAAAGGTATGCCTCTCCTTGCAATTTAACTGAGTACAGTTGTGTACAATCCAGTAAATACAATTCGTATGCACGGCAGTAAACTATACAGTTTCTACTGATAACATAGTGAGGCGGCTAATCAGAATGGATGTGGCATGGTCGTTCAAATCGATTGAAATCAATAATCAACCTCTTGTAATCAGAACAGCTGATGTATCGGACAAGACGGTATCAGCAATGTTAGGCTCCACTCAAATGCCAAGAGTGTAAACAACCTCAGATTATTAAGGCTGAGAACCTCGTACTTTCAAGAACAGATCAGTACTCTAGAAGACAATGGCTCAGAGTCTAGACAATGAATGAAGAGGTTCAGCCCAGCCTCCATCACTGGTACTTACTAGTATCACATTTCATTATTTCGTAAATGAGAAACGCCACTATTCTGTGTCTAAGAGATACGTAAACATGATTCTCCAGAGTCCTGTTATTCTGTAATGCTCCAATAGGATTCAACTGAACTTTAATCTTCAATTGAACTCAAAATGAGTATGTCTGTATGTCCCAATAATATATGTCTGCCCGCATAATATTTCAAACAAGAACTAATTTATAGACTTGAAATTTATCATGAAACTTTAACTTCTACACTTACGTCAATGATCAATCATGGACCTATTTTATAAACGGTGCTGCGGTCCAGCATTCAGTAGAATGACATGGTTTCTCCTACGTGCGCCAAGGAATAATAAAAAAAAATATTTTTAGCTGTCTGTAGACTTGAAATGTTGCATGTAACCACAGCGTAATGTGTTATGCGACACGTTGAGTGGTGTAGGTTACTTGGCTCTTACACAATACATAACAATGTACCTGCCGTGCTGAATTGCGTAATATTTGGTTACCTCAGAAAGTTTTTTAAGGTACCTTACTCAGTCAGGTAACTCTTTTAATAGAAATTATGATTTTTGCCTTATCTGATGCAAACGCTAATCGACGACAGTATTCAAGTGGATGTTGTGGCCCAGGCCTGGTGAACACTATCAATGAAAGTTTTATCGAATTTAGTTTCTTCCATGATGGAAAGGCTTACGATTAAATCTATAAAACAAGAAAAAAGGATATTCCGTTGGTTTTGAATACACCGCTAAAGCAATTAATACGGATTGACAGCCCTTTTGGTCTTTTTACCCCAAAACTAAGTGAGTTCTACCTGGGAATAAGAGGAACACACGTCCTTCTTTCAAGTCTCTACGACCTTATTGTCAAGTGTTATTACCCAGATAGACATACGGACGAATAGATCCTCTGCTATTTGATCTTTTGAGTACCTAAGTACCAATAAGTAACAGTGTATTCAAATCTCTGAGATACAACTGTCAGTATGATTTGTCAAAGAAATAATTATATTTCACCTAACAATACACATCGTCGTCTCCATGAAAACTGATTGCGGGGTATTAAAATCTTGAAAATTTAGTTGTAGAAGCTTGGCCTAATGTAAATTTGTGATTGAATTACTGTGAAAGAAGGGTACTCGCTAGTTCATTATAAATGAGATGTCAACTAAAAACTTTATTTTCAAGCTACAGCAGGTTCCATCGAAACTCTTCAAACTGGTAAATCGAAATGTTATAATTGTTTCCTTACTCTTAGATTTTGTTGTTTAAATTTTAAAGACGGTATTATGGAATGTTTTGAACTAGTGAATGAATTGCTCTGCATATTGCAAAGGACTTTGTCCAACAGTACAAAACAAACACCACATCTTCATCCACAGATCGGTATACAATCAGTTCACGCGGGAAGCATGAGTTACAGTGAACTGGATCACTTGCATGTAATTAAACTATATTGTGCAATTTTCAGATCAAAGTTACGCATAAGCAATTTAGTTATAAATATTAATGTACACTACACGTGTATGTGTATTAATACACTGTAGTCACGGTCCTTAGCGATATTGGTAAATTAAGATCTAGCAATGTTGCATTACTTGTTATCGTATATTGTAACGCTCATACTTACAGTAGACTGAATATTTAGTATAAACATATAAGTCTTTATATAAGACTGTAGGAAATAGGCTTCTTTATCTTGCTGTCTTAATTAAATAATGAAAATATAAAATATATTTCCAAACTGCAATAATATGTATTTAGTGTAAGGTATTCTAGTAATCACACTTTCAGTGCCCACAGTACAGGCGCGGCTCCAGGGGGGGCCACGGGGCTTTTGCCCCCCCCCCGGAGAATCAGGCTCGGATGGCAAAAAAGTAGGCATTTTTACGCGAAGGGACTTCAGGACCTAGAAACAGGAGCGAGCGCCAAAGCTGCGTGGCGGGTCGGGCGGTCGCGGCGGTCGTGCGGCCATAGCGGCGCGCGCGCGCTTGCGGGGCTGGCTAGCTGGCTTGGCTTGACACGAGACAACTTCTGCTGTTGGTTGCCGCGGCCGTCGCGTCGCGCCCGCCTCCAAGAAGGACGCCGCCCTCCCCAAGAAAAAGTATAAAGATATTTGAACCGAAGGGCACTTAGATAAATATCGTTCATGGCTTTGTTCTTTCTATCGTGATAGAGGTCTGTTACTGCAAAGTACTGCGCCTTGTTTTCAGTGAGCGGTAAAGCAGGAGGTCATAATAAGGACTTATGAGGCTTGGCGCATAAACTTGTGAGTGAACCCACTTACTAATTTCAAGAAAATGGTGGGTATGGATGGTCAACTTTAGATTGCCATGGAAAGCTCTTGAAATAACTCAAAAGAAGCTGTTGAGCTGGCAAAGAATTCATGCTAATTTACCACTTAAGCCGGAACTTCAAGTTGCAAGCCGGAATAAATCAGCAACGCGTCGATGAAAACAAACTGCAATAGAGAGCGGCTGGAAAACCAATTCATCAGGGCTCTGGCAATGTTTCTTGGGCGGCAAGGGTCAGGGTTTTAGAACTTTTCGGAGGGTCATAGAGATGGACGGGTGGAACTGTATCCATGAAAAAGATGAACTATTTCGAAAAATGGTCAACAGGTGCTGTATGCAATCAGGGAAAACTTTAGAGACGTACTTTGGTTTAATGGACGACAAATCAGGTGATTGAGAGACTCAAGCGACATCTGATGACTTCATCTGCCCGGGCAACGTACGTGGGGAAGATATACTCAAAATGGCCATTATTAATTTGCATTTGCGTGATGAAAATTCTTTGAAAGTATTTTACAAAAAGATACGTTTGCAGCAGAGTATTTTGCAATAATGTTCGATGAAATACTACGGACATATCACACAAATCTCAATTGAGTCTAGTCATTCAGATACGTTACATGTTGACACGGGCAGGTCCACGGAAAGCTTAAGGTAAAGGATTCATTGACACACTTTGACGCCATTTTAGAAACAGAGAAAAAACAGATATGAAGCAGAAACAGGATGACTGAACAGGAAGAAGAACGAAGAGAACCTGCTAACCTGAAACAAAAGTTAACAGGAGGAAGCAATTAGGGCTTATCGTTTTACGCATGCTGCAGAAGCTACGACTGAACCTTGGACAAAATGCATTGGAATTGATGTCAGATAACTGCTCTGTAATGGTTTCTAGAGTTGAAGGGTGCGGTGTGGCATGAGATACAGATGTATGCGAGAAACGCCCTTCGCACTCCCTTGCTTCTGTCACAAATTAAACTTGTTCACCTTTACGAAGTCAAAATCAAGTTATCAGCATTAGTAATATGCCATCGGAACGATGAAGAGCTGTGTGGGACTTTTTTTGATGGACTCTCCTACAGAGAAATACGGTTTTGAAAAAACTAAGCTGGGTCATCAAATCTTGTCAGGTCTTTGGCGAAGGACAAGGTTGGATTGAGCCGCCATGATTGGTGTTCTACCAGTTACACAGTGGATTTGCCTAAAGTTATTAGAGTCTTGGATTGATGAAATCAGCGAATTGGGCCGATACGTTTCATCTAGTATGGCTGTCCAAGCTCCGCGCAGCGGTTGACAGACCCACTTTTTCCTTGTGGATGTTTTCTGTCTTAGTGATGTTCTCGCGGCCACCTTGCCTGCTACATGTAAACTGTCTACAGAAGTCATCAACTCACTTTGGACGTTTAGCGAAAGTCAGAAATATCTAACCCATTGTGTACGGTTTTTGTCTTCGCGCCGTGAGGAATAATGTTGAGCACTTTCAAAGGCTATCTGGAAAGAAAATCGAAGACTATGACCAAAATTCTTGATGTCGGTCATTCACGAATTACAAGAAGATGTATCCGTTCAAAGGATTCCGAGAGATAAAACTATTCAACGGACCTCACCGCAAGAGTACTTCCGTTCTATAGGCCCGTTCTTCAATCCTCTCCTTGACTTCATTGTGATGTGACCTTAAAGACCCGATTTCCACCCGAAGTAATACAAAGTATTCAATTTACCTTGGACTTCTACCAGAGAAGTAATGCTAAGTTTCTGCAGATGACTTGGACCTTAAACAAAAAGCCACACAGTTTCTTGTTAGACTCATTTTTTTTCATTGTTGCCTTGCAGTAGTCCTAGAAATGCACAACTGCAGCCCTCAGCGCCGAATTGGGAATTATGGGTACAGTAACGTGGTCGAGAGGGGATACCAAATCAATCTTTACCAAAGTCAAAGTCATCTGCAGATGTTCTTCAATCTTGCGATAAGGAGGCATACCAGTTAAATTAAACCACCTCTTTAGTTATTTTGACATACTCCTCCCTTTTGTGAGCTACGCAAACCCAGAAAGGAAGTCAATTTTTCAGGATTGATGCGGCTTCTTAAAGGGAGCGTGGCTAAGAAGCACAATTGCCGCCAAGAACCGCTTAAAGGATTGGCGTCTTGCTTACGCACAGATCAAAATCAAAATCATAAAATGTTCAAAATCAATTTTTATTTGCCAGGGACATAATCACTATGTTATAGCAACTAGTCAAGATATTCTAAAATTAAATATCTAAAATTTTTAAAACTTTCACCAATCGCCTCAAACCACATTCAAACGTACAAATTTTCAGCCAACTCCACATTCATCCAGCCAAATATTCCCAATTTCCATGCGCCAGGTAGTCAGTGGTTGCTAATTGTGGCGGTCACCCAGTCGGAATGCCATAAAACTCGTCAGCACTGTAAAATGCTTGCGACACTAAAAAAAGCGTCTTAAAAACGAGTTTTTAACAACCTTAGGCGTTGGGGGCCATTTCTTTAAACTGATCTTGGCCAACTTGTTGATGAAAGCCGAATACCTCGCCTGGGAGGGCAAGCGTGTTCGTAAACCACCTGTCATGTGTCTTCCAGTTCGGTAGGCATCCTCTTGGACTACTTTGTCTCATACTAGTGTTATGTTCACGAGCCCCGGGGTTATAATTGCCACCATCTATTGGACAAACAAAATGCAGGCTGTGTCTCAAGAATGTAGGAGACAAGGGCAGAGTCAACAGTTGCAACGTTTTGAATGGCTTCTTTGCACGATTCTACGGAATTTCTCAATTTTGCGATTATGCGGAATCGCTTGCTTCTGAATTTTTGAATTGCTCGGAAGAAATGGTTGTGTTGCGCAGGCTCCCCATAAACACCAGGACCGTAAGTGAGGTGGGGGTAGATCAAGCATAATACGCCGTCACATCAGTTACTCCTGAGTAAGGGCAGTTACTTGGCTCTAAAGATCTCAAGACATAAAATGGCCTGAGGACCAGTCTGGAACAAAAAACGTGGTCAATGTGAGCATTTCCCAAGGTCAATCTATCGATCAAGGAATATTCCCAGAAACTTTGAACATTCGGTCTTCATCCAGCACTGTCGTCTTCCCAATAATACGGCTGCCCACCGTTCATTGTGAGATTTCCTGCTCGTCAGGGTGCGAAAGTCAGGGCGTTTGACTTTGAAGATTTTGCTTTGAGGGTTGAGGCTATTGAAAGTGCCTGGACACAACTGTTGACCGTCTGAGTAAGCTTTTGTTGTTCCATTGAATCATTTTGTGATTTGCTGGTAAAACAAAAGTGTTGTGTCATTCAGCATACTGCAACAAGTTTTCCCCGTGCAGTAGTGATGAGTCTATGTCATTGGACATAGATGAGAAAAAGGAATTGTGAGCTGAGAATTGATCCTTGCAGGAGACTCCATATTCTCAGCTGCAAACGGCTTCGGAAAATTTGTTTGAGATGTTGAAACAAGCTGTTTTCTGCGGCTTAGAAATGAGCACTAAAGCCACTCGATAGAGGGCATCGCCTCTGATGCCATGGGATTCAAGTTTGTTCAAGAAGCTTCACGTGGAGTCGACCACAGTCGAATGCTTTTAGTTAAGTTACGTGAGGAAAGATACACTTAAAGTGAGATTTCGAACTTTCTATAATCCCTCTACTACCATTTCAACAAGACTCACAATTGCCATCAATTGTCGGAATCTTGTCCCCTTCTGACAAAACCGAATTTGGTGTTCAGGAAAGAAGGTTGTGATTATTCAAAAAACTGAAGTCATTCTTTTGTTAAATAGATTTTTTTCAAACAATTTTGCTTCGAACAGGGCAAACTAGAGACAGGCACGATAATATATTTGCAAGAGCATGGGTCGTCTTTTTTGGATAAATTGGGCTCATCACCTTTGCAAATTTTTTAGGAGCGAGGGAAAAAACTACTTCTTCAATGGATGATTTATTAAATTGGACTATGTTTGGCTTGGGCCAATATGCACTTGGAGCATTTCTTTATAAGCACTACGCCCGACATCAAATTAATGTCGTTTCGTTTTTTTGGGTTGGGAAGACTTGCTGAGTATGTTTTTCACGATCTCTTCCTCAACTACAGGAGCCAGGTGACAATGAGGATAACCTCGGTCCATGTATACGCGTGGGGTTTACTTGAGGAGGTGGTGGACAAAGGATTTTGCTCACAAGCAACAGATGGCGTTAAACTCTGTTCAAACTCGTTCGCAAACCTCAGTGTCGCATCCTCCACTAAGCCTCTATCCCCCAAGTTTTTAAATTTTGATTTGTTTTTCTGTGATTTTGTTTTTATTGTTTATGATGCCCCAAACTGGTTTTTTAAGAAATATTTTTTGAGCGAGGTGATGCATTTTGAGACCTCATTATGCTTTCGCGGGACTTGGATCACCTTTATGTAAATCTCTTTTGTAACTTTCAGGGATAAACAAATATTTAAAATCTTCCATTTGGAAGTGGTTTTTCTGAATTTCGGAGAGAAACATTTTTAATTTTTCCTCTCTCGAAAACCAAAAATTCCTTTAGTTGATCCATTTAGTGTTAGTTCCTTTTGGGTGACAACATTTAAATTTTTTTTTTTTTTTTTTTTTTTTTTATTGATTTTTGAGGACAAGCACACATTTAAATGATAGTTAAAAACATTCCGTGAAAACTTTAAAGGTTCTTCTGTTCTAGAGGTTGAGGACCAAATTCAAGGAATTCCCAACTTTTTCTTTTGGAAAGAGATGCGTTGTGCAGAGAAGCGATATTTTGTGAGCTAGTGTCTCTTATTGTTTTTGAGATTTTGGGCTCCCTTTAATATTTTTTCTCACTGGAATTTTAGGGCCTCTTGGCCATAGGTGGTCTTGATATTGCTGTGTTAACCACCTCAACTGCGACACTTGGTAAGTTCGTGACGTGATCACGATTGTCAATTGGTGACTGTGATGTTGCTGATCACGCGAGTGACACAGTGATGTTAATGTAGATATTGAAAAAGTAATAGATAGATTTGCTAAGACGGAGAGGGTGGTAAGCATCGGCTAGGAATTTGCTTTGGATTAATTAAGGCTTGACAGATGTAGTAAGTAGAAATTGGAAATTCGATTATGTTATGTTTTTAGGAAATTGTTCATGGAATTAAAATATTCTCTTATTGCACTGTATCCATTAATTTGCCCTCATGTTTCTTCGTTTCGTGTAAACAACTTCCACATTCCCTGTTTTCTCATTTCACGAATTTTTTTGGGTTTTTATTGCCCATGTAAGTAGGGCAATCCTGCACGGTTTTGCCCACCCCCCACCACCGAGAAGTCATTTCTGGAGCCGCGCCCCTGCCACAGTAACAAATAAAGGTTAAGATATGTACTAAGAAGTCTAGATCTCTCAAGAACCATGATAGTGTTTGAGCCATCCATCATATTTAGGTATTATGAAGGATCAATTAATCTCATAACCCCGTGAGCAGAATATATGTGTCTTCTTGTCGCTTTTCTGCAGCGTGAATCCCCCCCCCCCAAGTTTGTATTTACGAGTTTTTATTTTGTTATGGAAGCCAGTAATGTTTATCTTAAGCTTACTAAACATTAAACATCTTTAACAAAACAACGGATAAATCACTTTTTGTCACAATTTGAGGGTTATATTGTCATTGTTTGTATTCTGGGCGTTACTAATAAAATACCATTTAGGTTAGACGCAAATGGTTACAATGGTTATTCTCAAAGTATAAAGCCTATTAGTGCTTCTATACAAGCTATATATTTGTATCAGCATACTTCATAAAAATAAAAGTTTTTGTGTTAGACCTATTTCATTTCATATTAATTAATTGTTTTATCATTTTTACAAACATTTAGAAATCTATAGTTTAATTTTTGATTTGAGATTCTGATAAACGTTAAAACTAATGTTAAATATAAATTTTTTACTATATATTTTACTATATTTAATTATATATAAACGTAGGTGGAACTGGAAATAAAAACAGTAGAAAACTAGCAAATATGCATTAAATCAAAAAGTATGAACATATTTTAACAATAAAAAACATCAGGCTGGAAAAAATATAATTTTCATAACTTAAATTCTTTGAAACGTCCAACGAATGTCTTAAATAGAAAACAATTAACCATTAGAAAATTTTCTAATTGTAAGGTTTTAGAATAAATTATATATATTATTATACATTTGTGTGTGTGTGTGTGTGTCCAAAGAAACTTGTATCACTATAACTTTAACAAACTTCCACTTAATCGGAACAAGTGCTCTCCCCGGGGCGTCTCTTCCTTCAGCCTTTTAATGATAATCTTGAATGTTTCAAAACAACATCTTAATATAAGGAAGATTATATAGCAATAAAAGCTGTTCTGTCACTACATTTAATCAACTCTAGAATAAAATCACTTTATTGAATTTAATACAAAGAGGGATTCCATAGCATTAAGTAATCTATACATTTCATTGTTAGATTCTTTAAAAAAATGTTAAAATGACGCCTTCATCCGGTGTATACAGTCCAAATTTTTTAGATATTTTTACTTGTCTTATTGTTATATATTAGGTAAACGTGGAATTCTTATCATATTTGGATCCTAAGGTAACTTAAAAAATTACCTATGATAATAATTATACATCACTCAAGACTTGGTACAGTTTGTAACAGTACAATCCAAAAACATAGAAAGTAGGTTCTTTATTTATATGATTTGCATTTAACCAAAATTCAAATGTTTTTTTATCTCATTAGACTCGTCTTATAAAATGCTCTCTTCTAGTCTAAGTCTTCTAGGACTGCATTTATTAGTAAACTTTACTTAATCTGAAAACAGAATACGCTGTTATATGGTATTTATTCTGTAAACTTCACTAGGTAAACGTTGAGAGTTTAGGAATTTACAGTAATCTCTTGTCATGCAGATGCGTACTCTCTCCGGTAGATAAATATATATATTTTATTTATTCTAAAAGCATTCTTCTACTTAAACGCCATCATGTTTTAAGTTATCCTTAAGGAAATAAACAGATAAGGCGTGAATTAATACTATGTATAAAAAATATTTTATTACTATTTACAATCCAATCCCTTCAATTCTTTTACCAAAATGTAGAACATCAGTACAAATCGGAATAAAATTATTGGAAAATGATATAGATTAAAATAGAAACCAACTTTAAGGTAATTTTGTATTAAGTATTGATGGTGGGGCCGAAAGGCCCTCTTGTTAAAATTGAAAGGCCCTCTCTGGTCAAAATTTACTTTAACAAGAGAAATTTGGTTAAAGTAAATTACACATCTAGCCTGTTCTCACTCAAATAACATCCATTTCAATTTCATCACAACACTACATTCAAATTAATCTAAAAGGATCTAAAATAATAAAAGCAGTCCCGATTCTAACCTGAAACCTTGCCTCGCCCTAACTTATTAGGTGAATGAATACCATATTTCCAAATCTATACACACATGTTTGACAGTATAGATGAAACACCAAAGATTAACAATTTACGATCGCCTTTTATCAGTTTGCTAATGAATCCACGTTAAGAATTTGTGAAATTCTAATTATTATTATAGTCGTTCTAATTTGTATTCGATTTCACATTTTTATATATAAACCAACAGTTATGCTGTTTATTATGTAATAGACTAAAAAAATGTTTGTAACACATGCTAATTAATTTGCAATGAACATAAATTTGCACGTGGATAACAAGGGCTACGATTGAGGGAAGAAATAATATATTTTGATTTACCATTCGGAGACGTACCAGGCCAAACCTCTAAATTCATTTCTCGGACACTCAGATTTCAGGATTTAGTAAGAATTCTAGATTTCAGTTGGCGATGAGTTAACTAGTACTAACTGTTGTAACCTCTCACTGGAAGACATCCATGCACACATAATCCCACGTTATATCAAGCCACTGCGACAATGTTACAAAAATTAAAATATTTCAAAGTTGGTTAACATCACTATATGCTTTGTCAAATAAAACAGTGTTCCATCCTAGATCAATTAGATTGACTTATATCTCTACAATGATATTACTGCAATGTATATACACTGTTACTTGGTTTGCTGAAAATAATAAATAAATAGGTCAGGAAACCATTAATAATAAGAAAACTTTAAATATAAACACAATCACACATAATAAATAAAGCCAGCTGGTCTAAAATTGTCTAAGTAATTTTTTATAGAGTATTTGGGTTAAATATGTAAATTATGAAACTATACTAATGGAAAATTTTATATCCAGGAACGCTTAAAAATAAGTGGGATAATTATCCGAAATACACTATAATCCAAAAGGGTATTTGTTTTCAACATAATGTTATGAGCTCGATTTGTGTAATATTATAATTAAATTCTACTGTAGTTTTCAACAGGGCAAGCCATCCTGTAATGTTTGGATATATTTCAACGAAAAACACTGTTCAACTTTTTCTTCGTGATTTTTAGAGTACCTTGCCAATGTTATCAATTTGCGCTGTATAAGAGCAGAACCAGGTAGCTTTATGTACTTAAAACCGGCCCTCAAACATTTCTATAACGATTAAATCGCTGTAAGTACATAGGTACACACCACTCACCATCGCCACTTTAACGGTCGATAATTAAATAGCTCATGGTGTTTTTTTTAATTCTAGCTGGCTAACCTCGCTTCTGAGTGGTTCTATTACTACTACCTGTTATTAGCTGTTCCGGTGATTAGAAAATTCCGTTATCTAGTTCCTACAGGATGGAACAGA
Organism: Homalodisca vitripennis; assembly: GCF_021130785.1. NCBI lineage: Eukaryota > Metazoa > Arthropoda > Insecta > Hemiptera > Cicadellidae > Homalodisca > Homalodisca vitripennis. The sequence continues at coordinate 123,746,464 of NC_060211.1, read as the reverse complement.
GAACATTTTACGTCATATTACATTCGAGTGAAATTTATGTTGATTGTTTGAAACATTTCCTGAGTGAAAGTACAAACAATTACATTGAGACATTAAATTTTTTATTTTTTTTTAATTGGGTAAAAGTTTAATAATTATATCTTAAACCACATATAAAACAGTATTTATCATAATTTGAAGTTTATAATCGAATTGTTTGTATTCCTTGCTTTACTCTGAGCGGGTTTAAGTCTAAGCGTTATAATGTAACATTCCCTACAGTAGCAGGCATATCATTGCTTCTCCTTTACCTTAATAATATGAGTATACTTAGTAGAAATACTCATATTATCTATAATATTATCTAATTATCTTTCTTAATGTATGTATAATATTGCATTAAAATTTTATAATCAAAGAGATGTTCTTTCATATTTACTAGGATATACAAAATTTGAGTTTTATTGTTTCTTGAAACAATTTGTTATTTAAAAAAAAAACTAAGAAACATTTTAATATTAGTCAAAAATGTTTGCTCTATTTAAATTATATACACACATAAGCTTAACGTTTTTTTAATTAAAAAACAGCTAGAAACTATTTACAAAATATTTACAATAAAAATGTTAAAGGAAGTTTAGAAAACAATTGTATTTAGATAAATTTTTATGTTCATAAATTTAATTTAATAAACAACGATATTTGATTGATTTTTGTAAAACATTAATTGTAATGACTAATACATGTCTTACAAAAGCTATCAACAATGGTTCTTTAGAAAATCCAATAATAAATTAGGCACTCTTTTATGGCAAAATAATAAGATTAAAATAAAAGAGAACTAAGAACCTTAGAATCTAGGAAAATAGAACTTAGGAAAATGGTTCTTGTTGGAGTACGCGTTTTTCAGTTGCGTTTCTTCCTTTAGGGTGAAGATAGATTTCTAACATGTATTTCCCAACAAGTTTTTCGTATCATCAGAGAAGATTAACACAAATGTTATGCCTATTACTAACAACATTAGTACATTTATACATACATTATATGATTCATTACTTAATTTATATGATTGTGATTACAAATATTAAAAAAAAAAACATTTTAAATTCAATTTAAAGAGAAAAAGACGATGTTACTTAAAGATGAAAAATAACAATCGTATTACAGTACACCAAAGTTAATAAAAGAGTAGCTTGTTAGATTACTTTTGAAATAAATAACAAAATTGCAGGCGTCGTGTAATGATCAAGTTTACAATAAACTTACAGACTACATTTAAAGTAATATTCTTTAATCTATTTTAGCTATCAAATTGTAGAACGAAAACAATATAGTTACCAAATGGCATAATTTGGCGTTACATATAATTCATATATATATAATTCCCAATAATTAGAACTTACGGAAAGAAAACCTAGCACTAAAAAAAAAACAGTTTACTCCAAGAGGCAGGAGCTAATTTGCTTAGTATAAACACACAACCTG